>NC_042618.1:372641800-373919129 GCF_901001135.1 Rhinatrema bivittatum
CTGGAGCTGTTCACTGACATCAGGGGACGCAGAGTTCGGAATTTAAAGTGTGGTGCACAGAGGCATGGCCTGGGGTTGGCATCAATGAGGTTTAACCTGAGATATTACTTTCCTGGAGCGGTTTCTGTTGTGTCATTACACATTTGGGGTGACAAGTTATGAGCAAAATCTGTAGTGTTCAGATCTGACAATGTGGCAATTGTAGACACCATTAACCGTTTATCAGCTAAAAACAGAGGGTTTTGAGCCTGATCAGGGGAACTGATGCTGCAATGCTTAATTGACATTACATTCTGAGCATTACATGTACCTGGTGAAAAACATGATTGCTGATGCCCTGTCCCGTTTTAAGTGGTGACGTTTCAGATACCTGGTACCTTGCGTAGAGGCAGAAGCCATAAGGCACCCCCTCCAAAGCAGACCTGGGGAACTTGGGCAAACAACATATGGGACATGATCAACTCCCTAGCCCCGAGTACTCAGAAGCATTCCTTCAGTGCCTGGAAGGACTCTCTCGCATCTGTGCCTGCCTAAGATTAACCCACACTATTTAGTATATTCTTTTTTGTAAAGAAAAATGAATGTCCAGGTCAGCAATGATATGCCAACTGCCAGGGATCAGTTTTTTCTCAAAGGCTTTCTGGGATCCTAGCCTATCTACTAATTTCATCATGCAACGCACGACACACGGGTGGGTTTCCGAAGAGATTTGTATTCTAGATAGGAGTAGCCCTATTTACGTATGAATGCTTGCACCTGCTACTGGATATAGTCATCCTTAGATGCTATAATGCTTTTTTAGCTTGCCTATTTTGATGAGTCTTCTTTGGCCTTCTGAGTAAGCGAATTGGTAACTCTGTCCTCTGCAGCTTTGAGACTATGCAATGTCTCCTACAAGAGTGGTGTTGCTGATCCGCAAGGATAAGACTGCCCGGTTAGGGTGGGATAACAGGTGGTACTGAAGTGCCTTGCAAGCAATGAGAGTTGCCCAGTTAGACTTATTCAAATATATGAAATTAAGGCCTCAGGGAGGAGCTTTTCTTCTGATCCACAAGGACGACAGTCCTTTGTCAAAGTACCAGTTCTTGAGAATTCTGAAGTGTGTGGTCAGCTTAGGTTAAGACACATCAGTGTACAGTACACATTCATTTTGCATAGGAGCAGCAACTGCAGCAGAGCTGAGCTTGCTTCCACACCGAATCACGTCCATTGGTGGGTGGCAGTCTAAGCGACAAGTTATATATTAGACCTTAACTTGCTGAATCTTGCATCTACATTCCATAATACATACCTTATTTTGCTCCAGAGGTAAAATTCAGGTATCTCACCAAATATGGATTTGCAGGCATGCATTCACACATTAGGCCCATAAGAGAACTTTAGTGAAATAATTGGGAGAGCACGGGGGCCTGTCAGCCAAAAAGTGTATCACTAATGTGGATGGGTCAGCGTGGGATGTGGTGGGACCAGTTAAGGCTGTTGCTTTTACAGATTAAAAGACTGCATGCCTCCCCTGGGCCATCATCCACTTGCATGACTTGCAGTATGGAACTCGTGCAAAAATTCCAAAGGATTGCATATCTATTGCCGGGTTATTCCCAGCAATTCCATCATCCCACGTAGGGTGTGGTGTGATGAGAGATTACATCATGCTGTTGACTGAACCCACAAAAAATTGAACAGATGGATGCAAAAATTTATGAATACAGTTGGGGGATCATGTATTCCATACATTACCACTGATAGAAAGCTGTCCCGGATTGTTCTGGCCGGATGGGGTGCACCTGATATAGGACTGGACATATTTAATAATGATCTGAAGGTGGTGGTATAGGGTTTATTGTTCTCCTACAGCCGCAATGAGAGCGGGGAGCCCTTGGCAGGCGAGGTTTCTCTGCGTCAGGCCATGACAGGGGTGCCTGCGCACATCCCATATCTGTTAGTACGTTAACCACCTTGGACAGGGACATGCTGTAAAGAATTCTTCCCGTCTATCACGTAACGTGTTACATGAGTGAAGTTTGTGTTGAGAGTGCGCTTCAATGGCCACCCAAAGTGGATCCTAAAAGCAACTGCACTTCACCGGTCACATGAAGAATATGGTGCTTCAACAGACTGGGATCTCAGGGCAGAGAACGTCAGTGGGCATCAAGCTTTGGCTTAGTAACCCCCATACCTTTGTTGCTTATGCTTTTCCACAGTGGGTGCTGGACTTTTGCAGCCAACACCCTGTTGGATGGTTCCTTAATGTACTTGTTGTGGGGTTTTTGTGCGATGCAGAGGGGGTTACAAATGGAGGCACAGTCTAAAACAGATTAGAACATGTTTGCTAACTTGACTGCTTGTATTAATTGCTGCAGCCTTTATTATAAATCATTACAATATTGTTTTGCTAAAACCTCTCTTACCTTGTGTTACCTGGTGTGTTAGGGCAGGGCAGGGCAGGGGGAGGGAGGGAGGTTTGCCTAGCATAGGTAAGGGCAGGGGTGCTATGTTGGTACCTGGCTGGCACTATGGATACAGAGGAGAAATGGAATGGTAATGTGATTGGAAACTGTACTTCAATCCAACAAACTCATGCATTTACAGTACAAAATATCATTAGTTACTTATTAATTAGGAAGGCAAGAATTGGCAATTAGAGATGTTAAGACAAAACAGATGGATTTTACCTCAAGCATATGAAACATTCATGGATTTTCCCCAAGGTGCATGGCAAAAATCTTTTGGATATTTTTGCTGTGGGTTTTGGGGATATTTGTGGAGATCAAAGCAGATTGTGGGAGCATCTAGTTCTCCCCCCCTCCCCCAAAGAAAAGGTTCAAGAACCAGTGTGCCAAACCATTAAAATTTCCACTGCTTCAAATTAGTTGGCTATCTTCTAAGAATAAAAAGCTTTCAATATCTAGTGGTAGCTACCAAATAGAAAGGTGACCCAGACCATCTGATCACCAGAAAGCTACCAGTCAGTATGATAAAGGCAAAACAGAAGGGAAAGCTAACAGTTTTTCATGAGCATCAGATGATTTATCACCAACAGAAAAAAAATCAGGGACATTGGCCTTGTACAGTTAACAGGGGAGACCCCACCTCTAGGACCAAGGTCTGCTAGGGAGGTTACACCTTGAAATGAAAGAGGACAAAAGCAGTTTGGGGGAGGAGGGTTTACTAAAATGGTACAGGCTTGCAAAACAATATTTACAATGAAGGAAAAAAGCTAAAAAAAAACACACTTAAAAAAAGAAGGGGAAAAGGAGGATAGGATAGGATAGAGGTATTCAAACATTTGGCAGGCTTCTAAATAAGTACAACTAATATATCAACCCTAGGAAAAGAAGCTGAAGGACCAAGGGGTCAGGATGTGAAGTTGGGAGCCAACACCACAGGTTGTTCGGTATATGCATTGTTTTGTTATAATACTAAATACATGCAGTGCTAAGCTCTAAATAAGAAAACAGGAATACAATTAGAAAATCAGCACACAGTAAACTGACAGGGGGATTCTCTTCCCCAAGAAATGTACAATTTGGATATACTTTAAAGAGCACTGGCAATCACTGAAGTACATCCTTCTGGTAGCACTCTAGAAATTAGTAATAGCAGTAGTAAAATTAATGTATCTTACACCTAAGGCTATTTTTTCATGCTGCCATAAATGTCAGAGTTCATGATGGGAAGTTTAGGGGGAGATTTCTTACTGGTTAAGTTACTCAGCAGTAGCTTATTGTTCCTAGATAGTGGTAAAATTCAAATGCAAAAGAACCCCACCACCTCTATTTTACGAAGATCTTAGACAAGAACCAAGCCAAATGGCAAGACAGAACCTTACATTTCATGTGATCCCATTCACCTAGGCCAGTGCTCCATTTCAAATGTCATGGTGTTTTCTTACTCTGAAATACACAGCACTTTCTAACCAATGAGTATATTTATAAAAATCAATATACAGTGGAATTAACCAATTACTAGAGCCACATTAAAATGTTTTGTCATTTAGCAGGTATCAATTCAAGAGAAATCCACTGTCATAATATTTAGACACTTTGAAAAAAGCCAAAGTGTAAATGTTATATATATAGGAGAGGTTCTCGTATGTTAGAGCTTTAGAATCACTCATACGTAAACAAGCTCAAAATTTAGTTATTGGTCTCAACTATCTTGACATCCTGCAATCAATGAGAAATTTTCTTGCATTTAAAAATTCTTAAATAAGATAAGGTACTTATCTAATTCATCAGGCTCATCTCCTGCGGCACAGCCAACTTAATTTACCCAACATAGGTCCCGTGTTTCGCAAATCTCTTCAGGGGTATAGAAGTGAGTTGGCGAGTTTACTGACTTGCACTTGTACTCCTGCAGACTGGTTCACATTTATGAACGGTTCTGAAGCTCTAACATATGAGGGTCTCTATTATACATATAGTCTCTCTCCACTTTGGCAGTTTTTTTTCCAAAGTGATTATTTTTAACACCAATATTAGGTTTTTGTTTCTTTAGTATTGTTAAATAAATTTAGATTCTGCGTTACATGATCCCTCTTTATAGAAAGAAAGTAGTTCCTGGCAGTCAAGAGCTTTGTCTACCCAATTGCTCTTGCCGACAGACAGCACAGACCCCCAAACTCAATCTCCATTCTTCTCCCTGCCTTACCCTTAGTACTGGCTTCTGTAGCTGTCTCAAGAATTAATGAATTTGATCAATCTTTTGGTTACTATCCTCTAGCCATAGGCCAGTCTGGGAATCAATTACTGCATTACTAAGAGGGTATTTTCCTCATTTTGTCTGAGGCTCCCTCCTGCAAATTGTGACCCCTTGTCCTTAAACTTCATTTTAAATTGAACTGAAATCTGTAATATATCATTAACTTATGGCAAGCTATAACATTAAGATCTCACATTAAACCATACTCCCACCCTTAACAAGTCCACTACAATCCTAGACCTACTTGTATTCGCCACATTTTTCAGCTGTTGTACCAGTGGGCTTAGCAACTTCCCTGCTTTTAATTTCGTTTTACTGATTCTTCGGCGGCGGCCACTTGGCGGGGCTGCGTGCAGCAATCCTACACCGGGGGGCAGTGGTTTCCCCAGTCGGAAGTAGAGCGCCTCAATTTCTGTCTTCTGTTGAACTTGGAGCTCAGAGATTTCCTTCATGTGTCTGAGGAGGCAAAATGATCTGTAAACCTATGCAGGACTCCTAGATACAAATATTACAAAAATGTAAAAAACAAACATCTTCATGCGGTCTGCAATTTAAGAACATTTGGGTTTGATGTTCCTAATATATGGATATTTAATTTACAATGGCTAAAGTAAATTCACTGCACGCAGGTGAATAAGGTAAAATATTTCAATATATTTTGGTTTGCCTTTCTAGATCTAGGAATTGCTAAATTTTTCTCCTATTCTGTGTCTATAGGGGGGGGGGGGGGGGGGGGAAGCATAGCAAATAAGTCCTTGAGTAGTTTCCTTTTATGACAAAACCTGCTGTAGCAGACTGAAGTCCAAATAATTGTACTTATTCCTTAGTAAAATTATGCATACTAATTCTTTTATAACAATGTTTGTTCCCAGCCCACCCAATTGTAAAGACCTGAAATGTCCTTAAATTTATGTTCATGCAAGGATTAGGATTTTTTATTCTTAATTTCTTGGCAGAGTCAGGATGCTTTTCAAAGCCGAGTAGCAGCAGTGTGAATAAAGAGCGAGCAACGTTAAAGAGTGACAACAGCATAGATTGTCACGGTCTCTCCAGGAGGAAGAGCTGCATCAGAAAGCCAAATAAATTGTGTACTGTATGGGAAAAATATGCAATATCACATATTTAAGAAAATGTAGCTAGGTTTTCCTTCTGCATTCTACTCCCACTTTTAGATGGAAAGCATTCAAACTGCTGTGCTTCAGTTTGAGTCTTCTCTCTCTGCAGCTCATGTCACAGAAACAACTCACAAAATTTTGTTTAGATGTGTGTCAGTATTTTTTTTAAAGCTAGATTTCATAAGTATACACTAATTTAGCTGACTTAACAGGGCAATTTTCTCTCTTCTAAATATTTCAGAAGTTTGCCAAATTAAGTTACACATTCATCAAGATCCAATGTGCTCGATTCCAAGGCTTCACTGTCTTGGGGTATTTCATTAGTCAGTCTGCAGTTAGACAAATTTTTACAGTAATTACAAAAAAAAACAAAAAACCCTGAAATGGGAGTAGACTATGATCATTTCAAATAACCCTCACTTGGTCCCTAATGCAGCAACTTGAGTCAAAGCAGACGTCCCTTCAGGGTCATCAGGGTGCACAAGCAGCAACCCTTGACATCATGTGATGCCGCCAGGCAGAGGAAGGAAACCTCATGAGGATCAGTGATAGACATGGTCCTTGGGCACTGGGTGCATCGGCAGAAGCCAGACGTGGCCATGACTGGGTGAAAGAAATGGGGAAAAAATGATGGCAGCATGCGTCTAGGGAAGAAAGGCACAGAGGTACAGTCACCAAGGGGGAAACAGTGTGAAAAGAAACTTACCCGAACACCAAAAACCCTGAGTGGGGGATACTATGGGAAGGCACTAAGAGGGACTCAGTGAAAGACTTTCAGAGAGACAACGAAAAACCACAAAAGTTTTCCACAAAGCAAAAGGCCACAGTTTTAGAGCTTAATCCAACCATGAGGCTGACAGCTCTGCGGAAAAAAAAAAAAAAAAAAAAAAAAAAAGACCGAAGAGAAACCCCGCATGGACACATGGTATAGGGCATGTTGGACATGCTCAGTGTGCCTAGTCAAAGTTTATAGAAACTGTATCATAAGTTTTTTGCATTGGGCTCCATCTGATGTCACCCATGTGTGAGGACTACCATCCTGTTTGTCCTCAGAGAACATAACAAAATGTCACCTTGGGCAAGTCACTTTACCCTCCATAGCCTCAGGTACAAAACTTAGATTATAAGTCCTTTGGGGATAGAGAAATACCTACAGTACCTGAATGTAACCCATTTTGAAGCACTGAAGAAAGTGCGAAAAGTGGAATATAAAAATCTAAATTAAAAAAATGGCTTTCCAGGGTCATTTGCCCAAAGGCAATACAGAAGCTCCAGCTTTCAGCTAGAGGTCTAACATTTCACTGCTGTAATATGCTTAGCTACACCAGCCTGGGAAAACTTCCTACAGATTCTTTAAAGCTGGGTCAGCTATACCTATATGCACACAAGGCTACCAACAAGTCTCTACGTGAAATAGTACAATCAACGATTGACAAGATAGTACAAACACCAATGCATTAGTAATGTGTTCTAACAAAAACTGATGCCAGATCAAGACTACCAGGTCTATCTAATGCAATAAACCTAGGTGTTTAAAGAACATTTATTGGTCAGTGTAAGAAGATAGATGTTCTGGAAGGTTTTCTTTATGTTGAATGACTATATCTACAGCTCAATGAACAGCAGACAGCAAATATTTCAGTCCCATATTCTGGACAGTTCCTGTATTTGCAGGATAGATATGCACATAAAAATACTGCTTTTCAAATTTTGAAAGACCCAAACCCCCACTTCACCCCCCCAAAAAAAATTTTGTATTTCATGATGCCCAGTTTCCATTCTTAGAAACATTTGCATATCCTTATGACTATTAACCAATGGTAGAGTAGTTTTCAAAATGGTGGGAAATGGTAGGGCACCTTTCAATATCTTCAGTAGCACAGTGTGATCTGACCTCCCTGAAATTTCAACTTTTCTTTTGCACAGAGACTAGGCTTTCATGACAGGTTGCTATATTTCAAACTATCTAATCAGGAACCTATTGGGAGCTTTACAAATTGTTGACATCACAATACGCTCTGACCTTCCTAGGATTACAAAAAAAAAAAAAAAAAAAAAAGCATGTTTTCCTTTAGAAAATGTAAATAAACAGCAATTTTAAGTAAGTGACTGAGTGTGGGGTGAGTATGAGTGTGACATGACAAATACAAGCCATGGATTGGTGGGTGCTTAGTGGCAAAAATTTGAATGAAGTTAGGTGAATTCAAAATTTATCTGGTGAGAAGATAAACATGGAGATTTTATATGGTCAGCTTCCCTGTAAGAAACTAACCTAAAAGAAAATGTCAGATTAAGACCATCATGTCTAGCTAGTGTGCTCAATTTCCCTATCTACTGCAATATTGTCAGCATCACTTGATTTCTATCTTTTTCCCTTGTTTGTTCAAGGATTCCATATTGGTCCTAGATCTTTTTGAATTTTGCTGTCCAGTTTTGTATCTATTACATCCGCTGGAAAACTATTCCATGCATCCATCACAATATCTGTAAAGAAATCTTTAGCTACTAGAGCCTACCTCATTCCAGTACCACATTATGATCCTTTGATCTAAAACAAAGGAGAAAGGTGTGCAACAGATTCCTTTGGATCACTCGTCATACAACAGAAAAAAAAACCCCATGCTGACATAATAAAAATTATATTAAAAATATATTGATTAAAACTGAACAAAGGAAAAGACATGAATATTAACCCGACTCAGGCCGAGTTTCACTCTATTTGGAGCTGCTTCAGGGGCTACAAAGAAACAAATAAAACAAATACAAAAAAGTATAAACATATAAACATAAATATAAAAACCATAAAATGAGGAGGGGGGGGGGGGGAAGAGAGACATCCCAGCTGCCAATTATTTTCTTTATAAATTAAACCACGATTCACTGCCACCAAAAGATGCTGAAAATTTAGAACAGCCAGCATGAAAAACTCAAAAAGTGCAAAACAGCAGCCACATTAAGTCCAAAAAACATTATATAGCAAATGCATAAAGAAAATTCATCAAATCAACACATTGAATGGTACAACAGGTTAAGGTGGTCATCACATCAAAAAAACCACTGACCATTCAGTATCATGGCTCAGTCCATCCAGATATTCAGACTGCAATTCACAGATCCAGCATTGTTCACACTGTATCAAATAAGACTGGAAAAAAATCCCTTTCTGGTGGGTGCTTTATTACTACCTCAACAACAAAATCTAAGATCTGGGACAGCATGATGCATCTCCAACCAATGTGTCAGCAGAGTTTCAGTATGGGACTGGAGAATACAGCTACAGTGTTCAAAGATCCTATTCTAACATTCAAATGGTCTTAGCCACAAAGTAAAGAACATGGGCATATGACAGACTATCCCTGTAAAACAGCAATTTCAGGCATTTCTGAGTTTATATACCTTTCTGACAGAAGTATAAATTCAGATAGTGCACAGGTCACAGGTCAGGCTTGATACTGGCCAAAGGGAGTGTCCTCCAGAACAGGGATTGAGGATGGCCTGTAAGAACACATTTCAGACACCGCCAGAATAGCTTTCAAATTTTTACCCCAATGGAATACCTTTCCTATGTCCTGTCCACTATCAATTTATACATCTGGATCTTTTAATTGCAATCTCTATGTACGGACAGACAACTACCATATTGAATAGTTGACTTTGATGTGACAACCATCTAACCCTACTGTACTGCTCAAAATTTTAAATTTGATGAATTTTAATTATGCGCTTGTTCTATAATGATTTTTGACTTAATGTGGCCGATTCCTTTGCATTTGAGTTTCATGCTGTTTTTATTCTAGTTTTACAGCATTTAGCTCAAATTTCAGTGTCCTCATAGTACCCTCTATTTGGGGCAGAGAATCATGTGGTTTCATTCAGAGAAAATTCTCATTGCACTTGATTGGTTTTATATCACACGACTAGTTTGGCATGCTTTTAGGAGGTTTTTCTAAGTTAAAAAGCTGTTTTAGCTGGATGCTTGCAGAGTAAAACTTTATAATTCTCTCAAACATGCTAAAGGAACATTAATGGTGATATATTTGTTTTATATACTTTTTGCTGTATTTAGCCTGCATTCTGTGATTCATCCTTTAAGTTATCTATCATTTGTTCATTTTACAGATTGTATTGTCCTCCTGATTCAGCCTTGGGGCAAAATATGGATCATGTCAGGGTACTATTTGTTTGTCATTTCTACCTTGATGGAAATTTTTAGATATTAAGGCTTTTTCAAAGACATTTTTTATATGTTTGTTATGAGGACTGATCCAAAGGAATCTGATGCACAACCTTCAACTTGGTTCACAACTTAGTGTGATCTTGTGACTTCTCCACCTATTCGTTTATGCTATGCTGTTGATTGATAAACCATTTTTCATCAGAATACTTGAGCATTTATACCCTGGCAGTATTTGACAGTCTCTGGGTTATTTCCCAATCTACCCAGCTTGGTATATTCTTTACTTACTTAAGTCTTACTTCCAAGCTAATGATGCAGATTTGATGCCACTTCTCTCTCTCTCTGTTCTGGACTCCCTCTACTGTGTCCCTCTGCAGATACATTCTTGGCAAATGGATACAACACTCTAGATGAGATCTCACCAGTGAAGCATACAGAGATATTATCACTGCCTTTTTCAGCTGGTTCTCTCCCCCTATGTAAATTAACATCCCACTTACTCATTCTTGTCACAATGTTTGACCTTGGAGATATCAGATATGGTCACCTCCTGATCCTTCTGTCTAGTGAAAAATACCTCACAATTCCCTCCCCCACCACGGTGTATTGCTCTCTTGCAATTCTGTGCACTATACAATTCTGTGTTTCCAACATTTTTCACAACTGATCTCAGTCGCAGGGTCTAAAAACTTTGGAATTCTGTTTAATAAAAATATTGCTGAAGACTTAAAATTCTTCCTGTTTAACCATCTCTGGCAAGACAACCCCAGTATAAACCTTAAGAGGCACTTGCAAAGAAGAATAGGAAAACTAGGAACAAATACCTGTCGATCAAATGTTGCAGAGTCTCAGAGTTCTCAGGAAATATATGTACAATTTGTGCTCAGGACAGGAAGGATTATTTTTACTGTATCTTTTGCAATATGATGCCTTGGAACAAGGACTGTAATTAAATTATAAATGTGGCATATTTAGTATAGGAATTGACAAACTGGCTCGGAGTCCATCAAATTATCATTTGAAAGAGAATCAGCTGGCAAAATAGCTACTAGACATTTTGAAAGAATCTAGTTTAGACAACTTACAAAATGCCTGTGAATCTTCCTGACATTGGGAATCAGACGTTACCTTAAAAGGTGAACTCTAGGAGCCTATGCTCCTTCCCCCGGGGGGGGGGGGGGGGCTTGTATTAGCTATAGGTACCCTTTAACCTCTCAGTGAAAGCCTGTAATAGCTTAGTGATCCATACTGAGCTAGGGATGTGTAGTAAGTACCTCAGCCAGGGTCAGGAGGAGTCTGGAATGAATGACCTTGCCTACCTGACCAAACTAAGGAGAAACCAAAATAAATCAGGTGAAGTCACCCATCCCTTAGTTTCTCCATATTTTTGTTTTTGCACAATATCTTCAACAGGCTCTGAAATTACTGCTATGCCAAACATACTTCTCTCTCAGATTCTGTAATTCTTTCTTCATGTCTGCATCTTCAAATTCAGAGTCATTGTCACTGCTCATGTAGGAGGACTGGGAGTGAAATGAGGTTATATTGATAGTAGGAATCTTTGTAGAAGGTTCAATCGGAGAATCAGGACTTTGTGCATTGTTCTTTCCAGATGCATTAAAAATCACAGCTGCCCTTTTCATTAAATCATCGGTAGTGCCTTTGGTTTCCACAGAGAGCTGAGCAGTACTAGATTTCCCTCTGGGAGACTCATCGCCAGAATCACTGGAAGCATGGCCAGAAAGGTTGGCATTAACAGGAGATGTGCGTGCCAGAGGAACGGATTTCTGCACAAGACTAGGCGGAGGTCCATCGAAACAGACATCAGGTGGTGCAGAATATCTTACACCATGTGACAAAGTTAGGGCCAGTTCGTCCTGTGTACTGACCACTGAAAACCTGCCAATAGTTTTGTTGTCACTCTTTGGGTCATCTTGCTTTGTATAAGAACCACAATGAATAGATCTAGTCTTCTGTTTCCTTACTTCCACATCTCCAGTAAAGATCTGTGGAGAACTTTCAGACTCATTTGAAAGGGGTCCAGTTGCTTCATGCTTTCTATGAAACTTCTGCTTCCTAGAGGGGGATGACCGTGCACTGATGACCTACAAAATGGAAAATAATTTTAGTATAAGTGTAAAATGAACTCCACAGTAAAAACTGTTCAAAAATGCCTACAGCTTAAAAAAAAACCAAAAACCAAAAAACAAACAATTTCCATGTTTCTCCACTTTTCCAAGAAAAGACCAAGGCAGAGTAGAAACATAAAATGAAACAGGACATAGAATACCTAAATAATTTAAAGCCACAAAAATTTAAACTGAAACATATCCCAATAATAAACTGAATACTAAGGTCCCTGTTAAGTTATTTTTCCTTGGAATTTCAATGTCAAAATAAAAAAAAATCTATGGAAAAGTATTTCCACTATTTTTTCTCCTGTGTTATAACAAAGTAATTTTTTCTACTTATTTTTCTGTTATAACATTGAAATTCCCAGGAAAAATACAATTGAAAATGATGGTCCCTAACTATAAAATAGGGAAAGAAACTATTAGGCAACTCAAATATTAACAGCATATGAATATTGCAAATAAAGTATTAAGTCCACAACCAAACGAGCACCACTAGCACTCTATATATATCCACGCCAGAAATTGAGTGCTAGAATAAAGGGTATACAGTCCCAAGAATTTCAATTTTAAAGTATCAGAAATTTTTATTGTTCATTTCGGCAACTCCACTGTATATATCAATAATTGTTGCAAAAAGGAGGGTCCCCCGACACGGTCCCGTGTTTCGCCAGGGGCTGCATCGGGAGGGACGCACAAAAGAGTTAAATGAGTACTGTAAACAAAGCATAAACATAGGACCGTGTTAGAATAACACCAGTGCCGTACATAGTGATTGTCATAGCAATACAAAACATACAAACGCTTACCAAAGTAAAGTCTTCAGGGTAACATAGCAGGGAGCGCGTTCCACATAATTAGACAGGGAGCTTTAAACCTGTCAAAGGGCGCCAAAACTTTTTACAGACCAATCAGCTAAGGGAATAGCCCACCAATCAGAGCTGCGAATTCCTGTCCAATCGGGAGTTAGATGAAATGCACCCATTCAATCTCTTTGTTGAGCCCCGCTGGGGCAACCGTGTCCAAACGGTCAATCCAGCGTTGTTCACACTGAATCAAGTGAGAGTCAAAATCACCTCCACGGGGTAGGGCAGGAACCACTTCAAGTACAAAGAAAAATAGATCCGATATTGTATGAGATGAGGACATCCAATGATCAACGAGAGGGGCTAAAGCCCTAGCATGTTTAATATTAGAACGGTGCTCGATCACCCTAGTCCTAATTTGTCGTCTAGTCTTGCCAATGTAGAGTTTTGCGCATGGGCAGCGGATAACATATATAACACCCACTGAACTACAGTCAGATGAACCGTATAAAGTGTAAATTTTTCCGGAACTGGGATCGGTGAAACTTGTCATTGTAAAGAGTTGATCATTCCCTTGAAAACCGAGGTGGATACAAGTATTCAAGCGATTCGTACTGGTGCTACTTCATTGGAAGCTTTTGAGCAGCAACGCACTGAATTTAATGTTAATCTAGAGAAATTTAGGAAAGAATTGAAGGCGGTCAAGTACAGCAAGTTTCAGAGGGACAGTACGGATTACACCAAGGGTTACGTATACAAATGGATGAACCCAAACCGTGTTCAGAAAAAGACTGTGACCTTCGCTCAATCTTCCTCGGACGACTCCTCGGGAGAAGACGTAGCCATGCCAGTTCAAGTGCATTCCGCTTCCTCTGTACCCTCATCTGGACAATATGCTTCGATTGCTACTTTTTTAGATTCGGGACAGATACCCCGCAACACTCGGGGTTCCAGATCTCGGGGGCGCCCTCAGGCCCCTCAACGTACCACCCGGACTCGACAACAACAAGATCCATGGCAATAGACTAACAATTTTTAATTTATCATCTAGGACTTTGTCTGAAATTGAGTTGAAATCATTGTCTAGGGGCTTGTCATACGTTCCCACTACCAGGGGTGACCCGTTTGATTTACAAATACATCTGTTTAGGTTTTTTAGATCATTGAAACTTAAACTTTTCTTTCAGGATTTTCAGTTCCCGAATGATGGGTCTTTAGTGTTTACAAAATCCAAATGGGTTCCCCCAGGCCCTCCTGACCCTATGCTGACGGTATTTGAAAAATTGATACAGCGTGATTTAAAAGAATTATTCCAGACCCACCAACACATTTGTTATAACTTGTCCAAAGATGAGAGACTTTCACTCTCCTCATTGGCCGAAGACCCGTTGATTACTATAAAACCCGCTAAGGGGGGTGGGGTCGTAATTATGAATCGTGTTGACTATAGATCTGAGGTATATCGACAACTCAATGATCGTACATTTTATTTACCTTTACAGGCAGATCCTACGGATTCACTGAAACAAGCCATCACCTCTGTAGTCGATGAAGCTTTGTCAAATTGATACATCACTTTACGTGAAGCCAATTTCCTTAAGATTGCTTTTCCTGTCACTCCTGTCTTTTATGTGTTACCTAAAATTCACAAAACTCTCGAAAACCCCCCAGGCCGTCCGATTGTATCCGGGATGGGATCTGTCTTAGAACCACTTTCACAATTTGTGGATCTCTTTTTAAGACCGGTTGTCCCACAGATTAAATCATATGTTCGTGATTCTGCCCACCTTATTCTTTTGCTTAATGAATTACAGGCCCCTACACCTCCATGTCTTTTGGTCACCTTGGACATCACATCACTCTATTCCAACATTCCCCAGCAGGAGGCACTACAAGTCATTGAGGATACCCTTAACCAACGCACCACACCGAGTCCCTACATCCTTTCTTATGCAATTAACTACGTTGGCATTAACAAAATTTTTTTTTCGTTTTGAAGATACTTTCTATCAACAGATTAAGGGGACAGCAATGGGGGCTACAATGGCCCCCAGCCTTGCCTGCTTATTTGTTGCACGGTTTGAGGAGATTTACATTTACCCCTCTGTGTGGCAGCAATTCATACATGCCTGCTACCGATACATTGATGATGTTTTCTTAGTTTGGTTAGGTACTGAGATCCAATTCTTTCTATTTTTGGATTCGCTGAACAGTTGCAACCCACATCTCCAGTTTTGTTCTGATTTTCACCATGACCGGATTCCATTTTTGGACATGTTTATTACATTAAAAGATGGCCTTTTCTCCACTTCTATTTTTAGAAAACAAACTGATCGGAACACTATTCTGAGATTTGACAGTTGTCACCCAAGAATTCTTAAATCCAATATTCCAACTGGTCAGTTCCTTCGCCTTCGACGGCTCTGCTCTTCTAAAGCAGAGTATATGTCTAAAGCTAAGGAGATGATCTCCCGGTTCCAGCAGAGGGGGTACCCTTTAAAGATTCTTAAACGTGCCTTTAAAAGAGCGCTGTATGTTAACAGGGATGTGCTGTTCCTTCCTACACAAAAGGATGGGAGTAACACCACAAACTGCATTTTACCATTTACACCTTTTAGCAATGACATCTCTACAATTATCCGAAGACACTGGTCAGCTTTATCCTTTTCTGAGTTTTTTCAAAGTTCTTTGCGGTTCACTTATCGCAGGGGTAAGAATTTAAGGGATATTTTAATCCGGTCAGATTTTTCACAAAATATATTGCAATGTACACCTGGCTGTCATACCCCTTGCGGTAACTGTTCCGTTTGCAAACACACAACTACAATGACAAGTTTCACCGATCCCAGTTCCGGAAAAATTTACACTTTATACGGTTCATCTGACTGTAGTTCAGTGGGTGTTATATATGTTATCCGCTGCCCATGCGCAAAACTCTACATTGGCAAGACTAGATGACAAATTAGGACTAGGGTGATCGAGCACCGTTCTAATATTAAACATGCTAGGGCTTTAGCCCCTCTCGTTGATCATTGGGTGTCCTCATCTCATACAATATCGGATCTATTTTTCTTTGTACTTGAAGTGGTTCCTGCCCCACCCCGTGGAGGTGATTTTGACTCTCACTTGATTCAGTGTGAACAACGATGGATTCACCGTTTGGACACGGTTGCCCCAGCGGGGCTCAACAAAGAGATTGAATGGGTGCATGTCATCTAACTCCCGATTGGACAGGAATTCGCGGCTCTGATTGGTGGGCTATTCCCTTAGCTGATTGGTCTGTAAAAATTTTTGGCGCCCTTTGACAGGTTTAAAGCTCCCTGTCTAATTATGTGGAACGCGCTCCCTGCTATGTTACCCTGAAGACTTTACTTTGGTAAGCGTTTGTATGTTTTGTATTGCTATGACAATCACTATGTACGGCACTGGTGTTATTCTAACACGGTCCTATGTTTATGCTTTGTTTACAGTACTCATTTAACTCTTTTGTGCGTCCCTCCCGATGCAGCCCCTGGTGAAACACGGGACCGTGTCGGGGGACCCTCCTTTTTGCAACAATTATTGATATATACAGTGGAGTTGCCGAAATGAACAATAAAAATTTCTGATACTTTAAAATTGAAATTCTTGGGACTGTATACCCTTTATTCTAGCACTCAATTTCTGGCGTAAATAAAGTATTAAACCAGCCACCTTCCTTTTTTGGCAGTGACATTTCCCATTTCTTACCTAGAATAACCAATTTATTCTACCATTTAAACAGCTTTTATTATTAGAATTTTAATTAGAGTTATCCATATGTTTGTTTCAGCAAAAGGGAAACCATTTTCTATTTCAAATATCATAATTCCTGCTTACCTGAATAATGCAAATGAGTCCTGCAGACGAACAATTATATTCAATACTGGATCCAAATTTTCTGCAGTCGATATAGTTTAAAAATTTTGATTTGTGTAAACATTTAACAGCCAGCATTAATTTGTATTTGCAACTGAATAGGGGTGTACCAAAATTATAATGTCCCCAATTACTAAAGCAGCCCTGCTGCCATTGATATTGTCTCTCAGGATACAGGAGATCACAGTGGCACTAACGCCGATTTACAGAATGTAAACAGAAATCTGGACTGGAGTCTCTCTCGGTCAATTTTTATACTACCAACTGCATTTTTCTTTAATAATCAAAATACCCAAAAGGGACAACTTACTTTCTGCTCTGCTAATCCATGGGAAGTAGCATCCTTTATCATCACAGTCATTTCTGTAGACCTCTCAGGTAGAAGAGTCACTTTCTCTTGACCAGAACATGCAAGCTGATGCGGTGGCACTCCTGAAGGTACGCTCTGCAATTGTCCTTCCAAAGAAGCAACATGAACACTTCTGTACACAGCTATTGAAGCTTCAGAGTCCAGTTCTTTTATGCTCAGTCTGGGTTGGAGGTTCATTTCTCCATTCACAGCTTGCAAATGAATAAACTCCTCCCCGGCATGTTCTAACGGAACACAGTTTTCAGGAGTTTCCACAGAGGGGCAAGTGGGAGGATATTCTTGGTACAGCAAAGTACGCAATTTCTCATCTAAACTTTTAATTGTGTCATCTGCAAATTCAACTCTGGGAGGTCTTTCCCCATCAGATTCAACTACACAGGACTGCTGCACATTGGCAGTGGCTGACTGTGTTTGTGTTCCAGGTTGCTGAGACACTGCAATGGAGGCCTGGTCAGGGCTCTGAGGCAGGGACTCTGGCAGGTTCCGGGAATTAGGGATACTGGCTCCAGATTGCACACAAGTCTGAATATGCTGACTGCTCTCCAACATGTGTGGGATTTCTGGCTTATGTTCAGGAAGTGAACAGTCTTCTGCAGCTGCTGTAGAAACTGCTTGTACTGAGTGCTGTGGCTTGCCTGTGCAGTAAGAAATATTGCTGGAAGTGTGAAGGTTTTCATTTACTTGTTCAAGGGGAAGAACAGTGATCTTTCTAGCAAGCTGGGCCTGAGAGGGTTTCCCAAGGGATAGAGAATTGTGAACTGGAGTCTCACACTGTTCTACTACAGCAGGCAGCACTGAAGGATTTTCTGGATGGCCTACACCAGTATCTTCATGTCTGCAAGAAGATCCCACAATTGCTTCAGCTGGAATTTCTGATTGCATATGTAATACAGTTGAAGGACCTGCAGACGTGGTTGATTGCAAAGGAGCATGCGGAATGTCAGAAAGATTTGCTTGAATTGACTGTTGATGACAAGCTTTGATACTAGGTTTATCTATCACTGAAGAAAATGTCTCTTGGTGATCAATGTGCTGCTCTGGATCTGTAAAAATAAAAAATCTAATAATTTTTTACATGATTAAGAGGAAAAAAATCAGCTGCGGCTGTAATTTACCTTCACCTACAAGGAGGATAATTAAAAAAAAAAGTTCTGATAAAAGCAGCGCTTAAATGTGAAAATGTTCTTTATGCTTGATGTGTGTAAAATTATGTACATACACCCTGCATGCCAGGGTGTGTATACATAATTTTGCCAGGACAGTTTTGCCAGGACAGTTTTCAAACCAAAAAACTTAAGCATGTAAGTTCGCTTTGAAAATTGGTGTCATTTGTGCATTAACAGACTGCTAACTTATGCCGACCAGGGCCGGATTTAAGATTATGGTGCCCACAGGCAGAATATTGGGTGTGGTGGGGGATTTCACTCCCGGAAATTAAAGAGCAGCAAGTAGTCCCAGTTTGCGTATGCCTTCAGAATTTGGCGCCCTAGGCACTTGCCTATGCCTAAATCTGGCCATGATGCTTTTCTGTTTCAAAAAAAAAAAAAAAGACCCCTGAAAGGACCATTGCAGGATTCAGATAAATTATAAACAAACTATTTCATGTTTAGTATTTCCTTTAATATAATTTTAAGCATTTTCATGTGCTTTTTCTACGAAACCTAGGCAAACTAAATCAAATGTATTTCCTTAAAGTAAATGAGCTTTATTTTGGGGATGTGAAAGCAAGATCAGTTTTACATCGTAGTAATGAAATCTCCTCACTCATAGTAGTAAATGATAGCAGATAAAGACCTCAGCTGAGCAGAATGCATGGGCCATTTTGATTTGCCCCATTGGGTAAATGATATATAAGTTCCCATGAGCAACTCAAACTCTTCCATACCCCACCTGACCTCTCAACCTGAGTTCAGCTTTCAGTTAAAGCAGCAATTTTTACGTATGCCCATGTGGAAGCAACAAATTAGTTGGTAATCTCAGGATTCCCTCTTTTACCAATGGAGATATTTAGCCTTAAAGGGAGTTATGTTTGAATTATTTTGAGCCCCTCACAATCTGCACCCTTATTTAGCATTCGAGTAGTAGAGCTACAGTATTGGCTCAGCAGGCAGTCTCATGAATGCATTTATAAGGGAAACTATACTACCCTGAAGGTGGAGCATCTGCACAGTGGAAGCTTTGCAAAGGCTGCTACTTCAGGAATGCAGTCAATGTTAAAGCAGTTAAATTTATAAAAAGGTCAGTACAACTTATTTCTGTCTCTCAGGCCTTGTTTCACCTGTCAGAGAGGTCCAATGGGATTTTCTCATGATATTCCAAGGGTTTAATACCTAAGCATAAGAACATAAATAGCCAATAGTTCATCTACCTTAGCACGTCTCAGTGTCAAGCAGGTGGTGCTCCTCAGAAGTTTACACTAGCAACATTTTATTACTAAATTGCACTGAGCAAAATCATTAATAAATCCTAAACTAGTACAGAAAGATAATCCTAGGCACATTAACATGGAATGCCTCATTTCAGCCTATGCTTTTTCAGAATACAAACCTGAGAAATCCTCAGGACGGTTTGGCAGCAGCCCAAACTATGCTCCAACTACTTAGACTACCATAAATACTTAAATTGTGCCCACTGAGGAGTGCAAGTCAAAATACACTCACAATACCCATCAATTACAGATTATGAATTATCCAAGAACAATGTGGTCCTTATGACATGGCGAGGACAATCATAGTACAATCACATTTATAGAGGTAAAAAACCCTCACTTTCCAGGAAAGGAGTTAGTCACTCAATACTACGAATACCCCCACCCCCTCTCCCAAAAAATACCCCTCCCCAAAAAGTATCAGTTTATACCTTTAATGATCTTGGACTCCTGAACATTTGTAACTGTTGCAGAGCATTCAGCCACTTCTGCAGCTGGGTTTTCTACAACCGGGCATATAATAAACCACCTTTTTCCGGTATGCAAAACTAAATGTGAAGAATGAGATTGAAAATTAGTGTGATCGCTTTACTTCAGAACCAGAAATAACATTCACATGTTAAGATAAAGCAGGCATTAAATATCAAAATTACAGTCTGTAGATAATCACAAGCCTCCCTCTCTTCATACTAGTGAAGACTGTGGCTGGGCCATGCATTTCCAGGACACAGAACCACCACCACAATACTTAAGTCTGTTGGGAAACCTAGCAGCTTTCTCCTGCTCCTCTGAATTTCCATCTCAACTGGAACAAGGGCTGGGAAATTTCACCTCCATTCTCTTTTTATATCCTCTCTCAACTCAACTTAGCCCAATCACTGCAGCCACAATCCTCAGCCAAGGGCAATGCACCAGCACTCTTTCTGCAATAGTGCAATCACAGGTCCTAAATCTAGCTACATGGGGGTCATCTTTGCACAGTGACAGACTCCCTCCCCACGAAAGGCTGTGAATAGCTGCTTCTGCAGCATCTCAGCCAGCCAGCCAACCCAGAACTCAGACTTGATCAAACAGATTAATAAAACCTGTTGTGAATAGTCCAGTCACTTAAGGATAGCAGCTTGCACTTTGTTCTGTAGCAAAAGTTTTGTCTTCATCTGAGACCATCAAGTCTTTCTGTGCTAAAATCTTTGCATAGGGAGAGACTCAGCCATCAGTGACACCTGTAATCTTTTTTCCCCAATTCTCCTCTAGCTTTGAACTCCAGCCATCCTAATGGGATACCATACCACAGTTATTGGCAATGACTGAATACGGATATCCAGCATAACTGAGTCAAGGAACAGCCTAGTGGTTGCAGCAGTGGGCTGAGGACCAGGGAAGCAGAGGTTCAAATCCTGCTGCTGCTCCTTGTGACCTTAGGCAAGTCACTTCATCCTCCACTGTCTCAGGTACAGATAGATTCTGGGCTCTCTGTAGACAGGGAAATACTTGCAGCACCAAAATGCAACTTGCCTTGCACTACTAATGGAAAGGCATGAGCTAAATACATAAAAATTAAATGTCACTGCTTGAGTAGTCTAAAGTAATACAGAGATAAAGAAGTTTTACCATTCTGTTGATAAATCGGGGCCTTGGTGCGATTCTGCCGAGTCTCCTAAAGAAAAAACAAACAAAATTGTTTCTAAGACATCAACTTTTCTCCCCCCACTCCCTTGTCTTACATTATGAAAAATTCCAAGTAAATTTAAATTTTCCATTTAATACAAACTTACAATGTTGAGTATTTTCAGTTGCAGTTTTTACAGAAAACTATACAGTTTGTGAGGATAGGTGCTGCCTCAGTATATCAGATCCTGTGTTTGTCTCATGGGACAAAACTCTCAGAAAAAACATAGTACAGATGTCAACTCATTAATGCAAATTAGCTAGAGAATAGTTTGGCAGAAATATTTCTACATAGAAAATGTATTCCAAGTTAAAAGTGATGACTTTAGTATGTTCTTCAGGTGCCATCTACACCTCATTCTACTCTAAGAGGTTCAGCGTCACCAGTAAACATTAAAACGCACCAGTTCTGGAGGAGTTACATAGCTTCCAGTAAGGATGGCTGCTTTGTTCCACCTTTCCTCCTAGTGCAATTAAAACCTCCTTTTAAATAAACACACAAACTATAAAAACCCAGAGTAATGCACAACTAATCCCAGAAACCTACATGTGAAATATTCACCAGCAGAACTGTCCTGAGGGAAGAAACAGGAGAGCAGACATTGAAGCAGCAGTACTGATACAATTCTGGTCGCCGCATCTCAAAAAAGATATAATTGCAATGGAGAAGGTACAGAGAAGGTCTACCAAAATAAGGGGAATGGAACAGCTCCCCATGAGGAAAGACTAAAGAGGTTAGGACTTTTCAGCTTGGAGAAGAGACGGCTGAGGGGGGATATGATAGAGGTCTTTAAAATCATGAGAGGTCTAGAACTGGTAGATGTGAATCGGTTATTTACTCTTTCGGATAATAGAAAGACTAGGGGGCACTCCATGAAGTTAGCCTGTGGCACATTTAAAACTAATCTGAGAGTTTTTTTTTTTACTCAACGCACAATTAAACTCTGGAATTTGTTGCCAGAGGTTGTGGTTAGTGCCGTTAGTATAGCTGTGTTTAAAAAAGGATTGGATAAGTTCTTGGAGGAGAAGTTCATTACCTGCTATTAAGTTGACTTAGAAAATAGCCACTGCTATTACTAGCAACGGTAACATAGAATGGACTTAGTTTTTGGGTACTTGCCAGGTTCTTATGGCCTGGATTGGCCACTGTTGGAAACAGGATGATGGGCTTGATGGACCCTTGGTCTGACCCAGTATGGCATGTTCTTATGTAGATGACCACACGGTGTTAACAGCTGGATCCTTGTGCGCATTAGAGGTCCTGCCAGATGGCCTTCTCAAGCAGCTAGAACTAATGTTATTACTGGTAAAATAGTGGGGAAGTGTTACCAGCAGCAGATACCAACTGGATTATTGCTGATCTCTCCCTCAGGTGACTGGCCAATTGCTCAGTGGGGCCCAGCTAGCAGCATATTGATTACTGAACATGGCAATGAAAAGTAGTGCTTCAAGGAGGACCTGGAATGACTGATAAACCTCCACAGATTACTATTTTATAAGGATACTGGTGGGTGAGAGGACATGAAGGAATTGGACATGCATTCCCCCATGTACTCACTTTTGCCAACTGTAACAGTGATTCAAGGGGTAAACCAAGAGGGGAGAAAAATCTGCTTGAAGTGCAGAAAAATGATCCAGATTACTGTGACAGATCTAAAGATCACTGAAGGCATCTGTCAGTATCCATAGTTATTAGGTTGCTGTGATGACCCTGAATAAGAGAAATGGTCAAATCATCTGAAAGCTGGTGGGTCAGACATCAGCTTTTTGGCTGCTATCCAGAACTAGGTAGTGTTTCTCACTGATAAAAGTTACTGGATTTCAGCAGAGGTTCTCAATGTGCTGTGGCTTACTATTGCTTCACGTGGGAATCTGATGGGAACTTTCTGCCATCAGCAGAGCAAAGATGGGGCTTGCCACAGCTGCAGTCAGCCATGGCAGAATCTTCCCTTCTCTCCTCTCCACTCCCTGCACTATAGCTTCAGGTTGGCAGATGACCATGAGCAGCATGTCTTCCCTGCTGCCAGGGCCAGTGCAAGGGTATGTAGCACTCTAGGCAGAACAATGTGACAATACCCACACACACCAAAGCCCACCCAGAGTTGAATGTGCACCTTGCCAAGTCAGAGTGAGTCTCTCCCTCTCTCATTATAGCCACCCCGTCTCACCTCAGGACCCTAGTGGCTGCCTAACTCACCTAGAGTTCCTGCTGGCCCTGCCTACTTCCTCTTTCTCCTCTACCAGCTTTCTTCTAAAATCTGAGCTGCATGGAGGCAGCAGATCTTGTGAGATTATGGGGGCTCAGCATGGTGCCAACTTAGCAGGGAAGCAGTAGGTAAGAAACATTACTTGCCAGAAGCAATACCAAGAAGATGGGGATTTGGAACCAAACCAATGAAGGTGATACCCCATGATGAACTGCCAGGTGTGTCATGACATGAAAGGTTGGGAGTCACTGATTTAGAGGATTGCTCTCCAAGGACAATATTAGATTATTGGGAGTCCCCGAGTGAAAGCTGCTTGGAGAAGTAGTTGAACTCGTTCCCCACGCTTGAAATGGACAGAGCACTAGTTTCCAATCCTTTGGAGATTGAGAGACTACTGGTCATCTTAGTTAAATTCCACTGGGATATAAGGGGGGGGAACAAAAGTAGGACCTTAGGCAGACGCAGAGGAAAAAACATGTCATCTTCCCAGATCCACAAAGGTAGGAGGAGGAACCTTTCATGGAAGGAAAAAAAAAAGTGTTCAATAAAGGCCAGTTCACTAACCAGCTGGAATGACAAAGATGGGTTAAGATGTTGATGTGCGACACTGTGTGGCAGCAACATGCATCCATATAGCTCTTCAACAAATATGCATTACACAATTCAGCAGGGCTCAAAATGTTTCAATGCATAAAATATTGTTTCAGATTGTGAGTCATTCTAGCGGAATGGGGGGTCCATGATCTAAATGGTTTTATTAGGGGGAGAAATGCACATGATAGTTTGATCCTGGAATGTGATCAGATATATCCAATAGGTCTTCAGCGTTTTTCTTTGGGATGCAAACAAAGCCTTTGACTAAGCTGAATGGATTTACTTGTAGGAAATTACTAGGATGGATACAGAGGCTAATTTTATAACATACATCCATGCTATGACAGTCTCCAGAGGGATGATTTCAGTCAGTCAATGGGGAGAGGTCAGCTTTGTTTATATTATACAAAGAGACATGGCAGAGTTGACTCCTTTCCCTATTGCAGTTTGTCTTGGCAAGTGAACCCCTGACCATAAGTATTATAGTTTTGATCCTTTATATTTCTTGAGAATGTGGATCACAGGTACATAGACTAGCCTTGTAGTTCAATGGCATTTTTTTTTTTTTTTTATTTCTAATACGTTGAGCTCTGTCCTGGTAGTTCTCCAAGCAGTGATAGTATTTAAAAAACAGTCTCAGGATAAGATTGTTTCTAAAACAAAATTTCTGACTGCTAGGATAACAGAAGAGGATCAGAAATTTAAACAAAAGTTTGACTTCCCACAAGATGAGATGCTGGGAAGCAACAGTAACTAGGGATTATGTTGGATGTGTGGGAACTTGAGCAGACTTGTGCTTCCATACTTTCCAGTTTTAGAGAAACTACAATAAAGTGGAAGCCCCTTTTTCTTGATTGGACTGGGTGAATGTGGTTAAGATAAAGCTTCCCAAATCTCTCTTCAGTATGATTTCTGTGAAGTTGCCAAGGTTCTTTTTCATCTTGCTTGGCAGGATTGTAAATAAATAGTTTTATGTGGGAATCAAAAAAGGCTAGCATCAGTGCTAAGGTGGTTAGGAGATATATTGATAGTGAGGGGGTGAGATTATCAGGTGTCATTGGTTCAATATCAGCCTGAACCCTACTAAAACACCAGAAGACTGAGGAGTGGAAAGACGTGATCTTTCCTCAACTCAAGTGAGACCTGGGTTGCAGTTTCAATGTTAGATAAGTTTATGGTTTATAGTTACAGGATTGCTTTGACCTCCTAATTCTTGCCCATTTTGAGGAACTAATCTTCAGGCTTGGTCAGCTTGGGCAGTGGTCCCCAACCCTGTCCTGGGGGCCCACCAGCCAGTCGGGTTTTCATGATATCCACAATGAATATGCATGAGAGAAAATTTGCATGCACTGCCTCCATAACATGCCATTGTCTAGTCCCTGTCACATGGCGCGGGCCATCCAGTGCACCTACCATTTGGAGGGGCCGACCAATGGCACAGATAGCCCCTGTCACATGGTAAGAGCAAAGGGCCATCGGTGCCATTTTGATTAGTGGCAGCCGACAGCCCGAGCAAGGGAGAATGCTCCCTGGACCCCCGCTGGACAACCAGGTATTTAAAAATTTTGGGGGGGTCTGGAGGGTGGGGGGATACTAAAACTCATTTTAAAGGGTCAGGTTGTGTTTTTAGGTTGTGTCCTTTCTTCCCGCCCCCCCCCCCAATAACGATAAGAAAACCCACTAAATTGTGGGTTTCCTATCGCTATCGGGGACCCCCCCCCCGATATCTGACTATATTGAAAATATCGGATGATATTTTCAATAGTCAGATAAACGATTCACATCCCTAGTGGGGAGAGCTCCTTGTCGCAGCCTTGCAGATGTCAGCAATCTGTATTGAACGGTAGTGTGCTACCGACGTTGCCATTGCTCTGACTGAGCGTGCCTTCACTAGTCCCTACAGTGGAAGGCCTGCTTGCTGGTAACAGAATGCGATGCAGTCTGCCAACCAGTTTGACAGTGTTTGCTTGCCCACCACATTCCCAAGTTTGTTCTCATCAAAAGATACAAAGAGTTGGGTGGACTTCCAGTGGGCTGTAATGCAGTCTAAGTAAAACACAAGAGCATGTTTACAGTCCAAGGTATGGAGAGCTCGCTCAGCTGGGAGAGTGTGAGGTCTTGGAAAGAAAGTGGGCAAGATTATGGACCAATTTAAAGGGAAATCAGTTACCACCTTAGGAAGGAATTTAGGGTGAGTGCGGAGAACCGCCTGGTCACGGAGGAACCTTGTGTAGGGTGAGTAGGTCACAAGGGCCTGTAACTCACTCACTCTGCGAGCAGACGTGATGGCTACTTGGAAAAGAACTTTCCATGTAAGGTATGTGCGTTCGCAGGAGTGCAAGGGCTCAAAAGGAGTGTGCATGAGCAATGCAAGTACCACACTGAGGTCCCATGCCACGATCGGTGGCTGTAGAGGAGGCTTAAGCTGTACCAAGCCTCTCATGAAGTGACTCACCGGTATTTATGGGGAACGCCTAGGGTTCCTGGGTCCAGAGGAGTATGAGGGCTCCTCTCCCCAGGCCTTCTTCGCAGGCAGCTTGATGGAAGTCAATGCCGCTGCAGCATTAGTGCCAGCACCGGTTGGGGACGCCCGGTGCCGATTTCCCCTCTGTGCTCGGTCCGGTCTTTCCCCAGCACAGGACACAATGACACTGATGTCCTCGATGGAGTCTGTGACAGATGGTCACCCTCTCCATCGTGCTCCTGGCAAATTGTCTCAGAGGTCGACGGACCCACCACGGTCGGTGGCACTTGAACTAGCGTCAATGGAGCAGTATGTTTTGAAGCAAACTTCTCCATTTTGACCAGGTGAACGCACGACCTTTAGGGGTCATTTGTGCACAACTAGGGCATCTATGAACACAGTGCGAGGGGCCTAAGCACAAAACAGACTTCATGCGGGTCCGTTATGGACATGGTCCTCTGACATCAAGGCATTTCCTAAACCTGGTCGCCATGTTAGAATTTGGTGGGCGCGCAGTCTGTGACAGTCTGGCACTGAAGCAGTAAGCCGGCGGGAACAGACCGTAAGTATCTGGAAAAAAACACTGAGCGTCTGAGGGAACGGAGAAAGATGGGGGACCCCGATGAGGGATTTTTTTTTTAAGAAGATAAACTTCAAATAGTTCCATGAGGAAAGTTGAGAAATTTCTCACTGAGCTCCTAAACCGTAAGACAACTGCTGCGCAGAAAAAAATAAAAAAAAGGAGACTGAAGGGGGACCCCTGGTGGCTGCAGGGTTAGTGGCATGCTGGGTGTGCTCAGTGTGCCACAAAGTTCTAGAAACTTTGACAAAAGTGTTCCGTGACAGGACTCCATCTGATGTCACCCATATGTGAGGACTACCATCCTGCTTGTCCTCGGAGAACTAAGGATCTGGAGCTGTATATTTCAAAGGATGACTGGCTGGAGATTTTCAGCTTTGCCAAAAAGTGCTTCATTTCAGCACCATAAAATACTTCATGAAAATGTACACAGTCCCCGTTAGGACAATTTATTTAAAAAAAACAAAGATAGGTGGTGGCATAGTTAAAGGTCATAATGAATCAATGTTCCCTGTAAGCTGTGCATACCCATAGAGGTTGTGAAATAAGTGCATGCAGGAGAACATAGCATGCACAAGAAATGGAAAATAGAATGGCATTTCAAAGAACACTGCACAAATTTATACATTGCATTGTGCATGCAAACTTTTTTTTTTTTTATGTACACAGCTCACAAAAAATTACAGGGAACATTAGATGTAATGTCCATGACAGTGAAAGACACTGGCAGATGATTCAAAGCTCTTCATTCTGGGAATATCGCCTGGAGATATCCATCTTACTCTTAGGCCTTTGAGCTGAAAGTGTCTGCTTTTGGGGCAGAGTGCAATTCTGGAAAAAGGAAAGGGGCCCCTTTCCACCTACATTAGGGCAGTTAACCAAGAGACCATGGTGCACCCAAGTGATGGATATCTGATTAGTGACAGAAGAATGTAAAAGATCTGGTCACCCATTGTGAACTATGGTCAGATGACTTGTCTCACTGTTTAGTTTGCTCTAAATTGTACAGTTGTGCTTATAAGTTTACATATCCCTGGCAGAATTTGTAAGATGTGTAGCATTTTAAGAAAACAAGTGATCAGACAAAACCTCTGTTATATTTAATGTGTTTCAAATTAAGTGATTATGCATCACAGAATAGCACAACCATTAAACAAACCATAACAATAAGGGAAATAAAATGGTCCTGTTGAAAAGTTTGCATACCCTTAGTTCTTAACAGTGTGTATTGCCCCCTTTCTGCAGCAATGATGGCCTGCAGTCTTGAGATAGTTGGGAAAATAAAGAGTGTCATTCAAATGTGGTAAAGCTGCCCATTCTCTCTCGCAAGAAGCTTCCAACTTCTGTAAATTCTTTGGTTGTCTAGCATGAACTGCATATTTGAGTTCTCAAAGTGGTTCAATGATGTTGAGGTCAGGAGACTGAAGCCCACTCCAGAATCTTCACTTTCTTCTGCTGCAGCCACTGAAGGGTAGACTTGGCCTTATGTTTCAGATCATTATGTTGGAAAGTCCAAGTGCGCCTCATGTGCAGCTTCCTGGCTGATGAATGCAAGTTTTCCTCCAGTATTTTCTAATAAGATGCTGCATTCATCCTGCCATCAATTCTGACTAAATCCCCTGTATGGCTGTAGCTCATACACCTCCAAACTTCATAGAGAGATGGTATGCTTCTCTTCATAGTGTTTGTTGTGACCATAAAGTTCAAATTTGGTCTCATCATTCCAAATTTTGAGGCTTTTCTAGGTGCCCTATGGTGTATTGTAAGCGAGCTGTTTTGTAGCATTGGTACAGTAATGCTTTTCTATCAAGTCTACCATGCAGCCCATTTTTGTTCAAGTATCTTATTGCGCATACTGAAAGGCTCACATTACTTTTTCAGAGAAGTCTTTATTTCAGTGGAAGTTGCTTGTGGGTTTTTCTTTACATCTCAACAAATTTTCCTGGCAGTTGTGTCTGAAATCCTTCTTGGTCTACCTTGGTATTAACCGAACCTGTAATTTTCTACTTCTTGATCAGAGTTTTAACAGTACTGATTAGCATTTTCAAATCTTTGGATATCTTTATATCCTTTTCCTGATTTATAAAGTTGAAATATTTTTGTTCGCAGATCCTTTGACAATTCTTTTGCTTTCTCCATGCTTCAGTAACCACCATAGTTAGTGCAGCCCTGGATGAAATGCACATGGGTTTCTCGAGAAGAAACTATTTATACACAGACACCAATTAGATACCTACCCTTCATTGCCATCTCAACATGTGTGTTAACTTCTGTGTATATTATCAGCCCAAACTTTCAAGAGTATGTAAACTTTTGAACAGGACTATTTTATTTCCCTTATTGCTATAGCTTAATGATTATGCTATTCTGTGATGCATATTATTTTTAATGTGTTTCTAATTAAACCTAAGATGTGTTTTGTCTGACCAGCCATGTTTTCTTAAAAAGCTACACATCTTGCAAATTCTGCCAGGGGTATGTAAGCTTATTAGCACAACTGTACTTTCTGTCTTGGAGGGGAGGATTGTGTGTGTTTTTGTTGATTTTTTAAAACTGGGAAATGAATTGGGGGCGTCACTGGTTAGTTAGCAAATGTATTTCAGTATATAATTCTTATATCCTGTGCTGTAGAGACTGATATGCCATCACTTGTGATACCTTTTTTGCTGCTGTAGTTTGTCCTCAATGAAAAATACTTTTTTTTAAAAAAAAAAGCACACACTAGTTATTACCATGCACATATCAACCCCTTAAAGACTTACTTCTCTTGTATCCAGTCCGAAGGGGCCAGCTTGCTGAGGGCTTGTTCCTTGATCAGAACTTCTCTCCCCCTCTGTATCCTCACTCAGCATCTCTTCTGCTTTATCAATAACATCCTTCATTTGTTCAATAAATATTTCTCTCTCAGTCTGTAATATGAATTCATTCTCTACCTATAAAACAGATCAAGATATATTAACTAGGACCTGACTGGTTGACTTTCACCCATGCCGCGGAGTGCATACAGTAGGACCAAGATATAGGATTTATCATTTCCAAGCCAGGAGGCGGAGAGTTCTACCCTGATGTGACATTCATGCACAATGTGAAAGTATGGCAGGAAGCTCATTTAACTTGTTTGTGCACTTCTGATGTCCAGATTTGAAGCCTTGATACCTGTTGTGAAGACGACCACACTCCCTCTGAAATATGGGGGAATAGAAAGGTGTTCACAGGTATTTGAAGAGTGATAGGACATCAATGGGTGCACCACCACAAAATAGTGTACTTATATTAACATGTTTTTTCATACATAAAAATGAGTATGATATGTACTGTATCAATACTAATGGATAACTCTATAAATAAAACTCAAACAAAAAAGTCTTACTAAGAAATAAGCCTCAATTCTGACCAAAGAAGAGATTCATATGCACCTAAGGGGTAATCTTCAAAAAGCGTAAAGTCAGTGAGTAGTTTTTACCTGCAGTCTTTACACTAATATTCAAAGTGAAAATATCCATGAACTTTAGCTTTGAAAATTACCCTAGGAAAAGTATCCGTACACAGCTACAACTAGTAATTTATGAGGATCAATTTGCGGTAAAATTTATGTGCCTATTTTTTTTTTTTAAATCAAGATGTATGCACATAAGACAATCTTCCTCAATCCCACTCCAGAATGCTTCACTGGTACATGGGTAAAGATATACATAACCTGTATGCGCATCTTTACCTCTAGTTCAGGTGGGCAATTTTATAAACATGCATTTTCTTGAATAAAGAACTGCTTTAACCCGCAGAAATGGCTTTCAAAATTTCTGAACTGGTACAGTAAGCTACCTCAAAAATATTTGGTGCAGACAGAATTCCAGTGACTAAAGTCATTGTACTCATACCCTGCATTTCTAAGAACTGGTATGTAGTGAAGCAAGTCTCTCTCTCTCTACCTATCACCATCAAGAATTAGCACAGAAAGGTGCAGACTCCAATCTTCATGGGCCACAAAAAGGTCTGATGCTCAGGATAACCACTATAAAGTTACTCAAACCAGAGTCACTATGTAATTAGATATAAAGAATATTCAATGCGAATATCTTGAAAATATATCCCTTTATCCATGGATTAGTAGAATTCAGGAATACCACATACACAAATACATTAGGAGACAAGCTGACATAGGGAAAGGAAGGAAGGATGCACACTACTTGCTCATCTTCTGCAACAGTAGCATAACTAATGGAAATAACCACAAGAAGTTTATTCTCATTTGCTCCCATACCTTAGTAATACTTTTGGCACATCCAAACTGTTTACAGCAAAAATGAGACAACACACTAACTCACTAAATCAGAAAACATTCTCTTACCATATATGTAGCAATTTCTTCGGGTGCATCCCCATCTAAATCAAACTTGAATGTCACCATTTTGTGATTGTGTGTTTCTAGCTGGCATTCCACCATCTTATCCCCTGTACTAGATACCTGCAAGACAATTACATTGGTAATTTTCCTGTAAACCAAGACAAAAAAACTCCCAAAAAAACCCACAGAAGGTTCTCTTACATTCAGAATTGTCAGCTTGGGTTTGCTGGACTTCTCTTGGCGGGACCGTGTGCGCGACGATCTCCTGTGATGTTTCTTTGCAGGTCTTCCATCCTGCTTTCCACCCCCGTAACTTCCTTCGCAGCCATCACTTAGTTCTTTTGCTGAAGCAGCATCTGAAACAAAGTAACTTCAAAGGGCCCCCCGCCACCCCCCAAAAAAAAAAATTAATCTGTGTTTAAACTATATGGTTATAGGATTTTGCTTATTAATCCCTTAAGCCTACCTTTTTTGGGCACTGGTCAATTTTCTACAAAATTTGTGGATACTGTGTAAGAGTACATGGGCTACATAGGCCGTTTGTGCAATTACCAATCTAAAGAAATAGTTTACGTACTTCTGAATGCTCTCCTCTATTTACCTTAGCTTGTAATATATGTTTTCTTTTTTGTCAAGTCAACAATCTTGGTTTATGTTTTGGCATGAAGTATTTTGAACTCAGCTATTCTGCTGAATAGCAAAGAACCTCAATGGAATACATATTTTAGAGTAGCTGATACCACAGAATAAAAAGGGAGAACATTCAATGTCAGAATAAAGAATGAGGGAACTAGCCTGTAAACTAGTAATTAGTTACAAATACAAAATGCAATCAGGAGACAAAACAGGCCCCCCCCCCCCCCCAAATTTGGATAACATCCCACTACACAGTTTCCTGTAGCTTTTAAAAATGCAAACTGCTTTTTTGATTGCAAAATGATTTTTAAAAAGTTAGTTATTTGCTGACGATTTGAGAGGAGTGCTAAGGATGACAGCTGTCTCAATGGCCCACCTGTCATCTTTGTAACCTTGGGTACATCAAGTTACCCACCATTGCATCAGGTACAGATTGTGAGTCATCTGGGGACAGAGAAATACCTACAGTACCTGAATGCAACTTGCCTTGAGCTAAATAAAAACTAAATAGGTGAAAATAAGGGCACATATACAGAGAGAAAAAGCAGTAAACTAGCCTCCTTCAAAAGGAGAGGATGCCTAGGCAGCAAGTAGTCCATGGAAAAAAAATCTAAATATGTAAGATTATATATCAAGGAATGTCTCTCCATTATATTGCACTGAGTGGAAATAGAGTTACCCGATCACTTTATTTAGGATCTTTTACTTGCTTCTCGCACATAAAAATTTGCCATACTAGGTCAGACCAAAGGTCCAAACTCAGTAACCTGTTTCTAACAGTTGTCAATCCAGGTCATTAGTACTTGGCAAGATTCCAAGCTGTTTATCCCAGGGATAAGCAGTGGATTTCTCAAAGTCCACCTAAATAATGGTTTATGGACTTTTCTTCCAGGAACGTGTCCAATCCTTTTTTCAACCCAGCTACACAATTGTTATAAGAACATAAGAACATAAGAAAATGCCATACTGGGTCAGACCAAGGGTCCATCAAGCCCAGCATCCTGTTTCCAACAGTGGCCATCCTAAAGCCATCCTAAAGCAATGAATTCCAGAGTAATTATACAGTGAGTAAAAAATATTTTCTTCTATTTGTCTTAAATGTATTACCTAGTAACTTTACTGTATGTCCTCTAGTCTTTGTACTTTTTGAAGAGTCAAAAAAAAAAAAACACACAAAACTTATTTGCAATTACCTGTACCACTCCACTCATTTTATAGACCTCTATCTCCCTTCAGCCATCTCTTCTCCAAGCTGAAAAGCCCTAACCTCTAGCCTTTCCATCCCCTTCACCATTTTGGTTGTCCTTTTCTGCACGTTTTCTAATTCCATTATATCTGAGATATAGTGACCAGAATTGTACACAATATTCAAGGTGCAGTTGCATCATGGCAACTGCACCTTGATGCAACTGCACCTCTTAGACAACCTCTGTTGCATCATGATATTGTTTTATTCTCCCCTTCTTTCCTAATTCCTAGTATTGTTTGCTTTCTTGGGCCACCACCACATTCTAAGCAGTGGATTTCAACATATCTACGATGACACCTAGATTGTTTTCCTGGGTGGTGGCTGGCTCTCCTTTATGTCCACCACTTTGCATTTGTCCACATTAAATGTCATCTGCCATTTGGATGCCCAATCTCCAGTTTCACAAGATCCTCTTGCAATTTCTCACAATCCTCTTGTGATTTAACTCCTCTGAATAATTTTGTATTAGCAAATTTGATCACCTCACTCATGCCCTTCTTCTAGGTCATTTATAAATATATCAAAAAGCAGCCGTACCAGTACATATCCCTGGGGCACTCCCCTATTCACCTTTTGTCCATTGAGAAAGTTGATCATTACGCACAACTCTATTTTCTGTCTTAACCAATTCTCAATCCACAATAGAACATTGCCTATCCCATGACTTTTTAATTTCCTCCAGTATCTCAAGTGCTTTGTCAAATGCCTTCTGAAAATCCAAATACACTATCAACTGGCTCACCTTTATCCACATCTTTATTCATGCCTTAAAAAAAAAAATGGAGAAATTACTTACCTGAATTTTGTTTTCCTTAGTGTAGACAGATGGACTCAGGACCAATGGGTATAGTGTACTCCTGATAGCAGTTTGAAACTTATCAGATTTCAATCTGACGTCAACCCTAGTACATATACCCCTGCAGGAAGTGCAGCTCTTCAGTATTCTCCTCGAAAAGCATTGTGGATATATGTGACTGAATAATTTGAATAGCTTGATTAACTTTATACCTTGGTTAACATGATTAATTTGAACTGGTTGAATTGGCTATAGCTGGAGACGGCCAGTGCTCTCAACCGAGAAGCGGGCACCCGGTAGGATGGGTGTCCTAGATGAAGGAAAGCTTGGCTTACCCGTGAATCACTCACTCCCGGGGATGTCCCCCAAGAATTCCATGAGTAACGGCAGCCATGGGTGGGATGCTGAGTCCATCTGTCTACACTAAGGAAAACGAAATTCAGGTAAGTAATTTCTCCATTTCCTAGCATGTAGCAGATGGACTCAATGGGATGTATAAAAGCTACTCCCGAACCGAGTGGGAGGCTGCCCGTGACCCACTTATTGCCCTTGCAAATGCTGTGTCCTTCAGAGCCTGAACATCCAGGTGGTAAAACCTGGAGAAGGTAAGAACATAAGAAAATACCATACTGGGTCAGACCAAGGGTCCATCAAGCCCAGCATCCTGTTTCCAACAGTGGCCAATCCAGGCCATAAGAACCTGGCAAGTACCCAAAAACTAAGTCTATTCCATGTAACCATTGCTAATGGCAGTGGCTATTCTCTAAGTGAACTTAATAGCAGGTAATGGACTTCTCCTCCAAGAACTTATCCAATCCTTTTTTAAACACAGCTATACTAACTGCACTAACCACATTCTCTGGCAACAAATTCCAGAGTTTAAATGTGCGTTGAGTAAAAAAGAACTTTCTCCGATTAGTTTTAAATGTGCCCCATGCTAACTTCATGGAGTGCCCCCTAGTCTTTCTACTATCCGAAAGAGTAAATAACCGATTCACATCTACCCGTTCTAGACCTCTCATGATTTTAAACACCTCTATCATATCCCCCCTCAGTCGTCTCTTCTCCAAGCTGAAAAGTCCTAACCTCTTTAGTCTTTCCTCATAGGGGAGTTGTTCTATTCCCCTTATTTTGGTAGCCCTTCTCTGTACCTTCTCCATCGCAATTATCTTTTTTTTTTTTATTTATACTTTGAGTTTTTCAAATACAATCCATGTATTCAAGAATTTTCCAAACTTATAAAAAGTAAAAAGAATCATACCACATAACAATTTACAGATATTCAAAATACCAAAAAATTCCTAAATTGGCTGATTTTATGCAATAAAAGGGGGGTCTTCCCATATAACTTTCAAACAGAAAAAACAAATATAACTCAGAGAAAGTGAGGTCTCTATTTAATTCTTAGCCCATATCTGTTATTTGATCCTGATTCAACTTTTCTAATTCCTTGTCCCTCAAAAAATTTCCATATGCTCAGGTAATGTAAAGATACATTTTTTTCCCTGGTAATTAACAATACATTGGCAGGGGAACTTTAAGTAAAAGGTTGCCCCAATCTCCAATGTTTTAGCTTTCAATATAAGAAAATGTTTTCTACGGCTTTGTGTAGCCTTAGAAACATCTGGAAAAGAAAATACCTTTTGCCCACAAAATAAAATCTCATGATTTTTTAGGGATTTCTCAAATATGAACTCCTTATCTCTTTCTTGGACAAAGGACACAAATAATGTTGTCCTTTTGTGTATCACATCTAAAGAGTCTTCCAGAAATGTTGATATACCTGGGGACTGTAAATCAACAATTTCCCCAGGTTTCTCAACTTTCTTCAAGGGAAAATAATAAATCTTTGAAATGGCTGGAATTTCTTCATCTTTATAAGCTAAATTTTCTTTCAAATATTTAATAAACATTTCAAATGGAGACATTAACCTGGTATATGGAAAGTTAACAAATCGCAGATTCTTAATTCATAGCATATTTTCCAAGTTCTCTATTTCATTGTGTAACATCACATTATCTGAAATTCGCATAGTTTCCACAGTTTGTATATTTTGAACATTAGTTGTTAAATTATTCACTTTACTCTTTATCTCTACCAATTTTTTCCCTTGTTCAGTAATTTCAACTTTATTAGAATTCACCATCTTTGAAAGTGAGGAGTTCATTTGAGAAACGTTGGAGTCAAGTTTTAATAACATCCTCCACAAATCCCCTAATGTCACTTTGGAAGCATCCACATCCACTGGTTGGATGCTTACTTGTAATGGCGTTGTTGTGCCATTATCTACTTCCTGATGTAAAGAAGACAAAGTTAGTGGAGATCCATGACCTACCTCATCGGGTAGGACTTCCTCTCCACTTACATTGGCAGACTTACTCCCACTGGAACTATCCAAGGTCGCTGTCCCTGGGGGTTGTGAAGGTATGGGTCCTGTGCCAGGACTTAATGAGACTTCAAATAAGTCTCTATTACCATCCTCTCGTGGCATATTGAGCATCCATCGGTCCGAGCTTAGGAGTGAGAGGGGAGGAGGTATAGGCCTTGGCCTTTCTTTTCCGCCCCATATATTCCACAAATTTCAACACTTAGGCAGTCAAAGGCGGTCAAAGCTGGTCTAAAGCACGCGCTTAGGTGATGCGCCGGCGGCGACTAAGCGCCACTTCTCGCGGGGTTTTAAGCCCGGTCGCAGGCAGTGATGTCACACGGCAAAACACTTACAGTTCTTTAATGTGATTGCCGTCACCTGGTGTGTTCAGTGGTCCTCTTCTCTCTCTCGAACTCCTTCGACCCCCCAATTATATCTTTTTTGAGATGCGGCGACCAGAATTGTACACAGTATTCAAGGTGCGGTCTCACCATGGAGCGATACAGAGGCATTATGACATTTTCCGTTTTATTCACCATTCCTTTTCTAATAATTCCCAACATTCTGTTTGCTTTTTTGACTGCCGCAGCACACTGCACTGACGATTTCAATGTGTTATCCACTATGACACCTAGATCTCTTTCTTGGGTTGTAGCACCTAATATGGAACCCAACATCGTGTAATTATAGCATGGGTTATTTTTCCCTATATGCATCACCTTGCACTTATCCACATTAAATTTCATCTACCATTTGGATGCCCAATTTTCCAGTCTCACAAGGTCTTCCTGCAATTTATCACAATCTGCTTGTGATTTAACTACTCTGAACAATTTTGTGTCATCTGCAAATTTGATTATCTCACTTGTATTTCTTTCCAGATCATTTATAAATATATTGAACAGTAAGGGTCCCAATACAGATCCCTGAGGCACTCCACTGTCCACTCCCTTCCACTGAGAAAATTGCCCATTTAATCCTACTCTGTTTCCTGTCTTTTAGCCAGTTTGCAATCCACGAAAGGTGTGGATGGAGGACCATTTCACCGCCCTGCAGATCTCGGCGAGTGACAGCATCTTGGTTTCCACCCAGGACACTGCCTGGGCTCTAGTAGAATGGGCCTTGACTTGTAAAGGCGGTGGCTTGCCTGCTTCCACGAAGGCCACCTTGATGACTTCTTTGATCCAGCGGGCTATGGTTGCTCGCCAGGCCGCCTCCCCCTGCTTCTTCCGGCTGTGAAGAACGAATAGATGGTCTGTCTTTCGTAAGGATTCCGACCTTTCCAGGTATCGGACTAGGAGCCTGCCAACGTTGAGATGTCGTAGACTTCGAGCCTCTTCCGAATTCTTATGCTCATCTGGTGATGTTAGCGAGATGATTTGGTTGAGATGGAAGTGAGACACCACTTCGGGGAGGAACGACGGAACTGTGCGTAACTGGATGGTTCCCGGGGTGAGTCTGAGGAACGGCTCCCGGCAGGACAGTACTTGTAGCTTGGATATACGACGAGCTGAACAGACTGCCAGCAGGAAAGTTGTCTTCAATGTTAATAGTCGGAGAGACAGGCCGTGGAGAGGTCTGAAGGAGGTTCCTGCTAGGAAATCTAGGACCAGGTTGAGGTTCTACAGAGGGGTGGTCAGATGTGCTTGACTCCTTTCAGGAAGCGGGAGACATCCGGGCGAGAGGCTATGCTGCCGCTCTCGCTCTTGGTTCCGTAGCATGACAATTCGGCCACCTGTACCTTGATGGAGTTGAGGGACAATCCCTTCTGTAGTCCGTTCTGTAGGAACTCCAAAATCGCAGGAATTTTGACTGAGTGTGGTATGATGTCGTGGTCCTCACACCAGGATTCGAACACTCTCCAAATCCTTATGTATGTTAGGGATGTGGAGAACTTGCTTGCTCTGAGTAGGGTGTCAATTACTGCCCCCGAGTATCCTCTCCTCCTTAGGAGAGTCTTCTCAATGGCCAGACTGTAAGAGAGAATCGAGCTGGATCCTCGTGGAGGATCGGTCCCTGTTGGAGCAGGTCTTTGTGTGGAGGTAGCGGCAGGGTGTTCCCTGCAAGCAGCCTTCGCATGTCTGCAAACCATGGTCTTCTTGGCCAGTCCAGGGCCACTAGAAATACTGGCCCCTGTGGTGTTCTATTTTGTGGATGATCGCGCCCAATAGGGGCCACAGCGGGAAGGCGTATAACAGTCTCCTCAGGCCAGGTCTGTACCAGGGCATAGATTCCCTGGGACTGGGGTCCTTGCCTGTGGCTGAAGAAACTGGGTACCTGGGCGTTGGACTGGCTTGCCAGGAGGTCCATGGTTGGTGTTCCCCAAAGGTTTACTATCAATTGGAATGCTGTGGTTGACAGTTTCCATTCTCCTGGATCTAGACTCTCTGCTGAGGTAGTCCACTGCGACATTGTCTTTTCTGGCAATGTGGATGGCGGAGATTTCTTGAAGATTCACTTCTGCCCATGACATTAGGGGGTCTATTTCCAGAGACACTTGTTGGCTTCTGCTTCCTCCCTGATGGTTGATGTAGGCCACTGTTGTGGCGTTGTCAGACATTACTCTGACCGCTTTGCCTCAGAGTCTGTGATCGAACCGTAAGCAGGCTAGACTGATTGCCCGGGCTTCTAGGTATTCCATCCAGACTCTTTGTTCCATTGCCCTTGGGTGGTTAGCTCCTGGCAGTGTGCTCCCCATCCTCGTAGGCTGGCATCTATGGTCAGTAGGATCCAGGTTGGTGAGGATAGTCTCGTTCCCTGGCTCAGATGGGCTTCTTGTAGCCACCATCGTAGTTGGGCCCGAACACTGTCCGGGAGCTGAAGCCGTACTGAGTAGTTCTGGGACAGTGGATTCTATTGTGATAATAGTGAGCGTTGTAGGGGTCTCATGTGAGCCCATGCCCATGGGACTACTTCTAGTGTGGATGCCATGAGGCCGAGAACATGTAGGTAATCCCATGCTGTGGGGCGAAGTTCGCTCAACAGGGTTCGTAACAGGGTCATCAGTTTTGATCTCCTTGTCTGTCAGGATGACCTTGTCTTGTTTAGTGTCGAACCGGACTCACAGGTATTCTAGAGCTTGGGAAGGCTGCAGGCAACTCTTGTTTGTATTGACCACCCACCTGAGGCTCTCCAGTAGTGTTGACTCTGTAGGTTGCCTGGTGGATTTCTTCTGGGGATTTCGCTCTGATCAGCCAATCGTCTAGATAAGGGTGCATGTGGATTCCTTCCTTCCTCAGTGTTGCTGCCACCACCACTATGATCTTGGTGAACGTCCGGGGTGCAGTGGCTAACCTGAAAGGTAGTGCCCAGAACTGGTAGTGACTGTCCAGGATCGAGAAGCGTAGAAAACGCTGATGCTCTTGATGGATCGGAATGTGTAGGTAGGCTTCCGACAGACCCAGGGAGGTAAGGAACTCTCCCGGTTGTATTGCCCTTATTACCGAGCGTAGGGTTTCCATGCGGAAGTGGGGAATCTTCAGGTAACAGTTGACTGCCTTGAGGTCCAGAATAGGTCTGAACGTTCCTTCTTTCTTGGGAACGATAAAATAGATGGAATAATGACCAGTATTTATTTATTGTGGAGGTACCGGTGTTATAGCCTCTAAGGCTAGTAATCTGGTCAGTGTAGCTTCCACTGCCATTCTCTTGGAAGGGTCGTGGCAGGGAGATTCCACAAACTTGTCCAGAAGGAGGTGGTGGAAATCTAAGTAATATCCCTCTCGAATGAAGGATAGGACCCATTTGTCCAAAGTTCTCAACCCATCTTTGGTAGAATAGGGCAGGTCTGCCCCTATGGCTTCTCCCTTTGGATGGGTCGGCTGATCTTCATTGTGGGGTGCGGCTGGGGCCTGGGCCCGAGCTGGCTCCCCTTTTATTGTGCTTGTTCCGAAAGGACTGGCTCCAGCCTGCGGGGCGGGCCGCTTGATATGAGCTTCTATATGGGTTGAAGCGCTGTGATCTTCTGCCCCTGGAGGTCCGGGGGAAGGATCGCTGGTTTCTCTTATTCCTGTCCTCCAGTCTCGGCAGTGGGGACTCGCCCCACTTGTTGGCTAGTTTCTCTAGTTCGCTCCTGAACAGGAGTGTTCCCTTGTTTTGGAGGATGTGTCGGCTGACCAGTTTCGGAGCCAGATTTGTCTTCTGGCTGCCACGGCGAATGAGACTCCTTTAGCTGCCGTGCATACCAGATCCGAAGCGGCGTCCGTGAGGAATGATACGGCTGGTGCTTCCCCAGGAGTGTTGTTCCTGGTCTGCGCTAAGGAGGCGTGTGTCACCACAGCACAGCAGGCCGTGAATTGTAAAGACATAGCAGAGACATCAAAGGAGTGCTTGAGGATAGATTCCAGACTTCTGTCGAGCATCCTTGAGTGCTGTTCCTCCCTCCACTGGGATAGTAGTGTGCTTCGAGACTGTGTAGACTATGGCATCCACTTTCGGACAAACCAGGAGATCTTTGGCGGTGGGGTCCAGAGGGTACATGGCTGCCAGAGCCCGGCCCCCTTTGAACGTGGTTTCTGGGGCCTCCCATTCCAGGTCAATTAGTTGCTGGACGGATTGTAATAGTGGGAAATGGCGGGAGGTCTGATGAAGTCCCTCCAAAAGTGGGTGCGGCTTGTGCCCGGGATGGCAAGCTCTTTCAAGCTGTGCGTGACCAGGTCTGGAAGAAGCGTCTCATGGTTTGATGGGATTCTGTCCCTGGAGGGAGTTCTTCCTCCAGGGGTTCTGACTCATCTGAGATCTCCGTGTCCCCGAAGGTAGGGATTCTGGGCAGTGAGATCACCTCCCTGGGCATAGAGGGTCCTGGCATGTTGAGGTCCTCTGGTGGTGCCTGTGACCACATTGTAGGAGGCCCCAGTTGCATGTGGACGAAGGTATGCAGACCTTTAAAGAATTCCACCCAGGAGATAGAAGCTGGGTCTAGACTATGGGGCACCGTGTCCCTGGGGAGCCCTGTTTGAGGGGGGGGGGGTCCCGCTGTGTGATGCAAGGTCTGGTGTACTGCTCGAAGGGCTGAGGTCCGGTACCGGCTGGGGAGGGCCGTGAGTTGGGTCCCCTAGGGCCTCTTCGCACTGTATACACAGGGCCGTGGCCTCATGCTGTGCAGCTCTAATGTGGCATGCTGGGCAAAGACCCTGAGCTTTGAGCTTATTTTCAGGTGGAGCCATGGTTTGTGTGTGTACAATACAGTTGTGCATCGAAGATGCGCGTGTAGGTTTAGTGCGCGTGTGCTGAGCGATGTGCGCGCTCTTGCGCGCACCGGTCGAAGTTATGCGCCCAGCAGTGAGCACGTGGCTATGCGCTTCGCTTGTGCACCCAGCACTTGTGCGCGTGACGTTGTGCGCACAAGGTATTTGTGCACACAGCTTGCCTGTGCGCATGGATCGAGACGGCGGACAGGGTGGCGAACAGGGCCAAAATGGTGACGGCGACCACGCAGACAATATGGCGACCATCTCGGAGGGTCTCCACGTGGGAGGGCCCTCTGATCTGACTGGGGTCTAGCCCTCCTAGGACCGATCAACCTCGTGGCACTGGTCCCAGCTGGCTACCTGTACATCTCCTCGAGCTTCAGAGACCGGAGACTTTTAAATAAATAGATTTCTACCTTACCTTGTTCCTGGCACTTCCCGGTTTCGTTCCGGTCTCCGGCTGCGGGGGGGAGGAAGGGAAAATACCTTCACCGCTGCGCTCGAGGTTGCACCCGCTGCCTCTCAGCCTCACCCGATGTCGGGGGCTAGGTCCCTGCCGAGGCTCACCTCCGAGGGATTGCAGAAATCACCTCAGGAATCTCGACTGGGGGTGGGACCCAACGGGTGTCACTGCAGGAGAGGGGCTCGTCTGTAGAGGTAAGATTTCTTCTTAATTTGGATTTCCTTGGTAAAATTTACTCTAACACTATGCTAGCATGCATAGAGTCCCTAACTGCTATGGAGACGGAAAATACTGAAGAGCTGCACTTCCTGCAGGGGTATATATACTAGGGCTGATGTCAGATTGAAATCTGATCTGTCTCCAACTGCTATCAGGGGTACACTATACCCATTGGTCCTGAGTCCATCTGCTACACGCTAGGAAAATGAAGCAGATTGGTGAGGCAAGACTTCACTTGGCTAAATCCATGCTGTCTTTGTCCCATAGGGTTACCTATGTTCAGTAATTGTGTTCTTTATATTACCGTGTTTCCCCGATAGTAAGACACCCCTGATAGTAAGACGTAGTGGGAATTTTAGGGGGGGTCGGCTAATGTAAGACATCCCCCGAAAGTAAGACGTAGTGTTCAAAACAAAATTATTTTTAAATACCTGTCGGAGGGCCGCGTGGGTCCAGGCGGCCGGCGGCGGGAGCCGGGTGGTCGCGTGTTAAATCTAGGCCGCGGGCGGGTGGGCGCGCGTTAGTTCGAGACGGCCGGCGGGCGGCGGGTGGTCGCGTGTTACATCTAGGCCGGGTCGCACAGGCGCGCATTCATTCACTGCCGGTGGGGGCTGCCTCGGCAGCCCCCACCGGCAGTGAATGAATGCGCGCACAGGCCCACAGCGCCTGTGCGACCCCTGCGATTCGGCGCTGGGGGCTGCCGGTGGGGGCTGCTTTCGGCGCTCAAGGCAGTCACATGCCGTCACAGCATGTGACGGCATGCTGTGACGAAAGCAGCCCCCACCGGCAGCCCCCAGCGCCGAATCGCAGGGGTCGCACAGGCGCTGTGGGCCTATGCGCGCATTCATTCACTGCCGGTGGGGGCTGCCGGGGGCTGCCGAGGCAGCCCCCACCGGCAGTGAATGAATGCGCGCCTGTGTGACCCGGCCTAGATGTAACATGCGACCACCCGCCGGCCGTCTCGAACTAACGCGCGTCCACCCGCCCGCGGCCTAGATTTAACACGCGACCACCCGGCTCCCGCCGCCGGCCGCCTGGACCCACGCGGCCCTCCGACAGGTATTTAAAAAAATTTATTTTTTTTTGAACACTACGTCTTACTTTCGGGGGATGTCTTACAGGTTTTTTCCAATATAAGACATACCCTGAAAGTAAGACATAGTGGGACTTTTTGGGGTAAAAAGAAAGTAAGACGCTGTCTTACTTTCGGGGAAACACGGTAGTTGAAACTATTCTTCCTGGCACAGACATCAGGCTCACTGGTCTGTAGTTTCCTTGATCACCCCTGGAACTCTTTTTAAAAAACTCTCCCTTTACTCTACATTTTGTTTACTCGAGAGATATAATGGTATCAGAATAGGGAACAAGGTATCCTACATGAAAATTCTCCAAGAGGAGCCAGTTCATTACAGGTAAAGAACTGGAAGTCTACCAAACAGTGTTTCTCAACCTCTGTTCCATGGACTAGCAGCAGTCCCTGGCAGTATTTTTGCTGGTCCACAGTGTGGCAGATATTGTAGGAGGAAGCATATTCATGCTGCAGCTGCACAGATATCTTCTCTTATATGGTTGCCTACAGTCAGAAGTGGGACATTCTCTGTTCTAACTCACCAAGTCAAAATGTCCCATAGCAGCTTCATTCTAGACCCCGCAGCACTGCACACTGTTGCTGCTTCTGGGCATGGGGACAGACTCCTCACTTCCACAAGCATAGAACAGCTGCTCAGGCTGGCAGACTAAACATGAATTATCTGCCTCAGCTGAGCCCCAATTGAATTTCTGCAAGCACCAGGCCTCTTAAAAAGAGACAGCATATATACCCACTGCCACTAATAAGTATTTTTTGCCCCTAGCAACACTGTTCTCCGAAATGAGACCCAATTCCTCTCACTCACCTCTAGATGCAAGCTGCAAAGTTTTGTCCTAATTTTTGTAATTAAAATATTAATGGGTGGCTGGGTTGAAAGTCCTGATGAGAGGCATGTAACCGCCCACTTTGGCCAAGGAAGGGGGCCACCCCATGTTCTTCAGCCACAGGAGAGAACTCCTCCTCCCCCTACTCTTCAAGAATCACTCCCCAACTACTAGCCAGGCAATCTTTGGCATCAAAAAAGTTGAGAAACGTTACTAAGGCAAATAGCCCCCAAAGCCTGGGACTGTGGAGGGAAGTTGGAGTATAAACAGCAATATGTACCACAATTATACTCCACTCACATCCAGCCTTAGTAAAGAAAATGCATGGTCAGATTCAAACCTTTAGGCCTTATGTATTTTTAAAAACATAAGGCCTAAAGGTTTGAATCTGACCATGCATGTTTTACACTATAGCAGGTTAACATGCAATTACATTTGAAATGCACTGTAAACAAATCTGCTTTACAACTTGAATACATATACAAATACATGATTTTAAAAATTAAAGAGATACCTATCACAGCTTTCAGTTTGTGTCTGCTGGTTTTCCTGTACTGCATGCTCCTAAAATACAAACATTGTCACCTTAGCTAAAACAATCTGCTACATTTATAGATGGAGCAAAGTACATTATTCTATAAGAACACATTAATGGCAAAACATTAAACATGCCAAAAGATCTAATTTCCCAGGCAACTGACAATATAATTATCCTAAAATCACTGTTTATATCCAAATAATTTAACAAAATATTGATGATTGAAGATAAAGGAAATCTAGTCAAAGGTTACAGAAGATTTAATTCCTTGTTTACTTTTCTACTTCTTGTAGATCTGAATCACCAGCATCCATGCTGAATATTGGAATGGAATAAAAAAAACCTGACAATTATATAAATATATCACACTATTAATCAATCAATACAATATAGTGACATAAATCTGTTTTAACAACCTTTATTTATACAAAATTTATAAAAAACATTTTACATCTTCTGATACACACAAGAAACCTATATTCAGGAACACCACATCACTAAAATTTAATTCATACACTTATTCACATATTACTAAAAAACTCCTGCTTTATAGTGAAACTTTTTTCGCCGTTTTGTTGAATATTAACACTCCCTTCCTTTTTACTGTATTTTCAACACTCCCATGTTTTGCCTTAACCAGCTTCTTCAGGTAAGCATAATCCAATCCAATAAGATTTTCAACTTCTCTAATGCAGTTCTCAGAAATTATTTTGGGTAGAGTTGAGCATTAAAAAGTGGATACTTGTTTATTTTAGGAAAGGAAAAAACATGAGAATGGAAGAATAGTATTTTCTCTGTGGAACTTACTTTATGTTTGAAATTGGGAATGGAGGTTTGTAATTTTATATGCGCATTTATGGGATATTTGATGCATATAGTTAAAATTATTTCAAAAGGAAAGATTTTGTTAGAGATATTAAATGGTCATTTTGTTATTTTAATGTATTATCTTTGTAGAAAGGATACACATGGGTGTAAATGAGAAAGCCGTATAGAAGATCTGGGAACAGTAGTGGATTGGATTATGCTCCCCTGAAGAAGCTGGTTACGGTGAAACATGGAAGTGTTGAAAATACAGTAACAAAAGGAAGGGAGTGTTAATATTCAACAAAACGGCGAAAAAAGTTCCACTATAAAGCGGGAGTTTTTTAGTAATATGTGAATAAGTGTATGAATTAAATTTTAGTGATGTGGTGTTCCTGAATATAGGTTTCTTGAGTGTATCCAAAGAAGAAAGAAGAGGATATAAAATTTTTTTTTAAAATAAATTTTGTATAAATAAAGGTTGTTAAAACAGATTTATGTCACTATATTGTATTGATTGAATATTGGAATGGGCAAAGCAGAGTTTGAACATTTACAGTTGTTAGCAGCACAAAGTTACTTAGATATTCTTCCAAACTGCTGAGACTGGTAAATCATCCTAACTAGATTTGTCAGACCACAGCTGGAGACTGGAGAGATTACCTGAAGATTTTCTGCTCAATATTACAATTCTCAATGGCTTGTAAAGTGACTTTGTGAAGTTACATGTGTATGCTGAGGAAGATGGCTGCCTAGTTCCCCAACCCTGTCAGAACAGATCCCAATGCACCCTGGTTAAAAAAACATAGACGCAAGCATACAGGGAGAGCGGAGTCAAGAGCACACACATTAGGTAAACAGCAGAATAATGTGCGGCAATCAATTAAACTGGACAATACCATTTTAACCAAAACGCTAGTATTTTAATTCAACATGTGCACACAGCAATTGTGCACAAAGGTTTAATCACAGAGTAAAAATGAGTAATCACACAGAGCTCTGTGTGATCCTCCAACCAAGGAGACCTTGGTTGGAGGATCGTAATGGTGTAGGTGTATAAAGTTTCAGCATTGAGGAGATCCATGGAGAGGAGACATTGTTCAGAGCTCTGTGTGATTACTCATTTTTACTCTGTGATTAAACCTTTGTGCACAATTGCTGTTTGCACATGTTGAATTAAAATACTAGTGTTTTGGTTAAAGTGGTATTGTCCAGTTTAATTGATTGCCGCACATTATTCTGCTGTTAAAAAAAAAAAAAAAAAATAGAACCATTTCCCTAAGAAAATGTTTACTGAACATGAAGACATCTGCAGAGGGGCCAGCCCAGAGGCTCATGTGAAAGGTCCCCAGTTTGAAACCAGATTTGGGTCTTCCTCACCCTGGTTTGGCTGGGGCAGGGGACACTGTGAAGGCAGTGTTCACAGCCCCTAGAGGAGAGAGAACCATAGTCATTCTTAAAGGCTATACCAGATGTTTGTATTTACAGCCCAGGATATAACATGGAAAGAGCCCTTGTGTTAGCTCCCAGCCTCAAGACTGTTGCTGCAATGATCAGACTAGGAGCAGTAGGTGGGTGGGGTGTTAATACAAGGAAAAATCCACAGGCTTATGATGCCAGGATCCTAGCATGGATTCTAAATGAGCTGGAAGAAGAAAAGCAGAAAGGAAGAGCTACCAAGCTTAAAAAAAAGCCATCTGCATGATTTTTCAAGTATTTGATATTCTGCTTTTTTTTTTTTTATTAACCTAAAATGTTCACACGGCAGATTACTTTTTGGCATAATCAATCTTTTAATCTAAAATTGGCTTCAGAAATGTACAATGAGCCCCTCACTCATTTTACCCCTCTCAGCCCAGTAATCTTATTACTCTTAGCACTGTTACAGACTTTGGAGAGATTGAAAATACAGCAATTTAAAGTTAAAACAGACTTAGGACAATGAAAAAGGTCTCAGACATTTTATTACACTGCACACTAGAAGCACTTATCGTATGGGTTGGCATTTTCTCGTTCTATTATAAGTTCTTCCGTTTGCTGTTTATTCTGAGCTGCTTTTTAGAGTTACTGTGCTTTGTTTTGGCTTGGCAGCTCAGCACCATGTTGGGAGATAAAATAGATTCAATCAAGAAACCTATCTGTGCAGAAGAGCTAGAGGGATGTTGGTTCAGGGCATACAGATGTCTGTATGCCTATCACTGACAGGAGTACAGAGTAGAAACTTCAGCAGTGTAACAGAGGTGGGATGCTGATTGCTGGAGCATTCAAAAGGGAGAGGATGAAGACTATCAAGCCACACCAAGGGAAATAAAATTAAAAAAAAGTTACATAACATACTAGACAGTGGCTTGAGATTACAGAAACAAAAGTTGCTTAAAGCATAAAAGTGTCAGCATATCAAAAGAAAGTACCGGAAGCTAAAACACTGGGTCTGCAGGGTGTAAGACCCCACTAACAAACTTGAGAATTATTGGAGAACAACACAAGAAGTATGAAAAATATGGCAGAGAGGACCTGGGCTTGATTCCTAAATCAGGTCTTCCACTCCAAGGGCCAGCAGGGGCAGAGGATGCTGTGGAAAGGGTGCCCCCCTTGAGGCTGGATTCAGGGCTCATGACTTCAGGATTCTGGACAGTTTACTGCAATGACTGAGCTTGGTAAGTTGGCAGGGGATGTAACACAGAGGAATAAATACCCAGATAATAGCAAAAGGAATAGCACCAGTTTACAGCCCCAGTTCCAACTGAGAAGAAGCTCAAAAGGGAGAAGGATGAATTATTTAAAATATTTATTACTCTCCCTTCCATGGTTCAGGGCAGGGTACAATAAAATTTGTAAACACACATTTTCACATATGGTAAACACAAAACATTAAGCATTTCAGCTGGCTAAGTGCCATAAACCAGTCTGAAAAAAGTAAGTCTTGAGGGCTCTTCTAAAGAGCTTGGTGTCTGTCTTCTCAGTTCTAGTGGGAAGTAATTCCAGAGAGTAGGGGCAGCAGTTGAAAAAGCTCTCCCCCCCTAGTTTAGTCAAGATGAGCAAGCTTTGCAGAGGGTATGTCAAGGAGACCTTGGTTGGAGGATCGTAATGGTGTAGGTGTGTAAAATTTCAGCGTTGAGGAGATCCATGGAGAGGAGACATTGTTCAGCATGTTATGAGTAGTGATTGCTAATTTATACTGAATGCAGTAACAGGGAGCCAATGAAGGGATTGCAAAACAGGTGTAATATGTTCATGGACAGGTGTGTTAGACAAGCAGCTGAATCTTGCAAAATCTGGAGAGGTCTAGTGATATATACAGGAAGACCAATTAACAGAATTATAATAGTCAAGCCTTGAAGACCTGAACAATTGAAGGACAGTTCAGAAGTCAAAAGTTCCTCAGAGGTTAAGTGCTTGAGTAGTCATAGTTTAAAGGGAAGAGAACAAGACAGTCAACATGAGCCTGTATGGAAAGAAATGGATCAGTCAAGACAGATTGTGCACTGTATCAGAAATAGGTATTTGACAGTCATTAAAAGTGATTAGGGGGGCGGGGGGGGGGGATAGAGGAAGATGGAAACCTGGAGAGAATGAGAATTTGTTTTATTGAGATTAAGTGAAAGCTTATTAGAACAAAGCCAGTGCTGGATTAAAGAGAAGCAAAGTGAAGCAAAATTTGAGTTTGGTCCCATGATGGTGAACCAGCTGGAAGATTGAGCTATTTTATATAAAGACATGGGAGTTGATGGGATTCTGGAGGGTACTAAGAATGGGCAGAACTCAATATAATTTACTATCACTTTATTCAAGGTGGACATGATAGTGCAAACAAATATAAAAACTGAAAGGAGTCACCAAGCAGCGAAAAGGGCTCAAGAGTCAGAAATATTGACAGCAGATTAGCAGTTGCACAAAGACTGGTGTAAGATTTTGAAACAAGCCAGAGAGAAGCAGCCCTTTAAATCGGCAGGGTAATTGCCAGGTTCTTGTGGCCTGGATTGGCCTCTGTTGGAAACAGGATGCTGGGCTTGATGAACCCTTGGGTCTGTCCCAGCATGGCAATTTATGTACTTATGTTAAGACCTCGTTAAAAAGTTTGCACAGAAGAGGCAAAAATTTATAAGGAAATATAAAAAATGGGACCAAGATACAGAAAGTTTTTCCTGCTAATTCGGCAGATCAAGTGGCAAGGACAGAAAATAGCTTCAATAAAGCAGAAGCTATAGAACTCCTGAAGGAGGCTAAAAAAAAAATTCCTCTGCATGCAAGATCTGGAATGAACCACAAAAAAAAAAAAAAAAATTCAGAAGAGCGCATAAGAACATAAGAAATTGACATGCTGGGTCAGACCAAGGGTCCATCAAGCCCAGTATCCTGTTTCCAACAGAGGCCAAACCAGGCCACAAGAATCTGGCAATTACCCAAACACTAAGAAGATCCCATGCTGGGAGGAAGGAGTCGAGCCGACTGCAGCTGGGACCTCGAGGCGAGTGCAAATGCTGTAAGAGAAAAAAAGACTCTCTCCTCGAAGGAGAGGGGGCGCGGTTTGTGGACACGCCCCCCGGAACACCATAAAAGCAGGGACCTGCGGCGCGCAGCCGCTGGCGCGCCACCAAAGGGGCGCGCCCCTGGTAAACTTTTTTGTTTGAAGTTTACCATGGGGAGGAAGCGTAAATCCAAGAACTGGACCTCCTCACCAACAACTTCCGTGTCAAGGAAAGGACCCATGGACAACCATATAATATATATGGGTGAGTCAAGTGTGAGGGGCGATTTAGAAGGGAATTCCCCTTTGGGGGTTACCCTGAGCCCCAGGTCTAGTCAACCCCCTACAACCTTTAAGGGAAGGTACTGGTGAGATTTTAGCAGCCGAAAACTCACGAGTGGAGTCCCTAGGTATTTCAGAAGGGCCTACCACCAGAGGGAATAGGCTGCCTAGTAGTAATATAGAAGGGAGAACTGATACTGCTAGTAATAATTTAGTTCCTTGTCCAATGGTATTGCCAGATTTAACTGAAGAGGTAGATGAATGTAATATAGAACCAGAAAATGTTACTCTTTCTGATGTTTGGAAATTGTCAGCAAAAATAGGTAAAAAATTAACTAAATCTGTAATGCAAGCACATGAATTTTCTCTTCAAGTAAGGGCAAAGTTTGAAGATCTTGATAGTAGAGTCACAAGAGTAGAACAAGTGGTTGAGATGTTGGGCCCACAAGTTAATACTATTTATACCACCAATACCTCATTCATAAAAGATAATTTAATGCTGCATAATCAGATTGAATTACTAGAGAATGAATTTAGGTCATTCAATTTAAGAATATTAAATTTTCCGAAGACAAGATTGTCAGCAGTTGAATTTAATAAATATGTAACAAATTTTATCCTTTGAGATTGATAAAATACCAATATTATCAAGGTTATATTACTTACCTACAAGAAGGATTACTCAGGTACAAGAGGGGGGGTTGGATACCTTGAATAGTCCTGGAATCTCCACTTTTTTGGAGGATTCCATGGATAATATTCATACTAGAGCTACTTTGTTACTCTTTTTCCTTAAGGAAGGATAAAGATAGATTTTTCTCTAAATATTTTCAAGTCAAGGATTTAAATTTTTGTGGGCACAAAGTCCAAATCTTTCCAGATGTTTCGCATGCTACTCAAGCACGTAGGAAACAATTTCTTAGTTTGAGGAAACAGGCTCTTGATCTTGGGGCCAGTTATTTTCTAAAATTTCCTTGTAAATGCCTAATAACTTTCCAGAATAATAAGTTTATTTTTACTGACCCCATCCACTTGAAGCGATTCTTAAAGGATAAATCTCAGAAAGAAGATAATCAGTTAAGGAGTTAGGGTTGCATAAAGAATTAATGACAATGCAGGCAGTTAGGATACCCTCCTTCCTACCCTTGAAGTGGACTAGGATTGTTATAAATAATGAGATTTGTGTAATATTTAATGTGATACTATTGTTTCCTTACTTTTCTTGATTATTGCATTTGTGAAAAAATGTTATAACTTAATAAAATATAAATAAAACAAAAAGATCCCATGCTACTCATGCAATTAATAGCAGTGGCTATTCCCTAAGTAAATTTGATTAATAGCCGTTAATGGACTTCTCCTCCAAGAACTTATCCAAACCTCTTTTGAACCCAGCAACACTAATTGCACTAACTACATCCTCTGGCAACAAATTCCAGAGCTTTATTGTGCGTTGAGTGAAAAAGAATTTTCTCCGATTAGTCTTAAATGTGCTACTTGCTAACTTCATGGAATGGCCCCTAGTCCTATTATTTGAAAGTGTAAATAACAGAGTCACATCTACTCATTCAAGACCTCTCATGACCTTAAAGACCTCTATCATATCTCCCCTCAGCCGTCTTTTCTCCAAGCTGAACAGCCCTAACCTCTTCAGCCTTTCCTCATAGGGGAGCTGTTTCATCCCCTTTATCATTTTTGGTTGCCCTTCTCTGTACCTTCTCCATCGCAACTATATCTTTTTTGAGATGTGGCGACCAGAATTGTACACAGTATTCAAGGTGCAGTCTCACCATGGAGCGATACAGAGGCATTATGACATTTTCCGTTCTATTAACCATTCCCTTCCTAATAATTCTTAACATTCTATTTGCTTTTTTGACTGCTGCAGCACACTGAGCCGACGATTTTAAAGTATTATCCACTAGATCCTTTTCCTGGGTGGTAGCTCCTAATATGGAACCTAACATCGTGTAACTACAGCAATGGTTATTTTTCCCTTTATGCAACACCTTGCACTTGTCCACATTAAATTTCATCTGCCATTTGGATGCCCAATCTTCCAGTCTTGTAAGGTCCTCCCTGTAATGTATCACGGAGGAGTCATATTGGAGCAGGGCAAGGAGGCTGTCAAGTGACAAAACAAAACATGGATCTAAGCAGACTGGCAGAAGTTGCCCAAGATAGGGTATGAAGGGCCACAATGTACATTGTGAGGGGGAGGGCAGGAAGACAGTGTTGGCTAATCCCAAAAGAAGAAAGCATCCCCATATGGTTCAGTTGCAATTGTATCCCAAGAGGGATAAGAGGGCAATTGATTACCCCTCTCAGCCTAACGGCAGGGGCAGGAAGGCATAAATATAAAAAATGGAGATTACAAAATAATTTTTTCTTGCTTTTCTGTATGGAGCAGAGGCCCTCAGATGCCACATGGACAGAAATTTCAGGGAGATTAAAGCATTGCCAAAGTGCAGTCAGATAATATGGCCTATGCATAATACTAGTTACATCCAATCCCAACACTTTTTGCATGAGTAAAAAAAAGTTTTTATCTTCTAGAAAAATATGTATTTTTTTTGAGTGGGTGAGTATATGTGCAGAAAATTTGGCCTTCCAACTCTGAAGCAAGCCATATAAAGTTGTCTATATGAACAGTGTATTCATAAATTTATGCTTGCAGCTTTTAAAGAAAGCCTGTGCTTTGACAGTCATAGCAAATCAAAGTTTTATTGATAGTATAAAGGTGTGCATATATGCATGTGTATATTGGGAGCCAGGGGATGGAGAAAAACTGTCCAAGTGGAGCATGTGCTAGTCCTGGTCAGTGTTAAGTTAGCAGCCCTACAAATTCAACTTGTGTCTCACTGACCAATCAGCGTGAGTAGCCATCCATAGCTCATGTCAACTGGTTGGTGAGACTGACATTACAAACCCTCCCAGCAAGGCATCCTAACATAAAACCTAAATTGCCAACTCAAAAGGAAAATGGTTTTAAAATTACCTATCAGTCACCCAAGTTGAATACATAGTAATAAGATTCATTTGTCACATCATGAAGCAGAAATGGAAAATATATTGACATCAATTAAGGCATATTATGAAATATAATAGTACTCAAGGATAAGCTATGCCAATTCATTGGAAGGTTAAACATATCAAAAATAGATGCTCAGATAAGATAAATTGAGCAGTCTTAGAAGAAAAAAAAAAAAAAAGCAGACATCTCTACAGTACCAAATGGCAAATCCCCAGGGAAGCATTTAATAATGAAGAGACTTGTTACTAGAAAATCTTCATGAAACTAAAAGCAGTGGAAAACATCATAGACATGGAAATATGGCACAGATTGCTGTAACTTTAAAAAAAAAAACCTATAGAAAGGTTAAACTACAGACCCATTTCCTTGTTCACACAAGAAATATGCAAAAATACTGGCAAAATGATTAGCTTCAATTGTCACCCCACTTGTCAATCTCCTATTGATAAGGGATGTTAAAGGAAGATCTCTGGATAACTTAAGAATATTTTTGCATCCAATACGAAAAATAAAAAGATGCTCATGTTCCCACAAGTGCTGCGTAACTGGAAGCAGAATCGGTGATCGAGTGGTGTACAGAGCTGTAGCTAGCCTATGGCGGACATGGCCACTTTACTATCAACTAGGGGCACAGACACAAGAAAGCCAGCAGCCTCCACCTCTCCCCTATGGCCCTGGCAGTGAACAGCAGTGTGGTCCCTGGGCCGCGAAACCCACAGGCTTTCTTCTCCCTCTCCTCACCCCAAGTAGTGAACAGCAGCATGACCCAGAAGGCCACAGAGAGCATCAGCCTCCCCCAGCAGTGAAGAGAGCTGCAGAAAGCATAGGCCACCTCCTCCTCCCTACCCCCCTCCCCTCCAAAACTGGCCCCAGCAATGAACAGCAGCACGGTTCAGAGGGCTGCAAAAAAAGGCATTGGCCTCCTCCCTACCCCCCCCAGTGATGAGCAGCGTGATCTGTTGAGCTGCAAAATAACATTGATCTCATCCTCCCTTTCCCTGTCTTGACAGTGAGAAGCAGCAGGACCTCCAGGAACTTCGGCCTCCTCCCCCCCACACCAGCAATAAGGAGCAGTGCAGGCCGCTGAGAGCAGGAAGCATTAGCCTCCCTCCCCATGCTGCAGCATACCTCGAGGCTAGATAAGTGAGAAAGGCTATGAGCATGTGTGTATGGTTGGGCATATGAGCACACAAGAGCTTGTGCGCGCGTGTCTATAGTGGAGCGTGACAGCGAAACAAGTGTGCGTATGATTGAGCATGTGTGAGAAAAAAATGGAGAAAGTTTGTATGCCACATCCCTTCCCCCCCCCCCCCCCCCCCCCCTCTCTCTGCTAATCCATGACAATCTCGTCATCTGGAAATCAAGATTTCCCATGGTTTAATTATTTGATGTATCAGCTGTTTTGAAATTTTATTGATGTCAGGAAAAAAGTTTCATATGAATTTTTAAATTATTGGATGCTCTTTTCGTCAGTTTTGAAATATTTATAGTTTTGGTTTTTTTTTTTTTTTATTAGTATGGTTTTACTATAATGATTTATATTTCTTAATTTTGTTTAATGAGGAATGGTAATGTTTGTTTTTCCATATTTGCACTACATACAGAATCTGGCTTGTGGTTTCCAGTTCAGTTTGTGCCTGCATGTACCTATTTACACTTTATGGTCTCTCCATTCAGTATTTGGAGAGTGTCTATGCTCTGCATGTATGAACAAGGTGAGAGGTTCTGCTAGTGTTTCACTTCTGTGGAGGGATCTATAAAAGTCTGGGTGGTGATTACATTTTCAAAAATCACACTTTCCAGAGGAAAGCATGTGGGTACAAAAACACACTTCTCCCCCTGCTGCACACGCCACCTGAATTTTCAAACCGAAAACTCCGTGGTTTCCCTTTGAAAAGGAGCTTGCAGTCCAGCCAGTACAAAGATCATAGGTGTGGGAAATTTCCATATTCCTTGCAAGCTCCAGAAGAAATATGCAAGTTGCCTTCCCCTTGCACAGCACCTCAAGATGGAGAACAAATTCTCATCAAGGACCTAATCAAAATACCAGCTGATTGACTTGAGTTACTCCATATGTGAAGTGGGCTGTGTGTAAATTATCATATCCTTAGCTATTTGAGCTCTGGAACATATTGTCTTGCAATTTTTCACAATCAAATTGCTAAAAACAGTCAATATAATCCGACCTTCAAATTGATTACCTGGTTAACAGCTGCAGGAACAGCCTGGTCTGAAGCATGAATGGGCTGCAACGGCTGTGGAAGAGGAGATTGCTGTTGCGTCACTGTTTGCATGTTCTGATGGTAAAGAGGAGAAGCAGCATCACCTTGCATAACCTGGTGAAGGTGAGTCTGGTACATCTGTGGTTGGATAGCAGAGGTAGACACAGACTGTGCAGACAGAACTGCTGATCCAGAGGGTGCCATGGCAAGTAAAGATACTGAAGCAACTGAAATATTTGGTGACATTGACTGGCAAGGTAAGGTCATAGAGGGGTTAGCTGCTTGTGGAGGTGGCACAGAGGAAGACAACTTCATAGATGCTGGAGGGTTGACAGAATGACTCGACATCACTACTGAAGGAAAGAACTGACAGGAAGCAGGTATCGGGGTGATGCAAGCAGGAGGTAAATCAGCAACATTTGAGGAAGAGTTGTCAAGTCGTGCCAAAGGTGTAACTACAGGAATAGGAACCTGCAAAACATACAAAAACTGATGAATGCTTTCACTGATGGCATGGTTATCTTGCTAAACCCAACTCAAAATAAGTGTACAAGTAGTTACCATGTCAAGAAAATTTTTCAAGCAAAATAAGACCAAAAGAATATTTAGACAATAGGGACGTGCAATTGTTTTTTCCCGAATTAGGCAATGTGAACAAAAATTGCCTAATTTGGAATGGTTCGGGAGAACTGAAAGACTATTGATTTTTTCTGAAATTTCGGAAAAAATTCATTTGAGTTAGCGCGCACTAACCCCCGATAGCGTGCGTTAATCCTAAAATCGGGGCCCCCGAAAACCCCCCCAAACTACAGGGAAAACAAAATCACTGCGGGGCCCCCCCCCCCCCGAAACGAAGCCCAACACGAAATATTTACCCGAAGCACATCTCTAGTAGACAATGAAAATAAAACGTAGAAGTTTCTACCCTAAAATGGACTTGCACCAAATTGTGTGTTGTGAGCATTTCTCCAAAATTCACCACCTCATCCACTGTTAATATTTCAGTAACTGTACCTCAGAAGTATTTTATAACACAAAATGTTCAACTCTATAGGCTTCATATATCAAAGATGTTTCCATTATGCTGAGATTGGGAGAAACATTGATAAATCAGGACATATGTACAGCTAATACTGGCAAAATTGAAGAAAATTCATGTCTTATTCACAACAGAAGCATTATACTAATAGAGCAAGCTCCAGACTGAAGTAAGAATAGACCAAAATGCATCTTCCTGGATTTATGGCATTATTGGCTCATGCTACACTACTTTAAGAGATTAATTGTAGTCACATAAGTGATTTTCCTTTGTCCCAATGGTAGTCTTCCAGGTTCTATGTTCCTGACTGCTTTTTGTCCCATGCAGGGAATTAGCAAAAAGCTAAATGGATATGGAGAAGTAAAGCCCTCAGGCTGTTTCATGCTGCTCTTTGGCGAGGGAGACATGAGCAATTGCCTTTACACATTCACAGTATACCCCTCAAAAGCTCTGGCTCCATACCTAATAATGGGAAATTAAATCGCTAGATTCTAGGCCACACAATAGCACTGCACTACAGAAAGTATTTTGGAAGCAACCTTCAGATTCCTGTCTCAGACTGGATGAGAGCACATGTCGGGGGATGATTTTTGTACACTATAAAGTTGGCAAATATGCACACTATTTAAGCTGGTTTGCATTTATATTAACATCAGGGCCAGATATAAGATTGTGGCACCTATGGAAGTGCCATGGCAATGGGTGCCCCTTTGATGCTATGCTGGGACCTGGCACTATAGCAAGCAAAAGCTGGCTGGCCTGGATATTTGGTACCTTCAAAATATGGCACCCTAAGCAACTTCCTATGTCTAAATCCAGGCCTGATTAACATGTTTAATTTACTGAATGACCCTATTGATTCATTTCCTTCAACTCGCTAGTGAGTAAGAAGAGAGGCACAGCTGTTAGTGAGTGTTATTGCCTACTATTCTTTTATATTTTATGTCTGAATATATATGAACTATATGCTGTATATCTGAATTTATGAGTTGTATTTATGAATTATTAATTTTATAAGCCTCTTGATAACCCTTTTGGGTTAAAAAGGTGCTGCATAAATGCAAACTTGAAGTACACCAATTTTCAAATACTACTTGCGTGCATAAGCCTGCTCTAAAAAATTCTCAGTAAAACTATCCCGCAAAAGTTCGATCTGCTGAAATATCTGCACAATTTATTTATTTTTTTTTTAAGAAAATTAACACGTCTACTTTTTAAAATCCAAAAGTATGCATGAAAGTAAAAATCCCTACTCCAGCTCTATTTCCGGGAATACATCTGCTCAGAGGAACATGGCATATGGTGCAATTTTACATGCATATTGGGTGGGCAAGTTTGTAAAAATTCAATAAACAAAAGGAAAAACCAAGTACAATTTTTATGTGCTACCACCACAAAATAAAAATTTTTTAAAGAAATTTTCTAAAATATTTTAAAATAAATTGACCGTATCGGCAAGCCTGGCGACGCACACCCTTAATTGTTTAAAGGGAGTCGTCCAGACTTCTCATCATTTACGGTCAAGATTGATGTTTGTTATTTTGTGGTGGTAGCACAAAAATTTTACTTTGTTTTTCCTTTTGTTTGTTTATTGAATATATTGAATGGAAAAACAGTAGCTCTTTTTTTGAATTCCAAGTTTGTAAAAAGCCATTTCTGCATGCAACGCTATTTTACCTGCAGAAATCTATATGCAACAATTTGCATTTGTCCACATCAAATTTCCTCTGCCTAGTTTTCTGGTCTTGTAAGATCTTTTTGCAATTTCCCACAATCTGCTGCTGCTTAACAACTTTGAATAATTGTATCATCTGCAAGTTTAATCACTTCACTTGTTGCTCCCTTTAACATTCATTAATGAACTGGAAATCAAAGGTCTAGGTACAGATCTCTGGGGCACTCCCCATTTGGAAACTGACCACTTAGTCCTACCCTGTTAACTAGTTACCAACTCATAATAGAACACAACCTCCCAGCACTTTGTAATTTCCTGCGGTGTCAGTCATAGGGATTTTGTCATATTTTTTCAAAATCTAAACACTAGCCACATTCTTATTTATACCTGAAAAAAAATTTAGAATCTATAAAGGAAAGATTTCCTGTTACTAAAGTCATGTTAACTCTTCTCCATTAAGCCGAGTCTATTTGTGTGGCCAGTAATTATTTATAGCTTCTACCAATTTGCTCAGCACCAACATCAGGATCACTGGTCTATAGTTTCCCAGATCATCCCTAGAGCTTTATAAATTTGAGCTACCCTTCAGTCTTCAGACACTGTGGATGTTTTAAATAAGCTTCAGATTACTAGTAACAGGTTTACAATTTCATATTTTCAGTTTTAGAATTCTGAGGTGAATACCATCCATTTCTGGTAATTTGTTTATAGTTTGTGAAACTGAAAGATAGAGTTCCTTACCTATAACAGATGTTCTCCTAGGACAGCAGGATGTTAGTGCTCACAGATGGGTGACATCAGATGGAGCCCAGCACGGAAAACTTATCACAGTTTCTAGAACTGATAAGCACTGAGAATGCCCAGCATGCCATCATCCATGCAGGGACCCCCCTTCAGTCTCATAAGAGAATTCACAAGCAAAAAAAAAAATAGAACAAAATGCAGGACAACCCAACTCCACGGGGTGGCGGGCGGGTTTCCTGAGGACCAACATCCTGCTGTCCTAGGAGAACACCTGTTACAGGTAAGCAACTCTGCTTTCTCCTAGGACAAGCAAGATGGTAGTCCTCACAGATGGGTGAATACCAAGCTATAGGCTGTTTCCCAGCGACAGCCATGACCAACAGGCACCGAACTGGGTGCCAACAGGCACAAAAATAACTGCAGTGCTGTTGGTAACTAAGTGAGTCAGCCTGAACCCGAAAAGTGGGCCCTAGATAGGGAGAATTGGGTTTAAGCCTTGGAAGAGGTTACAAAGGACAGATTGCTGTCTTGCCAACCATCTTTGTCCAAGGAGTAGTGGCCTGCGAACGTGTGTAGAGAACTGTGTCACAGCCCTGCAGATGTCAGCATCGGGAACAGCCTGTAAGTGAGCTACTGATGCCACCATAGCCCTCACAGAGTGAGCTTTGACTCTGCCCCCCAGCTGAAGGCCCACTTGTGCATAGTAGGAGGAGATAGAATCTGCTAGCCAATTGGACAGGGTTTGTTTGCCCACCTCAGCTCCCAGCCTGTTGTCAAAAGATATGAAGAGCTGAGTGGACTGTCTGCGGCCTGCTGTGCATTCTGCCTAATATGAATGGGACCTCGTAAAAAAGGTGGGCAGAAACTTGGGATACATATGTAGGACCACCCTATCATAGAAGAATTTTATGTAGGGTGGGTACGTAAACAAGTGCTGAAGGTCACTAACCCTACGAGCCGAAATGATCGCCACCAGAAATAGAACTTTCCAGGTGAGGAACTTCAGATCACAGGAGCGCAAAGGCTCAAAAGGATATTGCATGAGCCATGCCTACACAACGTTGAGATCCCAGGACAAAACAGGAGGAAGGAGGAGGAAGGAGGAGGGGCTTCAGGTAAAGCAAGCCCTGCATAAAGTGTCCCACTATGGGTTGCACAGATATGGGCATGCCAGCAATACCCTGATGGTAAGTGCTGGCAGTGCTCAAATGAATCCTGACAGAGGTGGTTTTCAGCCCAGCCTTGGAGAGGTGCCACAAATAGTCCAACAACCTCAGACTGGGGCAGGTGAATGGATCTAAACCATGACCCTCACACCAGATGGAAAACCTCCTCCACTTCAGTGGAGGAAGGCTTCCTGGAAGCTACCAGCATCCAAGACATGTCAGATAAGTCGAGGGGGCTTCAGGACTAGGTGCTCAACCTCCAGGCCATTTTTAAGGTTTGGATGGCAGAATCTGCCTTGATCCTGAGTTATCAGATCGGGCGCAGTCCAGGCTGATCGGTTCTCTGATCAACAGGTCACGAGGGAGTGGGAACCAGACATGTCTGGGGCCAGTACAAAGCAATGAGAATCATGGTCCCTGGTCCTGCTGGTGCTTCAGGAGTGTCATGACCAGCAAATGAGGATATGCATACAGGAGACTTGTGTCCCAATGTTGGGCAAAGGCGTCTGAGGCTGGAATTCAGTCAGTCCTGAATAGGGAGAAGCTGCTCACCTTGAAGTTGTATGGAGAGGCAAAAAGATCCACATCCAGAGTTCCCCACTGGCTGAAAATCTGGGCTGCCACTGCTGATTTAGGGGCCATTTGTATGGCTAAAACGTGTGGCTCAAGCAGTCCATCTCCACATTCATTGCTCCAGCTAGATGCATTGCTCTCAGGGACATGCCCTGTGAGAGCCCAGGTCCAATTCTGTACCACCTGACAGAGGAGGGACTATCCCGTGCCTCCCTGTTTGTTGATGTACAACACATTGCTACCTGATTGTCCATCCGAATCACTACTGCCTTGTGGAACAAGTGGACTCAAAAGTACCGAAAGAGCGTAACAAACTTCCTAGCGCTTCAGGCGATTCATCTTGCATAGAGATTCCTGAGTCGTCCAGAGACCCTGCGTGAGGAGGTTGTCCACATGAGCCCCCCCAAACATTGGGGGGAGGCATCGGTGGTAAGTACTACCTGAGGTGGGGTAGCCTGAAAAGGGATCCCTGCTCCAGACTGGAGAGATTCTCCCAGCAGGACAGGGAAGCTTGCAGAGGTGGCATGATAGAGACATGTGCCTCGAGGTCCTGGGACACCTGTTGCCATTCTGACTAAGGTCCACTGTGCTCTGCACATGCAGAGGCATGCCAATGGAATAACATGACAGATGCAGCCATGTGGCCCAAAAGACGAAGCAGCAGATGAGTGGGAACCTGTCGACAGATGCGGAGCAAGCTCGCCAGCGATGACAGGGCAAGCGCTCGATCACAGGGCAGAAATGCCTTGGCCTGAATCAGGTCTAGTCTGGCGCCTTTGAAGTCCCAGTGGGGCAAGGGGCAAAGGTGGGACTGGTTAATTGATGACAAACCCCAGAGTTTGCAGCACTCGCATGATCAGACTTGAAGACTGAAGTGCTCCCTGCTGGGAGTCACTTTTGACCAGCCAGTTGTCCAAGTAGAGGAACACACACTCCTGACCATCTGAGATTCACCCCCACCGCTGCTAGGCACTTGGTGAAGACCAGAGGGACTGAGGCCAGGCCAAATGGCAGTAAGCTTCCCCAACCACAAAGCGAAGATTTTTCCCAAGTCACAGGAAGTTCGCAATATGGGCATATGCATCCTTCAGAAGAGGAGACTGGCTCGACTCCTTCGACCTGAGGAGTGGAATCGGGGTGCCCAGACACACCATTTTCAACTTTTCCCTCTGAAGGAATTCGTTCAAGGCTCTGAGGTTGAGAATGGGGCAAAGGCCCCCAGTTCTCTTCGGTATCAAGAAATACCTCGAATAGAACCCTTGGCCCTGTTGGCGGAGTGGAACAGGTTCTACCGCTCCTGCCATTAGAAGGGCAGAAAGCTCTGTCAAAAGTATTCCCTGCGGTGTAGTTGAACCCCACCACAGACATGGGGGAAGTCCACAGGGACATCCCTGAAATTCAGCAGATACCCCTGGTGAATACAGTGAGAACCCACCGGACTGACATAAGTGGCCAGCGGTAGGCAAAGCGAAGTAGCCTGCCTCCAACTGGAGGGCAGGATACCAGAGTATGGCGGGCTGACTCACGCTCCCTTGCCCCCAGTCAAACCCCCATGGTGGGGCTCTGCTCGGAGGCTGGCCAAGGCCTGGGGGTTCATAAGTGGCAAGAACGACCCCTGGAACCAGTGCGGGGTATACATGCCTGGGAGGCTCAAGGTACTCTGGTCGCAGGACTAATGGATCCACTGTGCTGGTAGCCGCAACAAATCTTCTCCTCCTTGGAGGACCCAATAATGGGAATCTCTTCGGAGGGAGGCATCGGTGGCCACTGGGGAACCAAGGGATCATGGGGCACTGGTTGCATCAGAAGGACACTGAGGACATCCAGACACTCGAGCAGGGGTGCCAGAGATGGCACAGGCTCCGGCACCAATATGGAAGCTGGTGCCGGGGCAGTTCGATGCCCTGCAGGGCTCGGAGCACCGTACTCTGTACCCTGCAGTCTAACTCCTCTTGGAAGTCTGGTGAAGTTAGGACTGATGGAGAAGATGAGGTGTCACTAGAGCCTCCTCGGAGCCCAAAGGCAGCTCAGTGCATGGTACTGATATCGGTGGGGAATGCCTGGGACTCCTGGGTCTGTCAGAGGATGAAGCCTCCTCACCATGGGGTTACTTCAGTGGCAGCATGGCAGCTGTTTGTGTTGCACTAGTTTTGGAGCCATATGCCCATGGCAACCGGTGACCATGCTTGCAGGACTTAGAGATGCTCGGCCTGGTCTTTCCCCGGCACAGAGGAAGCTGAAGATCCCAATGTCTTAGAGCATCAACAGTGAGGATGGCCTATCACCAGCCCCTCTTTCCCTGGAAGAACCCACCGGGGGTGTGGATAGGGACAGAGTATCAAGCAGTTCACCTCTGCCCCTAGGCATCTAGGTCTCCAATGCTGGCATGGATGAAGTAGACTTTTTGGAACCAAACAGTTTCGCCATCTTATCCAGTTGAGCAAGAGAGCCCTTGGGGTTAATCTGATCGCACAGCTAACACCCTCAGAGGTTGTGCAATGCCCCTAGACAGGGGATGCAAACCTCATGCAGATCAGTAAGACGTGGGTCCACCACCAAAAACTGGATGCCATGAAAAACAGCCAGTGAGTGGTTGATGGCCAGTGGACACTGAAGAGCGACACCAGGAATTGACCACAATGAAGGTAAAAATAAATCTACCATGCCAGAAAAGGAAAACCAGATGTTGAAAAATTGGAAAAATTTGAAGAAAAAATTTCCTGTAAGAGCAGAGCTCTAAACCGCGTGGTAACTAACACTGTGGGAAAAAAAAAAAAGGACTGAGGGGGGACCCCGCATGGATGTGCGGATAGTGGCATGCTGGGCATGCTCAGTGCGCCAGTCAAAGTTCTAGAAACTTTGACAAAAGTTTTCTGTGCCGGGCTCCATCTGATTTCACCCATCTTTGAGGACCTACCATCCTGCTTGCCCTAGGAGAAATACAGATCCAGTTCAGAATTATCACCAAAGAATGTTTCTGGTGTGGGAATGTCCCCAATATCTTCCTGAGTAAAAATTGAGGCAAAGAATTAATTTAGTTTTTCTGCTTGTTTCCCTCTTTACCCCTTTCACCCTTTGGGCATCTAAAGGATTAACTGACCTCTCACAGACTTTCTGCTTCAAATGCAGTTGAAAGTTACTTGTTTTTACCTGTATGGGAAGCATTTTCAAATTTTCGGCCTGCTGTGTTTTACATGGAAAATGCCAATGCTTATGGTCTTTCCTTTTTCCTCATTTAGGTCTGCTTTCTAATTTTTTTGAAAGATGCCCCTTTGGCTTTAATTGTCTTTACCTCACCAAACCATGTTGGCAATCATTTGTCTTCCTTCAACCTGTAACGTATGTAACGTATGGTATTTTGTCTGTGCTTCCAATATAGTAACTTTAAACATCCACACATCACGTGAACTTAACCTCGACAACTGTTCCTTTGATTCTTTTCTAACCTATCAGTCTCCCTTTTAAAAGATAAATGCTACTGCATATAGTTTCTTAATATCCATTCTCCAGTCATTATGTCAAATTTAATTGCATTATGACCACTATTAACAAGCAAATCCACACCATCTTCAGCCCTTGCACCAAGTCCTGTGTTCCAGTGAGAACAAAGATCTAAAGTAGTTACTTGCTCGTTGCCCTCTGTTGGCTCCATGACCAGCTGCTGAATGAAACAGTCATTTATAGCATCCAGGAACTTCACCTCCCTAGCGTGTCCTGATGTTACCCTAATATTGATTAGGTAAAAATTGGAATCTATTATTTTATCATTTATGAAAATTTGATATTTTGCCTTTTCCCAAAGTTGGTATCAAGGAGGATGACAAATTTAAAATGAACAGAGGCATTAGAACAGCTTGTAAATGATTCAGAATTTGCAACATACATAGCAATGGGATCCAGCATAGGAAAACCCATTTGTGAATAGCTTCAAGTCCCAGGTGTGTCGCTGTTAAAATTGGGCTGAAGATATGGATCATAGTAATCTTACTACAAGCTGTTGCTGCTGCATTCTCTAAAGCCCTCCTTATCTTACACTATGAAAATCTGAGTAACTCAATCACTTAAGCTATGTTTCCCCCCACCAAAGAGACAAAGCAATGTTGCTTTTTAAATGTTTTGGAGCACTGAGAGGAGAAGATCACCTTGCTGGTGGCTGAAAGGAATCAGTAAGTTTTTGCTTGGGACATTGTCTTTTTTTTTTAAAGTATTGGGGCAAGGTTAACTATTTGGGAATATTATTTAGTAGAGATGCGCTTCATTTTTCTGGCTCTGGTTGGGTTTCAGTTTGGGCACTTTGTGGGAAAACTCGTTTTCCCACAGATAGTTTTTCGCCAAAAACAAAACTGGAACCCGAACCCGGAAAAACGAATAAAAACACAAAAAACCCCACACCAACCCTTCACGTTTACTTTCTTATAACCCCCCCCCCCCCAACATACCGATCCCTCCCCAAGACTTACTAAAAGTCCCTGGTGGTCCAGAGGGAGAGACTGCTCGCAGGACCCCGCTGGATCACCAGGGACTTTTTTGTTAAAATTGCCTAATTCATGATAAACAAATGCACATCTCTATTTAGTGTGTTTGTGCTTTTAATAGTCAGTAAGGCAGCAAATAAATAGAAGTTAGACTGTTTGTATTTTTAAATAGTCGGTAAGGCAGCTAGTAAGCAGTAGTTAGTGTGTTTGTATATTTGATTAGGTACCAACATTTGTTAATCAAGAGAGCAGCGAGTCACTGGCTGACTAACTGAAGTTAGACTGTTTGTATTTCCCAACCCTCCCACCCCTAGCTCATCCTTTAATTTATAGGCAGGTGCCACTTAAGTGGGAACTGAACAAATTTGAGATGAAGGCAGCAGTCCAGCAGCAAGAGGGGGTTTTTCCAGTCTTTTGCATCAAATGTCAAATGTATGAATTTTTACCCGCTGGTGAGAAATTGTACACGTGCATGCGATGCAAAGAGCTCCTGGCTCTCAGAGAACAAGTCCGATCTCTGAAAGCTAGAGTGGCAGACCTGGAGGAGCTGAGGCAAACAGAGGTATATAGCTGAGACCTTCAGGGACATAGTAGCCAAGTCCCAACTTCAGACTGGCAGCCCTGGTTCTGCCTTGGAGAGCATCAACCTGGTGCAGCAGGAAAGGATCCTGTAGCAAGGACCTGCTCTCCAGGTGAGGCATTGACCTTTCGCACCGAGGATATCTCCCCAAGGCCTACTACCCAGGAGGGAAGGGTTAGGTCGGCTGTCATAGTTGGTAATTCGATTATTAGCAATGTAGACAGCTGGGTGGCTGGTGGGCATGAGGATCGCCTGGTAACATGCCTACCTGGTGCAAAAGTGGCAGACCTCATGCGTCACCTAGATAGGATTTTAGACAGTGCTGGGGAGGAGCCAGCTGTTGTGGTACATGTGGGCACCAACGACATAGGAAAATGTGGGAGGGAGGTTCTGGAAGCCAAATTTAGGTTCTTAGGTAGAAAGCTTAAATCCAGAACCTCCAGGGTAGCATTCTCTGAAATGCTCCCTGTTCCACGCGCAGGTCACTAGCAGAGCTCTGGAGTCTCAATGTGTGGATGAGAATGGTGCAAGGAAGAGGGATTCAGTTTTGTTAGGAACAGGGGAACCATTTGGGGAAAGGGGAGTCTCTTCCGAAGGGATGGGCTCCACCTTAACCAGGGTGGAACCAGACTGCTAGCACTAACCTTTAAAAAGGAGATACAGCAGCTTCTAAACTAGAACAAAAGGGAAAGCAGACAGCCGCTCAGCAGCGCATGGTTTGGAGAGAGGTATCTTCAAAGGATACTAATGATGCATTAGAATTAGGGCATCCCGACAGTGACGTTCCAATAATAAGAAAAGTAGTCCAAGTGCCTGTAACTAAAAACTCACCTGAGCTAAAAAATTCCAACTTAACCCTATCAATTAAAAAGCAGAATGAAAATACAAACAAAAAACAAACTTTGAAATGTTTGTATGCTAATGCCAGAAGTCTAAGAAGTAAGATGGGAGAATTAGAGTGTATAGCAGTGAATAATGACAGACTTAATTGGCATCTCAGAGACATGGTGGAAGGAGGACAACCAATGGGACAGTGCTATACTGGGGTACAAATTATATCTCAATGACAGAGGAGCACCTGGGAGGCGGTGTGGCGCTTTATGTCCGGCATGGCATAGAGTCCAACAGGATAAACATCCTGCATGAAGCTAAATGCACAATTGAATCTTTATGGGTAGAAATCCCTTGTGTCTCGGGGAAGACTATAGTGATAGGAGTATACTACTGTCCACCTGGTCAAGATGAGACTCACAGTGAAATGCTAAGAGAAGTTAGGAAGCTAACCTAATTGGTAGTGCGGTAATAATGGGAGACTTCAATTACCCCAGTATTGACTGGGTAAATGTATCATTGGTACATGCTAGAGATATAAAGTTCCTGGATGGAATAAATGACATTTTTATGGAGCAATTAGTTCAGGAACAGGCAAGAGAGGGAGCAATTTTAGATCTAATTCTCAGTGGAGCACAGGATTTGGTGAGAGAGGTAATGGTGGTGGGGTTGCTTGGCAATAGTGATTATAATATGATCAAATTTGAATTAATGACTGGAAGGGGGACAGTAAGCAAATCCACGGCTCTCGTGCTAAACTTTCAAAAGAGAAATTTTGATAAAATGAGAAAGATTGTTAGAAAAAAAAACTGAAAGGAGCAGCTACAAAGATAAAAAGTGTGCAATGTTAAAAAATACCATCCTAGAAGCACAGTCCAGATGTATTCCACACATTAAGAAAGGTGGAAAGAAGGCAAAACGATTACCGGCATGGTTAAAAGGGGAGGTGAAAGAAGCTTTAGTCAAAAGATCTTCATTCAAAAATTGGAAGAAGGATCCAACAGAAGAAAATAGGATAATGCATAAGCGTTGGCAAGTTTAATGTAAGACATTGAAAAGACAGGCTAATTCCTCGTGGCTCAGCGAACCATTACAACTCACACAATCCTCCTGCCCCACTAGAACGAACCTAAAATGCACATTACAAGCCCCCCCCCCCCTCAAGAAGGCCCGACTTACAGCAACAAGGGACCGTGATCTCTCAATTGCTGGCCCTACTCACTGGAATGCTCTACCTCCCAATCTCTGCCTGGAGCCATGTCCTTTTAAATTCGGGAAAATGCTTAAGACCTGGCTCTTCCACCAGGCTCTCTCGGATTAAATTTGATGAGTACTGCCCCCTTCCACCTTCTCATCCTTCCTAGCAATAAGCCCCCTGTAATTATGTAAAATATGTTCCATCTTTCTTATTCTCTCCTCATTAGTTCCATTTTTCAGGCTCGCTGGAACTGGAAGTGTTGGTTCAGGACTTTGAAGCGTAAATAGCGCTGGTGATCCCGATGTGAGAAACTCCCCTGGCTGTACTGCATTTTTGACAGACCGCAGAGTTTCCATGCGAAAGCTGGGGACCCGTGTCTGTTGACCGACTTGAGGTCCAGGACGGGCCTGAAAGTGCCCTCCTTCTTGGGTACTATGAAATAAATGGAATAATGCCCAGAATGTATCTCCCCTGCAGGCACTGGGATTATGGCTTTTAGGGACAGGAGCCTCCGCAAGGTAACTTCTAGTGCCGCCCTCTTGAGGGGTGAGCAAAGAGATTCCACAAACCTGTCCGGCGGGAGTCGAAGAAAGTCCAGGTAATACCCTTCTTGGATGAAGGCGAGGACCCACCTGCAGTAGAAGAGGGTTAGCCTGCCCCTATGGCTGCTACCCCTGGATGGGTCGGCTGATTGTCATTGTGGGGTGCGGCCGGGACCGGAACCCGAGCTGGTTCTCCTCTTGTTGTGCTTAGTCCGAAAGGACTGGTTCCTGGCCTGAGAACGAGGTGCTTGGTAGCGAGCCCTGTAAGGGTTGAAGCGCTGAGAGTTTCTACCTCTGGATGGCCTAGGAAAGGGGCGCTGGCTCCTCCGTGACCTGTCTTCTGGTAGACGGGGTAATGGAGAGGCACCCCATTTATTGGCCAGTTTCTCGAGGTCACTGCAAAACAGGAGGGATCCCTTAAAGGGCATTCTCGTGAGACGTGTCTTGGAGGAGGAGTCGGCCAACCAACTACGTAGCCAGAGCTGTCTCCTGGCTGCCACTGAGGATGACACTCCCTTGGCTGCCGTACGGACTAGGTCGGAGGCTGCGTCAGTGAGGAACGAGAGAGCTGATTCCATCTCTTCTCCCGGGGTGTTGTTCCTAACCTGTGATAAACAGGAACGCGTCACCACGGTGTAGCAGGTCGCAATTCGTAGGGACATGGCTGCCACCTCAAAGGCTTGTTTCAGAACGGCGTCCATGTGCCGGTCATGTGTATCCTTGAGGGCCGCCCCCCCCCCCTCCACCGGAATGGTGGTGCGCTTCACAATTGCGCTAACTATGGCGTCTACCTTGGGGCACGCCAGCAGCTCCTTGGTTGCCGGGTCTAAGGGGTACATACCAGACAAGGCCCGACCCCCTTTGAATGAGGCCTCCAGCGCATTCCATTCCAAATCGATTAGCTGCTGTGCTGCTTGTAGGAGGGGAAAATGGTGAGCCGTTTGGCGCAGGCCCTCTAACAGGGGATTCATTCTAGGTTCCCCTGGGGTGTCATGGCCTGGGATATCCAGTTCCGACAGGCATTGAGAGACTAGGCCTGGGAGATCCTCTTTCAGAAAGAAGCGCCTCATGGTCAGATATGGTTCAATCCCCGAGGGCAGTTCTCCCTCCTCGTGGGGCTCGTCGTCTTCCTCAGAACAATCTGAATCCCCATAAGTGGGGCTTCCGGGTGGCGAGTGGCCATGCCTAGGCCTTGAGGGTCCAGGGGCCGGGTCATCCGGTACGTATGGACCCGTTCGGGGAGCAGACTGCATTGAGACAAAGGCATGAATCCCCTTGAACAATTCCACCCAGGAGAGCGAAGCAGGATCTGGCCTTAGGGGCACCAGGTCTCTCGGGTTCCCTGACTGCTCACTAGGTGCCTGCTAGGTCCGGGGTGTTCCCTGAGGAACTGGCAAGTATGCTGGGCTAGCCTGGAGCACCCAGGGCCTCTTCACATTGGGCACATAGGGAGTCTGCTTCCTCGCTCTGTGTAGTTCTGAGGTTGCATGCTGAGCAGAGGCTTAGAGCTCTTATGCCTGAGCCTGGAGGTGCCGGCTCTGCTGACGCATGGGCTCTCTTACGCTCCATCTCGTCTGTTATCTCCCCCCAGCTGGCGTCTGCGCTTTGTAATATGCGCGAAAGATGTGCGCCTACCAATATGCGCTTATCCACGTGTGCTTATCGGCTGGCGCCTATGAACGGGCGCCTATGAGCGTGCGCTTAGCAGTGGGCGCCTATTAACTGGCGCCTATCAACATGAATCAAGGTGACTTCAATGCATGCCTCTATCGAACATGCGCCCAAGTATTTTCGGGCGTCTAACATACGCCCTTCGCATGTGCCCTCAGTCTGGCCTGAGCGCTAGAGCGCGGAGACAAGCCAGGGCAAAAGGCGAGCAGGCAGGCAAAATGGCGACCTCCTTGGCGGGTTGCCACGTAGGCAGACTCCGCTAATCCTCGCTTCCTCGGAGACCAACAAGTAAAGATGTACGCCTTACCTTGTCTTCGACACTTCCCGGCTGCGACCCGGGCAGTCTCCGGCTGCGGGGGGAGAGGGTGATTACCGTCACCGCCGCGCTCGAGGAGGTGCACCTGCTGCCTCTAGGCCGCGCCCGAACTTGTCTCGCTCGGGGGCCAAGTCCGTGCCAGGACCGAGGCTGCCTCTAAGCCGTGCCCGAGCCCTTCTCACTCGGGGGCTAGGTCCCTGCCGCGAGTCTGCCACCGGACTGAGGCTCTTACTTCCGAGGGACCACGGAAATCGCCTCAGGAAACTCAACTGGGGGAGGGACCGAATGGTATCACCGCAGGAGTGCGGGGCTCGTCTTCAGGTAGGTTTCTTCTATGAATTTAGTAGTTAGAATTTGGAAAAACGCTCAGCGAGCGTGAGGTAGCTCCAAACTGCTTTGGAGACGGAAATTACTGAATTGCTGCACTTCCTGTGGGGGTATATGTACCCGTGCTGACGTCAGATCCGTCTCCAACTGCTAGCACGAGCACACTATACCCACTTGTTTTGAGTCCATCTGCTACACGCTAGGAAAGCATGGATTTTGCCACGTTTCAACATTCCCCTATTGACTATGACCTGAACCTCGTAAGATTCAGGTCATTTGTAATAGCATAACATATGAGCATTGTGGCTCTCTCCCCCCTCCAAAGTTTCAAACTGATCAGTGCAGTTTAGTGGATGTTATGGTGTCTAAAGAGGTATGGAGAGTGGCGTATTGGAAAGTTACTGTTATAGCATTCTTGCACCCCACTAAAACTGGTAATGAAGTTTACATTTTTGTGGTTAGGAAATATTGCAGCAGGTAGAGCCTTACATAAATAAGACTACTAACTTGGAAAGTAGATGTTGATCTTACCTGTAGGGGAAGTACTGGAGGCTGTGGCTGCAGAGGCACAGCAATCTGTGGATGTTGCCGTGGGGTGGTTACAACCTGCGGAAGCTGGGCTTGGTACTGTGTGAATGGGTGAGTGGTGGGCTGCGAAGGACATACTTGTTGGATTGCAGGACCTTGTTGCAGGTGGTCTTGCTGAAGCAGGGGTTGCTGCTGTGTAAACAAATGAAATATTAGTTGGAAAGAAATTCAAGTAAATATCCAGAGAACAAGTTTCGCAATTTAAGCTGCATGTTCAAAGGCATCAAGGAAACAGAGGTACTTAAATATTTCCTTCTGGCATTTATCACTGCATGGACCAGAATTTTTTTTTTTAATTTCAATCCTTGCTTAAACTGAGGGCAATCTATAGAGTGAAAACTAGCTCTCTCCTTTTCTGAAGCGCACAGCCAAATTATTTAATCCATGTAGAGCCATGTAGAGCCATGTAGAGCCATCCATCGGTAAGAGCCCAGCTGGGTCACCAGTCGGGCAGCATCAATCTCACCACAGTGCAAGGGCTCACACACCATGGCAATGGCATTTTTATGCCAATTAAGAAGTATTAGTAAAGGATGATGTAAAAGAAAAGGGAGATATACTAAATCTGCAGGAGTTACACGGCTAGTAAACCGGGTTGATGTGATTCCTATCATGAAACTCGGTATATCAAAAATAATAAATAATAATAATAATAATAATGTAGACATTTCTCAAATACTGTAAACCACTGCAGAGCATCTAAAACTGAAGAGTTTGGGAGCTTTACCTTTCACCAAGAATATTACTCCCTGCACTTCCCCAGATTTTCATTACAATGTAAACCCTATTTAAATGTGATTAAATTAGCACTCTAAACAGCTAGTTAAATGGCTCAGGAAACAGCAATTTTTATGCATTTGACCATTTCATTTCTGAGACATTTACTTTCCTGTTGAACATAAAATGCAACGTTAGCTTTTCACGCTAATCCATTATATAAAACTAAAATGTAATAAGCAGAAAGGATTCTAACTGAAAATCCTTCACAATATTGCATACTTTGTAAAGACTGGAATAATATACACTAAAAAAAACAGTCCCCTGCAAATTTATGTTTGAGGCAAGGACAAGTTGTAGCTGCTATGATATTTTCCATTTCAGTAAACTGACCTATTTCAACTGAAAGGAGTTTCCCTGGTCTGTCTGCCATTTTACCCACCAATAAAGTTGAAAATCACACCATAGCAAGCTAATTGATCCCTTTCACATCTCTGTTGGCTTGAAACAGCATGCTAGCAACCAATAAGCTGAGCATCCAATTTTTACTTCAGCTGACTAATCTGTTTGCCTACATGAAACAGATTTAAGAAAACAGCAAAACTTGAAGTTATCAGAAATAGTACAGCTGGATAGCACCATTTATCTAATATTCTACTGTACATGGCCTGCCTTGTCACTACTGGATACATTTAAGTCAAATTTTTAATAAGCGCCAAGAGACACCTAGTGTCAGGAAGTAAGTTACCCTTTATATCTTCATCAATTTACGACCTTCATTGTCAGATTCACAAATGTTTTGATCTTGGAACTTCCTTCCACCAGGGAAGGAGATTTGTAGGTTATAGAAAGTAGTCTTTAAAAAAAAAAAAAAAAACACTCTTTCTACTCTCTTATGAAACTGAGGCAAGCTTTATTTAACAGACCAGTTCAATATCTGGCAAGCTTGTCCAGTCTGACAGGCAGCGATTGAAAGGCATGACCTGGCAATTTTGTACGAGGATAAAAAAACTCTCAGATCCAGACGTAACAGAAAACAATGGTTTGTGCCAACAGTGTCCTTTACCCTTTGTTTTCATTGTTTGCATCTTTTCAAGCTTTGTACCTCAGTTCACAGACTGCCTTGTTTCAGTGTTCTCATTCTATCCAGGAACAGCCAGCTTATGATGCATTTACAGTAGAGACTATTACTATGAATTACCAAAGCTTAAATTTGATTTTTGAAAAAAAGAAAAGATTTTTCAAAGGAGGGCTGCCAAAAGAGGTGCATGCCCCCTAAGTAGGTCCATTTGCAACCCGGAAAGGTGTAATTACTGGAGGATGGGAGGAGAAAAGAAGATGCTCAGGATACAAATATGTAGCGAGACTGCAGGATGGCTGGGTGTCGAGCAGATGGTAGTCTAGGTTGCTAGTCTGGTACATAAAGAGGAGGCCCTAAAGATATGCTCAAGAAAGGGAAAGGGGAAATATGGATAATGGATGCAATCACTTCTAGAAGGAATGAATCAGTCTATTAGAGTAAATGGAGTTACATCTAAACCTACACAGTTGTCTTGCCCCAAATATGAAGGTTCCGCTATGGGAAGAGGGAAGTGGTGCCAAGTGATGAAGTCAGCATTGGCTGGGGTTTTAAACCCCAGCAACAGATCCTCCTGCCTTGCCGCAATGTGTGTTGCTTTCTGGATCCTGCCTTACCTCATTCCTGCGTCACCTTGGTCCTACTTTGTTCCAGCCTTGCCCAGAACTGCCTCACTCCAATCTTCTCTCCTCTGCTTCCTCCGGTCCTGCTCTGCCCTGCCTCATCCTGGGTTTTGCTTTGTCCTCACCTGGTTCCTGTCTTCTTGCCCAATCCTGTCCTGCCCCCTTCCTTGGGCTGATATTAACGTGCCCTGATCCATACCTGGATTCTGACATTGCCTGATCTCCACCTACTCCTACTGGTGCCTGGATTCCTATGCTGCTGTCTTCCACCTGCTCCCTAATGTTGTCTGTCCATTCTTCATGGGATCCTCACCTAAGGCCTGCCAGCCTCAGAACCCAAGGGCTCAACCTATGGGAGAAGCAGCCAGTGTAGGTGAAACCCAGACCTAGTCCCAGTTCCAGCGAGCCTGCCTCCTGTCGGTAAGAGCCCAGCTGGGTCACCAGTCGGGCAGCATCAATCTCACCACAGTGCAAGGGCTCACACACCATGGCAATGGCATTTTTATGCCAATTAAGAAGTATTAGTAAAGGATGATGTAAAAGAAAAGGGAGATACTCTAAATCTGCAGGAGTTACACGGCTAGTAAATAATTGAAACTTAACTCCAAGACAAAGATAGTTAAGACAGGTTTTCCCAATTCCATTGGGTCTTAACACTTGAGAGAACCACTTGGCTTCCCATGAAGAAAATCTTGGATCTAAGGGCAAGAATTAACAGCTCAGGGTCTCTAGAGACTCAAATTCAAACCAACAAGGCAGGCTTTCATGAAGCTTTGGTGGGTCAATTATGCCCTTATTTGAACCAGGATACCTGGTTTTGACAGCGCTGGATTACTGCAGTGCCCTTTATACACAGAGTTACCAACTAAAATTTAAAAGCTGTAAAAGGATACAAAAATGTAGCAGCAAAGATTAGCTGGGTGAAGTTCATACAACTAAAGCAGCCATTTTGCTTAAAATGCCAAGGCAAGAACTGGATTTAAAATCTTGACTGACTTTCTGCTCCTAGAGAAGAATGGGGCCCAGATATCTAATGGACAGCTTGAGCTGCATTTGTCCCAGATGGAGTCTCCATGCCTTCCAAGATCTGGATGTACCCACATTAAAATCATTTTGGTGCAATGTGTTCAGAAAAAGGGTCTTCTCTGTAATTGCACCAGCACTGTGAAACTGATTATGGAAGGACACTGCAGCAAGATAAATTACTCAGCATTTAGGGAGAAACTGAAAAGTGAGCTGTTCCCTAAGTAGCTCTGTTCTTTTTTGGACTGGGGGTAATTATTGAAGGGTGGGAAGCTGAGTGGGATGGTTGGCGGGTGATGGAGGTCGGGGAGGAAGAGGAGATGGTGTTTTGGCTATAGCCAGGCAAGCGTGGCTGCAAGATGGCTGGGTGTTGAGTAAATGGTGCTCTGGGTTGTTAGTCTGGTAGGAAAGACGAATCTTTGTAATTGTACATGAGCATGTAAAATTATTTTGGTGTCTTGTGGCTCCTTGGATACAATATTTATGCTTTATTTATATAATTGTTACTGCTTTGGTTTGCAAGCTTAGTCTAAAATAAGCAGCTTAGGAATTTAAATAAAAAATGCAATATAAACAAACATTTCTAGGCAGCTTCAATAAAGGTACTAGAAGGTAACATTTCCCATAGAACGAAGAAATATCATTTGAAGCTGAAGTTAAAAAGGAATACAAGAGAATACTTACAGAGAAGGTGGAGGACACCAGAAGCAGCAGAGATTATAAGAGCCAAAACAGTGGCAGAATTTAAGCATGCATAGGATTAATACAAAGGGACCTTGGTGACAGAAGAAGAAAAGACCACAGATCAAGCCAGACTTGTGCCTGCTTACTGAGTGAACTAAGTGGCCCTTTTCTGTCAACATTACTCAGAGCACACATGGGGGGTAAATCTAAACTTGCGCGAGGCAGCAGATTTGTTCACGCAACCTGGCGCAAACAAATCTATGCCCGATTTTATAACATGCGCGTGCATGTTATAAAATCCAGGGTCGGCACATGCAGGGGGGTGCACAATTGTGCAACCTGCGCACGCCGAGCAGAGCAGCCTGCCTCCGTTCCCTCAGAGGCTGCTCCGATTTCGGCTTGGCTTTTGAGAGGCAACGCTTGAAGAGTAAAGATTACTCTGACGCGGTCGAGAAAGCCATCTACTTCCCTGGCTTATGTTAGGGTCTGGAAAGTTTTCGAAACTTGGTGTTCGGATCGCGGAGTGGATCCTATACGGGCGTCTGTCTCTGACATCCTGGCTTTCCTGCAAGCCAGTCTTTCTAAAGGTCTTTCATGTAGCTCCCTCCGTGTACAGGTTGTGGCGCTCTTGTCTCCGAGGCAAGGTCCAGGGGGTTGTGTTGGCTTTACACCCGGATGTGGCACGTTTCCTAAGGGGAGCTAAGCACTTGCGCCCTAAGCTTTGCCTTCCGTGTCCTTCCTGGAACCTCAATTTGGTGCTTTCGACCCTGTGTGCTCCACCTTTTGAGCCCATAAAGCGGTCAACACTAAAGGATCTTACGCTGAAAGTGGTATTTTTGGTGGAGATTTCTTCGGCACATTGGGTGTTGGAATTGCAGGCGTTGTCACACCGGGAACCTTCTTGAGGATTTCAAATTCAGGGGTGTCTTTGCAAATGGTCCCCTCCTTTCTCCCAAAGGTGGTGTCTTCTTTTCACTTGAATCAATCAATCGAACTTCCTTCCTTCTCAGATCGGATCCGATAGCCAAGGATTTACGTAAGCTGGATGTCCGCAGGGCTTTGTTGCTTCTGGAGGCTGTCGAACCAAGGCGAAGACGGACCGAAAAGTCTCCATCCGGAAACGCGGTATCCGAAGACATCGGTTGACTCCTGAGATCTAAGATGGGGGTGAAACATTCTTTCCTTCTTCGGTACAATCAAGTAAATGGAGTACCATCCCTTGCGAAGATCTGCAGATGGAACTAGCTTTATAGCCCCCAGGGCCAGCAGGCGCTGGAGTGTTCCTTGTACCGTCTCCCGTTTTTCTCGGTACCCACAGGGAGAGATCAGGAACTTGTCCTGAGGACGCCGTATAAAATCTAAACTGTAACCTTGACTTATCACGGCGAGGACCCACTGGTCCGATGTTATCTTTGTCCATTCCTCGAAGAGCGATAGCCTGGCTCCCACGTTTGGAGCATGGTGGTGGATGGGTATCAAGGGATGGACCGGCAGTATCTCATTGTGAGGCCTTAGTCCCCCTGCTGCTGACGGGGAATTGCCTAGCTTGCTGAAACGCCTGCCTCGAAAGGACTGATTCCACTACTGTTGTCTAGTGGAACTGGGACAAAAGGAGGAGCTTGAGGGCATCGCTGGTCGAGACCTCCGATTACCACAGAACCACGACCAAGCTGTAAATGATCCCCTGGACCAGGGCCTATCCTCCGGAAGTTTATGAACCTTGTTCTCACCCAGAAATTGGATCATATCCTCCAATTCCTTCCCGAACAACTTGCCTTCAAACGAAAGGGAACAGAGGTGGGACTTGGATGAAGTATCCGCAGCCCAATGCCATAGCCAGAGGAGCCACCGTGGACACCGCCGACACCATGAACCTGGCCAATGTGCACAGGAGGTCATGGAGAGCATCAGCACTATACGCAATGACCGCCTCCAGCCGGTTTGCCTGGCTAGCCCCCCCTCAGAGAGGTCTGACCTGGCTTGGCGCTGCTGGGCCCAGTGAAGCCCCGCACACAGAGCGAAATTACTGCACATTGCAGCACTGACCCCTAGCGCGGAGACCTCAAACACCTTTTGAGCTGCAACTCCAACTTTGTTTTGCAAGTCCAGGAGACAGAGTAAGACTGAGGGACTGTGGGTGGCACCTTGGTATGTATGCCAGGGTTAGTTTTGAAAAACTTCTGTCTCCATCTGTTGGAGGGGAGGCAAAACCCAGGTGTCTGGACTGATCCGGGTATGTACAGGGAATGTGTGTTTATACACGTCTTGTAAGGGCAATAACCTATCCCCAGGTGTATGTGCTTTTGTTAGGACTTTTACCTTATGATATACAACAGTTTGCCATGTGCCATTTCTTTTCTACATCCCAATGTCAATAAGATCACTAACTAAAGCAAATTAATTAGATCTTGATCAAATGAGAGAGAAAAACAGAACAAATAATTAAGTGGAGTCATAAGGTGGAATTCCTCACCTGGCTGGATAAAGCAGTCTGCGATTGTCCAAACTGAACCGCAGACATTGTGGAGGACTGTGCAACCGAAAAGGACACTACTGGATCCTGGCAATGCTGCTGTGGGAGAACGGAGTGTAGCATTTGACTCACTATCAAACTAGGCTGAAAGAATAAGAAACAGGCACCACAACTTCAGTGCTGGTCATGTATCATGTCATAGTCTCAGTGATGTACTTTCAAGCAAGGAATGATGTAAAAGCTACAATGCTAGGAAAAGATGAATTATAAGTCACAATAAAATGACAATTCAGAACTTAAACGAGTAAATATATATTAGATATTCTTCCAAGGAAAGCAGCAGCCACCAAGAATTGCAGTAGGCCAGTGGTTCCCAAACCTGTCCTGAAGGATCCCCAGCCAATTGAGTTTTCAGGATATCCACAATGAATATGCACGAGAGATTTGCATGCACTACTTCCATAACATGCAAATCTTCTCATATGCATTCATTGTAGATATTCCCCAGGACAGGTTTGGAAACCTCTGAAGTAGGTTACTTATCCACTGGGGAGGAGATCCTTACTAAACTGACAGTTAGGGCTTGCCCTGCGTATAGGTCACAGAACAAGAAGAGAAGGAAAATAAGATGTTTTAGAAATAGAATAGGAGATAAAAATTATCAAATTTAAGAAATGTCAATGACATTCAAAAATCAGTTTTAGGTTGCCCTGATTTTAAATACATTTTTAAGTCTTGTTTTTTTCCCCCACTCATGTCTTTAGTTAAAATAATGTGGTTACATTTGATATTCATCCAAATATTTAAAAAAAGCTATTCAGTCTAACTGAACAAAACCAAAACCCAAAAGAGCAGATACTTGGCACTGCCCTTCTGCACTTATGCCTGCAGGAACAGATTTCCTTGTGATCAAGAAGTAACACTCTTAAGACAGTATTAAAACAGCCTAATTAACAATGCTAAATCACTGTTACAGCAGGCATATGATTTTTACTAATATTACTCATCTATCCTGTTTAGCCTGTGGTAAACATGCACTTTATGCAAGACTACCTTGAATAAGTCATTTTCAGTAGATTTGTCAAGAAGGTATATTTGTATCAATCACACCTACACCTATCACGTGAATTCTTAAAAACCAGGTGAAATAAGTGAGTGGCACCATGCTTTGGCCACTGACAGTTTCACACTGCTTTCAGCTTTTTAACCTAAAATATAAGGTACATTTATGGTTCGGTCACTGTGAGGAAACTATGAGATCAGTGTCAAGAGGGGGTTAGTCTCAATCTGCTCTCACTGCACTGCTCAATTTACTGCCGGCTTTCTGCTGTAGATGGGCTTTTTATTGCTGCACTCAGTCAAACTTGCTAAGTCATTGCTTCATGCAGATGAGACATGAGGAGAGAATGATGTATTGTTAGATGAATTCTAATGGCTTGGTTTTAGCATTCAGAATAGCTGTGGGAGTTACAGGTACAAATGCAGAACCAATGAGTCGTTCCCCCCCACATTAACACAAGTGCTCTCCTGGTATACAGTTTACATTTTATGCAAAACATTCTGGGGAAGACACACACAGTGGTGCCATTAGTAGTAATCATGGAATTACTAAGGAAAACACGGGACAGAGATGATTATGTCCACTGCGACTCCTAGACTAGGAAAATGTAACCTATGAATACATTTTTTACTATTTGAAACAAAGGGCTCAGTATGAAGGGGCTTGCAAGCAACTTCTAAATCCCTGATTATTTTCCCATAGCAGAGTTAAAGCTGATACAGCCATAATTAGTGTGCTTGCAACATTTAGACCAGTGATTCTCAACATTTACATTATGAAACATTCAGCACAGGCTTCATTTTGTTGTGGCACAATATGAGCTCCCCCCTCCTGACCACCACATTCCCTCCATTGCCCCTCCCTGACACACCTCTTTCCCTCCCCTTGGCATTACCACCATCCATCCTACCCCCCCCCCCCCACTCCCCCATGGCAGCCCCACCTTCTTTCTCCCTGCCTGCATATAAATTAGCAGCACCAAGACCCAAATTTAGGAATATGCAACTATCTATGGCATTAAGTTTTGATAGGCAGTGTGCTGATGCTGCTGTTTTCTGGGCCTGAGAAAGATTCTCTTCATCTGGCTGCAAAACTGCACCAAAAACTTCACCTGCGCTCAGCATGGGCCTATCAGCTAGTACACAGGCTCAGAGACCCAGAGGCAGGCCTGCCCTCCTGCTCCAGCACAGGTTTCCTGTTACCAGGGAAACAGGTGTGATGGGTGGAGTTCCGCAGGATCTGAGCACACACCAGCTCACAGGCCTTGCACAGAGTCTAAATAAAGTTCTCCGTGTGGCTAAATTATCTCTGGACCAGAGGTGAGGGAAGATGTCACAGGAAGCTGAGGAGAAAAGGGAAGATCTGAGCAGGAGTCCAGCATCTTTCAATGATTTCTGAGGGGCAGGCAGGTCGTTCCCCCCCCCAATATCTGGGCAACCTCTTCCCTCCAGTGTCTATGGGCACAAAAATTTTAAATCTATCACTGGCAGCTTCATCTTCTCACCCATCCCCTTGGTATGCTCGATCAGGCAAACAGTGCTTATCTGCTGCTGAATCCTCTGCCAGCTTCCCTTTTGTCAGAACTACACAGAGCCCTGTAGTCTCATGATAACCAGAGAACTGGCAGAGGTGTCAGCAGCAGTAGGAAAGGAGCACTGCTCACTGATACTTCCTGCTAGTGGAAGGCCATCGTGCAGGGAATATGAGTGGGAAAGAGGAATACTTTGATGCCAGCAGCAGTGACCTGCTACTTTCTCTGTGGGGAGCCAAAATTTTGTAGCACACTAGTTGGAACCTCTGATTTAGTCAGCTTTTTTCAAGTGCAATCTTTACTCCCTCTCCTCTCCATCCTCCTGACTGTGGAGCTCCATAACAGACTGGTTTCCTCAGGAATACAAGGCAAGCTTTTACATGCATCCTTTGTGGATATTAGAGCAGAAAAATTAGTCTTCTGGTAAACCATGAACTACCTTGGTTTCCCCAAGTCTCTGCAAGTCTAAACTTCCAGAAAGCTTGCTAGCTCAAGGAGCAGATGAAATGACAATGGTTTGCTGAATCATTACATACGTAAGGATTAGTCACTGCATCAGAATTATGAGACAGAAAAACCGAACACTGTCTTGAATCTTCTCTCTACTGGAGCAGATGGGCTAAACATGTTTGGCAAGTGTGCTGCTTAATTATCATTAACACCAGGGGATTAAGTGAGAGCACCAAGCTGATTAACTTAGATTTAGTTGCTTCCTCTTCTTTTGAAGTGCTTTCACATATTCCCATATTTGTTCTGTTGGAAAGGGATTTCTCTAGAGACATAGTACTTGTAGCAGAAGGTACTACTGAATAACTGTGATAATCGATACAGTAACAGGCCAATGCAATACCGTGCGCTAGCTGCTGTGCATGGCTCAATGCGTGATTTGCATCAGGGGTTATGGATGTGTGTCCAAATGCGTGACCAAACGGGGGGGTTAGCACATCCAAAATGCGTGACCAAACACGTGCGTAAGTAATAGCATTCGTCACATGTAAATGCATATTGATGAGGCTATTATCTATTCTCCCCAATGCAAAAAAAAAAATGCACAATTTTACTAGTCTCCAAAATTAATGCCTGCTCGGTGCAGGCGTTAATTTTTGAAGGAGCCCATAAAGTGTATAGAAAAGCAGAAAATACTGCTTTTCTGTACTTCCTCTGACTTAATACCGTGGTGATAACTTAGAGAAACTAAACAATTCATAATACTAAAAAAAAAATTTTTTTTTAAAGAAATTAAATTTAGACCTCCATTTTCCTAAGCTGCTGACAGCCATCTCTCCTGGGCACCCGCTGCACAATTTTCCCCTAGCGCCTCCTTTTCACCACAGCAGCCTATTTGCATCAGGCGCCCCAGAGAGGTGGATCGGTGTGCATTAAGGGAGCGAGCACTCAATCATGAGCACCTGTTTAATGCTCGCCGATAATGCATCGGACTGTCAGGGTGGCGCAATATGCCTAAGAAGCACTGATCAAGAGAGCCAACCACCACCTCAGGGACTTCTGTAAAAACAGATCGACTGGGGTCTACGGAACCACAGCAGGAATGAAATCTGGTGGACTAGATGGGATGTTTGGTTCTCGACTGCTTTCCTTCTATGCTTCCCCCAAAACAACTTGAAATCTTAGGTTTTCTAACATTTCTGCTCGTTTAACAAAGACAATTAAAATTCTTGCTGCCCAAGAAAAAACTGCATGTTTACACAAAGGGTAATAAAATACAACTCTCTTTAGTCATGTCATGAACTCACACAAATCTTAGAGAGACAATATATATAGTTCGTACAAAATTTATTGAAAATACCCACATATATTTATTTATTTATTTATTTTATTAAGGCTTTTATATACCGACTTTCTTGATACAAATCAAATCGGTTTACAATGAACTAAGCAGAATATACAATATATACCTATATAGACAATTAAAACTAAGCTAGCACACTCACACATTCATACCATCAAGTTAAAAAAATATGTTTTTTTGAGATGTAATTTTTAGAAATTAACATATGTTCTTATCACAAATCAATTTCATATATGCTTATAAATTATCACTATAATATATTAATCAATCACATATATCACATGTCTCCACAATCACTTAGTCAGGATCATCTGCTCATTATGTCCGACAAAAGATACAAGATCTCTTCATTTCACCCCTTTCGTTAGGGGCTTCCTCAGGGACTGATGTTTTTCAAATACTTTTAACTATGCTGATACCCTGAAAAAAGACGTGTAAACAGCTATCAATAAATTACAATAAAATGAGACTATGAAGTTATTACCATAAAATAAATGTTTAACCATACTCCCTGATGAATTAGATTCTGGGTGTTACCTAGATAGGTTCAGTGTGGGTTTAGGAGTAAAATTGGGCTTTATATTTATAAATGTTTCATTAGACTTTATAGTTAAAAGTGTGATTGAAAATAAGGTATGAATAAGGTGCTTTGCACCTGTGTTAATCTATTCACCACTTACATTTTTAAATTTGTTTAAGGGAGTATGGTTAAACATTTATTTTATGGTAACAACAACTTCATAGTCTCATTTTATTGTAATTTATTGATAGCTGTTTAGACATCTTTTTTCAGTGTATCAGCATAGTTAAAAGTATTTGAAAAACATCAGTCCCTGAGGAAGCCCCTAACGAAAGGGATGAAACGAAGAGATCTTGTATCATCTTTTGTCGGACATAATGAGCAGATGATCCTGACTAAGTGATTGTGGAGACATGTGATATATGTGATTAATTAATATATTATAGTGATAATTTATAAGCATATATGAAATTGATTTGTGATAAGAACATATGTTAATTTCTAAAAATTACATCTAAAAAAACATATTTTTTTAACTTGATGGTATGAATGTGTGAGTGTGCTAGCTTAGTTTTAATTGTCTATATAGGTATATATGTGGGTATTTTCAATAAAATTTGTACGAACTATATATATTCTCTCTAAGATTTGTGTGAGTTCAAGAAAAAACTGCAGGTTGCGAAAGAGTCCAGGCATCTGCACGAACTAAAATTTAATACCAAATCTACTTTTCTCTAAGTCTAACCCTCCTCACTTTGGCCATAGTCCCAATCTATTCCATATCCTCAATGGGGATAAACAGGATGTTAACCTAACCTACCCGGTCCCTCCCAAATCATTAAGTTTTATGAACCTCAGCCAAAAGGCTGAGAGGATTATCCTTGGCTCGTGGCTCAGATCTACAATGAACACACACACACAGCTTTGCCTCTGGGTGATGTTATATTGGAGCCAAGAGAAAGCATGACATTGAGCAGAGGTTTGACCTTTTGCGCAAGAGAAAGCATCCACACCTCAAGAAGATCTTGATTATAATCATGTATTCCTTCATTTTATTCATCGGTAAACAAAGGAAAATGATTCTTTGACATATGAAAGACTAAAATGATAGCAAATCTTTAAAAAAAAGTTATAAAGATTAAAAATACACCCGCCCTTTTCACACAGTCAACTAGAATTAAATAGCTTGAGAGAAGCTATGTACAGAATATACTAACTCTCCATACCTTAAACAGTTCAATCAGACGGTATTATTCTGACAATTAAAGGCTTGCATGCATGCCTCAGAAAATCTGTAAGATTACAAGAAAACTAAAATTGCATTAAAAGGACTATTTTTGTTGTACCATTGAAAGTAAAATTTGACACTTACTGTTGCAGATTGCTGGTAGTGCCCCAACTGTGGCTGCTGAAGGTTTTGAGGCAGAGCCTGGCTATCATTCAGGGGTGGGCTGTAGACCCGATGAATAGCAGGGGGTAAGGAGTCAGGCAGAGATGAGTAAATAACACTTTGCTGGCTGCTCTGGGAATCCGAATAAACTGTAGACCCTTGACCACTGTCAAATGTGCTGTCAGCTGAAAAAAAAAAAAAAAAAAAGCTCTGTTATTCTAAAAAGCTTACTCCATGAACAAAAATCTTCTAGTAAAGATTTAGGGGGGCACTTTTGAAAAGGCTGTATTGTTTGCAATATACACACAGTTCCTGTCCAAAAAGGAAAACCATGCATGGTGTTTACCTTTGAAAATTAGGAGCTGCAAAGTACATGCAACAAAGCGGCCAGCATCTGCAGACAGCTGAGGGGGTAAAGGCAGATCTAACCTTTAAAAATATCACTGTTCGGTTTCCATTTTTTCCCCCAATCTGAACATACCCTTGGGAATACTTCTAACCAAACTAAAGTATGAATGCTATGGAAGCCCAGGTGGACTTATAGCTTCACAGAGGGTGGTGATTTTCAGCCAAGCCATTTTATCCGGGGGAATGGCTGTGAAAATTGCCAAAAAACAAAAAAAATAAATAAATAAATAAAAAATCAGCATTTATTTTTTTAGCAAGGCATTTTGCCAGTGCTGGTATAGGCCAGAATTTTCCTAACTTACAGAGCTGAGAGTTTGAATAGATATTTTAACTTTTGTTCAATCGTATAGATAACAGTTCTGTTCAAAGATTTCCCTAATATTTAATAGACTTGGAACAAAAAATGATTCATTAAAAAGTCACACATACAGCTTCTGGTTGTAACTGAAGATGCCACATGGATTTCAAAACATCTAGCGATTGAGAGAGTCCTTTTCAATACAGTCGGTAGTTTAAAGATTTCACGAGAGTATGAATGAGTAGTCATACATACCTCAAAAATGTTAGTCAATGTGATTCAAGATCCGATAATTTCATGAAAGGATTAGTAAAGCTTCACAGTATTCCTCGTGATTAACGGTTCTAAATATGTTCATGATATTTCATGGTAAACAGCGTTGAAATTCAGCACTTTGTTGGAAAGCTATTTAGCTTGACCATCTTTTTGAGATGCACAAAAATCTGTTATTTCAGCGATAAACATTTCCCTGATGAAGCAGATATCCCGCAAAACAGAGGCCTTTGTTGGGACTGAACCAAGAATGTGTTAGAATAAGCTGGGCTTGAACCAAGAGCATGTTAAGAGTCTAAGCTGCAAACGCATCTAATAAGTGGCACAAAATACAAAGCACTGTACTTCGAAAGATTATGGGGCATTTTTTTTTTTTTTTTTAAAGTGGACTGTAATTTAAGATTAATATGATTATGTTTGGTTTATTCTTATGAATGTTATAAAAAAAGGGTAAAGCAATCAGTGAAGGGCAGTACAGAGGTGGATTGCATGAATGGCTTTGTAAGATGTATGTTTGTTCAATATTGTTGACATTTTTATATTTTGCATATAATAGCCAATGTTTGGAGATTTTGTAATAAAAATGTACTTTAATATTAAAAAAGGTTAAATTGTCTTATTTATGATAATATTGGTGTCACTTATCCATATATATACACACACACATAGTGCCCTGGATAGATTTACATATAGACAAAGTTCCATATATACACACCTGATTATATGGCCAAGTAATTCCTTCTCATTCCCTAAGTTGATACAGCTCATAGGATCAGAAGGCATCTGCAAGTTTTCCAGCTATATATATATATATATATATATATATATATATATATATATATATATATATATATATATATATGTCTCAAGAGGATGTGCTACTGCACAATTTTAAAATATTTTTGCTTATTTCACTATGAAAAAGCAGCAAGTAATTTAAGCCGGCTCACTTATTGCTTAATGATTTTAGATGTAATTTCAGCTATGAAACAGCAGCATTACCAAAGGAATAAAAGCAGTCCAGTTACAATTCAGTTCCAGCTTTTTATATTAACATCTTCATAGCTTTGGATAGTACAATATATTTAAGAATATACATATTCATTTTCAGTTGTATCAAAACCACCACATTCCTCTGAATTCAGGTATATGAACTATCCAACCACAAAAAAACAGGGAAGAATGGCATCTTTGACCAACAGGAATAAGGATTATGAGGATCATACTACTTTATTGATCACCACAAGGAGATTAAAAAGGACTTTAAAAAGTGTACAGACGTTTATATGATGTATCTGCTTTATATTTTTTACTGGGAAAAAGTGTCCAAAATGATATTTGGGGAAAAATGGCTATTGTTCAGATCCAGGGATACTATAAAATTGCCTATTTGTGGGAAGCACTACATTAGTAGGATCACAGCCATCATAACTCAGAACTCTTAGAAGTACCTAGAAACTCTCCCTCTTGTTAATTACTCTATGTATATTTTAGTTTACCTAGTTTATGGGTAAACCTTGTTACCTATTATATCAGTTTACATGTTGTATTGTAAAGCGCCTTGCTGAATTATCTGTAAACCGAGGTGATGTGACATACGTGCCGTCGTATATAAAAATCTTTAAATAAAAATCTTTAAATAAATAAATATTTTTATGTTGTGTATGTGATGTGAATTTTTATTGTAAACAGTTTTGCTTACATTCCAGTAGAAAAAAGCAGTACATAAATCATTTTAAATAAAAATAACTGTTTGGTGTTTTTAAATTGTAATCTGCCATGAACTACTTATCTGGGTATGATGGAATGCAAATATTTTATTTAAAATAAAATCAATGGTAAAGGCTTGTTTTCAGGGTAGCCAAATTGTGCAGCTTAACCTGGTTCTTTAACCAAATGCATACAAATGCAATTTGTCAATTCACAGTTGATATCATGAAAATTGAACCCAATAGGTGTCTGAGGACTGGATTGGATTATCACTGTACTAGCCTCAGACTTACATTCAGAAGTATTTTGATGCATCCAAATTGAGTTGGCCAAGTTTGTCTGCTTCATTAGCTGCTTAAACATTCACCTATCTAGTGATAGGATCTAATTACTTTTACAGCTGGATACCAGGATTCAGGTTATTTTTTTCTGCTGCACATTTTGGCAACACTGATTTTGTTTTCCAATAATACACTTTGGGATTGAAGCAAATGGCTCATGGGATATTGACAATTAAAATTACATTTCAAAAAAATGTTCTGAGCACACAGGTGATGGTTTCGTAACCACATCTAGATTAGTGTGCCAGAAAAACTTGATTGCTCAGTCTAACCTTTTCCAGTCTGGGTCCTTCTTATGCACTTACCTGAAAGTTATGAATCTGCCTTCAAAGTACGTATTTCATTCATTTGCATATAACTTTTACTCAAAGTGTTACACAATTTTAGTAAAGAGCATAAATCAGAAATAAGCAGATGTTTCTCTGTCCCTACTGGGCTATTTCTACAGTGGAAACTTAAAAGTAGAACCATAAGTATTTAAAAGTCAGAAAGTCCATTGCTCCTTCTGTCCATCTTGCTCATTGCTATGTAGTTGGCTAGGGTGAAACATGACCAGAGCTTCAAGAGTCCAACAGCTCATTATATAGCAATCCAGGGAAAGTGAAAAAGAAAATGACTTCCCAATTCCAAAAATGGCAAAATACTTTTACCTAGCAGGCAGCTATTAGGGCATCTTTTTGGCTAAAATCAAAGAAACTGTGCCTTGAGCAGAGGATGGTCTTCTTGGCCTTTTGACAGACACTAAGAACCTGTACAATATAGGGGGTTAACACCCTTTCATCGAACCTTACTGGAGATGCAACTTTAACCTGAATGAAACCAGAGGATATATAACCTATCAAAGGAAGTTTGGGCAAACCTTGAAAGGGGTCTGATATTATATACAGTGGCTTGTAGAAGTGTTTGACCCCCTAAAACGGTGGTTCCCAACCCTGTCCTGGGGACCCCCTAGTCAGTCAGGTTTTCAGGATGCATGCACTGCCTCCATAACATGCACATTTCTTTCATACATATTCTTTGTGGATATCCTGAAAATCTGACTGGCTGGGGAGGTCCCAGGACAGGGTTGGGAACCACTGCCCTAAAAAGGTCAGCAGATTTGTATGGATTACAAACATACAGATTGTTCCACAGAGTATATTACACACCAGTATGCGCTTAAAGTAAAATTTCAAAGTCACAATTCATTATTTCTCTGCATTTTTTGTAAAAATTAAACTGAAAAGTGCTGCTTGCATAAGTATTCAACCCCAGTGCCATGGAAGCTCCAAGTTTACACAGATGAAGATATTGCCCTATCAATTGGCCTGTACCTGTGAATCATTAAAAATCAGCTTTTCTGGATAAGACACCTAATTTCAGAACCATTGGTTAGACTGAACCTGAAAGAAAGCTGTGAAAATTAAGACCAAAGAACATTCTAAGGAAATCTATATAAATAAAAATGTTAAATAGTTTGTACGTCGTCGCTAATATCACCAACCGCTTAACCGAATGCGTTCAAATTTGCACACAACATTCACTTCCCATACGGGAAGGATCTTATACACTTACATTACATATAGGTCACACCTGTGACAGGTAATACAAGTTTAAAAATTGCTTACACAAAACAGCAACATCTGGTGGCCGTCAGCGCAAGCGCAACCTCTTACACCTTTCACACACACCACACCCCACCCACACAGGGCTATTGTCTTTCATTCACACTCCCTCATAACACACAGAAATCCACACTCATCACACCACACACCCCCACCCACACACCTGCCAATGTCACTTACTTCACCCACCCTCCCAAAACACACCAAAAAACACGAATTCCTGGCTGCTACATTGGGAAGCCACGCATTTCACACACCCTCCGAATTTAAAATACCCTCTTCCACCCACCCACGCACTGCACTCCGATCACACACTACACCTGATAGAAGTCCGTGCTTCTCCGCCGGCACCACAGGAACGGTCCGGGACACACCGCATTCAGTAGGGCCGGATGCCAGCAACCAAAATGGCACTGGCGGACCTTGCCCTTACTATGCTATACGGAGACAACAATGACGTCGGTACACCATGTGACATAGTAAGGGCAACAGCCCGTCGGCGCCATATCATCAGCGGACATTTGCCCTTACTAGGTCAGGAATCCTGACGCACCACTTTCACCGGTGAAGTTTTGCGACATGGCAGCCGGTGGAACAAACCCTAGCACTCACCCTCGCCACCGGCTGGCAGTTTACACAGGTAGCCGGGGAGGAGCACGGTGGGGGACCGTTCTTATTTTCCGCCGCGTGTTTTTCACGGGGGGGGGGGGCACTGATTTTCCACATCTCCCGAGAGGGGGGCTGTAGTGCGGGTTGCTCTATTTCGCCGGGTTGGGTGTGGGGGGGGGGGGGGGGCCAGGAAGGTGTGCTTGCATATTTAAACTATTCTTTGCTGGTGTTGTTCATTTGGGGTAAAAAAAACACCAAAACAAACAAACTGTAACCTTTACTGCTCTGTTCTTCAACTTAAAAAGGCTCAGCTACTGCACCAATTGCTTTTAAATTTGGACATAACCTTGCTTTCACTTTCGGCAAGGTTCTTCTCTATCTAGATTACATAGATGTCACACGGTTACAGAAAAAACATGTTTTTTACATGTGTGTGGGGAAAACAGAGACATCTGTTGGACAGACATGCAACACACGCTATCTACCTTGGGAAATGAAGCTGCTATACTGCGCATGCGCGGGCGGGAGCGCACATCTGGCACAGCGGGACTAACATGGTGCTGGGAGGGGCAGCAGCGGTGCACGTTGTGCACAGCGGGACCAACATGGCGCTGGGAGGAACAGCAGCGGCGGACCGATGGCAATATCGGGCGTGGTGGTGTCGGCCGGCCGAAATTCGACACCTGGGAGGAGCTGCGGCAGCGATCTGGTACGGCTCACGTGCACGACGGAGGGATCCTGCTGACCTCGCGCCTTCGGGAGTGGGCCACGCAGAACCGCACAAGAGGGAGAGGGACGGGGAGAGGCAGCTGGGAGGGCATTGCGAGCCGGAGGGGATCAGAATCAGGGAAGGAGATTGAGAGAGGGTGCGGTGTCACTGACAAAAGGGTAGGGAGTAGGCGGGGAGAGGTGACAGTGAGGGGAGGGTGAATGAAGAGGGCAGTGTCAGTGGAGAGACCCAGAGGGGATAGGTGAGTGTGAGGGGTGAGAGTTGAGTGGGGACAGGGGAGTGAAGAGGGGGTTAGTGACCGAAGGGGGAGGGGTGAGTGTGAGGGGAGAGAGCTGGAGTGGGGACAGGGGAGGAAAGGGGGGGTGAGTGACCAAGGGGGAGGACGATGTGTGACTGAGGTATATGAGCAAGGGGAAGGGGGAGGGGGGGGAAAGAACCTGACTCTGCCACTGCAACGCGTGGCCGGGCACAGCTAGTTAAAGATAAAGTTGTAGACATGCACAAGATAGGAAAAGGTTACAAAATATCAAAGTGCTTAGATATCCCGGTTAAAAACCAAAATACTGCACTAAGTTATCACTCTAGAGGGAATGAAAATGTAAATAAATCAGTTCAATCACCTCACTTATTTATCTTCATCAATATTGTGGTTGAACACACGTCAACTCAATACACATTTAATATAATTATATATATTCAACAGAAAAATTTTGAAGGAGGAGTGGAAAGTTTCATATCTTATGTTCCCATTACCCACTGGTAATAGAATTAGATTTTATAATCAAACTGTTCAACCACTTTCTATTTTGAACTCACGTTGGTCTTGAATATTTATATAGCGCATTTCCACGGAGTATTATTTAAGTGAACAACAGTACTTGAAGTTACATTTTTGTTACATTGTTTCATAAAAACAAAAAAAATAATTTGGATACAAAAGGTGTGTTTGGACACTTATCAAGTTATTTCTTTGATACAATGTTTGGAGACTTTTTTTTTTTAACTTTTTTGAACGTTCAGATAAATAGGAAGTGGCTGGTGGTGGATAGTTTGATTATAAAATCTAATTCTCATTACCAGTGGGTAATGGGAACATAAGATATGAAACTTTCCACTCTTTCAAAAGGTTTTCTGTTGAATATATATAATTAAATTGTGTATTGAGCTGACATGTGTTCAACCACAATATTGATGAAGATAAATAAGTGATGCGATATAATTGAGTTGATTTAGATATCCCAGTGAACATTGTTGGCTCAATTCTGAGGAAATAGAAGCTGCATCATACCACCCAGACGCTGCCTAGACAAGGTCGTCCCTCAAATCTCAGCGTCTGAGCAAGGAGATCTGTGAGCAAAGCCACAGAGAGGCCAACAATCACTTTGAAGGAGCTACAGAGTTCAGTGGCTAAGACTGGCATGGAGGTGATATAAAACAGGGGGAGAGGGCAAGATGGCGGCATAGAGTGATTGAATGCCAGCTGCCCTAAAGTTCTTGTTCCTGAACTAAATTTTCTTAACCATGCCGTCTAAAAGAAAGGGAAGGTTAGGATTTTCCCCTCTGAACCCATACCTTCTCCTGGGCAGCTCAACATCTTGCGTTTCATGACCCAGCCGGTGTTCGAGGGAGCCGATGAACTCTGTGGGAGTCCCAGAGGGGAGAGCAGGGATCTCCGATGGAAGAGGCATCCCTCAGCCCTGACCTTCCCCTGCCTCTGGGAAACGTGACCCCGGCAAGGACGCTTCTCAGTCGCAGACCAATGACGTGGTAGGAGCGACTGAGGTGGAGGGGGTGCTTCCTTGCCTTGCGCTGGAAGCGGAGAATTCTCCTTCAGCTGGAGCTGAATTGAGCATCGGAGCTACCTGGGGATCCTCTGAGGCGAGGAGAAGTAGAGGTTCCTGCGGCTGGTAGCCAAAGACAGACATTGACCAGCATGATTGGTGAGTCCTTGCAAATTCCTTCAAGGCCAGAAGCAATGACCCTTGAGGCGTTATGGGGCTTGGTGGCAGGTTACGGAACATCTTTGAGACATTTAGATAACAAAATGGCCTCTCACCTATAGTTTTCAGCAGAAAATCATTGAGGTATAGGAACAGGCCAATGTAACCACAAATAGGATCTTAGAGGCTGAAAATAAAATTCAGTCCATCCAGGAATTTAATGTAGCTACCATTAAAGAACAAATGGCCTGCTCTAGACGTCTGGAAATGTTAGAGAATAATGTCAAAGCCAAAAAGCAAGAAGGGAGGTGATCTATAAAAGCTGTTACGGTGAAAAAACAAAAGAGATGCCACATGTCCTTTAAAAGAGTATTACAGTGGAGACGTGTTAAAATGCCCAACTCTGGCCGAGTTTTGCCACTCCACTCTTCAAGTGGCTGCCTCAGGGGCTACAGAGGAACAAAAATCATTACTACATACATGCTAGTGCTCACAAAAAAAATAATAAAAACAAAATACTAGATCAAATTAGTCAATTCATAGATGCCTATAGGACAACTACCTCATCCCCAGTAACTTAAGGAGAGGGTTTATATTTTTTTTTTAATTGATTTAGCACCGGTGGAGTAAATACTATGTTAATGCCCTAACTTTAAAGTGAATTTCCTAATAATTCTCCATTATATTATTTGATGCCCTCTTTCGCTCTTTTTATGTTGTTTCTTTTGATATACAGCTTGGATAAATTAGGAGCAATTTCTATTTTCCACATGTTAATTGTAATATTTGATATGTATATGTTATCCAACTGTGATATGCAAACATTTGTTTGTAAATTGAAAATAAAGAATTAAAAAAAAAAAAAAGACTGGAGTGGAGGTGCACCAGTCAGTCATAGCAAGAGCTTGCAATCAACTGGCCTGCCTAGGAGGATGGCTAGAAAGAAGCCATTACTGAAGAAAAACCATATCAAAGCACATCTGGAGTTTTCCAGAAAGCACCAGAGTGATTCAGCTAAATGTGGGATAAGGGTTTGTAGTCAGATGAGTCACAAATGGAACTTTTTGGCCAAAATTTAAAATGCCACATGTAGCATTTGAGCCACATGAGCCATCCCAGCAGTAAAGTATGGGGGTGGCAGCATCATGTCGTGGGGATGCTTTTCTTCAGCAGGGACTGGGCATCTTGCTAAAATTGAAGGATGTATGGAGCAAAATACAGGGAAATACTGAAAGACAACCTGCTTCAGTCTGCTAAACTAAAACTTGGGAGAAAGTTCATCTTTCAAAAGGTCAATTATTTCAAGTACAAGGCCAAAGCAACACAGAAGTGGTTGAACAAAAAGATGAATGTTCTACAATGGCCAAGTCAAAGTCCAGATCTCAATCCAATCGAGAATCTGTGGCACTGTTTGCAATAAACATACTGCCTGGAACAATCTGATAAGTGTCATTGTAATCCACACAAATCTGTTGACTTTTTAGGGGATCGAATACATTTGTAAGCTATTGTGTACACACACTTATTCTCATATATCCTAATATAAAAACTCAAATTTGGCCATTTTCAGCACCTTTATTAGCCCCTCTTTGTACTTTTTCTATACCAAAGCCAAGTATCTAATGTACATTATAGCTCCCCAACCCTAAATTAATTGAAACTATTCCATTTCCCTAGATAGCAAACCTCAAACAGCAATTACTTGTTTGAAATTTCAGGCTTCATCAGATTCTCCGTTATAGTTTCCTATTAGCTCTTTGGAATTAAGAGTATCTTTCTCTGTCTCAGGAGAAAAAAAGCCTTTAAATATACAACTTTAAACAAAGCCTCATTTCAGGTTTAGTAGAGTGGCTTTAACTCAACTACAGGGTCTTCGCCTTACACAAAGACAAAGATAAGTCGTTCTCTCACCAAGATCAATCATTGAGAAACAGGGTGGGAGTGACTACCATACCTAATACTATATGGGTATGACAAAGCTATTACCACCATGCTATCTTTTGGAACCAAACCCAGTTTTTTGGTTTAAAGACTACAATCTAAATTCTGCAGAAATTTCTTTGCATTGACCCTAATATAAAGATATGCTGCAAATTTTGAAGTAAGGAATGTGCTGATTTTGCTGGAGTCTCAGATACATTGGATTTTCTCCTTCTCAAAGAGTAAAATTCAGAAGGCTGTAGCTGAAAATAGACCAAATTGCTTTTCGCCTTAGATTGTGTGCTAAAGATATGTCAGTAGCTTTAAGCATACCTGATAGCATTACAGAGTGACGGCCTGTGCATTTCTTTTGGTAAACTTGCCAACCAATATTCAGCAGAGTGATTCTCACTCATCTATGCCCCATTTAAATGGCAGAATTATATTTGCTTTAAGTTACAGTACTGCACTGATCTGGACAATTTACATGATTTTCCACTGAAATATTCCAATTCTTCATTTTATGCTTCTTGATAAAGTTACGTGAGAAGCATTCATGAATTTTATGATATGGAATATAGAGCATAGTTTTTTTGTTTCCTTTGCTCTGGAAGAATATGGATTAAGGGAATGAAAAGAAAGGGATTTGAGTGTTTTACATACAGTCATTCCATGTGAGAATCACTAGTTTCACAATGGTGTACAGGTTTGACACTCAGACTAAGTTATGGAGGTAGGCATACACTTCTGAGAAACTGGGAAAACAATCTAAAACTAGGGGAATACTATGAAGTAGGGATGTGAACCATTTTTCTGACGATTGAAAATATCAGACGATATTTTCAAACTCATCAGAATTCAGGGGGCCCCCGAACCAGATAGGAAAACCCCACCGGGGGGGGGGGGGGGGGGCAGGAAGAAACGGCACTTTAAATTTAAACGGTCGGGGTGGGTTTGGGGTTTAAATTTATCTTTTCGTGTCCCCCACCCAAAATTTTTTAAGTACCTGGTGGTCCAGCAGGGGTCCCAGGAGCGATCTCCCGTGCTCAGGCAGTCTGTAGCCACTAATCAAAATGGCGCCGATGGCCCTTTGCCCTTAGCATGTGACAGCGTATCCGCGGCCATCCTGTGCTCCTACCATGTGACAGGGGCTGTACTTTAAAATTTTGGGGGGGAGAGGGGGGACATGAAAGGATTAAATTTAAAGGGTCAGGGTGTTTTGTTTTTTTTGATATGGTATATCACATGGTTGTAAAGGCGGAAAAAAACCCAGGATGTATTTAAATACAGATGGTGCAGGGGACTCCAAATTGCCTGCATCTGATAAGCAGTATATGGATACAAATAAAACTAACTTTAAAATTTCTGTATACAAATCCCAGAAGTCTGAAAAATAAGACTGGAAAGAGAATGCTCAGCACTAATAGAAGAGACATTAGGACTCTTGGAAACCTGGTGGAAGGACATTCAATGGTACAAATTATATCGACATGACAGGACAGGTACAACTGGAGGAGGGGTAGCCAGTAGGATAAAACTTTTGCAAGAAATAATTTCTATCCATAAAGATTCCAGTGTACCATTTAAGAGTAAATAGGTATAGTATAGTAGTGGGGTTATATTATCTCCTGCCTGGCCAGGATGAGGAGAAAGATGGTAGTCTAAAAGGCAAATTGAAAGTCAGTAATTTTGGAAAAGAAGAGAGCAGAATTGAAAATGTAATGCTTTTGTACAGATCCTTGCTATGATCACACCTTGATTATTATGTGCAGTTTCTGGTCACCTATCTCAAAACGTGAGGGCATAGAAAAGAGAGAAGGGCAACAAAAACAATGGGATGGAAAAGTTCCCTTATGGAGAAAAGCTAAACTGATTAGGGCTCTTTTTTTTTTTTCAAGCTAAAAAGAGGACAGAGGGGATAGGACTGAAATTTATGAAACCACAAGTTGGATGGAACACAAATACGAACAGTTATTTATTCTTTCAAACAGGACTAGAGAACACTACATGAAACTAGCAACCGGTAAATTTAAAACAAATTGTAATAAGCATTTTTTCACTCAGCACACAATCAAGCTATGGAATCTGTTGCCAGATAACTTGGTCAAAGCAACTAACAGTGGGGCTCAAGAGAGAATTGGCCAAGTTCCTGAAGGAAAAGTCCATAAACTATTAGTCAGGTAGTCTTACGAAAGAGAGCACTTCTCAGAGATACAAGAAATAGATTAACTATTGGAGATCTGATGGGTACTTGCAACTCAGACTGGCCACCATCGGAGACAGAATGCTGGGCTTGATGGACCTTGATCTGACCCAGAATGTTACTTATGTTGCCCATTAAATGGAGCAATCAAAGTTGGTCAAACATAGCATTGCTTTTATTTCCCCCTCTCTATACAAACATAAGAATGAAATTCAGCAAAGAATATACGAGGCTTACATGCAACAGATGTGATGCTGGCAGGCAGCTTCTGGTGGAAAATATGCTGGTCAATGTCCTGCTCTTCCGGCTCAGAAAAGATGTGCTGAACAATGTGGGTAGAGAAGGCTACTGGAACATGTGGCTGTGTCTGTGGAACTTTAAGTTGCTCGAGGCCTTCACTCTGTCTGCGATTCTCGAACTGTTTCACAGGCCACATCCTTTCCCTTCTCCAGTTGATTAATGCTACTCGGTCCCGTATGGACTTTGCAACTATCTTGACATCACTCTCATGGAAGAAACCCAACTCAACCTGCAAAGATAGCACTTCATAAACCATCAGCAAATTGACATGCTGCATCTAGACCTCTGTGCAGCGCACTGATCTGTTTCATACTCTTAAGAATGTGCTCAAAATGATCTAGTCATTTGAAAATAGATTCAAATTCCTTCCTGAAGACGCATAATGGAAATTGATTACTCATGTCTTTTTGACCTGATAGTTCCTCCTTTCTCTTCCAACAAAATCAGAACCAGTTGAGGGATTCTGGCATTATGAGCCTTCATTCACAACTATCTGTGTTTTTTCAACCCTATTTTAACAGACCCAACTTCAACTACCCTAGTCTGGTCACTGCAGCAACAGTCCCATACACTAGGGCTCTTTCCAATATCTAGGGCTATAATCCAGCCACCAGGTGTCATTCTTAATAACTATTACTCCATCTACCTCAGGGATTGCAAACACTTCCTCCACAGTATCCCCAGTGTGGAAGACATGACTCTGGGACTGAACCATGAACCGTCTACAGCACTGCCACTGAGCTACCAGGCCATTCCCTTCTAAAGCTCCTTTTAAGGATAAACATATTTCCTAACTATAGGTCAGATGAACTATGATTTTTCCCCATAAACAAAATAGGAAAAACTGTTATATTGTCTAAAATCTCTACCCCCCATACCCTATTTTAGGGTAAGAAGATTAATAAAATATCATCACAAACTAAAAAGATGGAATGGGATAACTAAATATAAAATATTTAACACTTTTACCCTCTTTCTACTGTTACAGTAAAGAAATCTCAGTACATTTGACTAGGGAATAAGTGAATATAAAGTCAACTTTGGCTAACAAGTTTGTTAAAGGTTGACAGCTTAAATATACTGTAGTCAATTAACCCTATCATCTTTTACAATATGTTACAGGCCAGAAAATGCAATGGACTTTTTAAAGAAAATCTCAACATAAAAATCACTCTCAAAATGGAGTAGCCTCACAGACACTGTTAGACTTGCTGTACGCATATCTGGGCTGTTGCATGAACCTGAACAATTTTGAGGAGATGCAGTTAACTTATTGATCCTATCTTTAAGCCCTTTCACATGAGTGATTATGACCAGTCCTTCGTTCATCATGAAGAATGTCAGATTTAAATGTCACAAATGATTTTCACTTATGACCTGAACAATAAAAAATTGAGTGGTAAGTGTTTGTATAATTTTATTTTGGACTGCTGATTCTTCAATTGCTATGTTTAACAGATTTACTGAATTTGGAGGAAAGCAAATTGTTGTGATTGGCTACTCAAGAGTTTGTATAGCCCTTTGTGACTGGCTATCTTCAATTCAATTAGAGTGGAGTAGCTGCCTAGTGGTTAGAGCAGCAGGCTGCAAATCAGGGAAACCAGGCTTCAAATCCCACTGTTGCTCCTTGATTTGTACAAGTCACTTCACTATCTACTGCCACAGGTACAAATAGATCGAGAACTCTGGGGACAGGGAAATACATATAATACTTGAAAGTAATCTGTTTTCAAGTGTTTGAAAGGTGGTATATAAATCAAAAATTAAAATGAGCCAGTGGAGATCTGAAGATAGTTGCAAATTAATTGATACAATTGTACCTTGTGACCACAGCCTTGATTTGTATATGTGTTGCAAATTTAAATGAGGAAGCTCTGGCCAGCAAGTTGGTTTGCAGTAAGACTAAAAAGTACCACTGAAGCAAACCTTCTGTCAAAACATCTTGACTGCATAATGTGTGCAAAGACAATCAACTTACTATAAGTCTACAAAGGAAATTAAATTGTTTACTATTTTAAACATTTGGTGATCCATTTGTCCAGTTAAGTTTGGGATGCACAAACTGCAATTTTAAAATTTACTGTTGTGGAAAATGGCTCAGATACCCAAGGTAAGTTTTAACCAAAAAAACTTACCTGGATAAAAATCAGAAGATTTTCAGGGCAGGCCTAAATTTAGTTTGAGAATGCTGTGGGGCAGTCTGAGTAGGTTATTCAGAAAAACTATCTAGATAACCAATTTATCTGGGTATATTCAGCAGTACAACTGCACCACTGAATACCTGATTTAAGTCATCCAAGTACAGTGGACCCTCGAGTTACAACCGGCTTGACATACGAACAACTTGGTTACAACCAAAATTTTAGTTTTGAGTTACAACCAAAGTCTTGAGTTACAACCTGAATGCCGGCCAAGGCCATGTGTATCTGCTCATGCATGCAGTTGCTTCTAATTGGGTGTTTTTTTCCTGTCAATTGTGTTTTTTTGGGCTTGGTGGGTGGGACTTCTGCTCTGCTGTTGCAGTGATTGGCTGCTGCTTATGAGGCCTGTCCATTTCATACGCACCCAGAGCTGCAAATGTTCACAGGAGCACATAGGCAGACCCGGCACAGCATCCCTGGTGACCAAGGAAGCTTCTGTGCAGCAGCAGAAAGGGAGGGTAGCACTCAGCTGGCTACAGCAAGTTATCAGGAGGGGAGGAATGACTATGCTGGGAGGGGAGGAATGAGTATGTTGGGAGGGGAGGAAGGAGTGTTTGGGGGCTAGAGATGTGCTCTGAGGGGGTTGGGAGAAGAGAATTTGCCCCCTCCTCCCTTCCTGCAAGCCAAAGATGTCAACTTGAATGGTGAGTACAGTATGAAATTGTTTCTGGTAGGCTAGGCACATTTTATAACTTTTGGTGAGTACACTAAGAAAATTATAGGGTTTCTGGTCATTACACACATTATACAACCCTTTTTTTATTATGAAAATGTTAAGGGGTGCTTTGAGAGGTTTGGAACGAATTATGGGTATTTCCATTATTTCTTATGGAAAAATAGTCTTGACTTACAACCAACTTGAGTTACAACCAGCTCTCTGGAACGAATTGAGTTCGTTAAGTCAAGGCCTGACTGCCCACAGCTCAATATCATCCTCAAAGAGGTCTATATTCAGTCACTGGCCAGATTACAAATTTAGCCAGATAAACTTAACTGGCTAACTTTGGTAGAATATTCAGTGGTGCAGCCACACTATTGAATATAAACCAGTTTTTCCTAATCCTCTTCTGGAGACATGCATCCAGTTGACTTTTTAGGAATTCCTTAATATGCATGAAATAATTTTGCATACATTGAAGACTATATATGCATGATTCCCTCATGCATATTCATTGTGTCAATCCTGAAAACCAGACTACACATAAGTGTTACCAAGAAAGTTTGGAAATGCTGATATGTAAGGTTATTATAGATAGCTGGATAAATTTATCCTGCTAACTTTAGGACAGCTCTACAGTACGACTACAGTTAGCTGCATTACTAATCTGGCTAACCTAATTCCTCCCAGAAATTCTACCGGAATGTCCCTATGTCAGATATCCGGATAATGTTTATCCAGATATGTGCCAAAAAAAAAAAAAAGATCTGCATTTAACTGGATAACTTCAGTTATTTGGCTAAATGCCTCTGAATATTGACAGCTTAGTCTCTGGATTTTCAATAAATGAACTTGGACATTTGATAAGTGTGTGTAGTGCTGAATATCAATTTCTGGTGAATGTACAGCAACTAAAACTGGTTCAGAATCTTTGAGTAATATATAACTATTGAAAAATTAATATTTACTTGTTTGTGTTAGCTGAATATAAAATAGCATTTTTACTGGTTTGTATGTATTGTTCTTAGGCCCATGCTATATAATATAGAACATGGATAGCATTAAGGCCAGTGGTTTTATTACATGTACATGGTGCTTACTCTATTTCAACTAAACCACTTCTGCATTGTTACTTTTGAGTAAAGAAGAATAAATGAAACCAGTTATCTTATGTTCATCTGTTTTGAAACTTTTTTTCATATGATAGACATTCATAAAAATCAAATATTTACAATTCTAGAGGATTGCCTCACCCAGATCAATATGAACATTGTTTTTACCCCACTGCATGCATACAGTTATAGTTCTGATTTCCCTAAAGAAAAAAAAAAGGACATTTCTATGCATGCAATGGCACAAAATCAGGATTCAGTTGCCCTATTCAAGTTGACTTGGATGAGGAGGTAATCCTCATTGACTGGTACGTAGCAAGTGCTATTCCTATGGATCTGAAAGGTCCAGTACAGGTTTTCAGGCCCCCATTACTGGCCAGCTACCATTTTCTTATTTGAGAGTTAGTCTGTAGGTTCAAACACCCCAGCTTTGAATCAACCATGAAAAACCTGGCCAAAAAAAGAAAGCCAGCTGAAGTTGACATGACAAGTTATAAGATTAAAACTGTTTCCTTCTTTCTTGTATTTATTTTCCAGCTGGGGAAAATACAACATAAGAAAAAAATTTCAGTAAAACAGACCTAACTTAAAGCAATTCATGGTATGCCCAAAATATTTTTGTCCCTTAAAAAAAAAAAAAGTGCAGTCAAGTCATTCAACTCTTTTCTAATTGGATTCAAAATATGCTTTATTTTCTTAGAGGTATGGAGGAGACCTGTAAGCTTGCTTACCTATAAACATTTTTCCACAGACAGCAAGATGAATCTGCCATTTTACATGGGTGATAGCTGATGCTGACTTGGACCCAGCTCACAGAGCTCAGTAAAGACTTTACCGAACATATGTGGGAGTTCCTGCATGCGCACACTGCCTCAGGAGCTCCTCAGTCTCTTCCAAAGCTTAAGCTTTAGTGATACAGTCAAGTCTCCAAGGAGGTGGGTTGGGATTAAGAATAGATAATTCATCCTATCTACAGCGAACCCCATTTACAGGTAAGCAAGCTTGTTTTCTCTGTTAACAAGTAGACATGAAAAAGCCTTTAGAAAAGCGGAGACTAAGATAGCCACTGCACAGAACACATGTTAGCATCTTGTCTCCTCAGAGGTCTTGGATTTAAGCCTGTCTCTTTAATTTCCTCTTTTTGGTTTCTTGATTCAACATGCCTCACACAGAGAAAGGCAAGAATAAGAATTACCACCTCTATTCCTATTTCTGATCTGCGGCAACCGAGGATACTCGATGCTAATCGGACCAGTCTACACCCAGCCGGAGGGAGGAGCCACGGGAGGTTTCAGCGTAGAGCAGACGCAGAACCTCATGGCAGAGGAGACATCCCTTAGCCCCGGCGCACCAACTGTTCCCAAGCACTCGAGCGAGCCCTCGAGAAGATCGGAGGAAAGAGAGAATGCCTCAGAGGACCTAGATACCCCGAGAAGCAGCAGAGAGGACCCGCAGTCTTTGGTGTGCTCAGTGTTCCAGAGCTCCATGGGATCTAGGGTAGAGGAGCAGCTCAGTAATGGTGGAAGGAAGGGCCCGACAGAGCTGGGAGGAAAAGAGCCAGACAAAGGTAATTTGTCATCAACCTTTAACCAGACCTCCTAAGATTACTTTGGAAGAAATATGGACTGCATTAATATCAATGGATAAATCTATTAATGCCTTGACTGTTATGGTAAAAGAATGTATGGGGAAGGTGCAGTCTATGGATAGTAAAATAACTTGCTGAAACGTCAGTAAAAGAAATGGAAGTAAAAATTGAAAATCTAAAGGAAGTTCAAAACAATCTGGTAAAATCAGAAAATATATGTAATAAAAAAATTGGAGAATTTGGAAAACAAAATGAGGAGAAATAACTTAAGAATATTAGATTTCCCAAAATCAAAAATGGCTACATCTCGGGACTTATTTAAAAGTTACCTGATAAATGTTCTTAAATTTCCTGAACAAGCTATTCCTGCTATATCAAGAATATTCTACATACCATCGAACAAAGAGGGAAAACTTGATTTGCAAAAGCAAATAAATGAGCCATTGATAAACTTAACAGCGATCCTAGAGATGTCACAGGAAATAATTGATTCCAGAGCCACACTCTTGGTAACATTTACCTTCATTTCCGAAAGATTCAGTATTAAGAATGGCATTTCATAGCTAAGCACAGGAATTGTATGGTCAACAAGTTTGCGTCTTTCCAGATATTACGAAATTCACTCAGGAAAGAAGAAAAAAGTTCCTGGTAATGAGGAATGAAGTTTTATCGAGAGGAGCTAGATATCATTTGTATTTTCCTTCTAAATATATTATTATATATCAGAACTCAAGATATATTTACTGAACCAGATCAGTTACATTTATATCTGGACTCTCACTCCTAAAATATCTCTATGGGGATTGGCATTAAATGTAAGGTAGGGGGTAACTGTACAGCAATTTGATATTAAGTTCTCTATTGATACTGCTCTTTTTCTGATATCTGTAGTCTCCCATATTCTTATAATTTTGATACTGTTTTTCATTAAGGAGTATGTTTATTATTTAATTTGACTATGTAATGAGTGAATTATTTCTGAATAGTAAATACTATTGTAAATTTTTTGAAATTCAATAAAAAAAGAAAAAGCCTTTAAACGTGGGAAGTCCCACAATGAGGGTTGTATATCAAAAGCTCCTAAACAGCCCAGACCCACCAGGTAGAGAATGGACTACTGGGCAAACAGACTATGTAAAACTGTTTGTCCAAAGTTATCTCCTCAGGTCATGCTGTCCAGACAGTAGTAAAATGTGCAAATGTGAAAAAATAATCAAGTAGCAGCTTTGTATTGGTCTTCAGTGGAAGTAGCCCTGAGATGAGCCACTCAAGTAACCATTGATCTTACTTGATCAGCCTCAATTGTTTTAAAGTATGCTATCCAGTCCGCTAGCCAATTAGACAAAGTTTGTTTGGCAACTGCTCTTCCCAACTTATTTGGAACAAAACAAACAGTTGAGAAGCATGATTGTGAAGTTAAGTTCTCTTTAGGTAATATGCCAAGGCTCTTACAATCCCAAGGAGTGAAAAGTGTTTTATGCAAATGTAGTCTTGGAAGGAATGTAGGAAGCACAATAGCTTAATGTGAAATGCAGTTACCACTTTTGGAAGGAAATTTGGGCAGGTTTGTAGATCCACAATTATGAAAAAGCTACTGGTATGGTAAATATGAAGTCAAAAAAACACACTGTTCCTCAGTAAATTTTTATCACATTCAATCAGCTGTATCCTATATCAACTATTTTTGTAGGACCTTCATGGGAACAACTTTAAACCAACTGATAAGTTGTATAACCTTTTGGTCCACTTAAATATATTTTTTCATTTTTTGATGTCCATTATCTATGAACTTTTCATATTTTTCTTAACACACAGTCCCAAGCCATGAAGATCCTTAGAACGGGTCACATCTCAATTGCAAAAATCTCTAAAGAGAGCCGTTTTACTTATCTTTTTATCTGGAGGCTAACTCTGCTCACAACCCCGACATGGCCATGTTTTGGTATAAGATCTGCTTCAGGGGGTTCCACAAAACCTTTTGAAAAATGCTCTATTTTCCTTCCAGCATGTGACCCGAGAGATTTCAGCTTTTTAGTAATTCATTTCAGCTTTGGTCTTTCATGAATTACTAAAAAGCTGAAATCTCTCGGGTCACATGCTGGAAGGAAAATAGAGCATTTTTCGAAAGGTTTTGTGGAACCCCCTGAAGCAGATCTTATACCAAAACATGGCCATGTCGGGGTTGTGAGCAGAGTTAGCCTCCAGATAAAAAGATAAGTAAAACAGCTCTCTTTAGAGATTTTTGCAATTGAGATGTGACCCGTTCTAAGGATCTTCATGGCTTGGGACTGTGTGTTAAGAAAAATATGAAAAGTTCATAGATAATGGACATTAAAAAATGAAAAAATATGTTTAAGTGGACCAAAAGGTTATACAACTTATCAGTTGGTTTAAAGTTGTTCCCATGAAGGTCCTACAAAAATAGTTGATATAGAATACAGCTGATTGAATGTGATAAAACTATACTGAGGAACAGTGTGGTGTGTTTTTTGACTTTATTATATTTACCTCAGACTTCTGAGTTTTTTTGGGCTTGTTTTGTGGATTTTTGATATGAATGGTAATTACGAAACCAGAGCCTATAGTTCTTAACTCTTCATACCGAAAATATGGCCACAAACTTTCCAGGAGAGAAATTTCAAATCCATTGACTCATGTTCAAAGGGAGGTTTCATGAAGTGAACCAGGACCACAATAAGGTTTCATGGAACTGGAGGCTCTGACTGAACGGTCTGGAATGTCAGTGTCCTTTCATTAACTTGGATACCAAAGGGTGGTGAGAGATCAGAGCCCCTTCCACCTGCTGTTCATATAGCAGAGTGGTGCCGAGAACTTTGAAGTGCTAACCATGGAGGATAAAAGGAAGAATAGATACTGAAGCAAGGCTCTCAGGTAATAGAAGGGATTTAGACAGCTGATTCCACACCAATTCAAGATCATCCACTTGAAACTATAAGACTTTCTAGCTGAAAACTGAACATCTTCCACCTCCTTCACAAGGCAAAAAGGAGGAGACTACCGCATGTTAAATATCTATGCTATGAGATCCAACGTCAGGTTCAAGTGACAGAGCCTGCCATCCTTCTAAGTGATGAACATCCAAGACCTCTCCAATGGAATTGGAGATAGAATTGATAGACGAGTGATACTACACTTTCCACTATAAGGATTATTCTCAGCTGGTTCCAAAGGACCTCCTGAATAGTTCTGATGATTAGAGAAATCAGTGGGTATACATAGAGTAGACACTCCAGTTTAGCAGAAAAGCATTGGGAGCAGATTAATTTCCAACATTAGACGCTGTCACAGGAACACACATTCATAATATTAAAGTCTGATCTGAAGCTGCTGGATGCACAGAACAGAACACTGACCTTCCTGTTGACTTCTTAGCCGATTGGGTCAGTCATTGGCTTTCCCCAACAACTTAAGCCTGTGAATTCTTAATCAAAGGACTATTCATGCATAATACTATGTTGAGGTGGTCCACCAACATATTCTGGATAGGCGCATTGGGATGGCTTACTCATGATCAGATTCATATGGCCTCCTAGCAGAGAGCATAAGAACCCTACCTCCCTGCTTATTTATGTAGAAATGGCCATCTGGATTAAGATTTGCTTTTCTGAGAGGAGGTGAGAAAGCCCTCAGCAAAGCAAATGGCGAACAGCTCCAGGTGGTTGATTTGCAGATAACTCAAGCATTGTGTTTACACCATACCAGTGTGTCAAGGTAGACATCACATAGCAAGACCTACCTTTAGAACTTCCAGATTTATCCACCACTGAAGGGATACTTTCATCCTGTTGATTTGATGGGATAATGGTTGATAATTGATCCCACTGACTCTGAAGAGACCCCTGAAGGCCTCAGATGAATCAGGGGAACCACATGTACTGCAGTAGCCATGTGTCTGAGAAGGACCAGAACTAGCTTTGCTGATGCCTGGTCCCACTGAAGGAGGCCCTTATGAGTCCAATGTGACAATAGGGCAAAACACCTTTTCCTGACTAGAATCTATCTAGGCTCCTATGAACTAAATTCTTTGAGCCAAAGTCAGAGCCAGGTTGAACTTGGCAAAATTGATTAGGAAACTCAGCAACTGGAGGAGCCATATGGACTCTGGTTGGCAACAAGTCCATCTCCAGAGAAGGTATCTATTTTAGGCTTCTTACGTTAATTTAAGTTCTCTCTGTTTTTATAAACGTAATAGTTCTATTCCTTTTAGAGATTTTAATGTTATTGATCAAGATATTTGCATTTTTATTCTTTTATATTTTAGTTTATTTGAATTTATTATTTTTATGGCTGTAAACTGCTTTGTTCAATCTTTGGTAAAACGGTATATAAATATGTTAAATAAATAAATTAAATAAGGTAGTGGATGTATGAGGTGGAGGTGGTAAAGGCAAAAACGGTATCTGAATTCAAGAGATCTGAGGGAGTGAAGGGAACTGTAAGGGCTAGATAAATTAGACGGATGGGCAGACTAGATGGGTCATATGGTCCTTTACTGCTGTCCTGTTTCTGTGTTTCTAGTAGGAATTTTGAAGTTTCTCAATCATCCAAGTGTGGGAAAACGCAGACTCCCTGCTGACTAAGCTATGCCAACACTACCATAAGGCATTTTGTGAACACCATTGAGGCTGCCAAGGCACCAAAAGAGCACCTCATATGGTAATGCACATCCTTCGTCACAAACCTGAGGAACTTCTGATGACTTAGCACAATGGGGTTTTCTGCACCATGAACACTGGGATATGCTCCAATGAAGCTTTGTCTTGCTTTGGTGACAAGGAGGAGCCCACTCTGGAGAGCCCTGTGCTAATAGAGCTGATCTTTTCTTTGGCTCCAATGGAAACTACTTCAAAAGTGGTTCCCGGGGGCGCTAGCGAGCAGCGCAACAAAATGGACGCTTGATCGCCTCGCTCTCCCTCTAACCCGGCTAAAATCGGCTATTTTGCAGCAATAAGACTTCGCCGAGAGAAAATTTTGCATACAATCAGTGTCCCTCCCAGTGAAGATGACGGATCGTAAAAAATCCTTAGATTTAAAACAATTCGCTTTCAGCAAAGTCGCCGGAGAAATGCTGGCCGATAGCGAGGACCAGGCCGCACAAGCAGCGTGCTCGGCAGACATTTTGCAGGAGCCTGGGTCGGCCGCTTCATCAGCAGACTCCCCAGGTGTCGTGGGCCATGCAGAATTTCCGACCAGAACTGAGATGCGCAACTGGTTCATAGAACTCAGAGCGGACCTCAAGTCTCACAAAGCAGAAATACTGGAATCTATCACAAACGTGCGGGAGGATTTGAATTCCTTGGGACATCGGGTGGATGACCTGGACGTTCGTGTGGAGGCCCAGAGCATACAAGCAGATCTAATTTCTAAACAGTCTCAGTTACTCGCTGACATGGAATCGATGTCAGACAAAGTGGAGGATTTAGAAAACCGCTCGAGGAGAGCGAACCTCCGTATCCGGGGCATCCCTGAATCTGAGACTTATAAGGATTGCGTGGCCACCGTAAAAGCTCTCTGTCACCACATCTTAGCCTCCACGAGCGGCCTTACGGAGGGAGATCACACCTACCCGACTATAGACCTTGAGAGGGCGCACAGGGCTTTGGGCCCTCGCAAAGAAAACCAATGCCGGGACATTATTGTAAAATTCCATCATTACCGTGTCAAGGAGGAGATACTAAAAGCAGCCAGGGATCACCCTCAATTGAAATGGCAGGACTTAAACTTCAGTATCTTTAATGACTTGGCCCCGTCCACGCTTCAAAAACGCTTTCAGCTGCGGGAGGTCACCACAGCTCTGCGCAATGAAGAAATCCGCTACCGATGGGCGTTTCCTTTTGCCCTGGTATTTCAAAGAAAAGGAATTACGTATCGGGTGCGCTCGCTGACTGAAGCAGTGGAGAGTTTCAAACAAGCAGGTTTGGCGGCGCCTTTTTCTGTTCCGAAGGTTCCAGCTCCTGCGGTGACCACGCAGGCCCCAAGATGGAGTCGCCCAGGACTGGGTAAAGGAAGACTGAGGAGGCAGCGCTCTCAAGCCACGGGGATACAAGAAGGACTGGGCTGATGGAGACTGTGTATAGGTCTGGCAACAGCTATCGCCCTAAGCTTAATCCTTTACACTTATCAGGGGAGACTTTGGACACGAGTTATGTTTTCTACCACACAGTCTGCTTGTTTGCCGTTGCAAAGTTTTTTGTAGAGCTAGCACTATGCCGGCGGGGGGGAGGGGATGATGGGGGGGGATCGGGTCCATGCGTTGTCAGTTAGGCTACCCCGCTATTGGGTCTCGCATCGTACCAGCGAGTCCCGTTGTTAGTCAGGGGGGAAATAGACAGCTTCATGCAGGCAATATCAACTCACTACACTCCACACCACTGGCAGTTCTGCCTACTGCACATTCTGGGTTTGGGCATGGTACTCTTTGGAAACGCTCCGGTCAGGCTTAGCTCGTGCGATGCTGATGGCATTTTCAGGTATCATATAGGCACCTTTCACTGTTCTATCTATGGCTATAATAATTTCACTTAATGTAAAGGGGCTGAACACCTACAGGAAACGCTATCTACTTAGGAAAGAATTGATCTGCCTCCAGGCGGATATTGCTTTTATCCAAGAAACACATTTGAAGCATAGGCATAGTCATTTATTGCGTTGTAAAGAGTTCCCTCATGTATATACCTCAGCTTGCGGACCTCACCATAAATATTCAGGCACGGGAATTTTGATCTCTTCCCAATTGGTATATGATCTAGTGGCTAAGGTTGAAGATCCAGGGGGGAGATTTATCCTTCTTAAACTTCGGATTGGTTCCCAGGTTTACACCCTGGTTTCTCTTTATGCTCCCAATAAGGAACAGTCTTCTTTCTTTCACTCCTTACAGACCATTTTACTGTCTCACGCAGAAGGGGCTCTGATTATTGGGGGGGACTTTAACTTAACCCTAAATACTGTAAAGGATAATTCCATACAGCTGCCTACTGCCCGGCAGCCACGGCGGACGCGGCTCAAAGGCCTGCGAGATGAATGGCAGCTGGCGGATATATGGAGGGACATGCATCCCCACTCTCGCTCTTACACTTTCTATTCCCACCCACACCATAGCTATTCCCGCATTGATTATTTTCTAGTTGATAAAGGGATGAGCCACCAAATAAGAGGCTCTGATATCGAACCTATTACATGGTCTGACCATGCTCCTATTAGTTTAACAGTCGACTTGGGGAGGAGGGATCCTGGTGCTCGCTTCTGGAAACTAAATGAATCACTTTTGTCTGAAAATCGCTTTATTCAAACGTTAGAAACGCAGTTACAGGAGTATTTTACCACCAATGCCACCCCTGACATAACCCCGGGGGTATTGTGGGACTGTTCTAAAGCCGTCATCAGGGGCACTTTCATTGCACAGGCGGCAGCGTGTAAAAGACCGAGACTACAGGAAAGGGAAACTCTCTTGCAGCAGATTGGCTTGCTTGCGCAGGAACACATGCGTACCCACTCACAACCCTGTTATCAAAAGCTGCTGAATCTTAAATCCCAACTTCAGCAACTGGATAACAAACAGCTGCTGCACGCCATGGATATTACCAGGCAAGCATATTTCGAGGGAGGGGACAAGGCGGGCAGATTGTTGGCTCGCCAATTGAAGGCGAAGGTGACTCAGAATCATATCTCCCGGATTGTAAATTCAACTGGAGATACTGTCACGGACTCCGTGGAGATCCGGGAGGCCTTCTCGCGCTTCTATGAAGCGTTATATAGCTCAGAGAAAAACATAGGCCAAGGCGATATTGAGACTTACCTGGCCGCCATCAGCCTACCTAGTTTAGATGAGGAGACGCAGCAGCTGTTGGACTTACCCATTACAATGGAGGAAGTAGAGGAGGTTATTAAATCCCTGAAGCCGGGCAAAGCCCCTGGATTGGATGGACTATCTGGTGCATATTATAAAAAATGTTCCCCTGCCATTGTGGAACCTCTAACAAACTATTTCAATAGCCTCAGGGGGTTGGAGTGGTGGCCCCGCAAGCTAATGTTGCTGGTATTACGGTTCTAGCTAAGCCTGGCAGGAACCCTACCTTGTGCAGCTCCTACAGACCCATCTCCCTCATCAATGTCGATTTAAAAATATTGGCCCGTATACTAGCGCTCCGACTCAACAGATTCCTTCCCCATTTGGTTCACACAGATCAGGTGGGATTTGTTCCCCGCAGAATGGCAGCGGACAACATTAGGAAAGTCTTGGACCTCATGTGGTGGGTGCGGGAAGCCGGCGAGCCGATGGTACTGTTATCCATCGATGCTGAAAAAGCCTTCGACCTCGTCCATTGGCCTTTCTTATTCTCCACTTTGCAAAAATTAAATTTTGGCCCTCATTTTCTTAACTGGTTTAAAACGGCTCTATGACCACCCACAAGCCAGAGTTAAAGTTAATAATGGATATGGGAATCCCTTTGCTATTGGTCGGGGAACTAGGCAAGGCTGCCCCTTGTCCCCTTTACTTTTTGCTCTATATTTAGAACCTTTAACTGCCTATATCCGGGCGGCCGAGGATATACGGGGAGTGGAGGTGGGAGGACGACAATACAAGTTGTCTCTCTTTGCGGACGATATTTTGATGACTCTCACTAGACCCCATACCTCTCTGACAGGTGTCATGAGAGAGCTCACTAAATTTAGTAGCGTGGCGGGACTCCGAGTGAACTTGGAGAAATCCGAATTGTTAAACATTAACCTATCTTCCCAGGATCAGGGGTTGCTTAAATCGCAGTTTCCCTTTAGATGGGCCAAAACACACATTAAATACTTGGGCATTCTGATCTCAGCCAATCTATCTGAGTTGTTTTCCCTTAATTTCACTCCACTGGTCCATAAGTTGACCATTGATCTTAGTCGGTGGAACAAGGTACCCTTTTCCTGGCTAGGTCGGATTGCAGTCATCAAGATGAATGTCTTGCCTAAATTTTTATATTTTTTTACTGCCTTACCTGTGGTTATTCCCTCCTCGATACTCCGCAATTGGCAGAAGAAGGTCTTTGACTTCATTTGGAGGCGTAGGCCTCCCCGGATCGCCAGGTCAGTGCTTTTCTTGCCCAAGAATCAAGGCGGCCTGGCGGTGCCTAATTTAACCTGGTACTATTATGCCGGGCAAATACGAGTGATCTTTGATATAGCTCGTCAGCCACCGCTGAAGCAATGGGTACATATCGAACAGGATTTGGTGGGATCCATGGGGCTAGCAGCCATGTTCTGGCAGCCACAGCGTACCTGGAAGGCGGTAACTCGCCTCCCCAACTCGTTGGAGACTACTTTAAAGATCTGGGCTCTGGCTAAGTCAAAGACAGTGGGTGACCATCAATACTTTTATCAAACATCCCTCTTGCACAACCTTCACCTCATTGTTGGGTTCCAGTCTTCTCGCATGGGGTTTTGGAGGGAGCAAGGAATTATTACTGTAGGCCATCTGCTGCAGCAGGGCACCCTTATCCCTAGGGAACGGTTTTTTGCTTTGTATAATATGGACCATCGGGACTTTCTCTTGTACGAACAAATGGCACATTTTATACGCAGTATTCTGCGGAATGGATCGCTCAGACCGGGTAGATCCTTACTGGAAGCTTATCTTCAAAGGGGGGATGACCTGACTGGGGCCATCTCAAAAATTTATCGACTTTTCTTTCCCCCTGATCAGGCCTATGGTAAATATCGACAACAATGGGAACGTGATTTGGGTAAGCAATTCTGTGTGAAGAGTTGGGATGAGGCTCTTCTTATTGCCCGCCACTGCTCTATTTCTGCCAAGTTGCAGGAGAGCTGTTATAAAATGATCTTTCGCTGGTATCTTACCCCAGATAGGTTACATCGTATGTATCCTAATATACCTGCGATTTGTTGGCGGTGTGGTATTGGTGAGGGCAATTATCTACATATTTGGTGGTCTTGCACATGTCTCCTTTCATTTTGGGAAGCTATATTTACCCTGCTAAGTGATATTACAGGGGTAGGGGTGCCCTTGTTAGCTGAAACGGCGTTGTTAAATATGTTTCCCCTTACCCTTGATAAATTCCAAAAGAAATTTGGGTCCCAGTTATTCATAGCGGCTCGTACTTCCTTGGCACGGAGATGGAAGACGCCCTCTTTACCTTCTGTTTCTGAGGTCACGGTAAACTTGCATTCCATATACCATTTAGCGTCCCTTACGGCAGATAAATATCATAGGCAAGCCTCCTTTAAAAAAATCTGGAACCCTTTTACGACTTACATCGCTCAATTATAATGCCTTCAGCTGGTTTCTAGGGAACATTGTTGGTACGTTACATCTGTGCAGGATGCCCGACCTTGTTATTTACCTGTAGGAATCTAATGTGTCGCTAATATGCGTACCTTTATAGGTAGTGCAATGTTACGTTCTGTACCAGGAGCCTTACTTGTACATGTCTAACATTCTTGGTTAAACCCTTACAGGATGCATCTGTGATAGGCAAAAAAAACAAAAAAAAAAAAAACTATGTGGTTCTGTAGTATGCTGATCTGATTTCGTTCCTGTGCAGCTTATACCTGCGGCTGTCGTTCCGGGGGGAGGGGGGGACTAGGGGTTCCATTAGAACAAAAACAACTATGACTTGAATTCTTTTGGTTGTATTTCTTGTACCAGTTTGATCTGTTATTGTGTATTCAGGTTTCAATAAACATTTAAATTAAAAAAAAAAAAAAGTGGTTCCCATGCTGCTTGGGACTCTTCTTGGTGGCTCACCCAGCATCACAGGCTTCTGTGCCACATTAAGCCTTTGACCTGTGCTGGATGTAGAAGTGCAGCACCATGGGAGGGAATCCTTCTTGTGCTTATGGGATCATGAGGGGGATGCCTCACCTCATTTTCTTGTGCCAAGCAGCTGACAACACTATACTCTGATGTTCTGCTAGTTAACCCAAAGCCTTAGTCTAAGGTTATCATCTGCTGGCACCTCAGGGTCTCCATCTTCCAGGTGCAGAAATGCTTCCTGAGGAATGTGACCATAGCTGTAGCAAATGGAAGAGACATGGGCCCAAGCAGCAATAGGCTATCAATGATGGACCTCCAGTGCCTACAGATGTTTGTCTTGAATCTGCTTACCACAGATGTCAAGGCCTTGGGCTTCTCCATATTCAACACTTGATTTTTATTTAGAATGTAAAGGTTCTATTTGAGGGGCAGAGGGAGAAAAATTAGAAAGCAAAATGGCAGATAGAGGCACTGGGTCCTAAAAAGTAGAAAAAAATTCTAGGACATGTCTGTGCAATAGCCAAGACAAAGAGACTGAAGGGCTCACAAACCAGTGTGAACACGCAACTCCAATGCTCGGTAAAGTCTTTTCTGAACTCGTCAGCTGGGTCCATGTTGGCACTATTGGATGACATCACCCACGCATAACAACCAATTCATACCTGCTTGTCAATGGAGAATTAATACAGTCAATTCTTTCATGCCTGTATTTTCCAAAATTAGCAGCAATATATTTCTATGACTAGTTCTGCAGGTCTCAAATTCTTCCAGTTTAGACATACCCCTTTCCTTTTGAATTAGGGAATGTGGGGTCCTACTGGCCAAACAAAGGACAAAAAACAGACAGTACTACTGGAGAGGCCTATGAAGAAAGGAGAAAGGTGCAGCACCCCCAATCTTAGCACAGCCAGCCAAGAAAGTATACTGTAAAATTATAAGAGATCAATATTCATAATATTTATAAAAGATATAATACAACTATTTTTGGATCATTCTTTATGGTACTGTTTTAATAAGTAACTATTTAGGACTGAAAAATGCATGCAATTCACAGCCTTGGGGGGGGAGAGAGAATGTTTGGTTAAGAGGAGTTCTAGCCATTGCTCAACCTCAACACAGAATGGACAGAATAAGGATGCATGCATACTGGCTTCCAGATGGAATTAGCCAGTGTCTTTCTACAGGGATTATTGCAGCTATAGCTGGGGCCTAGAGAAGAGGATGATTGAAAATGCGGGAAAAAATATTACCCCAGCTACTATTGGGCAAATATTTATGGCACCACAGTCTTAACCACCTTAACCATATGCCAGTTCCTATTGAGCTGGACATTAAAAAGGGAGCAGAAGGAAAACTGCTGGACCAAAATCAAACAAAAAAACCCAAAACTGAGCAAATTCCACGATGCATTTTGTCTGAGTTGTGATGCTCAAACTTTGCATGCTATTCATGACACCAGAATACAGGCTATTTAGTGGTGATAAAAACAAAGCTGGGAAACAAAGTTATACTCAGAACTATTTCCTGGGCTGTGCTCATGCATGAATGTGTACACAACTCACTCAGAGCCTCAAATCCCCCATGTCCAGAAAGTAAGATATGAACAGAACACCAAACACAAAAGTTATTAGGGGTGCACACACCAATCTCATAAGTGGTTTTCTCTTCATAAAATCTGAACTGAATAATCCACATCCATGGATTAATAATGGATAGCCTGAAAATTAAGGACATACAGAAGTGGAATATGGAAAATCCTTAAGCATATGACAAGAAATTACTTCAGGAGAAAAAATTCAGTAAATTGGATAAAGACAGGAGAAAAAAAAAAAGATACAACATTAATGAGAAAGTAGTAAATAGTCTAAACCCCCCCCCCCCCCCCAAACATGAATAGAGCATCAAGGAAAGGAAGCAAATGGATAAATGAAGGACAAAGATTCATGGCATAGCAGAAGGAAGAAAGCAAAAAGAATATAGAAAAGGACAAGGAAATTGAAGGGCAAAACGCAAGGAGGAAACATTAGGAGTAGGGAGAGAGCCAGTGGGAAAAGGGAGGCATTAAAAAAAAAGTTATAGAAGGTATCACAGATTTTTGACTTAGCATAAGACCTTTGTAGACTTGCTTAAAAAGAACATGCTACCAATATTTGTTTGTACAACTGAGAAAAAAAAAGTTACTGAGTATGAAAACATCTGTTCAGTCACTCATACATACATGCTCACATTCCTCATTCTCCCACACACACTTTTCCCTCACATGGAGCCTCATATACTCCAATCCCCTCCCCCATTAGCAGCAGCACCTCCTCCATGGGGCCCCCTATCAGACTGCAATCCTTCCAGCCATACACTGCAGCTGCTCTTGCTCTTCCAGCCCATGCAGGCCAATCTGATGCCTCCTCCAATCTGTTCAGACCTAGAATAGGAAACGCTTGGGCTCGCACAAGCTGCATCAGCAGGGCATCTGGAATTTTCTGGTGTTGGCCTAGAGACCTGGGCAATTCCTTTATAATTCTGGAGTCTCCGGGTCAAATCCGGAGAGTTCCCAGGTATGTTCACTGAACAAGAAAAGTGTCATCTGGCTGGGACTCGAGTGTGAGCTTGAGGCAAAGTGTTAAACTCTCGCTCAAGTTCAACTTAAGGGAGAAAAGGTAAATACCAAGGGGGTACATTTTCTAAGGTGACAGCAGTTGTGCAAAGTCTGTGGGTACTTTACCCCAGTTTTCCCCAAGGGAAGCATGCATGCACTTTCTAAGTTATCCCACCAAATCTAGTTTGTGTGCAGAACTTCATTGGGAAAAATACAAACCCAGTTTTAAAAATGCAGAAGTACACACAAGAGCAAACCCCTTCCCAATCCTGCTCCCAGGAACCCTTCCACTGATGCGTTCACTTCCATGCATACAGGCCCTTTATGCACACTTATCTGCATATCGGATGGGCAATTTTGTAAAAAGAAAAAAAAAAAAAAAAAAGGTGTCTGCAGGTAAAGCACTGTTTTATCCAACAAAATGGTTTTGAAAATTACCCTCCAAAAACCCAAAGTGAGGAGGGGGGGGGGGGGGGGGGGGGAGAAGGAATGCTTTATAGCTTTTATATAAGACAGACAAGCAGCTCATAAATGAAACAAGTTATGACTAAAACACTACTTACCAATAAAATTAACACCATACAACAAAAATCTCATAATTCTTAAATATATCTAGGGCTGGATTTCCCATTAGGCACATGCCTAAGGGGGTACCGTTCCACTTATAGGGCACCTGCTAAGCCCGATGGGACGTTGCTGCTCAGTTGACTTAAGCACTTTGATCATGAGACAGAGCTAAGAGACCACATCTTTGGAGGGATTCCTCCGCTACACTTTTTTTTTTTGAGAGGGTGGGGGGGACCTATGGCAAGAGGGAAGGCAATTATCTTGTGTCTAGAAGCATGCAATATATAATTACAGGGCCAGATTTCAGTTAAATGATGGCTCTCTCTAAGCCATATATACTAGCTGAAAGTCATTTGTGACAGCAGGAGAAAAGTTAAGGTGAACACACTATTTCATGAATTCAGTTTGCCACCAAAACATAAGATATGTAAGAAAAAAACTGCACCAGCAAAAAAATGTCAAGCCTTGTATCCAGTTTTTTTTTTTTGTTTTTTTTTTTAGTACAAAAGAGGATTAAAAATCACAGTACGGATTCAAAAATCAAAAAGTGATTGAACTGTTAATTTCTTCGAGAACAATTTTTTTTATTATGACTTCAAAAAAATTGTGGCAGTCGCCATTGTGTTCCAAACACTGGATTTTAAACTAAAGGAAATGTCTGCCAAATTTGCTGAATGCTGTTACCTTCTAATTTAAAATACAAATGGGCTCTTATCTGACAACTGTTATAACACACCAATATTAACAAAGATCGTGTTATTCCATTCTCTGAGATTGCTGCTTTTAAACGATTTACCATCATTAGCATATTTTGAAAATTCTTCATGTTTACAGAATTACCATTATGTTCCATATATACATGGCAAGAATATGCGTGACAAGTTTGGTCTGAGGCTGTAACACCTCAGTTGAGGTAATGTCCCTTGGAGGCCATAGGAGTTGTGAAGAATGCAGTATGTGTCCTTTAACTGATCCTGGATGAAGCTATCCTTGATTGTATCTCAGTCTGTTTATGTATTGCTGTGTCCTTGCCCTCCTAATATGTAGGGAAGATCAAATGCATGGTGAAAACCAGATTGAACATAGAAGCTGTGTAGCTACTAAGAAGATGACAGTTCCAACAGTAGCGCACTATATGAAGGTGATTTTCAGTGTGATTCTTGATTAAGTTCGTTCTCCTAAATGAGGAGATGATGATATAGCCCATTTCTTATCTGAAAGAAAATGGATTTTTAAACTTCAGACTGTCCAACCACATGGTCTCAACTTCGATATGGAATGGGAAACTGTTGTAATCCATGTATGATGTCATTCCTGTACTGGGGAGGGAAGGGTTTTTCACTTATTGGATAAGATGTTTTAAAACCAAATCGCACAAAAATTATGATCTTGATTGGCAGAGAAATATCATGCAACTTAGTTCCATATTAAGAGCTACCACCCAGGAAAGATCTAGGTGTCATACTGGATAATACTTTGAAATAGTTAGCTCAGTGTGCTGTGGCAGTCAAAAAAAAAGCAAACAGAATGCTAGGAATTAGGAAGGGAATGGTGAATAAAACGGAGGATGTCATAATGCCTCCATCACTCCATGGTGAGACTGCACCTTGAAAACTGCATACAATTCTGGCTGCCACATCTCAAGATATAGTTGCAATGGAGAAGCTACAGAGAAGCGTGACCAATGATAAAGGAGACGGAACTACTCCCCTATGAGGAAAGACTAAAGAGGTTAGGGCTGTTCAGTTTGGAGAAAAGACAGCTGAGGGGGGATATGATAGAGGTGTTTAAAATCATGAGAGGTCTAGAAGAGGCAAATGTGAATCAGCTGTTTAACCTTTTGAATAGAAGGTCTAGTGGGGGCACTCCATGAAGTTAGCATGTAGGACATTTAAAACTAATCGGAGCAAATGCTCATAACGCACAATTAAACTCTGGAATTTATTGCCAGGAGATGTGGTTAGTGCAGTTAGTGTAGCTGGGTTTAAAGAAGGTTTGGATAAGTTCTTGGAGAAGTCCATTACCTGCTATTAATCAAGTTGGCTTAGAAAATAGCCACTGCTATTAATAGCATAAGGAACATGGGCTATACTTAGTTTTTGAGTACTTGCCAAGTACTTGTAGGCTGGATTGGCCACTGTTGGAAACAGGATGCTAGGCTTGATGGACCCTTGGTCTGACCCAGTATGGCAATTTCTTATTTTCTTAGCTTCCAGCTGGCTTTTTTTTTTTTATTGGTTTTACAGCATGACTGATCGTGTGTCAGTGGAGAAGCAAAGATCCCAAAAACAGATGATGGGAATCACTAACATACCTGTATTGGGTCTGAATATGCCAGTATGCTGAGCCATAATGGATGTTGGATATCCAACTGGATGTCTAGTTGAGCTGCAGTTTTGTTTTGTTTTTTAAAGAGATAAATGATGGGTTTAAGTTTACATTCATACTAGATAGAAGAGACAGATGTATAAATGGATACAAATTACTATATTTAACGAACACTATTTGATTTGATAAATGACTTTCAAACATAAAAAGGTGAATTTTAAGAAGCCCAGCACATGCCAAAACCAAGAGATATGTGCACAAGCCGGGCTAACGTGCACAGAGTGGATTTTAAAATCCACCCATGTATGCGCATATCTACCGCTATTCACACAAATTAAGTTTTGAAAAAGGGGCATGGCGTGGTCTGGGAGGGACATGGGCATTCCTGGATGTCACATGGAAATGTGTGTGTAAATACTTATGTGCACAGGTGCACCCTGGGGTCCCCTGTCGTGTAACTTTGCTTCTGCTATGGGTGTCCTGTAAGTCGTAAAACAAAAACCAAACACATCAGCAAGGTTTTAAAGGTTGGGTCTAACATGGGAGAAGGGAGACTGTTAAACTAGTGGGGTTTGGAAGTCCTATTCCTTACCCTGAGTGAACTGGGAATAAACTGGCAAAATTGGTAATGGGATCGGCACACATGTGCTTTAAATTCCCCCCCCCCCCCCCCACACATATGGTAGAAGTGGCATTTGCACACATCCAGTTAAAATTGCGTGCACATGTGCACACGTTTAGGTTATTTTATAACGGGCGCACCATATACGCACGTATGTTGTGAAATGGCCGTGTTCCTTGGTGCAGGCTGACGAAAGTACCCACACATGCACCCACACACTTTTTAAAAAGTTTACCATCTAAGGCCTGGATTCATCATTCATCGCTGAATGATGAATCCAGCGAAAATGGGGGGCGGGCCTGCGAAAGCCCGTGGCCTTCACACCACCGTGGTATCTTCGCTGCTGGCTTTCGCACCAAGTAGTGCCACCATGAAAGGTGATGCTATTCGGCGAGCTACTGGCGATAACGTTACTAACCTTATTGCCGCCAGCGAAGACACCACCGAGTCTGCCCCCTCGCCGCCCCAACTCGAATTTGCATGCTATCACACGCGATATAGCCGTATTGCATGCAATAAGCCTTTAGAAAATAACCCCATAAGAGTGGGAACTTGGGCTATGACAAAAATCTAGTTGTTTTTCTGAGAAGATTGTTATTCCTAAGAGAATTTTACTTCCATTTAATGCCCATCTTCACATTTTTATGAAATGCTAATACAATTTTTCCTTTGAGGAAATTTGACTTCATTTTTTTGATTTTTGAATCCATTGTGTGATTTGTAAGTGGTAAGACTTCAGAGTTATTTTGTTTCATTGTTCATTAAAAAAAATCTCTAGAACACTGAGCAGATAACCTGAAGAGTCAGAGCAGAACAGACAAAACCTAAGGCCTTCATTTTTCCCCGAGGGGTTTTTTTTTTTTTTTTTTTTTTTTTTTTTTTAATATGACCAAGATACTAACGTTTAAAATGAACTTGAAATTTATCTTACCCCAATGAGACATAAGGAGGCTCATCTACAAAGCTTAGCCATAAAAGCAATTGAGTGTGGCAATGTTTAGTATGGATGTGTGCATTGGCAACACATTTAGTGCCAGATATTCTTGAGAGAAACTGGTACACATTTTTCATTTAAATCGTTGCAAATAAACAAAATTTCCCCTGCTTTTCAGCAGTGTTAAATTGCTAGTCAAGAAACCTAGGCTGGCTCTTTTTTTTTCAGATCACCGTGCATCTTGCTGGTTTGGTGCACCTTGATTTAATTATGTCAATCCAGGCACACCAATAAGACCATTAGGTCACAAATTGCAACCTCTTGTAATTAGTCTGATCTTCTTGGAGCTAATGTTGTTCAAGCTAATGTTGTTCAAGCTGAGTTGTAAATGGAGTCCTCTAATTAGCAGTGGCACTATGATTCTAATGTCAGCACAAGCACTTTTAAATGAGTGCTATGATTTACTAGTCAGTCCCACTTTTATACATGATATATTGCAGTCTAATGCTATAGGGAAAGAGAATGAGCCTCTTAGCTCAATCCATATTACGTGAGAGACTTCAGCTACATATTAAAAATTAGCCATAGATAGCAAATAAACTACCTGTTTTGATTAAATCATTTTTGTATTCTCATGGCAAAGTTCCAAAAATAAAATTGCCATAAAATGGCTCATTTAAAAAAAAGAATTTTCTATATTTAAAATAAACCAGATGCAAAATACAAAATGCAATTTCTGTGCAATTAACTAGGAACCAGCAAGATGACTGGTCCTGAGGTATTCTAGGGCCATTTTCCATATAATCCTTAAGAACCTGGGGCTCACTGTGTATTACTACTTAAACTCTTGGTAACAAAATGCAAATAAACCAACCCTAGAAGTCACATTATGGGAGCTTAAAAGAGCAAGGCTGTTAAATTTTGCCATTCTTCAGTGCTTTTGATCAGTTATCTTGCAAAGGGAATGGGACACCCACCTGGGGGATGCACCTATACATTCAGCAAAATTACTTCTAGTGTGTGTCAGACTTGTATACCATCTAATACTTTGGGTCAATATAAGGAAACTTTTACCATTTCTTGTGCAACATCATCAGGAGTTTCCTTTTCCAGATCAAAAGTAAACTCAATGGCTCCATTATCTTTGGGTTTTCCTTTTAGTTTCTTAGGATCTTCTACCCACAGTCTTAAGGCAATAGATGATTTCCTACCATGGTCTTCTTCTGCTAGTTCCACTCTTACCCCAGTATCCTCAGCAAAGAAGGCATGGCTTAATAAGTCCTTAATTTTGTATCTAAAGTTTAAAAAAAAAAGTCACAAGATACATTAATCAGATTGACTTTACTTTGAAAACAATTCAGTGTGTAACATTACATAATTATGCTTCAAATTTACCCCTACATTCATCAAAATGTGTTAATGCTTCACATCTGTAGTATCACATGGTGCGGTAAACCACACCCTGTGATAATTCCGATTTTCAAATCTTGCACTGAGACAGACTGACAGACTATCTACAAGGCCCTCATATCAGTTGAGTATTTCTCTCTCAATAGGAGGCCCATCTAATAGCTTGATGTGAGGTGGTGGTGGTGCTTTAGGGTTTAGGGGCCAGTTTTTCATGTAGAGTGAGACATACGAACAGCACAGTACACCTCTGATTTGACATCATTTGGGGTGAGGAAAGTCTCAAAGATACCATTTCTATTATGTTCTCACCCTAGCTTGGACTAACAGGGTATTATCAAGCTAAGGTGAGATAACAGTACAAAATTTCTGTGCTGTTCGTACATCTCTCTACATGAGAAACTGGCCCCTAAATCCTAAAGAACCCCCAACACCTCACGTTGAACTATTAGTGTGCAACTATTTCTCTCTCAATATCAGGGCTAAGGCCCTCCCCAGAGGTGCTCTCTCTCCCTCCATTCCACTCTCCCCCTCCCAAGCCCAGAAATGGCCAAAATGCAATCCTAAAAATTTATCGTGAATTGCATTTATGGCCATATCACACAGCCTAACACCAGGAAAAAAGGTGTAGTTATTTCCAGCGTTAAAACCATGCAATAGCATGCGTTATGCTATCACCTGGTGTGATAGTGCCCCTAGTTTTCCTAAATTCCACCCCTCCCAAAAATTTGCATTCACGCCCTATGTTAGCGTTCTTATCGTATGCGTTATGGAGTTAATGCATGCGTTAATGTGTTATTGCGTGTGTTAACGCCATAATGCATTTTGATGAATGACCCTATTAGTGAGATGAGCAGGAGGGCATGTCTTTCTAGTACCATCACAAATCTATATGGCACAGTATGAGATATGGAATGAATGTACACCAGGAGTCCATTTTCAGCTACTGCCAGCCCAGCAAACAGGCCGATACAGTAAAAGTCGCGGGAGAGCGCTCGCTCTCCTGTGCGCGCGATTCAGTAAAAAAAAATATTCAAATTAGGGCCCGCGGTAAAAAGAGGTGCTAGGGATACTAGCGCGATCCTAGTACCTCATTTTTGACAGGAGCTGCAGCTGTCAGCGAGTTTGACAGCTGACGCTCAATTTTTCCGGCATCTGTTCTCAAACCCACTGACAGCCATGGGTTTGGAAACCGGACAACGGCAAAATTGAGCATCCGGTTTTCCACCCGCGAGCAGAATTTTTTTAATTTTTAACTTTTGGAACCTCTGACTTAATATCGCCATGATACTAAGTCTGAGGGTGTACAGAAAAGCAGGTTTTACTGCTTTTCTGTGCACTTTCCCCGTGCTGGCAGAAATTAACGCCTACCTTTGGGTAGGTGCTAATTTCTGAAAGTAAAATGTGCGGCTTGGCTGCACATTTTACTTACTGAATCGCGCGGGAATAACTAATAGGGCCATCAACATGCATTTGCATGTTGCGGGCGCTATTAGTTTCGGGGGGGGGGGGGGGGATTTGGATGCACGTTTGATGCGCTATTACCCCTTACTAAATAAGGGATAAAGCTAGCGCGTCAAACGCGCGTCCAAATGCGGGTTAACAATGTGCTCCGCCAGAGCGCACTGTACTGTATCGGCCTGAAAGTTAGCAGAATAAATATCCAGCTAACTGGCAGGATATTTGGTAGCACAGCCGTACCACTGAAAGTACCCCTCTTACAATTAGCCAGATAAGTTTATCAGGCTAATTTTAGGGCTTCTCTACAGCATGAGCCAATTTGCTGGATATGTTAACTGTGCCCTGGAATGCCCTCAACATTATGTGGATACATTTTAGCTGGATAAGTTGGTGAAATATTCTAAAGTTGGCACTAAACCAGTTAACGCACAAGTTATTGGCTATATGCTATTGAATTTGGATCCCCAGGTTTATAAAACTGAGGTCCAAAAGTGAGTAGAAGTTGCTTCTGGAGGCTGAGGGGAGATATATTTTCTGTATCTCTTAACATTTACAATACTTTTACATATATAAAAAAACTCCTTATATCAATTTCTATGCGTTCAATATCTACTGTTATTTCTCCCCTCTTCTTGAAATTCAATTTAACTATTCTCCCTCTGATTTTTATGCTCAAGTTTTCAAATCAGGTTTCTACATTTTCAAACCTGCAAACAATGCATTCCTAACTAAAGAAAAACAAGATTTCTTCAAAGAATAATGGTGTTTTAGATTACAAATTCAGATTCTATAGGACCACCATCATCAAAATTGGCATGCAAACTATAATCTGGCTAGCTATGGAAATCTGCTAAATTAAGAATCTATACATCTTAATTTTTCACATCTTTGTTCACGGTAGTTTGGTGACAGTAAATCCACAAGTCATCCATGCACTATATTAAGAAAAACAAGATAGGGAAATTAGACAATCCATCAATGAACTGTCACTGACACCTGCTTCTTGGCTTTATGATGTGCAATGGTTCCATTAAAATGAGATGAGAAAAAGTCAGGAGCAAAAGTACAATTCATCTTCTTTGTAATGTTCTTGCAATCAATGAGCAGGATTAGAACACAAATGCTAACATTAGGGACACAAACACACCTGGCTAAAATCTATTATACAAATCCAATGCTCTGTCTGAGGTACCACTTGCAAGTATAAGACTTGACAAATCTTAATATACTCTGGCAATCTTGCCAAATAAACCTTGTCATTTTTTAATCTGCTCAATACTGCATCATCGGTGAAGAATAAGAAAAAACTAAAATCTAAGACTACTACAATAAAACCTATATCATTTGTTGCTCAATTTTAGAGGGGACCAGATCATAAGGTTGCAATCTAGTTCTGTGTCTTATAGAAAAGTTAAGTAGTTTAAACAATAACAGTACTCCTCTACACTTAAACTTCCAGATATGCCTTCCCCTTAACTTAATACCTCCCTTCCATTGCTCTATGCTCATCCAGGAAACTCATCCAGGAGGTAATTCCACCATGGTGGACCAACCATGGTAAAGACCTTTGACTGCATCTTTTCGAGTCTAATCTGCCTTGCTGATAGGAAATCTAAAATGTTCCATCCTGCAGATCTTAAAGATCTTTGTGGTTTATACATTTTGAGTAAAGAACTCCCTATGGTCTCACTACCCAAACTTCTTCATATTAAATTTTAAAATCTTAAATTTGATCTGCCAGGCAAATGGCTATTTATGTTTGAGATGCCATTGGCCGGCCCCTGTCACATGGTAGGAGCAATGGATGTCCCGTGCCATTTTTTAAGATGGCACGGGCCGGCCAATGGCACTGATAGCCCCTGTCACATGGTAAGGGCAAAGCAGGAGATTGCTCCTGGGACCCCTGCTGGACCACCAGGGACTTCAGGCAAGTTTTATTTTTTTTGGGGGGGGGGGAATTGTAAATAATTAGATCTAAAGGGTCGGCATGGGGGGGGGGGTTTCGGTTCAGGACAGCCAAAAAAACCCACACACGTCTGGACCACGGGGAACGGAAATTCCCACGGGTCCACAATACCGAAACTGCAACAGATTCCGGCACCTGATTCACATCTTTAATACATATAGAAGACACTTTCGTTTCATTATCTCAATGGACAAAGATTACATCTTATACTAACTTTTTATTTTTCATTGAAATTGAGGGGTGTGGGCAGAGTTGTGAGCAGATGCATGGTCAATCAGGCTGGGGGGGCATGGGTGTGAGTGTACCCATTCACTTCTAGGGAAGAGGGAGGGGAATGGGTGGGCAGAGCTTTGACTGGAGGTGAGTGCTGATTGACTGATATAAGTAATATAATGGGTACACTATCAATCAAAATTGATATCTGCCTTCTAGACCTTTACAATCAGAGGGACAACTATTGCATGACATCCCAAGTTAAAAAAAAAAATTAGGCTTTTCGACGTAAGAGATTGCTTTCAGTAGCAGGGTTAGACCTTTCGGCTGACCTAAAGAAAGAAGGATGCTTCAAAACATTTAGAAAAAAGCTAGACTAAACAGGCCTATTAACAAAAAAATACAAACCCAGTTTTATATATATATTTTTTTTTAAGTTTAATATATTTGTTCTATTTATAATTTATGCATGATTGAATTGGTTTACTATGTTGATATGTCTTTATAATTCTGGATATTTTAATTGTAAACCACACAAAACTTTGGATATGGCGGTATAAGTATTTTAAATAAAAAATTCAGTATATACTATTTAATATAAGTAAATGGGTCCTGTTCTCCATTCTGTTCAAAACAAACCTTTCTTCTCTAGTTTTGCAGATACATTCTCCAATGATTTCTTTGATTTCAGGATCAGTAACCTTTTCAAAGCTTGCCGGCTTGACACCCTAAAATAAGAATCAATAGTGCAAAATCATAGGAAATGAAGCTTAGGTCAATCAAAGTACCATTAATGGAACACATCCTTTACATTACCTTGAAATTAATGCAGTTTCTAATGAATTATTTACAATGATAACTATGGATATTGTATTTCAATTAGCTGGCTTGTTGCTGACAGCTTGGAATTCATTTTGCAAATCTTTCTTTGCTACTGGCATTTGGCAATCTTCCCTAGTGTCTCAAACAACTATGCACAGAACCTTTAAAAAAAAACAAACCTCAGCTCATAGTACATCTGTGGTTAAGAATGCTTCTTCAGATCCAATATGAAATCTGATCTAAATTAATAGTTTTGGTTCAGGTCATCCAATAAGAATGGGAACAGTCCCATAAAAAATCCAAAATTCAGCTAAGTCACTTCAGTTTCATTAACATCTATAGGGAGGAGAGCAAAACCAGGTAGAGCACAGCCAGCTGGAAGGAATGAGGAAGGAGTGGCTCCAATCATGTTTCATCACTTTTTCCAACCAACCTACCCCAACTGGCAGCTGCATCACAGATTTAATTTGTGTGAAAATGAAACAGCACCATGAACCACCAACAACATTTTGTTCAGTCTTCTGTTGGATCTCAGAAAGGAGGAGATTTTGAAGACCTTGCTTCAAAGTTCCAGCATTAAAGAAAGCAGATGTGCTCTTACACTCATGTCTTAACTGTGCTACTAGCAGCAGGAGAACAAATCTGTCAGAGGGTTACAGTGTAACTGTATATCAGCAGGTTAAGACTGCACTTTTCTACAGAAGGCAGGATATGCCATGTCTTAAACCTACAAAGATTGATTTTCTCTTGCAGTTTGTACAGAGTGGCCAGTAAGATATGGCAGCTTTTGTTGTGTAGAAGAGTCAGACATTGACATTGTATTGTATGTCTCTTGCACTAAGCTCTTAGTATTCAGAGTCAGCAAGCATGCCTTGGAGTGTTGATACCACTGTGCTTGCTGCCATACTCTATTCTTTGATGTGTTCATGCCACTGTTTGTGCCTTTTACCTCTCTCGGTACCATGGGGAATAAATGTTACTCTGTGTTTTCTGCCAGCACATTCCAAAAAAATTGATGGAAGACTCCCAAAGAGTCAAAAATAGTATGCATTGCTTCTCCCATTAACCAAGGGCAGAAAATGAAATGAATGGCTAAAATGAAAAATGGGGAGTGTGAAGTCATAAGAGAACCACCAGATAGTGTAGTTCTGTATTAGAACACAGGCAGTGGCAATTCATTTTTTTCAAAACCCTGAGGTCCTAAACTTAAAAAAAAAAAAATTAGGATGGGGAAGATCATCAAGGAGGCATTAACAGGAAAGGATAAGCTAGGGAGAAGTAAGAGTAGTATACAAGATTGAAAAATATTTAAGAGCAATAAACATTTAGGTTAGAAAAATAAAAAGGTAAGAGGAAGAGGCCACTTTGGTTTTCTAAAGTAGCTGAAAAGTTAAGGATAAAAAGGTTAACATTCAAACTATAAGAATACACAGAAAGGAAGAAAGGCAACAATTTCTGGAAGACCTAAGAAGCTGAGGGAATAGTCAAGAAAACAAATGGAATCAAAATAGCCAATACACAAAGCAGAGCAAGACTTCTTTTGATATATTAGTGTCAAAAAGTACAAAAGTGAGAGTGCAAGACTCAAAGGTGAAGCAAGAGAAATATATAGCTGTAGAAGAGAAGATAGAATTGGAAGGTTTGGAGTAGGACTGCAGAAAACAGCCACCAATAGGAATCTGAGGCAGATCTCAATCAATTTTCAGAAGTCTTGAGGAGTTAGCAAAACTCAAAGTAAATAAAGCAATGGGGCTGGGATGGGATACATCTGAGGGTATGTTCTGGCAATTCTGCTATCTGACTTTTTCAATGCTTCTTTAGAAGAATGATTCCAAAGACTTGGACAGGAACAGATGTGAGTCCTCTTCACAAAGGTGAAAGTGATGAGGAGTCTGAAAAATACAAGCCAGTTGGTCTGACCACAGTGGTGACTAAATTAATGGAATCACTTAAAATAGAGGATAGTACAGTTTCTGGATTCTAGTAGATTACATGGTTTTACTATGAGGTAGGTCATGGACAAATCTAATCAGTTTTTTTGACTAGGTGACCAGAAGGTTAGATCAGGGAAGTGCACTAGATGTAGCATACTTCAGCATTTCCCAACCTTTTCACTCTCAATGCAGATCTACAAACATGTGTGGCACACCAACCTCCATGCACCAGCCAATGTGGACATGGAGAGGATTCATATGGCGAAAAGAGCTAGCTTTTTTTTTTTTTTTTTTTTTTTTACCTATTACAATGTGGTCTAGAAGAGGTAAAAGCCCGACTCTGGCCAAGATTTGCTCATTTGACTGAGCTGCTTCAGGGACTACAATAATCATATTAATAATATATATTAACATACATAAATACATAAAAAAATGACAATTAACACAAAATCATAAGATTAAATTCAAATTAAAAACAAAATGAATAAATACCATGACAAATACATTAAATACACATACAGAAAAAATAAAGGACAGTTAGGTATAAGGATCAAAATTTTACATTTTTCTATTAGTGTCAAGATTCCTACCCAAATAAAAAAGTGATATTGTCACCATACATTTAGCTATACCATGAATTTAATTTTTTTTTTTTTTTTTAAGAAAGTTTAAAATCAATGAGCTCATTGGACAAGTGTTTGTGTATTCTTGCAATATGGAAAGGCAATTTTGACACCATGTTTCTATTTATATTCTTTGCAACATTGTAGATGTCCAAGCACAACTTTTCTGGTAACAGAAGGATTGAATGTGGTATTTTAAATATCATTGAGAAAACTTGTCTGATCTGTACAGATACATACAAAATTACATCCTTTCATTGCATAGCCTTTTTTTTTTTTTAAAGAAATATTTGCATTCTCACTATTTTTTCTGTATTTGTACTTTGGTGTATGTGTATTTAATGCATTTGTCATATGGTATTTATTCATTTTATATGTTTTTAATTTTTACTGATCTATTCTTCTTGGTTGCTACTATGCCACTTTGGATCGGTTTCCGTCTTGTTTCCTGGGACCAAAAGAAGAGCTAGGAAAGCATTTGAAATCTCACCACTATCTTTTCCAATTTTTTAAATAAAGGAGATAGGGAATCAAGACAAACATGAGCCTGCCACAATGGACCACCTCCCTCTGTATACTTTTGGCTGCCGGAGCTCAGAAGGATGGTCTTGTCTCATTCAAGCCTGGGAATAAGGCAGAGCCTGGAAGGTCTCAAAATATGGAGAAATGAGGAGGTACAGTGTGCAATGCGTGCGCTGCACAAGGTGAGTCCCAGCTAGCTGCCCAATTACACTCCAAGACGCATGCTGAAACAAGGAAGTAGAGGAATGCGTGTTTACACATTTTATCAGAAGGGAGCTGCTGCACTTTTAAGAACCACTGCTATCTCAGCGAGATGCAGAGGGGAGAGCCTGGGTGTTGGCCTAGAACTGAGCATCGAGCAGTGGTGACTTTTCCGTGGCACACTTGATCAGGTGTAAAGACACTCGGGGAAACACTGGAGTACTTTGATTTCAGCAAGACGTTTGACAAGGCTCCACATAGGCAACTGATAAACTCAGCACTTAGATATGGGCCCCAGTGATTGGGTAAGAAAGAGTGGAAGGTGACAAAGGGTAGTAGTAAACTGGTAAAACTCCAGTGGTGTGCTGCAGAGGCTGGTCCAGTTTTGCTTAAAATTTGTTAGTGATATTGCAGAAGGACTATCTGGAAAGATTTGCCTTTCTGCAGAGATCCCACCAAAATCTCCAAGAGTAGACAACTTATAGAAAACTGGCACATTGGGATTAATGAAAAAAAAATGCAGGGCTATTCATTTATATTGCAAACACTTAAGGAACAGTGCAGAATAGCAGGTAAAGTTCTTCTATGCATGAGACTAGAACAGATCTGGGGGTGATAATATCTGATACGGTGGCTGAACAGGTAGATAAGGTGAAGACAAGTCAGAAGCATCTTAAATGCATAAGGAGACGAATAGCCAACAGGAAAAGTGAGGTGATATTGCCTCTGTATATGTGGAGATCTCATGAGGAGTTATGTATAGAATTCTGAAGATTACGCCATTTAAAGAATAAAAAATAAATAGTCCAGAGGACAGCTACTAAACTGGTCAATGAAGGACAGATTTAAAGATCTAAACATGCATACCCTGGAGAAAGATGAGATATTTAAATACCTCAAGGAATACCTACACAGGTGGGCCTCTTTCAATGAAAATGAGGCTCTGGATCAAGGAATGAAAGGATGAGGGTGAAAATGTTAAACTAAGGAGTAATCTAGGAAATATTTCTTCAGAGAGTGTAGATATATGAACAGCCTCCCTATGGAGATGGTGGAAAAGAGGGCAGTGTCAGAATTCAAGAAAACATTTATTTATTTAAAAGTTTTTATATACCGACATTCAGTGATATCACATCGGTTCACAGTGTAACACAGACGCCTGGGATGGTGCATTACATCGAACAAGACATAGGACAAGCACAGGGGATCTGAGAGGGATTGTAAATGAGCAGGAGATGTTGATGGGCAAATGGGATGGGCCATATGGCCTTAGTCTATCATGTTATGTTTCTATGAATAAACTTTCTGATCTGAACCAAACAGAAAACAAAACCAAAAATCTGAACCAAAATTTCTAATGAACACCATTTGTAGTCTCTGAAAATAAGCATGTGTGCTAATAGCTGGTGAGGAATAAGTGCACTCATGTTACTAACCTGACTAAACAGGGTTTTTAATATTCTCATTACAATCAACCTTCTCTGCAATGTCCAAAAGGATTTACGTATTTATTCAGTCATACCCAAGAGCAATAGCTTATTTTAATCTCAGACTGCTTGATCTATGTTCTATTGTCACTGGGTAATACTACATGCTTTTCAACTATAAACTCAAACAAAGCAATACAGAAAGGAGATATTCTCATCAGATGTGCATTCTGTTTTTCATCAGCTTGAATAGCATGTTTTTCTATTAAACAAAATCAAAATAATTCCTGTCTTACTTCAACAGGACTAGTCAAGGATGCAATTTTTACAGAAATTGAGTATTTTAAGGAACTATGAGCAGTGGGAAACTATAATCCATGCAATATATGGCAATAGACAGTTTATAGACTTATCAATTATCTAAATATATATCTCATTATTTATGTAAGCATTTCAGAGATCCATGTGGCCCAAGATTAAAGGCAGCTTTCCATAGATGTATCATGGTAACACAGGTAACAGTGAATGATGGTAGGTAACATGTTAAAATTCCATCCTCACAATCCCCATGCCTTAAATTCATAAATCCGCAAAAAAATGCTGCAATCAAAAGCTGCCTGCATGGTCAATTTTCTCAATACAATCATGCACAACCATTACCTTCTTCAGAATGCTTATCTCAATATGCAGATCAATGAGCTTGCTCACATAATGCAACACCTTCTGATCTATTTTTTCAAACAACCAAAAATATTCATTAGCTACCCTATCCATGCTGAAATGAAGAGCTGTAAGAAGCCCTTTTCATTCCATCCCCCATCTAGAATTAAACGTTCATAAGAAGGCAGACTAACTGTACAAATATGGCTGCAAATCAAGACAAATATTAAAACCATTAACAATTGTATAAAGAATTACTTGAATTACATTTTGGCAATTTGCAATCGGGGAAGTGAATATATAAGTTTAGGCTCCTATTTATTCTCTCTCATGAGAGCAATTTGTGTTAAAGTAGACAAGTTCACAATTCCTATAAATTCTTGCCCATTTAAAATAGGAAACTACATATTTATCAGAAAATGCATCCATTCATAAAATCTATTTTAGTGCTCTGAATCATAACCTTTACCTTGGGCATCAAATATTACAAAAGCATGCAAATATACATCTAACTTCCACAGTTCTGCAAAATCCCAGGTCAGAGAGATTTGATAGGCATCAGCAAACCATTAGTAAAGCAAATCATTCTTAAGTAGGCAAGTCCGTGCCCTATTCAACAAAACAGTCCAAGAACCCATGAATCACCAGGTTAACTTTACTAAGATTTAAACACTGTCTTAATAAATCGAAGACCTCTCCCTTCTATAAAGGGTCATTTTTAGCAAGACATTTTAAAAGCATAGCATTCAACTCAACTGAAACAGCCTACAGGGCTCATTATCCTGCATGTCTCCTACTCATAGTCTTGATCAAAAACTGGTCATTTTGGAATTGGCACCTAATGTAAAGGGCAAACAGTCATACTTTGTTGCACTGCTTTTGTAGGTCTAAACCATCTTTGTAATGAAGATTCACCTCTAACAGCTTAAAACAGGGTTAATTAACAAATGTTAGGAAATAAAAACACTATTAGCTACCCAGATCTTCCATTTAAGGTTTTCCTGAGAAATTTGTCAATTTTTTTTTTACTCACATTGTATCCAAGTATAAGAAATAAATTAAGAATGACTCAAACTTTCATGTTAGTATGAGTAACTATTGAAAGTCAGAAAGTCCGTCTTCAGAATTCATAATTTCTGCATTTCCCTTAATTTCTCAAAACTATATTACTGTGTAAGAATGAAGCAACTGCATTTATACTATCGATGCTTAGTCTGAGGTGTAAGGAGACCTGCTTTTTGGGTAAACATGCTTTACATTAGCTTAATCAATGTCAGATCTTTCAGAACATTAAAGCATACTTACGCTTGTGACTTTCCTGTAAATTTGAGCAGCATTCTGGCATTCTGAGTATGGATACTCCGAGGTAGCCATTTCCAACATGCACATTCCAAAAGCATACACATCCACTGACTCATCATAATGCTCTTCATACATCTCTGGGGCCATGAATTCTGGAGTACCTGTAGACAAAGTAGAAGAGGAAAGAGTCATCTTCACTAACAAAAAACCAAACATTTAAAGACCAGTGACTCATAAGAATGAATTCAGAATTTTTAAAACCCCTTTTTTGGGGTGAGGCGAATACTCTGGACAAGCCCTGGAAAATTAAACTCATTGCATTTCAATAAAGTAAAGTAATGTGGCTGACATGTTAGCACAGAAAATTGAAGATTAAGTCCACACACAAAATAGAGAGAACTGTTTTAATCGACCATGGGTTTTTGATCCTCTAAGTAAATTACTCAAGAGTAGATAAATGGACCTCCAATATGGGTTTTGGAACCCTTGCTCTTAACTGACAAGTGAAAAAAAAATGCCTCATCCCAATATCCTGCATCTTCCTCATAGGAAGAGAAAGGATATGACAGATGCTATTCCAAATAGTTCCCCACACACTAGCAGTCTCAGTCACAATGGTTGTGGATCACATGTCAAAGAGGCAACCTGAATGCTGACCTTCATTTCAAACAAGAATGGAGCCACATACTAAAATCTCACCGAAAGCTGAATGACGCGACTTTTGCAGAGCATATCGAAAAAGCTCACACTCAAGTAAAACCTTGAAAATGCCTCTACCACACAATTTTAAAGCCACTCTGATGTCTCATTGCAAACAATCTTCTCCAACTTCAGAGTTCAATGCTTACACCAGGCTCCCAAGTTTGGTTCTGGAGGGCTGCAAACCAGAGAAATTGAGGATTTCCACAATGAATATGTAAGAGATATGTACATGCATTGCCTCCAACTGTATGCAAATCTCAGGCATATTCAATGTGGAAATCCTGAAAACTAGACTGGTTTTGCTGCCCTCCGGAACCAGATTTTGGGAAAGACAGGGTTCTCCTACTGCTTTTTCACTTAAGATTAATCATTAAAGGAGATATATGTCAGTGTACAATGGATAGCATGGAGAGATTATCCACTCTTACAAAGGACAGAGCAGTTAGTCAGCAGTCTCGGTGCTGCATTTCAACTTTTGAGGAAATGAAACAAACAGATTAAATCTTGCTACCTCCTTAGAATATTGATGAGAAGCTGGACAATCATTTCTCAAGTCTGCTGCACAAAGAAATGAAGTGACACTTTTTTAAAGCACTTCCAGCACTGGCAAGGAAATTAGATTTCTATAGGTTACCATCAGATATATTTTTATCTATTTTAGGTTGGCTGCACTATTTGGAAAAAGCCAAAGCATTAAACTGCTGCCGAGACAAAATCTTTGAGGGGGGGGGGGGGGGAGTATTCAAAATAGAAAGGCATGATTATACTATTCTGCATTAGTAATATGGAAATAGTTGTATGCAAAAGTTATACCTAGGTTACATAGCAAACAGAAAATGGATCTTACTAAGCATGGCTGGCAATATACTGAATCCATCAACAATTCAGCACCCACATTACGCTATTGCTCTTAGAGAAGTTCCTCTATTACAAAGTGAAGTCTGGGAAAAATGGACCAGTTTTGACCGAAACTGATTACATTTCTTCCCCCTTTCCTGAAAGGAAAACCAATGGAAGTCATTTCACATTTTAAATGTCTGTGAAAGTCCATATAATTTAAGCTTTTCATGAAAGTGTTCCTCCTTCCCTATCATAATGGTAGGATCACATTTGTCTTTCTCCTCGTTTGCCAGAACAAGAAGTCTACAATCATGAATCGAGAGACCCAAAGCATCAGGGATGGAAACCTTGCTCTCCAATTTGTTGTCCTTTCCGGAAACATCTCAAATGCCTTCCATTATAAAATTATTTAATCAATGTTTAAACTCCCCAGGGACACATTAGCTTGTGCACAGAGGCGGCAAAGAGAAATGTCAGGTGATATAGTATCTTCATCTAAGACCAACTCTAAATGAAAAGCACATTCAAGCAGCGTTGTCTAAATCATGAAGGCTGCTCACCCTGTAAAACCGTTGCTAACAATAATTTTCTAATGGTTTGACACTTGCTTGGTTTGGCTTGTAAACATTGCTACCTTTAACATAAGGGTTGGGGGTATCCTGCACGGAGCAGCAGTTAGTACCATAAAACTCGTTGGGCAGACTGTATGGACCATTTGGTCTTTTTCTGCCATTAGGTTATGTCACTAATTTCATGAAAGGTCTACGGGTAATCAAGTATTGTTCAATCTATCGATTCTAAGTTTCAAACAAGACTGCAGAACAAGTATATTTTAATCCAGTTTCACACTTCTAAAGGACACTGTTTACTTCTCTTTGAAAACTACTTTGCTGACTTGCTAAATTAGTCATAAACTAGTCTTCAACATTCATATTAATCTAAGCATTAAACATGTCCCTGATCATCTATTTACGTGGAAGACAGATACTTAGATGCATTGTGATGTATCTTATGACACCAGGGATGGATTGCAGGAAAATATCAGCCCGGAGGATTTTTTCAAAACCGGCCCACAGAGTATTGACTCCCTCGTGCAACTTCCTTGCAGCATATGCATAAACCAGGTCCCAGAAGAACACCAAGTCAACCCTGGAACATGGCAGAATTGACCCAAAATATCTTCGAAATAAACTTAACATCCTTCCTAAATAACTAAGTAGAATACAACCTAGACCAAGGGTGAGCAAACAGAGCCCCTGTGCCATCCATGCAAATTGGTTGAGCCTCTCCAGAAGTCTGCTTATATCTCTATAAGAGATTTTATGGATAGATATAAGCGCACACAGATATTCAACATTTCTAGTGTAGTCAACCAATACATTCCTGAACCAGCTGCAAGTAATGAGGCAACTATACTGCTAGCCAGTGTCAGACACACACACCCTCAGTCACACAGATTTTTAGATTGTATATGCCAATAAAGTTTCAGCACACTCTCAGACCTTCTTAGACTTTCACTCTAACACATCCACACACAGTGTGCACGTCTGTCTCTGACTTGCTGATGACACTGCAAATATGACACCAGGTCCTAACACACCAATACACCTGCTATTAGGAAAAAGAACAAATCTAGCTGTTAAAGATCCCTACACAGAAGTTACACGCTAGCAGAATGCCTCACCTCTGTCACGTCTGCAGAACACACACACTCACCAAATACAGAAGAGATAACTAGAAACATGCAAACTAAAAGTCACTCTGTATGCAGTGCAAAAAAATCAAACACTATTCCTCATTAAATGTCAAATAAAATTGAGATAAATCATAATAGTAAAACCATACTCATATATTTAATCATTGGATGTTCTATTCATCAGCTGCTTTGAAATTTCTTTATTTTTTAAATTTCCCAATCAATGCAATACTTCAAAACAGCTGACAAACACCCAATTAAAACTAAGGCTAAAGAAAATCCCCTATTCTCCATACTGGGGAACTTTAATCCATGACAAACTCAGGGTGACTGGAATCCATAGTTAGGGATGGGAGGAATGCATAAACTTTTTCCTCTTATACACATGCTCTCACATTCATTCGCTCTCACGCTCTTTTATTCACTGGTTGCACATACATTCGCTCACACAAATGTTCAATGACTCGCTCTTGCTCACACACACATGCTCACTCTTATGGTCATACACATGCCCACTGGCTTAAATAATCCTCTTGCTCACACATACTTTGGAAACCACAAGTCCAAGTATGTTATGCGGTGCAACAATGGAAAAACAATCATTCTTCACAAATCAAGCAGTATGTCAAAACAGCTGACAAACATCCAGGAATGAGAAAAATTAACACATTTTTTCTAATATTTCACAACTCAAATATTTCCTGTTAAACACTGAAAAATATAAAATAGGATTAAAAAATCTCCAGCTCGCCATACCTGGATTTTTTAGATTTACGGTCATCCAGAGATTGTTGTGGATTGGTGGAAAGGAGAGGGGGAGGCACACAAACTCCTGTTTCCCATACACATGCAGGTTCTCTCTCACACACACATATGCAGGCTCTCCCAAGCACATGCAGACTCTCAAACATACCCAATCTCATATACACACATTCTCTATCTCCCCCTTTCTTCTGGGCCTTGTCTAAGGCCCCACTGGACAGCCAAGCTGCTACTCACTGCTGGAGGGGAGGTGGGAAGAGACCACCATAGCAGTGTGCTCCGCAAGTCTCTGGGCCGTGATCGGATGGGCTCTATCACGGCCTTGCTGAGCCACCCTTCAAGGCCTCAATGAGTAGGTTCCTTCGCAGCCCTGCAGGCATCTCTTCTGGCAGCAGTGAGATGGGCTCCATTGTGGCCTCGCCGAATCTTCTGGGCTGCGCAACCCCTCTTATGTGGCCATGCCCAGGAAGCCTGATCCACCAATAGGCCAATTCGCTCCTGGCTGTGGTGAGATGGGCTCCACTGCGGCCTCGCTGAGCCATTCTTCGGCCCGTAACAGGTGGGGCTCTGCTGTGGTACCACAGGTTTCTTCTTGCCATGGTGAGATGGGCTACACTGCGGCCCCACCAAGTTTTTCTTTCTGGACTGCAGCAAACTCTTCTTTAGAGATACCTGGGAATTGAGTAATCCATTGACTAGAGAGACCAGCCCACCAGGGAATGTCCAATCCCCAGATAGGCCAATCCACTCCTGTATGACACTGAAAATCATCCTGTTCTCATTTAACAGAGCAAATTATCACCATATGAAACTAGAGCTCCCACACAAAGCAGTTCTGGAAAAGCTTATTTTGACTAAAAACCAGATAAATATGCCAGCCTGGTGACTCATTCAGGAGACCTGGATTCTATTTGAGTTCAACTTTCACTTTTGGCTAGCTAGGGATGCCACAGAGGCAGGATTCACAGCCCCTTGGATGGGGAAGTAGGGGTGCGGGAAGAGGAGTCTCAGCTATTACACAATGGCAACACCTAGTGAAAAGAGATGGTCAGGCCAAATAGGTCAGGAAGAAAAGTTATAAAATGGGCAGGTGGGGAGGAAACTGTGGATAACTACCACTAAAAGGTGCTTCATTCTGCAGCCCAGTGGAGGCTCCTTCTGAATGAGTTGAAAGCCCAAACGACCAGAAAAACCAGAGTAAAAAAAACAACTTCATTCCTTAACTACTCAAAAGGAGGACAATACCTAACATTAAAAGTCCAGGTTTTTTTTTTATTTATTGAATTTTCAATTGCATGACAAAGAAACCTTTGTACAGAAATTAATGAAAGTTTACAAATAAGCAATATTTCAGATTATTTAAATCATTCACCAATCGAAACAATTCTTTCAAATATTTCAAAGTAATATTGGAGAGAGAGAATTTAGGAAAACATCAGGAGCATTAAAGAAAAACTAACTAAAAAAAAGAAAAAACTCCCTGTTATCCATTACCCTTCATTTAATTCGCGAGAATATATCTTAATTCGTGGGGGTGACTACTCTGGCGTTTAAAAACTCCCTTAGTTGTTCAGGGTTATAGAAGACAAAGACATTACCAGAGTATTTTACCACGCATCTTGCTGGATATCTTAAAAGAAAATCTGCCCCAATCACTCTAGCTTCCGGGCACATTGAAAGAAAAACTTTTCTGCATGTCTGAGTGATTCTTGATAAATCTGGAAATATCCGGATTAAACCCCCCATATACTCAATATTTAATGCTTTGAAATAATATCGCATAACAAGTGCCTTATCTAATTCAGAAAAGAAAGACACAAACAAAACTGATCTTTCTATAACTTCAAGTCCACTACTTTCCAAGTATTCAGATAAATTATCCCTATTGGGGATATCTGAATTTGATTTTGTCTTTGTTTTAAATATAAGATCTTCTTCACAGCTGGCGTTTGTTCATCTGTGATCTTTAGGATCTCTTTTAAGTATCTCTTAAATGTTATCAATGGAATTTCTCCCAGCACTTTGGGGAAATTCAGGATCCTAACATTCAGCTGCCTTAAATAATTTTCTACAGTCTCTAAACGAGTAGAGACTGCTTGTTCTCTAATACATCCAGTATTCAAATCAGAAAGCAGTTTTAAATCACTTTTCATTTGAAGCAATTCGTTCGTTTGGCTTTCATTCTTTATTTGATTTTCCAGGGCATCCATTCTAAGGGTCTGTTCATCCGTTTTTTGTGTGTAATCATTAACAATCCGAGTCATCCCCACAATTAAATCCCAAAGGGACTCCATAGTTATTACTGCTGGTTTTTTTACCTCCAAAGAGAGTTTCAAACTTCCACTTGCCTCCTTCTCCGCTTCTCCAGTTGCAGGCAAAGACCTTTCTCTCCCGATGTTGTTATCCGGGAGCAACACAGGATTCGTGGAGTCTGTAGGGCAAGGAGTCGAATTCTCTAACTCCAACGAGACGCCGAGCAGCCCACCATGCTGAGACACTCCCGTGACTTCTTCCACTGGCGTCTCAGCCCGCTCTGGAGTCCTTGGAGGGGTCATCCTCGGCAGCTCTCGCGGCTCTGGGGGGGGGTCAACGATATTTCCCCAAGCGGCGACGAAACTCCTGCTTCCATTCCGCTAGCGGGGCTCGCAGCCCCAGTTTGAGAAATGGGGGTCGCGTACTGTGAAATCGCTCGTTGACCGGCTGGAAGTGTAGGTACAGGTGGGTACACACTCACTTTGCCCTTTCTTTTATGCGGCATTGCAATACCGCTGGAAATATAATTTCTCAGGAAAATGTAGCAGAGCGTTCAGCCTAGCGACCATTCAGGGAGCCATCTTGGATCTCTCTCCCAGAAAAGTCCAGTTCTATGACATATGGTGATTTAAGACTAAGCATGCAATATCATTAACTGCTTAATTAAATACAAATGTCTCAATACAGTTACCAAACGTGCTCATCAGGTGTCACTATTCCTTAAGTGCTTTAAGTCTGCATATGTAATAAAACAATATAAAATATATTACACTGTTTAAAATTCAGTTTGCATTCCTTGCATTGACAATGCATGCCATGCTGAAACTTTTAGGACTCTCAGATTCTACAGGTCACTGCAAGACAGCCACAATTTCAAGTCAAGTAACCTAAGAAATGCAACTGTAACTCAAGTTCCAGGAGTTCAGACTGTACCTAGGTCATCTTCTCTAGCAAAACTAAGCACAAGACACTAGAATCCAGAGATTTTAAAGGGTTCTTTCCTTTTTTTTTTATCTATGAAGAAAACATTTAGTTCCTCTGGCCCTGAAACATTAAATATAGCATAATATGTAAAGCAGTAACTCACTATGTCTATGGCCTTACTATCTTATATTTTAGATATGCTACTGAAGTTTGTGCAGCTGCAATTGGTTAGTTAATATTTTATGCATGAATTGCCTTGGCCTTGCGTCTCCAAATTAGGGACTCTAATTTTTAACTTGCTCTCTATATTTTTTTGGAATTGCATCTGTTCCTCACTTAGGATGCTATTTATAGTTAGGCAGGTTATACATTTATATAATAATGTTTTTAGACTGGGGAGAGATGTTAGACTGATACATGTACACTTTTACGAGCCAGGATGGTTCTGCAGGTGGCAATTAAAAACCCCCATCAAAACAGAGCAACTAATCTAATGTAGTGTAGGCACAACATGGAGTCTGGGCACATAAGCCCTCTCCAAGGTTTGCATGTTAAACCGGCCCCAGAGAATAACTGATAAGGAATGGATATTTAAACATTATCCATTTTTAAAATCACCACCTTAAAAGCACTATTTTTGTCTTTTTGTTTTGTGACATACCATCTTAGGTACTCTGCAGTAAATATATCAAGAATAAAGTAGCAATTACCTATTACACTTTTGGCAAATGAAGCTCGTTTGAGAGTTGCTAGGCCCAAGTCTCCTATTTTCACTGATCCGCTTGGTCCAGTAATAAAGATATTATCACACTTCAGGTCCCTGTGAATAATGGGTGGTGTCCTTGTATGTAAGAAATGAAGACCTTTTAAAATTTGTCGGCACCAGCTCCGAAGAACCTTTGGCTTCATCACCTTAAATCTCTTCAAGTACCTGAAATGCAAGGACAGTTATGGGATTAAAAAAAAAAAAAGGCAGCTAAGTTAGCTCTTTAAAGTTTAGTCTAGTTGGTTATCAAGTATCTATACAAATCAAAAAAAGCTGTGTACGGCATACAAAAAAGTGAGATATAAAGTAATTAACGACATCTACCAACCAGCATAACAGGCTGAAAGATCCAGCTCTTAAAATGAAGCTGAAAGCCCAAGTATGGAGATTTAGGTATTAGTTATGCTACTCTAAGAATATGACAAGATGACTAATTTTAATAATTGCTCCTGTATATTCCAAGTAGACACTGCAGAAGTTGTACAGGAAAAGAAATAACCAGCCAAGTTAACAAAACAATTAATTCCTTCTCAGGCAGAATCCCCAGTTTAGAGCTACAAAAGCTACAATTTTGTGGTCTGAAATCCATGACTTGATAAAAGCAAGCTTACAGCACCAGAGAATATAAACCCTGCAGGCATGACATTTCAGTTTCATGAAACCCACACTTCACCATGCATTTATGATTGCGAATCTTGCTTTAAAATTCATCCAGGTCTTGGATACTCCTGATGTATCTAACAAAAAGATTCCTTTCTACAAGTGTGTAGTTGTCCTCCACCCTCCCAGGGTACTTACGTTTTGAGTGTCCCCGATGTCATTAGCTCAGTAACTAGCACAATGCACTTTTTCACCTTCAGGCAAGACTCCCAGAAGTCATAAAACCTAACAATATTTGGATGCTGCAGACCTTTCAACATTTCTGCTTCTTCTTTAAATCTCTGTCTTTCCACCTTTGTAAGTTTCCGATCCTATAGTTGGGAAACACAAGATCCATAACTAATGGATAGAGCATTTGTTTTCACAGAAAGAAATACCATTTTGGTATTTGATATGTTGGTATTTACATTAGCTTGGGGCAGATGATTAGAAATCCATAAATTACTGAACAGAATTGAAAAGAAAAGTTAAGAAGTCCACTAATGCAAAGAAAAGTTAGTTCAGAGAAACCAGATTGGTTCCAACTTCCATTTCTCCCTAATTAGTCCTTTAATGAGCATGTAGCATTGTTTGTTAATTTACTGCATAGAAAAGGGTAAGACTACCTACTACTACAATCTTTCATTCACATCTCCATTTTAAACTTGTTCCTAACCACTTAGATTTTTGACAAAGCTATTATTGGACCTTAAGGGGTCCCTCAAAAAACATGCATAACACTGGTTGGATAAATAAATGCAAATGTTCTCTAAAATTTTAGCTTATATTTCTGAAATCAACCAGATCCCAAAGTTTGTACAACTGACTTGGCAGTATTTATAATTTTACATACACTTGTCTGAGCAACAAGCATACCCAATATAGCAAATGTTGCTTATCTGTAACAGGTGATCTCACAGGACAGCAGGATGTTAGTCCTCACATATGGGTGACATCACAGGTTGGAGCCCAATCACGGACACTTTTGTCAAAGTTTCTTGAACTTTGACTGGCCCCTACTGGTCATGCCTAGCATGGCACTAACCCTGCAGCCAGCAGGAGTCCCTCTTCAGTCTTATGTAAGTGCTATAGGTAGTGCCGAAAAATAAAATAAAACGAACCCAACACCGCGGGGTGACTGGCAGGTTTCGTGAGGACCAACATCCTGCTGTCCTGGAGGAACACCTGTTACAGGTAAGCAACATTTGCTTTCTCACAGGACAAGCAGGATGGTAGTCCTCACATATGGGTGAGTACCGAGCTGAGGATGTCCGAACATGCACCAAATGTAGCCAAAGGTGTGCAACAGGCACAACAACTGGGGCGGAATTTGGTAGAAGGCATCCTGAACCCCACCGGGCAGGCAGAAGAGTGTTGGTACGTCATGTCGTAAATAGGTTACGCAAGACAGACTGGCCGAAGATTGAATCTTGTCTTCCGGCTTTGTCTAAGCAATAGTGGGCTGTAAAAGTATGGAGAGAACTCCAAGTGGCAGCCCTGCATATGTCAGGAAGTGGCACCGATCATAGGTGTGCTACTGAAGTTGCCATGGCCCTCACAGAGTGTGCTTTAACACGGTCTTGGAGTGGAATGCCTGCTTGCTGATAGCAAAAGGATATGCAGTCCGCTAGCCAGGAGGAGAGAGAGTCTGCTTACCCACAGGCTGCCCCAATTTGTTAGGATGGAAAGATACAAATAATTGAGTGCTTTTCCTGTGGGCAGCTGTATGGTCTAGGTAGAACGCTAGAGCCTTTTTGCAGTCAAGGGTATGCAGAGTCTGCTCTCCTGGATTGGAATGGGGTCTGGGAAAGAAGGTAGGTAGTATAATGGATTGATTGAGATGAAATTCTGATACTACCTTAGGTAAAAAATTTAGGGTGAGTGCGAAGTACCGCCCAGTCCTGCAGAAGTTTAGTGTAAGGCGGATAGGTAACTAGGGCCTGTAACTCACTAACGGGCCGATACAGTAAGGAGCGGTAGGAAGAGCTGCGTTAGTGCCGGGCGCACCCGCGTTTGCCGCATGCACAGTCCGGCTCACCTACCGCTCGATACTGTATTTAAATAGCTTGCAAATGCAAGCCGCGTCCAAGAAGCCTCCGTGAGGCATTAGGCCCGCGCAACTCATTTTACTGTATAGGCGCTTTATACAGTGCCTATACAGTATCCTGGGTGTACTGGTACCTGTCATTTCAAATGACATTTGAAATCCCCTCGCGACCCCACACGCAAAGTTAAACTTACTTTTCCCGCAGCCCTCCCCCGGAGACGGACCGCGGCCCCCCTGCCTCCCGGGGGCTGCCTCCCGGGGGCAGCCGGCGGCGAAGGCGGCCCCCGCCGCCGGCGAAGATGGATGCCTGCAAGGGCCCTCTCCCACGATTGCTCCCGGCGGCTTCCTTACCAAAGCGCGGCCTCTCCTCCGCCGTGACGTCCATTCGGGCCCCCAAGCCAGCAAAGCGCACGAACGGGCGTACTCGCGTTCATGTGCTTTCATTGGCTTGAGTGCCCATCAATTTGGGCGCTCAAGCCAATGGCTAGAGCCAGCGAAGCACATGACGTCACGGCGCGAGCGAAGCGAAGCGTACTTTCATTGGCTTGAGCGCCCAAATTGACGGGCGCTCAAGCCAATGAAAGAACACTTCGCTCGAGCCGTGACGTCATGCGCTTCGCTGGCTCTAGCCATTGGAGCCGAGAGCCCGAACCGCGCTGTGTTTCTTCTGAGGTAACTGTGGTCCCTTTTCCTTAATGAGCAAAGCAGAACTCGGGCGTCAGGGGAATTGAGTAGAGCGCTCCCTTCATGAAGCAGCCCTGAGAGGGCCTGATACAGTGCAGAATGTCCCGTGCCCGTAACACAAGAGAGGGGATGGCCCGGCTGAAGAGACCCCTAGGCAGGGAAGAAGCAGGGACAATTCTATCATACAAGACAAAGCCTATCAAAACCACTAAACTCCAGTGGAGATGTGCAGTGCTGGAGGGCGCCAGCAGTGGAGAGGTATAGTGTAGGAGAACAGTGACGGTGGGAAGGGGAGCTGCTGGAGTGCAATGGTAACATGTCGAGTCGCTTAGGGAGGAGGGGATTTTAGGTTTTCTTTTGGGGGAAAGTTTGCCGTCTACCCTTACCCCTGCCTCTAACGCAGGGGTCGGGGTAGGCGGTAAATTAGCAGGTTAAATGCGTGGCTAAACTGCAGGTTAAAAAGGCGATAGTCTGGGCACGCATTACTGAATGGGGGGGGGGGGGGGGGGGGGAATAGCTAATCCAATCGTTTACATCTCATATACATGCTGCGGGCGGAAGGGGTTACTCGATTTAAAGAGGCGGTAAGAATGGGTTAAAGGGGATAGTGAATCGCAGGTTGGGCTAATGCAGCCAAATTGTGAGTAAAAGGTGGGTTAGAAACAGGGTAACCGCGGCCGCACTTTACTGTATTGACCTGTAAACTCTGCGAGCCGAAGTGATTGCCAAAAGGAAAATCACTTTCCATGTGAGAAAGCGAAGTTCACAGGATTGGAGAGGCTCGAATGATGGTTTCATGAGCCGACCCAAAACTAGGTTGAGGTCCCAAGAAGGGGCCAGAGGATGCAGTGGAGGCTTGAGGTGAAGCAAGCCTTTCAGAAATTGTGTGACAATGGGTTGTACTTAGATAGGGACATCCCCAATACCTTTATGGAAGGCGGCTACCGCACTGACATGCATTCTAATGGAAGATGTTTTAAGACCTGACTGACAAGTGCCAGAGATAGTCTAGAAACTTCAGGATTGGACAGGTAAAAGGATCAAGGGCTTGAGTATAGCACCATGATGTGAACCTGTTCCATTTGTAGGAATACAATTTTCTGTTGTAAGGCTTCCGTGAAGCAATCAAGACACAGGAGAGTGGATCAGAAACGTTAAGTGGCTGAAGGATTAACCTTTCAACATCTATGCTGTCAGGGACAGGGCATGAAGATTGGGGTGGCAAAGGCACCCATCGTTTTGAGTTATTAGAAGCAGGTCTGTTTCCAGAGGAATGTGCCTGTGAATGGAAAGATCCTGAAGGGTTGGAAACCACACTTGGTGGGGCCAGTGGGGTGCTATCAGGATCATGGTTCCCTTGTCCTGGCATAACTTCGAGAGTCTTCGAGAAGTGAAAGTGGAGGAAATGTGTATAGGAGAGCAGTTGACCATGATAAGGAGAACGAGTCTTTTGGTGGATAATGTTGGCTGCGAATGAGAGCAGAAATTGCCTACTTTGCAATTCTGGGGTGACGCAAAGAGGTCTATTTGAGGATAACCCCATTTTTGGAAGATGGAGTTCGCTACTGAGGGGTTTAGAGACCACTCGTGCAGTTGGAAGGTGCAACTCAACTTGTCTGCCAACACGTTGTCCACTCCCAGCAAGTAGGTGGCCCTGAGGTACATTGAGTGGGAGATGGCCTCAGCCCATATCTGTGCAGCTTCCTGACACAGAAGGTAGGATCCTGTCCCTCCCTGCTTGCTGATGTACCACATGGCCACCTGGTTGTCCGTCTGATCAGGATAACTTGGACAGGCAATCCTGAAATACTCAGAGCGTATCTTATTGTTCGAAGTTCCAGGAAATTTGGTGTTTGGCTTCCTCTGGAGACCAGGAACCTTGTGTCTGGAGATCGGCCACATGGGCTCCCCACCCAAAGTTGGAAGCATCGGTGGTTAGAGTTATTTGAGGGTTTGGAGCCTGAAAGGGCAAGCCCTGTAGAAAATTGATGTGATTTGTCCACCAGGCGAGACACAGACTGAGTGAGTCGGTGACGTGGACAATGGTCGACAGGGGCTGAAGGGACTGTGTCCATTGCGACCTTAGAGTCCACTGCATGAATCATGGCCAGGCAGGCCATTGGTGTGACCTGAACTGACTCAATGTGTACTAGAAGGATGAGAAAACAAGCAGTCATCGAGCGTTGAGACTGCAGCTGTTGTGCCAGAGACATGAGAGTGAGGGCTCATTGTCTAGGCAGGAAAGCCTTTGCCTGTAAGGTGTCCAAGTCTATCCCAATGAACGATAAGCTTTGAGATGGGACTAAGGAGGATTTGTTGTAACTGACGAGTAATCAGAGTGAAATTAGAGTGTGTAAGGTGAGATGTAGGGATGACAAAGCAGATTGCTGAGTCTGAGCCCTGATTAGCCAGTTGTCCAGATAGGGGTAGATGTGAACACCTTGAGTCCTGAGGAAGGCTGCAACCACGACGAGGCATTTCATAAAGACTCGTGGTGCAGATGCTAGGCCGAATGGAAGCACTCTTGATAGTGCTTGGGGCCTACGAGAAATCTCAGGAATTTGCGATGAGATGGAGTTATCACAATATGAGTGTATGCGTCCTGGAGGTTGAGAGAGCAGAGCCAGTCTCCTCTTTGAAGAAGAGGAAACAGGGAGCCCAAGGTTAGCATCTTGGAACTTTTCTCTGGAGGTACTTGAGGGCTCGTAGATCCAAAATTGGTCGAACGCCTCCCGATCTTTTGGGGATTAGGAAGTACCGGGAATAGAACCAGAGGCCTTGCTGAGGCGATGGTACTGGTTCTATTGCTCTGGACTGGAGTAGGAGGGAGGCCTCCTGCTCTAGAACAATGAATGGTCAGATGTTTTCCATGTCATTAGAGGTGGGGAATCCGGCGGGATGGAGAGAAAGTTGAGATGATAGCCTTGAGCAATTATTGCTAGGACCCAGTGGTCCGAGGTGACTGATTGCCATATGTTGTTGAAATGGCACAAGCGGCCTCCCACTGGGACATCTGGTAATGGAATCTGGCTGCTGCTCTCTATGTGAGTCAAAAACCAGAAGCAGGGCCTTGTTGGGGGGCTGTCTGTGGCTTTTGCTTTCGGGTTTGATGAGACTGATTTGAGGAATGGTCTCGCAGAACAGCATCTAGCTGCTGACGGGTAGGACTTCTTTGGTCTATAAAAAGACTTTTTAGAGTCCTTCCGGAAAGGCTGTTTAGAAGGATAATCCGAAGGAAACAGAGAGCGCTGTCAGTCTCATGATGGTCCTTTAGTTCAGCCACTGTCTTTTGAATCTGCTCACCAAAGAGATTGTCTCCTATGCAGGGGAGGTCGGACAACTGCTCTTGCACTTCTGGACGAAGGTCTGAAGACTTGAGTCAAGCCCATCGTCTTGCTGAAATAGCAGCTGCAGATACGATATCTTTGACACTGCAACCAGAGTAACATGATCTAATCTCATGTTTGCCTGCCTCCAAACCCTTAAGTAGGGTGTGGAACTTTTCTGGAAGTGACTGAGGCATGGAGGTTGTCAAGTCTTGTAGTTGCTTAAAAATGACTATTATAAGGGTCATATATAGTTGGTAAGCAGCAATTCGGAGGATCAGCATTGATCCTTGAAAGACTCGGCGACCAATGGTATCCAAAAACTTCTGTTCCTTGCCAGGGAGAAAGGAAGTATGAGTTTGACCTTTTTGCTTTCTTTTGCTCAGATTCAACCACAGACTGGTGATCCAATTGAGGCTTTTGAAAACCTGGAGCTGACTGCACCAAGTAGGTAGAGTCAGTTTTCCTGTGGACTGGTGCAATGGAGCCAGGATGCTCTCTTTTTGAGAAGGTCAAGAAGAACTCAATGGATGGGGATGGAGGTGATTTCCTTGGGCACGTCCAGGAATTGAAGCAACTCCATCATCTGATGTCTGTCGTCCTGTTCCGTCAGTAACTGGAAGGGGACCAATTCAGACATGTCCTTCACAAAATTTATAAAAGAAAGAGCCTCTGGAGAACACTTTCTACTTTCAGTGGGTGAAGGTGGTGAGGGTAAGTCATCGGTGTCTGGTGAAGAATCATCAGTCCAGGTATCAAGGATCAGCACCTGTCGCTCTATGAATTGTAGAGGGATGGGGTAGTTGGATACCCGAAGGTCCTGGTTTAGGCTCCAAAAGCATCAGAGGAATAATCGGAGGCACCGATGAAAGTAATGAAGGTCCTGGCGCAGGCATCGATGGATGGCTCGATGGCACCGATGGAGGTATCGGTATCGATCTCGATGGCTGAGGCAGAGCTCCCGATGGAGGAATGCGGAACAGTCTCTCTCCTCCCAATGATAAAGTCAGCGGGGAGGACCGGGGTCCACAGGTGGAAAAGCGGCAATAAGCACTTCCAATGCTGCTGGAATCGGGTCGGCACTTTCCACTATTGGTACAGATATCTGTGCCGGGGGAACCTGGAGTCGATGCATCGCCTTGTCGATGGCCTCCTGAACCATCTGGTCCAGTTCTTCTCAAAGACCTGGAGCAAGCAGCCCCGGCAAACAGCCCCGGCACAGAAGGAGGCAGAAGCATTGCTGGAAGGACCACCGTTAAAGGCGGAGTCGCGGCTCCCGACACCCTGTCGGGTGAGGATTACCTCGGTGACCTGGTCTCCGAAAAGGTCGATGCCTTTTCTGGACAGGGTTTCTTCAGCGGCGGCTCGGACGATAGCGAGGTCGATGGTTTTGATGCCTCGATCTGAGACTTTCGGTGCCGATGGTGATGTTTCTCCTTACGATCCCCTCGGTCTTGATGGGGAGAAGAGGGTGTCGAAGGCCGGGAAGTGATAGATGCCAGGCAGTCACTGGTCAGTGGATGATGCTGGTGCGACGTTGATGCAATGGACGGAGTCGAGGTTTGAGCACTGAAGAGAAATCCCATCTTCTCCATTCTGGCCTTGCAACCTTTTGGTGTCATTAGGGCACATTTGGTGCAGGTCAAGACATCGTGCTCTCGTCCAAGACACATTACACAGACTTTAGGTGGGTCTGTAATGGACATGGTACGAGTACAGTCCGCACATTGACGGAACCCCGACGCCATGGCCATAGAAAAATCGAGCCGTGGTATGGTCGTCAGCCAGTAGGCCATGAGGGCCAAACTCGACGGTCATAGACTGAAAATGGGTAAAAACTTACCGGAGTACCGCAGACTGAAAAACGTTAATGAAGGGACCCCTGTGAGGCAATTTAACTTTAAGTAATTCCATGAGGAAAATTCCTGTCAGGAATCCTTGCAGAGCTCCTTAACCGCGTGGCTGCTGTTGCGCGGAAAAAGACTGAAGAGGGACCCCTGCTGGCTGCAGGGTTAGTGCCATGCTGGGCATGCCCAGTAGGGGCCAGTCAAAGTTCTAGAAACTTTGACAAACGTGTTCCGTGATTGGGCTCCATCCTGTGATGTCACCCATATGCGAGGACTACCATCCTGCTTGTCCTGTGAGAAAAAGAGAAGCTTTGACAAAATGGTACTTTCCTCCTTAAAAGCAGACACTCCAGAAACCATAAGCTTAAGAACAGTCCTGCTCCTATGCACACAGTCAAAATTTAAAAGCATTACACAAATGAGAAAACTTAACCTGAATAAATTCAATAAGGCAAAGAAGAAAGTGTGTTTAGAATTGTCAAGCTTAGGTCAAAATCTGCTTTTGACTACTCCCAAAGTCAGCTACTGTTGATTTCTGTGAGGGTCCATATACATTGGGGAATTTTAATTACTTCTGTTTGTAGAAGCAGGGCTGTAATTTTGTTACATGGGGAAAATGAGAAAATACAAAGAAAAAGCATGTTTGCTTACCACAAACTTTTTCAAAAATAGCAGGATGAATTAGCTCTTACATGTGGGTGATATATGGCAGCAGCAAATGGACTTAACTCTACAAAGCCGTAGACTTAGAGCTTTGAGCTCTATTGAGTATGTGTGGGAGGTCTTGCATGGGCATTGCCTCATGAACCTCCTTAGTCAATAATAATGTGGTCAACTCTCCAAGGAGGTGGGCAGGTAGTCCTTGGCTAATTAAGTTTTATGGAGACCATTATTTAGGGTAAGCAAACATGCTTTTTCCGCCCATAAGCAAGCTGACTTAGCCAGTACATGTGAGGAGTCCTATGCTGAGGGTTGTAGCAGAGCGTTTATTAAGCAAACCAGACTTCATCATGGAGTACTAAAATGTGAGAACAGATTTCTCAAAACTACTCGCAGACAGATGTTATCAAGACAGTAACAGGACATGAATGTGTGGCTTGAAGACCAAGTTGCAGCTTTGCAGATAGCTTTGATGGGTACTTCTCAGAGCCTTAACTAAATCTGCTAGTTAAAGACCTGCTAAGTCAAAGCAATGATGGATGCAGTCAGCTATCCTATTGGATCAAGTCCACTTGGAAACCACTATTCTTAGGTGGTAGAGTACACCTTTTGTAATATGCCAAGATCCACTTTCAGTCTAGGGTATGGAGGGCTCTCACTCATGCAAATGGGGCCTTGGAAAGGAAGTAACAAGAACTTCAGGTGGGTTCTGAGAACCAAACTGGAATGACTGAACTGCAGATACAGAAGGTAGTGGATGAGAGCTTGGAGTTTGCAGTTTACTTGCTTAGGTGATTGCAACAACGAAAATAACTTTCCAAGACAAAAAAAAAAAAAAAAAAAAAAAACTTTAAAGGAATAGATTCCAAGAGTTTGAAAGAAGGTTTCAGAGAGCCTCATTTAGATCCCACAAAACAAGAGGCTTCTGTGTCAGGGGTTTGACATGCCAGAGACCTTTCATGAAACAAGATTTGAGTGGATGCATAGAGATGGGTTTGCTATCCAACAAGATGTGGTAAGTAGTAGCTATGGTGCTTAGATGTACTCTCACTGAAGCAGTGGTAAGGCCTGGGTTAGAGAGGTAAAGCAAGTATATTAAAAGCTGAGAAGGCTCACATGAAAGAGCTTGTCATGCTGATGACAAGATGGAAAACCTTTTCCATCCGAAGGTGAAGTTTTTTCTGGTTGAGGGTTTTCTACATGAAAGCAGTAAATCTTCAATCTCAGATGGAAAGGAGATTTCATATTACTAAATGCTCAAATTCCAAGCTGTGAGGTTGAGGGCTGAAAGGTTGGGATGAAAAGTCATCCCACTGTCTTGAGTAAGAAGAGAAGAATCTGATCCCAGAGGTAATGGAGGACAGCTGGAAAGCTCTGCTATACACATACCAAACTTGTTTGGGCCACACTAGTGCTATGACATGATCCTGAAGGACTTTCTACACTGTTTTGGGTACAACAGGAATCTGTGGAAAAGCATCCTGTGCCAGTCTAATTGCTTGGTAGAATGGACCAAAATTTAGTTTTTTTCTATAATGCAAGCAGGTCCACTGATGGTAGACCCCAGTAGTCACAGTATTTACTTCAAATTGTTGCATAATCTACTCATGAGGTTGAAACATTCTACTGAGATAATCCACTAGTAAGTTGGAGATATCTGGTAGATAAGTCACCTGCATGGTTTCTTGACCTGCCCAGCTCCAGATCTTCAGTTCTTAGCAGTGAAGCCACAATCTTATTCCTCCCAGTTTGATGTCACAGAAATGGCAACTTGATTATCTGCTTGAAAATCAAGATACTTTTGTTGTAGAGGAGATGTGTGAACCTGTTGTGTGTCATTTTGTTCTGAGCTCCAGGAAACTGATTTTGAAAAGAGATTCATATGGAGACATAAGAACATAAGATATGCCATATTGGATGATACCAAGGGTCCATCAAGCCCAGTATCCTGTGTCCAGTGGCCAAACCAAGTCATAAGTAACTGGCAAATACCCAAACATTAAATAGATCCCAAGCTACTATTCTTTAATAGTTTATGGCCTTCTCCGCCAGGAATTTATTCAAACTTTTTAAAACCCAGTTGCATTAGTTGTCATAACCACATCCTCTGGCAATGAATTCCAGAGCTTTACTATACTTTGAGTGAAAAAAAATTCTCTGAATTGTTTTAAATGAGCTACTTGATAACAGGACTAGGTGGTAGGTACTTCATTAAATTATCAGAGAGTAAATGTAAATCCATTAACCTGTTCAAGTCCTTTCATGATTTTGTAGACCTCTTATATCCCCCTCAGCCATCTTCTCCAAGCTGACCAAAGGCCTTGGGTACAAAGTGATCCTATGTGGAGTCCCCAGCCTCTGGTTGAGGCATCTCGTGTGGACAAGTTGATGGGGACCAAGAGTGGAGCAACTTTCTGGAGTGCTTGAGAACTTAACCACCATTGCAGTTCCCATGCCATTGGTGGAATTATCCACACTACTGAAGACAGAGGTTGAGTGAGCTGATCTAACATCCAAGATACCACAGGAGATAACATGTTAAGGCAGGTTAAAGGAACTATGTGGATGCTACCGCCAAATGACAATTACCAGGAACCATGTGGCAGCAGACCTCAGGTTGGCAAGCTGTGCTTGGATTGGTAAGAACATGGCTGCCTTCCGAAGTAAGGAGTTGACTGACGTAGTTATGAACTGTAGGTTTTGAGTGGGTTCCAAATTAGATTTCTCACAGTTGATGAGAAACCTTAAGTTCTGAAGATGATGTATGGCCATGCCCAGAAAGTGGGAAACTGCTTTTTGAGAACTTGCTGTGATCAGTTTTCCAGATATGGGAAAACTTGAAACCCCTGGCAACGAAGGTGTGCTGTCATTACTATGAGGTATTTGATGAATACTTTGGGAATGAAGGAGAGACCAAATGGAATGACTTTGTATTAGTAGTGTGAGAAATCCAATTGGAAGCACAGATGTATCCAAATCCACTCTGCCCACTGGTGTTGAGTATAGGTATTCTTGAGATCTAGGGCATACATCCAGTCTGTTCACCGCAACTAGAGAGTATAGAACTAAATTGGCCAGTGTCTCCTAATGCTATTACAGACAGAGTAAGGTAGCACACATTTGAGTATGAGCCACAGGGGCTGGGGCAGGTAAAAATAAATCACAATTGATATATAAAGCATACTTATGTTTTGGTTTTTTTTTTTTAATGATGCATAATGGATAACCCTTGGCTAAAAAATGTGCTTGCAAGACAAAATCCTTTTGAGATGTACAAAGTCTCCTTATCCAGAAGAATTGACTAGTAGGTATATTGTCCCTGAGTGCAGGGGATGGTCAACCTCAAATTGCTCAGTAAACGGCTGCATTTTGCCTTTTGTAGAGGCAGGAACATTTGGGACATGTTACAAGCTCAGACATGTGAAGTGATAGGCTCTCAGCCTTTTCTGCCCTTGGCCATAATCCGTGTGGCCTTTGCACTGCATGCTCCCTCCCTCAATCTGTGACCATCTTCACTAACCCTGTAAATAGTAAAGTACCCCTTGCAGCACTACTCTGAAATTCAACTGGCTTTTACATTGTCTGTGCTCTTTAATCTATGTAGGAAAGACCATTAGAAGAATTAAAACAAGGATTTTTGTCTAAGAGAGAGACTCCCCTTGTCTCTCATTGGTTAGATAAACAGAATCTGGTTCCAAACCTAAGCTTTTTGTAATTGAGATGTTGTATCCACCTCCTAGAGGTGGTGATTTTTCTACTATACTGACCCACCGTGAACGTTGGATTTTAGACTTCTGATCTTTATCCCCTCGTGGGTTAAATGAGGAAATTTGAGTGGTCTGTTTTTCTGTGACCCTTTGAGCTTCTCAGACTGGCTATCTTTAGTAGTGTATGTGTTGTGATTCTGCTGAACTGACATCACCACATGTTCTCCTCTGTTTTGGCACTTTTTGATCTTTTAAAGCTACTGCCGGCGTTTTTCTCACTGGCAGTCTATATGTCGCTTCTTGAAAAATATGCCCTCTGATATTGTTGTATTTGGTGTTTGCCTTAACTGATCTGCTTTGATTCACCATTTCTATTTATTGCAGATTACATTTATGACCTGAGCAATCTAAACTGTCCCTCCCGATGCAGCTTTCTGCACAACACAGCCCGTATGGGGAGATTGATGCTACACCTATGAATTAACTGTAAAGTTTCATTCTTCAGAACTGCTCACCCAGTTTAACAATAAATATTGCTTTTGGTTAAGACATTTTTGTCTGTAGATTTATATCAAATTAAACACTTTTCCTATGGGTGTGTAGTGTATTTCTCTACTATTTGGTGTTCAAATAAGTATACATCAAAATTTATGTTAGGACTAATTAAAAATAAGTTTCATACTGAAGTTGAAAATTATGAATCTTGATAAAAACATAACTGAGCATAGATCCTTTCAGCGCTATCAGATGCAGCAATGGAGCTGCCAGGAGCGGGTGAGTGAGACCTTTGCTCCTGGCACAGTTTTTTTCGTCAATGGGGGGGGGGGGGGGCTAACTGCTTTAGACTGCAAGAGGGTGTTTTCAAAGTACGGGTAGGGGAGTTGGGACTCAATTACAAATGCAAAACTGAAACTGGGTAAGGGGCAGAGACGGCCTAGAAATTTGTGATTTCAAAAGTGCTGGGCAAGGTGGGGCAATTTATGGAAACAATTAAAAGCTGCAGTCTCACTTTTTTTTTTTTTTTTTGCCAACACTGACAGCGCTATTTACCTGGGTATCTTAAAGATATCCAGATAAGTAGCAACTTATTCGGCCACACAAGTCTGCCGGATATACCAGATATTTGTCTAGGTTGGCCAAATTTCTCATCCCCTCCCTGGAATGCCCCTGAAATGTCTGTCTGGCTAAATTATAGCTGGATAACAACTTAACTGGCTATAATTTATCCAGATAAGTGGCTGAATATTTAGACTAATTACTCAATCAGTCCTTCCACTTCACTCAAAAGTTGAGTATGACTTGAGGGCAGAGGGCATGTGTCTCCCCTGCCCAACTTCCATATGGGCAACAGCTGCATCTATCCAAATAAGAGAGAAACCAGTGCAGAAATAGCATAATTGCAATTTAAGTTCTCTAGTCCACATCAGAAGCATTGAGAAACAGCAGCAAGTAGTGAGTTCTGAAGTGGTGGCTACTTTTGGGCTATGTCAGCTGTGAGACTGTACAGGCAATAGGTGTACCTGCAAGCACCAGAAGTGGCGTTAAAAAGCAGAGCCACCCCAGAGGTAAAGAGCCAGATGAGTTGGTGGAAACCGCAACAATGTCAGAGGAAGGGGTTGACTGTGCTTCAGGCCACTTCATGAAGTGTCAATATGATCAGGTTGCAAGCCATAGGTGCAAGATGCTGCCAAATCGCTGACTTCAGGAGAGGGGCACCACACTTACAGGCTGATACAGTACAGTGCGCTCCGACAGAGCGTGCTGTTAACCTGCCATTGGACGCGTGTTTTCCCTTACCCCTTATTCAGTAAGGGGCGGAAAACGCGCGTCCAACCCGCCGAACCTAATAGCGCCCTCAACATGTAAATGCATGTTGATGGCCCTATTAGGTATTTGCGTGCGATTCAGAAAGTAAAATGTGCAGCCAAGCCGCACATTTTACTTTACGAAATTAGCACCTACCCAAAGGTAGGCACAAATTTCTTCCGGCACCGGGAAAGTGCACAGAAAAGCAGTAAAAACTGCTTTTATGTGCACCCTCCGACTTAATATCATGGCGATATTAAGTCGGAGGTCCCGAAGAGTAAAAGGTGAAAAAAGAGAAAAAAAAATTGAAGTCAGCTGGCGGCTGTCTGGTTGAAAACCGGACCCTCAATTTTGCCGGCGTCCGGTTTCCGAGCCTGTGGCTGTCAGCGGGCTAGAGAACAGACTGGCAAAATTGAGCGTCGGCTGTCAAACCCACTGACAGCCGTCGCTCCTTTTTCCCCGTTTCTACCACTGAGCCTCATTTGAATACTGTATCACGCACACAGGTGAGTGGCCTGTGTGCGCACCGGGAGAGCGGGCATTCGCCCGCTCTCCCACGAACTTTACTGAATCAGCCTGTTAGTGAGCTTGAGAGACACTGGCTTATATAGGCCATCACCACAAACCAAAATGGTTGAGAAATTTGTAATGTCTCCCATAAAAAAAAACCTTGAACTCTTACATGTTAGCTATGCAACAGCATAGCTCTTACTTTGTATAAAAAAAAAACCAAACAGCCTAAGATGACAGTTGTCTTCACACGTCTACTGGAAAACTATTAGACGTGTGAAACTACATATTTGATGGCCTCCTACAATTAAAGCATTAATAGGCAATCTACTTTCCTAGTAGCCACTACTGATAACACAGGAAGAGAACAGTTACAAGCACAGATTATAGTTCTTTTCCAGTCAAATTGAGTTTTCAGCAATTCCTTTTGGAAAAACGAGACCATAGATACAGGAGTTGCAAGTGTTGCAGAATTGGTCATTCTTCTCATATATTCTTTTTTGTTTTCAAGTTTTAGACAGCCAAGTGACTGAGCTGCTTCCATCTGACCTTAAGATCCCATCCTCCCTACTGTCAAGATGTACCTTGAAGATTTTAAGGTTGTGCTCCATTAACTCTGTACATTGACATTCAACTGAAGGAATGCAATGTTATTATATTTTTGTTTTAAATTAATTTGGATATAGACTACTTCCCCTTGTTTTTAAATAGCACTTGTTTTCACATCAAGACATTACTGTGCAGCTTTTTCAAATATTCTTTATGAAAATATTCTTGTGCAAGTTCTTGAACAGTAAGCAAGCACATACAGTCAATAGAACATTTCAATTATAGTAATCAAATGTTTTGCAGCATTCTACATCCTTTTCTCCTTACTAAGAGCTACTATCAGATTCAGTCATGAAATTTTGTAATCAAATAATCAAATGTAAAATCTTTTCAAATGACAATGCCAATTTAGGCCAGAGCCCAATGTGAATCGCTCCAAAAGTTTTCCAGAAGTTAGGGAAAATCTCTACCTGAGCCTAAATGAAGTTTTTGGTCATTGAGATTTAGGTAGCTTCATAATAAAGTATCCTGCAATGCTGATATAATTTGCATCAATGTAGAATAAAAGCAAGATCGCTTTATTCTGTCTAGAAACAGCAACATTGTTTTTTCTAAACCAGCATGAAGATGAAACAGTATTATTAAGCCCTGTGCACATAATCAAAAAAAGTAGCCTAGTGGTTAGAGCAGCAGGTTACAAGCCAGGATTCAAATCCCACCTTGGACAGGTCACTTCACCTTCCATTGCCTCAGGTACAAACTTAGATTGTGAGCCCTCTGTGGATAGGGAAATACCTACAGTACCTGAAGGTAATCTGCTTTGAAGGGCCAAAAGTGGAATATAAATCAAACAAATGTTCAACTAGTTGTCCTTTAGGTTTTGATCTTTCCTAACAAAAGTCCAAGGACAGAACTCATGGGAACATATTGAAATGAACTACCCTGAAATCACAGAAGAAAGTAGATCGTATATTAGCTCTCCTCCAGAACGGTCATCAGCATACATTACTTAATACTGTAGCTCCCCTAAATCAGCCCCCTGAGGTAAACACTGTCAGAAAGGGACATAGCATTACAAATGCCTTCAGAATGTTTTAAAAGTAAAATCTGCATAAGAGGTTGCTTCATGGGTTAACAGTTTCGAGTCATAAGAACATAAGAAAATGCCATACTGGGTCAGACCAAGGTCCATCAAGCCCAGCATCCTGTTTCCAACAGTGGCCAATCCAGGCCATAAGAACCTGGCAAATACCCAAAAACTAAGTCTATTCCATGTTACCATTGCTAATGTCAGTGGCTATTCTCTAAGTGAACTTAATAGCAGGTAATGGACTTCTCCTCCAAGAACTTATCCAATCCTCTTTTAAACACAGCTATACTAACTGCACTAACCACATCCTGTGGCAACAAATTCCAGAGTTTAATTGTGTGTTGAGTGAAAAAGAACTTTCTCCGATTAGTTTTAAATGTGCCCCATGCTAACTTCATGGAGTGCCCCCTAGTCTTTCTACTATCCGAAAGAGTAAATAACAGATTCACATCTACCCATTCTAGACCTCTTATAATTTTAAACATGTAAAAATGTCATGTATGTGCCATCCTTGGACAGATTGATACAAACAGCCAAATATGCATGATGCAGCACAAACTAAGCTAGCTAGCAATTTAGAAGCACACAAAATTGATATAGTTACAAAGGGAAAAAAAAAAAAAAAAGCTGTACATGGACATGATCAAGCCATCCAAAAAGCCTTCATGATCAATATTCATATCCCAAAACAAAAAAAAATAGTTTTAAAAGATCTATACTGAAAGTCCATCCAGATAATTGCAAAAAGTACATGATACCATTGATAGAGCAGCTGGATACCACTGTGTATGCCAATAAGCATTTTGTCATTGCTTACTCAGAGGGCCTTGTGGGATTCCCTACATTTACAATTTCTTTTGACTTAATACATTTTAAAAAGTGTTAGTGTTTATTAAAACTAAAAATATATTTCCATGTAGAAATAGAACATGAAGGCAGATAAGGATCTTGAGGCCTAACTTCATCCCTGCTGCAGTTCCGTAGAAAGCAGTCGATCTCTGGCGTTCGCTTCTTCATAACCGGGAATTCTGTGCTTATCCCTGACTTTCTGGAATGTTGTCACCATTTCTCTCCAACACCTCCCTCAAGCAGCTATTCCATATATCCACCACCTTTTCTGCAAATGTTTTCAAATCTATCCTCTTGAAGCCTCACACCATGAGGCATTCTTTCCTCAGAAAAAGTGGAATTCATAGCCCTCCTTCCCACACCCATCCCTCCTCTATAGCATCTCTGTGCTTCACAAAAAAATAAGCAAATAAGCGCACAGATGTTGCTGCACAGGCTGCAAATCCTAAAGATCTCTTAGGTTTTCTTCACTTTGGCGGTCACATTTACAGTAATTATGGTTGTGTGGACTGGCAAACTCTTACCACACAAAGAACCTAAATACAGGCGAATAAGGATCTGGTAAGACATGGTGGAAAAGGTGAGCATGAAACCAGGGCCATTGCTTCTCCTTTTTGAGTCACTCTGACCCTGCAAGCCTGTAAGGAAAAGGGGAGGTGCTGTGAATGAGGGGGTGAATGCAGCCCAAGCTCTGTGGGGCCATAGTGGACCCTATTCCACCACAGCAAAGAGGCCCTAGAAGGGCTGCAGTGGATCCCATCCTGCTGCAGCCTGAAGAGAGGGGAAGACCCTGAGAGCATTGTGCATACGTGAGACAGCTTGTGTGTGAAGGTCAGAGCATGGCATGTGTATGAGAGGGACTGTGAAAGAAAGAATGAAAGTATATAAGTATGTGCAACCATGTGTGTAAGACAGTGTGAGCTCACGTGCATGAGAGACCCTGTGATATACTTATGTACATGCCTGTGCTAAGAACGAACACATGTGTGTGGTGACTAGAAATAAAGATCCCAGGTATAGACACATCAGCATTTTTTTTTAAATCACTGTAGACCCAATATAACGTGGGCAATAGGATCCAAAAATGTAGTTTGTATTATGTGAGCCTGCAATATATAGAGTTTATATTCAGCACCACTTAGTAAGATAAGTACAAATTTATCCGGCTAAGTGGTGGTGGCTGTTTGGTCACATTTAGCAGCTGCCACTTAGATATTCAGCATCACTTAACTGGCTATCAAATTTGAAAGCCATGAAATTGGAAGCCCGCCTTTGCCTGCAGGGCTGGCACAACCCACTGTACAAGCCATGCACTTGCACGGGGTAGAGGCCTGAAGGGGGCGGTGACCTGAGACCACAGTCAGCCCCAAGATGAAGACAATGTGGCTGACAGCCACCACTGGGCCCCACTAGGAGGCCAAGAATAGAAAGAAGCCGTTTCCGCTGCCACGCGATGGTTCAACCACCGTGCGGCTGGCAGCCGGGAGCTGTGGGGCCACCCCATGCTACCAACCTAAGGAGCCAGAAGAATAAAAGGTTGCAAAGTGATTTCCAACCTTCCCCATGGCAAGTGAAGAAGAGGAAGATGAGTGGCTGAAAGGAAAGTCCTGTGTGTGTGTGAATGAGTAGGAAGGAATGTGTACGCAAGTCAGAGCACTGAGACTGATGAAGAGACCAAGCTCTAGAGCTGGAGTAAGAGGTCTAAATGGTTCTTTGAGCAATAAACTCTGAAGTTTATATTAGGAAATGTTGTGGTATCAAAGCATAAGGGGTTCTCTGAATGGGTGGGAGTCCAGGCCTGCCATTGCTCTTTGTGTATGAGTCTGAGCATGTGTGTGAGAGGTTGAATGTATGTGAGCATGTAGGTGAGATCTTGTGTGTATGTAAGAGCATGTGTGTACATGAGAGCATGTGTGTACACGAAAGGGAGCATGTGCATGAGAACATATGGTTTGTATGTTTGAGAGTGTGTATGTATAGATATCTGAGAAAGGGAAGAGAGTTTGTACATCCCTTTATACTTTATGGTTTCTATTTACTGTATTTGGTAAGGATCTGCCTGTGTGAGCAAGGAGAAGTATTCTGCTAGCATTTAGGGATCTACAGCAGCTTTTGTTTATTCTGTTTTCCTAATAGGTGGTGTATTGGTGTTTTAGGGCCCAATGTAATATTTGCAGTATTAATCACTAAACAGAAGCAAACACCTCTCAAATAGTCACTCACACAAAGTGTAACACTCTAGAGAGGGAAATAGTCTTTCAGCTATTTACCACCAACGCATATCAAAGACTAGAGACAATATAGGCATTTGCTCACGGTAAAACTTTAATCCGCTGTCTCTCGCCCTCAATGGGCCGCAGGCAGTAGTCAGCCTGTGAGCACAAAGGTATTTAATCATCTATTGTCTCGTGTCTACCCAACTATCCATCCAAACTTTTTTTTAAGTTTATTTTATATATGTGAAACATTAAAGTGCAAATTGTTAAAGCATCTCTTAAAAAATCACTAAACCGGCTAGTAACCAACAGTTATTGATCAAAAATACTTAGCCATAAAATGGTCAATCATTTGGAGTGATTCAGTTATTCAACCCCGACATGGTCCATGTTTCGACTCTGAATGAGTCTTTCAAGGGGAATGAATATCTCGGCTTTCTGTGTAACCGGTCAGGAAAAATTTCATTTAGTTCCTGTGAAGCAATGTAAAAAGTTAAAACTCGAAACCTCCACACACCCAGCAAGACAAAATGTAACAATAGAGTATTCAACTCACAATCATTCCAACTGCACGCAAAGACTACAATTATAACACAACAATACCCTCTAATAAAAAAGCACTCTCAACATAAACTCACCGGGACGCCTAAATCACATTTCTCCGGTTTTCAACATGGCGGTTCACGCCTTTGTCATTTCTGACTACCTAGCCAAATTTAAATAGACCGCTAAGGTCTATGAAACCGGAAATCAAGATAGTTTCCGGTTACTTCATCGCCAGCTGAAAACTACTAGTCCCGACGGGCCATACGGCTATCAGCTGTCACTATGATATGATAGGGAAGGACCCAAAAAGCACGAAGGAAGGCGATCTATAATAGCCGTCAGGATGAAAGAAAAGAAATAGATGCCTGTAGTCTTAAAACAATCCTTTATTGCAGTGGAGACACAAGGGTAGCCCGACTCTGGCCGAGTTTCGCCGTTTCAAAACGGCTGCCTCAGGGGCTTACAATAATCTTCTTGAATTCATTAGTTATATATCGACTAAGAATATAATGTCGCGAATGCTTCAAGACGCAACATAAGAGATCATACAGCTCTTTATATGATCACATTATATTCTTAGTCGATATATAACTAATGAATTCAAGAAGATTATTGTAAGCCCCTGAGGCAGCCGTTTTGAAACGGCGAAACTCGGCCAGAGTCGGGCTACCCTTGTGTCTCCACTGCAATAAAGGATTGTTTTAAGACTACAGGCATCTATTTCTTTTCTTTCATCACTATGATATGATATACAGAATTCCTAACTCAACACTAGCTTTCTTTATTGAAAAACTGACCAATCAATTTCCTTGTTGAGGCCCTTAGGAATAACTGAATCAAAAAAATATATCCATTTTCTTTATTGAAAAACTGACCAATCAATTTCCTTGTTGAGGCCCTTAGGAATAACTGAATCAAAAAAATATATCCATTTTTGTTCTCTTTGTGTCAAAGAGATCAAAATTACCGCCCCGATTGCTCGGAATTGGCTGTTCAATTGCCGCAAATTTCAACTCTGCAAACGTGCGATTGTTCTCAATACAGTGTTGAACACACGGTGCCTCCAACCTGCTCCTAGTTATAGCACTCCGATGTTCGATCATTCGCGTCTTGAGATGCCTCAGTTTTCCCAATATATAATAATGGGCAAGGGCACCATAGGGCATAAATCACCCCTTTAGATTCACAAGTAGTAGCAGCTGTTAATTTAAAATTTCCTTTGGCAAAAAATGGCAACTTAGTGCCCTCAAAAGATTGATCGCATACAGAGCACTTCATGCAGGGTCGATGCCCAGCAGCCGGGTCTGCACTTGTAGTGCTACTGCTTGTCTCATCAGAAAAATCTGAATGTACAATCAAATCTCTGATGTTCTTGCCCCGTTTGAATGCAAAAATAGGAAAATGTTGAAAACCTTCATGTAATCTCAACACATGCCAGAATTTTTTAATCACCTTTTGTACTCTATAAATTTGAGTTGAAAAAGGTAGTACACATACCATCTGATCTCTATCATGGTTATCTCGAGCAGGTTGCAATAATAGATCTCTATTAATCCAGCGGGCACGTTTATATGCCTTCTTGATAATGTACGAGGGATACCCACGTTGTGCAAAATTGATCATCATAGAGCGTGCCTTCAATTTATATTCAAATACATCCGAACAAAGACGTCTTAATCTCAAAAATTGACCAAAAGGTAAGTTGGAACGTAGGTGATATGGGTGACAGCTATCAAACCTAAGAATCGTGTTCCTATCTGTCGGTTTTCGATAAATGGAAAAATGAAATCCCGACTGCTGAATACTAATAGAAATGTCTAAGTATGAAACATGCTTTTTATCAAAGGTAAAAGTGAAACTCAAATTGACATCACAATTCTGTAGCCATTCCATGAAGGCTGTAAATAAATGTTCATCACCCTCCCACACCACCAGGATATCATCAATGTACCGCTTCCACAGTTTCACATGTCGGCAAAAAGGATTATTTTTCAAATATTTATCTTCGAAGTCTCCCATGTATAAATTAGCGACATCAGGCGCCATGGTGGCACCCATCGCTACTCCTTTGGTTTGATGGTAAAAGATTTTATTGAACATGAAAAAATTGTTCTTTAAAGCTACCTCAGCCAAAGTGCTAACAAATGCTGAAGGAATGCGGTTATCTTGATTCACTGTATGAAGTGTACTTTTGATGATATTAATAGCCTCAATTTGCGGTATATTAGTATAGATGGATACACCATCAATGGTGGCAAGTGCTAGCGATTCATTAGGAAATAATCGCCAGTGATGTTCTCTAATTGTGTCATCAAATCTGTAGAATCTCTTACATAAGATGGTAGCTGTTTTACCAAGGGAGCTAAGAATTTGTCAACAAAAATTGACAGGGGTTCCAATAAAGACCCCCTAGTTGATACTATCGGCCTCCCCGGTGGCTTGTCGAGGGACTTATGTATCTTTGGCAATACATACAATACAGGTGTCTTCGGAAAGTCTACAACCAAAAAACGTTTCTCTCTAGCTGTAATCCAAAATTTAGAAAAAGCCATGTCAATGAGAGAATCTATAGTAGACTTCAATTCAGCAGTCGGATCTTCTTCCAATCTTGTATAGTAAGTGGTATCTTCTAGCTGTCTCATAACTTCTGCACAGTAATCTTCAGTGTTCATAATAACAACTGCCCCACCCTTGTCCGCTGATTTTACAATAACTGAGGAGTCTTTAGCTAAAGACTTCAAAGCTGCCATTTCCTTGGAAGAACAATTACAATCTTTATTACAAGAAAAACATTTTTTATTCCTTAACTCATTCAAAACCAAATCACGAAAAGTACCAATCGTCGGATCTATCGGACCAGGGGGGCACCACTTAGATTGTGGAACAACTATAGATGTGTCTAATGTGCAAACCCTGTTTTTCGAAAAGAAAACCTTTAGAGACAAACTCCGGATGAATTTGTGGAAAAAATTTTCAATCTCAAACATATCACATCTGATCGTGGGCACATATGATAGTCCTCTCTCCAACATGGTAGTTTGTTCTATAGACAGCTGTACCATTGATAGATTTATTACCGTGGATTCTGCTCCTGTTGAGATCGAGTTAAAGGGCGTGGTCGAGCTGTAGTATTCCCCGTCCCTGGATTCCATCCCGTAGACTGCTGGTTTTTTTGATTCTGGAATCATGCTGCTAGAGCGAAACGAGCAGATCGCAATCACGCAAAGGAAAAAGCACTTTGACCAAGAAAAGCCATCGTTCCATTTTCAGCGCACGTATAGCACTCTTATGAAGGAGCATATTTGCCATCATTTACTGAGTGTGTTACTATAGCCGAGATACATAAGTATATTCCATGCTTAAAAGTGAGGGATCAAGACACTTATCGCATGAAGTCTTTCACGTAGTACCTTGGCATTACAACAGTGAGTCTTGATTGGTATAACACTCTGTTTTGTATACCATTATCCACTCCCACAACAGTGGACTTGCACTGAACTGTCAAGATAGCTTAATGGAGTAATGGATTAAGCATCTTGTCTCACTGGGGTTAGCAATGATTACAAACTTATTCTAACAACCACATGGTTGGAGTTAGAATTTCAGAACAAGTAGCCATATAGGCATTTCTATTTAGCCTAGTATTGGCACTTTATGAGGTTTCCCCAGTTTGACCATATACAATCTCTTTGTATTTGAGCTAGACTTTCTTATGGTTTATTGTTGATATTACAAGTGTCTGGCATTTTCTGGATTTTTTTTTTTTTTTTTTTTTTTTTTTTTTTTTTTGAGTATTTACACACATGGGTGACATCATCCAATGGAGCCAGTCACAAAACTGATCTCAGATTCTACAGCTTTCAACATGCTCTGAGGATGTGCAGCTTTAGTCATCTTCCTGCTCTTCCGTCCATGATACAACTAATACATGAAGAAACCAACTCCCAGAGGAAGCAGGAGGGAAACAGGATAGACAACCTGCTGTCCTCTGAGAACGCCTGTTACAGGTAAGCAACTTTCTCCAAGGACAAGCAGGATGGCAGTCCTCATGTGCGATTCCCAAGCTACAGGCTGCTCAAAACAGGACAAAGCGGGGAAACCCCAGTGCTGAAGGCACCACCTCCCATTTGTTTGAGACAGCCAAGTCATAAAGGGCCCTAGGAGGGAAGAGTTGTGTTTTACACCTCAGAGAGACCTATAGGACAGGCAGCCAAAACCCAGATGCACAGAGGCGCCTAAGGCAGGGGTGCGATGTGAACTTGGGGCAAGAAGCACACCAGCTCACAAAGTAATGCAGTCAGAATTTCTGACAGCTAACCCTGACAAGCATAGTAGGCCCAAAACTAAAATATGCTGTTTCTCTTTGTATCACTGCCAAAATTCATCCTTTCCTTTTGAACACACTACCAGAACCCTTATTCACTTTCTCATCTCCTCCTGTTTAGACTACTGCAGCCTGCTTCTCTCAGATCTCCCAGCAAGCTCTCTTTCCCCCCACTGCAATCTGTCCTAAATTCAGCTGCACAAATTTATCTTTCGCCAAAGTTGCTACACTCCTATAACCTCTCTTCTGAAGTCACTGCAATGGCTCCATATCTACTCCCGCATATATTTCAAGCTCCTCTCACCTATAATTGCCTTCACTCTGCAGCACCTCACTACCTCTCTTCTCTACACCCTGTTCATTGGACACGTCACTATCTGTGCCCTTCTCCCTGCACTAATTCCAGACTCTGTGCTTTCCACCTGCCCGTGTTGTGTGCTTGGAATAGCGTTCTTGAACTAGTGCACCATGCTCCTGCTCTTGAAGTTTTAAATCCCATCTAAAGACCCACCTTTTTTAAATAGTTTTTAAATCTGACTGACTGCTTTTAGTCTTAAGTTTCTTTTTAACCTTTGTCTTGTTTTATGAAATACCCCAAATCTCTTGTCTTGTTTATATTAGATTGAAAGCTACTGAGCAGGGGCTGTTTTTGTATGTTTGTACAGAGCTACAGAAATGTGGAGTAGAAGCAGAAGGCGTTGTAAGGGCACAAATTACCAATCAAAAGAAAGCTCTTTGACAAAGACTGCAAGTTTTCCTTTCAGTGTCACAAGACAACCAAAAAACTATCTGGGGCTAAAGAGCACTCCAGAAAGAAAACTGCAGCTCACTAACATCTGAAGAGGAAAAACAGAATGCTTTTGCATAATTGTGCCCAATAATTGGCTGATAGCAGCAAAAATCACTTTCTTGGATTCTATATCTGTCCTGTTTCTTACAACCAATAGGGTTTGTGGCAGCCCGCACCTGCTGAGCTACAAGAAAAGACCTGATCCCCCAGGTCAGATGGCATGGAGCCAAGAGGGCCAAGAAAAGAAACAATTGCAATAAGATAAATTAAAGCCAAGGACAACACAAACTGCAAGTACAGCATTTATCTATTAAGGAGAAAAACTGCTGGGCTATACAGTGCACTAGGCCTACCATGAGGCCAGCAGAGAAGCTTGAAAAAAAGAGAGGGAAAAAACAAAACACTAAGACAAGGAAGGAAAAAAGAAAACAAGGCTCCGATAGAAAAAAAACAGTTGCAGCTCCAGAATTGTCACAGTAGTAGCTGTGAGAAAGAGAGCAAGTTCATACTGCAACCACACAGCTCCATGGAAAGAATGAAGGGCTTTGCCTGGGTGCAGGAAAATGACTACACCTGCACATGCTCAGTACAGTATGTTGAAAACTCTAGAATCTTTGATATCAAAGTTCGGTGACTGGCTCCATTGGATGACGGAGTCCATGTGTGAAGACTGCCACACTGCTTGTCCTCTGAGAAAGATCTCTATGCACTGTTTTCAAACATGGACTATTTAAAATAAAACAGTTGATGTGCACAATATTTGAAATACACCATTATAACTAAAAAAATTTGTCCAAATGGGTAATTCCAGAAGAAATATATAGAATACCATCTCTGACACAAACAGAATCATAGTCCATCCATTTGTAAACAAATGTATACCTCTTGCCACAGTTATCAAGGTTTTAGATAAAAATAGTTATGTCCAGTGCCATAGCACATGAAACTAACTTACTTCTAAAGATACTGAAGGAACTTATCTGCCACCACACAGGAGCATTCAATGAATAAGTGACATTTCGAAACATTTATCAAACATATGTTCTCCACTGCAAACAGCCAAGCTATACTTATCTGTGCAACATGAAAAAGTAAATTAAATGTTGCTACAGAAACCATACAATAAAATTTTTTACAGCTCTAATCAACGTTGCTGTGCTTTGAACCTCACAGTGCAAATATGTAGCAATGTTCTTTAAAACACTTAGCACAGAAAATATGGATTTTCCTCAGTTATACAGATTGTGAAATACATAGCATTATGGTGCTTTTCCTTCTCTAGATTAGGAGTCACATGCTCAGGGAAATGAAGCCATCCAAGTGTAACCCCCCTTTCCTTGGGGGTTTACCTTTGGAGGCTACAGCGGGGGTGAGATGGTGCTACAGCTCCGGGATCAGCCTCTGTCCACCAGAAATCACCAAATGGGGACCCAAAATGACTTACAAAATTAAACTCAAGGTCCACACCATGACTTGGTTCCAAAACAAGAGCAGAAATTGTTAGTCTAAGGAAAATAGAGTAGAATTTCTGAAATCTTTCAAAAATAAATACTCTCAAAATACACTCCAACAGTAGTAAGAAATTAGTCATCTGCAGTTTCTAGAAATGATCACTCCTTCCTTCAAAGTAAATATATTAGTAGGTCACCTCTTCTGAAAGGAGCCCCCATGGCATAGGGTCCTTGCATCAGAGAAGCACCCTTCAGTACAATACCTTCACTGTGGATTTCCCTGGTTGACAAGATCTTTTCCTTGGGAGAAATCTGCCTGCTAGGTGCCACTCTAGTGGTCTTAAATGTCAACCACCAAAAACACTTTCCTGCTTAGCATCCTAGACTAGGACCACACACACACCTTTTCTTCTCTCCAAAACAAGCCTCTCTCTTCACATCACCCCCTTTGAGGGAATGCCGCCTCATCACTCAACATTAGCTGAATTATTTGCACATCCTTCTCCAATCCTTCCTTAAGAGGAAGAATCTTACAGTTTGTAAAAGCTCTGCAGTAGCAGAATTCTGACCTCTCAGTGAACCTGGAGAGCAGAACCCTCCAGAAAACTGCTTGGTGACCTTAGCCAGGATTACACAAATTAATCTATTCCACCGATTCAACATATGAAAATTTGTTGACAATGTTCTGATACTGCTCCCTGGACCAACCATATCACCACAAGGCCCACTCTTAGGTGGAAAATCCAGATCTGCTCTCCCCATTCCCTATAGAAGAGAGGTGGTCATCTGGTCCTCAAGAGCCACAAATAAGACATGCTTTCACGATATTTATCGAGTTTTATATACAGTCGTTTGGTTTCGCCATCACAACGGTTTACAAAGTTTTGATGTTTAACAGTGATCAAAAATTCATGTGCTTGTTAATTATCTTAGTTGTAATAAACATTGTTTGGTTGTAAATTATACAGATTAAATTAAGTGCTTTGGATTGGTTCTGCATGTTTATATGTGCCGCTAGGGAGGGAAGTTGTGGCAGAGTCATAGGATGTTTTGGTAGGCTTTGGTGAACATCCAAGTGTTTAGGTTTTTGGGTTTTTTGGTTTTTTTTAAGGTTTTTAGGTTTTGTTGTGTTCTCAGTTCATTTAGTAGGGAGTTCCATAGTTCAGGGCTTCCTAGGGATATGGCTCTCTTCTGAGTTGAGATAGGTTTGTGACGTTTATCTAAAGATTGATTTATGAGTTGGCTTAGGAAGGTGCTGGCAAATTCACTTATGGGCCAATACAGTAAAAATCACGGGAGAGTGGGCGAGCGCCCGCTCTCCTATGCGTGCGATACAGTAATTTAATTTATTTAGATTAGGGCGGGCGGTAAAAAGAGGCGCTAGGGACACTAGCACATCCCTAGCGCCTCTTTTCGGACAGGAGCGGCAGCTATCAGCGGGTTTGACAGCAGACGCTCAATTTTGCCGGCATCTTATAGAGCCTGCTGACAGCCACGGGTTCGGAAACTGGATGCAGGCAAAATTGGGCGCCCGGTTTTCAACCCATGAGCTGCAGGCCTATTTCAAATTTTTCTCTTTTTTTTTTACTTTCAGGACCTCTGACTTAATATCGCCATGATATTAAGTCGGAGGGTGTACAGAAAAGCAGTTTTTACTGATTTTAATAAGGGCATATTAGAGAGAAAATGCTTCGATAAAAGTTGCTATAGTGTACTTCTTCCTTCTAAAGTGGGACTTTGTATGATTGACTTGAGGTTTGAGAGTTTATCCTTGATATTTGTGGACAGATGGATGAGTGAATGGTCAGACCAGGGTACAGGGAGTATGGAGAGTGTGTTTGGTGGGTGAGGAAGATAGGGTTACAGAATACCAGGTCAAGACTACGGCCCTGTTTATGAGTGGTATCAACAATTTGAATCCAGCCAAGACTTTCCATAGCATCTAGAAAAGATGCGGAAGGGTACATAGAAAGTGAATCAAGATGCATATTGAAATCTCCAGCAATTATAGTTTTAGTGAGGTCAAATGGAAGGGAAGAGATGAGATGACATCTAGTAGAAGGGTTGAGTCGTGATGTATAAGGCCTGGTGGACAATAAATGATGGTCCAAGAAAACAAACCGGCAACCGATCCAAGTTGGCTGATAGCAAACGCAAGGAGTAGAAACGGTATAAAATGGACTTTATTGAATCTTGCCAGACTCTGGCCGAGTTTCGCTGAACGAGCTGCCTCAGGGGCTATTGCAAACAAATGAGACACATATATATTTGAAACAAATAAAATGAAATAAAATATTGTATAAATCATATTAAATCAAACAATAAATATAATAAAAACAGACATTATATAGACATAAATTGAATTGACTTCAAACATGCACACATACATATAAGTGTACAAATCTATATGATATCATTTCAATAAAACAAATGTATGTGCGTGTGTACAAATATCAAATGGCATACAATGGACAAATAAAATACAAAGGGAAAACCGTGTATACATACAAACAACTTGATAAAACCTTCAATAAGGGGATTAATTAAAAAATTAATCAAAAAGATATATGGCAAATTACCATCATGTGTATCAAAGATATTAGATGAATGTATACTGGAATTAAAGAAAAACATGTGTATAAACTTCAAAAATATATAATAGTATGTCTGTTTTTATTATATTTATTGTTTATTATGATTTAATATGATTTATACAATATTTTATATTTCATTTTATTTGTTGTTTCAAATATATATGTATGTGTGTCTTATTTGTTTGCAATAGTCCATGAGGCAGCTCGTTGAGCAAAACTCGGCCAGAGTCTGGCAAGATTCAATAAAGTCCATTTTATACCGATTCTACTCCTCGGACAATAAATGATTACACTTAGCACAAATGGCTAAGCACTTTGAGACTTCTTTGGCACTGGCACCACGTTAGTATCGATTCAATACACGCAGAAGCAGGTACACATTTAAATACATGCATAGTTATGTGCTTAATATGCACAAAACGCGCTGAAATATGCACACAAAATGCACAGCTGCATGTGCGCAAAAGCATGCATGACTTAATTATATGCAAAACTGAATATGAAAGATTTGCATACAACGGAGACCATACATTCATTGTGGCTATCCTGAAAATCGGGTCTATCTGCATCTCTTGAGGACTGGAGTTAGCCACCCCTGCTATAGACCAAGACAAGTCTTAAGAGAGCAATACTGGCTCAAAGTAGGGTAGACTAGTTATTAGGCCTGAACATCCTGAATTGGATTTTGTCTCATCCCAACCAATTGTGCTGTATTTCATGTACAGACTGGACTACACAAATATATATTAATCACATGAAATATACTTAAGTAGGGATAGCTTTAGGAAAAGCAAGCTGAACAGTCACCTTGGGCATTGAGATGAAAGGCTCCCTCAACATAGCCCACTGGTCTGGGCTGGGTCTGCCACCCTCTACACATGCATGGCCAGTAGGAAGAGCAGTGATTGTGTCAGTTTCATTTGCCTTAAAGAGCTAGTCTTATGAAAACAGCAACATTTAGAGATCTTGCAGCGCACACCAAGAGGCTGGCCCTGTGCAGTAGAAGCTGACATGTTAAGTACTGCTCCTGCTAGCCACAGGGGCCAAAAAGCTGGTGATATGGCTACTGTTGGGCAGTGAAGGAAAGAGGAAGAGGGGATGAGGAGATGTTTTCCCAGTAGGTAGTGTACTAGTTTAGTTTATTGCTCTTATTATCCTCTTCAAAATAAATCAAAAAACTATTTACAATTTAAAAAAAGATTCAATAGCAAAGTCCAAAAACCCCACACAAAACCATAGTGCAATAAATCTAAAAAAAAAATAATAAATTCAATTATAAAGGTTGGATTCAATAAAAAAAAAAAGTCAACTAATGAAATAAATCAACTAATATTAAAATAGATAAAAACAGTCAAGTTTTAATTTCTCTCCTAAACTGCTGTAATTCTATTCAAAATAAACAAAAAACTTGAGCATATTTCACAATAAAGGCATTTGATAGGAAGATGATTAAAGAGTAGACTCAAGTCTAATTTCAGATGGAGCGAGCTTTAGAAGTTGCTGCTGAGAAGACTGCTGCAATCTCAGTAGGATATACAGGGTCAAATTTGCCCAGTAGTGTGGTTGATTAGTATGTAAAGCTTTGAAAACAAGGACAAGATCTTAGTTAATTCTTGTTAAAACAGGAAGCCAATGAAGCTCTTCCAAAATGGGATAATGTGATTCTAACTTTCTTAAACCATAAATCAATTTGGCAGCCATGTTCTGTAATTATTAAAGAAATCCAAGAGTTAATCAAGAAAACCCCAATATAGAATGTTGCAATAGTCCATTCTTGACAGAAAAAGACTGTTCTAAAGTCTGAATGTCATGGAATTCAAGAAAGGGTTTCATCCGATGAATAAATCATAGATAAAATGAAGACCGAATCATAGATACTCGAGTACTGAAAGTTAAGACTGTCTTTACAGCAAGTATGGAAATTGACTCACATAGCATGATTTGTATACTGGCCATGCAAGGATTGCTGACCTGAGATTTGCTTTCCTATGAATCCACAGAGTAAGTTTTTTCTGGATTTGCCATTAGTTTCTGTTCCCATAGCATCAAGACAAACCATCCAGGTCCTCTACAAAATTGCATTAAATATATGTAGGGACTTTAATTTTCTGTTTTTTTTTTCTTCTTGGGGACTTCATTATAACAAAAAAAAAAATATTCAGTGGAAAAATTTCAGTTAGAATTTTGTCTATGAGTCCAGGAACTTAGTACTGATATGACATGTTTATCATCTAGGTTCAGAATGTTTTTTTCTGTTGGATTTTGTGTTATTTCCAAAGTGACTGTGCTGCTATCGAGTCAATTCCAGAATTTGTATATTATATACATTGAATTTCACTTGTAAAGATATAATTGTGTATTTCAGATGTAGTACATTTTATAACTCAATTAAAGTTTAAATCATAGTTGGGAGGTATAGTTGAATCCCACATTAATATAAAATTGATCTATTTTTTATATAATAACTTTTTCACCAAGTTATAAATGGGACAGTAGTAGGGTGCAGATAAGGAAAAAAGTAGCTGAAAAGAGTACCAGGAGGGAGAGGGAGAATGGATTGAAAGAGGGAGTGAAGAAAATTTCTTAAGTGAGAGAATACTGGAAGGGAAGAAAAGGGGAGAGAATGCCTGGAGGGAGAGAGGTGGGGAGCACTCTAGACCAGGGGTGCTGAAACAGGTCCCTAAGGGACCCCCCCCCCAAGCCAGGAGGGTTTTCAGGATATCCCTAACAAAATGCATGAGAAATATTTGCATACACAGGAGGAAGTGCATGCAAATAAGTGTCATACATATTCATTAGGGATATTCTGAAAACCCTCCTGGCTGGGGGGCCTGTAGGTCTAGTTTGAGCACCCCTGCCCTAGACAATATCCATCCAAGATGCCATTTGTCCTAGAGCCAGCCCCGTTTCTAAGATCAGCAAAAAAAGAGGGGCAAAATTGGTATATAGTTGAGTGCTGATTGTTATAATTTAGATTCTGGTCGGATTTAGTTGATAAGATATATTGTCTCTTATTAGTTTTAAATGTATTTTTACTCCATGCATAATTAAGCTCTGGAATTCATTACCAGAGGATGTGGTGAAAGCTATTAATGTATCTGCATTTTAAAAAAAGGTTTGGACAAGTTCCTGGAAGAAGTCTAAGCAGGGTAGAAGACTTCATATGTTTAAACTACACAGAACACAAATTTGTATGGAAGTTTTCAGAATACAAGATTTATTTTTTTTTTTAAACTCCATAAACCATTGTTAAGGTAGAGTTGCAGAAATCCACTTATCCCTGGGATAAGCAGCATGGAATCTATCCCTTAAGATCCTGCCAGGTACTTGTGACCTGGATTTGCCACGGTTGGAAATGGGATACTGGGCTTAATGGGTCTTTGGTCTATCACAGTATGTCAAGTCTTATGTACTTAAGTGGTTCTCCCCTTCCAAAAATATACCAGAGGTCCACTGCTTGTCTCCAAAAACTTGTGTCCTCTTAATTCTTATTCTCACAGGGTGAAGACTCCCCATGAGGGGCCTCCAGTTCATTTTCTCTTAAAATATCCTTGAAATTGCTACCAATTTTCCTCTCAAATGGAGAATGGGATCTTTCAGGTCAAAATCCCAAAAATCAACACAGCAGGGAAAAACCACTTCCTTTCTTTTTCCCAATCCTGGCAAGAAGTGTGAGCACAAAACTTCCTCCCAAAACAGGAAGAAAAATCCCAAAAAAGTAAAAATACAAGACACCCTCCAACTTCTAGGTGTATTAGAAACAAATATTTCACTAGCTCCTTTTCCCATTTCAGGGGTGCATGCCACACTGAGCAGGACAGGGAAACCAGCAACAGAGAACAAAAAAACCAGACATAACCAAACATAACATGACTTGCCATACTGGGTTAGACCAAAGGCCCATCAAGCCAGTAGCCTTTTTACAAAATGTGTCCATCCAAGTCACATGCTGCTTAAACAGGGCTAAGAAGTGAATTTCTGCACCTTAATGGTTTATGGACTTATTTAAAAAAAAAAAAAAAAAAAAAAAAAAAGTCTTGTATTCTGCAAATTTGTGTTCTGTGTAGTTTAAACATATGAAGTCTTCTACCCTGCCTAGATTTTCTTCCAGGAACTTGTCCAAAACTTTTGTTTTTAAATGCAGCTACAGTATAGCTTTCACCACATTCTTTGGCAATGAATTCCAGGGCTTAAATTATGTGCGGAATAAAAATAATATTTTCTCTTCGTTTTAAATGTATTACTTAGTAACTTCATTGTGTGATCCCTAGTCTTTGTACTCTGAAAGAGTAACCTGGTTGATGCTTACTCATTCCACTCCACTTTATACACCTCTGTATTAAGATTTTAGGTATTTTTAGATTCCCAGAAGATCATTGTACACAAATGTGGGGTTAGTGATGGACTAAAACAATCACCGATAATTGATAAAATGTGGATCAATATGTACACTGCACATGGCTTAGCATAAGGATCACTGAGACCTGAAAGCAGTATGCTGCTTGGTACTAATGAGCTTGAGATAAGCATGATACTCTGTTCTTTCTACATTTGTTTTTCTAAGAGAACGCTGGTGAATGCTAGTGCTCAGAGACTAGCTCAGGCTACTTCCTTAATAGCCAGGCTATACATTATTGTAACTGCATTTTAAATCAACCATAGCTTAACGAGTAGCAGCTGACCTGGCTAATGTCAAAGCTATGAGTGTGAATTAGAACACTTAACACTTGCAGACACTGGATTAGAGCCAGGAAAGTAAGAATAAGTTCTTTAGATGAGCCATAGACTTAAGCACGTAGCCAGTTTGTGGAGTCTCCAATGTTGTATAGCCTTCTGTTTTTCATGAAGATAGGCCTTCCTTTCTATGAGAGACTATGAGGAAATTTTCTTGTTAAACTTTTTCTTTATTTCTATCTTATTGCAATAACTAATTGCCTTGATTAATCTATGTAATGCTTATTGGGATGCTGTATGCTTATTGATATTCATTTTTGATATCTTTGCTGATTATAACATTTCTACCATATTTTTATTATATTTAGTAAACTAAGTTTTGCTTTTACAAGATTGTGGGTATGTGTTCTATGCATAATATACCACCACTCAATCCACCTTTCACAAACTATCATTTCTTCCCCCACTTATTCTTCTCCAAGCAGAAAGAGCTAACTTATTTAGTCCTTTCCTCAGAGAATTGTTCCATCCACTTTATCATTTGGGTTGCCCTTCTGTATCTTTTCTAAACAATTCTGCCATATTTTTGAGATGTAGTGACCAGAACTGCACACAATACTCAAGATGAGGTCATGCCATGGAGCAATACAGGTGGTATTATGGTATTCTGTTATTTGATTTTTGGCTGCTGGTGCATACAGAGGAAAAGATTCAGTGTATTGCCAACATATACTTAGATACAGTTCCTGAAGGGAAGACTCCTAATGTGGAACCTTGCATTGTGTAGCTATATTTTGGGTTATTCTTCCTGAAGTGCTTCACTTTGCACATGTCCACATTAAATTTCATTTGCATGCCCAGTCTCTGAGTTTTGTAATTTCTTACAATCCTCTTGTGGTTTAACAACTTTAAATAATTTAGAGTTATTGGCAAATTTGATCACTTCACTTGTTCCCATTTTCAGGTTGTTAAAGCAGTAGTCCCAGAACAGATCCCTGGAGCACTCCACTATTCATTTTTCTCCACTGAGAAAATGCACCATTTAGCTCCGTTTTCTATCTTTTAACCAGTTAGCATTCACAAATAGATACTGCCCTATCCCATGGCTTTTTAATTTTCTAAGACGTCTCTCATGAGAGACTGTCATATGCTTTCTGGAAAACCAGATACATTATATCAACTGGCTCAACTTTATCTACATGTTTAATTATGCCCTTTAAAAAAGTATCAGACTGGTGAGGCAAGATTTCCCTCGCTTAAATCCATGGTGGTTTTGTACCATTAAACTATGCTTATCTATATATGTTCAGCAATTTTGTTCTTTATGATTGTGCCACACAAAATCTTAAACTGAGACTCAGTTTCCTGTATCACCCCCTTGATCCCTATAAATTGGGATTACATTAGCAACCCTCCAGTCTTCAGGTATCAGATTTTAATGAGTTTACAAGTTACTAATAGTTTTTTTTTAAGTTTTCAGCACTTTGGGATGCATACCATCTGGTCCAGGAAATTCGCTAATCTTTAATTTATCAGTTTGCCCTATTTCATCTTCCAGGTATACAAATTTGTTTCAGTTCTGCTCATCACCTTTAAATATTTCTGGCATGGGTCTCATCTTCCTCATGAAGACCAAAGCAAAGAATTCATTTAGTCTCTGCTATGACTCGCATCCTTATGTTTCCACTTTTCCTCTTGAGTGTGCAATGGTCCAACTGACTCCCTCACAGGCTACTTTGAATGCACCTGAAAACATTTATGAGTTTTTGCATCCACACCAAGTTTCTTCTCAAATTCTTTGCCTTCCACATCAATGCTTTGCATCTAACTTGCTAGTGCTTATACTGTTCTTGTTTTCTTCATTAAGATCCCTTTTCCTGTTCTTGAAAAATAGGTTTTTGGCTATTATAGCCTCTTTCACCTCACTTTTAACCATGCAAGTAGTAGATTAGCCTTCCTTATACCTTTTCTAATGCATGAAATAACATCTGGTATGGGCTATCAAAATAGAGTTTTTTTTTATTCATAATATTGATTTTAAACAATTATAAACATTCTTTGTAATAGAAACATTATGCAAATACAAGTTACTTAAACCAAAAGCAAATGTTGCTTACCTGTAACAGGTGTTCTCACAGGACAGCAAGATGTTAGTCCTCACATATGGGTGACATCACAGGATGGAGCCCTGTACGGAAAACTTTTGTCAAAGTTTCTATAAAGCTTTGACTGACACTGGCACACTGAGTGCACTGAGCATGCTCAGCCTGCTATTATCCCTGTGACCACAGGTGTCTCAGTCTCGTCTTATAGCTAAGTGTGATAGCGAAACTAAAATAAAAGTAAAAACGTATACGGACCAAACTCCGCGGGGTGGCGGGTGGGTTTCATGAGGACTAACATCCTGCTATCCTGTGAGAACACCTGTTACAGGTAAGCAATATTTGCTTTCTCACAGGACAAGCAGGATGGTAGTCCTCACATATGGGTGAGTACCGAACTGAGGATGCCCGAGAGTGCACCAAATGCACCCAAGACGTGCAAAGGCACAATGACAGGGGTGGAATTGGAATGGAGGGCATCCTGAAACCCTTAAAGGGTTGGTGTAAGGATGTTGGGTAGTTAACCCGAAAGGAATAGGAGTAGATGGACTGGCCAAACATGGAGCATGCCGGCTAGTCGTATCTAAGCAATAATGGCTGTGAAGGTATGGCGAGAGCTCCAGGTTGCAGCCTGATAAATATGTACAAGCAGCACAGACCGAAGAGAAGCTATTGAGACTGGGACGGATGCAACAGAGTGTGGTTACACACAGTGTTGTAGGGAAATGCCTGCTTGTTGGTAGGAAAGAGATACAGACCTTCAATTAGGAGGAATAGATCTGTTTGCCCACTGGAACTCGCAGCTTGACTCTTGCCACAGAAGGAAAGAGTTAGGTGGAATTCCTATGGAATGTAGTGCAATCTAGATAGAATATAAGTGCACTATTACTGTCCAAGGAGTGGAAAAACCCTCTCGCTTTGGTGAGAGGTGTTGGGAAAAATGGGCAGAGTATATTCTGAGTAAGGTGAGATGCAACGTCTACCTTAAGGAGGATATGAAGTTGAATACGTAAAACCACTCTGTCACTGAGGAACGCAGGGTCGGATGAGTATGTAACAAGGTGTGTAACTCACTGACCCTGTTGGCAAAAGTGACATTTAAGAGGCAAAGAGTTTCCCCTGCCAAACTGTGAAATGAGAGGAATGGAAAGGCTCGGAGAACGTATGAGACTTAAGAATAAGATATAGGCTCCATTCCGTGACTAGTGAAAATAGAGGCGGCTTGAACAGTGGATAATCCATGGTAAGCCGCATCAGAAGGGGTTTACCGTTAATCGGGTATCCCCACTCCCAAACGATACACCAGTTGGAACAGAGGCGTACTTATGTGGAGGATGCCTGCGGAGCAGAATCCAAGGGAGCAAGAGAAAAGAGTGGTGTAGAAAAAAGAAAAAGGGTAATACCCTTTTGTATGAGTCATGTGGTAAAACATGCCAGTTTGAATGGTAGGATTTATGTGTGGAAGGTTTTGTGATGCTACCAGTACCTGAGAACATCAGTGAGTCTACGATTTGAGACTGACTTGTGAGAAGGAGAATTGGTTACTAGTGTAATAGATTGAAAAGTATGGGAAGCATACTGGTCTCTGCCAGGACGTGGGTGTGAGGAACAGTGAACCCTGTCCTGGTTCAGCATTAGAAGAGTGCTGGCTATGAGAGGCAGCAGAAGAGACATTTAAGAGGCCCTTGATGTAAGAAAAACGTGTATGGGAACGCATTGGAAACATGTGTAGGGAGTAGAATCTGTTTTACCGTATGGTTCGATTCGGACACAGAGGGCAGGTTCGGTTGACCTCAGCGCTAGAAGATTATTCTCGCTACACATGTAGTTCAAGACCATACGAGAGGATGGAAACCTATATGGAGAAGGTCTGCTAGTGCCTTCAGTGTCTTAGATAAGTGGCCCGAAGATGCATGGAGTGAGCAAGGGCCAAGGGTAGAGCTGCACAGCTTCCTTGCAGAGCAGCTAAGAGGCTGTGCGTACTTGTGTGTTGGAAAGCACATTGTCCCTATGCTGTCTGTATGCACAAAGATTTGATGCAGAGGCAGTACTGGAAGGCATAAGAATATAACTCATGGCTGCAAGCCTCCAGGAAGTTCATGTGAAACTGTGCCTGGAGCGGAATAGACACATATTGGGTTTGAGAAGATTTTAGGCCAAACTTAACAACCCTGAGTAAATGCGAGCATGAGCAGGATTAGACTGGTTTTGTTTCTAGATCTGCAATATGGATAAGGGACGAAAGCGGTTGAAACAGCTTAGACCCACTGATAATGGAATTTCACCGATCCACCCATAGCAGTTTCAGATCGGAAAGTGCATAGTGAAAAAAACGCATGCCCGACCAATCAAGAAGTGAGGGGCTGAGGTTATGGAATATGCACGCAGGGACATGTAGGAATTTATTAGAATGTCTGCGCGGTTGCTGGACAGTGAAGGTCATTGTGACTGGTGTCCAGAAGTGTTCTATAAGGGATTTATGTGCAGTGATAGTAATCCCAAGTAGTAAATTTATAGTGAGTCATGAAGAAGTTAGAGCTCCTTGCGTGGAGTAACTGGTTATGCAGCTGTCCATGCAAGGAAAAGCATGAATGATGTTGCACTCCGTAGAGAAACAGCAGTGATCGATAGTGATTCAATGAAATATCCCAGTTGCTGGAGCTGGTGCAACCAGTAGAGCTTGGGATTGTAATATTGTTGACTCACCATGAAGCACATAGAAAGATTAGAGGTAATGTACTTACTGCGATATGGAAGCATGGTGATGAGAGATACCGTTTTACCTGTGCCTTCTGAAGAAAGTTGGTATTTCTGAGGTCCAGGATGGGCAGAGAGTAATTACTTTCTGTTGAAAGAAAGACTAGTGTAATTAAAACTCTCCAACCCCCCTCCCTCCTGCACTTTGGTAGCGTCTGGGGGACATGTACTGGAACCTTGGTACAGAGTGGGGTGGCCGCTCTGATATCCGGTCAGTTGGGAGACCAGGTGGTGTCCAACTGGCGGGGGTTATGTAATCTGGATATCATGTAACCTCCCATGGGAGCATGAGCGGTAAAGTCTTACCCGCATTACTATGTGCTGTACAAGGAAACATTGAGACCTGTCGTCAGGCTTCGAGGTGGACTTGCACTTGAGGCAGTATTTGCGGGATCTCGTGTTTAACAGATCAGCGAATACATCTGGAACCTTGGTTCTGAATTAGGAACCAGAAGCCAGAGCATTAATCAGTAAGAGTCCCGTTGCTGAAAACAAGCGGATGTCCTGATGCAATCCCAAAGAGATGCTAGAGAGGTTACTTTGGTATTGTGGCTGACATAGCTGGCAATAGCAATATGTGACACTAATACGGTTCTTGGAAGGTAGATGACCTAGAACGTTTCGAACTATGTGGCCCGAATTAGAGAACAATTCTAATGGGAATGCCGCAAAAGCGATACTTACCATCCGACGTGGATAGCCGAAGCACAAGCCGGTAAAGATTGATGGCTCCGTGGATTTCAGGAGTCATCGAGGGGTAGGCTGTCCGACGTAGACATCTGTCTCAACTCTGATGCCTGGTATGGTGGCGCAGGTATAGAGGAGACAGGCTGAGCGTGGCTGGCGCTACCACAGTAATTTGTGAAGGGCCACAATCCTGCACCGATGTCTGTGGGGCACTCCTCGGGAACAGGGGAGCCATCTTTGGCTCGTGAACCTGGCCCTCATTGCTGCGGCTCGATGTCTCGTGACGCCAGTACAGAATTCTTCGGAACTCGTTCCGGTATTTCTGGAGCACCAAGGACTGCCAGCACTGTGCGGAACACTGGCTATGGCAGTGGCGATGTTGCTTGGCCCAGGCATTCTCCAGCAGGAAGACTGTAAACCCCCTAAAACTATCGCTCCTAATGACGGCCGAATGGGCGCCAATTTTGTTATAGCCAGGAGCTGGGCCTTTTGGATGTCTGGAGGGCTCTGCATCCGGGAGAGCAAGATTACACTTTTTTCTCATCCCCATGGTTCTTACTCCCGACTGGACTATTTTCTGCTCTCTGATTTCCTGTTTCCCCAGAGTGACCGCAGCCACTATCGGAACTATATCCATCTCTGATCATGTGCCGGTGTCGGTTGGTGTCACGCTGGGAACATTTCCTAAGCCGCCCTTTTCCTGGCGAATGCCTCCTGGACTTATGTTAGATAAACAGTTTCATCAATATTTGCAGACTCACTGGGATGAATATGTGCACCTTAATGCCCAGCCAGAAACATCGCCCATGGTCCTATGGGAGGCGGGTAAGGCGGTCATGAGGGGCTCAGTAATAGCTTATGTGGCTACACAAAATAAGAAGCGCAATGCAGATATTTTGCACTTAACGGCAGAACTAAAAAAGGCCCAAATGTATCATATGCAAACTATGTCGGACTCCAGTAAGAGGGAGGTTGTCCACATTCGGGAGACTGAATACTCTTCTGTATCAGCGGGCCACTAAATCCCTCCGCTACTATCAACTGCAACTTTATAAACATGGTAACAGGCCAGGTAAATTGCTTGCTAATCTAGTGCGCACACGGAGACCGAAATCCTTTATTACGAGCATAAAGGATAAGCAGGGGACCCACTTAACTGACCAGCTGCGATTATGGCCAGATTTTTAGAATACTATCAGAATCTTTATGGGGAAAAGCCCAGTCCTTCGGAGGCTGCGGCTGCATTCTTTCAGGGCCTCCCTTGGCCGCGGTTAACCACTCCGCAGTTGGAGACGTTGAACGCTCTTGTTAAGGATAGTGAAGTACACGCCATTATCCATGCCCTGAAAATAGGGAAGGCAGCGGGGCCCGATGGCCTCGGCCCTGAGTTTTATAAAATCCTGAAGTTCCCGATACTGTCAGTCCTGACTCCCTATTTTAACAACTTGCTTCAGGATAAGTCTTTAAATGCTTTTGCGAATCAATCTACTATCGTGCTTCTTCCTAAGCCTGGGAAAGATCCCCATGATGTAGGCTCCTACTGCCCTATTTCCTTGATAAATAGTGACTTAAAAATCTTCACAGCTGTGCTGGCAGCTCGGCTGGCCCTTATACTTCCAACGTTGATTCACCCAGACCAGACAGGTTTAGTCAAGGGCAGGCAGGGAGTGAAGAATGTCCTCCGGCTTATTGCAGCACTCAGTTTCCATCGACAGACGGACGCCCTAGTCTTGAGCTTAGATGCTGAGAAAGCATTTGACTCGCTTTCTTGAGACTATCTGTTCTGGAGCTTGCGCCAGTATGGTTTGGTGGGTAACAGTCACATGGCTAGAGGTATTATACAGTAATCCTGGCGCACACCTCATTAATGGTGCATTGACTGAACCTTTTTCCTTACATTGTGGGGTGCATCAGGGTTGCCCCCTGTCCCCTCTGCTTTTTGGTTCGCCACTGAGCCACTGGCCATTAAAACTGCGCTTAGACCCTGGGTTACAGGCCTTCGTATAGGGCGGCATCAACTGAAACTAGCGTTGTTTGCAGACGATATCCTGTTATTTTGTGGGAAGACCCAAGCATAAGTGTTCTGTGATTATCCAGGCATTTCTCCTCCTTCAAGGGGGATTGCAGGTCTGACTATAAAACTATGCCAAATCTGAGGCCTTGGCAGCTTACGCCTGACACTGCCTGGAAGTGTGGTGGCAGGTTTCCCTTTGCTTGGGCCTCGGATAAGTTAAAATATTTGGGTGTATGGATACCTAGGAATTTGACAGAGCTTTACGCTCTTAATATTAAGACTATGATCTCTGAATTGGGGGACCAATTGACTGCCCTGGCGTGCACTACCGTTGTCCCTGTTGGGCGATGTGCCATGATTAAGATGACACTGGTACCAAAGTTGCTATAAAAGCTTCATATGTTGCCCTGCTGGCTCTCGCGTGCTGATGTTTTGTGGTTACAACGCTCTTTTCAAAAATTTCTGTGGGCGGGGGGGAGGGCTCGGCTCAAATATTCTGTACTGTTACATTCCAAGGAAACTGGGGACTTGAATATGCCTGATTCCGAATTGTATAATGCTTCATGTCAGCTTCGTTTTATTGGGAGTGGATCTTGGACCAATACTCTTATTTGTGAAGATAATTTGCTTATCAGTATGACGGCTCCTTTGTCTCCAGTGTACCTGATTCAAGCTGACAGTTACCTACAGCACCCTGAATATCCCCAAGGAACTCCTGCACCCTTGTCGACAAGCATGGCGCTGGCTCCGTCAACAGGAGGGGTCTCTAAGGGTATTGCTTCACTGTTAATGCCGCTCCTCGGCAATAAGAAATTTTCACCTGGCTTGGATTGCTGGGCGATCTTTCAAGGATGGCTTCAAAAAGGATTACCATTTATATTCCATTTTTATCTCCCGGACGCTCCGATGGTGCAGGACTTTGCCTCCTTGGCTCGGGATTATGCGCTACCATCTAAACATTTCTTTGCATACCTCCAAACTCGCCACTATCTCCAATCGTTCAAGTGGACAGCAGTCGACTTTCTCCAGGAGTCCAGCTTTGCCCAGCGCTTTTGACACCGCTCTTCTTCACAACTTCATAAGGGGATGGCGCATCTTGGGACAGAAAAGTAGAAAACCTCGCCATCTTAATGACCTGGCAGAATACTGGACGGAAGCCTGGGGGCGATCCAATTCTTCTGCGGACATCCTTACTTGTTTTAAAACTATGTCCTCCACTGTGCCCGATTTTACTTTGCGGGAACTTCAATTCCGGATCTTACACCATATTATCTGTGATGATGTTCGCCGTTACCCGTATGGGCCGCTTACCTTCACCCCAATGCGTTAAATGCGGTGCCTGCGTCTGGCACGCTGGCTCACCGGCTGTTCAGTGCCAGACTCTGACGTTCTGGGATTGGTGTCCTTACTCTGTGGCCTGCTGCATACTTCTAATATCTTGCGGTCAGGGAGTCTGTTGTTGTCTGGGCTGCGCAGCAATATAACCCCTTACATTGCTGCTGCTGATCGATTTGGCCCCACCGTTATCCTGTTAGCCTGCCGGAAGATATTGGCTTCCTGGATTGAACCCCACGACACAACCTCCTTTGCAGCTTGGTATTCTAAACTTGCGTCAACCTATGCAAGTTGGCACGACTGGATACTATTTCAAACAGGCCGCACTTTGGATGCTTCTTATAGTGCTTATTGGACTGCTTGTTTTGCTCTCCTCCCTTTGGATATACAAACCCACTCTTAAACACTGGATATAGTACCACATGGACATAATCGTGATTCTCCCAATGACTTCAGGTTCTAACGTTCGCCTGGACTGTGCCATATCTCTCTTCAGATTAATTGTTCTTGTGCAAGCTTGGTTCATTTGCTGTTTGTTCTTAAAACACCATCCCCTGGGGGGGGGGGGGGATGTATGGGTGGCTGTGTGAGTGTGATTGAGGTGGGTGACATGTAGGTTGAGTGATGGGTGAGATATATAAATGAGAAAAAGGGGGGCGTGTGCGCGGTTACAAACATTTTGCATTGGTAATTGCACAACAGTTCTTTTGAGCCATGTTTGTATTATATACTTGTTTCCGGTTGACATTGGTTGCCTCCTTTGAGGCTACTGTGGTTGTAGACACGCGTTCTCTAATAAAAATGATTTTGAAAAAAAAAAAGTCCAGAAGTTCTCTTTAGGCACTAAAATATTTATTAGACTTCCCTGTAAATATATATTAGTTCTGGGTGAGGTTTGTTGTGTTTACTAATGAGGATGTTGGGAAGATACCAGTTCATGAGATGGTTTTAGGGGTGATGAGTCAGACGAACTGAACGAAATCACTGTGAACCTGGAAGATGTAGTAGGCCAGATTGACAAACTAAAAAGAGTAGCAAATCACCTGGACCTGATGGTATGCATCTTAGGGTACTGAAGGAACTCAAAAATGAAATTTCTGATCTAATAGTTAAAATTTTGTAACCTATTAAAATCATCCATTGTACCTGAAGACTGGAGGGTGGCCAATGTAACCCCAATATTTAAAACAGGCTCCAGAGGTGATCTGGGTAATTATAGACCAGTGAGCCGGACTTCAGTGCCGGGAAAAATAGTGGAAACTATTCTCAAGATCAAAATCTCAGAGCATATAGAACGACATGGTTAATGGAACACAGTCAACATGGATCTACCCAAGGGAAGTCTTGCCTAACAAATCTGCTTCATTTTTTTTGAAGCAGTTAAACAAGTGGATAAAGGTGAACCGGTAGATGTAATGTATTCGGATTTTTCAGAAGGCGTTTGACAAAGTCCCTCATGAGAGGCTTCTAAGAAAACTAAAAAGTCATTGGATAGGAGGCAATGTCCTTTCGTGGATTACAAACTCGTTAAGACAGGAAACAGAGGGTAGGATTAAATGGTCAATTTTCTCAGTGGAAAAGGGTAAACAGTGGAATGCTTGGACCGGTGCTTGGAGAAGAAACGGCTGAGGGGGGATACGATAGAGGTCTTTAAGATCATGAGAAGTCTTGAACGAGTAGATGTGAATCAGTTATTTACACTTTCGAATAATAGAAGGACTAGGGGGCATTCCATGAAGTTAGCAAGTAGCACATTTAAGACTAATCGGAGAAAATTCTTTCACTCAACACACAATAAAGCTTTGGAATTTGTTGCCAGAGGATGTGGTTAGTACAGTTAGTGTAGCTGGGTTCAAAAAAGGTTTGGATAAGTTCTTGGAGGAGAAGTCCATTAACTGCTATTAATCAAGTTTACTTAGGGAATAGCCACCACTATTAATTGCATCAGTAGCATGGGATCTTCTTAGTGTTTGGGTAATTGCCAGGTTCTTGTGGCCTGGTTTGGCCTCTGTTGGAAACAGGATCCTGGGCTTGATGGACCCTTGGTCTGACCCAGCATGGCAATTTCTTATGTTCTTATAATAAGCTAACTTTTTTGCCATCATCTCCTCAATTGTATTTTCTTATATTCTAAGACAGTCTGCCAATGCATTTTGATTGAATAGCTTAGTCAAATTCATGTTGTAGGAATATTTTTCACAGGATGTTAGTTTACTATTTTTATTTTGTATATTCTTAGTAATGTGTTCCTCACTGTTTCTTTGAATCTGCCTTAATTTATTGGCAACTGAATGTGGTTTATGGGTTTTGTTTTATTTCCTTGAATTTTTATATATTTAATACCTATTGCTTGTAACTCGTTTGTCTTGATATATGTATATTGGAAATCAATAAAAATTGACAATAGACAGCTAAAAGTACAGTTGGGATATTTTTGTTGTTGCATTCATATAACTATAGAAGACCTAATGTGTGCTACTATTGTCTTCCAACCAACACATTAACTGCATGCTGACAATGTAAAAATCTTAAGGGCTCCAGGGTTCAGAAGGTCCATTATCTTAACCCATTAAAATAGAAAAATACATAATGCATTGTATAAATGTAGCACTAAAGTAGCAAACGCAGCCAAATGCCATCACTTGATTGCACATTAAAATATAGTATAGAAAGTCTAACCTACTTAAGAAATCTGCTTTCTAAGAACAAATTCTCTCATACAAAAATATCTTAAACACTGTGGAAGCTGCCCATGAAAGTATTCTGTGCTCAATCTGCTAACAGTCATGAGCAAATATTGTATTTATAGATTACATTCTCCATGAAAAGCATAAATAACTGCCAGTGACTACTTTGCTGGGATCTCCATTTCGCTCTCCATCACTGATAATTAAGCTGTCATTTCAGACTTGGAAAAGGCATTCATGCTGTCCATGCAATAAGGGATGTTTGAGATATTATGCAACTTAAGGGGGGGAAAAAAAGGCATAGTAATCAATGATTGTGACTATTTCACATTAACAGTCAATGAAACAATCAATATTGAATGAAAGAAAGATACTGTACATATGTGGCTGATGAAATAAGCCAAGCTGCCCTTACCATGGGTTTTAATGCCTGTTTTAGCATGGTATTTTCAGTGCTAACCTAACCCCAGTATATAATAGGGGTTTTACTGACAAAAACCTATATTATAAAACCCATGGCAAGGTTAGCATCTCTCGCTAAATGCAGGGTAATAAGCCTTAACGTGCAATACAAGGAGGCACACTAAGGGGGAAGCTGACTAGATTGACTTTACCGGTGGAAATTTAATTCCTGGTCAGAGGCAGAAATGAAACCTTGTGGTTTAGTATGGCTTTTATTACATCAGCCCCTATATTCCTCAGAATAGAAATGGCATATCTCCACCACCTAGAGATTTCTCATACAATTTTATATTTGACTGATCTTAAGAGTCACGAACATCAACCAGAAGACATTTGACATCTTGGCAACTACAGACCCAAAGTACTTGAATTATGGCCTTCATAAATAAGAACGTGTGTGTACGTGTACGTTAAAAAATGACCTCACCCTTATCAGATCAATATTTACAACAAGACAAGGTAGGTGCCAAACACTTGCTCCACCTAATAAACCTGACTGCTGAATTTTTATAAAATCATTGTGCCTCTGAGCAAACAGATGGCTTGAATTGAATAGTATACTGGACAAAAAGGCACCCCAGCTATGTAGCAAAAAGCAGAAACTTATCCATCTTGCGAACATTGCTAATTAAAACGATACATCATGTTTATGTAGTGAATACTAAAAGCAAAGCAGCTGAAAAGCTAAACACTAAAATCTGCTTTAAAGAAAACAAATAGAACGTTAATTATTCAAAAAGAAATAAAATAACCATGCAGTACAGATCTCTATTATGGGCAGTTCTGGGAAAAAAAATATAGCAGAGCTAGTAAAGGTACAGAGAAGGGCAACAAAGAATAGAATGGTTCCATTATGAAGAACGGCTAAATAGGTTAGGTCTCTTCAACCTGGAAGAGAATTTAGAGAGGCTACAGTAGAATGTTACAAATTCATGAGTGATGCAGAAGATAAATTAATACAAAATGGATGTTTTAACTAAGAATTAAAGTGGCTATTCTTGTAGGCAGCCTACTTGTCTGTTCAATGTGTAAAAGGTATCAACTTTACTGTTAGGGATGCTAATATTTGCTATTCAGAGCTGGCTATTAAAAAACCAATGACCTAAGTGCATGAATGAGTTTCACACCCTACAATTTTAAAACAGACCTTTTGTTTTTGTGTAAACACCAAAATGCATAGAGAAAAACTGTCTAGGAGGCAATGTCCTTTTGTGGATTGTAAACTGGTTAAAAAAGGAAGTAGTATTAAATGGTCAGTTCTCAGTGGAGAAAGATAAATAGTGGAGTGCCTCAGGGATCTTTAGGACCAGCACTATATATTTACATAGTTATATACACATACACACAATCTGGAAAAGGGAACAAGATCAAATTTGCAGATAGCAATTATTCAAGCTTGTTAAATCACAAGCAGATTGTGATAAATTGCAGGAGGACCTTGAAAAACTAGAAGACTGGGCATCCAAATGGCAGATGAAATTTAACATGGATAAGTGCAAAGTGATGCACCTAGGGAAAATTAACCCTCGCTGTAGTTACAAGATATTAGGTTCCATATTAGGAGTTACTTCCCAGGAAGAATATCTAGGCATCATAGTGGACAACACTTTAAGACAGTGGTCCCCAACCTTGTCCTAGGGTCCCACCAGGGTTTTCAGGATATCCATAATGAATATGCATGAGAGAAAATGTGCATGCACTGCCTCCAAAACATGCAAACTCATGGATATTCATTGTGGATATCCTGAAAACCCGACTGGCTGGTGGGCCCCCAGGACAGGTTTGGGGACCACTACTTTAAGAGTCTGCTCTGTGTGCTGCAGCAGTCAAAAAGCAGTGTTAGGAATTATTAGGAAAGGAACGGTGAATAAAATGGGGAATGTCATAATGCCTCAATCGCTCCAATGTGAGACCACACCTTGAATACTGTGTGCAAGTCTGGTCACTGCGTCTAAAAAAAAAAAAAAAAATGCAGTTGTTGCATTAGAAGAGATACAGAGACGGGTGATTAAAATGATAAAGGGGATGGAACAGTTCCCTATGAGGAAAGGCTGAGGTTAGGGCTGTTCAGCTTAGAGAATAGCAAGCTGAGGGGGGATATTAAAGAGGTCTATAAAACCATGAGAGAACTAAATAGTTTCACATTTACCCATTTATTTACTCTCTTTCAGATAATACAAGGACTAGTGAGCACGCCAAGAAGTTAGGAATTAGCACATTTAAAACAATTTGGAGACTATTCTTACTAAATGCACAATTAAGCTCTGGAAATCATTGCCAGATGATGCGATAAAGGCAGTTAGCATAGCTGGGTTTAAAAATGGTTTGGCCAAGCTCCTGGAGGAGAAGTCTATAAACTATTAATGAAGTTGACTTAGAGAAGGAATAGCCACTGCTTATTACTGGTATTAATAGCACAGGATTTGTTTTAATGCTCGGGTACTTGCCAGGCACTTATATCCTGGATTTGCCATGGTTAGAAACAGGATGCTGGACTTTATGGACCCTCTGCCTGACCCAGTAGAGCAACTTATGTTTCAACTAAATTCTACAGGCCAAGATTTAACTGGTACAGTTAAGTGTTCCTTATATCTAGTGTTACAAAACACTGAGATTGTAATAGCATGCTGCCTATGCCATCTAAGATTCTCTGGTCTCTTAACGGTTTCCCCCTGCCAGTAACTCCATGTACTATGTTTAGTAGGGATATTTTCCCCTCTCTACTACAATCAACTGTGCCACAAATTTGCCAGAACAACTTTAAACAAAAAAAATGTCCATTAGTTCTCAAGTGCCTAGCTGACTCAATTTTATACCACCCTCAGATTCTCTTCAGGGATATCAGTACTTGCCATACCTGGCGTTTTAGAGCTTAATCCCAGGGCTACAATACCTCGTCAGCATGGTCAGTTCTTGAAATGAAAAGCAGCCTGAATTGTGGCAGGTTCTTTATTTGGTAGCGCTTTGGCCTTTAATATTCCTTTTAAAATAGGGCAGAAGGATGCTGATCCATAAATTCATCAGGAATTGGAAGTCCTGCTGATTCACCACTCTTCTTGTAGCTGTGGTTTGAAGGCAGACAACTAAATCTCAGCAGTAGAGTTCCTTTATATAGCCACCCCTCACCCCTTCAATTCAAACAGGCTTTGCATGCCTGGCATCACTAGTAATGTTTCTTGCAAGAGGTAACCCACATTTGTATCTTTACTGGGTCAATGTTTCACCCAAAATGAAAACGGCTATAGTATCAGGACCAATCCACAAGAGAATGTGTCAGATCCCCCAATTATTGCTTCAACAACATCACAATGAGAATCACAAAGAACTAAACCCTGTAAGTCTACACCACTGATTTCATCCCACAATGTACAATATGTATTTAAATTTTTATACACATGTCATTTCACAAAATATTAATTTATTGGAGTTATTGTATCAGGAGCCATTTCAGGGTCACATGACCACAGGGGTCCACAAGGAGCCCTTCTGCATGGCTCTGGACAGGATCATTGCTGCAATGATGGAACTAAAGTTGGGTAGGCATAAATTAGGGGAAAATCTCCAGGTAGATATGAAGGAAGGCTTAGAGCACCAGATTCTAGCCCTGGATGCAACTGAGTTGTAAATACCTTCAGTACCTGAATATAATTTGCTTTGCAGGGGCGGAAAAGTGGAATATTAAAAAAAACCTCAAAGAAGGAAGCTGCCAGGTAAAAATACTATAGCTCAAAAAACCATCACTAGTAATGTAACACCAATTTATCCATGAGTATGCTAGATTAGTCATTAAAGAAAGCAATCAAACAGCTGATTTTGCAGCTTAAGGACTGGGCAGGGGAGAAGAGGAACCCTTGCATTATGAAGCAGTTTCTTGGTGTGATCAGACTACTGGTTACCAATATTGTTGAAAATTTGTCAACTTATTTTGTTCTAAGAGAAATGCACGGGAAAGGATTAAAAGGACAATTTTTGAGCGACCTGATGCCAGTTTACATTAGTACAATTTGTGCATGGATAGTAAACAGATAGCTAATTTAACTGCTCAGAGTGCCATCATCAATTCAAAAATTAGAAGTTCTGAAATGGACAATTCTCTCCTATTTATGGCATGAAAACCGGCAAACAGCCCTACGGAATTTGTGAATCTCCTTCAGATGTGGTTTTTGTTTCTCCTAAGTTAACCAAAATTACTACAAGGCAGCTACATTTTAATTACCAGAATATCCTTTAACAGTATCAAATATGTTCACCTTTGCTGTGCATCTAGAAAACACAAGTTTAAAAAAGATCAGCGATCCCATTAGCTTAATGGTGGTGTAAGAGAAAAACAGCACTACATCACAAAATGTGCAACATGTCAGGTGAAAGCATATTAATGTTTAATTCATTAAGTGCACCAAGCAGCAGTTATGCAGTTTCTAGGATTCATCCTTCCGTCATATATAAATCTATAAGTTGGCAGTTGAGAGCAACCTTTTGTGACCTGTATTACTATTCCTGTTTTAATTCTGAATGTCATTAAACATTAGTATTTCATGGCATCTGACTTAAAATGTAACTGTTATAAACAAGACCACAGCACAATTTATCAAGGCAAGAAATCAAAGCCAAAAGACACGCTCTAATGTTCACCAACTTATAGCAACTGAAGATGGGACAGAGCGCACAGAGCAAACATCAAAAAACAGATGTGCACACACTGGAAGCAGTAGATATTAAAAAAAAATAAAATTACTTGTACTGGTGTACTAGATACAACGGAGCAATCCTGATTTTGCAGTTAACATCCAATTTCCTTTATATAGCCAAAATCTGAATTTCTCAATGAAAAGAAGTTACTGTTCAAACAATAACAGTCGATAAGAACCACAAGATCCATTTACAGGCAGATTCAAAAAACTCCGCAGGAAAGCCGGCGCTCCGAGGCAAGCACCCGCTCTCCCGATGCGCGCCCAAGCACCTCTTCTGGGCATGCGATTCTTTAAAGAGAGCCCATGCTAATAAGGAGGCGCTAGGGATACTAGCACGTCCCTAGCACCTCATTAGCAGAATCGGCGGCTGTCAGCAGGTCAGACAACCGACGCTTAATTTTACTGGCATCTGTTTTCGAACCCGCTGACAGCCACGGGTTCGGAAAATGGACGCTGGCAAAATTGAATGTCCATTTTCCAACCTGCGGGCCGATTTTTTTTTTTTTTTTTAATTTTGGGGGCCTCTGACTTAATATCACTATGACATTAAGTCGGAGGGTGTACAGAAAAGCAGTTTTTTCTGCTTTCCTGTACACTTACCCAGTGCAGTCTATGTTGTATTTCGGGTGATGAGTGCTATTAGTTTTGGGGGGGGGGGGGGGGAGAAGAGTTGGCCACTCCCTTTCCACGCACTATTACCCTTTACGGTATAAGGGGTAATAGCGCATCAAAAATGCACAGCCAAACAGGGGAACGCACCGTTCTGTATCGGCCTGTTTGGCAGCACATAATAGACTCCACTTGATCTAATTTTGCCTTCACAGCCAAAGACCTGGTAGGACCTGCTTTAGGCCAATCAGTATGAAACTGAAGTTGGCACCGTGTGACCCAGGGAAAAATACTGACCACTTGCACCTCTCCAGGGATCTCTTCTCCCCTCCCCTACTCAGCACAGTCTCTACATAATCTTGATCCCCAGTAAAAAAATTTAGATTTTCACCAGCTCTAGCTATTGTTGGTGCCATCATACCCCTAGAAGATCAAACTCCTCCAATAAAATCTGGGTTCTAATACAGGATGTGACAGAACACCAATATAAATCCTGAACTTCAAATTTTAAACATACACTGCATCTAACCCCCTACAACAATGGGTGCTGGTTTCCCCTTAATTCTCCATATTAAAAAAAAAAAGGTCATGTATGTAAAAACCATGAACCGTCAGTCTATGGGATCCAAAAGTACTAGCACTGTTAGCGTGCTGTTTTTTCTTGAGGTTCTTCGACATTTTCCTGCTACAATGCCCCATTCGGCTAGAAAAAGGTGAGCTCGAGAGAAAGTCTTCCCTGGGGCTACTCCTGAGATGCCAAAAACGGGCCGGATGGATGCCCACGTTATCCAAGGAGCTGGAATATCAGGAGAGTTGCAGGGAACAGGGAGAGAGGAGTTGAGTTCCCTGCCAGACTCAAACACCATGCTATCCCTGATGCTGAGGGAGGCGTCAAGGAACCCAGCGACGCTGCGAGACCCAGATGGGGACCCAAAAGCCCTGCAGGATGAAACTACCAGCGGGGAGAGCCGGCCAGGGAGAAAGTGGCATGGAAGAACATCCCAGTGAGCATGATATGCACCTTGGTAGCCCAGACGGAGGTGAATTGGAGTTGAGTTATCCAGAGAGCACATCCATGCCGCAACAGATAAGTTTAAAATCTTATTTCCCACAAAAACCAGGACAAACCACCTTAGAATCACTATGGGAAACAATGGTTGAGCTTGGTAATTTAATGATTAAACAGACTGAGCCAATAAAATTAAAAATGAAGACCATGATGTTAGAATTAAATCCTTGGAAAATACTGTGAAAGTTTTAAGTGGCCAAGAAACAGAGAAAAATATTTTTTGAATCTGTGAAATATAAGCAAGAACAGTTGGTTAAAGATATCTTTAACACCTCATATTTGGTTAAAGTTAACACCTCATATTTATTTCCTGCCTTATCTTCTTTCCAGCTTGTTGCAAGCTTCCAAGTTCTCTTACCCTGTTGATTGTAACTTTTTGACTCATTCCTACCTACTGTTTTTTGCTGTACTTGAATTGTTACCCCAGTTATTTTCTTGTTAATTGTAAACCGATCCGATATGGTTATTTACTATGAAGGTCGGTATATAAAAACTATTAAATAAATAAATAAATTTGGCTTTGTTAAATAAAGTTGAAAATATGGAAAATTTACTAAAAAAAATAACCTTCGAATTAATTTTCCTAAACTTCCGCATAGTTTCAAGAGAGATGTTTGGTAAATATATACAGGAAATCTTGAAAATACCTCCAGATCAAATTCCACCACTCACTCGAGTATTTTATGTACCAGTGAGAGATGATTTAAAAAAGGCTTCTGGAGGAATCTAAGGAAAAAAATTGAATTGCAGGATTGACTCTTACAGACTTCTTGGAGTCATCAGATCAAGCCCAAGCTGAATCAGCTACTTTGATAGTTAATTTTGCTCTTGAGATGGATAAGGAATGGATTTTGAAATTATATTTTAAACTGCCTTGAGAAAATTATGGGGATGCAAGTGAGAATGTTCCCAGATGTGTCCAAATCCACGCAGAAAAGGAAGAAGCAATTCTTGATATTAAGGCCCCAGGTCTTAATACCTTACACACCAATTTCCTTGTCGTTTAAGTTTAGAGATAAATCTTTCTTACCATCCCAATTAACACAATTTCTGTGTGACAATTCTGTAACATAGCATGTTTGAGCACCCATTACCTTGAAAAGTCTGTGTTTGCCCCACCTCATAATACAGATAGTGCCTGCCAGTGCTAAGTTTAATTTAAATAGGATTTAAGATTACTAGACCACTTGGATCTTGTATTATGGACTTGGAATGTATACATGGTTTCCTGATTTTTTCCTTTTATTTCTTTCTACGAGAATTAAGAATGTATGCATTGATTTGTCAAGAGAATTATCTTGATATGTATGTTAAATTAATAAAGATTAAATTAAAAAAAAGGGCAAATTCCAATCCTCTGCCACAAACCAGCCATGTTTTCAGGATATCTATAATGAATATGCATGAAAGATTTGCATGCACTGCTTCCATTGTATGCAATTATCTCATACATATTTGTTGTGAATATCCTGAAAATCTGGCTAGTGCAGTTAGTATAGCTGTGTTTAAAAAAGGATTGGATAAGTTCTTGGAGGAGAAGTCCATTACCTGCTATTAAGTTCACTTAGAATAGCCACAGGGTACTTGCCAGGTTCTTATGGCCTGGATTGGCCACTGTTGGAAACAGGATGCTGGGCTTGATGGACCCTTGGTCTGACCCAGTATGGCATTTTCTTATGTTCTTATGGCCTGTTTGTGGCACTCTAGGACTGGAGTTCGCCATCACTGAAAGCAAAGCAACTCCCTTCACTTTGTGAAGTAAAATAAAACCCTACAATAAAAATGTCACTTAGAATCTATATAGTAAGTCTTCCATGCTATGACATAATTAATAAGAATCCTTACAGGAGCCAAAAAGCATGACCACATCACCCCAACCCTTATTTCACTTCATTGGCTACCAATAAAATACAGGATTGAATACAAGGTCCTTTCCATCCTACATAAAATTTATATGAAGAACAAAAAAAATTGGCTAAGCCCCTACATACTCCAAGTAGAATCCTGAGGTCAGCAAATAAAGGACTTCTAAAAACACCACCAATGCACTCAAATCAACTCATCTCTACCAAAAATAGAGCAATCTCCCTTGGTAGCACAAAACTTTGGAACTCCCTCCCAACTAAGCTAAGAAGTCAAGAAAACCTAAAAACCTTTATAATAAAAAAAAAAAGTTAAAAGCATGGTTGTTCAACAAGCATACCAATCCACCCAAAGGATCATCTAAACATCACCGCCCTCCAATACAACCTCATGACTAAATAGAAATTCATCACATCTATGCTTTTCTTAAATAAGTTCAGTTTGAGTTCTTTCTTATCTCCTAAGTCTAATAATAGTTTGTACTTTACAACCATTGTTAACCCCCCCCCCCCCACCATTTACCTTTAACCTATTTTGTAAACTGTTATGATGGCGTTATTTTGACGTTTCCGAATGACTAAATAAAACTCATTAAATAAAGATTACTAGGACTCAACCACCTTTACCTATGAAAAAAAAACAAAACAAAACACTGCAACTATTACACCAGGGCCTACAGAACCAATACACTTCCTACTGGGAAAACAGAACAAGTCAGACTGCCATACATCCCTTTACACTAGCAGAATTCTTCACATTATCACACAAAACATGTTACCTCAAACTAGAAATGGAAATCCCAGGAAGCCAGAGACTGAAGGCAGTGCAACACTGAAGGAAAAATACCCAACCCCACAAATGATAGCAGAAAAGGATCAAATTGTCCATCCAGCCTGCCCAGCAAGCTTATGGTAGTATCTGCTGCACCATGTAGGTTACATCCAGGCTTATCAGTTTCCCAGACCATGAAGGTCAGGGCCCTTGTTGGTTGCTGTTGAAATCAGATTCCCTTTTTCCCCTGCCATTGAAGCAGAGAGCCATGATGGAGTTGCAGCAAGAGTATGAAGGCTTATTGGTTAAGGGTAGTAACCGCCACACCAGCAAGTTACCTCCATGCATTCTTTTCTTCATTTCCATCCTCTAGCTTTTAGGGATCCACAATGTTTATCCCATGCCCCTGTGAATTTCTTCAGTTTTAGTCTTCACCGTCTTCTCTGGAAGGACATTCCAGGCATCCACCACCCTCTCCGTGAAAAAATTTCCTGATGTTGGTTCTGAGTCAACCTCCCTGGAGTTTCATTTCGTGATCCCTCGTTCTGATTTCTTTCCAACAGAAAAGGTTTGTCGAATGTGCATCACTAAAACCTCTCAGGTATCTGTTTCATATCTCTTCTGCACCTCCTCTCTTCCAGGGTATATATATATATATATATATATATTCAAATCCTTCAGCCTCTCATCATAGGTCTTCTCATGCAGAACCCATACCATTTTGGTCACTCTTCTCTGGACTGCCTCCATTCTCTTTGCCCCTCTTGAGATATGGACTCCAAAACTGAACACAGTACTCCAAGTGAGGGCTCATCAAGACCTGTACAAGGGCATTATAACCTCCTTTCTATGCAATCCAGCATTCTTCTGCCTTTAGCTATCGCCATGTCACACTGCTTCACCATCTTCAGATCCCCAGACACTGTTACCCCAAGATCCCTCTTGGTCCATGCACATCAACTTTTCACCTCCCATCACATACAGTTTTTGTATTACTGCACCCCAGACACGACTCTGAACTTCTTGGCATTGAATTCCAGCTGCCAAGTCTTCGACCACTCTTCCAGCTTTAAATCCCTTTTAATTCTCTTCTTCAGGCATGTCCACTCTATTGCCGATCTTAGTATTATCTGCAAATAGACAAATTTTACCTTCTGACCCTTCCACAATATCACTCCGATATTGAAAAGAACTGGTCCCAAAACATGAGGCACTCACTGTTTTCAGAGTAGGTTCCAATTACCATCACACTCATCTCCTGTCAGTCAGTGATTTGTCTGACAGAACCTTCCCCTGGTGAATCCATGCTGCCTTGGGTCCAGCAATCCTCCAGATTGTAGATAGTGAACTATCCTTTAACCTTCAGCAGAGCCTTCATTAAAAAACTTTCCCACCACAGAGGTGAAGCTAACTGGTCTGTAGTTTCCAGCCTCCTCTCTGCTACTACTCGTGAAGCAGGACCACCACCACTCTTCAATCCTGCAGCACCACTCCTGTTTCCAGGGATCTATCGAACAGGTTCTCATGCGAACCTGCCAGCACATCTGAGCTCTCACTATCCTTGGGTGTGAGCCCCATGGCCTTGTCAGGTTTGTCTGCTTAACTCCTCCCATACATTCTCTTCTTTAAAGAGTTTAGTCTACTCCATGCCCAACTACAATCTTATTAACCAGCAATAGTTCTTCTCCAGGGTCTTTAGTGAGTACCACTATAGTGCACAATACTAACATATTAGAGATACATTCCCAAAGCTGACATTTCAATGACTAAATTAGAAATAAAATGCTTTATTTTGTCTGATCATGGTCTTTTTCCTGCTTTCCTTTATTTTTCTCTAACCTCCTTTTACACAGACTTTTTTTTATATACAAACACTATCAAGGCCTCACCTTCATTCTAGGCCTCTAAGAGATGGTGTCTGCGGCAGCCCTGCTGCAGTGCAGCCTTTTCTTCTTGGGCTGCCATAGGATGGAGTTTGCAGTGGCCTTGCTGCAGGGACTCTTCGCCCACTAGGCAGCACTGATTGGTAGTCCTGAGCCCAAAGTGAGTGGGTCACCACTCACCTAGGCCTATGCTTGGCTATGCCACTGGCCCTGTGGGCCCTACCGGGAGAAGAGATAGTGGCAGCTCTGTGTGGTGAACAGAGAAAAAAAAAAAAGTTTACCTGTCTGGAGAAGGGGGCACCCATGCCTCTGCAGATATCCCCTTGGCACAGGTCAGCTGAAGTAATCTGGCTAGGTAAAGGGCTGTCCTAGCTCAAGTGAAGCAGCCCAGGCAGAAGCAGCAAAGAAGGTAGTATCCAACATACACAAAAGGGTCATTTCTTTCCTCCCAGAAGTGGAGAATTTGGCTGCCATGAAAGGGTTGTCCCTTCCTCCCATAGCCCAAAGAAGTGGCATGAAGAGCCTTGTCCTATCTGCCCACGATCGCTAATCTCCTGTGCAGTGGTAGCGCAGAGAGCATGCTGCCGCAGCCGTGCCAGAGGAGACTGGCTCCTGCACAGTGTGCAAAGAAGGTCCAGAAAGTGGTAGGGAGCCTTGGGCAAGCTCCCATTGCAAAAAAAAAAAAAGTGGCTGTGTCCAGCAACATGGCAATGACATCACTACTGAAACCCTTAAATGGACCGAATGACTGTGGCAGTGCCATGAGGCTGGCATAAAACAAAAAGGGAGGGAACTAAGAAAAGAAACAAAGAATTAAAATAAAAATAAGAGCATGGGGGGTACAGAGTAGGTGGTGGCCCTGAACAAGCCCCCACAACAGCAGCTACATTGAGGGGGGTGGGGGGGGGGGGGAGGGGAGTGCTGGCACCCTCTAGTACATGACGCCCTGGGCAACTGCACAGGTAACACCCCAAAAGCTGACCATGCCTTTTGGGCCTAGTCTCAAATTTATGGATTATGTTACTCTTACTGCCTCAACCCATCCTCACCCTGGCGAGGCTATTCCCATCCAACACCCTTCTCTGTAAAGAAATATTTTCTGAATGTCCTTTGTTCTGCCACACAACTTGTATGTCACACTGCCATCTCCTGACCTGAGGAAGTATTGGCCACTCATGTCTCCTAGCAAGGCACAATCTCTAACCCAATAGGCCATAGGAATTACATGTGGGCACTTTCTTCTCACTCCATTGGGTGTTTCACTCTTACCTGTGCTTCCTAACAGAGTTTTTTTCTTATTGGCCACCTTGGTAACTTGCTTCTCTTAGCCAGCAAGTACCACCATCTTAGTCAAAGATGTAAGCCATCTACCTACACACTTTGTTCCTTTTCTCTGTATCCAGATAGAAGCATTATCCTTTTTTCACACAGTTTTTGAACCAGAAGTTATAAACAAAGGACTCCATAATTGTCTGTGCAGTACTTCTGATCGCATCTCAATATTCACAGTATGTTTTCTGTTTTCTTTAATTACTAAATAAAATGTTTTTAAAATTAAGAAGCTGGTCTACCTGCAGAACTGAAGGGAAGTAAGAGTTGAGCTGCTTGTACTGTGTACAATTCTGGTCGCCACATCAAGAAAGGTATAGTTGCGATGGAGAAGGTACAGAGAAGGGTGAAATGATAAAGGGGATGGAACAGCTCCCCTATGAAAAAAGAATAAAGAGGTTAGGGCTGTTCAGCTTGGAGAAAAGATGGCTGAGGGGGATATGATAGAGGTCTTTCAAATCATGAGAGGTCCTCACGAATGGGTGACATCGAGGATGGAGCCCACCACGGAAAACTTCTGTCAAAGTTTAATAGAACTTTGACTGGCCCCTACTGGGCATGCCCAGCAAGGCACTGACCCTGCAGCCAGCAGGGGTCTCCCTTCAGTCTGATTTTCAAAGCTACAGGCAGTGCCTAAAAAGTAAAAACTAAAACGAACCCAACACCGCGGGGTGGCGGGCGGGTTTCGTGAGGACTAACATCCTGCTGTCCTGTGAGAACACCTGTTACATCAGGTAAGCAACATTTGCTTTCTCACAGGACAAGCAGGATGGTTGTCCTCACAAATGGGTGAGTACCGAGCTGAGGATGTCCTGGCTTGCACCAAATGCACCCAACGACGTGCAACAGGCACAACAACTGGGGTGGAATTTGGGAAAGGGCATCCGCACCCTACTGGGAAGGTGGAAGGGTGTTGGTACATCATGTTGGAAAAAGGTTACGCAAGACAGATTGGCCGAAGATGGAGTCCTGTCTTCCAGCTTTGTCCAAACAATAGTGGGCTGCAAAGGTATGGAGAGAACTCCAGGTTGCAGCCCTGCAGATGTCAGGAAGCGGCACCGATCGAAGGTGTGCTACTGAAGTCGCCATGGCCCTCACAGAGTGTGCTTTTACACGGTCTTGAAAAGGAATGCCAGCTTGCTGATAGCAAAAGAAATGCAGTCCGCCAACCAGGAGGAAAGAGCCTGCTTACCCACAGGTTGTCCCAACTTGTTAGAATGGAAGGAGACAAATAATTGAGTGCTCTTCCTGTGAGCAACTGTACGGTCTAGATAAAACGCTAGAGCTAGTTTACAGTCTAGGGTATGCAGAGTCTGTTCCCCAGAGTTGGAATGGGGCCTGGGAAAAAAGATAGGTAGTATGATGGATTGATTGATATGAAATGCAGAAACTACCTTAGGTAAAAATTTAGGGTGAGTGCGGAGCACCGCCCTGTCTTGCAGGAGTTTAGTGTAAGGCGGATAGGTGACTAAGGCCTGTAACTCACTAACCCTGCGAGCTGAAGTGATAGCCAATAGGAATAATACTTTCCATGTGAGATACTTCAATTCACAGGAGTGCAGAGGTTCGAAAGGTGGTTTCATTAGACGACCAAGAACCAGATTAAGGTCCCAAGATGGGGCCGGAGGACGTAAGGGTGGCTTCAGATGGAGCAAGCCTTTAAGAAAGCGTGTCACCAGGGGTTGTACTGAAATAGGGACACCTGCTATACCTTTATGGAAGGCGGCTACCGCACTGACATGCATCCTAATGGAAGAGGTCTTTAGACCGGATTCTGATAGGTGCCATAAATAGTCCAAGAACTTAGAGATTGGACAGGAAAGGGGATCAAGGGACTGAGAAGTGCACCATGATGTGTACCTTTTCCATTTATATGAATAGGATCTTCTGGTGGAGGGCTTTCGTGAAGCTATCAGGACACGAGAAACCGAATCCGAAAGGTTAAAAGGCTGAAGGACTAACCTTTCAACATCCATGCCGTCAGGGACAAGGCTTGGAGGTTGGGATGGAGGAGGCATCCGTCGTTTTGAGTGAGCAGATGCGGATCCGTTCCCAGAGGGATGTGCTTGCGGATGGAGAGATCCTGGAGTATGGGAAACCACACTTGGCGTGGCCAGTGGGGAGCTATCAGGATCATGGTTCCCCTGTCCTGGCGTAGCTTCACGAGAGTCCTTGACAGAAGAGGAAGTGGAGGGAATGCATAAAGCAGACCTGTCGTCCACTTGAGGGAGAAGGCATCCCTCGGCTGAGAGTGTTGGCTCCGAATAAGAGAGCAATAATTGTCCACTTTGTGGTTCTGAGGGGACGCAAAGAGGTCTATGCGGGGAAAACCCCACTTGTGAAACAGAGAGGTCACTACCAGAGAATCGAGTGACCACTCGTGTGGCTTGAAGACACGGCTCAGCTGGTCTGCCAATACATTGTCTACTCCCGGCAAGTAAGTGGCCTTGAGGTACATGGAATGGGAGAGGGCTTCTGCCCAAATCTGCGCAGCTTCCTGACACAGAAGGAAGGAGCCTGTGCCTCCCTGCTTGTTTATGTACCACATGGCCACTTGGTTGTCTGTCTGGATTAAGATTATCTGATCTGATAGATGATCTTTGAAAGTTCTGAGCGCGTAGCGAATTGCTCGAAGTTCCAAGAAATTTATCTGGTGTTCGGCTTCCTCTGGCGACCACAACCCTTGGGTTTGTAATTCGTCCACATGGGCCCCCCAACCGATGTGGGAAGCATCGGTGGTTAGGATTACCTGTGGATCTGGGAGGAGAAAGGGTAAGCCCTGAAGGAGATTGACTTATTTATTTATTTTTATTTTATTTAAGTTTTTTATATACCAACATTCAAGACAGTGGTCCCATCATGCTGGTTCACAAGAAACAGGGGTGAAACTTTAACCTGGTGGACGACTTGAGTCGTCCACCAGGTTAAAGACAGGCGTAGCGCTTGTGTAACTGTGACGATGTAGGACAGAGGCTGGAAAGCTTGAAGCCATTGGTGTCGCAGAGTCCATTGCGTTACTCTCATGGCTAGTTGGGTCAAGGGAGTAACTTGAACCGAGGATGCCATGTGTCCTAGGAGGATGAGGAATTGGCGAGCTGTGGCAGTGTGTTGAGACTGGAGCTGGCGAGCTAGAGACATGAGAGTTTGGACTCGTTGAAGTGGAAGGTAGGCTTTTGCCTGTAAGGTGTCCAAGTCTGCTCCAATGAAGGATAAGGTCTGAGATGGGACCAAGCAAGATTTCTCGTAATTGACAAGAAACCCTAAGGAGAGGAGTGTGTGAATTGTCAACTTTAGGGAGGATTGCGCAATTTGAGGGGTGGAGGCCCTGATTAGCCAATCGTCCAGATAGGGGTAGACGTGGACACCTTCCTTCCTGAGAAATGCTGCTACTACTACGAGACATTTGGTAAAGACTCGTGGAGCAGATGCCAGCCCCAAAAGGTAGTACTCGGTATTGATAATGGTCGTGGCCTATCAGAAAACGCAGATACTTGCGATGAGATTGTGTTATCGCAATGTGGGTATAAGCGTCCTTGAGGTCGAGAGAGCACAGCCAATCCCCCTTTTGCAACAGAGGGAGCAAGGCGCCCAGGGTTACCATCTTGAACTTCTCTTTTTGCAGATACTTGAGGGCCCGAAGGTCCAGAATGGGACGTAACCCCCTGATTTCTTTGGTATTAGGAAGTATCTGGAATAGAATCCTTTCCCTTGTTGACAAGGAGGGACGGGTTCTATAGCATTTGATTGTAGAAGAAGGGATACTTCTTGATGTAATTGAGTCAAATGGCTGGTTAGACTCCATGCCTGAAGGGGCGGGGAGTCTGGCGGAAGTGTTATGAAGTTGAGGTGGTAACCCTGTGCGATAATTGCTAGCACCCACTGATCTGAGGTGATCTGTTTCCAACGGTGTAAGAAGTGGAACAGCCGACCTCCCACAGGGATGTGTGGAAGAGGGAGTTGGCATGTGCTCAATACAGGGAAGTCAAAGGCCCGCCGCAGGGCCAGGAGGTGGGGCTACAGTAGGTCTTTGCTTTCTCGGCTGACGAGGCTGAGGCCTGTTAGAGGACCGTGCAGGACGAGCCCTAGTTGACGGAGGGTAGTAGCGGCGTGGTCGAAAGAACGACTTCTTAGAGTCCTTCTTTTGCGGTTGCTTGGAGGTCACCTCAGGTGGGACAGATGAGAGTTGTTTCAACGTCTCATGGTGGTCTTTTAACTCCGCCACAATCTGTTGAATTTGCTCTCCAAACAAATTGTCGCCTAAGCAGGGCAAATCAGCAAGACGATCTTGGACCTCTGGGCGAAGGTTGGATGACTTTAACCAAGCCCAACGTCTGGCTGAGATGGCTGTGGCTGAAACCTTTGTGGAAGCATCGAAAATGTCGTAGGCAGTCCTAATCTCGTGCTTCCCTGCCTCAAATCCCTTGTGAAGAAGGGCTTGAAGCTGCGGTTGGTATTGGTCCGGCAACGTGTCAGCATAGTCTTGCATCTGCTTAAGGATGGCTCTGTTGTATTGAGTCATGTAAAGTTGATATGAAGCTATGCGTGAAATCAACATAGCTCCATGATACACTTTCCGTCCCACACTATCCAGGAACTTGTTGTCCCTGGTAGGTGGGGTAGAAGAGTGCGGCTTAAGACGCTTGGCCTTCTTCTGCGCGGACTCAACCACAACAGAGCAATGATCCAGTTGAGGTTTTTGGAAACCTGGTGCTGACTGGACAAGGTATGTGGAGTCAGCTTTCTTGTTAACTGGTGAGACCGATGAAGGAGATTCCCAGTTTTTCTTGAGCAGATCCAAAAACACCTGGTGTATAGGGATGGAAGCGATGATTTTTGGAGCATCCAGAAATTGAAGTAGTTCCATCATCTGGTGTCTGTCATCAGCTTCAGATTGTAGTTGGAAAGGTACAACTTCTGACATCTCTTTCACAAAATTAATGAAAGATAGATCCTCAGGAGGAGATCTTTTTCTACTCTCTGAAGGAGATGGTGGCGAAGGCAAATCTGTGTCAGAAGAGGTATCATCATCATCACCCCAGGTATCGTAGGGATCATGTGGGGCTTGTAGCCCTGATGGACCTGGCTGAGGTTCTGAAGGCATCGATGGAAACAGAGGTGGAATCGGTGTGGTAGGTGGAACCAGAAATGGCATCGATGGCTTCGGTGCTGCCGATGGAATCGGTGCCTGGCGCGGAATCGATGGAGCCGAAGGATAAATCGGTGGAGATATACCAGAAGGTACCGATGGAGCTACCCCGGAAGGGGGAATTCGAAACTGTGTTTCTCCTGCCGATGAGAAACCAATCGGAGACGGTGGTGTTGTCGATGGCACTGGAATCACCGATGGAAGGGCCATGACGGCTCAGTAGCGGTGCTAGCGCTTGTATCAACGGCTCGGTGGTCGGTTCTCTCCTCGGTGGCGAAGCCGGTGCCGGCGTCGGTGCCGGGGGCGGCACTGGAACCGGTGCCGGAGACGGTACCGATGGAGGTTGTAATTTCTTCATCGCTTTCTCGATGGCCTCCTGGACCAGCCGGTCCAGTTCTGCCCGGAGACCAGGGGTAACCATACCCGGCTCGACGGGAGAGGGAGGCTGAGGCAGGGCCGGAGGGACCACCGTAACCGGTGGGATCACGGCCCCCACACCCCGAGAGGGTGAGGGTTTCCTCGATGCCGGCGAACGAGACGTGGAGGGGCGTCCGGTCTGTTCGCGGCTTCTTTGTCGGTGGCTAGGCTTGAGCAGAGGTCGATGGCTGTGGATCCGACAGGCCGAGACTTGTGCCGATGGCGGTGCTTTTCCTTCCAATCCCCTCGCCCATCCGGGGAAGGGACGGGAGTCGACGGCCGAGAAGCGATCGATGGCGGACGGTCACCGGAGGGTTGACGATGATGGTACAACTTAGACGGTGCCGGTTCCGATGACGTCGATGCTATCGATGGCGTTGGGGTGGGTGCATGGAAGAGGAGCCCCATCTTCTCCATCCTGGCTTTGCGACCCTTGGGTGTCATTAAGGCACATTTGGTGCAAGTCAGGACATCATGCTCGCTACCCAAACACATTACACAAACCCTGTGGGGGTCTGTGATGGACATAGTCCGGGTACAATCCGGACAACGACGGAACCCCGTTGCCATGGCTGGAAGCCAAAATTTAGGCTGGGGATCGGTAAGTGCCAACAGGCCTCGAGGGCCAAATTAGACGGCAGTCGATGGAAGAAGGCAAAAAACTTACCGGGTTCCGTAAGATGACTAAAAAAATTTGTTGAAGGGAGACCCCTGAGGGGCAAATTTTCTTAGGAAATTAATTTCCAAATTCCTGTCAGGAACGTGGTTAGAGAGCTCCTTTCACCGCGTGGCAACTGCTGCGCGGAAAAAAGAAGACTGAAGGGAGACCCCTGCTGGCTGCAGGGTCAGTGCCTTGCTGGGTATGCCCAGTAGGGGCCAGTCAAAGTTCTATTAAACTTTGACAGAAGTTTTCCGTGGTGGGCTCCATCCTCGATGTCACCCATTTGTGAGGACAACCATCCTGCTTGTCCTGTGAGAATGTTATTTACTCTTTCAGATAATAGAAGGACTAGGGTCACTCCATGAAGTTAGCCTGTGGCACATTTAAAACTAATCTGAGAAAATTCTGACTCAATGCACAATTCAACTCTGGAATTTGTGGCCAGGGGTTGTGGTTAGTGCAGTTAGTATAGCAGAGTTTAAAGAAAGGTTTGGATAAGTTCTTGGAGGAGAAGTCCATTACCTATTAATCAAATTGGCTTAGAAAATAGCCACAGCTATTACTAGCATCAATAGCAGGGATATGCTTAGTTTTTGGGTACTTGCCAGGTACTTATAGCCTGGATTGGCCACTGTTGGAAATAGGATGCTGGGCTTGATGGTCTGACCCAGTATGGCAATTTATGTTCTTAAGCCCCATGCTGTGTTCAGACAAGATATCGCTCGAGCCATACCCCCTCCCCCACACAATTTGAGTAGCAGGATATGGCTAAAAATAAAAAGCATGAATATTCAACTGAACATACAAGCTGATCAAACAGAGCATGATGAACTGTACAGCATGTCTACCCTTTTTAAAAGAGCAATAAAAGATGAGACATTGTATCCATCTAGCAGAGTCTTGTACTAAGACCAATCACCGATGCCAAACTTCAGGATGGGAAAATCCAGCGAGCAAATAAGCAAAACAGTCTCCTACCATAAACCACCTGTTGGCACATGATGCAGAAGAGATTAAGACACTTGTCTCATCTGAGCTATTAGATGTATTAAAAAAATAAACTTGTTATAGAATGTTCTCACTAACAAACATTGCAAAATGGAAATGTAATGGTGTGAGAAACTGCTTGGGGAGGGGAGCCAGCAGCAACCAATTCCACAATTTTGCTTTTTCTCAAGAAGTTTTACATGACTATGCATATCTACAGTCTGGCAACTGTCCTAATTCCCTTCATCTTGCGCATCTGCAATCTATCATACCATGGTGGACTTGACAGAGCCAGAATTCTCCTGAAGCAGCTGTCAGCAAAAGGACCAATTTTCAGCCAGTCCTGAAGCAGCAATCAGGTATGGAGGACAATGCTATGCATTTCATGGGGGAAGAGATACATTTGGTATGTTTTAGAAAGCTACTTTGAAAACTCTGGATTTGCATTTTGCAACTTCAAAAAATTGTCAGCAGGGATCACTGCAACTGGCGCTCCACGTATCCGAGAACCGCACTGCTTCTCCAATCAAAACACGTGCACAGGATCTAAATATTAGATTATTGTAAGATATTCTAAAAAAAAAAAAATAATAATTTTTGAAGGGAAACAATTTACTAAGTATTTCTAACTGCCACCACCTAACTATTTATGGAGTTCAGAAGGCCTGGGCCTAACTGTGCATGGAACCACAAACATGACTTGTGGATGACTCCACCTTCCATCCTTTACTACCCTTCCCTCAAGCAGAAAACTTTCCTAACAAAAGCACTTTTGCCAGAGGAACACAGGACGAGTGGTGTGTGGGTTGTGGTACATGCATCTTGCACTGCCTCTTAAAATGGCTCCAAGCAGTGACACCTATGCAGTCAATTTGGTAAGATAGATGGCAATAACTGGGCAAGCTGATGCACCAATTCTATACACTGTATTTGAAACGTAGTTTGCTGTACACAAGCAGTAGGACAAGTTAAGGCACCCAAATCAAATAGACTAAGGGCTAACTGGGACCAACTGAGATGCACCTTCTTGCAGAAGAGGCAATCTAGGTTTGACAAGTGAGCAGTGGAGATGGCACTGCATGAGGCTGATGAATCAGGTAGCTGGCATGACACTGTGTACCTCAAGTGCAAGATGTGAACTGGGTTTAGCCACACAGAGGATACGGTGTCCTAGATTAAAATGAGACCACCCTGCAACCCATGGATTTGTGCCACTAGGAGTCTGGCCTAGCTCATACTATGGCAGGTCAGATGACCTTGAAAGCAAAGGCTACCTAGCTTACTCACAACAGTGCAGAGATCAATTGGTTTGGGTACAAAATAAAATTGCTTACAAAATAAATCCAGTCTTTATCCACTACATGATTCCTGACTGACATTATTCAATCGTCGCATAGGCTGAGAAGAGGGGGGAGGAGACAGAACATTATGACTGCCAACGTTATTGATCTGTCATTTTAGTTTTAGAGCCTTCAATAAAGACTCTCCATAGGCAAAGACTGGGGAAAGTCATTTTTGACTAAGGCTCTTCATGTGTTCCATGCACCTTGCTGAAAAGACTTTTGGCTTGATCTGATTTGCTCAGTCAAAAATGTAAAGTAAAAAAAAATTCCTATGACCAGAAAAGAACTGAGCCAGTACCGGTATATGACTGACAGATACAAAAGCATGAACATAGCATGAAGAGTAAACAGAGAATAAAATGAACACATTGAAATGAGTACAAAAGGAAGCAAGATAGTCTTCAAGAGTATCTACAGCTTCAAGAAGCTTTGAGATCCACCACAGCAATTGTCATTTGATGGAAAGGTTCAGCGACAAAACATGGCACAAGAAAACTGTGCAATAAGTTTACATTACAGTAAACTGGCTGAAAAAAAAAAAACGTGTCAACTTATTTGGACCAATCAAATAGATATATTGAGGAATTTCTACCAGGCTGTTAAAGGAGTCAATTGTATACAGTCCACAAAGGAGGATTATTCAAACATTTCACTATACTTTATAGTTCAATGGAGAAACAAACTGAGAAATAAAGATATTTGAAGGAAACAATTCAGTTACATCTAGTGATAAAAAGGAATTTTGGTCTCCATTATTCTACCATGTTGCTGCCTACACATTCATAACTCATATTCCCTGGTAGTCCACCACCACAATAAAGTACTTCAACACTGACAACCACTGTGCTGAATCAATCCAGGCCCCAGCAAAATCAGCTATAAGGTTTAAAGAGCTATTAAAAAAATGCCTCCTGCTCATTAAATGGAAAAACATGTATTGGTGAATGAGATAGAGAATAAGAATTTGCTGCAATAAGAGATGGAGGCTCCATGCAAAAATACAATTTACTCAATTTATTAAGAAATTAAAACTAAAGGATATGATTGGAAAATTAGTTACCCTAAATCTGGGCAAAACCTCAGGCATTTCTGCCTCCTCTCAGCTGTACAATGTGATGTAGAAAACGTTAAGGAGTTACCATACTAAAATTAACTTTTCACATTATATATAATCTTAATTTGCATGTGCAGTAATTTCAGAAACACATAAATTTACACTGAAAACTGTAGTTAGTAATATTTTGTTTTCAAATTTAAGACTCTTGCCCCTTTTACTTAATTCCTTCTTTAAGTTTTATAAGTGTGCACGCTATTCTTGTAATCTCTTTTGGGGAATTTTTAGCCAACAATGGAAATGCACATCTTGGCAGATATGACCCCCTGTGCACTTTTGACAGTTTTTCCAGTTCAGATATGCAGGAACTACCTACAATAGCAACATGCATGGCAAGGCCTCCAAAAAATATCCTTTTATCTAGGTACTTCATTACATAGAACAGAAATAATGTCAGAAAAGAACCAAATGATCCACCCAGTCTGCTCAGCAAGCTTATGCCAGTATTTGCTGCACTGTGCAGGTTACTGGTTACTATTGGCTGTTTATTTTAGTCTGTCTGGCATTTGAGCAAGGTGCCACAATTGCCCCAAAAAAATTATAGTTTTCTTTTGAAAATAAGACTTAAGTGAATATGGTTTTACGTCTCCAGCTGCTGCAAAATGATTGCAACTTTCCAGTATAGATCCTGATAAATGCCAGTGGAAGCATTTCATTCAGATACAGTGACAGTAACTGACTGCAGATAAAGACCAAAATGTCCCAGTTCACCCAGCAAGGTGTTTAGAGTTATAACTGCTGCTCTGTGCAGTAAAATTCTCAAGTTACCCCAATACTTCATTTCCATCCACTTATTACTAGGGATCCTTTGAGGCAGATTCTGATTCAAGGGGGTCCTATTAAGTTATCCAGACCAACATCTGGCTAACCTGTCCCAGGTTTTCAGCAGCACAGGTATACCACTGAATGTACCCAGCCAGATGCTTTTCTCTGCCCAAAATGCCCTCAAGTTGTCTGGTTAAGTAGTTAGTTGGTTAATAGGGCAGCAAAAGTAGTAGGACTTTTGAAACTTTGGGGTTTGTCTAGCTAAGTGTCCATCCAGGATCATAATTTTTCAAAGCTCTGTCAAATGTGAACTGTCATTCATCAGACCTGACCACTTGAACCTGGAGATGAGACAAAAGGACTGATAAAAAGTACAGGAAGGTCTGCTAATTAAAAGCCTTAATTATGCATTCACCTGACTATGCATGAGCTGCTGAATTATGCATAAGAGCCCTTGAAACATAGTAGGGTGCGAGTACTAAGGGTCACTTCGAGACCCATTTGAAAAGAAGGCGGCAACCTGTTTGAGTGCTGTTGCTTTCCACTCCTGTTTTGTCCCCCCCCCCCGTGCATCCTGAGCAGAGGTGACTTGCGGAGACAAGGTCTAAGACTTGAAAGTTGAACAGTGTCACTTCGGTAGCTATGACTGTCCTCTCTGCTGGAGACCTGCGGAGGGAGGGACCTCCCAACCAGCCCAAGAACAAAAAGATACTGTCTGTGCTCCATTTCCTACTCAGTAGCAGGCTGATTCAGTAAAAGTTGCGGGAGAGCGGGCGAGCGTCTGCTCTCCCGGCACGTGCAGAGGCCACTCTCCTAGGCGTGCGATTCAGGAGGGTGGCCTATGCAAATTAGGGCCCGTGGTAAAAGGAGGCGCTAGGGACACTAGCGCGTCCCTAGCGCCTCCTTTTTGACAGGCGCGGTGGCCGTCAGCAGGTTTGACAGCTGAAGCTCAATTTTGCCGGCGTCTGTTCTCAAACCTGTTGACAGCCACGGGTTCGGAAAACGGACGCCGGCATAATTGAGCGTCCGTCTTCCCACCCGCGGGCCGATTTTTTTTTTTTTTTTTTTCACTTTTGGGGCCTCTGACTTAATATCACCCTGATATGTCTGAGGGTGCACAGAAAAGCAATTTTTACTGCTTTTCTGTGCACTTCTCCGGCACCAGCAGAAATGAACGCCAGCCTTTGGGCAGGCGTTAATTTCTGAAAGTAAAATGTGCAGCTTGGCGCCGGAATAGCTAATATGGCCATCAACATGCATTTGCATGTTGCGGGCGCTATTAGTTTTGGGGGGGGGGGGGGGGGGGGGGGGAGTTTTGGACATGCGTTTGACGTGCTATTACCTCTTACTGAATAAGGGGTAAAGCTAGCGTGTCAAAAACGCACAGCCAAATGCAGGTTAACAGTGCGCTCCACCGGAGCGCACTGTACTTATCGGCCTGTAGGTTGGTAAGGTAGAGCTCAGTGTTCAAAAGTAACTCCACTAAAGAGAGGAGGCCAGCAGAAATTAATGATAATTGGATAAGCACTGGAATTTAAATATGCTTTTGTAACTATTGTTTTTATCATCCCCTGTGTCCCCATTGCCTGTGTATTTCCTGACACAGAGTTAAGCTTAGCCCTATGTAATTTTAGAATAAAGGAGATTTGTTTTGTTTGGCGGTTTGTCTAATTGTCTAACAATGAACAGGAGGGTCGCTGGTAAATAGCAGGTACATACATAAAAAGGAGGTGGGGTTAGAAGTCTGAGCTCTTCTCCCTACAGTTCCAGGTAGCAGAAGAGTTGGAAGCAGACCGAGGTGCCATTGCTATTCTCCAATAAAGCCCAGATCTGTGCCAAGTGGAGAAGAGGGTTTAACTTTAAGGCAAATTAACTAATTGGAGGGTGAGAGGTGTAGATGTGACCTCCCCTTTCTCCTTCCTCTACAAGCCCTTTTTATTCTTATCCCCCTTCCTTCTGCCCTCCCTTGCACCCCAATATATCTTATCTCCCTCCTCCAAGATTTCCTACTCATTCTCCAGAACCCCAACATCTATTCTCCACCCTCCTTCCTCCCTAACCAGCGCCAATCATAACGACGACTCCCTCTCCCTCCACCACCCAAGAAAACAAAATAAAATTATCTAGAAAATCAAAATAGATCAGGGAAACTATTGAAGAATAAAAATCACAACACATTTAGATAGACATGGTTTATGGGACTCCGACAGCATGGATTTACCCAAGGGAAGTCTTGCTTCACAGATCTACATTTTTATTTATTTTATTTATTTTTAGAAGAGGTGAACAAACACGTGGACAAAGGTGAACCAGCAGATGTGGTGTATTTGGATTTTCAGAAGGCATGCGGCAAACTCCCGCACGAGAGGCTAAGGAAACTAAAAAGTCATGGGATAGGAGGCGATGTCCTTTTGTGGATTGCAAACAGATTAAAAAGACAGGAAAGAGTAGGATTAAATGGTCAGTTTTCACAATGGAAAAAGGTAAACAGTGGAGTGCCTCACGGACCTGTAATTAGACCAGTGCTTTAATATATTTATAAATGATCTGGAAAGGGATACAATGAGAGGTGATCAAATTTGCAGCTGACAAAGTTATGTAGAGTAATTAAATCTCAGATTGTGAAATTGCAGGAGGACCTTGCTAGACTGGAAGACTGGGCTTCCAAATGGCAGATGAAATTTAATTTGGACAAGTGCAAAGTGATGCATATAGGGAAAAATAAGCCCTTGCTGTCTAGCTACACATTGTTAGGTTCTGTCTTAGGAGTTACCACCCAGAAAAGAGATCCAGGCGTCAGTGGATAATATATTGAAATCAAAAAAGCAAAAAATGTTAGTAATTAAGAAGGGAATAGCAAATAAAATGGATGTCATTTGCCTCTATATTGCTCCATGGTGAGACTGCATCTTTAATACTGTGTGAAACTCTGGTCACCGAATCAAAAATAAAAAAAAAGATAGTTGCACTGGAGAAAGTGCAGAGAAGGGTGACCAAAATAAGGGGCATGGAACCACTTCCCTATGAGGAAAGGCAAAGGAATTTAGGGCTGTTCAGTTTGGAGAAGGGATATGGGGGGATATGATGGAAGTCTACAAAATCATGAAAGTACTTGAAAAAGTTAATGTAAATTTATTTACTCAGATAACAGAAGGATTAGGGGGCACTCCATGAAGTTAGCAAGTAGCTTATTTGAAACAAAATAAAGAAAATTCTCACTCAGCACACAGTTAAGATCTGAAATTCATTGCAGAGGATGTGGTTACAGCAGTTAGTATAGCTGGGCTTAAAAAAGGTTTGGATAGGTTCCCAGAGGGAAAAAAAAAGTCTATAAACTGCTATTAAGCAGTAGCAGCTTGTGATTTATCTAAATGTTTGGTTACTTGCCAGGTACTTGTGACTTGGATTGGCCACTGTTAGAAACAGGATATTGGGCTTGATGGACCCTTGGTCTGACCCAGTATGGCAATTATGTTCTTATGATCATGAATATTGGTGCTGTATCAGACCCAGGAAGGGCCTCCAGAACTGACAGGTGGGTTGAATCAAACCAGGTGTGTGCCTCTAAAGTAATGGAGGAAACTCTCCTGGTAGTTATGTACTGTTCACTGCCTTCATATCATTCCCAATCCTGACTGGTCTTTGGGTTGAAAAGTTCCTAAACTTTTCAGGAATTGCTATCCCTTTGAGAGAGAGTCTTGAAACTGAGGAATTGAAAAAATGATTGCTCTGCAAAGAGCAGAAAAACTTCTGCTTACCCATACAGAAAGTATACTGGAAGTAGAAGCAGATGTAGCCAAGGAAAGATTTTTCAGTTTTCAGCAGGATTTCAGAGTTCAGTGTCTCATGTATGGGATTCAGGAATATTATGGTATCCAATTTTATTCTCCTTCCAATCTATAGCAACCATAAGAAAAAACTGCTTAATTAAGATATACAATTAACGCCTCGCGATTTTGTATGGGGGGAGGGGGGGGGGGAGTAAGGAATGGAATTGTTTTAATCAACACTAGATAAAGTCTACCATTTATCCATAAAATGGAGCCACCACAAGCAACAGTACAAGTCGTGTCTCCCCCACCCTTCCCACACTGCTCTGCCAACTTTCATCAATCCTGCTACAAGAGGGACCAAGTCTAACACATGGAAACTGAAAGTCCATTGGATCTCTGGCTGCTGCTCTAAAATGGTCAATATCATTGACTAACATTGAGTGTCAAACTGGATGTCCGATTCTTTGGAACATTCATTTTCAAATTTTTATTTTTCTTTAGAATTTATCAGTCTTATTAAACTGAACAGAGGACCAATTTTTTCCATTGATTTTTCTCCCCATTTTTGTTCAGTATAAACAAACTCACTTTAGAGAAAAATAAACTGAAAACCAAGGTTCCTAAGAATGAAATATGAAAAATGACAAAGCTTTTTGGCTATAAAAAAATGTAATAAACAAATTATTAAAAAAAGATGAAAAACCTGTCTGCTCTGATTGAAGGGCAATTTATCTTCATATTTATTACAATTTTACATTTGCATCCAAGATTGTTGAGAATACTGAGAACGCAGGGAAATACAAAGGAGATAAAATTATAAAAACAAAAAACTCCTTGCCAGCACTTTACCAGTCCACCATGAAGGGGAGGTCAAATAATTCCAAGAAGAGATACTCAAGTATCACAAAAAAGAGAGATAACATTACAATCCTATGTTAGGCTTAAGTATGATGATCTGTTTCCTGGAGAAGAAGAAATGGGATTGTGAAGGTGTATACGGGGAAAAACCCCAGAACACCTTAAAGGACCAGCTTCAGAAAAAACTGGCCAGTCCACCTTAAACCTAATACCACAAGCAATCCTGGTCCTGGGTGAAGGTCCCTGGGAAAGGAGTATAACTAGCCAGGCTCTGGAAGTAATAGGAAGCCCAGAGTGGAGAAGGAAGCAGAGAAAACACACTGCTGAATTAAGTTACAATACTACATTTGTGTTATTCAGTTGCAGAGAATAGCAGAGGTGCTTTTGTTTGTTTTCACATTAATAAAGAAGTTTATGCAAGATTCCTGCCAGAGTCAGGCCTGAATCTGTCTTCTGGCTACTTTAAGACCTCTCATGGAGCCACAAGGAGATCTATAAACGTCTCTATCACTTAAGAACTTAGCAAGATGTGATGGTTCATAGAAGATACTTAATCTTTCTATATCCAGCTACACATCTGCATGGATAGTTTACCCAAAAAAACAGTGCTCCCAACAGACTCCCAGCCTCAATCAAAATCTTCTCCTCTTGGTCTGGACCGCCTTAACCATATCAGGGAACATTTACATCTTCAATCGAGACAATGGCCATAGAAGTTGAACATTTTCTGGAGTTTTAAGCACCTTCACTATGTTCAAGTGGCAGCTAGTTTTTGTCAGGAAAATTTATGAGCTTAATATTCCTCCAAAAATTTTCCAACCTTATTTTGAAGAAAAAGGTGACCAGACTCCTGCAAGGCATTCACTTTGGGTTCCACATTGTCCAAGCTTTACCTACAGAGTAAAATATCCTTTCAACAATTTTGAATAAACTGAAGAAAAAGCTCATTGAGACAGGAGTTGCCCAACTTATGACAAAGCAACAGCTGCTTCCCCAAATTCCTTCCAATATAATTACTTTAGGCCTAGCCAAACTTGGGCACAGCTTGTTGATGCTAATGATCCTGAAGTCACACAAAGTTCTGTACCTGTATGGTCTCACTTTCTATGACTAGACCAGCCTTATCAAATCCTCCTCCCATTCTTGCCCAGCAGGCAGCATTCCCTGTTCAATTGTCCCCCATTTTACCTTCTTGGTATCAGACTTGCAGCTAGCACTGAAAATCCAATTTGACTAACCGACCCTATCAGCCTAGTTCTTAAGCCACAAGAGAGACCATCTCCCATTGCTGTCCTGGCTATGGAGGTGGGGGGGGGGGGGTTCACGCAAAACTGGGGACAAATGTTTGTGCATCTGGGGATCTAAACACAGCTTCCTCTGCCAAGGACCCCAGTGATGCTGCTCTGGAGCTTGAGGCAGCTGCCACAGGTCTAACAAAAGCACCAAAAGGGGCCAGCCAGAGTTTGCAAGAGAGGCACCACAGGGTAAGTGCAAGCCTTCCCTTATTGCTTTCCCAAAAATTAAAAAAAATAAATGCAAAGGAAAACAGCAGAATAAATATTTGTCCTTAGTTGGCAGCTCAGCTACAGCCACCTTGATTCCTCATCAAGTTATTGCCACGAAGAGCAATTCTGAAATGTTAGTACACACACACACACTTGTGGTACTAAATTCTCTCCACAAAGGGGTATGTACCATTCTATCAAAAAATAGGCCTACAGCTAGAATTAATATGTTTAAGGAACAGAGTTGAATGCTTTCAGACAATGTAGCTGCAATGTACAGCTATAAAAATGAAATGAGAAATTACTACTTAGCTGATAATTTCCTTTTCTTTAGACAGATGAATCCAGAACCAGTGGGTTATGAACCTCTACCAGCAGATAGACTGAGCAAAGCTGATATCACAGTATATATACACCTCTACTCAGACAAGGAATGTGTTAACACTAGTCTAGGGTCTGGATTAACACTTACCAGTAACCCCTGAACACAGCCATGCAGGGGGGACCACAGCACAATCATTCAGCAGCCAAGGGCTAGAAGCTAAATACATCTCTGTTCTAAAGAAGAGGAAATCAGGTAAGTAGTAATTTCTCAGCATCCAGACAGATGAATCCAGAACTGGTGGGATGTACCCAAGCTACTCCCAAATAGGGCGGGAGGCTGCCCACAGTGCAGTCAAAAAATCCACACATGCAAAGTCTGCATCCTCACAGGCCTGCACATCCAGATGATAATACCTGGAAAAGGTGTGAAAGAGTCAAGAAGAAGAGAGTGTGAAAATTAAAGTAGTCCTTACTAGACGTAGTAGTACAAATGATTAATCTTTATTGAAATGGTGAGACTCCATAACTTCTTAAAACTGAGTAATGTCCCCCCGACATGGCAATCATGTCTCACCCAGAGGGCTGCCCACATCCCTTAAGCTTCTCTGGAGGCTGGAACATATGTTGGATCGGCACACAGAGCATAGAGACTGAAGGAAGGAAGGAAGAAGCTTACAAACCCCACCCATTTTTTTTTTTTTAATTTTAAACTACCTGTGCTCAAGCCATCCTGGCTGAGTACAGAGTTGTCTCCAGCTGCAGGGGAAGAGGTTCCATTCATATTCTCTCCCTCCCTCCCTCTACTATTACTCTGCTTCCTGCACCCACTGCCTTTCAGCTGTTTCAACAGCTAAGTCCATGTCAGCTGAAAAACCACTTCAGGAATTCTCAACTAGTGGAGAGACCATTAGGTATCAAAGGAAAGTGGGGCAAATTAAGTTTCCTTCTTTCTCCTTCTAAAACTTAAAGCAATCCCCAGTTGGGAGATGCACATCCACCATGGAGCTGGAGAGACTGGCAGGCTGATGTCACTGCAGGTGTATACTGTGATTTTAGCTTTGCTCTGTCTCCATCTGCTGGTAGGGGTACATAACCCACCAGTTCTGGATTCATCTGTCTGGATGCTAAGAAAGACTTCAGTTAAAAGGCTGGATACATGTATCTTCTGAATAGTATAATGCTAACTAGAAAATTTTCTGCAAAAGATATAAGCATTGAAAATAAAGCCTTGCAGTATAGGTAAACTTAATAGAAAGTTGTGCAGTTATACTACTTTGCCTGATTAACTTCAAAATAAGAGGATTCCAATTTTCAAAACAATAGGCAAAGTCCAAATTAGCATATTCGCTTGCCTCCTTTTCTTCTATAACCATTCCTTTCTTCTCCTGTCATTTGTAACTTTTTCAAGCATTTGCTACTGGCAGATAACCACAAAAAAAACCCCCAAAAAAACCCGCAAATAAAGTCAATATAGAAGTTCTATTTCAAGCCAAAAATAATTTTATGGCACCATGCACACAATGATTTGAGATCTAAACTCCTACATGCCTTTCCCCTCTGGTATTCACTTCTATAAGCACCCCCTAATGCTACCACCAGTTAAAGGACCAGCACGTCAACTATACCAGGGAGAGCCTTCTAGTTTTGGAACTGCACCCAAGAACCTCAAGACTAACCAGGCTAGCCTTCAGAAAAATACTGAAAATCTGGCTTTTTGGAACTGCCTTCCCAGCTTAAGAATGAATTTAAGATTGACATCTAACAAATGTACTCAATCTCTTATAGTCCTCTTCTGGTAAGACCTACACTTCGTTACCTGCCCTATCCACACTACAAATAATTGTGTATGCTATCCTATTATATGCACCTCAATTAATGCAAACCTTATTGATGTCATTTTGTTTTTGCTCTATTGCAACTTTTGAGCTTTGATAGAAAAGCATGAAAAATTGTGAAGACAATTTAACTTGGCACCATTTGCTATTTTTTTCAGAATGTCAGTTTCAAACGAACATATAAAAAAATGTAATCTTGCAATCTTCATCCTAAAAAACAATCAATTTTGAAGAACTATTCAAAATCATCCTCTTGGGACTATAATTTTGCTAACTCATATCTGTACTTTATGGATCATTTCTTAATTATAAAACAAACACTTTAAAAAAAACAGAACACACACGAAGTGTTAAGAAATTAACACAAAAACTAGAAGTTTCCAAACAAAAATAGTTAAAATGGTTAGATCCTATTTGTATAACAGATGTCAGGGTAAAATATATTTACTTAAGCATTTACAAAATGTGGAGCCCAGAAAACATCAAGAGCATGGTACAAAGATATGTGAAACTAACCTCCCTGTAAATGTTTAAGATTAGTTTTGTTTTCCCGGGGGGAGGGGGGGGGGGCCAAGAGGAAGAATGTGCAAGTCTTCACCCTTTCATCTTCAAAAGTACTTAACATTTTATCTTAGTAAAAAAATATTTAAGTCTTGCATGTGCCATGTCAATTCGGAGTCAGTCAGTATTGCTTGCTGGCTCCCCATGCACTCATGAATCAAAGGGTTAACAGTAAAGTTCTAGTTTTGTTTGTTGTGTTTGTAACTTTTCATACTAGATAGTGCATTGGCCGGGAATCCAAGGAGGGACCATGCCAGCTGATCTGGAATATTACAGTTCTGCTGGCCAAGCATGCCTTCTCTTGATCCAGAAGGAACAGGACCCCTGAAGATATTTGGTCTGTCTTTTTGTACTTTACCATTTCTATCGCACTGGCATAGAGACCTTCAAGGGAAATATTTTTGTGTTATAATATGGAGACTGGTATGTTCTTCTGAATTAAGAATTTAGTTTAAAAGATTAAGGCCTGATGTAGCCTGATAGACTGATTTCAGGGAGGTAAAAATCCCAGTGAGATGAATCTTGGTGAATTACAGGGAGATAAAATCCATGGGTATTACAGTCTAGGTAAATAAACTGGGCCAGTCTAGGTAGACAGACAAGTTAAGAAAGTGAATCCCTGCTTATGTGAGGTAGAAATAAAGATTCCTGCCTGGTAGGGCCTGGATACAGGGCATGTGTCCGATATGAAAAAGTGTGTTGCTGCTAAGTATGGGGGACCTAACCAGCAAACAATTCCAGAGACCCGCTCATTCCATGTGGAAGGATTATAGATCGGAAGCAGTATGATGTATGTTTGAATGGCATCATGCCACTAAGGGAATATTTTCAGCTGAAGGTACTTTTGATTTAGAAAAGCTGCAGCAGTTAGTGTTTAGTTTTAGACAAAAAAAAAAAAAAAAAAAAAGGTTCTCACACAATCTCTGCGAAGGTTGATTGTTTTGCAGGAGATAAAAGAAAATTGAATGTGGCAGCATTCAAACCACAGGTCCTGCATACAAGGAAGAGGTGTAGGATGTCTTAGAAGATGACACTGCATATCAAGCTAACTTATATCCCAAGCTGCTACCAAGCTGAGGATACCATAGAACTCCCTTCTGCCCACAGCGACTACACTCCCAGCTCTGAGAAGTCTGACTCTCCAGGAGCTGCTGCTAGCCCTAGCTCAGTGCCATCCATTTACTTATCAATTAGGAAAGTGTTGTGCCAATAAAACTGATTGATGTATAACAAAATATTTTGATTTACCCTAATCTGTAATTTGACTCTAGTTGTTTCTGCTGTAAAAAAGTTTACCATCTGCTTTTATGTTTGTGTACTATCTGCAATCCTGCTTCCTACTCTGCACTATAGAATTGAGGAATGTCATGAAAATTGTTTCAGATGAGTACAGTTTACACAATTAGCTTTACAAAAGGTATGAGTTTATTTTATCATCTTGCTTTCATCAGAATAAAAGAAAATGATATATTGCTTTTATAATCCTGATTCTGAATTAAAAGAAATTATCCACAGTACAATGCATTATTGTAATGTTTGTGCTTTGTTAATGTTTAAAATTATTCTGAGGGTCTGTTTGACTTTCCATTTCCTTGCTAGTTAATGTATTCATTTGGAAATACTGCTTTTATGAATAATCCTATATCATTAATGCAGAAGAAACTGTGCTAAGCCTAAAATGATTCTATAAACAGAACTGTTCATTCTTTCAGAATCTGATCCACCCAGTATGTCCATGTCTAGTATCTATTTAAAGCACTACTGGCAGTGGCATCTCTGGAGAGAAGTATTTAGGATGGTGACAGAGGGTCAAGTGGCAAACCAAAGTGATATTTATACACCTGACACCCACCCCTTCCACTCAGCAACTCCTACCATGAAAGTGGCTATAAAAGATACAAGAAAAGAGTCCCAAGGTCCTTCTGTACAATTTAAACACATGGTCCAAGAAAACAAACCGGCAACCGATCCAAGATGGCAACAAACACAAGGAGTTGCATCGGTATAAAAATGGACTTTATTGAATCTTGCCCAATATTCAATAAAGTCCATTTTTATACCGATGCAACTCCTTGTGTTTGTTGCCAATTTAAACACATGCCAGTTTCAATCTCCCTGTAAAACCATCATTAAAATCATTTGATAGCCTCATTCAACCAATTCTTCTATATGGATATGAGAATGAAGTTTAAAGTCTATACAAGGGACAGAATATCAATATAAATCTTGCACCAATTCTGTAAGAATTGCATCTATAGAAACCCCCCCCCCCCCAACAAACCTAGGACATTGACCTTTACATTTCACTGTACCTTAAAAAAAAAACTTCCAAATTTGTTATCACCTCGGTAACAGCACAAGCACCTTCAACTGCCAGACACTTTGTAAAAACAAAATTCTGACAAAAAGTAACTTAGAACCTATACAACAAACTTGCCATGTTACACCACTAACTCCAAGGGCTCAAACAGTAAAAACTGTACTTATGAAGAGGCAGCACTGGAAATATACTAGGCCCAAACACACCAATACATCTATTAGGAAAACTTCTCAGGATGCTTATAGATTTCTACACAAACTACACACTAGCAGAATACCTCACCTTGGTCACACATGCATAGGGTCCTTCATTTTCAGTTTAAACTAATTTTTGCCATAAATTCCCAGGATTTTTCCTTACGTTTAGGCTGAATAAAAAGTTGCTCCACAGCTGCAAATGCAGCATCTCAAGACCTCCAGCCACTGCTGGAAGCCAGTGAATGCCAAAGCATAGGCCGTGTTTCAAATCTCACTCCACCCCCCCCCCCCCCCCATCAATGAAAGCACTCGCCCTCCAGCGCCACCCATGCCATGTTTCACGTCCTGCCTCATCAGCCCCTGCCCCCAAGCAGCCAAAGGGCTGCTGTCTGGCGCTATGAATGGGTTTCAAGTAGGCACTGTCCAGCAGAAACAATTCCCAGCAGGCTCCCCGGCCCTGCACAAAAGCAGCAGTGCAGTGCTTACTGAGACAGCTGTGCTCTGCAGCATGCTGCAGAGGGAGAGAGGAGGAGAAGCCTGGAGCTACCACCGGCAAGGATGAATGCTGTTGCAGTACAGGGGTGGGGGAGGAAGAGATTCTTTGTGATGTGGGAGAAGGAGAGGGCAATGCTAGGCAGGGATTAGGATGCTGCTGAGTAAGTGGGTGGGAGAATGTGTTAATGTTTAATTGTCCTGGCTTCTGTTCACCAAAAAACTGAAATTTACCTGGAAAAATGTATTTTTTCAACTAATTTTCTTCTGTTTTTGTTCTTATAATAAACCCTGAAAAATTCTTGGGGGGAGGTGGGGGGGGGGGGAAACAAAAACAAAAAACCAAAAATGAAGGTCCCTGCACATGCAGAAGACAGAACCTCAAATATAGAATAAAGAGACCACAAATGTATAAATAGAAATGTGCAGACACTATGTGCAACAATGGGGGGAAACCCCTCAGCATTCATCATAAAATATCAAGAAATAAAGCCATATTAATAAAAAAGAAATTAACACATCTGACGAATTGTAGTGAGTAGGAAAACTGGTGATGTTTTCATAGAATACAGTTCACCAAAAAAGACTGAAAACTCTAATATCAATTAGTGTACACCTAGTATAAGTGCTGAAATAACTTTTTCAAATTTTTTTAATTTTTCAAATTTTATGTGAAACCGCATCAGCAAGCCTGACGACGGCCGTGATACCACTTGCCGTCCGGACCTCTCGTCATGTGCGGTAGTTGATACTTTTATACTGTCCAAATTTGTTTAAACATTATCTGTTCTCCTATAAACAATTCATTAGCCCAACAATTCATTAGCCCGACAGCGGCCGGTGTTTCGCGATCGGTATCGCTTCTTCAGGAGTCAATTGCGATATCTTGGAACAGATGCTTTATCCCGGACGATTCCGTCTCTCCTGTCTACGATACTTTTATACTGTCCAAATTTGTTTAAACATTATCTGTTCTCCTATAAACAATTCATTAGCCCAACAATTCATTAGCCCGACAGCGGCCGGTGTTTCGCGATCGGTATCGCTTCTTCAGGAGTCAATTGCGATATCTTGGAACAGATGCTGTATAAAGAAAATAATGAAATCTTAACATATAAAGAATTGTATCTTAAAGAGTACTTAGCTTAGGTGTCACAACTGGCCAACCTTTATCCCGGACGATTCCGTCTCTCCTGTCTACAAATTTCGGCGGGACAGAATAACGCTGAAAAACTCTTCCTTTTAAAAAGCCCGCGATTTTCAGCACGTTGTGACGTCAAAACGTCAATTGAAGGATCTCAAAACAGCTGTGAAAAAGAGCTATAGACGGAAAACTAACGTGATGACGTTATTAAGAATGATTGTGGCAAGGTCAAAGATGTTGCATTCAAGTAATTAGAAGTGGGTCACTGTTAAATTATAGGAAAACTTGATACTCTAATGCTGAATTCAGGCCGTGTGGCTCCACTGTATTTAAACGATGTATCCAGCGTTGTTCAGCGCGTAGTAACCGCGTGTTAAAGTCTCCTCCTCGCCAACTGGGGGACAATTGCTCCAATACTACAGATTTTAATTCATCAAAATTATGATGTTGTTGAAGACAATGGGATGTTAATGGGGCAGTCAATTTACCAGTGGTGATGCAGGATCGATGTTCGATTAGCCTGGTTTTCAAGGCTCGTTGAGTCTTTCCCACGTACCAAAGATTGCACGGACATTGTATTAAATATATCAGGCCTGAAGAACGACAAGTTGTAAACTGCCTAAGAGTCCAAGTGAAATCAACTTTAGAAAAGTACAGGGACGATGTGTCTATCATCACATGGCATACAGTGCATGCTCCACATGGAGTGTGTGCGCCTATCTGAACCCTGGGCGGAGGGATCTTAGTGTCCGAATGAACTAATAAGTCCTTAAAACTAGAATTTCTCGTGAAGGCAAAGCGTGGGATGTCTTGAAATTCATCGTACAGCTGTAATAGATGCCAATTTTGAGATATGATACGTTTCATGACAGAAGTCATTGATGAGAATGGTAAAACGCAAGTGAGCACCTCTGTCTCTTCTATCGGTTTTGGTAAAAATAGCCAATCTCTGTGAGTGAATTTTGCTCGTGTGTATGCGCGCTTGATACAACGTGAAGGATATCCCCGTTTCAAAAAACGGTCCGTCAAAAGCGCCGCCTGAGAGCGGAACTCTTCCGGAGTAGTGCATAATCTCCTGAGCCTAAAAAATTGGCTCACAGGTAGATTCTCCTTTAGAAATCGCGGATGAGCGCTGGAAAAATGCAGGAAGGTATTAGAAGCTATTTCTTTCCTGTAAATGGATGTCTCAAAACCCGTGGGTTTCTTCATGATTTTAATGTCCAAAAAATTAATGACTTGAGAGTCGGTCTCTGATGTAAATCTAAGATGGGAATTACATGTATTGAGCCAACTGATAAATGCCAAAAATTCTGAAGTAGAGCCAGTCCATAGTAGCAGTACATCATCTATGTACCTCTTCCATGTTTTGATATGTTGACCAAAGGGATTGTTGTTGTATATCCATTTCTCTTCGAAGACAAAGGCGGGAAGACGGTCATTATGGACCGCGACAAATACATAGCAGAAGCTCAACGTCAACTCACAAATAGCCAGTTCTACAAACTTCTGACGTCAGATCCAACCAATCAACTTCAAGATATTATAATACAGGTCGTTCAACAAGGGACTGCTCAAGGGTTTCTCACACCCCATGAAACCACATTTTTAGTGAACAAACATCCAGTAGTTCCGGTTTACCACCTACCGAAAATTCGGTAGGTGGTAAACCGTCGTTCTTCAGGCCTGATATATTTAATACAATGTCCGTGCAATCTTTGGTACGTGGGAAAGACTCAACGAGCCTTGAAAACCAGGCTAATCGAACATCGATCCTGCATCACCACTGGTAAATTGACTGCCCCATTAACATCCCATTGTCTTCAACAACATCATAATTTTGATGAATTAAAATCTGTAGTATTGGAGCAATTGTCCCCCAGTTGGCGAGGAGGAGACTTTAACACGCGGTTACTACGCGCTGAACAACGCTGGATACATCGTTTAAATACAGTGGAGCCACACGGCCTGAATTCAGCATTAGAGTATCAAGTTTTCCTATAATTTAACAACAGTGACCCACTTCTAATTACTTGAATGCAACATCTTTGACCTTGCCACAATCATTCTTAATAACGTCATCACGTTAGTTTTCCGTCTATAGCTCTTTTTCACAGCTGTTTTGAGATCCTTCAATTGACGTTTTGACGTCACAACGTGCTGAAAATCGCGGGCTTTTTAAAAGGAAGAGTTTTTCAGCGTTATTCTGTCCCGCCGAAATTTGTAGACAGGAGAGACGGAATCGTCCGGGATAAAGGTTGGCCAGTTGTGACACCTAAGCTAAGTACTCTTTAAGATACAATTCTTTATATGTTAAGATTTCATTATTTTCTTTATACAGCATCTGTTCCAAGATATCGCAATTGACTCCTGAAGAAGCGATACCGATCGCGAAACACCGGCCGCTGTCGGGCTAATGAATTGTTGGGCTAATGAATTGTTTATAGGAGAACAGATAATGTTTAAACAAATTTGGACAGTATAAAAGTATCGTAGACAGGAGAGACGGAATCGTCCGGGATAAAGCATCTGTTCCAAGATATCGCAATTGACTCCTGAAGAAGCGATACCGATCGCGAAACACCGGCCGCTGTCGGGCTAATGAATTGTTGGGCTAATGAATTGTTTATAGGAGAACAGATAATGTTTAAACAAATTTGGACAGTATAAAAGTATCAACTACCGCACATGACGAGAGGTCCGGACGGCAAGTGGTATCACGGCCGTCGTCAGGCTTGCTGATGCGGTTTCACATAAAATTTGAAAAATTAAAAAAATTTGAAAAAGTTATTTCAGCACTTATACTAGGTGTACACTAATTGATATTAGAGTTTTCAGTCTTTTTTGGTGAATTGTTTACGGTGACAAGACTGTCTTGGGTTCTTTTGTTTGCTAATATTCATAGAATACAGAACACACAAGTATAGACGTTTTACTTAAATGAGAATAAAATAAAAGCATATAAGATTATAGCTTGCATTAAAGAATATATAGAAAGCAAATGCTGCTTACCTGTAACAGGTGTTCTCACAGGACAGCAGGATGTTAGTCCTCACATATGGGTGACACCACAGGATGGAGCCCAATCACGGAACACTGTCAGTTTCCAGAACTTTGCCTGGCCCCCTACTGGGCATGCCCAGCATGGCACTAACCCTGCAGCCAGCAGGGGTCCCCCTTCAGTCTTGTTAAAAAGCTACAAGGAGTGCCAAAAATAAAAGAAAATGTTATGAACCCAACACCGCGGGGTGGCGGGCGGGTTTCATGAGGACTAACATCCTGCTGTCCTGTGAGAACACCTGTTACAGGTAAGCAACATTTGCTTTCTCACAGGACAAGCAGGATGGTAGTCCTCACATATGGGTGAGTACCAAGCTGAGGATGTCCGAACATGCACCATATGTATCCAGGTGTGCAAGGCACTAGCCTGGGATGAAATTTGGCAGAGGACATGCTGAACGCCATCAGGCAGGCGGAAGAGTGTTGGTACGTCACGTAAATAGGTTGTGCAAGACAGACTGGCCAAAAGATGGAATCTCGTTTTCCGGCTTTGTCTAAGCAATAATGGGCTGTAAAGGCATGCAGAGAACTCCAGGTGGCAGCCCTGCAAATGTCAGGAAGCGGCACCGATCGTAGGTGTGCTACTGAAGTCGCCATGGCCCTCAGAGTGCTTTTAACACAGTCTTGAAGTGGAATGCTCGCTTGCTGATAGCAAAAAGATATGCAGTCCGCCAACCAGGAGGAAAGAGTCTGCTTACCCACAGGCTGCCCTAATTTGTTAGAATGGAAAGAGATTAACAATTGAGTGCTTTTCCTGTGGGCAGCTGTACAGTCTAGGTAGAATGCTAGAGCCTGTTTGCAGCCTGCTCTCCTGGATTGGAATGGGGCCTGGGATAAAAGGTAGGTAGTATAATTGATTGATTGAGATGAAACTCTCAAACTACCTTAGGCAAGAACTTAGGGTGAGTGTGGAGTACTGCCCGGTCCTACAGAAGTTTAGTGTAAGGCAGGTAGGTAACTATAGCCTGCAATTCACTAACTCTGCAAGCAGAATTGATTGCCAGAAGGAAAATCATTTTCCATGTTAGATATTGAAGGTCAGAGGTTTGAAGAGGCTCGAATGGTGGTTTCATGAGCCAAACTAAAACTAGGTTGAGGTCCCAAGAAGGGGGCCGGAGGACGCAAAGTAGGCTTGAGGTGAAGCAAGCCCTTCAAGAAGCGAGTGACAAGGGGTTGTACTGATATGGGAACATCCGACACCTTTATGGAAGGCAGCTCCCGCACTTTCGTGCATCCTGAGGGACGACGTTTTTAGACTTGACTGAAATGCCAGAGATAGCCCAGAAGCTTCGTGATTGGACAGGTAAAGGGGTCAAGGGACTGAGAAGAGCACCATGATGTAAATCTGGTCCATTTCTGGTTCAGAAAGGTTAAGTGGCTGAAGGATTAACCTTTCAACATCCATGCTGTCAGGGACAAGGCTTGAAGGTTGGGGTGGCGTTCTGAGTGATTAGAAGTGGGTCCTTTCCCAAGGGAATGTGCCTGCGAATGGAGAGATTCTGAAGTATTGGAAACCACACTTGGTGCAGCCAGTGAGGTGCTATCAGGATCATGGTTCCCTTGTTCTGACGCAACTTCACGAGAGTCTTTGAGAGAAGTGGAAGTGGAGGGAATGCATATAGGAGACCGGTTGCCCATGATAGGGAGAACGCGTCTCTTGGCTGATGGCATTGGCTGCGAGTAAGCAGAAGTTGTCTACTTTGCAATTTTGAGGTGACACAAAGGTCTATTCGAGGATGACCCCATTGTAGGAAGATCGAGTTTGCTACTGAGAGGTTGAGAGACCACTCGTGCGGTTGAAAGGTGTGATTCAGCTTGTCTGCCACATTGTCCACTCCTGGCAAGTAGGTGGCCCTGAGGTACATCAAGAGGAAGAGGGCCTCTGCCCATATCTGTGCAGCTTCCTGACAGAAGGTAGGAGCCTGTCCCTCCCTGTTTGTTGATGTACGACATGGCCACCTGGCTGTCCATCTGGATCAGGATGACTTGGAGAGACGATCCTGAAATACCCTGAGAGCATATCTTATTGCTCGAAGCTCCAGGAAATTGATTTGGTGTTTGGCTTCCTCTGGAGACCAAGATCCTTGTGTCTGCAGATTGGCCACGTGGGCTCCCCAGCCAAGGTTGGAAGCATCGGTGGTGAGAGTTAGAGGGTTTGGAGCCTGGAAGGGCAAGCCTTGGACGAGATTGATCTGATTTCTCCACCAGGCGAGAGACTGATGGAGTGAGTGTTACATGGACAACGGTCGACAGGGGCTGAATGGATTAAGTCCATTGTGACCTTAGAGTCCACTGCATGTCTCATGGCCAAGTGGGCCATTGGGGTAACCTGAACTGAGGACACCATGTGTCCCAGGAGGATGAGAAACTGGTGTGCAGTCATGGAATGCTGAGACTGCAGCTGATGTGCAAGAGATACGAGAGTGAGAGCTCGCTGTCAAGGCCGGCCATCATAGTTGGTGATTCAATTATTAGACATGTAGATAGGGTAGCTGGTGGATGTGAGGACCGCCTGGTAATTTGCCTGCCTGGTGCAAAGGTGGCAGAACTCATGTGACACCTAGATAGGATTATAGACAGTGCTGGGGAGGAACAGATGTTGTAGTACATGTAGGCACCAATGACATAGGAAAATGTGGGGGAGAGATTCTGGAAGCAAAACATATACAAACCCTCCTCCCACAAACAATTCCTATATTACATAGTATAATATACAGCAGATTATTATAAGTGTTATAAATGAAAAGTGGAGTGAGTTGTCTAAAGATTGTCTATGTAAAAAGCAAGTTTACAATCCTTTGTGCAAAAAAAAAAAAAATCCCTAATCTGCTGGGTTTGTTTTGTATTTTTCTTTTTGCATAAGCTAATCCAGTGCAGGTTTTACCCCCATTTGTCTTGTTCTGATTTCTCTTTAAAAGAAAAACAAAAAACAGGACTACAAGTCCATGCATACAAGGTTTTATAAAACCAGGACTGATTATCCTGTCCAGAGGAGAAAAAGCAGGTTTGCTTACCATAAAATGGTGTTTTCTGTAGATAGCAGGATGAATTAGCCATGCTTTCTGGGAGCACCCCCTGGTGGCTCTTGGCGGGAACTTCTCCTAGCAGCAGCAGTAAAGTTTTTGCTGCTGCACGCCTGCATGGTGACTTCCCGCGCTGTCAACCTTCTCTTCTCATTTTGTCTCAAAGTGCAGAAAACGAGTAGCAGGATAGTAGGGTGAGAGATCGAGAAGCATAAACTGTCCAGTGAGGGTTACCCATGGCTAATTCATTCTATCTACCAAAAACACTGTTTACTGTAAGCAAACCTGCTTTTTCCCCCACAGATAAGCAGGCCCCAGCTCAAGGTTTCAAAGCACAGAGAGTGGCCAGCGTTAAGGATGCTGAGCCTTGAGTCCGTGTTTATGTTGGTTTATTTTGTTTTGTGCGAGGGAACCCTCTAGGTCGGTGGACAGTTCTGTGCATTAGTGGCAAGACTTAATATCTTGTGTCCCATTGGGGTGTCTGTTCTGGCATGCTGTTGCAGGCAATAATGTGATATGAAAATGTGTAAAGACAACTAGGTTGCTGCCTTGCAAATGTCTTGAAGAACGTTTTGAAAGTGGGCTATGGAAGCAGCCACAGCCCTCAGTTGGTGAGCCTTTAACTTCAAAAACAAAGTTTCTGATCGATTCTCATAGCAGACGTGGATACATGGGTCAGCCAGCTGGCTAGTGTACTTTTAGACATTGGAAGACCCAGGGCATTCAGGTTGTAGGAGAGGAAAACTGCAAAGGGGAGGGGAATGAGTCCTTTGTTTGTAGTAAGCCAGGGCTCTTACAATCCAGCGTATGCAATGTTTCCCTTTCAGAGATATGAGGCTTTGGGAAAAAAAAGGTTGGTAGGGTGATTGGTTGAGGTGGAAGGCTGAAACTATCTTGGGAACAATGGACAGATGTATCCATAGGGTTACTTTGACATGATAGCCCAATGGGTAGGTAAATTGCAAGTATTCTAACATGATGGCAATGAGAAACAGCACCTTCCACATGAGAAATTTCAACTCTGCCATCCCCAGAGGTTCAAACGGGGAGAGCATCAGCGCTTCAAGGACTACATTCAAGTTCCAAGGAACTTGAATGTAGTCCTTGAAGTGAGTTAGGTCTCGCAGATTTTTTCCCCGGCTGTATACGATAATGGGGCACTGAAAATAGTGGATTTTCAAGATATGCCAATATTTCCGAATAAGAGCTGCAATGTGAGATGATTTGGTTGAATATCTCAATGTGCATACCAGTGGAGTATCATCTTCGTCATTGTCCTTGTCCAACAACCAGAGTCGTTGAGCATTGGATGCTTGTTTGAATGTTTTTTGGTTTGGGTTTTCTGTCCCAGAAGGATATCCGATTCAAAAGTCAGGTGGCTAGATATTGTGCTTGTAAAAAAAAACAAAACAAAACACCTTTCGTGGAACATATGCTGCGCAGACTTAATTGTCCAATAGGCAAATTATCTTTCAGTCTGTATGAATGAAAACTTGAAAAAATGTAACATTTTCTGTAGTTTTTTTTAAATAAAGTTGTGAAATGATCACTATGTTGGTGTGATCAAAATATCTAAAAAGCTAATTTGTTTGGTGTTATACTGCATAGTAAAATGCAAATCATCCAGAGAATTGATCCAAGTCAAACGTTGCAAAATTAATTCTCCATGCCAAAGAATCTCATCTGTTTCGAGTCCAATGTGAGTTATTTTTGAAAATTGGTGCTTGATACAAAATGTAGTTCCTCAAAATTACACAGATTTGATTTTTTTTTACAAGCAGCACAATATCTAGCCATCCGACTATTGAATTGAGGATATCCTTCTGGGACAGTAAAAAAAAGCATTCAAATGAGCATCCCATGCTCAACGACTCTGGTTGCTGTTGGCCAATGAGAACAACGAAGATGATACGCCACTGATATGCACGTTAGATATTCAACCAAATCATCTCACACTGCAGCTGTTGCATCCGGTCTCAGACGGCTTCGACCTCTGTGCCTCACCTTTCTTCCTTCTCTCTCCTCAAACCTTGGGAAGATGGCTGCTGCCACGTCTTCATGCCGCTCTCTCCAGTGTTCCCAGAATGGCAATGGTGACAGTGTTCTCCATGATTTTCCTGAGGGCGTCCTAGGGTGCACGCGCGCACGCCACCCACGTCATGGCGGGAACCTCTGGGCATCCCCTCCGAGTGACATCACATCCTGGTATTTAGTCTGCCCTTCGTTTGCTAACAAACTGAGTTAGCAAGGATTGGATTGGACTGTCTAAGCTGCTCTGCTGCTTCCTAGCTGCCACAGGAAGCTCTCTGCCCTTCAGGGTAATTCATCACTAACCTGGGTATCCACTCCTCGGGGCCCTTATGCTCTCTTTCAGGTACCTATTGGGGATACTGGGTACTCGCTCGAGGGCCTGCTCTCCCTACTCTGGTGCCTACTACTGAACTACTTCTGCCTGCCAGGATCTTCTTCATCAACACAGCTACCTACTTCAGTGAATACTAATCCTGTCAGTCTGTTTCACCTTCAGTGCTGGGAGTCTTCATCCGGGACCTTCCTCGGCTACCTTGCGTTGCCTATCTACTTGAGTGTGGGACTGGTCTCCTCTGCTGAGGACCCCTGGACTACTTCTACTGTGTTACCTCATTGCTGTCTGCTCCCGGACAGTACCATCAAGCTGTATAATTACAAATGCTCTGTGTCTGCGTGTCTAGAGTCTAGCATAGTACTGTGGTTCCTCATGGGCCACTCCCACAGGGAGGAGCCCATCACCACAGTACCCAAGAATCCACTCCAACACCTCAAAACCATAACTGCAGCTCTTATTCGGAAATATTGGCATATCTTGAAAATCCACTATTTTCAGAGTGCCCCATTATCGCATACAGCTGGGGTAAAAGTCTGCGAGACCTAACTCACTCGTTTTTGCACTTGGAAGTTACCCTTTCCACTGAATGGCCCGTTTGACGTTGGCCTTGTCAGAAATGCTGCATGTGTGCCCAAATTTTGCCAGGACCGTCTTGGACAGATCAAGCAGGCAATACCTATACAGCCAAGGCATACTCTGATTGCACATAGTCTCATGTCATCTAATTATTTGCCCATGTAACAAATATTATGATGGGAGAACCAAGCGGTCTATATGGACCCAGCTAACATCGCAGCTGTACTACTACAAGTAAAATGCAGACTCCAATAGTCACACACTGCATCCAACATTCTCATGACTTTGTGGATCTAAAGTGGTGGGTTACAGACAAAATTGTCATGTCTAGCAGGGGGGAGTGATCCACAAACATTACTTAATTTCCATGAACAAAGATGGATATATCGTTTAAACTGTGTCCATCCTGCTGGTTTAAATGCAGCAATAGAGTGGTAAACTATCCTTTAACCAGTGATTCCATGTTGACAGATTGCGATGTCAATATTTCTACCATACGCGGTGTTTCCGCATTGGTTAAGAGCCCTTCAAAAATGGAGCATGTGCGGCCCCTCCGGTGGAAGAAACGCATTACTGGATGGCTGATGAACAGTTGCTGAAACAAGTCACACGTTAGTACCACCGTATATGTGCCTTATAAATGTTCTCATTGGAAATACTTACAATGTGTTGTGATAATTGTTCTCGCAGACATATGGCCCCATGAAGGTTTCAGCCGAAACACAGACCGTGTCAGGCAGCTTGCTAACACCTCTGAACGCACTGGGTCTATATAGTGTTTCTTTAACCGAGCAAAGTAGCTTGTAATTTTACATCGCAAAACTTATGAAATAACTGTATGGTGATTCTGTTTTTGAAAGAAAATAAAATTTCTTATTGTGACATGCTATCATAAGAAAATTTTGTCATGGTAAGCATGAAAACATTTTCATGACCAGTGATTAAAAACCTTGGTGGAGGCAACTAATTTTGCTACCCTGCATACAGAGGCAAATGACTGCTATTCTGCACATCTGAGCCCAGGAGGAGGTCATTTAAATGCAAAAAAATTAATTTTTGGTAAATATTGACTTTGGATTGTTAGAGGTACTTGAGTTTTTCACATTACCAATATACACTGACAATTACCTCACCAAAAATTGTCTTGAGAGAATTATAGTTTACATATATATACACATACATATACAGTGGCTAGATTGTTCCAGACAATGTTTATTGTAAACTCGTATGCTCTTAAAGTACAATTCATATTTCTCTGCATTTTTTGTAAAATAAAATTGAAAACTGAAAAATGCTGCTTCCCCCCTGACTAGTACTTGGGTAGGACCACCGTTAACTGCAACAGCTTTAAGTCTCTCAGGGTAAGTTCCTACTAGCTTTGCACATTGTTTGGAGTGATTTTTGCCCATTCTTCCTGGCAGATTTGCTCCAGGTTGTTCTGGTTGGTTGGATTATGCTTATGGACTACAATTTTCAAATAGTGCCACAGATTCTCTATTAGACAGATCTGGACTTTTGACTTGGCCATTGTAGAACTCATCTTTTTGTTATTCAACCACTCCTGGTGTTTCTTTGGCCTTGTGCTTGGGATCATTGCCCTGCTGAAAGGTGAACTTTCTCCCAAGTTTTAGTTTTGGGGGTTTTTGGGGTTTTTTTTTTTTTAGCAGACTGAAGCAGATCATCTCACTGTATTTTGCACCATCCAACCATCCTTCAACTTAAACAAGATGCCCAGTCCCTGCTGAGGAAGAGCATCCCCACGACATGCTGCCACCCACATACTTTATTGCTGGGATGGTGTTTGCTGAGGAATGGGTAGTGTTAGGTTTGTGCCACACTGTTTTGAATTTTGGCCAAAAAGCTCTATTTTTCATCTCATCTTACCACAAAACCTTATCCCACATTTTAGCTAGGTCACTGATGCTTTCTGGCAAACTCTAAACTGCTTTGATGTGGTTTGTCTTCAGTAATGGCTTCTTTCTAGCCACCCTCCCATGCAGGCCAGTTGTCTGCCGAGCTCTTGATATGATGGACAGGGGCATCTCCACTCCAGTCTCAGCCACTGAACTCAAGAACTTCTTTGAAATGATTATTGGTCTCTGGCTTCCCTCACAAGTCTCCTTGCTTTGTCGCTAAGTTTTGAGGGATATCCTTGTCTAGCCAATGTCTGGGTGATATGACACAGCTTCCGTTTCCTCACAATTGATCCAACAGTGATCACTGGGATATCCAAGCACTTGAATATTTTGTAGCTTTTCTCCTATCTTGTGCATGCCGATATATTTAAACTTCCTTAGAATGCTTTTTGGTCTTATTTTCACAGCTTTCCTCCAGATTCAGTCTGACCAATGGTACTGAAATTAGGGGGGGTTCTTTGTCCAGAAAAAACTGATCTTTGAGTCACAGGTGGAGGCCTATTGTAAGCCAATTGTTAGGGCAATCTCACTTTTGTAGATTTGGAGCTTCCCTGCTTGATCTATTTTTCTCATGTTTTTGATTTGCTTAAACATTTTTTTGCCTTTATTTTTCCTTCCAATGCCTCCCTCTTCTCTCAGCCTTTGCCTGTTCCCCTCCTACCTCACCATTTCTTTTCCCCTCGGTAGGCAACAGCTGCCATTTCTCTCCCTGGGTACTTGGCTGCAGCAGGAACTCCTCCTGGACTGAAGTCCTGAGGGTGGCAGGTCTTCCTGGGTTGCAAATACTGTAGTGGCCGTTCCCACGTCCAGATCTACCACAGAGTAAGCAGCTCACCACCTGGGCCTATCACAGCAGAAGCAGCTTCTCTTCCCGGCCCACCAAAAGATGCATGGCTAAGCCATGGCATGCCTGCAATATTATGTTCTGGCAGTTCCCTCCCTCCTGATCTTGCAGTGTCTCCATGGCACCAAGATTAGATATTGCAGCATTTTTAATTCCCTGATTGGGCAGCCAGTGTTTAAGCCCCTCAGTTTGCTCCCCTCTGCATGAAGTGATTTCTACCAATCGAGTATGCAAAGACTCTTGAGAAAAATCTAGTAACTTGCACAGGGAATGAACAGAGAGGAGTTCTACCCCAGTGAGTGAAAGGAGAAAGAGCAAGAAATTCTGCCTCTGGATAGTGGAATAGGAGCTTATCCTCTATGTAATATACAGAACGAGAGTCATTTGTAAGCAAGTTCACTAAATAGAGAGATCACCAGCACATGAGATCTCTGGGTCCCTTTCAGCTTAAAACCAGCATTCCAAACCTACCAGTGGCCGTGCTGCCATGGGAGAGGCGAGATAACCAGAAGTACTGGGTGCACCAGGTAATGATCCACCAATTACACCAAATTAGGTTGGAAATAAATGGAGATTGTGCAAGAAAAGCTTTCCACCTTGTCTTGAATCTGAGCTGTCAAGTCACAGATTGATAACAGTAATTGTCCTATCACAGATGTACAGGAGGGGAAAAAAAAAAAAACTGTGCTGATAATTGCCAGCCATCTTCTATTTGATGGATATAAGTACTGTTTATTCTGTGTAAATAGTTGACACTATCTCTAAGTAAAAAAGATACTCTGGAAACACACATTTATGAAGTTTTATTTGAGAAGAAACAGAGCTTGAAATATACTCACTCCTCTCCCCCTACCCCCCCCCCCCACACACCCAACCTTATGTTTTAACAAGCCAGAGCTACATGTTTATTTTAATTTGACTGCCATGCTAGAAAACCAAAATATATAAGCAAACAAACTTCTATGTACTGGACTAGCAGGAAAAGATTTTCTGGTTTAACGGATTCACAGAAAGCCAGACCTCTTTTGGGTAGGACCTGGTGGCAGGTATATTTTCACAAACCTATTACAATAGCTTTTAACTTAAAAGAAACTATAATTAAAATGTATTACTAGTTTCCTTATTCTAAAAGAAAAGAAGGCATTTGCAAGGGTTAAGTCTTCATGAGTTATGGAGATTCGATCTGGGCTTTCTGAACAATGTATTCCACAATTAAAACAGAAGAAAAAAAAAGATCAAAACAAGAATAATTGCCAGCATGGTTCAGTGCTGCTGTGAAAGGCTATTAAAGCTAAAATGCATCCTTTAAGACTGAAAGCAGGTCCTAACGAGGACAACAGAAAAATGTACAAGCACTGGAATACTGCATGTAAAACATTAATAAGGCAGGCCAAGAGAATGTGAGTAAGAACTCAAGAGGCAAAAACAAATTAAAATTTCAAGTATATCAAAAGCAGGAAGCCTGTGAGGGAATCAGTTGGACTATTAGATTTCTTTAAGCATTTTAAGGTCCCAATATTTTTTTTTTAAATGTCTGACATTTGATGCGCTTGAATCAGTGCCATTTGACAGATAGAGGTTGCACTTTTTTTTTTTTGGGGGGGGGGGGGGGGGGGGGGGGGGGGGGAGGGGAAGGGGAGCTAATAGCATAGTCAAACGTGTCATTGGGCTGGCCTATTGACTCAGTCAGTGCAATGCTCTGACATGCAGAAGGTCCCAGTTTGATCCAAGTGTAGCAGCCAGATGGGTTACATAATGTTATATACTACAAATATTAAAGCTTGGGCATACAAATTCCAGCTATGCATTGAGGCTTAAAAGTCAACGGCAAAATGGCAGCTCTGCTACCTACAAGGACTGGCATCAAGCTGACAATACACTGTCACCCTAAGAAATGCTGACTTGACAAGAGTAGTAACAGCAGCATTTCATATAAACACTGATGGAAATGCACAGAAAGCTACATACAAAACAAGAACAATCTCTAATTCTCAGGTGATGACTTCCTGTACCTACAGCCTGGCCTGAAATCCAGTGAGCATATATGCTGGTTATGAATGACAGCAGACCCACTGCATTTACATCAAGAATCAAGGGACTACAGACTACATGAAGATCTGTCTCCATGTCTGAAATTACATAATCATAAAGAGAATAATTTGTGTGTATAATATATGTTCATGCAATAATTTTATTGATATCACACATTGTAAAATCACATTACTTACTAGACAATATAAAAAACTTACGCTCACCCACTCAACTCACATTCATACAGTTAAATACAAACTTCTGAAATCATGACACTAACCATACAAATATCAATGCCTAATATTTAAATACAACTTATTTTAATACTTCATTTTGTCCATGTGTGCCTAATATTTTATATTGTTTTATAATGCTTTCCTCAAGATATCTTCTTCTTTTAGTACTATGTATCCAATCTGTAATGTTTCTTCTCTTCTAATTGCCTCCACACACCACGGGCAAAATCGCCCCGATCCGCTCAGGTTTCTCCCCAAATATTTTCACCCAAAACATAATTCCTTGCAACTCATACGTTCCGTCCAACAAGGATCCTCGTTTCACCCCCTCGTCTGGGCTTCTTCAGGGACTCATCAACGTAACAGGTACCGACTTCCCACCTATTCCCAAGAAAAATAAAATTATATACCTAAACCACAAACCCAAACTATTCACAAACGGCTATAAACTAACCTTCAAATATCTCCGTTCCTCGAACCCGATATCAAGTATCCACTCTGAATTTTCAACATTTATTCAGGTTCAAAAAGCTTATTGCCAGTTTATAATCCAAATCTCTAAAAGTCAAAATGAACAAATCACAATCTAGAAACAAGCAGCTAGCATACATATGAGAACAAATCTTATTGAATTCAACACAACCGAACCACATCCCCTACCTTTGCAAAGTATTCACCTCTCCACCGGAACCAACAGGTATCACATGTCAAAAAAGCATGGTAACGTAAACACTTCCTCCTCCTTTTATATACCATTCTCTCAGTGGTTAATTTGATCAAGAATACTGACCAAATTTTAAACACCTGCAAACCTCTCACCTCCCATGTAGGAATGCACTCCATTCAATAGGGCCGTTCACCCCCCCACCCCTCCCAGGTTCCATGGTACCCCATTTAAAAATAAACCGCTGTTCAATCCATCTTAGCGATAATGACAAGTCACCTCCATTCAATAAACATACCCTCTTTATGACGAAAAACTTTATATCATCTAGTGTATGTAAATGTTCTACCCAATGGTCAACTAAGGGTGAATAAGCCCTAACTGATCTAATTTGACTTCTATGCTCTATAATACGTGATTGAATCGCTCTACTTGTTTGACCAATATATACTAAACTGCACGGACATACAATTGCATAAATTACCCCACTTGTATCACATGAAAACAATTCTGGTAACTTATATGGGTACTTTAGATTAGAATGTTGAAATTCTTTAAGTAACAGTCATTTTGACTTTTAGAGATTTGGATTATAAACTGGCAATAAGCTTTTTGAACCTGAATAAATGTTGAAAATTCAGAGTGGATACTTGATATCGGGTTCGAGGAACGGAGATATTTGAAGGTTAGTTTATAGCCGTTTGTGAATAGTTTGGGTTTGTGGTTTAGGTATATAATTTTATTTTTCTTGGGAATAGGTGGGAAGTCGGTACCTGTTATGTTGATGAGTCCCTGAAGAAGCCCAGACGAGGGGGTGAAACGAGGATCCTTGTTGGACGGAACGTATGAGTTGCAAGGAATTATGTTTTGGGTGAAAATATTTGGGGAGAAACCTGAGCGGATCGGGGCGATTTTGCCCGTGGTGTGTGGAGGCAATTAGAAGAGAAGAAACATTACAGATTGGATACATAGTACTAAAAGAAGAAGATATCTTGAGGAAAGCATTATAAAACAATATAAAATATTAGGCACACATGGACGAAATGATTAAAATAAGTTGTATTTAAATATTAGGCATTGATATTTGTATGGTTACAGTGTCATGATGTTTTCAGAAGTTTGTATTTAACCATGAATGTGAGTTGAGTGGGTGAGCGTTAGTTTTTATATTGTCTAGTAAGTAATGTGTGATATCAATAAAATTATTGCATGAACATATATTATACAAAAATTCTCTTTATGTGTATGTAATTATTGGAATAAGAATTATTGAGATATATCCCTGTGTTTATTTTCCATGCCTGAAATTCCAGCTCTACGTAAACAGCCTAGCACAATCATCTTCAGATATTAAATATATTCTGAGCATTAATTTGCAGGGGTAATCTGCAAATCTCTTGCTGCTGCATATATTTTCTGAAAGATCCCAACCAAAGCTAACAAGTACAATTATCTCTATAAGCAGAAGTTATGATAATTTGTAAATGGCTATACCTGCAATTAGATTCTGTGCTGTAATAAAGCTAGTTTATGACTTTGATCTTCCAATTATTAGTCTGACATTTTAGTGCTATTCCTCAACCTCTCATGTACATAATACCTGGATTGGCTAGGGGGTGCTATAAAGGCATTTACAGCCCCTTAGGGTGTCATGGCCATTACTTAAGGGCTAACAAAAAAAAAAAAAAAAAAAAAAAGACAGCAGGACCACATAAACCAGGCAAAATTCAAATTATCCTGTTGAAGGATGTGTCTCACCAAGCCAGAAATAATGCCTGAAAGCCTCTTAAATGGCCAAAAGGTCATATGGGTTACCTGGACCTCTCAATCATCCATCCCTAACCAATTATGGTCAACAGCATTCGAAGTTTTTTGGTAAATTTTTGTATGCAAATAAAAAATTTACACTAACAAATAGTAGCTGTCATTCAAAACCCAAAGATCTCCATCTGGAAAGTTCATTGGTTATTCAAAATAAAAATGTTGAAGTACACAATCTTGATGGATCATCTGATCATTAGGTAAATGGTAGCAAATTCAGGGTTCCTGAAGGGGCTCTGGTGCATGGACCCCCAGCCCAGGACCATCATTTCAGCAATCAGACCAGATGGACTCTGGGCTGTTGGGGTACATATAAAATAGAGAAAATCCTGGGTTCATGGTACTAGATCCCAGCCCTGGAAGTAAAGAGGAAGAGGAAACCTCTGGGCTGATGAAAAGAAAAGCAGCATTTTGCTAATGTAGCCAACAATATTAGTCACATGAACCAAAATACTATACTGATAGAATACAGAACTAATTAATTGATAAGGTTTTCTATCTTAATTTCAAACCAAGATTTGAAACCACCCCAAATTACTTGTTTTACACATTTCTACCAACTTTTTTTTTTTTTGGAAAGTGATAAAATATCTGCACTGTACATCTGTCATCTTTTGGATCAGCTCCCAGCAGAAAGATTTCTCAAGATGTTCAAGTCTGATACAATGAACAGAACAGATTGTAGTTAGAAATTTAATTTCTACAAATACTTAAAAAAAAAAATCTTTAAAGGAGACAATTCATAAGACACTATGCCATCCTAAAAGGAATAAACTTCAGAAAAATTAGAAATGACACTGATAGAAAAATGTAACTTGTTCATAGGAAAACCCCTCCACAGATGAGCAAACTTCTTCAGATAGCTAAAATGGATTCATAATACAAATAAAAGCTATTGATACTTTTGATTTGCTCAGCTACCTTTAAAATCATGAACTGGCAAATCTAAATTTGCATAAATTCCCTTCTATGTAATAACACTGGAGTTGTAGGAGAGAATGACTTGGAAGGGGAATCCAAAGAAAACAGAGGTATAAGGGCCTACACAGACTGCAGTCTGGTATTTCACTTCTTAGTCAATCCAATTCACTTTGGTACTGTGATTTTATGTCCTCCTGAAGGAAGATGACAGCAATATCCATGAAACCACCAAGTAACTGTGTCCTTTGGCTAGTGGGTGTCTATTTACCAATGTCCAGGAAGCTCATCTCCCCAGGGTTGCAAGTAGCTCTCCTATGCAAGGACAGACTCATAAAATAGATCACTTCAACTATTTACAGCCTTCAATATTTTGCTGCATAATACCAAGAGATGAAATCTTTGCAACTGACTTCTTAGAGGGTATTAGGATAGTAAAATTTCCTGATTCCTTTAAGAGTTCTCCATATCATAGACAAGCTTAAATTCTTCCTGCCAATATAGTTAACCCTCCCACAGATCACAGCCTGTATTGGCCCAACCAATCTTTCACCTGGAACAGATTATGAGATCACAGAATACTTAACCTTCTTGAAAAAAATCCAAGTATATGCATCTTATGGCATACAGTACAATTGGTTCTCTCATTGCCCATGTCTAGATTTTGTTGAGATAGCTACTCACTGAAGGGATGGAATTAAATAAGATTAATGTAATAAACCTGAATAAAATGTGTGCCAACAAAATACATAGAGAACATTGCACTAGAGCAGTGTTTCTCAACCACTAGACCAGCACCAAAAATCACCATTAGCATTTCTGCCAGTTAACAGAGCAACAGTGACTGCAAGAGGATGAGAAGCAAGCAAGACCTACTCTACAACTGCATTGCACACTGCATTACAGCCAGCATGCATTCTTCCTAAGCCCCACCATCCACTCTATCAACCATTTCCCCATCCCCCCCAGCTGGGACTGGTCCATAGGCCTGCTCTCTGGGAGAAAGACAGCTGTACCTAAATATTAACGAGCAGACATGAAAATCAGCATGTGCTCTGTTTTCAGACTATGCCTTTCACACAGAAGCTGGAGGGGTATGGGGCCACCATGGGGGCCTAAGAGCAGAACGGACACTGATGCAGTCTCATGTCAACTCATTAACATTCGGCTACAGCTGTTCCCCCTCCCAGAAACTGGGCCTCAGAACTGGCTCTAAATAGGGGGAGGGGGAAAAATAAGGTCCTTGGGGTAAGCAATAGTAAATGTAGTGTTGGCTGGCAATGAGAAGAGGGTTCCCCCTCCCTCAATGAAACCAGTGGCTGGCTGGAAGGGAAAGAGGGATTATTTTTTCTTTTCTGAGGACAATACTGTTGGCTGGCTGGGAGAGGGAAAAGGAAATGAGAAAGGGGTGCCTTTTAGAAAACAAATTGCTTTTATTTAAAAAAAAAAAAAAAACAAAACAAAACACAAGTTAGCTAGTTACAGTTTTTAAATTATGTGGATAACCTTCATAGCTGACCCATGAGATTAAAGAGTGGGTGGGAAGGGAGTATATTTCCTCCTCTTCTCCCCTCTCCCTGCAGCACATCAGGGATGTAGCCAGTCCACAATGTTTAAGGACAGTAACTAGTTGGACCCTACCATACAAAAGGCTGACTAACACTGTGCTAGAGTAATTCATTATGTAACCTAGGACATGAACTAAGCTCACATCCTCACCCCACCCCCAGACGTAATGGAAAAAGAAGCCTTAATGAATTACTTTATTATAATAAAATCTTATTCCATGTTAAATGTGAAGATCTGTTGACAATTTCAACTCCAGCCTGCAGGTGGCACTATGAACTGCTTGGACTATCTATCCAACCCTCCCAGCAGCTATCTTGTTTCCTGCCTAGACTATTTATACTCTGGCTTTCTCCTCAATTAGTGCTTGATCTTACTTCCTGGTCCCTTGTACTCTGGCTTCAACCTTGTTGCCCAAATCCAGAAGACAGTCTCTGGTTTCTGTCCTCAGCATGCCTGCTTTCCTGGTATGCTCCAGCTTTTCAATCCTTGTTTGTATTTGGGGCCTCACCAGTCACCAGCACCTGAGGGCTCAACCCAAGGGTAAGTTGTTGGCATAGGCAGCAGACACCCAACTTCTCCATTTTCACCATCAGCTGCCTGGATTGTCTCTCCAGACATTAGGCCATTTGTTTCCGGGGCAACCCACAGAGACAGTGAAAATTCCTTTGACATTTCCAATTTCATATTTTTTCTTGACAAGACAGTAACCATGGCTAAGAAAAAGGTGTAGAAAATATCAAGCACAATTAATACTGCGCAGATTAAAGTTATTTCAAGATTCAATAGTTCAAGCTATATAGACATGCCACTTTTTAGGAAGGTAGTAGCTGTCACTATTGCCTGACATTGCATGCTTTACCCTGGTTAGCAATAAGTCAGTTTAATGTACAAGAGTTATGCTTCAGAAATGTCTGCAAAGGCCAAATTAAGTAGCATAAATCCAAAATATTTAAACATTTTTCAGAAGCTATCCTCTACAATTATGTTCCTGTATCCTCAGGTTGTTGAATCTTGAAATTCAACATTTTATGAATACCAAGAGTTCGCCACTCTATTCTGTCAATGCATAAAATATATATATATACTTGCCTTACATATGGGGGATATTTTTCTCCAACCAGAAAGTGTTGGAGCATGTTATGGAATGTAAAAAAAAAAAAAAAAAAAAAAAAGTTAAAAATTGTAAAATGGAAGAAAACAGCAGTTTTGAGAATCATTTAAAATAAAATTTGAAAGTTAATATAGCAAGGGTAAAAACTCAGATGCATAAATTATAAGGCCAATAGAATAAAATTGTCTGCCAACAGTTCTCCCTACATGGTAATTGAAGGGAAGGCAAAAATATAAATACATACAAATTTGTAGCCATTTAACCCTTATTTTGTTTTTAGGTGTCCACTAATTTCTAGTTTCCTTCTCTGTGCCCAATCTAGTCTCACATCAATAAGGGTCCAGCTCTAACCTTTCTAGCATGCACACCACATATATGCTTCATGCAATACAGTTTTAGAATACTTTAGCTACTCCAGAATCATCTTAAGTGTACAAGGACAAATCATGAAAATACTATAAAAGCCATACATGACCACAAGTACACAAGAAGTTACAATATATTATATACAGGTTAGTTTCTATAATCACATACGGGCATGGGAGTAGAGGAGTAGTCTAGTGGTTAGAGCAGGGCATTATTACTCAGGGAAACCAGGGTTCAAATCCCACTATTGCTCCTTATGACCGTTGCCTTGGGTATAAAATTAGATTGTAAGCCCTGTGGAGAAAGGGAAATACTTATGGTGCCTGAATGCAATTTGCTTTGATGTACACTTTGAAGTGCCAAACGAGAAATATAAAAAGCTAAATAAATTATATTTTAACAGTCACTCTGGTTATGGAAACATACTATGCATGCAATCTATTTTGTTTCATTCATGCGTTTGTTTTCACCTCAAACATTAGGACTCAACAAAATCTCTGTATATCCAATACAGTAACTTGTCCTATCTCCCCCCCCCCCCCTCAAGTTTGTTTTTTTTTTGTTATTCTGAAGCAGGCAAGGAAGTTTTTACCCAGGAAATACCCACTCTTATCTCAAAGTTCAATTTTCCAGTATCTTACAACTGTTGAATACAGTTTTGCATAGACTTAGAGAGTTTACCAGTAACCTTACCAGATGCTCATACATTTGTCTATATCCCATTGAGCTGCTTTTTGCTGTCATGTATTCATATTGTAATAGTTTATATAGGAGAATTCCAGAGTATATCCAAACCTCCAAGATGGTTTGAACAGCTAATAAAAAGGATTTCTGAAGAAATTCTTATATTCAGTTAAATCTTCCAACAAATTATCAAACAGTCCAAGTAAACATACCCTCAGAGACCTTGGGATAGCCCAGTTTATCTTATCTAGTTCTTCTATAATCTCAGACCAAAACAGATTATCCTTACATAGTTTTGCAGCATATAACCATGCTCTAGACATGTACATACAGTGAAGCAGTTTGTATCTTATTTCCCTTATTTTCTGAAACCATTAAGCAATCTTGTAAGAGAACCAGTACTTCTGATCTGTTCAACTTTATAGCAGCCTGCTTTTCCCATTTTACCACTATACTGTCCAATAGTTTTATCTCCTCTTATATTTTGGATCACCCTCCTAAAAGATAACATGAGTTAGGCTTTCCTCCTTTCCATAAGAACACCTTTCACATCCACATAATGAAGTTCCCTGTTATGTTGGCATAAAGATTGCCCGTAATGCCGCACTTGTAAAAAGGTATAGAAGTCCTTCAACTTCAAATTGTAGCTTTCTTGCAGATCCCTAAAACTTGATTACATTGGTATTGCTGAACATTTATAAGACCTTTACTATCCCATCATTTAAACAGTTTGTTTTCCAAACCTAATGGAAAGTGAATCTCTCTCAGCGTTAGAAAAGGGGTGGTACTCTAGCTTATGTAGTTTCTCCTTACATTAAGTAGCTCCATACTCTTCTGACTGTATTAATAAACTTTGCCTACATTGTACAGGATCTTCTAAAAGTTGTATCTGAATATTTTGACCAGTAAGGGAATACCCAGTGTAATATAATCACAAGGAGAGAAATAGCTAGTACTTAGCAACCAAACATTTACATGCCTCAGTACACATGGTAAATTATAATCCCTACAGTTAGGGCAACTCATGCCTGTTTGCCTATCAAGATAGTTAAGGGGACTCCAGCCTTATGTTTTCCCCACAAAAATGTTCTCAAAATTTGATGAGAGAGATCCAACTTTCTTAGCCATAATGGAAGTTGTTGCATGATATACAACCATTTCAGCAGTTTCATCTTTATTACATGTATTCTCCCCATAAGGGGTAAGGGTAAAGACGACCAACTATCCAACTTCTGCCTCATTTTCTTAAGCAACGGCCAAATATTAGCCTCATAATTTGCCTATATCTCTGGTAAGCATTATCCCCAGGTACTTCATCTCACTCCACCTATTTCAAATGGAAATACAGGTTTCCAAATATTTCCAAGGCCTCAGATCTACATACATTAATTTTTAGTCCCAAGAAGGCCCTGAACACTTCCTGATTTCACAAAATCTTCTTCTAATGAGTCCTGTGGAGAGCATAAGAATACAATCATCTGCAAAGGCAGCCACTTTATGTCGAGTTCCCATACTAAATCCCCTAATAACTAACTGATTCACTTTCTTAATAAAGGAGTCTATTGAAAGAACATAGTAAAGGCAAGAGTGAGCAGCCTTGTCCCACAATGTAGCAAGAAATAACTATGATCATGGATTTAGGCTTCCAGTATAACAAGGAAACATTTATCTACCCCTTGAAACCATCTTTCCAAAACATACAGTGTCCTTTAACTGATAAATTTGAATTACATCAAATTTGTTCTCATATATGGCAACCACTGCTTATGTCAACTTCACAACTTCGTTCATGTCGAGACCTCCCAGAGATTCTCGCTTGTTGGCCATTTTGACTTCTGCTGCTTTGCCCTTGCGTGTCGGCTTAGTGGATATCTCTTCATTCTCCTTTTACCACAACTTTGCCCAGATACTGTTTAACTTGCAGGGGATTCAAATTCCCACAAACTTCTTACTAATCACAGTAATTTTTCAAAAATAGGGGGTGGCACCTGGAGCTCTGTGACCCACCAGGCTCACCGCATCATGTGATCTCAGAAATCTATTTAAACCAATTTATATTCCACCCATCTGAAAATCTCAGATTACAAGTCACATACATTGTCTTACAAGTAACAAACATGATATTCATAATAAAAATAAAGTTATATATAGCTAAAAATCAGCAAAAACAAAGGTTTGCAGAAATAATCAGCAAAGGCAAGCTTAAAAAATGAGTTTTATTTAAAATAGGTTTATATTTATTTATTTATGGTTTTTATATACCGGGAGTTCCTGTATACAATACATATCACTCCGGTTCACAGGTAACAGTAATAACTACCGCCGGCTGCCAGTTTACATGGAACAAATCAAACAATTGGTCTATAATAAAGAAGAAAACAAACTGAGCTCAACTTTAAACATAAATATGTTTAATATAATATTATATATATATATATATATATATATATATATATATATATATATATATATATATATATATATATATATATATATATAAAAAAAAATTATATACAATGCTTTTACAAAAGAATATCAGTCAAAAAAGAGTTTACAAAGGAGCTTTCAGAAATGAAGTCTTCCTCTGCCATAAGTGTGTGTGTGTGGGGGGGGGGGGGGGGGAAAGAAAGTTCCACAGTTCCAAGGCCAGCAATTTAAAAAATTTGTTCTCTAGACTTAGACGTGCCACCTTCAGGCAAGCAATTTCTAGGAAATGCAGCTGAGAAGAACAGAGTGCAAGATGGCAAATCTCTAATATTTATCTGTAGAAGTTCATGTTTATTAGTAAGCATTTATTTTTTTTAAATAAGACATGGTCAGAGGATTACAAGATTGGTTACAATTGCATCTTAGTTTAAAATAGTTACAGAATTCATAATCCGGGCAGATTTGGAAAAAGCAAAGAGGTACAGTATTTGCAATTATTAGGCTTGGGGCAGAGCATGTTCAACATTTATCTGCTATAACAGTTAAAGGATAAGGGTGAAACAGGAATGAATACATAGAGGGAGCAATGCAGGTAGAAGGAGAAGAGATGGTAGATATGTTAGAATAAAGCTATTGGAGTACATGGATGTTTTATGATAGGGGAAGGTACTCTTTACAATGAGGAAGAGTATCATGGGGGACAGTGTGAAGGCCAGGGTGAAGAGCCAGGCCCTGGACTTGTTTAGAGGAAAAGAGGTAGTTGTAATTTGTTCCATAATTTTGGGGCATAGCAACTAAATACCAGTCTTGTGCTGGTGAGTTAGCAACTGTTAAAAGGAGGCGACAAACAGAAAGGCCTTTTGGAAAGAAAAGATGTCTTGTGGGCATGCAGGGGGAATAGAAGCTGTGAGAAATACTCTGGTGCCAGTTTACTTTTATATGTTTTTAATTGCATCATGTATTCAATCAGGAGCCAGTACAGCTTCTTCAGGATCAACCATGTCTGTTGCTCTGGCCCCGACTAATATTCTGGCAGCCATGCTCTGCAGGAGGAGCGGAAGGTGTTTTGGAGACTGTTGTGAGACGCCAGTGAAAATAATTGCAGTAGTCCATTTGATGGGCATTAATCCCTATATAATGGCAGCAAGGTTGCATTTCTCAAAGAAGTTGGCAAATCAGGCCCAGGTGCATGGAGTTCTCACCACACCTATGAGATGTGGGATTCTGCTATAAAGGTTGTGGTCTAGATGAACCCCTAGACTGGTGTTTTCCAACCCTCTCCTGAAGACATACTTCTAGCCAGTCAAGGTTTCAGAATTTATGTAGTGAATATACATGAGATTGGTGACCCAAGGTATGTAAATCCTATGTATGCATGCTCATTACGGATAGTTGTGCCTCCAGGAGAGGGTTGGAAAACATTTCCCTAGTCTCCATACTGAGTCTGGGTTGCAAGAAGGTTCCTGAGAAGGAGGCTGGTGGTGATACTAATGGGTGTTTTTTCCAGCTTAGCCAGAGAACTTTGGATTGGGGGGGGGGGGGGGTGGAGGTGAATGTGTGGCTGTTGAGCCATCAAGCTACAGATATTAGACACTGGTTAAGATTAGCAACTGAAGGTGTTTGATTTGTACCTGCTTCTATATAAGTTGTAATAGATCATTATAGAAAAAAAGGGAAGATATTAAAATGCTGCCCAAATATTAAGAATAAACTGGGAAACTATCAGCTATTAGGATGGTAGAGTCAAAAAAATAACTTGCCAGAGGCTGCTGATTCACCCATGCTATCAAGATTAAAACTCTCCTAAAACTACTTGAATTTTTACTTTAACCACTGGTGGACAGGTAGGGCCCAGTGCTCCAAGGGCTTTATGCACTGGCAAAGAATAAAAGCTGATAAATCAAGAGCACAGTTTACAGATGGGTTTACCTTTACTTTACAGCCACCATAAATCAGCATATCTACAAGGTGAGAACATAAAATGCACTGCAATTACTGTGGTTTGTTTCAATTTAAATCAGCATTTTAAGAAAGCTTATCTGAAAGCTGGTGATGTTGAAATTGTTTCCAGGGGTGTGTACAGCACTCTTTAGCCTTCCAAAGAAGAAAATCTCAACTTTAGGGTTTTTCTGGGCTTGGGTAGATGAAGTTTTCCCTCCTCCACAATTTTAATATAAAAAACCCAAACACTTTTTAGGGGTTTATAATGCTATACCAGAGTTCTGTGCACCTGCAGGGTTGCAATTCAACCTACAAAACCAGTGGGCTAGATTTAAAAAAAAAAAAAAAAAAGACAGAACAAACCCCACAGTAGTCAGACTGAAAAGTTGTCCACAAGGTATAACCTCTTTCAATGGTCTTAACCAGCAACATACCAGTGTGTCACGGTTCCTGGTGTTCTAGTGCCCCAGTTATGCTTCCCTCCCATACCTGGGAACTCTAATTTGACATGGAGACTCCAGAATTCTAATGAATCTGCTGGAGCTCCAGGCCAAGAGCTGAAGCCTCCAGTATCCTGCTTCTATTTTAAAGCAGCCTATGCACCTGCAGTAGCCAATCAGAAGCCTCCTCCTTGCCTCTGTGGGCCAATCTGAAGCTTCCTTCACTGGAAAATCAGAAGCCTCCTCTCTTCTTCCTGCCAGTGGGAGCAGGAACTGCCAGTGAGTGTAGGAAGGAGGTTTCTGATTGTCAGGGGGCAGGAAGAAGGGGGACATCACATAGGCTTTGAGGAGTCCTACAGCTTGCTGAGAAAGATCCAGAGGAATGAGGATGTATCTGTGATCAAGACTCTCTTCAGTCAGAGCAGACCATAGGGGAGCTTAGAATGGACTTTTGGTATCTACGGAAGATTTGTCAGCACTCATTGGGATCCTTCTGTACTTCACAGCACCAAAAGCAGCATTGCTTGTAGAATATAAAGCTTGTAACAGCAGCTCATTAATCAACAAAATCATGAAAGGTCTTGAACAGGTAAATATGAATCAGTTATTCTTTTGGATAAAACGAGGACTAGGGGTACTCCATGAAGTTAGCAAGTAGCTAATTTAAAACAAATTGAGAAATTTCTCACACTCAATGCATATTTAAACTCTGAAATTCACTGCCAGAGAATGTGGTTATAGCAGTTAATGTAACTGGTTGGATAAGTTCCTAGAGCAGAAGCCCATAAACTATCAAAAGGATTAGTAGCTTTGTTGTTATCTATTCATTTAATGTTTGGGTACTTGCGACTTGGTTGGCCACAGGATACTGGGCTTGATGGACCCTTTGTCTGATCCAGTATGGCATCTCATGTTCTTATGAAAAAGAACGTTTTTATCCACTGGTGCTCTCATTAGAAACATCTTCAGACTTGTTCAGTTGGCTCTAATGTGTGCCAACTATGGCAAGAAACAATGTAAAGACATCTTTTGGCATAAATATAAAGCAAGCAGCTCCAGTATGAACCCATCCAACTTTCTCCAAATTTTTTTTTTAGCATGAGGCAGTCATGTTTCCATATAATATTTCCAACTGCCAAGTTGAGCTTATGGTCCTGCTATGGATAAATCTGTTAGTGCTTCCATGTGACTATCTTGGCACTCCAGTGGCAAAAGGTAACCGGAGTGGAAGAGCAGCAAGCTGCAAACAGAAGACAAGAGTTCAAATCCCACTAGCATTACTTGTGATCTTAGGCAAGTCACTTTATCCTCCAATGTGTCAGGTACAAATTTAGGGCCTCATTTACTAAGAATTTTTCCCATAGTCAAAGAATGGAAGAAAAGCCTTAGTAAAATCAGGCCCTTAGATTTTTAAGACCATGGTGAGAAGGAAAGAGCTGTGGTACCTTAATATAATTGCTTTAAAGTGGCTGACCAGTCACAAAAGCAGACTAAAAATACCAATATTAGAAACTATTCTACACATTAGTCTGGACAAAAAAAAAAAAAAAAAAAAAAAGAGTTGCTGCCTCTGAGCCAAAGAGAGAAAACAAAAGTTGTGGGTTCTAATTATAAATGAAAAAACATTTCCTTATAGTCCTACTCAACCGTGAACGTGAATCCCTAGAACATAATATAAGTGTAAATGTATGACTGAACAAACACAAACTGAATGATTTGTGCACCAAGTCAAGAATTTGCTAAAGCAGTGTTTTCCAGTGTGCCTTCTGACCAGGCATGCCACAAAAGTCATCACTGCCTGATGCTCAGTTCCAGATCAGCACCTGGGCTCTGCTCTCAGCATATCGCAGCTTGCCTTCAGAAATCTCCCATCCATACCATTGGGACCAGCTTGAATGAGCCTGCCTACCAGCCTGATCTTCAATATTAGAAGACCAATGCTGACTTGAGATGCATGCACCCAGCTGCCCAGCCTTCCAGACCTGCACACAATTCTTACAGAGAAACTAACCAGCTCCTTCAACTGCCATTTGCCAGTGTGGTGGGAGAACAAACTTAAGGTTTGAAGTTACTCTTAGTTTTGAGGGGATAGCCTGCGATTTCTCAGAAATAAATCCGTGCAAACCTTTAGCCAGTAATCTGTCTTGCTAATTTAAACTTGCTAATTTAAACTGTGAAAGTGCATCTAACCATCTAACTCACTGAAGCAATTGTTATATCAATTATATTTTAAATTGATAAAAACCCTCAATATCTAGCTTTAGATAATGCATCCTTGGTCTAATTAAAAATAAATTCTGATCAGCAATAGTTTTGAGTAATTTAATAAATTCTTAAACACTAATTAGTACAGTTGGAGGTTCCAATTACTCTACATATGTTGCGCATTATCTATATCCCTGATGCCCAGTGCTCCTACTAAGACAGTTACAGCAAGGCAAAGTATAGAAATGGGATGAGACATTAACATTATTAGTTACTCAGAATTGTTTTGATCCTTTTAAATTGTGTGTTTTTCCACGAGAAACACTAAGTTTCCTATCACCCTATTTCTTTCCATGAAGAAGGGCCATACAAGTGATTTTGTGCATATAGAAGAATTTTGGACTTTTTACCCTTAGTTCAAGTTGGAATGAGAGTGAAGGCCTGCTCAGGGGTGCTTTTTTTACCCAATTCCAAATGTTATTCGTCACACGACTATATCAGAAGAGAAATGGTCAGGCACAGAATGAGATTTTTAGGTAACTCCCCCCTTGAGGTACACTAAATAAGGGGGGGAGGGGGCAGGCAATTCCCAGGGCTGTCCCAGACTTCTCACTCAAACTGTCTCACAGCAGTATCTGGAATGCTGGGATTCCACCAGCAGGGGGTGTTCAACCTCCTGGGCCCCTGGTGTTGTAGTGGATAACCGACATTTAACTCTCACCTCACTCATACTCAAGGCTGGTTCTCTCAAATAACCAAGGCACCAATAAATAGAACACGGAGTCCAATTGTGTTCCAACTGAAAAATAATGATCCAGAATCATGAACAGCAAGATGATAGAAAAAGGAAAAAAGAAGGAACAAAGGTTACACTAACTGGAGTGTCCTCTTCCAAAATCATCTCCCTCCTCCCTCCCTAGAGAGTAGGATAGCTCTTCACTAACCAGCATCCAAACAAGGGGAGAATGGAAAAAAGTCTTTGTTCAAAAATAGCTCTCCCCAAAATATTCTAGAAGTTCTTTCCAAAAACCATTGGCCCCATTCAGTGTTCACAGCCAACTTTCAATTCTATAGCAAGGTGATACTGGCCTTACTCCAACTGATCTAAAAAAATCTCCAAGTCACTATCTTCACTCCCAGAATCCATTCCTTGCTGTTTGAGGTGCAGGCAAAAACCCCAAATCACATCCAGTTCTTCTAGAACATGGGAAGTTAGCTCTCCTAGCAGAGCCTGGAAAATGATTTCTGCAAAGATCTTTTAAAAGACTCCTTCCAAAGACTCACTTCTCAACCACCTCCACGTCAATTCATTAGGCAGCAGAAAGGCCTCTTGATCAATCCACTAAGTAAAAGAAACCTGTTCAAGGGGCGATTTATACTCCTGAGACTCATCCCAAGAAAGGGATGGCAAAAAGCAGGGGAGGACCCCAAAAATGTATAAACCCAACAGCTGGAAACAGGAATATTAGTAGTAGCAGCAGAGGCAAGGCCAGGCTACATCCATTTGCTGAACTTTACTTTTTGGTAGTACATTTTTCTAAACCCTGAATTTTGGCAATTCAGCCTCCATAGAGACCAGCATTAAAAAAAACAAAGAGTCAGACAACTCACAAAGACTTGTAATTTCATTTTTCCCCTCAAACTGTCAGGTAGCTCTAAGTTGTATTTTATAATAAAAATGTTGAATTTATTTTAATCTATTCCATCTGACAGTTGAAACAGACATTGAATTAATTCTTCCTGCCAGGTGCAACTGATTTCTATGGCGCATATCCATGACCTATCCAAGCTGTTCTCCCACCCGATCTTACTGTAGGTCAGAAGTCAGCTCCATTAAAGAGAAGACATTTAAGACACTGAAAATTTTGTTCTGCACCCAGTTTTTTGTTTTTTTTATTAGCAATAAGCATATGGAAGGACAGTTTACAATTACTGAAAAGAAATCATTTGGCTATAAAAACTGCTGCTTGCATTTTAGAGGTCTATGTGCTTTATCAGAGAAATGACAAATCATGTTAAAATGTGACTGTTCAACAGAGCAACAAATGAATGTAATCTCTATTGTTCAACCAATGCAATTTACATGTGATAGAATTAGGTTTCTACTATAATTAGACTAATATATCACACAACCACATTCTGATAAAAAAATATTCAGCTTTAACCAGCTAAGATAAAGTGCTCAAAACCTTAGCAAAGGTCTGCATAGTTCTTAAACACTTCTGGCTGCTGCACAAGTGAAAGCCTCCATACAATCAGACCTTTTTATATTAAATACTTAAAGTAAAAAGCTAATTGCTTTTTGCATCCTGAAGTAGCACATCAGCAATCCTAAATACCAGCCAGCTTACCACCGCTACTTAAACATTTAACAAACCAAGCAGCATTTTCTCAAGCAACAGCCCAAACATGTCTGGCAAACATACAGAAGGCAAATCTTAATCTCATTTGTTTTACTATTGCTTTCTTGTATCCTAGAAAAATAAATTTCCATTCTACTATAACCACGTTGTCCTTAAATATATCTTAAGGGATCTGTGGGAGACAGACACCTAATGACTTTATGAAAGCACAAATTAAAGGACAATTGTCTTCCACTGAAGTTCAAGAATCAAATGAAAAATGACAGTTTTATATGAAGTATTATTCACTGCAGCCGACATGGAGCTAACCATTTAATTGACTTCCAAAATCCATTAGAGAGGCCATTTTACTCTCCAGTCCTTGATCAATTAAGCTCTTTGGTATCACAACTGGTAAGGAAAACAGGCAGATTGATGGCCTCTATCTGTTGACACATTCTACAATTTTATTCAGGGCTCAAAAGAAATGGCACCACCTAGAATAAAATGTATAGCAACTAAGTCAATAAGATCAAAGCACAATGCAGCTAGTCATTCAGATAAAAATAGCTTCTGTCCATTCAGGCCAGCTAAAGGGCATGGGGGACCTGGATTTCCTCAGAGCTAGAAATAGTTGCTATCACAAAAAACAAGCATTTTATTGAGAGCCTGTGGCTTTGCTTTCCCTAATCTGTTTTGATTGTATCAGCTATTTTAATGCAGGAGAGGATAGCCTTTAATATAATCTCTAAAATTAAATGTAAAGAATCCTGTCTATATAGTAAACTTGACAAATATGTGAGTAGACTGGATTAATATTGCAGTTGTTGCAATTGACTTGCATTAGTGTGATGATGCATTTTTCATATTGCATCTTGCCTTTTATATTCATTTTAAATCACCCAGTTCGCTGGTAAAACAATCTTTTGTTGTGAGATAGTGATATACAACAATTTCTCCAAGAAGGGCAGCGCTGTTAGTAATGCTTACTGGTACTCTGAAGAGTTCCAAATTTAAGACCCCAAAGCCTGTTCAAAAACTGACTCTGGATGTCAGCTACAAAAGCTTGTATTACGCTCCACAGACTGGTTGCCTTCACAGGGAAACCACTTGTCAGAAGGTGGCTCCTCTTGCTTCTACTTCATGTAAAGTGATTTCTCCTCCTCCCTACCAGACTTTTATAGCCAATTCAGACCATAAAGGTCTAAATCTGTAATTTAACAATTGCCATGCTGGGTCCATCAAGCCCAGCATCCTGTCTCCGACAGTGGACAGCATCAAGTACCTGAAGGATCTCATAAAGTATCTAATTTCTGTCACTCATTCCCAGGGATTGCAATAGCATTAGTCAGGTGGAGTAAAGGTTTTTATGGACTCTCACTCTAGGAACTTATTCAAATCCTACTGCACTAGCTGTCTTAAGCATATCCTCTGGCAACTGATTCCACAGCTTTGATAGTGCACTAAGTGAAAAAGTATTTTTTGTGATTTGCTTTGAATCTACTGGTTGTTGGTTTTAAGTGTTCTGTTAGTAAGTGAAAGGGTGAACAGTCTATTTACTCATTCCACCCAACTCATGATTTTTATGAACTATGTCGTCCCCTCTCAGCCATCTCTTTCAAGCAGAAGAGCCCTAGCCAGCCTGCCGGCTACAGAAAGGCTGTTCCATCCCCTTTATCGTTTGTCACCCTCTGCAACCTTTTCTAGTTCTGCTATGTCTGAGATTAAGTGACTAACTGCACACAAATATTCAAGGTGTAGTCGCACCATAGCTCAATACAAAAATAATATTTTCCATTCCTTTTCAGGATTAATATTAACATTCTATTTGCTTTTTTGACTGTCGTGCACTGAACCAAGGATTTAAATATATTGTCCACAAGGAATCTAAGGTCCTTTTCCTGGGTAGTGACTCCCAATAAAGAACCCAGCATTGTGTACCAGTAGTTGGGATTATTTTTCCCTATTTGCACTTTTCCACATGAAATTTAATTTGCCATTCGGTTGTCCAGTCTCCTAGTAGCTATCTTCCTACAGTTTTTTGGTTTTTTTAATTCTTTATTTTCAAAATTTTTGAAATGAACCCAAGACAGTAACAAACAAAAAGGAATTCCTACAGTTTTAATAACCTTGAATAATTATGACAACTACAAATTTGGTTACCTCATTTGTTCCCTTTTCCAGATCATTTATAAGTACGTTAAACAGCATGTCCCAGTTCCAATCTCTGTGGTACTCTACCTACCTTTCTCCATTTGGTAAACTGGCCATTTAATCCTACCCTATGTTTCCAGCCCTCTAACCAGTTCCAATCCACAACAGAACACTGTCTATCTCATGACTAATTTCCTGAGACTCCTCTCGGGAACTTTGTCAAATGCCTTCTGAAAATGCAAATACATTAACCGGCTAACCTATATCTGTTTACTCCTTTAAAATATCTTAAAGAATGGTAAGACAAGACTTCCCCTTGTTAATACCATTTTCATCCTTCCCCATTAAGCTATGTCCCATCTATACAGCCAGTGATTTTAAGAATGGCTTCTATAATTTTGCCCAGCACCGACATCAGGCTCACTTGTCTTTAGATTCCCGGACACCCCGCAGCCATAAAAAAAAAAAACCAAAAAAAAACCCAGCACCACATTGACCACCTTTCAGCCTTCAGGAATCATGGCTATTTTAAATGATAGGTTATAGATTACTAGAAACAGTTTAGTGATTTCATGTTAATTTTTAAAACTCTTGGGTGGATGCCAGCCAGTCCCAGTGATGTTACTCTTCAGTCTGTCAATCTAATCTATTATATCCTTCAGCATCAGATGTTTTAGTTGTGCTGAATCTCCAGCATTAAAGAACATTTCAGCTGTAGCTATGCTCAACATCCTACTCTGTAAAGACCAAGCCAAAGAAAGAATTCAGTTTTACTGCTAGTTCCTTGTCCTCCCTGAGCATGCCTTTTAACCTCTCATTTAGCAACCCAACTGACTCCCTCACCTTCAGGCCGATTCAGTAAAGTCTGCGGGAGTGCGGCAAACGCCCGCTCTCCCGGCACGCACACAGGCCACTTGCCTGTGTACGCGATACAGTATTTAAATTAGGCCCAGCGGTAGAAACTGGCAAAAGGAGCAGCAGCTGTCTGCAGGTTTGACAGCGGTTCTCAAACCCGCTGACAGCCACAGGCTTGGAACCGGACGCCGGCAAAATTGAGCGTAAGGTTTTCGACCCGACTTCCAATTTTTTTTAAACTTTTTTTTTTTACTCTTCAGGACCTCAGACTTAATATCATGATATTAAGTCATTAAGTCTGACTTAATATCATGATATTAAGTCTGAGGGTGCACAGAAAAGCAGTTTACTGCTTTTCTGTGCACTTTCCCGGTGCCGGAAGAAATTAGCGCCTACCTTTGGGTAGGCGCTAATTTCTGAAAGTAAAATGTGCGGCTTGGCTGCACATTTTACTTTCTGAATTGCGTGCAAATACCTAATAGGGCCGTCAACATGCATTTGCATGTTGAGGGCGCTATTAGGTTCGGCGAGTTGGACGCGCGTTTTCCACCCCTTACTGAATAAGGGGTAAGGGAAAATGTGTGTCCAATGGCAGGTAAACAGTGCGCTCCAACGGCCTGCTTATTGCTTCAAATATACTTAATTTTTTTTTACACTTAGTTCTTGCCTTACTGACCAACTTTTTCTCAAAGTATCTCTTGGGCTGCCTTATTACTGTTTTATATATTAGCTTGCCAGTGCATGTGTTCTTGCTTATTTTCATCATTTGGGTTTGCTTTCTATTTTTTGAACAATGCTTTTAGCTTTAATGGCCTCCTTTACCTCACCATTAAACCACATGGGCAGTCACTTAGAGGAACAGTATGCAAATCCACAGCTCTCATGCTAAACTTTCAAAAGGGTAACTTTGATAAAATGAGAAAAATTGTTAGAAAAAAAACTGAAAGGAGCAGCTACAAAAGTAAAAAATGTCCAAGAGGCGTGGTCATTGTTAAAAAATACCATCCTAGAAGCACAGTTCAGATGTATTCCACACATTAAGAAAGGTGGAAAAAAGGCAAAACGATTACCGGCATGGTTAAAAGGGGAGGTGAAAAGCTATTCTAGCCAAAAGATCTTCATTCAAAAATTGGAAGAAGGATCCAACAGAAGAAAATAGGATAAAGCATAAACATTGGCAAGTTAAATGTAAAACATTGATAAGACAGGCTAAGAGAGAATTTGACAGTAGAGGCAAAAACTCACAGTAAAAACTTTTTTAAATATATCCGAAGCAGAAAGCCTGTGAGGGAGTCAGTTGGACCGTTAGATGATCGAGGGGTTAAAGGGGCACTTAGAGAAGATAAGGCCATCGCGGAAAGATTAAATGATTTCTTTGCTTTGGTGTTTACTGAAGAGGATGTTGGGGAGGTACCCGTAATGGAGAAGGTTTTCATGGGTAATGATTCAGATGGACTGAATCAAATCACAGTGAACCTAGAAGATGTGGTAGGCCTGATTGATAAACTGAAGAGTAGTAAATCACCTGGACCGGATGGTAGACACCCCAGAGTTCTGAAGGAACTAAAAAATGAAATTTCAGACCTATTAGTAAAAATTTGTAACTTATCATTAAAATCATCCATTGTACCTGAAGACTGGAGGATAGGAAATGTAACCCCAATATTTAGAAAGGGCTCCAGGGGTGATCCGGGAAACTACAGACCGGTTAGCCTCACTTCAGTGCCAGGAAAAATAGTGGAAAGTGTTCTAAACATCAAAATCATAGAACATATAGAAAGACATGGTTTAATGGAACAAAGTCAGCATGGCTTTACCCAGGGCAAGTCTTGCCTCACAAATCTGCTTCACTTTTTTGAAGGCGTTAATAAACATGTGGATAAAGGTGAACCGGTAGATATAGTATACTTGGATTTTCAAAAGGCGTTTGACAAAGTTCCTCATGAGAGGCTTCTAGGAAAAGTAAAAAGTCATGGGATAGGTGGCGATGTCCTTTCGTGGATTGCAAACTGGCTAAAAGGCTTGGCAACTAGCATTCAATGCCAAAAGGTGCAGAAATCCAAAGGGGCCCCAAAAGACTGATGCACACAGGAAAGAGGTGGTGGTGAGATAATCTGAAGGTAGTGAAGCAATGTGACAAGCCTGTGAGCAGGGCCAGAGGGAAGCTGGGCTGAAAAAAAAAGGGGCATAACCAGCAGTGGGCAGGTGGGGGAGGCAGCCGATGCCATTGTACAGGTCATTGGTGAGGCCTCACCTGGAATATTCTGTTCCATTTAGGGGACCACCTCTGAAAAAGGACAGTTTGGAATAGAAGCAGGCCAGAGAAAGGCAAGCTAAATAGTGCTTGGCATAGCAGCAAACTTGATTTCCAGTCACCCTGAAATTGTTATGTATTTGGGAGGGAGTGCATGCACAACAAAATTATATCATGCTATTAACATGTGTTGTCACCCAATTAAGAAATTAAGTGTTATGAGAACAAACTACACCCATGCAGAAACGTTACACCAAAGGTTACCAAGATTTTCCTGGTTTATCATTTCCATCCTCTAGTCACTAGGGCACCTCTGTTTATCTCACTCCCTTCTGAATTCAGCTATTGTCTTCACCACCTCTAAAAATATTTGATGTTGCACATCAAGAAATATCATGTAAACAATGCTCTCAGACTGCTTCTGAGTTGCCTTTCTGGTAATTGTGCACTCTCCTGGAACATTCCATGCTTTAAATATAGATCTTTCTTCAAGTTGCTGGTATTTAAGCATTTATTTTGGTTAAACCACAATACCCTCTACTGCCAAAATTTTGTGATGTAGACCCCCGGGGGGGGGGGGGGGGGGGAGGAGAGAGAAAGACCTAGAACCTTATAGCATAGAGTACTGAGATTTAGTGCTGTTAACAGCAACCTTATTCATGGAAATGCAGCAATGCAAATATTATACCATGCCCTAGAACACTAATACACCACCTATTGGGGATCTGAACAAGTCAGACTGCTACCAGTCTCTAGAGAGAAACTACATGTTAACGGAAATACTGCACCTCAGTTACATATGCAGAATACGGGACTATAAATCTCCCTGATCCACTGCCTATGGAACCATAATCTCCGGCCCTGTCTGAAGGCAGCTACTCACACTCTTGATACCCTGCACAAAAAAAAAAAAAAAAAATCCAAATGCACCAATCCCTCAGACTCCTGAAATGCAGTCTCCAGGACAGGGTCTGCAGTGGGATGAAATACAGCTGGGGAGGGTGCTTGCCAACAGTAAGAAGGATATTTATAAGGTGTTTTGTTTTTTTTTTGGGGGGGGGGGGATTTAAATGAACTTGTTTTGCTCTTACTTTAGTTTGGCATAATATACGGGCCGATACAGTACAGTGTGCTCTGATGGCATGCACTGTTAGCCGGCATTTGGACATGTGTTTGACGCGCTAGCTTTACCCCTTATTCAGTAAGGGGTAATAGCGCGTCCAACCCTCCCGAACCTAATAGTGCCCGCAACATGCAAATGCATGTTGATGGCCCTATTAGGTATTCCCAGGCGATTCAGTAAGTAAAATGTGCAGCCAAGCCGCACATTTTACTTTCAGAAATTAGCACCTACCCAAAGGTAGGCGCTAATTTCTCCGGGCACCGGGAAAGTGCACAGAAAAGCAGTAAAAACTGCTTTTCTGTGCACCCTCCGACTTAATATCATGGAGATATCATGGATATATTAAGTCGGAGATATTAATATCATGGAGATATTAAGTCAGAGGTCCAGAAAGTTTAAAAAAGTAAAAATAAATAAATAAAATTTGAAATAGGCCCACGGCTTGTGGGTTGAAAACTGGATGCTCCGAACCCGTGGCTATCAGCGGGCTCGAGAACTGACGCCGGCAAAATTGAGCGTCAGCTGTCAAACTCGCTGACAGCCGCCACTCCTGTCCAAAAAGAGGCGCTAGTGTCCCTAGCGCCTCTTTTTACTGCCGGGCCTAAATTTAAATGTTTTACTATATTGCGCGCAAAGGAGAGTGTCCTGTGCGCGCTGGAAGAGCGGGCGCTCGCCCGCTCTCGTGTTTTTTTTTTACTGTATCTGCTCAATATTGCCTCTCCATAAAATCAAGGCAATTTACATCATAAAACTGATAACCTAAAGACAGAAAATGTAGCTGATCTAATGTTGTATAAGTTTAAAACCACAAATATTCATCAAGATACTTAAATCAGAACAATTATGGATTTAAGAAAAACATCTCTCCATCAAATCACTGAAGGCTTGATTAAAAAGCTATGCTTTATGGCTTTTCTAAGTTTAAGATAATTTGGTTCCAGCTGAATATCAAAAAAGGCAGAATTTTCTATAACAGTGGTGCTTGATAAGAAAAAGTTGACTCCTTAATGAACTAAGTATATTTCATGTGGAAAGGGAAATCTTAAAAGAAATTCTAATAAAGATAAGGTTAACTGTTTAAGAGGATAAGACAAGCACCCTTGACGGCAAACAGTGTACTAACAAGTTTGCCAAGTATTCTGGTTGAACCCTAAGAAGGGATTTAAAAAGTTAAACATAAGATCTTAAAATTTCATCCTCCATAGAGTGGAAAGCCAATGCAGTTTCTTTAAACTAAGGGCAACACGATAGTTCCATTGTTTATCCAGGTTATTTCTACCCTGTTCATTGTAAAACAAGACTTTGTCTGTTATATTTTTGCTGGTTGTAATGTAAACCGAAGTGATAATTAATCCTGTTAATTGAACCTCGGTATATAAACGTTATAAATAAATAAATAAATAAATTTAAGAACAAAAATCAAATTAGTGGCAGCATTTTAAAATAGCGGAAGACGTCTCAAACTAATTTTTATTTTTTTTTTTTTATTTGCTCCTTTTCTCACAGGCCTCAGATGGCAGCTTCTCTCCAACAGAGGGGCTACCTGAAACTGCAGCAGTGACGGCAGCTGCAAGGTAGTGGCACCAATATTTATTTTCCTGTACACAAAGCCATATAGAGTGGAAGAGGTGCCTAACAAATCAGGGAGTTCAAGATTCAAATCCAACTGCTGCTCTTTGTGACCTTGGGCAACTCACTTTACATTCAGGTACTGCAGTTACTTTCCTATTCCCAGAGTGTAGTCTGCTTTGAAGTGCCAAAAAGCAGACTAAAATAAAACAAAGGGTATACACATTTTACAAGTGGCCTGATTCTTAAGCATACATGAACAGAGTCACCCAGTGCAAGAGGTTGATTCAGCCTGTTATGCCCCCTTGGCAAACAGATTTGTAGTTCTAGTTTTCTTGGAGAAATTGTTAATAAAATCCAGAATTACAAATCCCTGGACATATAGGGGATAAAGTCAGTTTGCTGGGTTGACCTAGGGTAATAGGTGGCAATTCTAGTGCACGTGTACACATATACACCAAAAGTGACATCTGCAAGTCCAGTTGAAAAAGCCTTTCAGAGCAAAGCTCTTTCAAAAATGTTGAGCTACATATATCTTAGGTAACACAAAGCCTCTTGTTCCATGCACAATGTGCAAAAAGCCTGGCTTTAGCTCTCACTTCAAGAGCTGTCTCACCTGTTTTAAACCCAGACACTTTGGAGCCTTCAGGGTTATTCTCTGTTGGGTGGTCCTTATCTAATGTAGACCAAGGATTAGCACTTCAAAAGCACTTCAGCCCATCCCCCATCTGTTTCAATGTTAGCAGGGCAAATTTAACCTTTGGCCCAAGTGTCAAATCAATGCATCATTAAATCCCCACCCACACTAAATGAAGGGCTGAGAAAATGTATTTACAAAATCATACAAGGCACCAACACATTAGCTACTAAAATCTATGGAAGTTTTAAAAAAAAGTCTAGTTACTGCTGCTAGCTTGTACAGGGGCCAAAACTGCCCAGTTACAACAGACTAGGAAATTGGCATTTACCTAGATTATTCCATAAGGTAGGGCCAGTTTTACAGTTGAGATCAGAGGATTCTAAGCTTTTTTGAAAGCAAATGAAGATTTCAGGAGGCCTTTGAGGTGCCATAAGATGGTTTGTGAGTTAGTTATGTTTGTTTAGTTCGGAATCCACCCAGAACAGTTGTGCTGGTAATTGGGCAGAAAATAAATTACTGAAAAAAAAAACAAAAAAAAAAAACAAACACACAAACACCAGAGCATCCCTTCTCAGTACAGTTAAAAAAAAAACCACAGCGCGCAAAAACCGGCACCATTCTTGGGCAGCAGACGGCCCAAGAGCAGGAGATCGCTCCTGGGACCCCTGCTGGACCACCAGGGACTTTAGGCAAGTTTTGGGGGGTTGTAATTAAATTTGAAGGGTTGGGGTGGGTTTGTTTTTTTAAATAAATGTGCCCCTCCCCCCCCATGCTAACCCGAACAATGAGTTTTCCCCAAAGTTCGGGGAAAATCCGTCTCAGGATTCAGGTCCTCCGACCCATGCTGAGTTGGACAATTTCTTTGAAACTTTCCAATTCGTCAAAAACAAAGTGCACATCCCTAGTGATAAAAGAGTGGTAAAGGTTCTAGTAGTGTTTAGAAAGGAATACATGTATTTTGGTGATTGTCAAAAGAAAATTCTTATATTTTAGCAGTTTTTGGATGTGCATAGAAAAGGGGAGAATTGAAGATGACCCAAGGACTGGGAGGATAATTTATTCAATCTGAATTTAGTGTGGCAGTGGGACATTCAGGCTAAATTTATAATAAGCAGATCTGGGCATCATTTAATTTTAAGTTTATATACTGCTTTTTTCAATTACAGTTGGTTAAAACGGTTCGCATGTAAAATATAAAGCATAAAAAGTAATGAAAAGAAAGACTAGGTCAAAAACTTAAGACAAACAAAATAAGCAGATTGTAAATGGTTATGTTTTTACTGTAAAGCATGGGAACCAAAAGGCATTGGAAAAACAAACAAGTTTTTAAACTTTTCTTGAAATTTTTAGGGTTAATGGCCCACCTTAAAAAAAAAATATATATATGGTATGGAGTTCCAAAGTAGAGGGCCGGCAACTGAAAAGCTTGGCTAGACAAACTGAGGGAACTTTGAAAAGGCATTTAAAGATCATTGATGTCTAAGGTCGGTACACATGAAGGGTAGTGCATAACCAGAGGAAGGATTATGTATAAGGGAGTGTAAAGTTGAAAGGATTTTGTATTGAATCCTAAAGCTGACAGAGCCAAATGTAGGGCATATAGGACAGGGGTAGTGTGGTCTTCCCTGGATGTGCCTGTTAGAATGTGAGCAGTGGTGTTTTGAATTAGTTGCAGAGGTCAGAGAGGCCAAGGTAGAGTGTTACAATAACCTAATCTAGTGAATATCAGATTGTAAGACAGTATGGAAATCTGAATAAAGTAGAGGTTGCAGGCATTTTAGCATATGGAGTTTGTATACTGATATATGAATGGACATGGATAGGTCAGAATTGAGAGTTATTCCAAGGTTTTGGACTTTTTTTGTAATTGAAGTTAAACATATGCAAATGAACATACAAGCAAGATGCATGCCAATACCACAAGCACCAAACAATTGAATTTCTGAAGGACTGACGAGGTAAGGCCTGTGCACTATCGAATGCCTTTTCAGTGTCCACCCCCAAAACTACCATAGGGGTGAGCTCTTGCTGTGCCCACCATATGAGCTCTAACACCTGGTGCACATTATCGGAGGCCAAGCGGCCCGGGACAAACCCAGACTGGTCTTTGTGTATTAACAAAGGCGCCACTTTTCCTAGCCTGGTAGCCAAAATTTTGGCTAAAAGCTTCAAGTCAGGATGGTAGGATCCACACAACGTGGGGTCGTGTCCACCCTTGGCTAATATGGTGATGCCAACTAAGTTGGACTCCGAAGATATGGCCCCCTCCGACCGCAAGGCATTAAGATTGGAGCAAGGGTGAGATCACCTTGGCCTGGAAGGTTTTATAAAATTTGGCCAGATACCCATCGAGACCTGGTGCCTTCCCCAGCTTCAAATCGTGGATAGCCTGGTAGAATTCAGCGTGGGTGATCTCAGCATTCAGGAATTCATATGCCTCTGCAGATAAAGAATGCAGCTCCACCTTTTGAAGGTAATAGTCAATTATAGAGTCGCAACCCAAGGCATAGAATCTTGTGAAATGTGTACAAATCTCACTGGCCTCATACAACACTGAACTTGTGGCATCCTTGATTTTGGCAATAAGATTGGGCCACCCTTTCCTTAAGCTTCCTAGCCAGCAGGCAGCCTGCTTTATTACCAAATTCAAAGTATTTCTGTCAGAGCAAATCTAGATGGAAGGCTATTTTCTCCAAACCTAGAGAGTGCAGCTCCCTCTTAGTGGCTTGCAGGGCCTCTAGTGTTTTAGGATCTAGGGACATAGTAACAGTTTAGCAATATGCTGCATAAGGCTAAGGTGTTTAGCACTCCTTTCCTTTTTGAGGAAGCTTGCCTGGGCAATTAGTTTTCCCCCTGATTATCACTTTCAAACAAACAGTCTCAAACTGTTCCCAGGGATACTTCCCCAGTATAATTCAGTTGTATGTACTCCTTAATATCGCCAGTCAAGGATTCCACACTGGGTCACACAAAGGTCCATCAAGCCCAGCATCCTGTTTGTAATAGTGGCCAACCCAGGCCATAAGAACCTGGCAAGTAACCAAAAAACTAAGTCTATTCCATGTTATTGTTGCTAGTAATAGCAGTGGCTGTCAAATTAATAGCAGGTAATGGACTTCTCCAAGTAAAATTGAGGAGTCAAACAGTTGGAATAAAAGACAAGATCAAAACTGTGGCCATGCTTGTGAGTTGGGATGGTACTGCAGACTGAGGTCAAATGAGAAGGCTAATGCTAGTTTCAGCTATATTTAGTCATTTAGCTATGTCTGTGGCTTCTGCCCCCCCCCCCCCCCCCTCCTTTCGATATCTTAAGACCGTGAAGAGAGGAATGCCAGTCAAAGGAGTGCACAGAGGTGAGACCTTAAGATGCGGGAAGAAAAGAAGGGCTGCAGCGAGTTATGAGGATAAAGTAGGAATACTTTTGTTCAGTCTCCAAGAGTCTGACCAGATAGCTCAAGAATATAGGGAAGCACTTTTGAATAGCTCCAGGTTAAAGGACTGGGGGGGAGAGAATCCATGAAGTTAGCAAGTAGCACATTTAAAACTAATCAGAGAAAATTATTTCACCCAATGCACAAACTAGTATTTGCTGCCATCAGATGTGGTTAGTGTAGCTGGGTTTAGAAAAGGTTTGGATAAGTTCTTGGAAGAAAGGTCCATTATCTGCTATCACATTGAATTAGGGAATATCCACAGTTATTACTGGCATCAGTAGCATGAGATCTACTTAGTGTTTGGGGACTTGAAGTCTGGATTGGCCACTGTTGGAAACAGGATGCTGAGCTTGATGGACCCTTGGTCTGACCCAGTATGGCAATTTATGTTCTTAAAGTCTTTTGCTACAAATCTGGAAAAAAAAAATCTCAGGACACTAATTCAAATTCCTCTAACCACTGTTTCAGTTTAGTGAATTTTAACTGGAACATCCTTGCTTGTCAAGTGTTGGAAACTTTTTTTTTTGTTTTTAGACTAAATGAAAGTCATGTGTACCAGGTCATTCATTGAAGAAGTGATTTTACATGCGAGTTTATGGAATATTTAATATACAAAGATGTTTATTGCAGGGTTTAGTTCCAAAATTCACTGTGATTTCTTAAAGAAAAGTTGGGCCAGGACTCCCCCAAACTCCTTTCAAAGATGTTTTTTCATTCAATTATTCAGTAGACAAATGTTAAAGTTCCCTATTTTCCCCTTCCCCCACAAACTGGCTTGACTGCAAAAACACAAATGTCTTAAGCACACAACTTTTAAAGATGCCACCATTCTTCCAGTGTCGCTGCCAAGTGTCAACAGCTGGCCCTGTGACAGTTAAATAGCTGCATCTGCTGTAATCATATTTCATCACTATACACAGGTTCAGAAAACTGAATAGATATACAGCATTCAAATAAAGTGAAGACAAATGTCAAAAGCAAAATTTGCCTTGGAAATGGGTACAACAATTTCACCTGCATTAAAGATTTTACATTCACAGAAGAAAAACAATGAAATTGAGAAACATAGGTTGTTAAAAATTACCAAGGAAATAGAAGATTTATCACCACCTAACTGAATTCAGACAAATTATTCTAGTAGGTTTCCCTTTCACCAGTCCTCTTCTGCAAAGACAAGAGACTTGTTTTCTACTGTTGGTTTTTAATTAAATTTTTTGATTTATACTTTAGAAAACTGTTCCTCTCCCTTGTCAGCACTGAAAGCAGCAGGTGGAAAGGAAGACAAGCAATAAAAGTCTAGATACTGCATAACAGGTCTAGAATGCACAACTGTCTGCCTCAGACAGGACTTCCATCACCTTCACTCAATTTGTCTCCAACATTAGCAAACCTATGCAATCAGTTTCAAAAGGAAACTGTGCAAAATATTTTAAGTTCTCACCACTTCTAGGTTTACATTAAGCTGCATAAATGACAGGATAATGTCTCCACCCATAGCTCTAGTTGAAGGGCTGGGTTTTATAAGTGTTAGCACTGGCTACTATAGTTGCATCACTCAATTTATACCAATTTAGGTGTGATCAGCCTTCCATGCTACCTCAAATAGTTTAACTGTTTTGCTCCAGTTCCCCACAATTTAGTCCAATTCTAGTTTATTGGCCTCAAAAGGATATCCATGTTTGAATACATAACAAAAAAATTGCCATGCTGGATCAGACCAAGAGTCCAATCAAGCCCATCATCCTGTTTCCAACAGAGGATAAACCAGGTCACAAGAACCTGGCAATTACCTAAACTCCACATAAAAAAAAAAAAGATTTCAAATGAAAACAGCTGAAGATGCAATTTGTTAAATAAGGTAGTGAAAAGTCATCCTTTTGGCAGCCCACCTCACATGATCAGCAGATCAAAGGAGTTGGAGCGAAGTGTGTCCATGACAATGTGCAAGAAGTGCATAAATACAGTTAACTATTTTGGTATGGTAATACAAAGTAGAGCATCAGTGTGCCAATTACTAGCAATATGCTAGAGGTGCAAGGAATACAGCAAAGAAACCCCTATTTATGCTTTAAAAAAAAGTGCATTATTTACTGTAAGTTTAACTTGGTTGGCTTGGTGACAACAGCAGTGCATACTGCCATGTGGTAAGTCCTAGGTTTCACTCCCAGTTCATGTCTCTGCTCCTTCATATCTTACTCCTGGGAGAATTCTGTGAACAAAAACCTGAAACTTCTGCAAACTTTATACTGGTCAAAATAATTTACATGACAGTCTAAGTAATTATGTTTTAAATTAATACAGAAAAAGATGCAGAATTTCCCTAGAAATTCACTGTTTAAGTGTCCCTTCAACTTGCTCTCCCTACTCCCCTGGCCACTTTGCCCTCTCAGGCCCCCAACTCTTCCAACCTGCCAGTATCTCTCCCCTCCACCTCTAGGCTCAACCCCTTCTATTCTATCGCCAGTCCCAGAGTTTGACTCAGTTCTCAGTATTGCCCCTCATACAGGCTCCCTCTCTCATTCATACATCCTCACACAAGCTCCCCATGTCTCATGCACTCCTTCACACAGACTAGCACCCTCACATACACACAAGCTCTCAATCACACCTTCACAATCTCCTCATATAGGCACCCCTCTCTGGCACCCACACAAGGATTCCCCCCCCCCCCTCACACACTCACTCGGGCCTTCATTTTCACTGCGAGCAGAGCACATTCCATGGCATGAGGGGGGCCTTCCATCTTCACTGCAAACTGCACACTCCACTTGCAACACATGGGGGCTCTCTTCGCCATGAACGGAGCACTAGGGCTTTCATCTTCATGTGTTCTGTTCGCGGCGTGCCGGGGTCTTCTCTGCCACTTTCTGAACAGAAATCCCCCAGGACTAATATCTGCTGGGGATGCTGCATCACACAATGGTGACACCTAGTGGCTGAATTTAGTCCAGTATTATAACTGGACTAAAACAGGGATAGGATAAATTAGGGGCAAAAACGTTTCCAACTTGTTGCAAATGAAGCCCTGGTTCCAACTGAGCTGGAAGTCCAAAAAGCAGGAGAAAACCACCAGATCCAAAAAAAATTTTCCCCATTTCTTTACATTTTAATTCAGCCTGAATCTATAAAGAAAGAATGTATAACAAAAAAAAAAAAGCTATAAGGAACAGTATTAAAGCAACAGCACTGCTGGACTTACAAGGCAAGGAGGCAGCATTGTGGGTTAATTTGGAAAGAGGGAGTGGAACATCTATTTATATTGGTGTACTATACAGACCTCCATCACAGAGGAGATGGATAGAGATTTAGTGGAGGATATTCACAGGATTGCTGTGAAAGGAGGTGATGCTGCTAGGTGATTTTAAGCTTCCAGATGTTGATTGGACATCCCAACTGCAGTATCTTCTAGAAGCAGAAAGATCCTGGATTCTGTGCAAGAACTGTTCTGCTAACTAGTTACAGAACCCACAGTGGAGGGGAAAATACTGGACCTGGTGCATACCAATGAGGACAGTATTTATGATTTAGTGGATGATCTGGGAACCAGTGACAGATGGTGTGGTTCAATATTAGGATGCAAGAGGTGAAGGTTCATTCTAAGGCAAGGGTTCTAGACTTCAGGAAAATTAACTCAAAACGGGGGACATACCTCAGTCATTAGTTGAATGGGAAAATCTAGGGAAAGTAGGAAGGCAGTGGGCAAAACTAAAAAGGAGATAAGGTCAACTAATCATTTTGTTAGGAATGTAAATAAAGGGAAGACGACTTATGGTTTTCTAAAGACGTAGCTGAAAAGGTAAGGGAGAAAAGGTTACCATTCATAAACAAGAGATAGCAGAAAGAGGAAGATGGATGACATGATCTAGAAAAATTAAGAGAAGCTGGGAAAGCAGTCAGGAATTCAAAATTTCAATTAGAAGAAAAAATAGCAAATACAGTAAAACAAGGTGATCAGACTTAAGATATGTTAGTGATAGAAGGAAGTACAAAAGTGGCATTGAGAGACTCAAAGGTGAAGGGGAGGAACAGAGAGGTTGAGGAGGAAAAAACAAAACTGCTTAACAAATTTCTGTTTGGTGTACACTGTGGAACAGCCTGAAGCAGGACCACACAAAATAAAGATTGGAAGTGAGGTAAACCTCAAATTTTCCAAACATTATGTTCATGAGGAACTACAAAAAAAACAAAAAAAAACCCCACAGGATAGTGTCACGTCAGAGGGTGGCTACTAAAAATGGTCAGTGGTCTCATCTAGAGCATTGTGTTAAGATTTTAGGAAGTTATTTTTACATTATCCTGAAGATTGTGATGCAGAAGATGGGGTTAGCTATGGATCAAAACAGGCCCCAATTGATAAATGGATTAATATGTATATTGCACATAACTTAGCATAAGAGAAGCCTAAAATTGTGGCATACTGCTTGGTAGTAATGAGCAAAAGACATCTGGTTTAACAATTCTTTTCTTAAGAGAACACCAGTGAAAGTCTGGTACAGGATTCCTCTAATTGCCATATTTAAATTCAATGGGATTCTGATTTAGTATGGTCTGAGGATGCGTCCTCCTTCCTCCCCTGCCAGGGTCTGACTGGTGCGCTTAGAACTACATGGTTCAAAGAGACGAGGGAGGACGCATCTCAAAATTGTTCAGAGTAGTTAAATCACAAGCAGATTGTGATAAATTGCAGGAAGACCTGAGACTGGAAAATTGGGCATCCAAATGGCAGATGAAATTTAATGTGGATAAGTGCAAGGTGATTCATATAGGGAAAAATAACCCATGCTATAGTTACACAATGTCAGGTTCCATATTAGGAGCTTCCACCCAAGAAAGATCTAAGCATCTTAGTGGATAACACATTGAAATAGACAGTTCAATGTGCTGCAGCAGTGAAAAAAGCAAACAGAATGTTGGTTATTATTAGAAAGGGAATGGTGAATAAAATGGAAAATGTCATAATGCCTTTATTGTTCCATGCCGAGACAGCACCTTGAATACTGTGTACAATTCTGGTCGCCGCATCTGAAAAAAAAAAAAGCTATAATTGCTATGGAGAAGGTACAGAGAAGGGCAATCAAAGTGATAAGGGGAATAGAATAGCTCCCCTATGAGGAAAGACTAAAGAGGTTAGGACTTTTCAGCTTGGAGAAGAGACGGCTGAGGGGGGATATGATAGAGGTGTTTAAAATCATGAGAGGTCTAGAAAAAGTTAATGCGAATCAGTTATTTACTCTCTTTCGGATAATAGAAAGACTAGGGGGCACTCCATGAAGTTAGCATGGGGCACATTTAAAACTAATCGGAGAAAGTTCTTTTTCACTCAACGCACAATTAAACTCTGGAATTTGTTGCCAGAGGATGTGGTTAGTGCAGCGGTGTTTAAAAAAGGATTGGATAAGTTCTTGGAGGAGAAGTCCATTACCTGCTATTAAGTTGACTTAGAAAATAGCCACTGCTATTACTAGCAACAGTAACATGGAATAGACTTAGTTTTTGGGTATTTGCCAAGATCATATGGCCTGGATTGGCCATTGTTGGAAACAGGATGCTGGGCTTGATGGACCCTTGGTCTGACCCAGTATGGCATTTTCTTATGTTCTTAGTGTGTGCGGCACAAAGCAGGGCCCAGCTCTCCATGTCCTGCATGCTACTCATTAAATTACACTTCGGGACCAATGCAATAAAGTGCTCCCAGCCTACCGCACGTTTACATGCAGTTGGACGTGCTTTTTGGATGCACTAGACTAGCAAGTCAAACACACCCACCCAAACAACTGATTAGCTGATAAATTTCATGTAGAAGCAGAAAACCGCTGGGCACCCAGCATACATTTTAACCTGGCAAATTTAACTACAGCCTCGGACATGGAGTAAAGTCAGTCTGCCAGTCAAGGGCTCATGCAAAAATTAACAGTTCTGTGTGTCCTCATCCTAAAAATAGTTGTGACTTAAATATACTGCTTGCGGTGTTAAAAAATAAATAAATGTATATTGGTTTGATTTAAAAAAGTTCTGGATGCACAATTAGACACATAGCAAGGGGCGCTTAGCTATGGGCATCCTCAGCAAAAAATCGGCCAGAAGATATTGAACACCCGTTGCAATTGTGGGCACACAATGCAATTGAGCGCTAGGAATGCACAATTCTCCCCTAGCGCATTTTTTTTTACACAGCCCTCATTTAAACACTGCATCAGGTACATGGGGGATGTGACTGCATGCGCATTAGGAAGACAGGCGCTTAATACGAGTGCTCATTTTCAATGCTCGTCTTATTGCATCGGCCCCTCTGGGGACTCCTGCTGTAGCTAGAAAGCGGCATGTACAATAATCCATATTCTCAGAAAAAAGAGAATCTACAAGCTGAAAAGCCATTTCTGGGGTCTTGTCACTGCAAGAGGCTGAGAGCAGAGCCCAGGTGCTGACCAGGACATGAGCATCAAAGCAGTGACTTTTCCATGGCACAATGGCTGGGAAAGTCTGCTCCAGTCTGCAGAAGCCCTCCCAGGCAGGTGGTCATGTACAGTTTGTGGACAAGATGAGCACTTGAATTTTGCCTTCTAGCTCATTTCTGAGCCTGCAGGTCTTGGGTCAGAGCTGACCTGCTCCAGCTACTAGCACAGTGGTTCCAGCCTCCAACTAGTTCCCTTCTCAAGTAAGATCAGTTTCTTCTTTACTTTCCCAACACTGTATCCGTAAAACTCTATTCTGACTCCCTCATCAGTAGGGACCTTTATTTTCTTCTTCCTGGGAATTTCAATACCTGAAGGAAAAAAAAGTGGAAACTTGACTTTTCCACTGACTTTTCTCCTGTGTGTAATAAATCAATTTACCAATTTCATTACAAACACAAATTCCCAGGGGGAAAAACCTGAAAACTCAAGTCCCTAGTCAGATTAGCTATCCTATTCCTTGTGATTTCTGAGTTTCAGACCCTTCTATGGCATGGCTGGTGTAGCAGCTTAGTCTCTCCCTCTCTTAAGGCTCCACACAGCGTCACCTTGCCTTCATCCTGTGGTTATTGTGATATCTGTTCCTCCAAGCTGTATGAAGTGTTCTCATCTCCCATTACAATGGTGAGAAACAATACAAATGCACTTGTTAGCATTACTATAATCAGTTTATGTGGAAAAGAGTTCTGTATTATAAAATGTTTTCTATATGCTTGAAAGAAGCTATCTACTCTTTCATAACAAACCTAAGCAAAATAATGTTTGGCAGTAGACTAACAGTAGGAGGGTCTTATTCAAGGAAAATTTCTTCATTTTACAAATAGGAGGAAAAAAAAAAAAACACAAAAACAAAAAACTTCATTGAATAAGGCCCTAAGTCTCATGTAAATCCTGATCTTAATGGCTCGATAGTTTGCAGACCTTGAGAACACACTTTATACATCATTGTTAGAAAGGCTCAATGCACTGTATAAATACATGACTAATCCTTTGTGATTGCTCAGTGGTTTATAAACGAACAAGGTGCTAAGCTGGTTCTGGAAAAAAAAAACTGGTCCTGGATGAATCATTCATATTCTCACATATCAGATTAGTATTCTAATATTGATGATCTCAGCTCTAATTACTGGTTGGTCCTACAATACACAAAGACTGGCTTCTTATAGGGCTTATCATACAACAGTAGAAGCATGACATTTATTCATAGATACCTTCCTTGAAATATGCATAGCATCTAATATTTCCATCCACAAGAGGGCCACGTCACGTTTAAATACTTCTGGTAAAGAGTTTTGATGGACTTTTATAAACTAGTGGGCAGCCCAGTAATAACTGAAGATCTTACAATACTTCCTGCAGACCGGTGGCCACCATGCATCAGTCGAGAGACCTTGGAAGGCTGGGCATCCTGCAGTAGAGCTTACATACTATAATTTTAAAGACACTGGCGCAGACCAATACCGGGAGATACGTGCGGAAGAGCCTGCAAAGTAAAGAGGGGTGGGGCGGGCTGGGACAGGACAGTGCCATTAGGATTAAAGGGTCAGCAAGGATGGGGGGGGAAAAAAAAAAAAAAAGGCAGATAGGGTAGGTAGGGGATTTTACAAAGTTCTTTATTGGAGCAGACTGGGAGGGAACTGGGGAAAGGCCCTATCACGTCACCGCAGAATTTTTACAAACTTGCACACCCCTCCGCCCCTTGTGCACATGAGTTGGCACCCTGGCGCGCAGATATAAAATCAGGTACGTGCACAGGTAGTGGATTTTATAAAATGTGTTGATCAGTGCGCGCATGTTATATAAAATCAGCGTGTACATGGACGCCCACACGATTGTTTTAAAAAATTAACCTTTAAGAGTGTCTCAACCCAGCCCTTGAGAAACCCAGTTGGTTGTGTTTCGCTGGATATCCACAGTAAATATACAAAAGATCAGCATTCAGAGGAGGTTTATGCATATCTATCCATGCACATTAATTTTGGATATCCTGAAAGCCCAGCTGACTGGGTGTGCCCTGAGGAATGGATTGTAAGTCACTGCTGTAAGGGACAGACAGAAGAAATAGATGGGAGAGTCAACTGCAGCAGCAGAAGCCTCCTGAGAGCACACTCAGGGAAAAAGGACATCAAAAGGGAAAGACAGGCCGATGCAATAAGGTGTGTGCAAAAAAGTGGGTGCTCATATTGACCACCCATTTTCTTAACACGTGCGCATCCACATCCCCTGTCTGCCTGAGGCAATATTTAAATGAGAAAGAAAGTGGAGAGGTTTACAAAAAGGATACACTAAGGGGAAATAAGAGCCTCTGGCACTCAGAAGTGTATAGTATTAAGTGCCTGTAACTAAAAACTCACCTGAGCTAAAAAATTCTAACTTATCCCTATCAATTAAAAAGCAGAATGAAAATACAAACAAAAAACAAACTTTGAAATGCTTGTATGCTAATGCCAGAAGTCTAAGTAGTAAGATGGGAGAATTAGAATGTATAGCAGTGAATGACAGACTTAATTGGCATCTCAGAGACAAGGTGGAAGGAGGACAACCAATGGGACAGTGCTATACAGGGGTACAAATTATATCGCAATGACAGAGAGGAGGACCCGGGAGGAGGTGTGGCGCTTTATGTCCAGGATGGCATAGAGTCCAACAGGATAAACATCCTGCATGAGACTAAATACAAAATTGAATCTTTATGGGTAGAAATCCCTTGTGTGTCAGGGAAGACTATAGTGATAGGGGTATACTACCGTCTACCTGGTCAAGATGGTGAGACGGACAGTGAAATGCTAAGAGAAATTAGGGAAGCTAACCAAATTGGTAGTACAGTAATAGGAGACTTCACTTACCCCAATATTGACTGGGTAAATGTATCATCGGGCCACGCTAGAGAGATAACATTCCTGGATGGAATAAATGATAGCTTTATGGAGCAATTGGTTCAAGAACCGACGAGAGAGGGAGCAATTTTAGATCTAATTCTCAGTGGATCACAGGACTTGGTGAGAGAGGTAATGGTGGTGGGGCTGCTTGGCAATAGTGATCATAATATGATCAAATTTGATTTAATGACTGGAAGAGGAACAGTGTGCAAATCCAAGGCTCTTGTGCTAAACTTTCAAAAGGGAAACTGATAAAATGAGAAAAATTGTTAGAAAAAAACCTGAAAGGAGCAGCTACAAAAGTAAAAAATGTCCAAGAGGCGTGGTCATTGTTAAAAAATACCATTCTAGAAGCACAGTCCAGATGTATTCCACACATTAAGAAAGGTGGAAAGAAGGCAAAACTATTACCGGCATGGTTAAAAGGGGAGGTGAAAGAAGCTATTTTAGCCATAAGATCTTCATGCAAAAATTGGAAGGAGGATCCAACAGAAGAAAATAGGATAAAGCATAAACGTTGGTAAGTTAAATGTAAGACATTGATAAGACAGGCTAAGAGAATTTGAAAAGAAGTTGGCTGTAGAGGCAAAAACTCACAGTAAAACCTTTTTTAAATATATCCGAAGCAGAAAGCCTGTGAGGGAGTCAGTTGGACCGTTAGATGATAGAGAGGTTAAAGGGGCACTTAGAGAAGATAAGGCCATCGCGGAAAGATTAAAATGATTTCTTTGCTTCGGTGTTTACTGAAGAAGATGTTGGGGAGGTACCCGTAATGGAGAAGGTTTTCATGGGTAATGATTCAGATAGACAATCAAATCACGGTGAACCTAGAAGATGTGGTAGGCCTGATTGACAAACTGAATAGTAAATCACCTGGACCGGATGGTATACACCCCAGAGTTCTGAAGGAACTAAAAAAAATGAACTTTCAGACCTATTAGAAAATATTTGTAACCTATCATTAAAATCATCCATTGTACCTGAAGACTGGAGGATAGCAAATGTAACCCCAATATTTAAAAAGGGCTCCAGGGGCGATCCGGGAAACTACAGACCGGTTAGCCCGACTTCAGTGCCAGGAAAAATAGTGGAAAGTGTTCTAAACATCAAAATCACAGAACATATAGAAAGACATGGCTTAATGGAACTAAGTCAGCATGGCTTTACTCAGGGCAAGTCTTGCCTTACAAATCTGCTTCACTTCTTTGAAGGAGTTAACATGTGGATAAAGGTGAACCGGTAGATGTAGTATACTTGGATTTTCAGAAAGCGTTTGACAAAGTTCCTCATGAGAGGCTTCTAGGAAAAGTAAAAAGTCATGGGATAGGTGGCGATGTCCTTTCGTGGATTGCAAACTGGCTAAAAGACAGGAAACAGAGAGTAGGATTAAATGACAATTTTCTCAGTGGAAGGGAGTGGACAGTGGAGTGCCGCAGGGATCTGTATTTGGACCCTTACTTGTCAATATATTTATAAATGATCTGGAAAGAAATACGACGAGTGAGAATCAAATTTGCAAATGACACAAAATTGTTCAGAGTAGTTAAATCACAAGCAGATTGTGATAAATTGCAGGAAGACCTTGTGAGACTGGAAAATTGGGCATCCAAATGGCAGATGAAATTTAATGTGGATAAGTGCAAGGTGATGCATATAGGGAAAAATAACCCATGCTATAATTACACAATGTTGGGATCCATATTAGGTGCTACAACCCAAGAAAGATCTAGGCATCATAGTGGATAACACATTGAAATCACCAATTCAATGTGCTGTGGCAGTCAAAAAAGCAAACAGAATGTTGGGAATTATTAGAAAGGGAATGGTGAATAAAACGGAAAATGTCATAATGCCTCTGTATCGCTCCATGGTGAGACCCCACCTTGAATACTGTGTACAATTCTGGTCGCCGCATCTCAAGAAAGATATAATTGTGATTGAGAAGGTACAGAGAAGGGCGACCAAAATGATAAAAGGAATGGAACAGCTCCCCTATGAGGAAAGACTAAAGAGGTTAGGACTTTTCAGCTTGGAGAAGAGACAGCTGAGGGGGGATATGATAGAGATGTTTAAAATTATGAGAGGTCTAGAATGGGTAGATGCGAATCTTATTTACTCTTTCGGATAGTAGAAAGACTAGGGGGCACATTTAAAACTAATCGGAGAAAGTTTTTTTACTCAACGCACAATTAAACTCTGGAATTTGTTGCCAGAGGATGTGGTTAGTGCAGTTAGTATAGCGGTGTTTAAAAAAAGGATTGGATAAGTTCTTGGAGGAGAAGTCCATTACCTGCTATTAAGTTCACTTAGAGAATAGCCACTGCCATTAGCAATGGTAACATGGAATAGACTTAGTTTTTGGGTACTTGCCAGGTTCTTATGGCCTGGATTGGCCACTTTTGGAAACAGGATGCTGGGCTTGATGGACCCTTGGTCTGACCCAGTATGGCATTTCCTTATGTTCTTATGTCTAAATTGTGTGTTCCTAACATGCATTAACATGAAATTATGGACACAATCACCCACAATTTTTTTTAAGGTGCCCTTTAGCTAATCAAGCTCCACTCCACTAGTCCCTACATTTAAAAATGTTGTTCTAACCCCAAATAATCTTACACTAATCTCTCTAAACCATCCTACCTTACAAGGGGCACATTTGGTAGTCCTAGGGGAATTCTGCGCTACTGCAGAATTTGCTCAGAATTCCCCCCCTCCCCATGCAGAATTGCCATTTTCTGCACAGAAAATGGCAGAGGAGACCCTGGCATGCTGCGAATGGTGCACATGAATATGAAGACCTAGATGACAGTGAGTGTGTGTGAGAGAGAGGATAGGGAATGCTCGAGTGTAGATGCCAGAGAGGGAGCCTATATGAGGAGATTGTGAAGGGGTGTGTATGTGTGTGAGATTGGGAGCTCGTGTGTATGAAAAAAGGGATCATGTGTATGTGATGGTGCTAGCCTGTTTGAAGGGGTGTGTGAGAGACATAGGTAGCCTGTGTGAGGATGTATGTGTGAGGGGCAGTACTGAGAAAGGGCTCAAACTCTGGGACTGGTGATAGAGTGGAAGGGGTTGAGCCTAGAAGTGGAGGGGAGAGATACTAGCAGATGGAGGAGTTGGGGCCTGAGAGGGCAAAGTGGAAGGGACACTTACAGTGAATTGCTAGGGAAATTCTGCTTTATATTTAAAATGTAATAACTTAAGACTGTCATGTAAATTGTGTTTTGACCAATATAAAGTTTGGAGAATTTTAAGTTTTTGTGTGCAGAATTTCTCCAGGAGTAATTTAGAGCAAAACCCAGGACCGAAGTTTTTTTTTGTTTGTTTTTTCTTCTCATGAGCCCTTAACCGAGAGTCAACTTTTCTCCACCTCTAGAGCTGGAGTTAATTTTTCAGTATAAAAAAAGATATGCATTGGGTACACTTTCCTGCTTCAAGTGGCAATAGCTAGTGTCCATCGTATTTAAGTTCCTTGTAAACAAAGACACCATCCAGTATGTGTTTGTTGGAGCATGCATTTTAGATGTGCTAATCTTGCTGCATTGGACACTATTATTGCTCACCTAATTGCTAGAAAACCCTTGTGTTAGGATGGGCACAACTTATTGGATCGGCCTGTATAAGAACTAGAAAGGCCCAGACAGTGGAGTTCTGAGGTGAGCAAAGGCCAGGACTCCAAATCCACCCTCAAGCTGTTGTACAATAGAGGCAGAGAAAGACAAGAGGTTGATGGAACCAGATAACATGAAACAGGCCAAGGAGAAAAACAGGCCAAAGAGATTCAGAGTGGAGGAAAGAAGCCCACAATGCCAAGCAAAAGACTGAAGGTATATTCTGGACTTTTACCTTTGTCTTCCTCCAAGATAAGGGGTATGCAAGGGATTGCTTTAGATGGAATAAGACTGGTGAGACTAAAGGAAGTTTAGTAGCTCCATCTTAAGATGGCCCTCTACTCAAAACATAGGCCCATGCAGCCACAACTGGAAGCAGCAAAGACCATCTAAAGACACAAGTCTTCACAGCATAACCACAGTGGGTCAAAGAGAAAGCAGATAAGGGATGCTTCGAGTCATGACTGGTGGGGGCTCTTGATTCACAGCAAAGGCAAGTCCCTTGGTCATTTTTAATTATCCTGAAGCCTTCTTGAAAATCAGGTTGCAGCTATAGGTTATTCCTAGGCGATATTTAGCTACACAGCAATAACTTACAAGTCTTTATTATGTTGTATTTATCAAGAAGGCCAATTCACCATTAAGCAAATAGCAATAAAATAAAATGAATGTCAAAGCCACAAATCTTTACTTGCCACACAAGAAATGCCATGCTAGTCTTTATGTAAAAGAAATTCTGTGCTAAGATCAAATTACATAGAAACAGAACAAAAACTGCAGATAGACCAGGCAGCCCAGTCACCTCTCCTATATAATCCTTTCACTCCTCAGATTCTTGTTACATATTTTCTTGAATTCTGATTAGGTCTGCATCTCCACCTCCAAAGGGAGGTTGTTCCATGTGTCCACCACCCTATTTTCTGTTGAGAGGTCAGTATCCTGTGTATTTATTCCTGGTCTATCATATCTCTATCTTCAGGGTGTACATGTTTAGATATTAAGTCTGTCCCATATGCTTTATGTTAAAGACTGTTGACCACTTTATTAGTGGCCCTCTGGGTCAGTTTATATTCTTTTGAAGGTACAGTCTCCAGAGATGTACACAATACTTCAAAAATAAGGTCTTAGACAATATCTCCTTTTACTGGCTGACTATTGCTCTCCCTAGCATGCCACAAGAGAATAATATAAGCTGAAACAGAGTCCTCAGACTGGTGCACAGTACAAGCAAGGGTATGAACACAGAAATTTCTAATATGATCACTAACCTTTTCTTAATTTTAAGACTGTAGCTTGCTCATGTATTCTTAATAGCCTAAGTGGGGACTCTATAAAACTTAGCAATTATGACCCTTGTCAAAAGTCTACTAAAAACTTTTAACTCCCTTATAAACTGCTTTACATCTTTATGTAATACTGTGTTCACACAAAAACACTCACAAAACCAGTTATAAGTTCTTAAAATGGTGAAAGGACATTTTTTGAAGCCACCTTAGATATGTACTACGTACAAATGTAACACTTTGTAGAATCACTTTATAGTTTATATAGGAAACCATTTAGAACATTTTACCACAATAGACATTTCAAAAATCCACTTGCAGTGAGATTTTACAAACCTATTTTTCAATAAAAAACTGGTATAAAAAAAAAAAAAGATTTCACACAAAGTTTGGGCTGCTAGATGCAGACCATCTTCAATGACTTAATCTAAATTAACCAGATCACTGCTGAGGTTCTGAATAGCAGCAGCTCTTTGTGGATTGCAATACAAAAGATTCAACAAAATTCAAAGAACATTAGAAAAGCAACAAAAGGACAAATCTCATTTGCATCTATCATTTTTAAATTCTCTCTGGCAGCTCTCCACTGACATAATTGTGCAAACTGAAATACAACTCCATTCAGTCTTCTGACATGATTGAATATTAGCCTTTGTCTAGAGACAAAAGGCTTAAGGTGTAATAGACCTCAGGATCTGAATTTAAGGAGACACTTGAAGGAGTTTTAAACTCCAACCTGTTAGAAAGCGTTCAGGCTCATAAGGTTATTTTTGTATCAATGCATCAAAGATGACTGCACAAACTGCAGAGGCTGCAGGCTGATGAATGCCACGTGTTAATAGCTCAAGCTATATGCATGCCAAACCTAACTACTTGAGTAGGGTTATTTTCCAGTACCATGACATTTTCCCCATGTGTTAGCACATTATATCCTATATTTGAATACAGATTACCTTAATTATAATAAAAAAAACCACAGGTGTACCATTATTTCATTTGCTATTAAAAAAAATTAAATAGGCTGACTTTTGGCTCTTTTTTTTTTTTTTTTTATTTATAAGAGGGCCACTAGTTTTGCAGCATAACAATGTAATTGATGCTATGGTTTTTCCTTAAGCAGCCATAGTCTTACGGTCACAATGCAATTTATACTGAGCTGTGAAAGGTGCCTTACATACATATGGTATGGTTTGATCAGTTAACCCATCAGGACAAAGCAAGGTTTAATACACACCTTGAAGAAACCCAATACCTGGCAACAAGATTATTTTATCAATAAGTATGGAAACAGGTGGGTCATGCCATATAAAGGATGCCATGGCAGAGCTGGGATCAGCACCCAAAATTCAAGAATCACTTGGCCTACAACTACCATCTCTAATCCAGCACATCAGGACTGGGTGACAGACCAAAGAAAGCGCATTTAAAAAAATGTGATGACAGACTGCAAGGCCAAGCTAGTTAGCCCATTTCTCTGACCTGTTACCAGGGGTGCAGTAGTGTTATTAGTGCCCAGCAGTGCAGCAACATGGGGGGGGGGGGGGGAAAAATGTGTACCATGCAAAGGCACACAAACTCCACAAAACCTCTAGCACTTCAAAACTACTTCACATCTACCATGTGTAAACATGAACAGCTACACCAGGCACTGCTCTTCATCGGGGTTTTTTGTATTTTAGGTTTTGGATTTCTTGGGTTTTTTTTAGTCATTTGACAGGATGTGTCTACACCTCAAGAGGATGTGAGCTGGGAAATTGCCTCAGAAGCTCTGCAGTATTCCAGCTTCAGGCCTTGGAGAATGAGCTTATGTTTCCCCTAGAAAGGGATAGTCTAGAAAAAAAAAAAAAGTTATAGCTGCTAATCAGAGGACAAAGAATGAGAGCAACTGTAACTTCACTTAAGTTTCACTTTTCTGCTTTAAAGGTCTTTCCCCCAGAATTTTAACTTTCCTGAGAGTCCAAGAGCAGCCCTTTTCTTCCACCTGACATGGGTTGTGCTTGTTTTGCTGTTTTCTCCTGCTGCCTTGGGTCTAGGGGAAGGCGTGGAGAGATAGCAGGATAGACAAAGGCTTGCAGACTAAGAGGTTGTGCATGGCAGGTAAATGACAAAGGAAAATATATTATTTTGACTTTGGAGAATTTTAGGCTATTTGCATTTTTTAAATTTAATGTTTTAGGGTAATAACTGACCAGATGTTTTGCAGTGTTTTACTTATGTTTACACAATGTTCTGCCAGTGGCTAGAGCAGCAAGCTGAAAGCCACTTCACACTGATGCACCTTGGGCAACTTACTTCACTTTCTTTTGCCTCAGGGTCAAATCAGACTAAGCCCTCTGGGGCAGGAACTAGCTACTGTACTTGACAAGTAACTTTCCTTGAACATGCGTTTGGCAAGGCAAGTAATTAAATCCTAATGCAACACTGCCCAACTCTAGACAAGACACAAGTCATTCATCTTCCTGCTTCCTCCAGGTCCTCTCTCCACCTATAGTTAATCAGCATAACAATCTGCCCAACTACACCTCAGAGGTAAATTTAATGCAACCTTGTATTTACTGTGACAATGACTAATGAGGTTTTCACCATGGTACATTGCATACTTGAAAATATGCCACTTTTTTTTTTTTTATAAATACAGATCCATTTGAGACCTTAATACATCTGTGTTCGCTACACGTTTACACCTATTTTACTGTGTTAGCATTAACATGGTTTAGTATATAACTCCATAATACCTACCAGGTTACAGGACTACCCATCTAAATAGATAAATATCTTACCTGAAGTTCACACCAAGCAACTTCAACCCAAGTTTCTGTATCCAGACCCTTATAGACAGTCTTAAAGGATCCTCTTCCTAGTTCAATATCAAATTTTAAAAACCTTCCGTCAGGTGATGTGGCAACAGCTTTCATGTCTGCTTCTTCCTCATTCTCCTCCTCCTCTTCTTTTCTGGATTGTACCAAGTCTTTGGAAGTTTCTGATGGCTCCCTCTTCTCTGCATCTTTGACATAGTTCTTGGGCTCCTTGACATTGTCACTCTCAGGAGTCTTTCCCTTCTGCTCACAAGGGCTTTCTAGGCTGGCCCCTTCCTCACTTGCTCCATGCACCCTCTTTGCAATAGCCCTCCTCGTTTTAGAAATGGGTATGATTTTGTTGTGATGCTCTGACTCAGAAAGATCAAGAATTGGCTCCTCCTGATCAGAATCCACTACAGCCCTCCGCAAAAACCTCAGATTTACAAGTTTGGGATCCTTAGCACAAGGCACAACGTGGGCAGCTCTCCCCGGCTTCAGCATTACAGCAGTGTCCATCTTATCTATTCTCCCACCAGCGACCGGACTATAAATATCGATTTCAGCATAAATATTGAGTTCAGGTGTGCAGTGCTCTCCCAGCCGAGGATCCGATTTGGCATCGCCCCTCCTTTCCATTAGATCCAAAGCTTCCGTTTTTGACGCAGGCGTCCCCAGTTTGCTGAAAGCATGGTCCATATCACAAAAAAAGAAAAGAAAAAGGCCAATATTGTCACCTGGCTGCAAATCGGTGTGACGCAGTCGCTTACCATAAGTGTGCCATGAAAAACAGTTTAAATTCGTCCATTAACCCGAACAAATAATATCGTTTCCCCACCAACTTGCTTTTTGCCGTAGGAGACTTCGGTTCTGCTTTAAGAGCCCTTCTCAGCACAAAGCCATATTGCAACTGTCTGAAGAAAAGGAGAGAGCGTTACAAAGTGACAGTCCTTTTTTTTTTTCCTAGCAGCTGCTATGCGCAATCGAGGGATGCGTTCCCCAGCTCCCCCAGCCCCCGCTGAGGCAGGGCAGAGCTGCGTGGGCTGGACTCGACGCGAAAGCGTGTCCCGGCCCCAAGCAATGCCCGCCACAGCGCTTCTGCTGCGATGCCTCCGACAGGATTCCCGCTCCTCCCCCCCCCCCCCCAAAAAAAAGCTGCATGTATAACATTCAGGATATTAAACATGCGCCAGGAGGGCTGCGAACATCTCAGGTGGTTCTGCAGGGCATGCGTGGCACCGGACTGCAGCTTTAACGCAGATTAGGAAATAAATAAATAAAATGAAAAAAAAACTGCACAAATCTTCCAACCACCATCATATATAAGAAAAGGAAACAAAACAATAGCAAGTACTTACATTGTGCCTGAGGAACTTCAATTTCCATACCCAAGGGGAGGGGGGAAAAGTATCTGATTTTCTAAAAATTGAAACTCCTCTCTCGGTCTAAGCATTGCAGCCCTCCCTCCCACAGATACCGAGGTTTCTATTTTGGTTTTGTTTTGTCGACTCTTTAAATGTTTAAGCATCAACACAGAAGCCACCTGCTTTTTCTTGCTTATTTCCCTATAGGTAAAAAATCCAATTTACAAAATGCTAATTTGCCGGAATGTGTCATTCAGTTAACACATCGTTCTGACTACTTTACTTTTACATGGTGTTGAAGGCATGTTTTTCCCTATTAATGTTCACCATTAAAACAAAATTTCCCGTTTTTCTTCCCTACTCCTGCGCGAAGCTCTTCAATGGGAATTGCTCTCTAATGACTGCTCCATTTAACAAGCCGGCTCACGGACATGGGCGGCCTCCAGCAGCCAATGGCAGGGGAGGAAAGAGGGCACGCGACACAGCCGCCTCGAGCTGCGGGAGAAACAATGCAAGTGTTGGCTCCTCCCCTGCTGTTAGCAGCAAGAGCGCCCCGCCACCACTGCCTTTCAGTCCACGTCCTGGAGATAAAGACACTGACTGACAGCCGGAGCTGCGGGAGGCCCTGTAAGTTTCATCCCCTTCGGAGTCGGACCTTGTGATGCCTATTTTAAAGGGGATTGGGACAAGGGCTAAGGCAATTGGGGCAGCTAAGATCCCTTCTGGGCAAATACAGTGCTTCCCTACAGATTATATAGTCCCTTTCAGGTCCATTGGGACAATTAGGGTCACTGGTTAGGCAGTTAGAGGACACCTCTGGTTGACTGTAGCAGTCCCTCCCAGGTTGATTAGAGCAAGTGGAGTCCCTTCAGGTAGGTAGAATCTCTTCTGCGAAACACAATATGCTACTGGGATAACTAAGGTCCCTTTCTGGGCACTCCTTTCCAGGGCTGCTGGGGCATTTCATGCCTTCCCAGAGCAGATGTGATACATCCTTGGAGATGCAGAATAGTCCTTCCCGGGGTAGAAAGTGTTTCCTGGGCTTTGACTACATGCCCTTGCGGGAAGATAAAAATTCCTCCCTATATCTCGTGGATACTGTAGTCGGTCACTCAACATAGATGCTAGCATTTTGGGGGCTTGAGCACCTCTATCAAGCAGACTACTTCCCTAGGGCCAGGAAAGGGTAATCTGTTGAGTTTAGGACACACAATCATTCTGAAAAGCTATCTTTTATGATTCTTGGAGCCCTTGGGATAACTGGGGTCCCACCCAGGGCAGCTAGGGGTACACAGGGCCTGATTTTCAAAAGCATTTACATACTTAAAACTGGGTTTTACATGTGAGAGTGTACTTTACCCATATAAGAGCACTTTTCAAAAGTGCTAAAGATGTATGCTAAATTTATGTGCAACTCTTTTGAAAATTCACCTAGATATCAGCAAGTTTTCTCCCCTGATAAATGGGTTAGTTAAAGTCCTGGTGAATGCATACTGGGGATCACCTTGGGCACCAGCAACGCACTTTATTTTCTTTGGGCCATTAAGGTTGTCTAGGTCCTCCCAGAGACAGGAATGACATGTTGACACACACATGTATGCGCACACACCCCACCTGTGGAGAGATAGTACTTATGGGAGGGATATGTACTGAAGTGATGCAAGTCTCTCAGGCCTACTGGGACATCCAGAGGCTCTCTTAATATCGGGGCTGTGTTTTGAATCCCTTCCAGGGCAGTCGCTAATAAGCCAAAAAGTGATTATCTTGGACTGCTGTAGATGGCAATCTTTTATTGGGCAGGGGAGGGGGGTTGACAGCCTGTTGATAATGACACCAGTTTGCCAGCATCTCCAATGCAATTTAGAGGCATCAAAAAAGTTCTCTAATTGTAGGCCATGTTTCAGGTTGTTTGACAGTTCCATTTCCAGAGGTTCAGCTATGAGACATACATAGGCTGATGCAACAAGCACAAAAAAAACTTGAAAAAAAAGTGGGCCCAGTTTGGATACAACATGCACACATCCCCCTCTCCTGGGTGCCTGATGCAATAGGCAAATGAGCTGTTGTGCTAAAAAGGACACACTAGGGATAAATTGTGTATACACAAATTGGAGCATCCATTTTCCTAACCTGACCCCCCAAGATTTTTTTTTCATGCTGCTTCCTGTGGTTCCTCCTACTTAGAGTCAGGAGGAACCACAGAAAATCAGTAATTTCTGCCTTTTTCTTTTTTGAGCCCTTGACATATCAAGGCTTAACACTAGCTCCAGGAATGGCGTTAATTCTTATGTATAAAAATGTGCGCATGGTGATCTTTTGCAGCTGGGGCAATAGCTAACAACCTCATCTACATGACATTTACATGTGATGAGCGTTATTAGCCATGAGTGTGTTTGGCTCTGCGTGTTGCATGCGCTAATCCCCTTTTTCCATCAGGTGTTAGCCTAATTTATTCAATCATGGGCTAACCAGGGTGCTAGCCTGAGCTCATGATATTGCATTGGCCCTATAGCGAGTAAGGGGAAATTGGGATTAAAAAAAAAGGGAGGCTAATTCTGACTTCTTCAGGCAATCAGGGAATACTTAGGGAAAGTAGGCAAGAAGGGAGAAAGAAAAAGCTAGAGACAGTATATAAAATGTCTAAATAAACTAGGGACAAGTAGTGCAAACAGGGGAGGAAGGGGTGTTAACTTCTATAGCCCTGGTTGGTTTCATTACAGTACCTGAATGTAAACCGATGTGATCTCAGATCGAATGTCTGTATATAAAAATTAATACAAATATTAGACAGGTAGCACCGTCATGAGGGGAGGAGCACAAACTTGGTAGAAAGGGAAAAAAGGGTGGGGTCAGATTCACATAGGAGCACAAAATACCCTCTGTAAGAAAAGAAACTAGAGTAGCTCGGCAGAGAAAGAAAAATAAAAAAGAAGCCTATGGCTTTACTAAAAGGAAAGTAAAAAAAATGGAGGGGAGGAAGCAAGCAGCTGGTATCAAGAATCTGTTACCTTTACTTGCCCTAAAAGGATGGGGGAAGAGGGAAAAACCCAAACTGTTTCTTTCCCATCCCCCAGGATGAGGGTCACAGCTGGAAAGGTGCTCCAAATGGGGGATAAAAATAGAAATAGTTAACCTTTGTTTTCTAAAGCAGCAGGTGCCCAGCAGGCAAAGAGGCCCAAACACACCTCACCAGAGAAGGTAGGAATAAAAATAGAGGGTGAAGGGGAGTGGAGGAGAAAAAAACAGCACATTTACCTAAATGGAGACAGGAGCAGAGAAAACAAAAAGGTAAAAATAGATAGGGGAGAAAAGAAGCCAGCAGCAAAAAAGGTGTTAGATGCCATCAAACTGAATTTAAACATTCAGAATATTCAATATGCAGCAGCAGCAGGAGGGCTGAGAAAATCTCATGTGGCTCTGCGGGGCATGCGTGGCACCGGACTGCAGCTTTAACGCAGAATGAAAAAAGAAGTGTTCCAATAACTATAATAGGGAAAGAAAAGGGAGGGGGGAAAAAAAGCAAGTACTTACATTGTGCTTGAGGAACTTCAATTTCCATACCCACTGGGAGGGCAAAAGTATCCGATTTTCTAGAAACTGAAACTCTTCTCACGGCCTAAGCAATGCAGCCCTCCCTCTCACCAATACTAAGATTTCTATTTTCGTTTCTCTTTGTCGATTCTTCGGATATTTAAGCATCAGCACAGAAGCCACCTGCTTATCTCCCCAAAGGTAAAACCAATTTAAAAAAAAATGCTCATTTGCCAGAATGTGTCATTCAGAGTTAACACGTCGTCCTGACTGCTTTACTTTTATAAGGTGTGCAAGTCGTTTTGCCTCTTTCAATATTCACCATTAAAACGATATTCCCCACCCCTTTCCGAGGCTCTTTAATGGGAATTACCCGCTAATGACTGCTCCATTTAACAAGCCGGCTCACGGACTCGGGCGGCCTCCAGCAGCCAATGGAAAGGGAGGAAAGAGGGCACGTGATAGCTGCCTCAAGTTGCACAGGAGAAACAATACAGTGTTGGCTCCTCCCCTGCTGTCAGCTTACGGCGGCAGTAAGTGCCCGCCTTTTCTGCGTTTCCATCCAGTTTCCGGAGATAAAGACACTGACAGGCGGCGTGTTGCTTCTTTAAGGGAGCTGCTTGAGTTGCAGTGGGCTCTTGGTTTTGCTTTGTGTTCTGAGGACTCCCGATGACAGGGCCCTTTTAAGAGGAAAAACACCTTTAAGTTTCCTCCCTTCTTGAACCGTGACCTCATGCCGCTGGGCCGTTGTTATGACGACTAGCTGCCGTGTGACCGGCGGGCATCTTACTTTGTCCCCTGAACAAGCATAATTTTATAATTTAAAAAAAAAAATGTAACCGGCACAGAAATGCCAGAAAATTCGGAAAAATGCGAGGTTCCAACGGAACTTTTAAAGACCTTTAAGAAGATATATGACATTGAGATAATGCGGTGGTTTTCCGACGTCGGGTGGGGTGTCACGGTGTAATTATGGCCTATTCGATTTGCGGATAAAGTTTAGAAACAAAAAGTTAATTAAGGAACAAAAATATGTAAAGCAATGCCTTTTTTTAACTTTGTATTTATGCAGTTTTAAATTAACAAAGCATTACAGATCTTTGTTAAAGCAACATGAGGATAATTACAAAAAAAGAAAAAGAGAAACAATTATTACTTGAATTGCATTTGCAATTATGTCCAATAATGCGTATTTAGTTTCCAGTATATATTATTATTATTATCCCCTATTTAAAAAAAACCAAAACCAAAGCGAAATAGAGAGGGGGAGTAAATTCCAGGAGTAACAAGCAAATCAAAGGAAAGGTCAGTAGCGAGTAAAGACCCCCATATTTTAAAGAGTCTCTAATAACTAAGAATTGGTCAGAACTGATGAAGACGTGATAATTTTCATAGCATCAAGGAAGGATTATACCTGCTCAGGTGCAAAAATACAAAGTATCTGAACCTAAATTTACAAAACATTTGCAAGGGTAATGTAATACAAAAGAAGTCCCTAGGTCAAGAGTATGTTTCCTGAGAGCTAGAAAGCATTTTCTCCTTTGCTGGGTAAGCCTAGAAATATCAGGAAAAATCCTCAGATTTTGGACATAAATAGGAGAATTTAAATTACGAAAATACAAAGACAACACTTTAGAAAGATCTGAATTGGCAACAAAAGATACAAGCAAGGTGGCCCTATCTATAATTTCTGAACCAGATAACTAGGAATTCTGTAAGATTCAGAGCAGGAAATTGATTCCCAGATGGATGCATGAGGAGATGACGGCAAAACAGTTAGCTTATTATAAGAACATAAGAAATTGCAATGCTGGGTCAGACCAAGGGTCCATCAAGCCCAGCATCCTGTTTACAATAGAGGCCAAACCAGGCCAAAAGAACCTGGCAATTACCCAAACACTAAGAAGATCCCATGCTACTGATGCAATTAACAGCAGTGGCTATTCCCTAACTAAACTTGATTAATAGCCATTAATGGACTTCTCCTCCAAGAACTTATCCAAACCTTTTTTGAATCCAGCTACACTAACTGCACTAACCACATCCTCTGGCAACAAATTCCAGAGCTTTATTGGCGTTGAGTGAAAAAGAATTTTCTCCGATTAGTCTTAAATGTGCTACTTGCTAACTTCATGGAATGCCCCCTAGTCCTTCTATTATTCGAAAGTGTAAATAACCGATTCACATCTACTCGTTCAAGACCTCTCATGATCTTAAAGACCTCTATCATATCCCCCCTCAGCTGTCTCTTCTCCAAGCTGAACAGCCTTAACCTCTTCAGCCTTTCCTCATAGGGGAGCTGTTCCATCCCATTTATCATTTTGGTTGCCCTTCTCTGTACCTTCTCCATCGCAACTATATCTTTTTTGAAATGCAGCAACCAGAATTGTACACAGTATTCAAGGTGCGGTCTCACCATGGAGCGATATAGAGGCATTATGACATTTTCCGTTTTATTAACCATTCCCTTCCTAATAATTCCTAACATTCTGTTTGCTTTTTTGACTGCTGCAGCACACTGAGCCGACGATTTTAAAGTATTATCCACTATGATGCTTGGATCTTTTTCCTGGGTGGTAGCTCCTAATATGGAACCTAAAATCGTGTAACTACAGCAAGGGTTATTTTTCCCTATATGCAACACCTTGCACTTGTCCACATTAAATTTCATCTGCCATTTGGATGCCCAATCTTCCAGTCTTGCAAGGTCCTCCTGTAATGTATCACAATCCGCTTGTGATTTAACTTCTCTGAATAATTTTGTATCATCCGCAAATTTGATTACCTCACTCATCATATTCCTTTCCAGATCATTTATATATATATTGAAAAACACTGGTCCACGTACAGAAACCTAAGCATCTCTCTATCTGTGCTGCCTGCTACATCAGAGTCATTTAGCTGTGTTAGTGCTGCATGGATGCTCGAGGAGATTTGTCTCCTTTCGATTTTGCCGGTGCTGATCCATCTCCTTGGTCTGAGGGGAGTGGGACTGAGGGAGACACTGCAGGGGTGTCTCCTCTGATTGGCTCACGGGTCGAGTTCGAGGACACCGGCTCGCAGGACATCAGGTTTGGGCCTATGGGGCCTGGAATGGACCCAGCCTCCTTTTCCTGGTTGGAATTCTTCCAGGGATTGCAGACAATTTTACAGGGACAGTCTGCTGAAGCGGCAGTTCCTACTAACAGGCCGATACAGTAAAGTTCGCGGGAGAGCACATAGGCCACTCTACTGTGTGCGCGATTCACTAACACAAATTATTCAAATTAGGGCCTGAGGTAAAAAGAGGCGCTAGGGACACTAGCACATCCCTAGTTCCTCTTTTTTGACAGGAGTGGCAGCTGTCAGCAAGTTTGACAGCTGACGCTCAATTTTGCCGGCGTCGGTTCTCAAACCCGCTGACAGCACGGGTTTGGAAACTGGACGCCGGCAAAATTGAGCGTCCAGTTTTTGAGCCGCGGGCCGATTTAAATTTTTTTTTTTAAATTTTTAATTAATTTTTAACTTTTGAAACCTCCAACTTAATATCGCCATGATATTAAGTCGGAAGATGTACAGAAAAGCAGTTTTTACTGCTTTTATGTACACTTCCCCAGCGCCGGCAGAAATTAATGCTTCCCTGTACATACCAGGATCATTCCAGACGGTGGGTTATGTTCCATGTCCAGCAGATGGAGTCTACTTTGTGGTTCCCAAGAAGGAAGGTACTTTTCGTCCTATCCTGGACCTCAAGCAGGTCAACCGGTCCCTCAGAGTTCCTCGTTTCCAAATGGAGACACTCCGTTCAGTGTTAGCGGCAGTTCATCCGGGAGAATTCTTGGCTTCGTTGGATCTCTGGAATGATCGTGGTACGTACAGGGAAAAGAAAATTATTCCTTACCTGCTAATTTTCGTTCCTGTAGTACCATGGATCATTCCAGACCCCACCCTGGTTTTGGGGGTTCTTTGTGGGCCATCCCTGCTTTCCTGTCTTCACAATATTTTCACTCTGTATCTCTAGTTATTGCGAGCTGTGTCTTTGAACACAGTGCTGTTTGCAAGTTCTCAGTTACAGTTTTTTGAGTTCAAGTTAGTTGCTGTCACTTACAGCTGTTATTTTTTCTCTATATTTTTGAGATTAATTGATTCCTCTGGTTCTGTCTCTTCTTGTCTTGGCTTTGCTAGTCCAGTTACTGAGGATTGAGGTGAGGGAGGCGTGGCTATATAGGTCCTCCCCTGGGAATTTTTGGTTCTAACTCCATCTGCTGGACAGGGAACATAACCCACAGTCTGGAATGATCCATGGTACTACAGGAACGAAAATTAGCAGGTAAGGAATAATTTTCTTATACAAGCTTTATTAGGTTACAGTGAAAGCAGCTCCTCAAAACATGACCTCCAGTTTCTGTTTTCTAACAAGTTAACCTCCTCCTTCTAATGTTTTACCCTTCAGGCAACAGTGTTGTATTGTAAACTGCCAATTCAGTCTACTTTTGCATGAAATTGTAATGATTTGGTATATTATCCTACCTACTTCCAGAACTCAAAATTAGTATTTAAAATATTCAGATACGAAGCAAAACCACAATTTCTTTTAAGATATACATCCAGCACATTTACTAGGCCAGGATGACATCTGACAATAGAGTACTATTGTACCACAGGCCATAATATGATCATTATTATGAGAAAAATGTTGTTAAACCGGCACAGATTTTCCTGTAGCCTGACTGGTTGAAATCTGGCCATGCAGCCTGGTTTTAGATTTATATAGCCAATCTCAATATTTTCTGGCTGTGTTTTTGACATGTTATTAGTAACATAAAGATGACTGGGTTTATTTGTGGTATTGGTCTGTACTGTTTCTTGAGGAAAGACCAAACTGAACCTTCTAGTATTAATTTATAGATTTGTTGCTGTACAGTGAATAAATTGCTTTATTTCTACAGTGTTCCTACCTCAATTTTCTCAGAATCAGAGCTCTATATGAATCAGCCAAATAAAAACATTCAAAAGTGATCCTTGAGCTGACTGTTTCGTACATAAGTAACATATACCAATAGGTTTCCAGGAAAGGTGGGAAAATGATCTTTCCATTTGTGGTCTTGTTTCTATCTTATTATTTCTGTTATTTATATTGGACATCATCTTGGGCTGACAAAATAAGTCGGTTTATAAACAATCTCTTCTGTTGTCAGGCCCCTCTCATAAACCATGTTTCCTGTCCTTATTCTAGAGCTGGAAAAGTGGACCAGGAGGACTTGATACAAATAAAAACAATTGAAGAGTATGATAGGAAAAGTATTCTGTGGAAATCTGTGCAGCTGAGATGATATTAGTGGTGTAAATAATAGGAAAGTGCTTGATAATGTACCCAAGGAGCTAACTATTACACGCATGAGAAAACTGAGATTTGGTGCTTCTTCGTTCAGTTCTAGAGATATAAATTGTGAGACAAGCAGAACTATAAATTGTAATTGGTACTATTAAAACTTCTTCTAAAATGGAAGAAGCTACCTAGTAAGATTCATGACCCGATATCTGCATGCTGAAATAATATAACAGTATTAATATTTGGCACTGGTTGTTTTCCAGTTACACTTTATGGTATATAATGTTGAGTAGATCTATGTTCTGAACCATTCTCTTTGAGTTGGAAGTTTTACATTTGATGGTTTTCTTTTAGAATTTTGCTACTAGAGGTTGCTGTACTATATATACATGTTTACATTTCAGACCTGCATTGATCATCCATGAAAAAATTGACAAGATTAATCATGTATTCTCCACCAGACTATGTCCTCTATTCCGACTTCATTCACCTTCCCTTCCATTGGCCCCTGCCACACTTTCTTCCTTTTCTGAATTCACAGAATCTTCTCTCCTCCTCCAAATTCACTGTTTGTTCCTCTGACTCCATCCCCACCTAACTCCTCAGTTCTCTCTCTCTTGCAATCTGTCACATGATCAACTGAACACTTGCCACTATAAATGTTCCCTCTTACTTCAAACATACTGTGATCACATTGCTCCTTAAAAAACCTTCATTAGACCTTATCTGTCTTGCTATCGTCCCATCTCCCTCTTCCCAAACATGCTTTGATCATATTGCTCTTCAAAAAACCTTCACTGGGCTCTTTCTGCCCTTTTAACTATCATCCCATCTCCCTGTTGTTTCCCATATCCAAACTGCTTGAATGTACTGTTCACCTCTGCTGTCCTGACCTTTTTAATCTCTAAACTGCCTAATCCAACAAAGTCCGAAAGTGGAAACAGCAATTATATGTAACACAACAAAGTTCTATCCACTCTCTTTTTTTAAAATCTTTATATAACCATGCATATATTGTGACTTATTGTTCAGGATATGTATACCCCATAGTATACCCTAGTCTACTTCCTCATTTTTTGTTTTATTTTACATGTTTTAATGTTCCTCACCTTTAATTTTCGATTTGTGCAGGAAACAAATTTCTTTAATTAATAAACTAGCCTTGTCCTTAAGAAAGCTTAGATCCAACCAATCCAATTAACTATCAACAAATTTCTAATTTACTCTGTGTGAGCATGTTGCTGAAGAAATGTGTGCTTTGACAACTGCAAGAATTTTTGACTGATAATGCAGTTCTTGATCCTCATCTGTGCAGCTTTAAGCCACATCACAGTACAGAAACTTTGCTGGTATCATTAATTGGTGATATACTGTGTGAATTTGATAGTGGTCGAGTGGTGATTTTGGTGCTACTAGATATGTTCTCAGTATTCAACACTATTTCCCATTCTTTTTTGTTTAAAAGGCTTGAATCAATAAGGGTCGGTAGTACTGTGCTCCCATGGTTTGAGCCTTTTCTATCAGATCGGGTATTTCAAGATCACACTTCCGAAAACATGTCTCGTCCTCAAGATGTTAATTTTCCACAAGGGTCGGCACTTTCAACCACCCTGTTTAATGTTTATCTAAGTCCCCTAGGGAAGTTAATCTCTAGGTTTAGGATACAATATAAAACTAAAATATATGCAGATAACATACTGTCACGTTCACCGGCTTGCAGGCACTGTGAGCTACCTCTCTTACCCCTGACACCATCAGCTTGTAAGCATGGCTTAGGATGCTGGCACCAGATCATTGCAGCTGGAACACCACCATCCTACTGCTTACGCCCTTGCTCCTAGGTGTGTGCATGTCCAACTGGCCAGCACTTAAAGGGCCCTCTGTGGGAGCCGGCTGCAGCATCCTCAGATGACATCAACAAGTTTCACCCTATTTAATGGCCTCTCGGAAGCCCTCAGAATACAGAGGCTTCCTTAATCAGTATCATATGCACTTCAACCTGCAGGCAGTCCTCCCTTCAGATAAAGCAAAGGTGACATACATCTTGTCTCACCTGGGAGGATCAGCACTGGCCTGGGCCTCTCCCTTCAGAGAGAAGGATGACCCTTTTCTCTCCAACCTGGACCAGTTCCTCAAAGAGTTTTGTCTTATCTTTGATGAGCCTGGCCACGTTACATTCACAGCAACAGAACTCCAGAAGATCTGACAAGGCTCCACATCAGTGGGAGAGTGTGTGGTTCGCTTCTGAACTCTAGCTTATGAGCTCCAATGGAGGGAGGACAGCCTAACATCAATCTTCCATCAAGGCCTCTTTGAACCCATAAATAATGTTCTTGCAGGGTGAGACCTTCCAGCCATCTTGGAGGGCCTCATCAGCTTGGCCATTTGGCTGGATCTACGCTTCTGAGAATGGGCCAGAGAGAGGCATGTATCTCAGCAAACAATCTGTAGGCTCTCCAGCTCATCCTCCTCATGTAACCCTCTCAGAGTTGAAGGGACTACTGCCCTGCTCAAGGAGCCTATGCAAATTGAGCAATGCAGGCTGTCTCCAGAAGAGAAACAGAGAAGAAGGTCTCTTAATTTGTGCCTCTACTGTGCGGGTTCAGGGCACTTCGCAGCATGCTGTCCTACCAAGTTTGAAAACACCAGGACCTATGGTTGATAGGAGAAGCCACCCTAGGTCATTACGATTCCATTTTTTAAGAAACTGCTTAGCAGGTTCATACAACCCAATGTTGTTCCTGAGTCTACAGTGTTTGATGTAGATGTAGAGAATTTATCTTCAAACAACTTGGAAAACAAGAATCTATTCATTGGTTCCTTAAACAAGCAGTACATTAATTCATCTACACTGACAACAAGAGACATAAGTTTCACACAGATGTGATGAGTTTCTATGTGGCTGGAGCTTGTTATTTTCAGAAGATGCCAATTGTGACTTCATTTTGAAATAAGCAGCTCAAGTTCTTGATATCCCTAAAAGAATGGAAAATAACCTTTTGGAAATTTCATAACAGCTTTCTACCCTTGATAGCTGCTGAAAAATATAGACAAGCTACTGGAATATTTCAATGATTTTGGTAAACACTGCAGGAGACAGAAATGCAGGGATTCCAAACTCAAATGCAGGGATTCCAAACTCAAACTCCAAATTCCAAACTCAAACTCAAATGCAGGGATTCCAGACTCAAATGCAGGGATTCCAAACTCATAATGGTTTGAAATTTCTCAAATGAAATATGCTTTCATTGGGTCAGATCATGTCTCTCTGCTATTAAAGATTGTCAAGCATCTTTTAATGCTATCACATAGCAATACTGACTATTTATTTATCGAGTTTTATATACCGTTGTTCGGTTTCGCCATCACAACGGTTTACAAAGTTACAATGTTTAACAGTGGTTCCAAATGGTTGAAATGGTTGCTAACATAGAAGATAACATTTATGAACTTGGTTTATGGATTAATCGAAACATATTACAGTACTGAGTAATAATCACAAATTTCTTGGATCCTTCAGTTTGCCTATATAGGAGTGGAGTGGTGTTTTAAAGTCAGTGGGTCAGTTGGTAGGCTTTGATAAACATCCATGTTTTTAGTTCTTTTTTGAAAGTTTTTAAGTTTTCTTGTATTCTGAGTTCTGTTGAGAGGGTGTTCCAGAGTTTGGGGCTTCCAAGTGAAATTGCTCTCTTTTGAGTTGAGATGAGTTGTTTAGATCAAGTGGGTGGGATCTTTAGAAGTCCTTTATTTGATGATCTGAGGTTTCTGTTTGGAGCATGTAATTTTATGGATGAACGTAGCCAGTTTGTTTGTTTTTCATATATTATTTTATGTAGTATGGAAAGTATTTTGTATTCGATCCAAAATTTTATTGGGAGCCAATGTAGAGATATAAGCGTAGGAGTAATGTGATCATGTTTTTTAGAGCCAGTGAGTATTCTTGCAGTTGCATTTTGCAGGATCTGGAATGGGCGTTAAGAGGTAAGTTGAATAATAGGGAGTTACAGTAGCCACTGCTATTAATTGCATCAGTAGCATGGGATCTTCTTAGTGTTTGGGTAATTGCCAGATTCTTGTGGCCTGGTTTGGCCTCTGTTTGAAACAGGATACTGGGTTTGATGGACCCTTGGTCTGACCCAGCATGGCAATTTCTTATGTTCTTATGTTCTTATTTTCCAAGTTCAAAAAGATGAGTAGTTGAAGGACTGATCTGAAGTCGTTGGGGGAGAGGAAAGGTTTTAATTGACATAATGTTAGGAGTTTGTGGTATCTGTCTTTGATTTTAGCTGTGATGTGGTTCTTGAAGGAAAGTTCCTTGTCAATTATGACTCCAAGTTTGCTTGCATGATTGACTGGAGTGATAGCCACTTTTTGGTTTATTAGGTTGAGTGGTGGTAGTTGAGGAATGTTCTTTCTATCTAGTATCATTATTTTATTTTATTTATTTATTTATTTAGAGTTTTTATATACCGGCAATCATGAAAACATATCTTGCTGGTTTACAAAGAACAGGAGTGCATTATGTACATAAAAACTAGAACTGAGGTGACCGAAGATACAGTTACATTTAACAAGGGTAGCCGAACTTGGAGAAGGAAGAAGAGAGGAGAGAATAGAAATGGTTAAACAATATACAATTTAAATATAGTATACAAAATAAATGTTATATACAAGAGGCATGGTGTTTTAGGAGTCATTGAATTGTGTCATTGGGTTGTGTCCGGAAAAGCTTGCTTGAATAACCAAGTCTTAAGTTTGTTCCTAAAAGTTAGGAGGCAGGGCTCCTGTCTGAGGTCTGTAGGAATAGAATTCCACAGAAGAGGGCCAGCTGTGGAGGTGGCGCGATCTCTTATGGTAATGTGCCTGGTCGTTTTCGCTGGGGGAACTTGGAGGGAGTCTCTGTAAGCATCTCTGGTAGGTCTGGTAGAAGTATGTGCTTGGAGAGGGAATTGAAGATCGAGAGTGGTGAGTTGATGTATAGTTTTGTAGGTGATAGTTATGGCTTTATACATGATGCGGAAGTAGACGGGTAACCAGTGAAGCTCTTTCAGGACAGGGGATATGTGGTCTCTTTTCCTTACGCCTGTCAAGATTCGGGCTGCTGAATTTTGGACCATTTGTAGAGGTTTGGAGTAGGATGAAGGTAGACCTAGCAATAGGGAATTGCAATAGTCTAGTTTCGAAAAAATGACTGCTTGGATGATCGTTCTGAAGTCTTGAGCATGGAAAAGAGGTCTTATCCTTTTCAGGACCTGGAGTTTATAGAAGCAGTCTTTAGTTGTTTTGTTGATGTGTGCCTTAAAGTTTAGCCGGTTGTCTGTTATTACTCCTAGGTCTCTAGCTTGTGTGGTAGGCAGATTGGTAGGAAGAGTACTGTTGGAGGTGTTGTTCTCAGGAGAAATGAGTAGGATTTCAGTCTTGGAGGAATTTAAGATGAGGTGTAGGCTGTTGAGTAGTTGTTTGATTTTTTGGTGGCATGATTCCCAGTAGTCAAGAGTATTAGAGTATGTGTCTTTGATAGGGATGATGATTTGAATATCATCTGCATATAGGAAAAACTTTAGATTGAGGTCGGTGAGAAGTTGGCAGAGAGGTCGGTGAGAAGTTGGCAGAGAGGAAGAAGGTAAATATTGAATAGAGTCGGAGATAAAGACGAACCTTGTGGGACTCCTATGGCAGATTATTTCGGTTTTATCAAAGTTTAGTATGAGTTTCAAATTGGTTAGTAGTTGCTTTATTTTGTTTAGGTAAGTGATTGTTTTTTTGTAGGTTTCTTCCAATGAGTTAATTATTGGGATTAATATTTGAATGTCATCTGCGTATATAAAGTGGGTCAGGTTAAGGTTTGATAGGAAGTGGCAAATCGGAAGCAGATAAATGTTGAAGAGTGTCGCTGATAGTGCGGAGCCTTGGGGGTCTCCAGTGTCTAGATTTATTTTTTTGAAAGGGTGTCATTGATCAATACTTGGTATGTTCTTTGTGATAGATATGATGTGTGTTATGAACTCTGCCTGCGAGTCTCCCCGCGAGCAGGCTCACTTACCCATGCTCTGTCTTCAGCCGACGCTGCAGGACGCCGTCGTCGGCCTTCCCACGCGGCCCGGAGGCCGCCCTGGAGTCTCCTCTTCGCCGCGGCCGGAGCCACGACCTTTGCTGCCTTCTTCGGGGCTGGGACCGCCCCCGACGCTGCCTCTCGTCTTTGCGGCGCTGAGGCCGCATCCCCGGGCTGGCCCGGCAGCTGGAGCCGCCCCCAGGGTTCCCTGCAGCGGCTGGAGCCGCTGCCGACGTCAGGGCCTGCTCCTCAGGCCCTGCCCTACGTCTGCCTCGATGACGACGGTGCAGGCCGCTGTCAGCGGTCCTTCTCAGCTCCCTCTTGCTCTCTCCTAGGTGCGCGGCCGCGTCTTCTTGTAACATTTAAAGGGCCAGACACAGGAAGTGTCCTGGCCCCACCTTTGTGACTGTTTCCTGCTTCAGCCCTATAAAGGGCTGCTCCGTCAGTTGTTCTGGGCCTTGCATCGTGGTGACTTCCATCTGGAGGCTCCTGCCTGCCAGAGTTGTAAGGTCCTCTGTTTTCGTGGAGCTCCTCGTCTCGTCTCTCTTCTTCATGTCTTCATCTTGGTGTCTTGCCTGAGGTCCCTGTCCACGTCCAGATGTCTCGTTATGGTTTTCCTCGTCCTGATGTTCCTGCCTTCCTGGATGTCCTGTCCCTTGTCTTCGTCTGATGCTCCTGAGCCTTCATGTCCTGTCTGGCTGTGTTTCCGGATGATGTCGTGCCCGGGAATGGAGCAGCCTGCAGGAGGGATTGTCCCTGCGCTCTGGAGCTGTCATGCCTGCCAGCCTTTGTGGAGCTCCGGGTGACTTATGGCTCCGTCGTTGAAGCTCTGCCTGGGTTGGACTCGTCCCTGTGCTGTCCCACTCCCCTCGTGGTCCGTGACCAGCCTCTTGGGGCTGTGTAGGGCTCATAGCGGGACAGGGTGGTCCACGACTTAGTTCCGTGGGTGGACTAAGTAGGGCGCCCTGAAAGACAGTGCCAATGTCCATGCCCTGTGTTTGCCTTTGTGGATGTCAAGAGTCTCGTCATGGATGCCGTCTGCATCAACCCAGTCTCGTCATGGATGCCGTCTGCATCAACCCAGTCTCGCCATGGATGCCGTCTGCATCAACCCAGTCTCGTCATGGATGCCGTTGCATCGACCGTAGTCCTGTCTTTATGTCAAAGCCCGTCTGCCCTCAACCTCAGGCCAGGCCTGCTGCTCCATGCTGCTTGCAGCAGGTCCGAAAGGGCTCGGATTGGTCGGAGGACCATTCACCTTCCAGCATCTTTGGATGTTGGCCATGGGAGCTTGCCGGCCTGGCCGAGGGCAAGATTGTTCAGCCACACAGAGCCACCATCAACCCTTGGCTCGGTCCTGAAGGTCTGGGTCGGGCTGAGGCCCATGGGCACACGAAACAACCCGATATACGTAACAATGTGAATCATTGTAGGGTTTTTTCTTTTGCACCAATTTCTGATAGTCGTTCGATCATGATGGCTGCTGATAGGTCGAGTAGGATCAGAAGGTAGCTGTGGTCATTTTTTAAAATCTTTGAGTACGGTGTCATTCAATGATAGTAGTAATGTCTCTGTGTTCAGTTGTTTTCTGAAGCCAAATTGTGAGGGTAGTAGGATATTGTTTTCTTCAAGGTGGTCACTGAGACGGGAGTGGATGATTTTTTCAATGATTTTGGCAATGAAGGGTAGGTTTGAAATGGGTCGGTAGTTTAGTGGGTTTTCTGGATCAAGGTTGTTCTTTTTCAGTATGGGTTTAATAATTACTGATTTTAGGCATTCTGGGTAGTTTCCTTCAGTGAGGGATAGGTTAACAATGTCAGTTAGTATTTTAGTTATTGATGGTTCGATATTTTTAATCGTTGTTATGGGAATGGAGTCAATAGGGTGTTTAGCTGGGTTTATTTTTTTGATGATTGTTTGGATCATAGAAAGGAAAATAAAACTGAATATAGAACTGAATCTACCTTGGGGTCTCTGATTAAATGCAAGGTGAACATGTTGAAGACTGACACTTGTAACTCCATTAAATATGAAAATGATATTCTGCACCAGGCAAAACAGTCAAACTTGCATTTAGAGCAGAACAAGGCCTTCATTTGTAATAGCATCAACACAAGAGATAATGGGTGAAGACATACCACAACCTCATTATCTGTAACAATGGACCAGTAATATGTAAAGATGTTTAATCAGTAATGTTTTCATGCTGCATGGGCCGGCCGAGCAGCCGACCTTGCTTACCGGCTTAGCAGGATCCTCCGCCGGCTCCCTCGTTCTGACAGGGAATCCTCGTCATCATTCTCCATGGGCCTTCCCTGCTCAGGGCGCCAGCATGGACGCTGGCCGACCCTCATGCCTCGGCAGGCTCCCTAGGCATGCGCATGCTCCCCCGCCTTTTAAAGGGCCAGCAGTGAGGGAGTGCCCGTGGCCCAGGGAGATGACTTCAGGGCCAGGGCTCTACTTAACCCAAGTCCTGGCAGTCAGGGATTGCCTCTGCAATGGGTCCTACTCCTTGTGAGCTGCTGGTTGCTGCATCATTCCTGAGTTCCTGCCTCCGTGCCCCGGTCCCCACGTCCTGATTCCTGCCTTGGATTGTCTTCTGGCGCCTGACCTCGGTTTGTCTCCTGGATTTTGCTTGTCTGCCATCTGCCTCGACCTCAGAATGTTTCTTGACTTCTGCTCATCTGCTGCCTGTCCTGACTCTGGCCTGTCCAACCATTCCTTCTCCTCGCGCCATGGGATTCTTCTTCTCCAGGAACCTCCGCCTAAACCCTGCCAGCTCCGACACCCAAGGACTCAATCTGTGGGGAACGAGGGCTGGTATAGGTGAAGGTCCCATTAGGGTTCCTACTATGACCAGTTCTGCCCGCCAATGGCAGGGACCTGCTGGGGCCTCCCCTTCAGTTAGTGACAACCTCGGCTAAGGGTCCACACCCTGGCTGGCAACACCTAACACTTCATGTTTATAATGGTATTATATTTACATTCATGTAACTTGTATTAAAGAAAATTCAAAATTTAAGAATAAAAGAATGAGATAGAGATTCAAACATAGCCAGCTGACAGGTAAGGTAGAGAGTACAGGCAACAAATGTACTTTCTTTCAACTTTCAGCACTCCTAATGACACCAGATCTTCACAGATGCATACTGTGCTGTACATAATGGTGTATCTTTAACTACCCCCAAGTCTTCAACATCCCCAACTCCCCTTATCCTGAGTTTAAAGTTCCCCCTATTACACTGATATAAATATTAAACTGACCCACTTACCTATGTTGAGTCTCTCTTTCTCTCTCTCTCTCTCTTTCTCTCCTTCCTTCCTTTAGCTGTACCAATTGGGAACATAGTAGTAGTCTTGGTCTTAAGTCTTGTGAATCTGAATAATATAGATAGAGCTTTCTTTTTATGCTAATAAACATAGATTAAAATACTCCCAGTGAAAAAAATGAAATCAATGAGGTCCATATTCAAAGGAGTTTGTTTGGGGAACTTTTGAGTTACCCAGACAATCCCCAAGGTTTAAACCTCTAGTCCCTCTAACCAGATAAACTTTTTCTGGGAAAGTCATTATTTATTTATTTATTTTATTTTAATTTTAATATACCGATGCTCAAGACAAGTCTTATCGTACCAGTTTACAGCAGAACAAGGGGAAACCATTTAACTCAATGAAAAGAAAGTTACAATGAACAGAGAGTACAGTTCAGGATATTTAAGAGAGAGAGAGAAAAAAAACACTTTAACATAACGTTCCTAAAAGTAATGCAAGATAGCAAAAAAGCAATTGATTAGTGTGGAGAGTTAATTTAACATTTAATATAAATGTTATAAATAAATAAGTAATTCGAACATAACAGTTCCTTTGGATACTTGGCTGCGGAGGCATCATACCGGGGCGATGACCTGGGCCAGGAATGGGGCATTGGCAGGGGAAGTGGTTGTAGGCGCGGAGGAAAGGTGATGGGAACGGAGTAGGAGACATTGCTAGTTGGGGAGTGTCTCCTCAGGGGAAGGCTTGAGAGAACAGCCAAGTTTTCAGTTTTTTTCTAAAGGAGAGATGGCATTGTTCCTGGCGTATATCTGGGGGTAATGAGTTCCATTGATGTGGTCCTGCGGTGGACAGTGCTCATTTTTGAATGGAGTTGTGAATGATGGATTTGTTTGGGGGCGCCTGGAGAGATCCTTTGTATGCGGATCTGATCGGTCTGGTGGCGGTATGGAGTTCGAGAGGGATTATGAGTTGGAGTGATGATAGATGGTTACATTACTTAAATAAAATTTATCTGGATAAGCTACAGGCATTCTAGGGGGCATTCTAGGGCAGAGTTAACCTATCCAGTTAAGTCTAGATGTGCCTGCGAGCAGTCCTAAAGTTTTTCTGGTACATGTACCTGGACAACATTTACCTTAACTGTCCATATTCAAAATATAGCTGGTTAAGTAGTGAAGAATGAAAATAATAATTTAAAAAACCCTTCAGGTCTGGTAGGCCTGATTTCCTCACATAAATATCGCCTGATTCCCGCCCAATGGGCCAACAAAACTAGTAACACTGGTTGTTTTGTCAATATACATTAACATGTTAATACAGTGTACTTTGTGCTATTGTAAAATAGTAAGTATTCTATTCTTTTCCAGTTTGATTGCATTTGTTTCTTTATTAACAGGAATAGATCTCACAGGACAAGAAAGGGAGAGAGCCCTTAGTGAGTAGGGCCTTTGTTTAATGAAATTAGCTCCATTGTGCAGTGAAGCAGCAAAATGTATCTAATAATATCATGGCAATTGCCATAATTCTTTACTGTCAATTTATCCTAGCTTGTGAGTCTTGATTTTAACATATTTCAATGTTTTGTCTAAACCAGTCCGGGGTTTGTCTTCAGGCTATATCATACATTATTTGTAATTATTCTTTTTCAGTGAATTTTATTTGTGTTAGCACAGAAACCTGTTAAAGCTGCTGTTTGGTTCACATTGGCAGTGTATTTTTAGCTAACATGATCTTCTGGAGTGGCTATTATCTGTATATATTGCATATTTTTTTCTTTTCCCCTAAAAACCTTCCTTTAAGTACATAAAAAATTCAGAAAATATTTAAATCACACTCCTCAATCTTATTTGTATCTGCCAATGCCACATTATAACACTCAGCAGGATCCATTGGGAGGAGTTTGTCTCTTTGATTCACTTGAAGTTGAGCAGTCCTGGGGACTGATCCACCAACCCTTTTTCCCCACAGGCAGATACTGGGAGTAAATTGAGATAATTTATCTCTCATTGTGTTCATAGATGGAAATGTCATGCACCATATGACAGCATGTCAAAGCCGTTAGGAGGAATATAAAGTGAGATAGGGTAATGGTTTAATCTCTCAATGAAATGCTTTTGAGGAAGGAAAATGTAAGAGGGAAACAGAGGAAGAATGATAACCGATTTGGTCAAAAGGGGGAGAGTCCTTCCAGATGAGGGATTTAGCAGTTATGGTTGCAGATTAAGTAGTCTTCCAATGGATGAAAACACATAAACAAAAGATACTTTGAGCTCCATGGGCTCAAATTAAAATATGTACTGTGTAAGCCCATCCAATATGAGCTACCTGCATGGTCAACAAATGGGAAATACTTTAATCAGAATCCTAATCCATTTAGGAGGTCATTTTCTAAAGGGATCGCATGCAAAAAGGGGACTTTTCGCGTGTGATACCTAGATTGGGGCGGAGTCCGCATCGGAAGGGGAGGAGTCGGGGCGGCCTCTGCGACAACTTCGCTGAAGGCAAAAGGTAAGACTCCTTATCACCGCCAGTAGCGTGCCCAATAGCACCACCTTTCATGGTGGCGCTAATTGGTACGAAAGCCGCCGCGGTGCGATAGCTGCCAGCTTTCGCAGGCCAGCCCCCCGCTTCACCTCCCCACCCCCCAGTACTGTGCGATTCACAGAGGCCTGCGCCGTTAGAAAATCTAGCCCTTAATTTGCAAGAAGGAAAGAAGTGCCCTTTCCGGTTTTGCTCTATGAATTGGCCTCACCACAGTGGGCCAATTCAGCCACAGGCAGGAGGAGTTTGGCGGACCATAGAAAGTTGCTGTGCAGATTGGAGGTGGCGCAGCTATAGTATGGGGTCTCTGGTCTATATGGAGCCAAAAACCTTCTTTTTTAAATTCATGTTAAAATATAGCAAGTTGCTTTCTGACAGTTTTCAATGAGGGTCTTCATAGCTTTGACATGCTTTTCACATTTCCACTTCTCTGACTGTCATGCTCCTTCCATCTCACTTATTTTAAGTACTCCCCAGGTTTCTGTTCTTGATCATATGATTTTCTTACTCTACACTGTCAAAGACCTGATCTCCATCACTGATGCCCTACTGAAGGAGGTATCCATTCCTCCTCCAAAATATGTCACAGCATAGCTGTTCTTCAGTCAATATTTAATGACGTGGCATGATTGTATCCATTAATTTGGCAAGTGTAGTTTTTTATTCTTCAGTATATCACTCATGCCCTCTGTTATGGTTAAGTGTGTTTTGATCCTTGGGTGCTGTGGGAGATGACCACGCCCACGGGGAGGAGCCCCGTGAGGAGCCACAGCACTGGGCTAGACTCGTAATGCACAAAACACAGTAGTTCTTTTATTAAACAGCTTGAAGAGAGCCACCAGAGGTGGCAGTAGTGAGGCAGTCTGGTAATTGCAGTCTCAGGGACCTCTCTCCTTGATGACGATAGGAGGTTCCGCAGCAGGTTTCCCAGCTAGGAGATACTGTGGATGAGATAGACTGAGAGTTAGAGTACTCACTAGGTGTTAGCTGTTGGTATGCGATTCCACCAGGTATGTTGAAAAAGGTACAGGCACTGAGGCAGGGAGAGCAGGCCCTCGAGCGAGTACTTGTACCCTGTAAGGAACGTGAAATAAAGCAGAGGGCCCCCGAGGAGCGGGTACGCAGGTTAGCAGTTACCCCAAAGGGCAGAGAGAGAGAGCTTCCAGCGGCAGCACGGAAGCGGCAGAGTAGCGTAGACAAAAACGAATTCGAGTCCTTGCTAGCAAACTAGTGAAGGTAATATACACGGATGGTGTGATGTCAGTATGAGGAAACGCCCTCGAGGTTCACGCCAAGGGTGGTATAAAGACGTGGGGTGCGCATGCACCCTAGTAGGTACCTGGGAGGAGCAATGGCGGGAGGCTGCACCATAGCCGTTCCGGGGATGCCAGAGAGGTAGGCTTGTAGACGCTGTGGTAGCCGTTCTTCCAAGGTAAGCGGGAGGAGCCGTGAATAAGGTGAGGCAAACGGGATGGAACCGTCTAGCACCGATTGTCGCAACACCCTCTGATCTGCATCAGCATTGAGAAGGCAATTTTCAAAAGCTATTGACCTGTTTAAATGGCTGTTTATATAGATAAAAGGGTTTTTTTGAAAATTGTTTACCTTGTGTGTGGTTAAAAATAGGCATTTTATTTTTATCCACATTTTTACTGAGGCATTCTCAGGGTAGGGTTAGGTCTGGGCAAGAACACACGTAGTTGTGTATTTTCAAAACTATGCACATTGTTTTACAGGGAATTATTTCCCAGGAAAAGCAAGTTCAAATATCTGCAGATACTTTTTTCTCTAGGCAATTTTCAAAGGGAAAGTATATGTCAGCTCAAATTAAACATTCTGAAGACAGACACTGTCTGCTTTTTCCCATCCCAGTTATCCTTTGTTGGAAATCCTCCCCTGCCCACAATCAATACATTCTCTTCAGCTCCTTTTTGTTAGCTTCACATTTCTATTTCTGCCATTTGTATCTTCTCCAAGCTATCACTTCCTCTTTCTCCCTCTCTCTCTCTGCTGCTTACTAGGAGTGTGCACTTATATTTTTTTCATTTCCTTTTGTTTTCTTTTTTTTTTTTTATTTTGTTTGCAGTTTATTTCTTTTTATTTTTTCAAAATAAAATAAACACCCCCCCAAACCCCCCCCCCCCCCCCCCCCAAAAGAACAAAGAAAAGGAAACAGATCTAGAGTCACACCTCCCCTTGTGGAAAACCTCCAGAACTGCCAAATTTTAAAACGTTAAAACCCTCCTCAGGCCTGCCTGCCCCGCCCTCTCTTTTCTGGGGTCTCCAAATTCAGCTGATTTTAAAATATTTTAGCCACTGACTCTGAAGCAGGTATCATTTTGTCCTACAAAGGTACCAAATGGTGCCAGCCTTGGGTCAGTTATCACCGTTTTTAAATCAGGACCCATTGAGGCAAGAGCAACTGGGGATTGCTCCTGCCCTGTTTGGACTAGTAGAACCCCACAGATGGGGTAAGGTGCATTGGGGGCGGGGTTAAAATAGGCGGGGGGCTAGAGGAAGACTAGGGTTGGTTTTTTTTAATTGTTTTATTTCAATGGCCAAGGGAGGGGCTGACTGGGAGGGGGAACTCGGCCCCTTTCTTTCCTTTTTCTTGTTTGCTTTGGTGTTTATTACAGTTCATATCAATTAAAAAATGAATTAAAAAATGAAAAGTAAAAACAAAGCAAAAAATATTTACCTGTACATCCCTAATAATTTTGAGCTTACTGCTGTAGCTAAGAAAAATGTACCTGTTCAAGAAGAAATCCATACTAACAAAACTGCATCTCCCTCTCTCTGTTCTTCTCACTTTCCATGTACTTTCTATTGCCTTCCTGCCAGCATTATTCACTCTTTCTTCTCTGCCTACCCATCTCCCTTGTGCCTGTTCATTAGAATCTGCTTATCTTAACCTTGCAGTTTTATGTACAGCTTAGCTTAATCAGACTTTTTTTTTGTTAGTTTTATTTATTGTGTGTATTTTATATCATGGAAACAGAAACAAAAACCCAACCAAATTAATTTTAGTTTGTATTAAAATCAAAGAAATGTGAAACTGAAATGCAACTGCAAATCATAAATGAAAATATTAGGCACTATTTTAATATAATCATGCACCCACTGAGCTATTAAGTCACAAGGCAAAACCCAGACCCTCTGCTATACTGTATGCATTTCAAAGGGGAGTTAAGGGGTCTGTTTTATTTATTTATTTATTTATTTATTCCATTTTATATTCAGCCAAATCCAAACTGTATTACATTTTTTACATTCATAAATTGCATATACATAAAATATCAAAACAAAATTATACATAATAAAATAAACATCACTATTAAACTTAAAACACAAAAATACAATAATATTGCTATTTAAAATCCTCACTAGACTTCCAGATGCCCTTTGTATACTTATCTAAAAAATGTGCCTGATTGACAAACTGGAGAGTAGTAAATCACCTGGACCGGATGGTATACACCCCAGGGTTCTGAACAGGGGCAGATTGGCCTATCGGGGCTTCGGGCATGCCCCGGTGGGCCGGTAACCCCAATCACGTGATAGGTGTTAGTCGCGGCGACCAACAGCAGTCATGTGACATTTCTCCGAGAGCGGAAGCCTCCCCCGAGGCCCTCCGCTTAAGTGCTGCTTTTGAATTTTCCCCGCGGCACTTCTCCCGTGCCCCGCCGCCTCCATTTGCGCCTGCCCCACTTGCGTTTTTGCCGGCGGGAGGCAGCCAGCACACTTCCTGCCGCTGCCTCACCGCGGGCTGAATGCCTGACTCCCAGCTCCCACAGCTTTCCTCTGCGGCAGGCTCCTTTCATTCTCAAGCCGCCTTCCTACCCAAATGGCCATCCCCTCCCTCCAAAGCAGCGCTTCTCAACTGGTCTCCTACTGCTCTTTCCCCCTTTTCCATCTTCCACTGCTGCCGTTGCTGCCCAGGCTATCAGCACATTCAAGTCCAGATGGGAATGGCAGCAGTGTTAGTGGAGGCTGGCAACTGCGGCTGGGCCTTTTCTTCTTCCCACACCTGCCCCCCTGGCCTGGAACAGGAAGTGATGTGCAGTGGAGTGCGCGGGAAGAAGAAGAGCCATGCTGCATGGAAAAGTAGCGTCAGTAGGGGCGGCCCCGAGCAGTAGCGTGGACCCGAAGCAAAATCAGAAGCAGCCAGAAACCGGCACAGGAGACAGCAGAATTAGCCTCCCGTGGCATGCGGGGACTAGAGGAGGAGGCTGCTGCAGCTACCATTTGTGCTGGGGGGAGGGGGGCAGGAAGTGAGAGAGAGCAAGCCAGCCTGTCTGTAAGTGAGAGCATGTATGTGTGATTGAGAGTGTGCATGTGTAACTGTGAGTGAGAGCCTGTGTGTAAGTGAGAGCATTTGATTGAGATCATCTATGTAAAGTGTGTGAGAGAGAGCATGTGTATGATTGAGAGAAACTGCTCAGAGAGGTGATGTGTGTGTATATAGGAGAGACAATGGAAGTGACTGGTCAGGGAGATGACTGGAGTTTGTGTGTGAGAAAGAAAGTGATTATGGGAATGAGAAGCCTGTGCATGTGGCGAGCTAGCATAGGAGTAAGAAACCTGGGTGTGTGTGAGACATCATGGGAGTGAGAAGCCTGTATATGTAAGATAGAACATGGAAGTGGGAAGCCTGTGTGTGTGTGTGTTACGGTTGTGGACCCTTGGGCCGGTTGGAACAGAAGATGGTGCGCTGTGGAAGACCACAGCAAGCGTCCCAACCAGGAGGCGGCTTGGAGGACTCAGGGAAGGCTTCGGCACTGGGACGAGGTGGAGTCCTATGCAACCAAGGACTCGGCAAGGTTGAGAGGACGGACAACGTTGGGCCCCGGTGACTGAAGAGTCTTCACCCTGGAAGCTGGTACTCCCCCAGGAGAAGCCCGTAGGAGTCCGGCCGCTGGGAGTTTTGGAGATTCACCCTGGAAGCCGGAGCCCCCCCAGGAGGTGCCCATAGGGGCCCGGCTGCTGGGACTTAGGTGAATCTTCTGGGCCAGCGAAGACCAGGAAGAAAGCCGAGTCGGAAGCCGGGAGCAACCCAGCCAGGGATGAGGCAGAAGACGGAGTCGTGGACGGAGTCTTGGACGGAGCCGGGTCGGAGCCAGAGGTCAGAAGCAGATACCAGACCCAAGGGACGAAGACGGAAAATGAGTCAGGAGTCAAGCCGGGTCAGGAACGGAGAGCAATCCAGAAGAACGCAGCAACTAGCAATCAGGAAATCTGAGGAACCTCGTTGCAAGGCACTGGAGTGGTCTAGCTGCAGGGTACTTATACCCTGAGGGCGTCTGACGTCATCTGCAGCCGGACTGAGGTATTCCCGCACTGGCCCCTTTAAATGGAGCTCCTCCCCGTGCGTGCGCGTCAGGGGGTGGGGCCAGCCGCGCCGGACCGTCGGCATCTCTCCTGAGGAGAGAGAGATGCGCTGGAGGGCCTGCAGGCCCGAGGAAGCCTGGAAATGGCCCGGGCCGCCCCCGAGGTAGGTGGAGAGACTGGGGCATGGCCTGGGATCGCAACAGTACCCCCTCTCCTACGCCCCCTCCCAGGAGGCCTGGGTTTACTTGGGTGATCCAGATGGAACTGACGAAGGAGGTCTTTAATGGGAATTAGGCTCCCAGGAGTTTTCCTCTGGACCGTAGCCCTCCCACGAGAGGAGGTATTCCCACCGACAATGGTGGAATCATACGTCCAGAACTTCCTTCACCGTATAGATGCCATCGGTCTCAGCTTCGGCAGCGGTGGGTTCCGGAGTTTTATCATGAAAGGAGGAGAGCACCACAGGCTTAAGCAAAGACATGTGGAACACGTCGTGAATCCGTAGAGTGGAAGGTAATCGCAGGCGGTTGGATACCGCCCCAACTCGTTCCACTACGGGAAATGGACAAATATACTTGGGAGCCAGGCGCATAGAAGGGACCCGTAGACGAATATTCCTGTTGCTCAACCAGACCTTACTCCCTGGAAGGAGGACCGGGGCTGGTCGTCGTAACCGATCAGCGTACTTCTTAGCCTTGGCAGAGGCAGTTCGAAGCTTTTCCTGGGTAGATATCCACAGAGCACGCAACTGCTGGGCAGTAAGCTGAACCGCCGGTGAGGAGACAGTCAGAGGCAAAGGCAATGGAGGCCTGGGGCTCTTTCCGTAGACGAGCTGAAACGGGGACTGGTCTGTAGCGGAGTGCTTGTGGCGGTTATACGAAAACTCAGCCCATGCTAAAAGGGTGACCCAGTCATGCTGTAGATCTCCAACGAACGCTCGGAGGAAGGCCTTCAGTGTTCGGTTAGTCTGCTTGGCCTGGCCGTTGGCTTGAGGGTGAAAGGCAGTAGTGAGACCCAGATGCACCCCGAACCTCTTGCAGAGGGCTCTCCAATACTTTGCCGTAAACTGCAGCCCACGGTCAGAGGTAATGTGAGAAGGCAGGCCATGTATATGGAAGACATGTTGTATAAAGAGGTTAGCCAGTTCTGGCGCTGAAGGTAGCTTGGCAAGGGGCCATCTTTGAAAAGTGGTCGACCGTGACCCAGATCACAGTCTTCCCATCGGAAACTGGTAGATCCACAATAAAGTCAGTGGACAGGTGAGTCCAGGGCTCCGCGGGAGTGGGCAGTGGCTGTAGAAGCCCCCAGGGGCATCCATGGAGAGACTTCTGTCGAGCACAGGTAGGACATGACTGGACATACTGGCGTACGTCATCCTTGACTCGCGGCCACCAATAGAACTCAGTCAGGAGTTCCAGAGTCCTGGCGATCCCTGGATGCCCAGCGGTCAGAGAATCATGAGCCCAGGCTAGAACCTTTTTGTGAGAACGAGTAGGTACCACCGTCTTACCCGCCGGAGTCACTTCAGAAGCCGCTAGCAATACCTTGGCTGGATCCAGGATGTATTGAGGCGGGTTAGGTGCATCTTCAGGCTCCGATGTATGGGAGAGCGCATCCACTCGTATGTTCTTCTCCGCTGGTCGATATCGGAGGGAAAAGTGGAATCGGCTAAAGAAGAGTGCCCAGCGTGCCTGCCGGGGATTAAGGCGTTGGGCCCGGCACAAGTACTCGAGGTTCTTGTGATCAGTGTAGACGATAATTGGGTGCAGGGCCCCCTCCAGCCATTGGCGCCACTCGTCGAAAGCTAGCTTAATAGCCAATAGCTCCCTATCGCCAATGCCATAGTTCCTCTCCGCCGGTGTGAATTTGCGAGAGTAGAAGGAATATGGCAGGAGCTTGCCTCTGGCAGACGACTGGCTTAGAACTGCCCCCACAGCTATATCCGAGGCATCCACCTCTACGATGAACTGACGTTGGGGGTCTGGATGATGCAGGCAGGTATCCTGGAAGAATGCCTCTTTTAAGACATGGAAGGCCCGTATGGCCATTGTTGGCCAATTCTTAGCATCGGCCCCCTTCCTCATGAGGGCCGTCAGAGGAGCCACCATCTGACAGTAGTGGGGAATGAACTGCTGATAAAAATTGGCAAACCCCAGGAATCGTTGAAGTGCCTTCACCCCCTGAGGTTGTGGCCAGTCTCTGATTGCAGCAACCTTTTCGGGGTCCATCAAGAAGCCGATGGAGGACACTATATACCCTAAGAAGGGTAACGAATCCCATTCAAAAACGCATTTTTCCAACTTAGCATAAAGTTTGTTCTCTCGGAGCTTTAGCAGTACTTGTTGGACATCTTGGCGGTGCGTCTCCAGATCCTTAGAGTATATAAGGACATCAGCAAGGTAGACTATGACCGAAGAGTGTAGCATGTCTCTGAGGACCTCATTCATGAGGCTTTGGAAGACCGCCGGGGCGTTGCAAAGGCCAAAGGGCATAACCAAGTACTCATAATGGCCATCCCTCGTATTGAAAGCGGGTTGGATGTTGAGGGTTGTTTAGCGGTATGTTGCCATCTTGCGTGATTAGTAGGAGCTCTGTCTTGTCGGCGTTGAGTAATAAGTTGAGCTTTGAGAGGAGGTTGTTAATGTGGGTAAAACAGGTTTTCCAATGGAGAATGGTTTTTTGCAGCGATTCGGTGATCGGTATCAGAATTTGTACGTCGTCCGCATAAAGGTAATGGGTAAGTTTGAGCTTGGATAGAAGTTTGCAAAGCGGGAGAAGGTAGATGTTAAAAAGAGTTGGGGATAACGATGATCCTTGTGGAACTCCTAGGGTACAGATGAAAGGAGGGGATTCTTTGCTGTTAATTTTGACTTTGTAATGCCTATTCTGCAGGAAGGAAATGAACCAGTTTAGGACAGTATTTTTGATGCCGATCTCAGCCTTTCAATGAGACACTGGTGGTTCACTGTGTCGAATGCGGCCGATAAGTCTAGGAGGATGAGCAAGCAGGGCTGTTTCATTTCTAGGTTCATGAGGATATTGTCAGAAAGAGAAATGAGGAGGGATTCCGTATTTCTGGCTTTACGAAAGCCGAGTTGTGCTGGAGAGAGGATATTGTTGTTGTCCAGGAAATCGGAAAGTTGTTTGTTGACTACTCTTTCCAGTACCTTGGCGATGATAGGGAGGTTTGCAATCGGTCGAAAGTTTGCTGGGTTGTCTGTGGAGAGGTTTGGTTTTTTTAGAAGGGGTTTTAAGATACTTGCCAGGTTCTTGTAGCGTGGTTTGGACACTGTTGGAAACAGAATGTTGGGCTTGTTGGACCCTTGGTCTGACCCAGTATGGCAAATTCTTATGTTCTTATGTAATTTTTCTTACTTCATCTTGCATTATGTATTGCATACCCTTTTGCACATAATCACATATTTTAAGACTTCACATCAGTGCAATCTTCAGCTGTTTCTTTTTTTAGGGACTTTTCATGGACATAAGAATAATTCTTCAGCCTAATCATTCTAGTTATGTAGATAGAGTAATCATTTTTCCTTAATGCATATTGTTACAAAAATAGGTAATTAACTTCATAAAAAAGTCTCATTTTTAGAAAACTGAACATTGTCTTCCTCTCCTTTCTGCACTACCAGAAATCTAAACCACTTCTGGGACCAGACTGCCCAGATATACAATCTTCATAGAATAAGTTCTCTTTGATCTGCTGGAATATTATAAGTCCCAAAATAAATAAATAGAGAGTTAGAACTCATTCTTTCAGTTAATACTTGGCTAATTATTTGATTATTGATTTTGCTCAAACAGTGTGAAGCAGAGCTTAGGAATTAACAGCTATTGAGATTCATGAGTCAATTCATTTGCATTATGCAGTAGATAGCCCAGAAGTTCCTAAAATTTGACCAATATAAACAGTCTTTAATTCTCCATATGTACTGCTGTTTGGTATCCTGGTTATTGAGATGCTGGTTGATACTGTGGCAAATCTTGCTTGTTGTTTATGCATTGCTGAACATGCAATAGTAAGTGTTATAGGTTGCACTGACAATATGCATTGTCAGTGCAACGTGTAACACTATGAAAACCATTCATTGAATTTGCCATGCCTTTGCAAATACACATTGCATCAATAAGAATTTCACTTCACCAAGTAGCACAGGAGGGAATAGAAAAGTCCTGAAGTCAGAGGCAAGTGTCTCAGAATGCTCACACGTGAACCTTGGTTCTGAAGATCCTTGTCATTAGAATACATTTGCTTTATTTCAGTTTTCTCTCCTGCACATGCTCCTCAACTGAAATACAACTGCAGTGCCAGCAAATACTCAGCTTGTGATCTAAAGTAATAGGTGGATCTGGGTGCCTAACATGTGCTCCTTCATGGATCACACTTATCTGCACACTTAAGTATATTCAAAAGTAAGCTGAAGTAATGGGTGCCTAGGTGGGTAGATGTATGTGGCAGGAGATGGATTTCTGTAAGTTATCCAGGCATTTTTTTTCATAAGGTAAAAGATGTGGACACTGCAATGTACCAGTAAAGAAAGACTTAGAAATAGTTACAATTGAAACTAGATCAATTTTAAGGATGCTAGAACCTTTGTGAAAGTGGGGAGGGCAAGGCCAGAGGGTGTAGGTGGGGATTGGCATCATATGTCAGATGTTACCTTGTATCCCACCCCCCCAACGCCGTAACTTCTGGCTCCCCCACTTCTCCTTTATGGAATCTCATGACATCTCATCTCTCTCTGATCTCTCCACCAGGATCTCATGGTATCCTTACTCTCTATCTCCCCTCCCACACCCCCAGCCCAGGACCTTATGGCACCCCTTATTTATCTTGCTACTCCAAGTTTATGATTCCTGCATTCCCAGGAATTTCTCCTTATATTCTTCAGCACTTGCCAAGACAATTGATACACCATCTTTTTCGTTCTGTTCTAAATAGGATTTTCCAGAACTCTGACAAGCTGTCAACCATGAATGTTAATAAACCCTTTGATGACAGTTTGTGGATCATTAATGCAACAGTAATGCAAAACTGCATTTTGATGAGAAGCAGATTATAACATTTGTGTGTAATCTTTTGTTTGGTGAGTGGGTTCCAAACCCTACTCTGGTTACTGGGGTTCTTACTGATAAGTGGTTTTGCAGATGTTGTAATGGACAGGACCCTTTGATCTTTTTTTTCCTTGAATAGGGTTAGTACCCCTCTGTAATGGAATGATGTCTCAAATAACACAGATGTGGATAGTATAGTTCAGGGAAACCCACTGTCAAGTGCCAGACTGCTCTGGTTCATTCCTAGGAAAACACTTAAACTGGAAATACGATTAATGGTTCCAGTAGGGTCTGTTTATTAACAGAAAAAAACACAGGATACTTACACACAGGAATTCCATAGTGAAATTTGATAGCAGCAATTTATACTTTTCCATTCTCAGTATGAATGACAGGAGACGGGTGGTACCTTATAGACCAGTGGTTCCCAACCCTGTCCTGGAGACCCCCCAGCCAGTCGGGTTTTCAGTATATCCTCAGGGGCGGATTTTCAGAGCCTTGCTCGCGTAAATCCGCCCAAAACCGGGCGGATTTACGCGAGCAGGGCCCTGTGCGCCGGTAAGCCTATTTTACATAGGCCTACCGGCGCGCGCAGAGCCCCGGGACTCGTGTAAGTCCCGGGGTTTTCGGAGGGGGCGTGTCGGGGGGTGGGCCCGAACCGCGCGGCGTTTTCAGGGCGTGCCAGGAGCGTTCCGGGGGCGGGCCCGGGGGCGTGGCTACGGCACGGGGCGGCCCGGGGGCGTGCCCGCGCCCTCCGGACCCGCCCCCAGGTCGCGTCCCGGCGCGCAGGAGGCCCGCTGACGCGCGGGGATTTACGCCTCCCTCTGGGAGGCGTAAATCCCCCGACAAAGGTAAGGGGGGGGTTTAGACAGGGCCGGGCGGGTGGGTTAGGTAGGGGAAGGGAGGGGAAGGTGAGGGGAGGGCAAAGGAAAGTTCCCTCCGAGGCCGCTCTGATTTCGGAGCGGCCTTGGAGGGAACGGGGGTAGGCTGCGCGGCTCGGCGCGCGCTGGCTATACAAAATCCATAGCCTTGCGCGCGCCGATCCAGGTTTTTAGCAGATATGCGCGGCTCCGCGCGTATCTACTAAAATCCAGCGTACTTTTGTTTGCGCCTGGAGCGCAAACAAAAGTAGGCTAATCGCGCTCCTTTTAAAATCCGCCCCTCAATGAATATGCATGAGAAAAAAATGTGCATGCACTGCCTTCATAACATGCAAATTTTCTCTCATGCATATTCATTGTGAATATCCTGAAAACCTGACTGGCTGGGGGGTCCCCAGGACAGGGTTGGGAACCACTGTTATAGACTAACCAATTAATTGATGCATGAACTTTTGAAGACAGAATCCACTTCATCAGATGTTTCTCACAGGACAAGCAGGATGGTAGTCCTCACAAATTTATTTTATTTATTTATTTTTAATTTTTATATACCGAAGTTCTTGTGGGAATTACAAATCACTCCGGTTTACATAAAACGATGAACTGCCCAACAGCGGATGGGGGCTTTACATAGAACTGTAGAACATAAGGAACAATAAAACCGGATGTCAATTTAACATAGTAATAATAAATATAATATAATATGTACATACAATTTAACTATTTAACGTAGTAGAGATGACCTGTCAAATCTACCATATAGATACAATAAGAGTAATATAGTGAACTTATGGATTCAAAAATTGATTGAGCAGTTGTGGAGTCCTGATAGTAGGAATTGGTGACATCGAGGATGGAGCCCTGTACGGAAAACTTTTCTGTCAAAGTTTCAACAAGCTTTGACTGACACTAGCACACTGGGTGCACTGAGCATGCCCAGCCTGCAATTATCCCTGTGAGCCACAGGTGTCTCCCTCAGTCTTCTTTTTTCCGCTCTGCAGTCAGCATAGCGGTTGGAGCTCTGTGAGGATTTTTTAACTAATTACCCCATGGAAACACTTAACTTTTCACTTCAAAAAACACTTTTCCCTGCACAGGTCTCCCTCCGCGTACGTTTTTACGACGCTCGGTGAGTACTAATTCTTATTTTTCGGTCGGTTTCTGTCACTATCTTAAGGCTGTTAACTGACTGAAGCCTTCCCTTCCCCCATTTTTCAGTTAGCTTTAAACAGCTTGCGAGTATCTCTGTGACACTCTGCTTGCTTATGCTAGTGGGGTAGGGATTTTTTCCTTAACTTTAGGACCTCTGTAGCTTCAAGTCCTTCGTTCCCTGGTACCCTCACGCAGTCGATACCCTATCGCTACACTGGGACCCTCCTAAACCGCCCTGGGCTTTTATATGTCATCAGCGCCCCTCCCCCCACGGTGCCCTGATGCCTTTATCCATGTTTTTTGCTTTTCAGTGCTACCAGGCTTTTTCCTCCTACGCACTGTTTTTTTCCTTGGGCTTCCTCGGTGCCGTCCCTACCCGGATGCATGCCATTAACGCACACGCTGTTAGTCACTGCCATGCATACTCGGGTCGCCGCCACCGCTGCCCGAGACACTTTTTAACGATCCCAGGGTCACTTCATCGATGCCACCCCCCCTTTTGGGGATGCCATCGATGCCCCATCCTCCCCACCGATGTCCAGCCCTTTTCCATCGGTGGGCATCGGTGCCACATCGCTTCGTCGGTGGGCATCGATGCCGGATGGACCCCATCGGTGGACATCGGTGCCGGATGGTCCCCATTGATGGACATCGGTGCCGGATGGCTTGTCCGTCGATGGCATTGGTGCCGGATGGCCGTCCGTCGATGGCATCGGTGCCAGGTCCTTTTGCATCGATGGACACCGATGCCCAGGTGTTTCATCCATGGGCATCTATGTTAGAATGCATCCATCGAGGGCAGTCGATGCCAGGCTGCTCCCATCGGTGAAATTCGATGCCCAGGTGGGTCCCATCGGTGGGTATCCATGCCGGCTCGATTCCGTGGATGGGCGTTGATGCCAATGCCAGCCTTATGGCTGGCATCGATGCCCATGCCGATTCCAGGACTGGCGTTGATGCCGGGATGGAATTCATCGACTGGGAGATCCATGCCATCGATTCCATACGTGTCCATATCGATGCCACCGACACACGTGTCTGGGGCACCGATGCCATGTACACTTGGAAATCTGAGTCTGTCCAAATCGATACCGTCAACGTCTGTGGCCCTATAGTTGATGCCCGTGGCCATGCCACAAACGGCATAAATGCCCGCCTCCATGCATCGATGCCCTCGACACCTCCGTTTTCCTTCGGTGTCCTTGACGCCCTATTGATTCGACTTCGACTCAGTCGATGCCGGTATCTTTTTCAATAACGGCAATGTTTTTCGATTATTCGATTCCACATCGTTTCAAAGATACCTATGCCACTGCTGTCAGTGCCCGTCACTGTCATCATTCTCCTGGCCAGTCATCGACGATTTTTCATACCCATTTTGATGATATCCTCGAAGCCCCTTAGGTTGCCTTCAATATCGTCAATACCGACATAGCACCGCCACATAATACCCTCGCCTCCTCACATTGCTCCACGCTTTGGGTTCTTTTTTAAGCCCCGTATTAGCTTAAGACACTCCATTGTGTCAGGAGCAGAGCAGGCGTGCTGACAGTTCGTCATCGATCGCCTTCCAGGACGACGAGGGCTTCCATCTCGGCGCTGGGGAAAGACCGGGCCGAGCACCGTGGCACCCATCATCGCCGACATCGTGATCGTCCGCCGCTGACGCCATCCAGCACATCGGTGCCATCCTTCTCCAGGCTGGACAACGCTCGGGCAGAGCGACATCACCACTGCCATCAGCACTGTTCCTACAGTTTTGGCAGTCCTTGGTGATCCAGAACTTCCGGATCCAGGTCCAACAGCTTCTGCATTGGCGTCACGACACATCGAGCCGCTGTGACGAGGGAAGGGAACATGAGTTCCGTTAGGGCTCCTCTGTTCCTGGCGTGCCCCACCGTCAAGTGGTGTGGGACTATGGCCATCTGTTACACTTAGCAGTCTAAACGCCACTCACGCCTGGCCTGTCTCCTCTGTACCTGTGCCACCATACCGGGTTTCAGAGCGAGATGGACGTTTACGTCCCCGGCCTTACCCTCGAGGACTCCGGAGACCGTCGGAGTCAACAATCTTCACCGGCTCGTCTTGCGGCGATCCACGTCGGATGGTAAGTACCCGCTTCGGCGGCATTCCCATAGAGTTGTGTTCTCCCATTTGGACCGTGGTTCGAAAAGTTCTGGGTCATGTGCCTTTTAGAACTGTATTAGTGTCACATATCGCTATGTTAGCTATGTTAGCCACAATATCAGGAGAACCCCTCTATCTTCTTGGGATTGCAGCAGGGCTTCTTCTCTTGTCAGTAACAAGTCCCTGTGCCGACCAATGCTCTGACTCTTGGTTCCCTCCCAACCAAGGTCCAGCTGCATTGGCTGATCTGCTAAACATGAGATTCAGCAACCATTGCCCCATGTACAAGTCCACCTTGAGGCCTGGCCACAGGTCTCAGTGTCTCCTTGTACAGCATACAGAAATGCGGGTACCACTTACCGCTCACACACCTGCAGGAGCCTACATGATATCCTCCATTGGGACACCTCCTGGTCTCCCATCTGGTCACATATCAGAGCGGCCACCCCACCTTGTACCAAAGTCCCGGTACACTCCCCCAGGCGCTACGAAGTGCAGAGGGGAGAAGGGAGGGGGGTTGGGGAGTTTTAATTGCACTATTCTTTCTTTTAACAGAAAATAGTTACTCTCCGCACATCCTGGACCTAAGAAAATCCAACTTTCTTTAGACGTCACAGGTACAATGGTATCTTTGGTTACCATCACTCCATACTGCAGTAAGTACATTATTTTAATGTTTCTATGTGCTTTATGGTGAGTCAACATTACAACCCCAAGCTCTGCCGCTGGCACCAGCTTCGGTAAGTGAACTGTCTCTTGCATCACTGTTGGTGAATGCTGTTTTCTCTGCGGAGTGTAACATCATTCACTTTCCTTGCATAGACTACTGCTAACCACTTTCAGTACATGCAAGGAGCTCTCACTTTTTTCAGGACTCACTATACATTTACTAACTGGGATTACTGTCACTGCCATAAATCCCTTCTGTAACACTTCTGGACACCACAGTCTTAAGACCCTCTTGTCCAGCATGCGCACAGACATTCTGATACATTGTTATATGTCCCTGCGCATATTTTCCATAACCTCAGCCTTTCAACTTTTCATGGTTGGGCTATGGGGTTTCTTCCCACTATGCATTTTTCTCATAATTCAAAACTGCTATGGGTTATATTCAGTGACATTCTATACTCAATGGACCTAAGTGGTTTCATTGCTTTCGTCCCTGATTCTTATCCCAGTTCGAACTAGGACCTAATCTCCTTCGACTCATGCTCGCAATTCCTTAGGGTTATAAAGTTTCTCCTGAAAGCTGTCAACCCATTATGCATCTATTGCACTCCAGCATAGTTTCTCATAAACTTCCTGGACGTTGCACCCATGAGTTATGCCCTTATGCCTTCCAATACTGCTTTTGCAACAATTCTTTGTGCATACAGACAGACAGCATAGGGACAATGTGCTTTCCAACTCATAAGCACGCATTACCTCTTAGCTGCTCTGCTAGACAGCTGCGCAGCTCTACCCTTGGCCCTTGTTCACTTCATGCGTCCTTGGGCCACATATCTAAGAGATTTAATGAACGCTCTATCAGACCTTCTCCACGTAGGTTCTATCCTCTCGAATGGTCTCAATTACATGTGTACAGGGCAAATCTTTTAACGCTGAGTTTAACTAAACTTTCCTCGGCGTCTGCATCATTCCATACGATGCACAGGTTCTGCTCCCTTCACATGTTTCCTATGCGTTCCCTTAGATGCCTTTTCTTCCATCAAAGGCCTCTTCAATATATCTCTTCTGCTGCCTCTCGTAGCCAGCATTCTTCTAATGTTGAACTGGGATGGGGTTCAGTATTCTTTTCCTCACTCCCTGACTGAGATCAGTATGCTTTCCCATACTTCTCAATCCATCATATCAGTAACCTTTTATTCTCTCACCAGTCAGTCCCAAATCATAGACTTACTGATGTTCTTAGGTTCTGGTAGCGTCACAAAACCTTCTAAACATAAATCTTGCCGTTTAATATGGCAGGCTTTACCTCCTGACGCTAAAAAAAAAAAAAAAAGAGGTATTACCCCTTTTACTTTTCCACCATTTTTTCTTACTCCTTCGGATTCTGTTCTCCAGACATCCTCCACATAGATACACCTTTCTCTTAGGAGGTGTATCGTTTTGGGAGTTGGGTTCCCGTTTTCGGTAATCCTCTCTGAGTCGGCTTACCATGGATTATCCACTGATCAAGCCGCCTCTATTTCTCTAATCACGGAATGAACATATATATTCTCCTTATAAGTCTCATACATTCTACGTTTGAGCCTTTCCATTCCTCTCTTCCACAGTTTGGCAAGGGAACTTCTTTCCCTCTTAATGTCATTCCTGCCAGCAGGGTCCGTGAGTTATGCACTCTTTCCATACTCACCTGACTCCGTTCCTGTGCCACTGAGTAGTTCTACGCATTCAACTTTCTATCCTTTTCAGGTAGATGTTGTATCTCCTTTCCTCAGGAAATACTCTATTAATTTTTCCTAACCTCTCTCTCTCGCCCTAGGGAGAGACTGGGTTTTCCACATTCCTGGACAGTAATGCTGCGCTTACATTCTATCTACATTGCACTGCATTCCATGTGAATTCCACTTGACTCTTTCCTTCATGCAAGGGTCAAGCTGCTACTTCCAGTGGCCACACAGACCTAATCCTTCTGATTAAGTGGTCTATATTTCCTTTCCTACCAACAAGCAGACATTTCACTACAACACTGTGGGTATCCACATACTGTTGTGTCCGTCTTAGCCTTAACAGCTTCCCTTTGGTTACTGCTGCTTGTACTTTTTTATCAGGTTGCAGCCTGGAGTCCTCTCCATACCTTCGCAGCCTATTATTGCTTACATTTGACTAGCCGGCATGCTCCATGTTTGGCCAGTCCGCCTACTCTTACTTTTTTCAATTCACTACCCAACATCCTTCCATGAACCCATTATGGTGTTGCGGATGCCCTCCGTTCCCATTTCCACCTCAGTCGTTACGCCTTTGCGCATCTGCGGTGTATCTGGTGCATTCCCGGGCATCCTCAGCTCGGTACTCACCCATTTGTGAGGACTACCATCCTGCTTGTCCTGTGAGAAAGCAAATGTTGCTTACCTGATGTAACAGGTGTTCTCACAGGACAGCAGGATGTTAGTCCTCACGAAACCCGCCCGCCACCCCGCGGAGTTGGGTCTGTATACTTTTATTTTAGTTTCGCTTGCGCTTTTTAGCTATAAGACGAGACTGAGGGAGACACCTGTGGCTCACAGGGATAATTGCAGGCTGGGCATGCTCAGTGCACCCAGTGTGCTAGTGTCAGTCAAAGCTTGTTGAAACTTTGACAGAAAAGTTTTCCGTACAGGGCTCCATCCTCGATGTCACCCATTTGTGAGGACTAACATCCTGCTGTCCTGTGAGAACACCTGTTACATCAGGTAAGCAACATTTGCTATCTGACGAAGAGGAGTCTGTCCTCAAAAGCTCATGCTTAAAAATAAATACAAAATAATGCTACCTGGGTAAATTATGACAAGTCTAGAAATCTAAGACAAGGAGCTGGCTCTATGCCAGGGGTGGGCAATTCCAGTGCTCGAGGGCCACAAACCTGTCGAGGTTTTAGGATATGCTAATGAATATGCATGACATAGATTTGCATACAACTGAGGCAGAGTGCATGCAAATCTCTCTCATGCATATTCATTAGGGATATCCTGAAAACCAGACTGGTTTGTGGCCCTCGAGGACCGGAATTGCCCACCCCTGCTCTATGCAGTAGTCATTGGATCACAAAACCGCAGAGCAATCAGAGATTCTGAGACTATGAAGTATGTAACATATTCACAGTCTCCCCTTTTTTTAGCAACCTCACAGAAGAAAAAGTGTTAGTTTGTGGCTTTAGGAGCCTCTGTTAAAGGGACTGGTGTTTACTGGAAAGAACAACTTTTCATACACTTTATTTGAAGCAGACTGCTATTAAAGAGCCATAGAAAGGAAAACTATTCATTAACTTTGTACAAGATGGGTAACTTTAATCCTATTGCTTGTACAAGATTATCAAAGGTGAATTACTGCATAATATTAGCATGAATATGTAACTTTTTATGTCTAGAGCTACAATCATGTCCAAGAAGTGGAACTGGGGCAGAATAACAGAACAACTGTAAGTGAAATTCTGCTCATGAATTGCTGGGTTGGCCAGGATAAGTAGGAAGGTACCCTGATAATGCAGGGTTTTTTTGTATAAAACATGTCATTATCTTAAAACCTACTACAGAAAGGCAGACAACCATTCATATCGACCTCTGAATTCATACCTGCAAGCAGGGGTAGACTGCTTATTTGCACAATAGAGCAGTACCACAGCACTTTCCTCTTAGCCTCAGATGGGTGGTTAAGGGCCAATGACTCTCATTGCCTTAGCACAGATCACTGTTTGTCTGTCCCAGCATGCAAAGATGCATATTTGCCTATCAGCAAATATGCATGTTTTGCTTATGCTTGTTTTGGAAAGATTTTTAAGTGAGAAAATCTCTTGTTAAGCAATGTTCCCATCATATTGCATCCAGTTACATATTGAGATTGTATCCATTGACAAGTGTATAAACTTTAGCTGTAAGAAGTCATTGATTTAACCCGCATGCTTAAGCACAGCAGCAGTTCAGCTTACTTAACTTTACTTGGCTGCTCGAGAGCAGTGAGATTAAGTAGAAAATGTCACTGGTTTAAAAGCTGATTAATGAACAATCTGTTACAAACAGTGAACGCCCACTGTATGCTTAATGTAACTTGATTCATAAACCAAGGCAGTCATCTGGCTGCTTAGTAGGATTTGTTGTCTTATCTTTTCCTCACCTCTCTGGCATGGAACTTATGACAATGAATGTATTCTATTATCTATTATGATTTTTTTTTTTTTTTGCTTTCATTAAATTCTTCTTGTTCTTATATTTGTGCTGGTAAATTATGTGCACAAATCCCTATAAGAATGAGTCACCTGGGGAAAGATGGCTGCCTGAGCAGACGACAACCACGCTGCTCCGTTCTTCGTTTCCCTACAAACGCTTATTCTTTAGTTATGCCTCACAAACGGGCCAATACAGTAAGATGCGTGGGAGAGCCGGCGAGTGCCCGCTCTCCTGACGCGTGCCCAGGCCACTCTCCTGGGCGCGCGATTCAGTAAATAAAGATATGCAAATTAGGGCCCGCGGTAAAAGGAGGCGCTAGGGACACTAATGCTTCGCTAGTGCCTCCTTTTTGACAGAAGCAGCGGCTGTCAGCGGGTTTGACAGCCTACACTCAATTTTACCGGCGTCGGTTCTCGAACCCACTGACAGCCACGGGTTTGAAAACGGACGCTGGCATAATTGAGCGTCCGTCTTCCAGGCCGCGGGCAAATTTAACTTTTTTTTTTTTAATTTACAATTTTTTTTTTATTTTAGGGGCCTCCGACTTAATATCGCTATGATATTAAGTCAGAGGGTGTACAGAACAGCATTTTTTTCTGCTTTTCTGTACACTTTCCTGGTGCCAGCCGAAATTAACTCCTGCCTTTGGCAGGCTTTAATTTCTGAAAGTAAAATGTGCGGCTTGGCTAACATTTTACGTTCTATATCACGCGGGAATAACTAATGGGCCCATCAACATGCATTTACATGTTGTGGGCGCTATTAGTTTCGGGGGGAGTTTGGACATGCGTTTTCCACACGCTATTTCCCCTTGCTGTATAAGGGGTAAAAATAGCATTTTGAAAACGCGCGTCCAAATGGGGGCTAATGATGCACTCGGCCTGAGCACACTTTACTGCATCAGCCTGAAAAGGAAGGGGAAGATTAAAATTTACCCGGCCAAATTCAATGTTCCCTTGGACCAGCGTTTTATATCCAAATTTGCTGTCTCTTCCCCGGACATTAGGGCATCAAGTCCCGCTGGCACGATGGGGAGAGGAGCCCCATTGTAGCCTGGGGAAATCTCCTTGAGCTCACCGGATCCAAGGCAACCTCCTCTGACTTCTCCAGGCGGCGTCGTCACTGCTGGGGTGCGGGATGATGACATCACAGAGCAGCCTCAGTCAGCCGGTATTGCTGGTGTTTGCCTGGACAAGGAACTGGCTCCCCTGCATGTTGTGCAGACCGAGGCTCCCGAGGAGAGAGGTGCAGTCAGTGGAGCAAATTCCTCATTGGTACCAGAGGGGAATGAATTGGTGCAGGATGTAGGAATGAATAATCTACAGACCTCTGGGATTTGATTGCAGGTATGTCCTCTACATTTAAGGAACAGCCTTGTCGATTAGAAGCTGTTGCCAAAAAATTGGACTCAGTAGCCAGTGACCACTAACAGGTGCTTCAAGAGCACTCCCAGTCCATTCAATCCTTAAGAAAGGATGTTAAATGTCTTCAAGACTCCTCTGTTATAACTATGCGTGACCGCATGATTTCCTCGAGAAGATTGGAATCTATTGACAATTTCCTGAGACATTTAAATTTGAGGCTGCTGAACTTTCCTAAAATTCTGGGTGAAATACCTTTAATAACTTTTAAACGATATTTACAAGATATCCTAAATATTCCCTCCGAGCAAGTTCCCGCTGTAAAGAAGATCCTTTTTCTGCCTCAGAGATTAGGTCCTATGCAGATTTCGGTAGCTAATAGGGCAGATATCTCAAATCTAACTGAATACCTTGAAAATTCAAATGTGGAAATTACAGAAAGAGCTGTATTGTGAATTGTTTTTCTGACGATTGAAAATATCGTAAGATATTTTCAAACTTGTCAGAAATTGGGGGCTCCCCGAACCCGATAGGAAAACCCCACGAAATTGTTCGTGGGGTTCTCTTATCGTTTTGGGGGAGGGCTGGAAAAATGGAACACAAAAACAACCCCTAAACCCACCCCGACCCTTTAAAACACATCTTTTAGCATCCCCCCACCCTCCTGACCCCCCAAAACTTTTTTAAAGTACCTGATGGTCCAGTAGGGATCCTGGGAGTAATCTCCTGCTCTCGGGACGTCGGCTGCCACTAATCAAAATGGCGCCAATGGCCCTTTGGCCTTACCATGTGACAGGGGCTATCGGTGCCATTGGCCGGCCCCTGTCACATGGTAGGAGCAATGGATGGCCCACGCCATTTTTAAAGATGGCACCCGCTGTCCATTGCTCCTACCATGTGACAGGGGCCGGCCAATGGCACCGATAGCCCCTGTCACATGGTAAGGGCAAAGGGCCATCGGCGCCATTTTGATTAGTGGTAGCCGAATGCCCGAGAGCGGGAGATCGCTCCCGGGACCCTCACTGGACCACCAAGTACTTTTAAAATGTTTTGGGGGGGGGCCTCAGGAGGGTGGGGGAAGCTAAAGGATGTGTTTTAAAGGGTCGGGGTGGGTTTTTTGTTTATCGGCTCTGGCGCAGCTGATAAAAAAAAAAAAAAAAGATTGGACCGCACGCAAAAAATTTCCATATAGTCCCCGAACCCGGAATCTGAACCGATTCCGGTCCCAATTCGCATCTCTACGATATTGTTTGTTTCCTTTTTCTCTGAACATGACCTAAGATATGTGATGAGATGTTATTTTAAGAATCTAATTGCTCCATACTTTGGAGATCCTGTCTGGATCTATCCAGATCTGGCAAGACCAACTCAATTACGTCGCAGAGCTTTTTTATTAATGCGTCAGGAAGTAATAACTTTAGGAGCAACTTTCAGTTACATTATCCTTGTAGGTGTACAATTAAGCTCTCTGGTAACACTTATGATTTTTTTTTAATCCAGAGCAATTAGAGGAGTTCCTGATAGAGATGTGAATCGTGAGATCGATCGTCTTAATGATCGATTTTGGCTGGGGGGGGGGGGGGAGGGATTCAGATTGTCGCGGTTTTGTTTTTTTTAAAATCGTGTAAATCGTAAATCGGGGGAGGGCGGGAAAACCGGCACACTAAAACAACCCTAAAACCCACCCCGACCCTTTAAAATAAATCCCCCACCCTCCCTAACCCCCCCCCAAAATGTCTGAAATTACCTGGGGTCCAGTGGGGGGGTCCCCGGTGTGATCTTCCACTCTCGGGCCACGGGTGCGTTAATAGAAATGGCGCTGGCGCTACCTTTGCCCTGTCATATGACAGGGCAAAGTTAGCGCCGGCGCCATTTTGGTTCCTGTCCCCCGACGTCACGAGCGCAGGAGATCGCTCCCGGACCCCCGCTGGACCCCCAGGGACTTTTGGCCAGCTTGGGGGGGGCCTCCTGACCCCCACAAGACTTGCCAAAAGTCCAGCGGGGGTCTGGAAGCGACCTCCTGCACTCGAATCGTATTTGCCGTATTGCAAAATGGCGCTGGCCGTATGGCCGGCGCCATTTTGCAATACAGAAAATACGGCATTTTGTAAAATGGCGCTGGCCGTATGGCCATTTTGCAATATGGCAAATACGATTCGAGTGCAGGAGGTCGCTTCTGGACCCCCGCTGGACTTTTGGCAAGTCTTGTGGGGGTCAGGAGGCCCCCCAAGCTGCCCAAAAGTCCCTGGGGGTCCAGGAGCGATCTCCTGTGCTCGTGACGTCGGGGGATAGGAACCAAAATGGCGCCGGCGCTACCTTGCAAAGGTAGCGCCGGCGCCATTTCTATTAACGCACCCGTGGCCCGAGAGTGGAAGATCACAGCGGGACCCCCCCACTGGACCCCAGGTAATTTAAGACTTTGGGGGGGGGGTTCGGGAGGGTGGGGGATTTATTTTAAAGGGTCGGGGTGGGTTTTAGGGTTGTTTTAGTGTGCCGGTTTTCCCCCCCCTCCCCCTTCCCCCGATTTACGATTTTTGACGATAAATCGGGGGAATTCCTAGTGTATATCGCCTCTAACGATTTTTGACGATTTAAAATATATCGGACGATATTTTAAATCGTCAAAAAATGATTCACATCCCTAGTTCCTGAATAGTAGAGTACAAAATCCTGTAACCAATCAATAGTGTGGACCATTATAATATGTCTTGGGGTATCATGCAGCATTTTGCTTCTGTATTAGTTTCATTGAAGCTCCTCTGTTTATTCTTTAATAAATTATTTCTCCCTCAATGTTTCTTGTTTGGAAAATAAGAGAATGATCATTTCTTTCGCTAAATGTATTAGAGATTACTTAATTAATGTCTCTTAAGTTACATTACAACATGAATCTTTGTTTAATATATGAAAAAGATTGATAAATAAAAAATTTAAAAAAAGGAATGAACCCAGAAAAGAGGCTGAGGGGAAAAGCTATCTAGGGAGGTCAAGTGCATATGTTATATGCTATCTTGAGTTTGAAAAGAGACTCCTTGGGACCTGAATAGAGGTAACTAGGTTGCTGAGTGTATAATAATGGTTTCTTTTTGTGACATTTTTTTTTTTAAACAAAATATATCAAATTTTGTTTGTTTTCATTTTATTTTCAAAACATGGTGGCTGGCATTTACTTCATCCCTTGGTCTAAGGGAACAGGAGCAGACCCCAGTTGCTCCTGTCACACCAGCTCTCAGTCTCAAAATGGTGCTGGCTGGCCTGGAGACCAGCACCATTTTGTTGTCCGGAGATAGGGAGATACCCCTGTACAATAAAAATGGCGCTAGTCTCAGGGCCAGCCGGTGCCATTTTGGGATGGAGACATGGTGAAACGGAAGCGACTGGGGATTGGTTCCTGGCCCTTAAACCTGCAGATTGAGTAAGTGATTGGTGTATGTCCAGGAAAGCCTTGTGGGTACTGTGGGGCGCTTTGGAGGTGGCAGCAGCAGCATCAGAGGGGAAGAGGGCAGACTGACCAGACATTTTTTTTATTTTTGTTTTGTTTTTCAGAAGAAGGTTTATTTTTTTTATTTCTTAGTTATTTCATTTTAAATAGAGGAAATGAAACAAACAAAAAGAACAAACCAAAAAATGTTCAATGCACAGCCCTATGGCTTAGCAAGGTACAAAGCACAAAGATCTGCTAGCATAGAATATACATAAGTGAGTTCCCAGGTCCACATAAGACAACGTGATTTGTCCAAGGACACAAGGTGTCATTGCAAGAAGTAGGATTTAAACCTACAGCTCACAACAGCATTGAACACATCAACTCAGTTTAGCAAGGGGCAGGAGCAGTGGGAAATGAAGCTTCATCTACCCCACAGAAGAGCTCCATCTCTGCCACATCTACCATTCAAGACTCAACACAGGGCGTCCCCAGCAGTCATGCCATCATATATGCCTTATATATAGCACAACTGCCAGGATCCTGGGACTTTGCCCAGTACATCCATCAGCCACTTTGAGAAAGCGGCTGATAATATGATATATGATTAAAAAAAAAACTCTTCTCACGTTCCAAGATTCAGCACAGTACAAGGATACTGCTTGCCTTCAGACATGTAGTCAAACATAGCAAATACAAAGAAAATAATTCTTCTCCCCCCCACCTCCCTTCAAAGTGACCACAGAAAACTGACAAATTCAATATTTCCAGTAAAATTTCTGGTAGGTTTTAATGGTATGTGAACATAATTGATGGGTATGGATGCAGGAATATGATTGTATATGTACAAAGAGGGAACAGAATTCATACGTGAGGGGAGAGGAAGACGCGATATGAATGAAAGGCAGGTGTGTTTGTGATTAGTGAATATTATGCTATTTGTATAGTAGGTAGAATTAGCTAAAGTATTCTTAAAAAGACGAGTGCCAAGATATCTAGTATAGGAAGCGGTATCATCTATATAAAACCAGCAAAAAAGACTGCAAAAATGATGCTTTTTAAATCTCTGTCCTGAGCCTTCTTTCATATTCCATGTTAATGGAATGAGAGAGAATAAAAAAGGCAGATGGTGGATGATTTCAACACATCTTCTCCCTAGAACATATTATTTTTAATTAAAACATTTTGTTTTACCTACTTTATCTTATATCCTAGGCAGGGTACAGATGGCATTCATAAAAATATTCAATAATAGGGAGGTACATGGAAACAAATGTTTCTTTTTTGTTGTTTCATTTGTTTATATTTTTTATCATTTTGTTTGATGTTTATTCTGATTTGTTTTATTTATTTGAAATGAAATAAACCACCAAAGCAAGAACAAAAATGGAAAAAAAAAAGGAAAATCAAACTGAAATGAAAGGGCAGGGTATCCTCCCCCTTCTGCTGCCACTACCCCCACACGGGCTCGGCGTGAAAGGATATGCATACCATGTATTTGTATGGTGGGCATACCCGGGGGGGCGGCGGCAGCAACAGTAGAGGCCACAGAGCCACCAGCAGAGCCCAACCTACTGGAGGCTAAAGAGGAAAAGAGGCTGCCAGCTGCTGGCAAAGTTTAATCCACTGGCGGCTGAAGAGAAAATATTGCGCTGCCACAGTGTTCCCTGAAAATATACCACGTGTGCGCTCACGCACAACTTTTCCTACTTCAGTGACAACTCCCCCCCCCCCCCCCAGGGCTAATCAGAAGAGGAGCCTGCTGGGCCATGGTGGAGCTCATCCCACCTCGACCTGAAGAGAAGAGGACCCCATGGGGCTATGGTGGAGCTCATCCTACTACAGCCTGAAGAAAAGAGGAGCCCGAGGACAATGATGGAGCTCATCCCACCAGGCCTGAAGAGAATAGGAGGCCACGTATGTGTGTGTCCGAGTCTATATGAGAGCTTATGTATGTGTGTATGTCTGTGCGCGAGCCTTTGTGTGTCTGTTTGAAAGCGTGTGTGTGTGTATGTGTGTGTGCGCATGGCTGTGTGACAGCCTGCATGCATGTGTGTCTGTGTGAAAGCTTGTGTGTGTGGGTGTGGGTGTGAGACAGCCTGTATGCATGTGTGTGGCCATGAGAGAGCCTATGTGCTTGTTTTGTTGTCTTTAAGTGCCTGTGTTTATGTGTATATGTATGTATGCGCCTGTGAGAGCCTATATATCACATACACACATTGGGGCGGATTTTAAAAGGGTTATGCGCATAACCCTTAAAACCCTCCCCCCTGCGCGCGCAAGCCCCAGGACGCGCGTATGTCCCAGGGCTTGCAAAAATGGGCGGGGCCGCGGTCTGGGGCATGTCCGGGGGCATGGCGGCGGTCCGGGGGCATGGCCGAGTGCCTCGACACAGCGGTCTGTGTCGGGGCCTGCCGCACCGGCAGACAACCTGCGTGCGCAGGTTGCGCCTGCCAGAGGCAGGCATAACTCAACAAAATAAAGTAGGGGGGATTTAGGTAGGGCTGGGGGGTGGATTAGATAGGGGAAGGGAGGGAAAGGTGGGGGGGGGCGGGAAACAAAAAAAAAGTTCCCTCCAAGGCCGCTCCGATTTCGGAGCGGCCTTGGAGGGAACGGGGAAAGCCATCAGGCCTCCCCTAGGGCTCGGTGCACACAAGGTGCACATGTGTGCACCCCCTTGTGTGTGCCGATCCCGGATTTTATAACATGCGCGCGGCAGCGCGTGCATGTTATAAAATCGGGTGTACATATGTGCGCGCCGGGTAGTGTGCACAAATGTACCCCCCACGCATAATTTTAAAAATCTGCTCCATGTGAGGGAGAGAGAAAGTATGTGAGAGCATAGGCATGTATATGAGACAGGAAGTGTGTAAAGAATCAATGTATTATTGTGTATATTTGTGTGAAAGAGAGAAGATAAAGTTTGTATGACCCTATCTCCCCAAATTCACAAAAATCTCAGGGTGACTAGAAATCAAAAGATCCCAAGCATGGAGAGCAGGAGATTTTTTAATCCTTATTAGTTTTAATTATTGGGTGTAATTTGATGTTTTTGCTGTTTTGAAATATTTTATTGTTTTTTGGGGAAATATTAGAACATTTTTCAGTTATTGGATTTTTATAAATATTGTATTGGTGTTTGGGAAATTTTGGATATTCTATTCATTAACTGGTTTGAAATATTTATTCTTTTTATGAATTTTATGAATTTGATTTTACTCTTATTATGTTTTAATTTCTCGATGTATTATTTAATGTTTTATGAAGAATGGTAATGTTTTTGTTTATCCATTGTTGCTCTGCATATAGAGGCTGGCTTGTTGTGGGTTCCAGTTTAGTTCTTTTCAGCATGTTTCTATTTATACTTTCTGGACTCTTTATTCTGTATTTGGTCAGGGTTTGTCTGTATTCTGCATATGTGACCGAGGTGAACTATTTTTCTGGCATGTAGTTTCTGTGTAAGGATTTATAGCAGCCTGGCTTGTTCTGTTTTCCAAATAGGAGGTGTATTGGTGTTCTAGGACCTGGTGCAATATTTACAGTGTTGCCTTTTCATAGATAAGGTTGCTACTGTTTGAATCCTGGCAATTATGGTTGTTTTGGTATGGGAGGTTTAGTATATTGTAATGGTAATTATTTTGATTCATGGCTTTCTGAGGCGCATTTATAAATTCCATAGGAGTTCAAAGTGTTTTTTATGCAGAGTTTTCTAGTTGGCACCACAGCAGTGTATGTAAATATAATATATATGATGTAAGTGATATTTTGCCTCAGAAGGCTGTACTTTTGAATGCTCTTTTTCATGTAAAATTTGTTACAAGTACATAATTACATTTTGTGTGCCTAAAGAAGGTGTGGGAGTTTGGGAGGTGTTGTGGGTGCAAGACTGTAAGGTTTCCCTAGGGTATGTAATACCCTTTCCTTAATCATGAGTTCTGTGGAGGAGTGTTGGGCTTTATTTAAAAAATATAGATTGCTGGAGGGAGCTGGGCTTTATTTGATGGGCCTGGGACAGAGACTAAATGAATCGTAGTGGGGGAGGGGACAGCACAGTGATTGTTTGCACAGAGCAGCAACAAAACTAGCATCGGCCATGCCCCCCTCCCCCCCAGCAGGTCTGAAATAAAAAATTTACCCATCAAACTTTTATTCTGTTCCTCTCTGGACCCATCTTACCCCATCTGTGGGTATCAAGAATTCCAGATGGGGTAGAAGTAATCCTCATTTTCTACTAGATAGTTAGATAGATTTATTTATAGTCTGTATTTCAGACACTTCGTAGCAGAATACATTCAGGTACTGTAGGTATTTCCCTGTCCCTAGAGAGCTCAAAATCTAACTGGGTCATTTTTCAAATCATGTTAGGGAGCTTTCGTGCATGTTTCGGTGTTATTGTGTGCGATAACGGTGTAAATCATGCGATAAACAGTGCATCGCACATTGCGTATGCAAAATATAAATTATTATTCAAGTGGGAGGAGTCTGGGTGGCGTTTATGGAAACTGGGGTTTCTTAACAAGGTGTGCGGGATCTTTCGCGGGATCTATCGCGGGAAATAACTATACCTTTTTTAGTTGTGGTACGGTGGAAAAAATTTAATCGCTCGTGATATTGCGCATTGTGCTATTATCAAGGCGATTATCGCATGTGAAAAAAAATGGTCACTGACACACCTACCAGGCCTTCCAGGCCCAATAAAAACATCTATTATTACTTGTTCCACCTCCCTAACCCCATATTATTGTTTGCAAGTATTATTGTCATGGCATACTGGATGCCTTGACCCGCTTGCCGCAGAAGACAACATGGGAAACCCCAAGAATCTCATCAACAGGCAAGGCTTGTTCCATGGCCTCCTAGGATCGTACCACCAGTGCACACAGAGCCACGGGTTCCGTGGGCTCTGGGCGTGGGCCACCATCTGGCATGCAGGAGGCTACGGCATAGGATATACAGGGAGTAGATCTTTCCTCCACGAACATCCTTACTGGGCATGCCAGAGGACTGTGTGGTTAGCAGGTATTGGCTGAGCTCTCGTGCAATCCTGGAATTATATGTAGAGATCCAAGGGGATCTGGATCCGGTCACTGAAAGGTCCCATGCTGTGCCTGGACTCACCAAATTGTTGGCTGCCCTGAATTTCATATGAGTGTCTCCTTTCATACCATAGTAAGGGTTGGTGGGGGGGATGTCCCAAAGCACTTTCTCACGCTGTCTTAACCAGGTGATTGAAGCAGTTAATGACCGCATTCCTCACTACATTAAATTACCTTATGACAGGCAGGACTTGATGTACTTGAAGAGAGGTTTTTATGCCTTCACACACTTTCCCAGTGTTGTCAGAGCAATCGACTGCACTCACGTGGCCATCATTCCACCTCGTCTGAGGAAGGAGATGTACCGCAACAGAAAGCTTTTCCTCTCCATCAACGTGCAAGTGGTCTGCGATGCTGGAATACACCTACTGAACGTCATGCCCAGGTTTCTGGGAGCTGTGCACAATTTCTTTATACTTAGCCAATCAGCCATTTTGACAATTTTGAGGCTGGTATGTACGGTGATGCTTGGCTCGTAGGTAAGACACACTTTTCTTTCTGTATTCCAATGTTTACTATTTGTTTGTGCCTAATGGCACCCAAAAGGGTGTGCCTGCAGGGAAGGAAAGGATCAGTGGCATGACACGTGACTGATAGATTCACGTATGCAGCCCATTGGCCCTAGTCATAGCTTTTTATCCCCATGCTTCATAGTGTGGCAAACCTTTACACAAACAATGCATGTGACTTTAAGATCACAAAGTAAGCAGGCACTATATATTTAGAAGGTTTTCATAACCTAAATGCCACCATTTCTATCCTTCCCTGGGGTGCCAATTTAATATCCCAGGTGATTCACAAGATTTAACTGTCCACACTAGCGCCACAGTACCATAACATGCGGTGCCTTACAGAGGTGTGAGGAAGATTGTCACACACTGTTTATGTATAGACTCACATACCTATAGTACAATCACTATCCTGTGTATGTTGATGGCCTTCCATATTTCCTGTATGTGGTCTCTCACGCAGCACATATACTGGCCTACAACAAGGTGGTAGGCACTTAGGTTACACAAATCAACCTTAAAAGCTCAGCTTCGGAAAAACCTTATAGAACGCTACTTTGCATGATAGGCCTCTCCTACAACTTACCCTTCCATGGGAGGTAGTTCAGAAGCATGATTGCTTTTTCTCTCTGCGCTACTATCCATCTTTCTCACATTGCTACCATGTGTAGGTCACTATCAAACAGAAAACACGTATGCCTACTTAACATTTTTCTTCACAAAGTGCCAGTATACTGTAGAACAAAAACGGTGGTGCAAGTAAAGATAACATCAAAGACATTTAGCTGCCACCATGTGTTCTTCATGATAGTTACACTAAAAGAGGCATGTGTTGCCCAAAACTTTGTGGCCTAGCTAGCATGATCTGCCTTGCCAGCCTTCCCCAGCGGAATGCATCCTACCGCTTATAAGTGTGTGATATTGGCCCACCTATGTGCTGCCACCACAGCTTCTCCTGGAGCATTGAGAGCATGAGATGTAGAAATGCTATAAATGGTAAATAACTGTGAACCTTAAGAACGCACATGTGAAAGGTAAAGGTACATAGTTAAAGGTTTCACTAACCTCTCCTAAGGCTGGTTACAGCCTTATTCCAAGGTGCTGAAAGTTGTGTATGTGAGGTGCTACAGCTGTATCGTGTCTGCTTACTGACACATGGCCATGGCCACAAAGAGGTCACAACACAGCCTTGTCACTTAAAGCAAAATGAATTGCAACTGCATCCACATTGACAGCATATGTTGATCCAGTCTAGGTTTTACAGCCATGCATGCAAGTATTAATAGTCTTGGTTAGCCATGTCACACCCTTAGGCTAATCACATGAAATGCCTGCACGTTATGGTTTCCAAGCCAGCACAGGATTAACCAGTAACAAAGAATGAACATATTTAGCAAGAGTTATGCACACATGATATTGCTGTAGTTGCACCCTTTCCATTTGATCCTTGCCGAAAGTGCCATAGCCTCTCTGCCATAGCCTCTCTGCCATAGCCTCTCTGCCAACTTCTCACCTCTCTGCCAACTTCTCACCGACCTCAATCTAAAGTATTTCCTTTACGCAGATGATATCCAAATTATCATCCCCATCAAAGACACATACTCTAAAACTCTTGACTACTGGGAATCATGCCACCAGAAAATCAAACAATTACTAAACAGCTTACACCTCATCTTAAACTCATCCAAGACTGAAATCCTACTCATCTCTCCTGAAAACAATAACACTAATACTACTTTTCCTACCAACCTACCTACCACACAAGTTAGAGACTTAGGAGTGATAATTGACAACCGGCTAAACTTCAAGGCACATATCAACAAAACAACCAAAGACTGCTTCTATAAACTCCAGGTTCTGAAGAGGATAAGACCTCTTTTCCATGCTCAAGACTTCAGATCAATCATCCAAGCAGTCATTTTTTCAAAAATAGACTATTGCAATTCCCTATTGCTAGGTCTGCCCTCATCCTATTCCAAACCATTACAGATGGTTCAAAACTCAGCAGCCCGATTACTAACAGGCGCAAGAAAGAGAGACCACATATCTCCCATTCTGAAAGAGCTACATTGGCTACCCGTACACTTCCGTATCATGTACAAAGCCATATGCATCATCTTCAAAACTATTCATCAGCACATCTCCCTCGATCTACAAATCCCCCTCCAAGTATACAACTCGACAAGACCGACCAGAGATGTTCACAGAGGCGCCCTCAAAGTTCCCCCTGCGAAAATGACCAGACACATCACCTTAAGAGATCGTGCCACCTCCACAGCTGGCCCTTCCCTGTGGAATTCCATTCCTACAGACCTCAGACTGGAACCCTGCCTCTTAACTTTTAGGAAAAGACTTAAGACTTGGTTATTCAAGCAAGCTTTCCAAGACACAATCTAATAACACAATTCAAGGACATATTCCAAGGACTCCACAAAACTCTCAACCACTAATCATGCCTTTTGTACATAGCATTTAATTTATTTATACCGTTTAACCGTTTATTCTTTCCTATCTCTTCCTTCTTCTCCAAGTTCTGCTACCCTTGTTATTTGTAACTGTTTCTTCGGTCACCACAGTTCGAATTGATGTATTTAATGCACTCCCGTTCCATGTAAACCAGCAAGATATGTTTTCATGATTGCCGGTATATAAAAACCTTAAATAAATAAATAAATAAAAATAGCCATGTGGTCCCATAGACACTTTGCACAGCTCCTAACCAGCTAAACTTCATCTTGGGGTTTGCATGCACCCCAACACACATGCACACCACTGCACATAGCTACGCAGTTTCTAAAATATACTTGTCTGTCGTGATGTCATGTATGTAGTGTTAGTTTCTTGGTGAGGCTACAGCAGGATTAGGTATCAGATAGTGTCCTGCCTTCAAGTGTCATTTGCAGTGACCACTGACATGTAACTGTCACAGGTTATTTTCTAACTACTCTTACATCATCCACGTGGATCAAGAACAAAGGTATATCTCATATAGGCCAACAGTAAGGTGTGTTTCAACCTCCTGCCTTCAACTGTCCCCTGATATGTATCGTTACTCAGATATAAAGAAGTCATGTACCTGCTAGGAAATTGTGCCTTGTGCATAAATGACATTAATACGGTGCTGGTGTATGCACATATGTATGACCATTTAACATATATTGATTATTACACTTTTACATGTACCAAGAATCTCTTACAGTGCAGCTGCCACATATGAGCACTGGGAAAGTACATAGGCTGAGCAGTCGTGGCCCAAATTGTTTGTTGACAGTTCCTCTATGAAAACCACAAACATTTCAATATTTTTATGGTTGCATGCCCTTGCTGATGCACAGGTGTCACCACTGTTGGGGAATCAGGAAGAGATGCTATCCTTTAGGCCGAGCCTCAAGTGCTGTAAATTTCTTCTACTACTTGTTCAGAGAATGGCAGGTGTGCTGCTCCACAAGCAATGAATTGGTCTGTGCATAGCATTAGGGGTAGAGAAAATATTGTTAGCTGAAGAGGTCCAGAGCTTAATAGTTGGCCACATAGTAAAGGGCACATAGTGCTGAATCTAGGCCTAAATTTTGTACCTGAGACAATGGAGGTTGAAGTGACTTACCCAAGGTCCCATTTTCAATGTGACATAGGTTGCAATGCTGAATATACAGCACTAGTTAGCCAGTTATGTATGACCAGCTACCTAGCAGAGCTGCAGGGCAGCCAGATATGGACCTCAGAGTGTCTGTGGTGGCTCCACCTCCTGATCACCCTACATTTTTTTTCAAGCTATGTGGATATCTTTTAGTCAGTCCTTAATATCTCTTGAATAGACCATGTTACAACAGTTGCTGTTCAAGAAAATCTGAATATCTATTGCTGTTCAGCAAATGGAATCCCAAACTGCAAGGGATGGCTCGACCCCTATGACTTATTGATGACTATAAGTGATCACTAATTCATAATTTAACGCTGTCTTGCTTTCATTTAAATCAGGTTTGCTGTGCAATAGCTTTTTTTCAGTGGGTTGGTTTTATTTTAAAAAGCTTCTTTACTGGTTGCTATGAGCAACATATTCCTTTTTCACATTTACCATTTTTCTTTTACACTTCTTTCCTCTAGGGCTCAATATTTTACATTTATTGGTACTTGCCCTGCATTGGCAACTCTAGAGTTATTAGAAAGATCTAAATTCCAATGTCTGCCTATTATATTGTATTCATTGTGTTTATCATTTCTTCAAATCTATTCTTTTCAGCGCATGGTAGCATTGCTATTAATAACATTAGCCAAGATGTCTGTAGAAGTCATCAGAACTACGGACTGGTGCTATTTTACTGTATGGCAACATTTCAGAAAGACTCATGCCGGCTAGCGCAGGACCGCCCCCGCCCCCTGTTACCGCAAGATTCAAAGAGCCCGGCGGTTTTAGTAAATCCAGGCCTTTGTTTCCTAACTCTCCCACATTTTAGGCCCCTAAATTTAGGGACTCAGCCCTAGTACATTTTTTAAAAGGGCCAATTTAGGGTCCTAACTCCAAATGTCAGGAGCCTGAACCCTTTGAAAACTGACCTCAGTGTCTCCACTGAACCATGTTTCCAGCTTCCTTATGTCCCCCTTACCTCCCTCCATGAAAGGAGCTGTTTATTAGGGAAGGGTAAAAGTTGGTGAGGTTTTGAACAATTCTGTATTAGTATTACAAGGATAAAGCAAACATATTCTAAATTGAAAAGTTTTCTATATTCTAAGTGCATACTAGTGAGAGTGATTGTGAGGATGGGGTATGATTTCGGGGAGGTTATAAGGGAGGCAGGTATGGATAGTGTGCTGAGATGCTTGCGCAGTAAGAAGGGCCTGGTGCCTTTTAAATAGAGACGTGACGTGATGTGTGGCAGTGGCTGAGGTACTGACTTTTTGAATGCAGCTCTAAAAGAGTACAGTATGAACTCTCCTTTCTGACACTTCTTTCCTTTTCTGCTTCAGAGTTAAAGGAAAGAGAAAGGTGTGGCTTCAGTGACTTTTATCACGGGAGGAAAAGGAAAGAAAAATGACACATCTCCTCCCTGTGGTGAAGTGCACGTGCCCTACCAGGCAATCCAGGCAGGAGAAGAAAACCTGAAACAAAAAAGCAAACTAATCGTGGGGAAAGTAATGCGGGGAGGGCATGAACAGCTTCCCAGGAAAAGAGCTGAATGGAGAGCTCTGCTGAACCAGAGACTAAGCAAGGTAACCACATAGAGACTGAACCAGCGGGAGAATTTTCCTCTTTCAGGCTAAAGTTGTTTGTTTTGTGTACCCGTAGCAAGGAACCAGCTCAGTTTCTGTTTAAACCCTTACTATGGCCAGGAGGCAGACTGCATCCTCCTGGACCAGGATATTTCAGAGAAGTTGTTTTTGGAACCTGGAGAAAAATATTTATTTTGCACCTAAATTATTAAGTCCCACTTCAGATGATACCGCAAGAGTGAGAGCTTCATACATTCATAGAAGATCATGGGAGCAGTATATACAAGGGAAGCTGCTTGGGCTTGCTCCTGCTCTGAGCTGGAATACGTTTTTTTGGGGAAGAGGTTTCAGGGAGGCTAATAAAACCTATGTAACTGAGTGGGTGAATAAACTTTTGTAGGTTGGGCTATGGCAGAGGCAGAATGGAGCCCAGTACTAGAGAGTATGTAGTAGATCTGCTTCCTGTGTGCTTGGAGTATTTTTTTTTTTCAAGCCCATTTGAGTCGCTCTTTCTCCGTCCCAGACCAACTCAAGCTAAAGCCAGTCCAGTAGTTCAGTGGCAGTGCTGTGCACTGATGTGCAGACGACTTGGTTCAGTTTTCAGGCCAGGACTCTGGTCCCAGGACTAGTGATGCCGTAAAGCCTCAGCTATCATTCAGTAGTGACACCTTGAGGTCAAGTTTTTTGGGCCACTGTTTTTATTTTATGTATTATTTAATTTGTACATTTACATGTGTTTTATATGTTTTCCTTTTAATGTATTGCTGATGATATTTTCTTTTATTGTGTAAATCACCTTGACTTTTTGTAAAATCAGTATATCAAATAAAATAAACAAACTTAAATGATTACATATTCTCAAGGGAGCTGTGGTACATGACTTCTACCTAAAGACTATTGCTCCAGGAGTCTGTCTGATGGAGAGGAATAGAAAACTAGGGTATAAAATACCCAACTAATTACAAATGAAGGCTCATAGCACCAGGGCCGGTGCAAGGATATTAGGTACCCTAGGCAAACCTTCTGCCTTGCACCCCCTCCCCCAGTTCAGGCCCCGACTCCGATCTCATTCACTCAGACAGACTCCCTCTCTCACACGCACTTAGGTTCTTTGTCTCATTCACACACACACACACACACACACTTACACAGGCTCCCTCCCTCTCTCTCACTGACACCATTGCTCTCTCTTACACACTCAATCCCTCTCACTCACACACACACACACACACAGAGGTGCCGCTTGTGGCACGTCGACATTCTGCTTCTCTCAGCCATGAGTGGGTTGGGCTCTGCTCGCAGCCCTACATGTCTGCTCTGTGCCACCCTCCAAAGGCTGGCACCCTAAACACATGGCACCAAATCCGAACATCTCTTCTGATTTAGCTGGAAGTAAAAAAGGAATATGAGTAAATAATCAGGACCCTTCCTTGCCTAAAGAAAAATGACCCCCAAATATGTCCTTTTATGACAGGAGATATTTGGAAAAACCTGAAATTCAGTGTTATTCACAGAAGAAGCCATAACCTCCTGGACTGAATTGAACCTTATGTCAATAAAGTACAAACTGTATTTTATAATAATGAAAATAAATCAATATTACAAAATAAGACTATACTCATGTGGTAGAATGGAATGAGAAAACCAAAGTTATGTTGAATATCCAACATATAATAGAACACAGCACTATCAAAATGATTCCTCTTTCTCCCACATTCAAGCTCAATAGTTCCTAGCTTTTGGAACTGAGAAAAATGGTTATTGCTACATCTCAGTTACACATGACGTCCTTCCACCTGCAGTTTTTTTTTATTGAGTTCCTGAGCATTTGGTCTTTTATCAGCTTGTAATGTGACTGCACTGATGATGTCGTTTTGCTGCTCTGGCGTGTAGTTGCTAACAGGCCTATCCTTCAGAGAGCTCCCCTGTCTGCATGCAGAAATCACCCCTCAGCTAGGGAGTTTATTGACTGCTCTTTGCCAGAATTGTTAAGAGATGTTAAACTCTTAAACAGACATTGAGAATTTTTAGAATAAATGTAGGCATGTAAGATGTTTTTGATGAAATGTACATATGCAGAAGTTTATTGAAACATTACCTTTGTATTATAGCAATTAAATTTAGTGTGACTAGACTACCATTTATTTCTTACGAGAGGGAGGCCGGCAGATAAAGGAGTGTGAAAGATGGGGAGAAAGTGTCTGCGGCGTAGGAGTTTATTTTTTTATTTGTTTGTTTGAGCAAGCTTATTAACTGCTTCCCAGGCAGTAGGAGACTGCCAAAACTAGTGTATTCTTATGAAATGGCTCTGTGTACCCAGTACCTGGCCCTTTATTATTATAGAAAAGGCCCTTTATAATACATGAAGGGATGTATGGGTTCCATATACACCACACAAGGAATGGCCAAGCAAATCCATCAAATTTCTCTGGGCAAGTCACATTTCCTTGTAGGCATCCCTGAGTCCTTGTTGACAGGATTTGCCACAGCTGCCACTTTCTAAGCAGTGGCTTGAAACAAGTTGGGCAACTGATCTGGCAATCTCATACTTTACAAATTGCTTACATCATGTAAATGTCCTACTATTGGACTGTGCTTCTGGGTAAGGCTGGGAATGCATTGCAGTGAGAAGAGGTAAAGTTTCTTCTTAATGACATATGTCTTTTGGATTAATTTCCTTTCCTAGACAGAATCTAATTGGCAGGTTGCTAAAGATTTCATAGTTCCAAAAGCTTTTACAGGATATTAGAGGAACGTTATATTTAATTTATTTAATTTATAGAATGCTTATTTTAAATTAAAACATCAAAACCATGGTGGTATACATCATATAAACAAAGCATGAAATAATTTAAAAAATTGTAAATGCAGTGAATGATGTTATAAATTTACTTTTCTCACAGTACAAGCAGGATGGTAGTCCTCACATATGGGTGACATCATCAGGATGGAGCCCAATCACAGAACACGTTTGTCAAAGTTTCTAGAACTTTGACTGGCACCTTCTGGGCATGCCCAGCAATGCACTGACCCTGCATCCAGCAGGGGTCCTCCTTTAGTCTTCTTTTTTCCATGCAGCAGTAGCCACGCGGGTTAAGGAGCTCTCTTGAGATTCCTGACAAGAATTTTCCTCACAGAACGTTTTTCAAAATTTTCAAAAAAATTCTATCCCATAGGGGTCCCCCTATCAATATTCATACTCTGCGGTCAAAAGATAAGGGTTTACCCTTGTTGCGGTCGATTCCCATTGAGTTATCCCTTTGGGGCCTACCGGTTATCGACTGCACCGTGGCTAAATTTTTGTCGGAGTCATGGTGTCAGGTTTTCGTCGGTGCCCCGACTGTACTCGAACAGTGTCCATCACTGACCCGCATGGGGTCTGTGTTATGTGTTTGGGGTCCGACCACAATGTCCTAACTTGCACCAAATGTGCCCAAATGACATCGAAGGGCCGTAAGGCTCGTTTAGAGAAAATGGAGTTTCTCTTTCAGTTAAAGACCCCAACTCCATTGATAGCTTTGACTTCGTCTGAGCCGGTGCCATCGACCTGTCGCCAGTACCGGGACACCGCTGCTGTTCGACTGGTGTCAACAATTCCAAAGGTGTCGATTTCCTCCTTGCCTCCTCAAGAAAAGGACCGAGGAGAACATCGTGAAAAGTCTCGACACCAGCATTGGAAGGCTCAGTCCCCCGATCCAGGCAAGCCCTTGGCATCGACATCGACAGAGCCACCGACAAAGAAGCCCCGTCCAGAAAAGGCCCCATCCTCTTCTGTGACCGGGTCACCGAGGTGTTCCCCACCTTCAGTGGTGCCAGGATCTGTGATTCCACCTTCACCGGTGGACCCTCCGGCTACACCAGTGCTGCCTCCTACTCCGGTGCTGGGATTCCACGCCCCAGGCTTCTGTGAGGAATTGGATCGGATGATTCAAGAGGCCATCGGTAAAGCACTTCAGGGCTTCCAAACTCCATCGACACCGGTACTGGTCCCCGAGCCGGTCACTGATCTGATTCCCATAGCGCTCGCATAGCTACTGGGTAGACTGGATGCGTTGATCGGTGCCCTTCCACCGATGGAACTAAGAGCACTGGTAGGTCCAGTGCCTTCCACACTGATTCCTTTATCATCGGATGATGAGGAAACACCGATATCCATTCCACCATCTGGCATTTTACCATCGACTCGTCCATCGATGTCACCGAACCCTTCGGTGCTTCCATCAATGCTGTCGGTGCCTCCATCTATGCCATCGGTGCCACCTCTGATGCCACCGATGCCTAGGCCTGGTCCTTCAGGATTAGCACCATTTTTCCCCGCTGGGGACCCACTTGGTGCTGGAGATCAGCCCTATAATCCTTGGACTGATGATTCATCCCAGGAGACAGATGATCTACCATCAGAGCTCTCTCCACCAGATGAAAGATAACGTTCTCCACCAGAAGATCTGTCTTTTATTAATTTCATCAAGGAAATGTCTGAAACCATTCCTTTTCAACTTCAGACAGAAGAGAACTCTAGGCACAAGATGTTGGAAGTACTCCAATTTCTAGATGCTCCTAAGCAAATCAAGTCTATACCTATTCATGAAATTCTGCTTGATCTCCTGAAGAGAAACTGGGAACACCCATGTTCGGTTCCACATGTCAACCGCAAGACAGATGACACCTATCTTGTGCAGTCAGCTCCTGGGTTCCAAAAGCCTTAGTTGGATCATAACTCTGTTGTTGAATCAGCCCAGAAGAAGGCATGATGTTCAAAACCTCATTCCTCCATACCTCCAGAGAAGGAACAAAAATCCCTGGGTGCTTTTGGCAGGCTTGTCTTCCATGGCTCAATGCTCATATCTCACATTGCCTCTTACCAATTATACATGACCCAGTATAACAGAGACCTTTTTAAGAGGATCCAGGATTTCTCTGATTCTTTTCCAGAGCAGCTCCATGCTCAACTTCATACTCTGACTCAAAAAGGTCTGGATGCTGGAAAGCACGAGGTCCGCGCTGCTTATGATATCTTTGACACTGCCTCTAGAGTGTCTGCAGCAGGGATTAGTGCAAGAAGATGGGCCTGGCTCAAATCCTCGGACTTAAGACCAGAAGTACAAGACAGGTTAGCAGATCTACCCTGTGTGGGTGATAATCTCTTCGGGGAAAAGATCCGAGAGACTGTGGCGCAGTGGAAGGATCACCATGAAACACTGCACCAGCTTTCTTCTGTGCCATCTGAGTTTCCGTCCGTCCCTAAGAGAACTTTCAGGCGTGACTCTAAGCGACCGGCCTACAAGCCAAGGAAATTTTATCCTCCGGCTTCTAGATGACGCCCTTCCAGACCTTACCAAAAAGGTCAATCCAGGCAGACTCGGCCTCAAAAGTCTCAGCCAGCTTCTCAGCCTGGACCAGCTGGAGAGTGTAAGCCAACCTCCTCTTCCAACCATACCGGTCAGCGGTCGGCTCTGCCACTTCAACAGCGTTTGGCATACAGTCACCACAGACCAGTGGGTACTTTCAGTAGTCACTCAGGGTTACCACCTAAATTTCCTGACTATTCCAGCGGACTCTCCACCTTCGCTGACGTGGGGGACATCCGACTACTCTCCCTTGCTCGAACAGGAGGTCTCATCCCTCCTCAAATCCCGAGCAATAGAACCAGTGCCCCTCTCCCAGCAGGGGCAGGAGTTTTATTACCGGTATTTTCTATTACCAAAAAAGTCAGGTGGTGTATGCCCAATACTGGACCTCTGCACCCTAAACAAATTTTTGCAGAGAGAAAAATTCAAAATGGTAACCTTTGGCTCTCTACTTCCTCTTCTACAAAGAGGAGAATGGCTATGCTCTCTAGATCTCCAAGATGCTTACACACACATTTCAATTACTCCATCTCATCGCAAGTACCTGTGATTCCTGGTCGTCCCTCATCATTTCTAGTACTATGTACTACCATTCGGCCTAGCGTCCGCTCCACGAGTATTTACCAAGTGCCTGGTGGTAGTCGCAACCTTCCTCAGGAATCAGGGTGTGCATGTCTACCCTTATCTCGAAGATTGGTTGATAAGGGCTCCGACTCAGCAGGGCGCACTAACCTCCCTGATCTCCTTAGGGTTTCTAATCAACTATCCCAAATCCAAGATAGTTCCATCCCAAACCCTATCCTTTATAGGGGCAGACCTAAATACTATACAGACGAAAGCCTTCCTCCCCCAGGATCATGCTTTCACCATAGCATCTCTGGCGCATCACCTACAGACTCGAGTATCTTCAACTGCTTGTCACTTCCTCATACTGTTGGGTCACATGGCGTCCTCAGTGCATGTCACTCTGATGGCTCAACTAGCCATGAGAGTGATGCAGTGGACCTTAAAATGTCAGTGGATTCAAGCTTGTCAGCTAATGTCCAGCATTATCCAGGTTACCAAACCGCTTCATCTGTCACTAGCCTGGTGGATGCACCACTCCAATCTCATTCAAGGCCTTCCATTTCAGGCTCCAGATCCTCAAATTACCTTAACAACAGACGCATCTAACCTTGGGTGGGGTGCACATGTAGGCGACCTGCAGACTCAGGGAACCTGGTCTCCAGAGGAAGCCAAACACCAGATAAATTTCCTGGAGCTATGGGCTATTAGATATGCCATCAAGGCCTTTCAGGATTGCCTATCAAGCAAAACCATCCTGATTCAAACCGACAATCAGGTTGTGATGTGGTACATCAACAAACAAGGGGAAACGGGCTCCTACCTCCTGTGTCAGAAAGCTGCACAGAGATGGGCATGGGCTCTTTCCCGCTCGATGTACCTCAAAGCAACCTACTTGCCGGGAGTGGACAATCTTTTGGTGGACAAGCTGAGTCGCACTTTCCATCCGCATGAGTGGTCTCTCAACCCCACAGTAGCAGACACAATATTCAAATGCTGGGGTTACCCTCGCATAGACCTCTTTGCGTCGGTCCACAACCACAAAGTAGTCAACTTCTGCTCTCTCATTCACAGTCACCACTCACAACCAAGAGATGCCTTTGCCCTCTCCTGGGGCAGTGGTCTCCTTTATGTGTACCCTCCACTTCCTCTCATTTCAAAGACTCTCGTGAAGCTCCGGCAGGACAAGGGATTAATGATCCTGATAGCTCCCCACTGGCCATGCCAGGTGTGGTTTCCAATCCTCCAGGACCTATCAGTACGCCGGCACATTCCTCTGGGGAAGGATCCCCTTCTAATAACTCAGAACGAAGGGTACCTGCGTCACCCCAACCTCCAGGCTCTGTCTCACAGCCTGGATGTTGAAAGGTTAATACTCCAACCTCTTAACCTTTCAGAGTCGGTATCTTGAGTCCTGGTGGCTTCACAAAAGCCTTCAACGAGAAAGTCTTATCGCTCTAAATGGAAGAGGTTTATGATCTGGTGCACTTCCATGTCCATAGACCTCTTCACTTGTTCCACTGCGAGGTTCCTGGACTATCTCTGGCACCTGTCAGAGTTAGGCCTGAAAACTTCCTCTATCAGAGTGCATGTTAGTGTTGTGACTTCATACCATAAGGGTATAGGAGATCTCTCCATTTCAACACAGCCCTTAGTATCACGTTTCATGAGAGGCTTGCTCCATTTAAAACCTCCACTGCGCCCTCCTGTCCCTGCTTGGGACTTTAATGTAGTTTTGGGACGGCTCATGAAACCTCCGTTTGAGCCTCTCCACTCCTGTGATCTCTGCTATCTCACCTGGAAGGTAGTTTTTCTTCTTGCGATCACGTCCGCTTGCAGAATTAGTGAATTACAGGCATTAGTTACCTACCCGCTTTACACTAAAATTCTGCATCACAGGGTAGTGCTCCGCACTCACCCCAGGTTTTTGCCAAAGGTAGTGTCGGAATTCCATATTAACCAATCTATTATCCTATCTACCTTTTTTCCCAGGCCATATTTGAACCCAGGAGAACAGGCTCTGCATTCTATGGACTGCAAACGTGCTCTAGCTTTCTATCTGGACTGCACGTCGGCCCACAGGAAATCCATTCAATTGTTTGTTTCTTTTGATACCATCAAATTGGGAAAGCCTGTGGGAAAGCAGACCCTCTCCTCCTGGTTGGCGGAATGCATTTCTTTTTGCTACCAGCAAGCAGGCATTCCGCTACAAGACCGTGTAAAAGCACACTCAGTCAGGGCCATGGCGACATCAGTAGCGCACCTCCGTTCGGTGCCGCTTGCTGATATTTGTAAGGCTGCTACCTGGAGTTTGCTCCATACCTTCGCAGCCCATTATTGCTTAGATAAGGCTGGCACACAGAATTCCATCTTTAGCCAGTCTATTCTACGCAACCTGTTTTCAGCTTAACTTCCCAACATCCTTCCACAGACCCGTTCAGGGTTCAGGATGCCCTTCTAACCAAATTTCCACTCCTGTTGTTGTGCCTATTGCACGTCTTTGGGTGCATTTGGTGCTTTGCTCGGGCATCCTCAGCTCGGTACTCACCCATATGTGAGGACTACAATCCTGCTTGTCATGTGAGAAAGCAGAGTTGCTTACCTGTAACAGGTGTTCTCACAGGACAGCAGGATGTTAGTTCTCACGAAACCCTCCCACCACCCCGCAGAGTTGGGTTCATTTACGTTTTCTTATTTTATTTTTCACACATAGTTTTACTATAAAACGAGACTGAAGGGGGACTCCTGCTGGCTGCAGGTTTAGTGCCATGCTGCGCATGCCCAGTAGGTGCCTGTCAAAGTTCTAGAAACTTTGACAAAAGTGTTCTGTGATTGGGCTCCATCCTGATGATATCACCCATATGTGAGGACTAACATCCTTCTGTCCTGTGAGAACACCTGTTACAGGTAAGCAACTCTGCTTTTTGCTGTCTTAATTTAACTATTTCTATAAGTGCCATGTTCCAGCTAAGGGTTTTACATGTGGAACACTCCCCTTCTTATCTTGTAGCTCCCTCATTTCCATCACTACTTTGTGAGTTAGTAGTAGATGCACAGTAGCACAAAACTGAAGCCTTGACAATGGTGCTATCGCTCATAAGTGCCAAATGCGCTAATCTTTGGAAGAAATAAAATACCATTCAACCATCTTTCTGCAAAACTGCTGTCACTGAAGATGTTGGTGTTTAACACTGATTTCTGCCTTTGTCCTTATTTTAGATTAAAACATTCAAACCATGGTGGTATACATCATGTAAACAAAGCATTAAATAATTAAAATAATTGTAAATGCAGTGAATGTTATAACTTTACTTTTTTGCTGTTGAGGGCAGTGGGCATTTTGCAGCCCTGTTTTCTGAATGTTGGATTGCTGTTTCAGCACACTCACCACACCCTATTATGTTAACAGTATACATTTATTATTATTATTTATGCAGAGAGCACTACTACCACACCCTATTATGTTAACAGTATACATTTATTATTATTATTTATGCAGAGAGTGTCTCTACTAAAGAATAATACCAATTAGTTAAGTGGTGTTAAGCGCCACGCCATTTTTTATGACACTTATGGCCAGGGAGACAAGAACACTTAGATTTTTATTGAAAGCATAATTTTTTATTGAACAATATACGTATTCTTGGGAGATGCTGTTATGGTCGTGGACCCTTGGGCCGGCCGAGACTGCAGATGTTGCACTGTGGGGACACGCAGTGAGCGTCCCAGCCGGAAGGCGGCACTGAAGAGAGACTCCAGAGAAGATTTCGCCACTGGAAGTCCGAGGTCCCCCCAGGAGGAGCCCCCGTAGGGACCCGGACCTCTTGGACTTAGGTGGGACCCTATGCGACCAAGGATCCAGGAAGTGGCTGAAGAGATGGTCGTCTAGAGGATGTGAATAAAAAGGCAGCTGTGGGTCCTGCTGCCTTTTGGTGGACCCACAGCAGGGACCCTTCCTGCTGTGGATCCATCAAGTCTAGAGGACGTTAATAAAAGGCAGCAAAACACTGCACGGAGCGGCAGTAGCCACAGAGGCATTCACGGAACAAGATGCCAGTGGTTGGTGTTCCACCTTCACGGAGCAGAAGGATGGAGGGCTGCCATCTCCAAAAAAAAAACAAAACAGGGGTGGGTAAGAGTATGGGGCAGGGGTGTGGCCTGCTTGTTGCAGTGGTTGCTACCCCTAATTGAGCCGGATGTTCACTTGGATGCAGATCCAGCGCTGCTCTCTACATTGGTGGTGGGGTGGAGGGGAATTAGGGCTGGATGGTACTGGAAGCCAATAGTAACAGGTGGGTGATAGAAAAAGATTTTAAAAAAAAGGATAAAGTGCGTAGCTTGCTGGGCAGACTGGATGGGCCATTCGGTCTTCTTCTGCCGTCATTTCTATGTTTCTATACTGGAGAGTCTTCACCCTCGGAAGCCCGCGGCTCCCCTGGGAGGAGCCCGTGAGAACCTGAGCCACTGGGACTTAGGAGAATCCCCTGGGCCAGCAAGAGCTGGATACCTGAGGAGGCAGAGGAAGCAGAAGTCGGAGTCCAGGAACGAAGCCGAGTCAGAAGCCAGAAGTCAGAGGTCCGAAGCCAAAGCCAGGGGCGGAAGCTGGAAACAGAGTCGTTGAACGGAGCCGGGTTAGAAGCCAGAAGTCCAAACCAAAACCAGGGGCGGAAGCGAAGATGAAGTCAATGGACGAAGCCAGGTCGGAAGCCAGAAGTAGAAGAGATGATCCAAGATCCAAGCAGCAACTAGCAACTCAGGGGACTGAGTGAACCTCGTTGCAAGGCACTGAAGATGTCCAGAAGCAGGGTTTAAATACCCTGATAGCATCTGATGTCATCTGAGGCAGGGCTTGAGTTTTCGCACGTTGGCCCCTTTAAAAGGAACTCCTCCTCATGCGCATGCACCTAGGGGGCGGGGCAAGCCGTGGCAGATCGCCGGGGTCTCCCCCAAGGAGGGAAAGATGCAACGGAGGCAGTGCAGGCCGGAGAAGGCCGTGAAACGGTCCGGGCCATCCCCGAGGTAGATGGAGGGACCAGTGCACGGCCCGGGACCGTAACAGTACCACCCTCCTATGCCCCCTTCTCGGGGGTCTGGGTTTAGCCAGGTGTTCCAGATGGAACTGGTGGAGAAGCCCTTTGTCCAGGATATGGGATGAAAGTTCCCATGAATTCTCCTCCGGACCAAATCCTTCCCACGAGAGGAGGTATTCCCACCGGCAATGGTGGAACCGAACGTCCAGGACATCTTTCACGGTATAAGTGACATATTTTTCGGCAGTGGCGATGGCAGGTTCAGGAGGCTTGGCATGAAATGCTGAGAGGACCACAGGCTTGAGCAGAGACATGAAAAACATTATGGATTCTGAGGGTGGACGGCAGGCATAGCCGGTAGGACACTGCCCCCACCCGTTCGGCCATGGTGAATGGGCCAATATACCTGGGAGCCAGGCATCTGGAGGTAATCCGTAACTGGATATTCCTGGTACTCAGCCATACCTTATCCCCCAGATGGAAGACCGGGGCAGGGTGTTGTAGCCTGTCCGTGTATTCTTTAACCTTGGCGGCCGTCCGACGGAGTTTCTCTTGGGTGGAGTCCCAGAGGGTGCGTAGCTGTCGTGCCGTAAGTTGAACTGCCAGAGACGGTACCGTCAAAGGCAATGGCAGAGGAGGCCTCAGCGTCTTTCCGTAGACCAACTGGATCGGGGACTGGTTGGTCGCAGAGTGCTTATAGCGGTTATAAGAAAACTCTGCCCAAGGTAGCAAGGTGACCATTCATCCTGGAGGTCTCCCACGAAGGCCAGGAGGAAAGCCTTTAAGGTTCTGTTGGTGCGCTCGGCTTGGCCATTGCCTTGGGGATGGAAAGCTATTGTTAGGTTGAGTTGCACACCAAACTTTCTGCAAAGGGCCTTCCAATATTTCGCAGTAAACTGTGGACCACGGTCAGAGGCTATGTGCAAAGGGAGTCTATGTAGATGGAAAATATGTTGCTTGAAGAGGGTAGCTAATTCTGGTGCTGTAGCCAGCTTAGCAAGAGGCACGAAGTGAGCCATCTTTGAGAAACGGTCGACCGTGACCCAAATCACAGTCTTTCCATCAGAGGCAGGCAGGTCTACAATAAAGTCTGTGGTCAGGTGAATCCAGGGTTCGGTAGGGATTGGCAGTGGCTGGAGGAGTCCCCAGGGACGACCATACAAGAGGTTCTGCCAGGCACAGATAGGACAAGCCCGCACATAGAGAGTATCATCTCGTTTGACTTGCGGCCACCAGTAGAACTCGGTCAGGAGTTCCAACATCTGGGCTGTTCCTGGATGCCCTGCGATCAGGGAATCATGGGCCCAGGCCAGTACCTTCCTTCAAAGTCGAGATGGAACCACTGTCTTACCCGCGGGAGCCATCTCAGATGCGGCTAAGAGAACTTTGGCTGGATCCAAAATATATTGAGGCAGGTCAGTGGTATCTTCCGTCTCCATCGTGCAGGAGAGAGCATCCGCTCTCACATTCTTGGATGCCGGTCGGTAACGTAAAGAAAAGTTGAACCTATTGAAGAAGAGGGACCAGCGTGCCTGCCGAGGATTAAGGCGTTGGGTGCGACACAGGTACTCTAGGTTCTTGTGGTCCGTGTAAATGACCACTGGGTGTTGAGCCCCCTCCAACCATTGTCATCACTCCTCAAAGGCTAACTTGACGGCCAGTAGCTCTTTGTCCCCTATGCCGTAGTTTCTCTCGTCGGGCGAGAATTTGCGGGAGAAGTAGGAACAGGGTAAGGCTTTACCCCTGTTGGACAGCTGACTTAGAACAGCACTGACTGCCATGTTGGAGGCATCAACTTCTACAATAAACTGGTGTTGGGGGTCCGGGTGATGAAGGCACGTATCCTGGAGGAAGGCGTTCTTTAATTCCTGAAAGGCTTGTTGTGCTGTTGCTGGCCAATTCTTAGCGTCCGCTCCTTTGTTAGTGAGAGCCACGAGAGGCGCCACCATCCGGGAATAGTGTGGAATGAATTGCCGGTAAAAATTGGTGAACCCAAGGAACCATTGGAGTGCCTTCACTCCCACTGGTTGCGGCCAATCCTTGATTGCCGCGACCTTCTCTGGGTCCATATGGAAGCCTGTGGATGATACGATGTACCCAAGAAAGGCTAGCGATTCCTGCTCAAATAGGCACTTCTCAAATTTTGTGTAAAGTCGGTTATCTCGCAGTTTCTGTAGTACACGACAGACATCGTGGCGATGCATCTCCAAGTCCTTGGAATATATTAGCACATCATCAAGGTAAACAATTACCGAGGTATGTAGCATCTCCCTCAGAACCTTGTTCATGAGGTTCTGAAAAACCGCCGGGGCATTGCAGAGACTGAAGGGCATGACCAGGTATTTGTAGTGGCCATCCCTTGTGTTAAATGCAGTTTTCCATTCGTCTCCTGGCCAAATCCTCACTAGATTATACGCCCCATGGAGATCCAACTTAGTGAACACCTTGGCCCCCTGTAGTCTGTCCAGAAGTTCCGAAATCAAGAGCAACAGGTACCGGTCACGCTGGGTAATGTTGTTCAGGCCACGGTAATCTATGCAGGGTCGGAGGGACCCGTCCTTAGCTATGAAGAAGAACCCCGCTCCAGCCGAGGATTTGGATGGTCGCATGAACCACCGGTCCAGGTTCTCCCAGATGTATGCGGACATGGCCTGCGTCTCTGGAAGTGACAACAGGTACACCCATCCTCATGGCGGCATGGTACCCGGAAGCAAGTTGATCGCACAGTTGAAAGGACGGTGCTCCGGGAGGATCTCAGCTTTCTCCTTAGAGAAGACATCGAGGTAGTCTTGCTAGTGGGGTGGCAGTGCCAACGAAGTTGTCAGGAGAGGCACCGATGGTCGAGGGACAGCGGCCAAACAGGAGTTGAAGCACGAGGGCCCCCAGGACGCCACCTGGAGAGTATCCCAAGAGATTACAGGAGAGTGCTTCTGCAGCCAAGGTAACCCCAAGATGACCGGATGCATGGATCTTTCCAAGATGAGGAAGGAAATTTCCTCCACATGCAGGATGCCAGTGCATAGCATGAGAGGATTGGTATGAGTAGAGATGGTGCCTGGAAGGGGTCTCCCCTGAATAGAAGACACACAGAGGGGGGGCTTTGGCGTTGAACCCCAATCTGGAGTTGCTGGACTAAGTCCTTGAGGATGAAGTTTCCTCCAGCTCCGGAGTCAATCAGGGCTAGTGTATCGAACTTCCCTTCGGGAAGGAGTAAGGTCACCAAAACGGTACACGGGGAGGCAGAAGAAGTGGTGTGACCTAGAGTTAGCTTTCCGACTGTCCCTAGGTCCGAGCATTTCCCGGACGCTCGCTACAGCGGGCAAGGAAGTGTCCCTTGCCACCGCAATATAAACACAGGCCCTGAGACCGATGTCTTCTCCTCTCCTCTTGAGAAATGGGGCCCAGGCCCATCTGCATGGGTTCTGCATCTTGAGCTTCCGGAGAGGCGGAAGGGGAGTGCCCGTTTTGGGAAGGTATGGTTCCAAAGTTCCCGGGCCTCTGAGCAGGCTTCCTCTCCCGGAACCAGCGTTGGATATGACTGTCCACGCGGCCCGCCAGGTCGACGAGATCATTCAAGTTGTCCGGGAGATCCCTGGCCGCCAGCTCATCCTGAAGCCTTGGGGAGAGACTTTCCAAAAAGATACCGTACAGGTTATCACTTCCCCGGTTCAATTCGGCAGCAAGAGTCTGGAACTCCATAGCATGTTCAGCCAAAAGCCAGTTACCCTGACGCAGCTGGAGCAGTTCGGAAAGGCTGTAGGTCTGTGAGAGGACTCGTCGAAAATCCGTCGAAGGAGGTGACAGTGAGACCCTATGCGACCAAGGACCAGGAAGCGGCCGAAGAAATGGTTGATGAGGACAGCAGGACCCAGGAGACTGGAGAGTCTTCACCCTTGGAAGCCTGCGGCTCCCCCGGGAGGAGCCCGTGAGAGCCCGAGCCGCTGGGACTTAGGAGAATCCCCTGGGCCAGCAAGAGCTGGATACCTGAGGAGGCGGACGAAGCAGAAGTCGGAGTCCAGGAAATAAGCCAGGTCAGAAGCCAGAAGTCAGAAGTCCAAATCAAAACCAGGGGGTGGAAGCGAAGATGAAGTCAATGGACGAAGCCGGGTCAGAAGCCAGAAGTAGAAGAGATGATCCAAGATCTAAGCAGCAACTAGCAATTCAGGGGACTGAGTGAACCTTGTTGCCAGGCACTGAAGATGTCCAGAAGCAGGGTTTAAATACCTTGATAGTATCTGACATCATCTGAGACAGGGCTTGAGTTTTCCCATGCTGGCCCCTTTAAAAGGAACTCCTCCTCGCGCGTGCGCCTAGGGGGCGGGCCCAGCTGCAGCAGATCGCTGGCATCTCCCCCGAGGAGGGAGAGATGCGAGGAAGGCAGTGCAGGCCCGAGGAGGCCGCAAAACGGCCCAGGCTGTCCCCAATGTAGGTGGAGGGACCAGGGCATGGCCCGGGACCGTAACAGATGCTGATGCCATGTCTCTGACAAACAGACCACCAGCATCTCATTGTATAGATAACATTCAATATTGTACTGGGTTAGAAGATTCTAAAGTGCGTGACTGCCTTAGAGAATAATTTACATTGGTTGTCATGTCAACAGCATGATAAGATCATCCCTAGCTACCCCTGAGTATTTCTCCAACGTGGGGCCCATTTACCATCACTTTTTAGGTAGTCTTTTGTTCTGTTAGAATTTTGCTGGTCAGGGTAATTAACACATCTGTGGCTGTGTTTATAGAAACCCCTGAGAAAGATTGCCTCTGTAGTGTCCATATAGCCTGAAGTTCCCGCCGTTGGTTTCTGCTTTCTGTGACCCTATGATTAGTCATCACCGTATGGAGCCAGCTTGACTACCTGTCCAGATATCCTGGGAATTCTGCAAGTCATTCTCAATAAGTCACTTAGAGTTCATACAGCCAAGGCAGGCTAAGCAGAGAATTCTGGGTCATTTGCCTTTCTCCATGTTGGTTTTCTGTTCAGGCACACTCATCAGTGGGTAGAGAAAAGAGTGCGAGAATTTAATGGTGGAGTCCTGGTCTCTAAGAACCCAAGGCACCATTTTGTAGGTGTGGAATTTTAGTTTCCCTTTCGAAAGGCAGCATGCTATCATGCTTGCTTCTGGCTTTTGTTTTGTTTTTGGGAAAAGGACCTTTGAATTTCTTGGAAAGAGATGTAGGGTGTGGATCAGAAGAAAAGATACCTTTCTCCCATTTTACTGATTCCAGCTTTTGACCTTTTTGTTGTGTGGAGAACTTTATCCAGCTTTATTTTAATTTATTTATTTATTTATTTATTTATTTATTTAAAGACTTTTTTTATACCGAAGATCATGTACAAGTACATATCGCTTCGGTTTACAGCGAAACAGCAGTTGGAATTTTCTTCATTTTTAGGAATTTTCTTCATTTTTAGGGTACCTTTTGAAACTTTTTAAATTAAATATCTCATCTGATTTCTTTTTAGATCCAGAGACTCAGGGATTGTCATGTTGAGAGAGTTTAGGAGTTTCTCATCCAAAGAGACTCAATAATCCTTTAGAAGCAGGGGCGGATTGCAGGAAAATATCACCCTGGGTTTTTTTTTTTCAAAATCAGCCCACACGTTATCTGTCTGGCTCCCTTGTGCATTTTCCCTGCAGCATGTGTTTCAACAGTTCCTAAAAGCACGGCAAACTACATATATCATGTGACCTGGAGCCTGGAAGATCTGAGCCAAAAAATTTCCAACATAAATGTCACATTTTTCCTAAATAACTAAGTAGTAGAACACACCCTAGACCAGAAGTGAGCAAACGAAGCTGCGTGCCCTCTTCCATCCCTCCAATCAGTTGCCATCCACCTGCAAGTCTGGTTACATCTCTCATAATTATATCTTGGATTCCTGGTCTGGTATTAAAGTCTCTTGTCAATCAGCTCTTGAACCAGTTGCCAAGTAATATGACAGTGTCAGACACATTCAATGTCTCTCAGACACAAAGACGCTTACACACAGTCTTGTTCACAGTGTATGGGTATGTCATAGAGAAATTGTGTGTATGGGTTTCTTTCTGTGTCAGGGAGAAAGACACCCTAACACACTCTCTTTCTGAAACACACATTCTGTCATCGTGCTGCTGCTGCTGCTGCTCATATGCTCAAACAGTGAGTACCCCTGCTCTAGTATTGCCACATGATTATCTAAAAAGTTTTTGCTTGCTGCCAGCCCTTCCCCAGCCTGCAGGTACAATCACCCTCATCCTCTCCCTTTCCCAATTACATTCCCACCCTCACTCCAGGAGACTCGCTGTTTCCACAGTTAGTTGATCTTTCAGAAGGAAAGCCCAGCCTACAGAAGTCTCCCCAACACTGATAAGTCATTTGCTCTTGGCTCACCTCATCCCTTCTTGTGACTGTAGCTTGTCTCCACTTCTCCAAACCCCGCTCCACCATACCAGTGCATTCCCATTGACCGAGTGCTACAAAGTCTGCTGCTTTTATAGTTCCCCAGGTTCTGCACTGCCTATCTACTCTATTACAGCAGGCCAACTGTTAGAGATCCCTACAAAGAACTACACGCTAAAAGAATAGCTCACCTCAGTCATAGATGACAAACACACAGCCCCTCACCAAATACAGAATAGACAATAAAGTTTAACTAGAAACATGCAAACAAAAACTGAATTGGAAACGATAACAAGACAAACTCCATATGCAATACGACGATGGAAAAACAGAAACATCGCCATTCCTCATTAAAGATCAAACAATAAAAACAAGATATATAAACCATCAATCATTAAGAAAGGTGGAAGGAAGGCAAAACAATTACGAGCATGGTTAAAAGGTGAGGTGAAAGAGGCTAAAATTGGAAGAAGGAATTATCTGAAGAAAATAGGAAAAAGCATAAGCATTGTCAAGTTAAGTGTAAAACATGGATAAGGCAGGTTAAGAGAGAATTTGAAATGAAGTTGGCCATAGAGGCAAAAACTCATAATAAAAACTTTTTAAAATAGATCCGAAGCAAGCAACCTGTGAGGGAGTCGGTTGGACCAATAGATGACCGAGGGGTTAAAGGGGCTCTTAGTGAAGATAGACTAAATGAATTCTTTGCTTCTGTTTTTACTAATGAGGATGTTGGGGAGATACCGGTTCTGGAGATGGTTTTCAAGGGTGACGAGTCAGATGAACTGAACCAAATCACTGTGAACCTAAAAGATGTGGTAAAGAGTAGCAAATCACGTGGACCGTATGGTATGCACCCCAGGGTTCTGAAGGAACTCAAACATGAAATTTCAGATCTATTAGGTAAAATTTGAAACCTATTATTAAAATCATCCATTGTACCTGAAGACTGGAGGGTGGCCAATGTAACCCACATATTTAAAAAGGGCTCCAGGGGCAATGCAGGAAACTATAGACCAGTGAGCCTGACTTCAATGCCAGGAAAAATAGTGGAAACTATTCTAAAGATTAAAATCACAGAGCATATAGAAAGACATGGTTTAATGGAACATAGCATGGATTTACCCAAGCGTGATGAGTCAGATGAACTGAACTAAATCACTGTGAACCTGGAAGATGTAGTAGGCCAGATTGACAAACTAAAGAGTCTTGCCTCACAAAGCTGCTTCATTTTTTTGAAGGGGTTAATAAACATGTGGATAAAGGTGAACCGGTAAATGTAGTATATTTGGATTTTCAGAAGGCGTTTGACAAAGTCCCTCATGAGAGACTTCTAAGAAAACTAAAAAGTCATGAGATAGGAGACAGTGTCCTTTCGTGGATTACAAACAGAACATATAGAAAGACATGGTTTAATGGAACAAAGTCAGCATGACTTTACCCAAGGCAAGTCTTGCCTCACAAATCTGCTTCACTTTTTTGAAGGAGTTAATAAACATGTGGATAAAGCGAACCAGTAGATGTAGTATACTTGGATTTTCAGAAGGCGTTTGATAAAGTTCCTCATGAGAGGCTTCTAGGAAAAGTAAAAAGTCATGTTATAGGTGGCATTATCCTTTCGTGCATTACAAACTGGCTAAAAGACAGGAAACAGAGAGTAGGAATAAATGGACAATTTTCTCAGTGGAAGGGAGTGGGCATTGGAGTGCCTCAGGGATCTGTATTGGGACCCTTACTTTTTAATATATTTATAAATGATCTGGAAAGAAATACGACAAGTGAGGTAATCAAATTTGCAGATGATACAAAATTGTTCAGAGTAGTTAAATCACAAGCAGATTGTGATAAATTGCAGGAAGACCTTATGAGACTGGAAAATTGGGCATCGAAATGGCAGATGAAATTTAATGTGGATAAGTGCAAGGTGATGCATATAGGGAAAAATAACCCATGCTATATTTACACAATGTTAGGTTCCATATTAGGTGCTACTACCAAGAAAGAGATCTAGGCATCATAGTGGATAACATATTGAAATCGTCGGTTCAGTTTGCTGTGGCAGTCAAAAAAGCAAACAGAATGTGGGAATTATTAGGAAGGGAATGGTGAATAAAACAGAAAATGTCATAATGCCTCTGTATCGCTCCATGGAGAGACCGCACCTTGAATACTGTGTACAATTCTGGTCGCCGCATCTCAAGAAAGATATAATTGCGATGGAGAAGGTACAGAGAAGGGCTACCAAAATGATAAGGGGAATGGAACAACTCCCCTATGAGGAAAGACTAAAGAGGTTAGGACTTTTCAGCTTGGAGAAGAGACGGCTGAGGGGGGATATGATAGAGGTTTTTAAAATCATGAGAGGTCTAGAACGAGTAGATGTGAATCGGTTATTTAGTCTTTCAGATAATAGAAAGACTAGGGGACACTCCATGAAGTTAGCATGTGGCACATTTAAAACTAATCGGAGAAAATTCTTCTTCACTCAAAGCACAATTAAACTCTGGAATTTGTTGCCAGAGGACGTAGTTAGTTCAGTTAGTATAGCTGTGTTTAAAAAAGGATTGGATAAGTTCTTGGAGGAGAAGTCCATTACCTGCTATTGATTAAGTTGACTTAGAAAATAGCCACTGCTATTACTAGCAACGGTAACATGAAATAGACTTAGTTTTGGGGTATTTGCGAGGATCTTATGGCCTGGATTGGCCACTGTTGGAAACAGGATGCTGGGCCTGATGGACCCTTGGTCTGACCCAGTATGGCATGTTCTTATGTTCTTAACAGAGAGTAGGATTAAATGGTTGATTTTCTCAGTGGAAAAGGGTAAATAGTGGAGTGCCTCAGGGATCTGTACTTGGACTGGTGCTTTTCAATATATTTATAAATGATCTGGAAAGGAATACGATGAGTGAGGTAATCAAATTTGCAGATACAAAATTATTCAGAGTAGTTAAATCACAAGCAGATTGTGATAAATTGCAGGAGGACCGTGCAAGACTGGAAGATTGGATATCTAAATGGCAGATGAAATTTAATGTGGACAAGTGCAAGGTGATGTATATAGGGAAAAAAATAACCCATGCTGTAGTTACATGATGTTAGGTTCCATATTAGGAGCTACCACCCAGGAAAAAGATCTATGAGTCCTAGTAAATAATACATTGAAATTGTTGGCTCAGTGTGCTGCGGCTATCAAAAAAGCAAATGTAATGTTAGGAATTATTAGGAAGGGAATGGTGAATAAAATGGAAAATATCATAATGCCTCTGTATTGCTCCATGGTGAGACCACACCTTGAGTATTTTGTACAATTCTGGTCGCCGCATCTCAAAAAAAGATATAGTTGTGATGGAGAAGGTACAGAGAAGGGTGACCAAAATGATAAAAGGGATAGAATAGCTCCCCTATTTGGAAAGAATAAAGAGGTTAGGACTGTTCAGCTTGGAGAAGAGATGGCTGAGGGGGATTCGATAGAAGTCTTTAAAATCATGAGAGGTCTAGAATGGGTAAATGCGAATTGGTTATTTACTATTTCGGATAATAGATTCTATGAAGTTAGCAAGTAGCACATTTAAAACTAATTGCTCAATGCACAATTAAGCTCTGAAGTTTGTTGCTAGAGGATAATGGTTAGTGCAGTTAGTGTAGCTGGGTTTAAAAAAGATTTGGTTAAGTTCTTGGAGGAGAAGTCCAGTAACAGCTATTAATCAAGTTGACTTAGAGAATAGCTGTTACGCATGCCGTCCACGGCAGACCCGCAGCGCGGTCCCCTCACCTTTTCACACAGACTCCAGCTCCTGGTTCCTCCTCGCTAGCGGCGGTGGGCCGCGGGCTCTGACCTCGGGCCGCCGTCGGTGCCTCCAGCTCTTCCTTGGTCCCTAGTACTGCAGCTCAAGATGCCATTGCTTGTCGGGCCTCTCCGCTTGGCCTGCAGAGAGATGCCACTACCCATGACGCACCCCTCCCTAAGCACGCACACGTGCATCTCTAATCCTTATGAAAGGCCAGCGGTGGGAACCTGGCCGCGGCCCCGTATGATGACGTCAAACTCTGCAGTGTATTTAAGCTCAGGCCTCGCTCCATAGCATTGCCTTTGCAACAGGTCTCCTCGCTATCTGAGTACTCGTTGCTACTAAAGAATCTTCTCTAATCTTCTTACCTGACCTCCATTGTTCCCGGTTCCTGTCTTCTTCGTTCCTGCCCTGTCTATGTTGGACTGACTCTATGGATATCAACTTTGCTTTGTTTGACTACGCTACAGCCTGTCTCCAGACCCAGACCTCCGCTACACCTGACTATGCTACAGCCTGTCTCCAGACCCAGACCTCCACTACGCCTGACTACGCTACAGCCTGTCTCCAGACCCAGACCTTTGCTACGCCTGACTGTTACAGATCTGATAGTGGAACCACTTTACCTTATTCTGTGAGATGATCAGGGTTGTCCGAGAGGCAGTCTGGTCGGGGTAGGCAGCAGACAAGTGTTCCAAGGCAAACAGATCCAAAGGCAGGCAGCAAGGCAAGGCAGGTCCAAGAGGCAGTCTGGGTCGGGACAGGCAGCAGACAAAGTTCCAAAGCAAAGAGATCCGAAGGCAGGCAGCAAGACAAGGCAGGTCCGAGGAGCAATCTGGGTCAAGACAAACAGCAGACAAGAATGCAGGCAGGAACCACCGAAGCTTCAGTACAAGCAAGCCTATAGCCGAGGCGACGCTGTGCTGGAAAGCTCCCTTTTAAATACAGTATTTTTCCCGCACTACCGCAGGAACTTCTGGCCGGGCTGCTGACGACAAAAAGGGGGCGGAGTCATGCCACAAGGCACAAGGTGCCGCACCAAGCTGAACGATGCCGTCAAGCTGCATACCGTGGGAGCCTGCTGGAGCCTTGCTGAACGGTAACACACTGACTACTGCTATTGACTTCTTCGTGATCAGATCATTGCCTTGATTGACTAATGCTATTGACATCTCCGTGATCAGACCATTGCCTTGATTGACTTACGCTATTGACTTTCTCTGAGATCTGAACTCAGCATTGCTTGCCATGACCTCTGCTTTGCCGCTGGCGCTGATCCAAGCTTGTCATTGACACCTCCTACAGCCTACTCCCTGGACATGGACTTATTAGGTTCCGGCCTATCTTTGTTCGAGTGCCCCAGCAATCCCAGTTCCATTGGCGCCCGAGTTCCAGTACCGAACCCAGTCCAGGATAGGACTATGCCACCTAGCGTCTGCTGCCTCTGAGCTGAACCAACCTTTCTCGTTAACCAACCTCGAGGCCCACCTAAGTCCTGCCGGCCCTGGCACCCAAAGGCTCAACCCGCGGGGAACGAGGGCTGGTATATGTGAAGCTCCAGCAGCCTCTACCTTCAGCCCACTCCACCTGCCGACAGTGGGGACTCGTAGGTCTTCACCTATGGGTTACGTCAACCCCACCTCGGTCCAAGGGTCCACCTCCAATACAACAATAGCCACTTCTATTACTGGCATCAGTAACTTGGGTTATACTTATGGTTTGGGTACTTGCCAGGTATTTGTAGTCTGGATTGGCCACTATTGGAAACAGGATGCTGGGCTTGATGGACCCTTGGTTTGACCCAGTATGGAAATTTCTTATATTCTTAACCATATTCATAAAAAAAATAAACATTTAAAAGCAGCGTATGAATAGAACATTGAATGATTAAAAATATATAACATTGTTTTGTTGCACCCCTGCCCACAGTCCCGCGGACAGGGCCTTACCTCCGCGACTCGGTGCCACTGCTGACGCTGTTCTTCGCGGCAGTGGGAGGCCACCAACGAAGCCTGTCCCTCGCAGCTCAGGGCCGCTGCTGTCTTTGCGGCTGGAGCCGCTGTCAATCAGGCCTCATGCAGCCTAGAGGCCGCCGTTGTTGTTTCGGGCCTGCCTGCCCTCGGAAGCCGCCCTCGAGATTCTACGTGGCTGGGTGCCGCCTTCGGCCTGCTCTTTGGCCCAACAGGGATGCTGCTGATGCCGCCTGCCTCTGGGCCCTCCTCCTGTGCGGCTGGAACACCACCGTCACAGTCTGCTTCTTCTTGCTCTGGCCACTGTCCAAGGTCCTGTAGCTGCTTCTGGCCTTCCCTTAGGCACGCGGCCACACCTCTTCCTTCTTTGGAAAGGGCCAGTGACAGGAAGTGGTCACGGCCCCTCCGACATCCAGTCTCCGCCTTCTTCCTTTGTCTGCCCTATAAAAGGGGCTTTGCTTCATTCCTCCGTGGTCTTCACATCTCCTCAGATGCTCCTGAAGACGTCTCTTCAGAACCTGATGTCTGTTCCAGTCCGGATGTCCGTGAGTCCAGATCCTGATGTTCATTCCAAGTCCGGATGTCCGTGTGTCCAGATCCTGATGTCTGTTCCAAGTCCAGATGTCCGTGAGTCCAGATCCTGATGTCTGTTTCAAGATGTTCCATTCGAAGTCCTGCAGTCGGTTTCAAGTCCTGCAGTGCGTTCCAAGTCCTGCAGTCCGTTCCAAGATGTTCCTAGATCCAAGATGCTCCTAGTTCCAAGATGCTCCTAGTTCCAAGATGTCTGTGAGTCCTTGTCCAGTGATGTCCTTTGTTCCCTTCCTGATGTTGTCCCGGTCCTGATGCTCCAGGTCCTGAAGAACCCATTCCTCCGGAGATTCCCTGTTTTTAAGTCTGAGGTTCGGTCCTCAAGTGCCAAGTGCCAAGTTTTATCTCCTTGTATCCTGTCCCCGAGGTGTTGCTTCGCTCCTGTGCTATGAGACTCCCGAGCTTGCCCTGCTCCCCTCGTGGTCCGCGATCAGCCTCCCGGCTGTGTAGGGCACATAGGGGACAGTGTGGTCCGCGACCAACCCCACGTGCTGTGTAGGGCACCTGAGGGTCTTGCTCATCCCCACCTGTCTCTTGTTCTTCATCTGAGTCTTCAGTGTGGTCCGCGACCAGCCCCATGTGCTGTGTAGGGCGCCTGAGGGACTCGCCTTCCTCATCTTAGTCTGCGTCCCAAGTCTGTGTCCCAAGTCTGCGTTCCAATTCCAAGTCTTCATCTCCTCATTTCTTCCGTTCCAAGTCTTCATCTCCTCGTCCCTTCAGTTCCAAGCCTACGTTCCTAGTCTATGTTCCCATTCTGAGTCTACGTTCCGAGTCTACGTTCCAAGTCTACGTACCCCTCAAGAGTCCCAAGCTCTACGACGTACTCCTCAAGAGTCCCAAGCTCCATGTCAGACTCTTCAGTCTCCAGTTCCTAGTCCTTGGCCGAGTCTTGTCTTCCTAGATCAGTCCAGCTCTGCTCCAGTGCCGCCCATTCCCGCACACACACCTCACCACGGGTGCGACTCATGTCCCGACCTGAGCCGCCCTGTGGCCCAAGGGTTCCGCTCTCCCATGTGCTAAGTGATATGTGCCGAGCCCGCACCATTGGCCCCTGAAGGCTGCGCTCACTACAGTTTTTTGTTTTAATTTTCCAATCAATAAAACATTTCAAAACAGCAGACGCATCAAGACCCAATAATTAAAACTAAGGCTAAAAAAAAATCCCTTGCTCTTCATACCTGGGAACTTTAAATTCCAGTCACCCGCAGATTGTCATGGATTAGTCAGGGATAGGAGGTATGCACAAACTTTCTCCTCTCTCTTATATATATACACTTTCTCCTCTCTCTTATATATATACACTTTCTAACATATATGCTCATTCTCAGACAAACTCCCTTATATTTTCTCTTACATACATGCTGACTGGCTCAAAAACTCTGGCTCACACACATGCTCACTGTTTTAAATAATTCTCTTGCTCATACAAATGCTCATTGGCGTGCTCGTTCATTCTCACTCACATACATGTTAATTGGCTCACTCACTCTTGCTCACATATGCTCTGGAAAATGCAGTAAGCCTGACTAGTAATTAAAATAACAAGTTTTTTGTAATATTTCCCAAGCATCAAATATTTCAAACAGCAAACATGAAATAACACCCCAAAATTTAAATTAATAGGGTTAACGATTTTCCAGCTCTCCATACCTGGGATCTTTTGATTTCCAGTCATCCACAGATTGTTGTGGATTAGGGGAGGTGGCCTCACAATTTTTAATTCTCTCCCTCCCCCACACACATGCTGTCACACACATATATGCTGTCACATGCACAGACTCTTTCACTATCTCTCTCTCTCTCACACACACACACACACACAGTCTCAGGCTCTCACAGACATATACAGGCACTCTCACTCTCATACATACGCAGTCTCTCACACATACACAGGCTCTGTCACACTTTCATATACATGTAGGCTCTCTTGCCCACACACACACACACACACACACACACATGTAGGCTGTCTCATAGATACATGCAGGCTCTCTCTCATACACACACATACACACATATAGTTTTCAGGTAGCGCTGCTCCTCAATGCTGGAAGGGAGGTGGAAGAAGGCCACTGCTATCCGTGACTCCTGCAAGGTGGGGGGGGGGGGGAGGGCCTCAGCTGTTGCCATGCAGGCCTCGCTTCGGCTCGCAGAATGATAGGCATGCAGGCCTCTCTTCGGGCTGCAGCAGGATGGGCTCTGCCGCGGCCATGCAGGCCTCTCTTCGGGCCACGGCAGGATGGGCTCTGTGCGGTTCCGCAGTTTTTCTTCGGGCAGGAAGAACCACATGATCGGAATAACCGGGCCACTTGGGTATGCCTGATCCCTCGATAGGCCAATCCTCCCCTGTTTAGAAGATACTGTAGAAATGAATTCTCATGCATTCTGGGAAGGAGATGTGGGCCTTAGAAGAAGAACATTGGCACTTTTGAGCATTCTGAACATTAGATCTGCCCATTTGTGCGAAGTGCGAGAACGAGCACTCTCAATGGCGGGTCCCATGGTATGGAATAAAATGCCAATGGACTTAAGATTGCAGCAGGACAAGAAGCAATTTAGGAAAGAATTAAAAACATGGTTATTCCGACAAGCATTTACAGATGAACAATAGAGAACAATGGTATCTGAAGGCATTCTTTTAGCCTTTGAGCAGGATCTTATTTTGTTTTTATCTGTTTTACTTTGATTTTATTTGATCTTTTATGATATATTTTTGTCCTTCTTAACTTTGTAAATTTTTTAGTTTTATAGTCATACCCTTTTATAGTTTTAAACTTACTGGTATATTTATAGTTATAAGAAATTGTATTTATGTTTTTTATCTTATTATTTGAAACTGTGAACCGTAGAGATGGACTTTGTCTATACAACGGTATATAAAATTGTCTAAATAAATAAATAAATAATAACTATGCTATCATCTGGATAGTAAAGACAGAAGAACTGGGAAGTAAGAAATGCATTCTATTCATCTGGAGAAAGGTATGCAATATGGGACTTTATGGTGTATTATATTAACTGAGTTGCATCTGCTTGCATCCTGAAATTTGGGAGGAAGCTTCTACACTACCTTTTCACTTGGCAAGGATCAAGACTGAAAAAAAAGATGCTTTAGGAGTTACAAAGTCATAGATTTATCTAAATGAAAATAAAATAAACAACAAACATAAATTGGATTGTAAATAATCATTTTCATTATTCCACCAACAATTGTCAGTAAAGTTATATTGGAAATCACAATCATCTTCAAGCGTGATTCTTACTGCTGTATGCGAAGACTATCTTAACAGTGCTCAGGGCCATGAACAGAGGTCTTTCACCTCCAACAGGGAATCTTGGAACTCAGAGAAAGGCTTTAGCAAGTGTATAAGAAGTTTGGATATCTTAAACCCATGGAATTAAGGATCTCAGTCCAGGGATTACATGTATGCAACTAGGAAAAGCATTTCTGATCTGACAGTGTGACATTCTGCAGTACCAATGCTGCATACTTTGGTAGTTTTGAATATATATCAGTCATAAATTTTTTTTTCTTTGAATGTTGGGTTTGTATTCATTTATATTCCTGCTAGGATGTATTATACTGTCAAGTGGGGTATTGGAAATAAAATTGGGCAGATCCAGATTTTGTCACTCACCATTCCTTCTTTACCAAAGATTGCGGAGCCTGCTTCAGCTGCGGCACATTTCTTAGGACACCACTAAACCTTTTGAAACTTGTGCAGTGTAGTTCCCTCTATCTGGTCAACTGCTGCTTTTAAAACTGAAAATATTTTTATTGTATATCTCAATTTGCATACCACCAATGAAACAGTCGCTGTACATCCTAGTTTGTTTTCAAAGTCATAAAAAAATGTGATATAAACATTTATAGAATGTGTCGCAAAGCTTGATTTACTTGTGCTTTTTCATATGCTTAGAAATCTTCTTTGGACTGAAGTAATTCATAGGTTACATATAAAGTGGAAATATGCAGATTTCATTCCTCAGGGTACAGAATGGGTATGTAAATCTTAATAACATGATCCATATTTTATTCTGTATGTGAAGAGGTATAATTTGCTTGCCATGTTTAACTTTGTTAGCTGGGACGTCTAATAAAAAAATTATAATCTTCAAAAAAATGAGGCCTCAATAAAATTCTTCACTGTTGCTGGTAATGGTGAGAAGCTAAATCAGAAAGTAGAATTTAGGCTGTGAGAGCTACGCACGGCATGCCCTGCAACCCTTTTTTTTTTGTGAAGAACAGGCTGGTCGGAGTGCCAGGCTGCCCAGGATAATGTGGGTACCAGGCCTGACCTCGGGTGGTTGTAGAGGGTGTGTTAGGGTCTAGTGTAACCATTAGGGTAAGTGGCAGAAAATTCATAATATTGCAAGGAGGGATTTGGTGGGCTGATTAGCTGGGGGGGAGGGGGGTGCTTGTGCTCATGGGAAAGGGAGGAGTTTGAGGGTAGACACCATGCAAATGATGGTTTTAAGCACTTGCCTTGTCTGTCTGGCGGCAAGTTGCATGCATTGTTGGTGCTCAGAATGTTGCAGAGTCTGGGGGACAGCGATGCTCTGTCCAGTTTGGATGGTCTGGTGGAGTTGGGGCTTGAGTCGGAGGAGACGAGGATGGTCGGCGATGGTGGCTCTGGCGATGAGGGATTCTTGGAGAGAGCAGTGATGACTGAGGGACCCGAGACTGGCAAGCAAGAGCAGGATTGCATTTTGATGTCTGCAGCGCTGGCACTGGTGAGCGTCTTTGGCGGGGGAGCTGCTGGTGGGGGCTCGAGTCAGAATCATGGGGTCGTTGTGAGAGGTTTGGAGCCTGAATGCGCCACAGTGGGGCTGGGCATCAGCTCTGCTGCGTAGCAGGGAGTGTGTTTCCAGACCCCGATTCCTTGGGCTTCCTGGGGCACTCAGGGGAGGAGGAGGAATCACAGTTTGAAGGCGTCGCTTTGGCGGGGTAAGTTGGGGTTGACTGGGCCCGTAGCTGCTGAGATGCTGCAGTATGCATGGGCGGGCAGTGCGCAGGGTGGCATACAGACAGCTCTGGGAGGGGGAACGAACATTGACGTAGTGTTGTTAGTGAGATTGGGTGGTGCAGCTGGTCATAGTGTTGGGGGGATACCGGCAGGTTTTGCTGGGTCTCAGGCAGGGGCTGGTGAGACAGTGTTTGACATTTGGGGGGGGGGGTGTTATGGGCATTGGAGATTCCTGTTTAGGAGGGTGGCTGCAGGATTTGGGGCAGGTGTTCCAGCAGTGGACAGTTTTCAGCGGGGAGTCATGTGTGGAGGAGTTCAGCAGTTCATGGGCAATTTTGAGGGAGGGCTGCCCTCATGGTCGGGGGTAGGTTATCCCAGTAGGCTTTACACTGTAGGTGGGGGCCAATGAGGATTTTACCCAGGGCAGAGTTGGTGTGGGCTAGAGGGGGCAGCAGATTTTTGGGCAGCCCAGCCATCCATGAGAGAATACGGTGATTGGCGTTCAGTGGCAAGCATGTTCCCTGGAGCAGCTGGTTGGGTGCTGGGGTCTTGTGCTATGGGAAGTAGGGGTTGTGGTTCCGGGTTTGTTCCTTATGCTGCTGCACCTTCTATTCTTCCTTCGCAGGGTCCAGTGTCTAAATGGGCGCCCAATGGGGCTGGCACTTCTCGTCAGGAGGAATGAAGGTGCAATCCTGTGTTGGCAGAACTTGTCTCTTCTCGTCAATTGTCGCACAGCAGCAGGAGTCAGGAGCCAGTGGTGATGCGACAGGTTGAGTTGGAGGTAGGGCAACAGGATGAGACAAGGGTGAAGGTTGCACCGGGAGAGGGCAGTAATGCGGGGCAAACAGTATCAGATCCTTTGGGCGGGATGCCTGCTGGTGGAGATGTTGGAGATGGAAGGTAGATTGGTCTTGAAGTTAAAGGGGACGAGGTTCTAAAAATAAGTCTAAGTGTAGGAGAAGGCAGGCTGTCTAGTTCTACTGGTTCATCGTCATCTTCCTCTTTTTCTTCTTCTTCTTCATCTAGTACAGGTTCTTGGGTGAGGTCCCAGGTTACAACGGGTGGGGTGGATAGGAAGACATCACAACCAAAGCTCATGCTTTGGTTGTGATGTCTGAGTTTTAGGAGGGAGTGTTGCTTTCTATGTGAAATAACATGGAGACGGAAATATATTTACATATTTAGGTTGCTTGAGGGCCATAGAGGTCACATAAAGGAGAGAAAAAAGAAAAAGACAAGGAGCAATTTCAGGGGTCGCAGAAGCAGCTCCCATGTATGATTTTGAACTGGATTTGGTGTTTCCTTAGGCTGGTGAGTATGGTTGGGCATTATGACATTTTGCAATATGGGCCCTTATTGGCCTATGTGGATGTGATATTGGTGGCTAGTAAGGATTATGAGGGTTTGGCATGGCTCAATTATGATAAACACTTCTGTAATAAAATAGAAGAAAATAAATTTATGTCTTGGGGCACCCATGATGTTGGGCTGTGGCTCACAAAAATGACTAATTGTTATGCCCGTAGGTCGCAGACAGCTGCGACCACTAATGCTCACTTCTTTCTTTGCTGCCTTGACATCATTGGGGAAAGTGGCGGCCTCTGCCAGCTACCGCCAACCTTCCTGGCGTTCCCGGGACAGCTTGGGTGCTGCCGACTGCCATCTTGCCTTCGGGATCACTTAGGTGCGCTCATGCGCACAGGCCAGTCATAAGCACGTCATGGCAGGAACCTCGGGGGCATCCCCTCCGAATGACCTCTTCATTCTGCTATCCTTAAGCTGGCTGGCCCTGCCTATTGACGAGTTAGCAAGGAGTTTCTTCGTTGCTGAATCCGTTTCACTCTTACGGACTTCCTGTTCTAGTTTCTGCACGCCAGCATGAGACACTCTGGGTAGCCGCTCCTTGGCCCTTCCTTGTCTGGCTATCCGCTCCTCGGAGGGCCTTCTGCTTTGGTCTGCTGTCTGTTCCCATTCCCCGGGACCTCTCCTGGAACTACCACTCTGTGAGTACCTTGACTCCATGGACCACTACTATACCGGCCTTATTGTGGGATCCTCTCTGGTGTTCCCCATGCCTCAGGCCGCTACCATGTCATCTCTAATTGAGGAACCACTCCGGTGTACCCTGCGCTGCAGGCCACTATAGCATCATCGCTACAGAACCCTCACCCGTATTCCCGTACCTCAGGCCACTACCATACCATTTCTGAGTGAGGAATCCCTCGGTGTACCCTGCGCTGCAGGCCACTACTGCATCACCACTACTGAGAGGCTTATTTGGCGTACCCCGCTCTGTGGGCCATTACTGGATCTCCACATCTGAGGTATTCCCTCTGCATGTACCCCTCTGCTCAGACCTTGTTACTTTTCCTGCACCCCCTGCTCCGCGGGCTGTGCCTTTCTACCTCTTTAATAAAGACTCTATTCCACAGCTGTGTCTGACATCTGCTGAGACCGTGCCTCCCGATGGTGAGGCTCACAGGGCTCCTCCCTGTGGGAGGTACCATCTCTCACCTCAGCCCAGGGCCCACAAACCTACAAGTCATAACACTAATAAAGCTGTTGATGCGTCGATGTCTAATACAGGTGGTGGTGCGGGGGGTGGGGTTTGAGCATGTGGCCCTTTTGGGGTGCGGCTGTACCTAGTGGCATGGCAAAGGGGGGGGGGGGGAGGTTTGCATTTTCGGATGTCTGCTGGCAGCTCATTAGATCTGTGTTCAACTTCCAGGATTGCAAATTCAAACATTTGTGTTCCAATTATGGGGCAAATCATTCCACAAGTAAGTGCCCTAAATGCACAGGTGGGGGAAACTTCAGGGGATGTTGCAGCCTGAAGTTCTTCCAAATGAGTTGATGTGCAGGGCCCCGACACCTATTAGAGTTGTGGCAGTGGTACCGTGGTTGCAGTCTTATTCTCAGGCTGATGTCGCAGGTATTCTCTTTAGCGGGTTTTCTCTAGGTTTTCGTATTCTGTACACAGGTTCAATATGTGGGGGCGGAGGGGGGAATTGTTCATCAGTAACTAAAATGAGTAGTGTGGCACAAAGGAAATTACAGGCTGAGTTGGACTTTGGTAGGATGGTTGGTCCTTTCGCAGTACCTCCTTTTCGTAGGATGATTTGTCCCCTTTGGCTGTTTTCCGAAAAAGGAACCTGGTAAATTTAGAGTGATCCACAACTTGTTGTTTCCTGACAGAAGCTCTGTGAATGATTTTATTCCCAGGGAGCTCTGCACGGTGCAGTATTCATCATTTGACTCTGCAGTGCAGCTAGTGCGGTGTTGTGGGCCGATGTTGGGGGGACATCACATTAAGCATGAGTGGTGCTGGGATTGGGGTGATGGTCTTTTCTGAAGAGATGGCGTGCATTGTCTTTTATTGGGCAAGATTTGCTGATTAATACATTTCAGAAGGCCTTGGAGAGTATCCTGCTTTAGGAATCAGGGCCGCATCTTTGGGGATCCCGGGACAGATTCATCTGTCTGTGTCTGTGGCAGGTTGCCCGGGCCCAGTTAAGCTTTCTGTGGCTCACTTTGGGTTTGCTGACTTGATGGTATGGTCTGGACGGGAAACTCCTGGGTTGGAGCAACTGGGTGCAGTTGTTCCAGGGACGGCTCCTTGCTGGACTGGGCAGGGATTGTACCATCGGGTGCCTTGGAGCTGCCAGTAACCTGCAGGCTGGGTGGCCTGGGGGGCGTTCATTTTGCTGGGGTGGGGCAGATGAACACTGGGGCTGGTTATTTGGCTGGGCTTATTGATGTTTTGGTTTATTAAAGCTGCAGCCTATTTGACTCTCAAGCAGGTATCTGTGTATTTATTGATGTTGAGTTATTATAAAGTGGTGGATATAGGGAGAGGTTTTGGGCCTGGTTACCCATGTTATGTGAGGGTCGGGCTGGTCGGAGTGCCAGGCTGCCCAGGATAATGTAGGTACCAGGCCTGACCTCGGGTAGATCGGGGGTGGGGTGGTTGTAGAGGGTCTAGCATAGCCGTTAGGGTAAGTGGCAGTAAATTCATATATTGAAAGGAGAGATTTGGCTAGGGGGGCGCTTGTGCTCATGGGAAAGGGAGGAGTTTGGGGGCAGACGGCGTGCAAGTGACAGTTTTAGTTACTTGCCTTGTCTGTCTGGTGGTGAACTGCATCCCTCCCACCCTTAATTGTTTCTCTTATAGTGTGGTTTGGGTTGTCACAGCTGGAGTAGGTGTGTTCAGGTTGTCTGAGCCTAATTAAGCCTTTCTGTGGTTCACTTTGGGAGTTTGGTTTATTAAACCTGCGGCCTATTTGATTCCCAAGCAGGTGTCCATGTATTTATTGGCATTGAGTCGATATTGTAAAGGGGCGGATGCAGGGAGAGGTCTTGGTCCTGGTTACCCATGTTATCCCACAATTGAAGTAAAAACACATCCAGTTAGTGGCACAACGAAATAATAACTATCTTTCCAGAAAGTGAAATGATGCCTCTAATGTTCAGACTATGCAATGGGCTCCATCACAGCAAGTTGTCACCTTCACTCCTCTACCTCTGATCATTACAAGCCTCCCTAATGGAATTCGGATGTTACAGCAGACATCGTGAATTGTATCAAAATGATCTGGCATCCAGTGAATGAGAGGAGCATTAGCACTGCATAATAACTTTGCAATAGCCTTTATTGTTCCATAATTACTGCTGTGCATCACACTGTGGTTTTCAGAGACCACGACACACACAAACTGTAACACCATTACAGCTAGCAGCATAGCTTCCAACCTCCTCCCCTAGGACTGCAGCAAACTTGTGGGTTGTAGATCCAAAACAGAATGTGCACATTTTAAGTCATATATTACATTATGACATTTCATGCATTAAGATGAGATGAGGCTGGTACCTCTTTCTAGATAAATAGCACCATGCACATAGATGTGAGAGAAGAGTGGAATGAGCAGTTCTGTAAGAAAACTGTGCAAGCAGGAATACACATTTAGTAAGAAACCTGCTGCTTCCATATCTTAACTTAATAAACACCTACACATTTTCATGTATAAGTGCTTTCTAAGTATAAATTATTAATTTAGCAAAGGAAAAATTCCCTGCACAGCCCTGAGTGGAATGGTTGAACAGTTTAACTGTTGCACAGGGCAGCACTGCACATGAATTCAAGGCCCCAGTCAATCAGCTGAACAATCTGATTGGCTACATGGTCCTGGTGCTTTTATAAGGATGCAGGACAACAATTATTCATTTTGTTTTGCAGTCCATCATGATGTAGACCTTAGAGTTCATCCTAACATAACAATAGTTTCCAATTAATTCTTCTACTCTAATAATAAACTTGCTAGTGTCAATGTGTATTATCTGTTGTTTTTTGGTCTGCTCATGTGGAATGCTGAGTGACGCTTCAACATTGCAGACTGAAGATATATGACAAGGTTGAAAGGTGACATAACTGTAAGGGTAAAAAGGTTCTGTTGGGTCTTCACATGGCAGCCTGTTGGATGAAAGAGAAGAGTGCTGAATCCTGAGCCACTGAGGTTGGTGCTGGTAAATCCACATTATGCAAGACCTAGTAGTAAGCTTGATGCAAGCCTCATGAGTTCCACCCCGAGGAACTGGATTGGACTTGGGCTTGAAAAGAGATCTTTGGGAAAAATACTTTGTTTCTAGCAACTTGAGGGATGCTTAACTGTGCTGCGTAGAACCCAGATAAAGAGATTCATGGCCCTTGAAGTTAAGTAGAAATGAAGTAATAGTAAATTACGGTGCTTTGTAAAAATATAGCATACGTTAAAATGAAATGAATTAACCAAGTGATATACACAGGAAAGCGAAACAATAAAAACATAAATCCAGAAGGAAATGACACACCATAAAATACATAATTTTTCCCATGCACACTGCTATGAAACAGTACACAGGTTATCATCACCGTCAAAGATTCCAACATAAACACACTCCTTCAGGACATGGAGCAAAGACAATCCACTGTCCCTAATAACAAGTCCATAAAGTTCAGGACAAAATCAGTTCACAGTGTTCACAGCAGGTCCAGTTCCAAGTTCGGGGTATTCAAGTTCACTTCCGCATATATAAGTTAACGTATCAAATAGTGTGCAATAAAGCACCTTAGCTCACACTAAAATGGCATAACAGAAAATTAAATTTCTTGTTTTTGTTCTTGTTGTTTCAGATGGGAAATTACTGAATAATAAAACTTTGATGTTTTCATGTCATTTTAAAATGACTGCACAATCCTACCTTTTCTGCCCTGTTTAAGAATAAACTCTGTATTATATCACAACTCTCTCTTTTGAGTTTAAATAACTTAGGCCAGTGGTTCTAAACCTTTTTTCTGTCGGGACACACCTGACAGATGGTTCTCACATGCGTGACACACTGACCCATGATCGTCACAGGGCTAGATGTAAAAGTACAGTTTGATCCACGGGAACCCCCCTGACCCACAATAATGGATGTAAAGCAGAATTATGACATTCCCCATACAATTCACCCTACAAAAAAGATATTCTGGTTCTGGTGTCATCTCAGTAACAGCAACTCAAACTCCTTCTACTTCCAGGCTCAATAGCCCTACTTATGAAAAGACAGCAGTTTACCACCAATGCATATCCTCTTGAGAAAACACAACAAATAAGACTGATAAAACTCTTACATGCTAGTAAAATATCTCATCTCGGTAACAGACACAGAACCGACCTAACATACTCCCAGGATCTGTAGTAATGCACATAAACTAATCCGCACACAGTTACACCTGTATTATGGAATACACTCAAACAGGAGCAACCCTATCTATGAAATGACAACACTATAAATATTAAATCAGGCCCTAAAAACCAATACACCTCTTATTAGGTTATTAGGAAAACAGAGCTAGCAAGCAGCTATAGATCCCCACACAGAAATAATTGTAAAACTATACTAATAAGCAGAATAAATGTTTCTAAATAGCTATGAACAGAATAACATCCAACAATTAAAAACTCATAAAAACTATTAAAAATTCTCCAAACACCAATAAAATATTTAAAAAAAAGCAGACACATCACATAATAAATAATTAAAATGGCAGTCAATCAAGAAAAATAAACTTAAAAAGCCACCTTTACTTACCCCCCCTCCAGCAGCTCTCCTACTCCTCTTCCATGCAGGCCATAGCACACAGCAGAAGCAGCAGTAGAGGCTAAGCTCTATACTCATGGTCCTCTTTCTTAATGCACATGTCTCTCACACACACACCCCATACCAGTCATGCCCCCATGACCAGTTTCTGTCTCTCACACACCAATCATCTCCCAAACAGTCTTTGACACACACACACCAGTCACCTTCCTGAACAGTTTCTCTCATGCCATACACACACACAGGCTTCCCACTCCCGTGTTCTACTTACATATACGGGCTTCTCACTCTCATAATCACTTTCTCTGTCTCACACACACTCACCAGTCTCTCACTCCCATGCTTGTTCTCTCCACATGCACAGGCTTCTCATTCCCATAATCACTTTCTTTCTCTCTCTCACACACACACACACACACACACCAGTCACCTGATCTCTCTCATGCATACACACACAGGCTTCCCACTTCCATGTTCTGTCTTACATATACAGGCTTCTCCCTCCCATGCTGTGTCTCACACACACCCAGGTTCTCACTCCCATCCTCACTCTCTTCACATGCACAGGCTTCTCATTCCCATAATCACTTTCTCTCTGTTACACACACATACATACACACACACACACCAGTCTCTCTCTCATTTCCATGCTCGCTCTCCACTGCACAGGCTTCTCATTTACTGAATCACATTCTTTCTCTCATATTCACACACACCAGTCTCTTTCTCTCATACACACCGTCACCTTACCAACCAGTCTCTCGCTCTCATGCATGCACACACATACAGGCTTCCCACTCCCACGCTCTCTCTCTCACATAATCAGGCTTCTCCCTCCCATGCTGTGTCTCACACACACTCAGATTTCTCACTCCCATGCTCACTCTCTTCACATGCACAGGCTTCTCATTCCCATAATCACTTTCTCTGTTACACACACACACCAGTCTCTCTCTCATTTCCATGCTCGCTCTCCACGTGCACAGGCTTCTCATTCCCTGAATCACATTCTTTCTCTTACATTCACACACACCAGTCTCTTTCTCTCACACACACACCGTCACCTTACCAACCAGTCTCTCTCTCTCATGCTTGCACACACACACAGACTTCCCACTCCAATGCGCTCTCACATAATCAGGCTTCTCACTCCCATGCTTTCTTTCATACACATCCCCCCCCCCCCCCAACAGCAGGCTTCTTACGCCCATGCTTTCTCACATACCCAGATTTCTCACTTCAATGCTTTTTCTCTCTCTCACACACATCAGTCACCTCCCTGACTAATGTCTCACACTCTCACATACACATCAGTCATCTCCTTGAGCAGTCACTTTCATTGTCTCTCACATATACACACACACAACAGCTCTCTGACCAGTTTCACTTCCTATTCCGGGTCACGGGGGGTGGTGGAGCAGGTGCAGGAAGAAGAAAAGGCCCAGCCACAAGTGCCACAGCTTTTTTTAGCACTGCTGCTGTTCCCACTGGGCTTGAACGTGTTGATAGCCCAGTGGCAACGGCAGCAGGGAAGAAAGAGCAGCGGGAGAGACCCCGAGGATGCGACACAGCAGCCGGTGCTTGGCGACACACTAGGGTGTCGCGACACACCGGTTGAGAACCGCTGACTTAGGCTATGAACCTGATAATAATGCTCTCTAAAGGGGAATACATGTTTATATTAAAGCTCTGGAATTCATTGCCAGAGGATGCAGTTAAGGAAGTTACAGTACTTGGGTTTAAAAAACGATTTGGTTAAGTTACTGGAGGAGAAGTCCATAAACTGCTAATAATCAAAAGGGAATAGCCACTGCTTGTTGGCCAGCATTAGCAGCATGGGATCTATTTAATGTTTGGGTACTTGCCAGGTACTTGTGACTTGGATTGGCCACTGTTGGAAACAGGATTGATTGTCCCTTGGTCTGACCCAGTCTGGCAACTTCTTATGTTCTTGTGACTATTTTCTCTATAATCTGGGACTTGGCATGTACTAGGAAAACTCTTGTTCCTTCTCTGGCAGGTTTTCAAGCCCCTGTGCTGCTTTGCAGGGAACCTGGCACTCTCTCACAGCAGAAGGTTAGAGTGCACAGCATCTGGAAGAAAGCCCTAAGAAGAGATTTAGAGCAATTTGATTCTGAGTGCTTAATCCTGGGAATTTCTTAAGTATCTTGAATGAACCCCAAATGGAACAAATCTGAACATCACAGGTACTGAGGTTCTATTGGTGAAAAATTCCAGCTTCAGTGGAACACAAAACTCAGCCTCGGGATGCTTTTTTGGGGAGCTGACTTGTACTTAGCTAGTGCATTTTTTTTCTCTGCAGTTACAGAACATTTTTAAAAAAGATAATTGTTAACAAACAAGCCAGGCAGATCCAATGGGCAAGTCAGGCTATAGAACCCTAACACAGATAGAAAAGTCTGATTTTTTTTAAAGTGACCCACTTTACACCAGACTGTGTTAATAGGATCACAAAATGAAAAAACAAAATTGGGGTATTCTTTTCTGTATTTTTTTTAACTCTGGAAAGCATAGGATTCTGTCAAAAACACATACTCAGATTGAAAGCAGTCCTAGCAAGACCGGTAAATTGATTATTTTGAAGAATCTCTTGGCTCTACTGATTATATTCATAGGTTTTTCTGTTCATTGTCTTAGATCTGATGTTTGTGCATTTTATTAGAATAAATGTTATTGAAATGCACCTTTTATTATGGTCACACCATATTTTTTAAAATAAATCTTTCCTGGCTCCACACTTAAAAGACTGTTGTAAAAACATGCGTTATGGGGGTCATTTTGAATAACTCACATTTTGCAATGCATATGGGCCTTTTTTGCCTGCCTTCATTAGAGTCATTCTTCAAAGGGAAACATCGTGTCTTGTTCCACTATGAGAATTAACAACTGTGAAGTAAATGCGCTAAAAGTTGCTGTATGCCTTGCACCTGCTATTTATACGGAGGGCCAGGAGAGGGCAAAAAAGCACACTTTCTTTTAAAAATGTACTTGATGAGGCAAAGGTTGGTCGATGCCATTATAGAAAGTGACCTTGACCGGCCCAGGGCTAGGGGGTGCTTTCAGCCACCACTAGATTACCAGGGAGATTTATTTAGTTAAGTAGGATCCAGGGTGACGGGGGGGGGGAGGTCTGGGAGCCCCCTTAGACCACCAGAGTGTTTGGTCCATGTAAAGGGGGAGGAGCTTAGGGGGGCCCCACTAGAAACAAGGGATTATGGTGTATGTTGGGTGGGGCAAAGAGGGCTTGCCACTGGGGGGAGGGGTTATTTTTGATATGGTGGTCTTTAATTATAGCAGAGGAATTTTAATCAAAGGGGAGGGGTTTGAGAAGGTTGAGACATCATTGCATGATTATCTTTTGGATTTTTTTTAAGTTTTAGGACCTGTTGGGCTGCTTGTAGAGGAGGCAGGGGAGTGGTCAAGGGTCTCGCTTGACCTCCAGTCAAGTCGGGTGGTAGGAGGGGTTTCAGGCCACATGACCCTTTAAAACGATAGTGGCCCCATGCAAAGGGGGCTCCCATTGTACAATTTTATGGAATTTGCCACATTATTTTTTATCATGGAGTTTTTCCATGATAAAAAAATAACACAGCAATACCTCTGCAATATATTCCCAGGGAAAGGTGAAATATTACGGGACCACCCTCCTGTGATTTTTCACCTCTCCAGCAGTAAAATATCACAGTATAGTAAATCTTCCCCTTAGATTGTAAGCTTTCTTGGGATAGGGAAACATCTATAGTACATGACTGTAATCCACTTTGAAATGCCTAAAAAGTGGAATATAAATTCATAAATAAGTGCTGTGTATCACCGTATTGAAGGTGCCCAGTTTAATCACTGAGTTGTGTCCTTCCACTGCCAGGGTTGGCTACGGCTGGGGATACTGTGAAGATAGCATTCCTAACCCCCAGAGGGAGGGAGTCATGGCCATTGCTTAAGGGCAAAACCTGGTGGCCAGAGTCAGGGTCCATAATTGCATGGCCCTCAGCCCAGGACTGTCACAGCAATGACCAGACTAGGTATGTTGGGAGCAGGGGAAATATAAAATTGGGAAAAATCTCTGGGTAATGGTGTATGAAGGCTCGTGGCACCAGATGCCAGCCCTGGTTTCAATTGAGCTGGAAGTATGAAGTAGCAGGAAGAAACTTCCAGGTAAAAAAACCCAAACAAAACAATCTGTAAACCTAATGTTTTCAGGAATTACATATAAATCTCCACCTTCAGCTGAAATATTTATTTATTTATTTGTTACATTTGTATTCTGCTATATCCAAATGCTATTGATCTGTGCAGCTTACAGCTTAAAAAACATATATAATCATTATTGTAGGGAGATATCTCATGTTTACCCCTGAAGCACTGAATATGAATCATAATACTGATAGGCCCCAAGCACTGACACAGCAAGAGAAAGAATTTACCCAAGTGAACTTTAAAACTGCACAGTCTCAGTGGAAAATGAAGAACTTTTGTCATGTTACATTGAAGGATACCTTTTCTAGATGTGCCTTTTGCATGTTCCTGTATCAACAGGAGCAAAGCAGACAGAGATCCAATGACTTAAGCCCATAAGCAGGAATCATGGATGAGCCAAGGCAAGTGCAGAGGTCACAAAGACCCCCACCCTTGGGATAGGCAGTCAGAGATGGAGAAAAACGCTCACACTAGCAGACAGCTTGGCATACAGACATGGCAGTTCTCCCCTTGAAGAAACGGAGAGGGGAAAGAAGACCTGCAACATGGCAGGAACCCCCCTCCCCCCCCCCCCCAAAGTAATGGGGAGGGAGGAAAAGACCTGCAATGCAGCAAAATACCCTCCACCCACCATGTGGTTATGCATCATATTATGCATATTCATCAGCTGGGAAGTATAAGACAGGGGCAAAGCGAAGAAAGGAGGCTGATGCGAAGGACCCCCTGAAGGAGGAAAAGGAGAAAAAGAGCACAAAACCTGGGAGAAAACCCAGAGAGCGAATCCTGAGAAAGCGAGACCCTCTGCTGAAGCATCCCTGAAACGAAAGGGGAGCCAGAAGCAGACCAGCACTCCTTGCTATCAGGAAGGGAGAAGACTAGGTGTAGCTCAGAGTCCGGATGGAGTAGGAACCTGCTCAGGTGTGGAGAATGACACAGAGTCTGAGATGATGAAGTGCAAGAGCAAGCCCAGACAGCTGGCCAGTACCAGAGCCAGAAGCAACTCTCCTTCTGAGACTGCCTGCTCGCTCTGCCAGTATCAAGCCCAAGAAGCAAGCCTCTCCCCTGCCCACATTCTCCAGCTGGGGCCTGCTTCAGAGGTGAAGAGAGGTGTCGCCTGAAGTTGGGAATCAGGGGTAAATAAGTTAGCCCTAAGTATTAATTATATTAAGAAGGCTAAGGTTTATAGCATGTCTGTCACCACCCATGGTACAGAACTTTCTTTAGGGAAAACTGGTATTTAGTGGCCAGGATGTTAGAGACAGAAATTGTTATTTTCTAAATGCTATATCCTGCCAAATCTGACAAATAAAAGTCTATTTCTGAGGTAAATATATGTTGTCTTTTCCTGACAGGATCACAAGTAAGGTGGGAGGGCAGCTGGCAGTGTCTTGTAGCAGACAGATCCTTGCACCTCTAAACTTGCTTACAGTCTCATATCAGAAACCAACATCAAAACATACAAATATAAAAAATTAAGAAACGTTTATATAAGCTTCTTTAAAATATATGACTTAAAAATTTTTCTAAAAAACTTCAGCCCCTCCATTTTCCTCAATTCATTAGAAATGGTATTCTACATCTTTGGTCCTCGTATAGAAAAAGCTCTGTTTTGCATTTCCTGATATTTATAATCCCCAAAACTTGGTTCCATAAAAATATTTTGCTTTGCCTCTGGACCCAGCTGCTGCTTCTCAGACTGGTCAGGGCTGAGGACTCTGTGGAAGTGGCATTCACAACTTCTCAGGGAATCTCAGCAATATGTATTTATTTATTTTTATATATCATCATTCAATTAGTATATCTTTTTTTTTGTAATTGGTGTGCTATGAATATGCAGTCGTGCTGGTGCACCCGAGTGGTAGTGAGAGAGAACCTTGTTGGCCGCAAGCCCAATGCAGGAGGAGGGGATCACAGTGACAGCCTGCCCTGCCTCAGGTTAGTTGCAGGCTTCCGTGCATGAGGTGCGGGCCCCCGTATTAACTCTGGGACCAAGGACCCCCTTACCGGCCTGATCTGTCTTGGATCTGTGTATCCGTAAGAGGAAGCATGGTGAGTTGGACCTTGAATTTAAAGATCCACGCGTCATCGGCCTGTGCCCGGTGTTCCCCACCGCCGAAGTCATTGGAGGTGGCCGACTCCCCTGATGACATCACCTGCATGCCATGAATATGCCCAAGCAGCAGTGAGGGAGAGCCTTGTTGGCTGCAGGTCCAACGTGGGAGGAGAGGATCACAGCGACAGCCTGCCCTGTCCCAGGTTAGTCACGGGCTTCTGTACACGAAGCGCAGGCCCATGTATTTTTGCACAATTACATCATGGAACTACAGCAAGGGTTATTTTTCCCTATATGCAACACCTTGCACTTGTCCACATTAAATTTCATCTTCCATTTGGATGCCCAATCTTCCAGTCTCGCAAGGTCCTCCTGCAATGTATCACAATACGCTTCTGATTTAACAACTCTGAATAATTTTGTATCATCTGCAAATTTGATAACCTCACTCACTGTATTCCTTTCCAGATCATTTATAAATATATTGAACAGTATCGGTCCAAGTACAGATCCCTGAGGCACCTCACTGTTTACCCTTTTCCACTGAGAAAATTGACCATTTAATCCTACTCTCTGTTTCCTGTCTTTTAACCAGTTTGTAATCCACAAAAGGACATCACCTCCTATCCCATGACTTTTTAGTTTTCTTAGAAGCCTCTCATGAGGAACTTTGTCAAACACCTTCTGAAAATCCAAATGCACTACATCTATCAGTTGAACTTTATCCATATGTTTATTAACCCATTCAAAAAAAATGAAGCAGATTTGTGAGGCAAGACTTGCCATGGGAAATCCATGTTCACTGTGTTCCATTAAACCATGTCTTTCTATATGCTCTGTGATTCTGATCTTTAGAATAGTTTCCACTATTTTTCCTGGCACTGAAGTCAGGCTCACTGGTGGTCTATAGTTTGCCGGATTGCCCCTGAAGCCCTTTTTAAATATTGGTGTTACATTGGCCACCCTCCAGTCTTCAGGTACAATGGATGATTTTAATGATAGGTTACAAATTTTAACTAATAGATCTGAAATTTCATGTTTTAGTTCCTTCAGAACCATCTGGTCCAGATGATTAGCTACTCATTAGTTTGTCAATCTGCCCTATACATCTTCCAGGTTCACAGTGATTTGGTTTAATTCATCTGACTCATCACCCTTGAAAAGCATCTCTGGAACTGGTATCTCCCCAACATCCTCATTAGTAAACACAGAAGCAAAGAATTAATTTAGTCTTTATGCAATGGCCTTATCTTCCCTAAGAGCCTCTTTAACCCCTCAGTTATAGGGGTTAAAGGGCTTTATTAACCATTCTCTTCCTAGTAATTCCTAATATTCTATTTGCTTTTTTTGACTGCTGCAGCACACTAAGCTAACGATTTCAAAGTATTATCCACTATGATGCTTAGATCTTTTTCCTGGGTGGTAGCTCCTAATGTGGAACCTAACATTGTGTAGCTACAGCAAGGATTATTTTTCCATATATGCAACACCTTGTGCTTGTCCACTGGAGTAGTGAAACCAGTGAAATCCCCTTTTAACAGTCCTGGTGTCCAGTGTTAAAAATGAATGGATCATGGTGTTTGACTGCAGATTATCCTAAGTTGAATGCTGTTACCCCACCATTAAATGCTGCAGTTCCCTCTATGGCTGATTTGGTACATGCAATATAGGAAAATAATGGTACATGTTATGCAGTGATAGATATTAGCAATGCATTTTTTAGTATTCCCCTTGAACCATCTAGTCAGGAGATGCTCGCTTTCTCATAGCTCAGGTGATAATATACTTTCACCCGTCTGCCACAGAAATACATAAATAGCCCAACCATTTGTCATGAAAAGGTTGCACAGACCTTAGAAAAGCTGTCATCCCAATTACCATATTCAGTTAAATTACACCATTATATAGATGATATCTTATTGCAAGGGACAGATTCCCAGGAAATTGCAGATGCATTAGCTTTAGTGTGTCAGGTGTTAGAAAAGAATGGGTGGGCTGCAAATCAAATAAAAATACAGGGACCTAGTCAGGATGTTAAATTCCTGGGTATTTTCTAGCAAGCAGGTAAAAGGTGTATTCTTGACTCAGTAATTAATAAGATCCAACAATTGGTGACTCCAACTTCACAGAAAGAAGTGCAACGAGTTTGTGGTATTTTTAATTTCTGAGAAATCATATACCTCATCTCTCTCAGTTATTGTGTCTTCTATATGCACTTTGTAAAAAGAAATATGTTTTTTAATTGACAGAGGAAACACAAAGTGCTTTTGAGGCTGCAAAACCAGTTTAGGTTAAGGATTTATGGCCAGAAATTTGGGAACTGTGTCAAGAAATACAAGTCTTTATTAGACATATAGATGTTCATATAGGAAGAGATGATGCAGAGAGCATTCATAATCAGATTGCTGATCAATATACAGCTATTCCTACTGTTTGCATTGGGGAATATGTGCATGAAGCATCAGGTCATTTGGGTATAGATAATATGCTGAAATGGGCATATCTTAAATATCTTCCTATAACCAAAACTGAAGCAGAGCAAGCAGTTAGAGATTGTCAAAAGTGTCAGAAAGAAAAAGGAAGACTTCCTGCACCCTTACATAGAATAGCACCTGGAGCCACAAAACAGGGTACTATACCATGGGAAGTTTTGCAAGTAGATTATATGGGCCCTTTACCAACTGGTAAACATGGGCATACATTTATTTTGAACATAGTGGTTACTTTTACTGGAGGCTGTCATTTGTTTCCCTTTAAAAAAGCTACTACAGCTAATACTGTCACTGCTTTGAAAACTATTTTTCGTTTTCATAATTATCCACTAGAAATTCAATCTGATAATAGGTCACATTTTTCTGGTAAAACAGTGCAGTAGTAGTTGACTGCCATTCAACTAAGAGAAGTGACAGCTACTTTACAAGATCATAGACCGGCTCTTGTTAATGGCACAAGGTGGTTTATGTCATACTCTCCAAACCACTTATGGGCATCAGTGTTGCTTAGAAGTTACTGATCATACACCCAAAATTCTTAACCAAATGTTTAGAAGAAAATTAAAATTTGCCCTCTGACTGGTTAGCTGAACCATAATGGCAAAAGCTCTTTTTATCTTTATGTGTTACGTTCTGGCCACGAGCACCGCGACCAGACCCTTACCTCTGTGCTCCTGGACCTGTTCCCGCTTCGGGTGGCCTAGTTCATGGCCTGTTCGGCAGCATCCCCACGGGGGTCGTGGCGCCGGGAAGCCTCCCATGGATGCCCTGCCTCTAGGCGCGCGTGCGCGCCACTTGGGCGCTTTTCTAGGCCGTTTCCCGCCAGTGGTGACTCCGCCCAGTTCCTGACATCAGACGCCGCGGCCTTGATAAGCCGGCCGCGGACACTCAGTCTTTGCCTTGCAAGGGGCTTATCTACTGGTCCCCTAAGAACATAAGAACATAAGAAAATGCCATACTGGGTCAGACCAAGGGTCCATCAAGCCCAGCATCCTGTTTCCAACAGTGGCCAATCCAGGCCATAAGAACCTGGCAAGTACCCAAAAACTAAGTCTATTTCATGTAACCATTGCTAATGGCAGTGGCTATTCTCTAAGTGAACTTAATAGCAGGTAATGGACTTCTCCTCCAAGAACTTATCCAATCCTTTTTTAAACACAGCTATATTAACTGCACTAACCACATCCTCTGGCAACAAATTCCAGAGTCTAATTGTGCGATGAGTAAAAAAGAACTTTCTCCGATTAGTTTTAAATGTGCCCCATGCTAACTTCATGGAGTGCCCCCTAGTCTTTCTACTATCCGAAAGAGTAAATAACCAATTCACATCTACCCGTTCTAGATCTCTCATGGTTTTAAACACCTCTATCATATCCCCCCTCAGTCGTCTCTTCTCCAAGCTGAAAAGTCCTAACCTCTATAGTCTTTCCTCATAGGGAAGTTGTTCCATTCCCCTTATCATTTTGGTAGCCCTTCTCTGTACCTTCTCCATCGCAATTATATCTTTTTTGAGATGCGGCGACCAGAATTGTCGCATGTGATCATTTCTCTGAGAGTAGTAGAAATAAATCAATTTAGTCTACCTGTTGATATAATATAATCACTAAATCTACATCTGTTCTGATCCAAAGAGATGGGGGGTAGAGTGTGTAAGGATAATTTTAGGCAAGCTAGTTAGATCTCTGGAAGACTTTGTACCACAAATAGCCAGCTATGGATCAGAACAGACGCCAATGATTAATAAGTATGAATCAATATATTGCATATAATTTAAGTATAAAGATTGTACAAAGGCATGACACTATCACCATTTGTTCCCTCATTTCTGAGACTTCCTGGCACCAATATGCTGATAAAGAGCTGGGATGGCCTCAAGGAACTTGGCTTTCTGTAAGTCAAGCCTATACTCAATACTTAAGAACATAAGAATAGCCATGCTGGGTCAGACCAAGGTCCATCGAGCCCAGCATTCTGTCTCCAACAGTAGCCAATCCAGGTCACAAATACCTGACAGATCCCATAAAATAGATCTAATTCCTGTTACTCACTCTTAGGGATAGCAGTAGTTTTCTTTGGTCTACCTGGCTAATAATGGCTTATCAACTTTCCTCCAGAACTGGTCCAAACATCTTTTTAACACTCCTATGCTAGTCATCTTGATCATGTCCTCTGGCAACAGATTCCACAGCTTGATAGTGTCCTCTTTTAAAATGTACTTTCTAGATTTGTTTGAATCCGAAGGGAGTCGCCACAAAGGTAGAGAGGGTGGAGCGCGGGCTTGAATAGGCACGAACGCAACAGATAGGTTATAGATTACTAGTAATAGGATAGCAATTTTAAATTTTAGTTATTTTAGAACTCAGAAGTGGATGTCATCTAGGTTCAGTGATTTGTTATGTTTTAGTTTGTTAATCTGATCAGTTACATCCCCCATTGTCACAGATATTAGCAGGCGATAAACCAGGAAAGCCAGGGTTCAAATCTTACTACTGCTCCTTGTAACTTTGGGCAAGTCACTTCACAATCCATTATCTCAGGTACAAACTCAGATTGTGAGCCCTCTAGGGGACAGGGAAATAACCATAGTACCTGAATGTAATCCACTTTGAAGTGACTAAAAGGTATAAAATAAAATAAAATAAAAATCTCCACCATTAAAGAATGTTTCAGGTGTGAGTATATTCTGAACATCCTCCTTTGTAAAAAAAAAAAAATAAATAAATAAGGCAAAGAATTCATTCAGTTTTTCTGCTATATCCTTGTTCTCCCTGAGCATCCCTTTTGCTCCTCAGTCATCTAGTGGCCAACTGATTCTCTCACAGGCTTTTTGCTTCCAATGTAGTTGAAAAAGCTTTTATTATTAGTTTTTGCCTTACTAGCAAGCTTTTTTCTCAAAGTCTCTCTTGATCTAACTACTGTTTTACATCTAAATTGCCATGCTTATGCTCTTTCCTATTTTCATCATTTGAGCCTGCCTTCCATTTATTGAATGATTTCCTTTAAGCTTTAACTGCCTCCTTTACCTCACCATTAAACCATGCTAGCAGTCATTTGGTCTTCCTTAAACCTTTTTTAATACATGGAATACATTTTATCTGGGCTTCCAAAATGGTATTTAAAAAAAAATATCCATATCTCACGCAAACTTCTAACCCTTGGAACTGCTCCTTTAAGGTTTTCTATCTTAGGGCCTCATTTACGAAGCATTTCTCTCATAGACATACAATAGGAAAAAAGCTTTAGTAAACCACAGCCTAATTTCCTCATGCTATTGTTGTCTTCCTTTTTAAAGGTATATGCTACTGTAAAAGTTGTATTTAATGATTTCTATCACATAATGCCTCAGTGCTGCTTCTAACAGGGTTAAACCTGTGCCCATTTGGAGGGTCCTGCCAAGCACTAAACACAGGCTTCCCTGCTTCTGCTCCTACAATGGCAACCTCCTACCTGCCAACTGGGTTCCTGCTACCTCTGGGCAAGTACCCTGTTTGCAAGCTTTCGCTTCATGGTTTCTAGGTAGTATAGGACCCAACATTAATCCAGGGGTCACACGGTTCCTGGAATTACCTTGCAGACCCACTTCAAAAGATATCAGGATCATCAATCAGTCCAAGACAGGCAGAGCTAAGTTTATTGACTAAAAATAAGAACAGTGAACAGAAAACCATTAAACCTGCAAATAGAAACAGGTAAAACAACAAGGATTAAAGCTAGTTAAAAACTTTCCATTATCTAATTCCTGTAAAGGTCAGGAAAATATGCTGTCTACATGAGCTGAACAGGGTCTCAGCACAGAGATCTGCTCCTTCTGTACTCTCTCCATGTTTTAGAGAAGTCTAACACCATCAGGACTAGTTCTCTATCTAAAGGGCCAATCAGTGCACAAAGTACTTACAATAGCTCCCTGACCAATGACCTTCTGAATAGTAATAGTTTTCTGGCCAAGGGTACTGCAGGATATTTCGGTCTTATGGTTTCCTCCAGGATGCTTGGATATGTATGCTGTTTAAGCCTCATTCTAAGTCAAGCCAGCATCCATAGCCTCTGTTTGAACTACAGTGCAGAGGTCAAAAACCACCTGTAGGCCAGCACAGAGCAAATGAGCTCTCTGGGGAAAACAGTTACAGAGTGAAAAATCAATCAGTGCATGTAAAAACTCCCTGTTTTGCCACATTTCCCTCCAATGTTTATGTCAAATATGACTGCATTATGATCGTTATTGTTTAGTGGCCCCCACCACAGTAACTCATCGCATTAAGTCATGTATTCCACTGAGGACTAGATTTAAAGTAGCTGCCTCTTTTTTGGTTCTAGGATGAGCTGCTCCATGAAGCAGTCATTTATGGCATCTGGAAACTTAACCTCTTTTGCATGTTCTGATGAGACATTAACCCAGTTACGACTGGGGTAGTTGAAATTTCCGATTATTATTGTGTTGTGAAATTAATTTGCTTTTTTAATTTCAACTAGCATTTCTCAGTCTTTGCTAGGTGGCTGGTAGTATAAACCTACTGCTATATTTTAACCCATCACACATGGAATTTATATCCATAAGGATTCCACAGTACATTTTGTTTCCTGCAGGAATGTTAACATTCTTGTCTCTATGCCATCTTTTACATATATTACACTCCTCCACCAATTAGATCTCTCTAATTTATAACCTAGTATCACAGTATTCCATTAGTTATCCTCCTTCCATCATATCTCTGAATTCTACAATGTCTATATCCTCATACAATGTCTTACATTCTAATTCACAAAACTCATTGTTCAGAATTCTGACATTCACATACAAACATTTGAAAGTATGTTTTTTTTAATTTCAAACTTGTATTTCTCTTTATATTTACAACATGCTTATTACAATAGGTCTCATACCTTATAGGTTCCAAACATCTATTTTGTAGGGTTTTAGGGTTGGCAACACAGTAACACGGAAACATAGGAATGATGGCAGAAGAAGACCAAATGGTCCATTCAGTCTGCCCTGCAATTTTCTTATGGTAATAAACTAGAGATGTGCATTCATTTTAAATGAAATAGACAATGGCAACAAAATTGTCTCTTTTGTCGTGTTTCCGGAGCACCCCAAAACATAATAGTTCTTCATTCCAGGAGGCTATGAGGTCCATCTTTGCTCCTTCAAGGCACTCTGTTCTTTGTGGGAGCTCCCTTGTCTTCGTCCATGGTTCTTGGTCTCTCGTCAGATCCCGCAACCTCGTCCATCCCATTAGTGTGCACTAACTATAGTTTTCTTATTTACAGGCAATGGGGTAGATTTTCAGACGAGCGCGAATAGCCTACTTTTGTTTGCGCTCCAGGCGCAAACAAAAGTACGCTGGATTTTAGTAGATACGCGCGTAGTCGCGCGTATCGGCTAAAATCCTGGATCGGCGCGCGCAAGGCTATCGATTTCGTATAGCCTGCGCGCGCCGAGCCGCGCAGCCTACCCCCGTTCCCTCCTAGGCCGCTCCGAAATCGGAGCGGCCTAGAAGGGAACTTTCCTTTGCTCTCCCCTCACCTTCCCCTCCCTTCCCCTACCTAACCCACCCGCCCGGCCCTGTCTAAACCCCCATCCTACCTTTGTCGGGGGATTTACGCCTCCCACAGGGAGGCGTAAATCCCCGCGCACGAGCGGGACTCCTGCGCGCCGGGCCGCGACCTGGGGGCGGGTACGGAGGGCGCGGCCACGCCCCCGGGCCGTAGCCACGCCCCCGTACCCGCCCCCAAAACGCTGCCGACACGCCCCCGAAACGCCGCGACGACCGGGCCCGCCACCCAACACGCCCCCGACACGCCCCCCTCCGAGAACCCCGGGACTTACGCGAGTCCCGGGGCTCTGCGCGCGCCGGGAGGCCTATGTAAAATAGGCTTCCCGGCGCGCAGGGCCCTGCTCGCGTAAATCCGCCCGGTTTTGGGCGGATTTACGCGAGCAGGGCTCTGAAAATCCGCCCCTTAGTGCATACTAACGGGACTTTGCTGTGCACTAACTGGATGCAGCCAATTGGAGACAGCCAATGGGAATGAGAAGCATACCTCTAGCTAACAAACTGCTCCCCAATTGACACTTTTTAACTTATTGGTAACATTTTTTGTTAGTGCGCACTAAATTAGTTAGTGCATGTTAACAACTAGTTAGTGCGCCCTAAGGCCTATTAGGGAGCACTAACTCCGAAATTAGAAAACTAGATTGTGCACACTAAGCCCAAAATTAGGAAAACCAGTTAGTGCGCACTAACTCCGAAATGAAGGAAACATAAAATATATACCTCCCGAACCATTTAAAAAATGAAATTCGACAGATAACGACCCAAAACGAAAATGACACAAAAAAAAATCAGTGCACATTCCTGTAATAACTGCCACTCCATGCAGGTTACCCTCATGTTTCTATTAAGGGTTATAACTGCTGCTCTGTGCCAGTTACCCCCAAGCCTTATGTTAAGGGTAATAATATTTACAATCAAAACCAAGCAACTGTCAAACCTATAACAAAATTGCTGCTAGCAATATTTTTACAGGGTGAGCAGCCTTCTTGATAATTCAGACAATGTTGCTTGAATGTGCTTTGCTTTGGGATTTGGCCATAGAAGCAATCCTGTGCTTTTTCCTCTAGTATCTGTGTATCAGTACTCCAGACTTGAAAAGTTGAGGCCCAGCATTGACTCGTCTGAATCCAATTCCTCTTTTAACTCCCACCTTCGAAGCACAGGGCGATGTTGCAGTTGTGTCAAAAGCATCAAGGCTAATTGTTTAAGGGTAGTAATCCCCATGCTTTCTGTTAAGGGTAATAACTGCTGCTCTGCAGGTTTCCCCATGCACCCTTTTCTTCATTTCCAGCCTCTAGCTTTTAGGGATGCGCATTGTTTATCCCATACCCTTTTGAATTAGTTTACTGTTTTTGTCCTCACCACCTCTTTCAGAAAGGCTTTCCAGGCATCCACTACCCTCTCTCTGAAGAAATATTTCCTGATGTTTGTTCTGAGTCGTCCCCCCTGGAGTTTCATTTTGTGACCCTAGTTCTACTGTTTCCTTTTCAATGGAAAAGGTTTGAAGTTTATGCATCATTAAAACCTTTCAGATATCTGAAGATCTGAATCATACCTCCCCTGCACTTCCTCACTTCCAAGGTGTTGCGATATTGCTCACGGGCCTAGCCACGAGCAGCCTCTCACCTTCGGCCCGGAGACACAGATGCTGTTGTCCTGCGTGGCAGAGCCGCTGCCACCGTCCTTTCATTCTGCAGCAGGTAGAGCCGCTGCTGCAGTGCTTCCCCGCGGCTCGGAGGCCACCGTGTCCAACATGGCCCGAGCACCACCGCCTGTTCTCCGTAGTGGGTAGAGCCACCACCATTGTCTGCCTTTGTGGCATAAAGCCACCAATGTCCAGGTCTTGTTTTGTGGCCTAGTGCCGCCTCTAGCTTGATCTTCGCAGCGTAGACGCTGCCGCCGCTGTCCCCAGTCCTGGCCTCTTTAGGTGCGCAGCTGCGCATCTTCAGAATATTTATTTATTTATTTATTTATTTATTTAACATTTTTATATACTGACATTCGATGGGAACATCACATCGGTATCCAGAGAACAAATAATGCAGCATAACAGAGCTTTACAATAAACTTAGTTTCAACTAGGGGGGGAGGAGATGAATTAAAACTATAACAGGGAAAACTATAACAGGCAAACAGCAAATTGGGGAAAGATATGAAAAGCGAGCCGTAACAATCACATAAATCAGAGGTCAATATGATGGATAAGATAAAGGTGAAGGTGAAGGTGAGAGGTGGAAATAGCCGAGGAGGGAGCAATAATTGAGGATATACCAAAGGAGGCGCAGGAACTATTTACAGGCACTGAGGCTATTTACAAGATTGTACTATTTACAGGCACTGAGGCTATTTACAAGATTGTAATAGTGTAAAATTAGTGCAAGAGTGTCGCAGAGGATGGGGAGGAAGGAGAGGATGGAGTGATGCCGAGGATGGAGAAGATGGAGAGGAAATAGAGAAAGGAGCGGATAGGCGCTGAAGCTATTTACAAATTATGATAGTAGAGATGGTGGATACAGGAGGGGGGAAGTTGGAAGGAGGGGGGAGGGGCCCTCGGCGGGAAAAACCCTGCGGCCCCATCTGATGACCTCATCTGGGCGTCTCTTCTTCAATCCTATAAAAGGTCCCCTCGCCAGTCTGTCGTTGCATTCGCAAGGAGCCAGTCCTCTCCTGGAATCTTCATCTGTTCCAATTCTTCATTCCAGGAGGCTCCGAGGTCCAGCTTCACTTCTTCAAGGCACTCTGTTCTTCGTGGGAGCTCCCTTGTCTTCGTCCATGGTTACTGGTCTCTCGTCAGATCTCGCGACCTCATCCGTCCTGTCTTCAGATGTTTCTGATATTCCTGTCTTTAGATGTTTCTGTCTTGAGATGTTCTAGTTCCTTCCGGCTCCTCTCTTCGGATGTCCTTGTCCTCGGATGCTCCTGGTTCCGGGTTTGGCCCCTCTCACCAGACTCTGCTTCCAGATGATCAGCCTGTGTGTAATTCCGTATCTAACCTGGTGTCCGTTCTCGGTCACTGAAGCCCCATTCTGGCTGGATCCTGCTTCGAATGCTGCCCGGATCCCTCCTTCATCCTGAGCTTCAGCCCTGCCTACGTCTCGTCCAAGTCCCCAAGTGTCTTCGTTTCATCCGATGTTCCTGTCGTCAGATGTTCCATCTCCAGATGTCCTAATTCTCTCCGGTTCCTCTCTCTGGATTTCTTTGTTGGCTCCGGGTTTTTAGCCTAGCCTCTTCCGCTGGACTCTACCTCCTTGACCAGCCTGTGAGTAATTCCGTATCTAACCCAGTGTCCGTTCCTGGTCATTGGAGCCCCTTTCCGGTTGGACCCTGCTTTGAGTGCTGCCTGGATCGCTCCAACATCCTGAGCTTCAGCCCAGCCTCGCCTCGTCCAAGTCTCCTAGTGCCTACATTTCGACCTTGTTCCAGTGTCATCGCCTGTCATTGACCTCTGTCTGTCCTGTTGCACCTGCCGTTCTCAGGCGGCGGGTCCGAAAGGGCTGACTGGCCGGAGGGCTACCCCAGAGACCAGCACTGCGTTGGGGGGTCTCTTCTGATGAGTTTGGGTTCGGCAGAGGTCAGGTTCCCAAGTCTCTAGTCTGTCCGTCCATGCTCGGATGCATCTCGCCTGCCTTGGCACTCCTCCGGGGTGTTTCCTTTGGGGTCATGCCATGGCCCAAGGGCATACTTTCTCCTCCAAATCGGGACCACTCCCTAGCGCTCCTGCAAAAAAAGGTATACATATTCAGATCCTTAGTAGTGCATGTAAATATAATATGCATATTGTAAGTGATGGTTTTACCTCAGAATGTCCTTTTCCATGTAAAATATGTTACTATAAATGCATGGCCTTGGGGAACAAGGGTACATAAGGCTGTAAGGTTCGCCTAGGTCACCTAATACCCTTGCATTAGCCCTGAAAGGCAGTTCTCTCAGAAGTAGTTGTCGCCCATTAACACTGTTACTCTGTTACCTGTATATCCCAATTTAGACTACCCTCTTTTTAGCTATTCCCTATATTTATTCACGTTATTTTGACGAGTTACTGTTGTTTATGTATTATTTATGTTCTTATGTTCAGAAACTACATGTATTATTTATGTTCTTATGTTCAGAAACTCTGTTTAATGTAACGCCTTAACCGCGACAGTTTTGTTCTATGGAAACCGACCTGATTTGATACTTGTATTGAGAATGTCGGTATATAAAAATCCTAAATAAATAAATAAATAAGTAATTTAAAGAAAAAATTCTTTACAGAGGAGGTAGTGGATGCATGGAAGTGGTGAAGACAAGAACAATATCTGAATTCAAGAAAGCAGGGGATAAACAGAGGATTTTGAAGGGAGTGGTAGGGATTGTAAAGCTGAATAGATGGTGTGGTTGGCAGACTAGAAGGGGCATATGGTCTTTTTCTGTAGTCATGTTTCGATGTAATGTTTAGAATCAACTCCAACTGCGTGAAGCAGCTATACAGCGTTAAGTGGCTTTGAACAACAAGCATGCAATCTATAGTCCTTAAATATATAAATGATAAATATATATATATATATAGCTTTGATATAAGACCATGTTGTGATTCATTGGAAGTTCATATTTGGACACAGTCTGGCTAGCAAAGTTAAGGGGTCATTTATCAAAGTGCTATATGGTGTTTTCGCATGCAAAAAACGCCATTAATGAATGCGAAAGCACCATAATGTTTGGTGTGATGCAAATGAGAAGATATTGGGGTGTGTGAATTTTAACTACACCTTTTTCATTTGTGATGTTGTTTTGCACATGCTGTTTTCAACTCCTGGAGAGCCAGCCAAGCTATCAGGGCCCTCCTGGGGGGAGAGGGGGGGGGGTGGGGTGGGCAGAGGGGGAGAGAAAGAGAGAGAAAGCCTAGCCATAATGCCCTCACACTAGATAGGTATTACTATCTCTATGGGAGGCCCACCTAGTAACTTGAGGTGAGGTTTAGGTATTAGTGTAGGGGATAGGGGCCACTTTCACATTCAAAGTGAGACATACGAACAGAACAGTGCTCTCTTGTGAAGATTTGATGACCTTCGGAATGAGGAAACTCACCCAAAGATGAGATTTGTGCAATGTTCTATCAACCTAGCTTGATGGACTCTACCTGGGTAACATCATAGAGATATAAATACCTATCTAGTGTGAGGGCATTATGGCTAGGTGCTCACTCTCTCTCTCTCTCTCTCTCCCCCCCCTCCCCCCCCCCCCCCCATCCAGGTAAACCTAGCCAGCTGCTTTTTGACCCGACCAAAATTAGCTGTCTAGATCATCCAGTTAACTCTGTTCATTAAAGTTAGCTGGTTAATTAAGGTAGTTAACTGAACTCCTTCCAGTTATGCCCCTGGAACACCTCTAACTTAGTACCTGATTCACATGGGGCAGATTTTAAAAGCCTTACGCGCGCCAAGCCTATTTTGCATAGGCCCAGTGATGAGTGCAAGCCCCGGGACGTGCATATGTCCCGGGGCTTGAAAAAAGGGGCGGACCGGGGCAGGGTGGTGGCGTGGCCAGAGGCCTCTGTAGGGCCTCTAGGCTGGGGGATCGTGCGCCGGCACTTGGCCGGCGCGTGCAACTTGCAAAACAAAGGTATGGGGAGGTTTTAGGTAGGGCTGGGGGGCAGGTTAGGTAGTGGAAGGGAGGGGAAGGTGGGGGGGGGGGGGCGGAAGGAAAGTTCCCTCTGAGGCAGTTCCGATTTCAAGCGACCTCGGTGGGAACAGGGAAAGGGCTCCCCTAGGGCTCGGCGTGCACAAGATGCACAAGTGTGCACCTCCTTGTGTGCGCCGACCCCGGATTTTATAACATGCGCATGGCTGCGCACGCAAGTTATAAAATCGGGCATAGATTTGTGCGTGCCGGGTTGCACGCACAAATCTACGCCCGCGCGTAGGTATTAAAATCTGCCCCTAAGGGTTTTCCCCATAGACACAAAATGGGATAAAAGCCTTAATGAATCTGACCCTTAGCCAACTTATTAGGTGGCTAGAATTTAGTGGGATCTGTGCCCAAATATTCCTTTAGCTGGCTAACTTCTGAGTTGGCTAAGTAAATGCTTTTGAATATGGACCTCATGGAAAATAATGCAAGGCATCCGAATTTGAGGATTTTAAACTTCCCCAAGGTAATTCTGGAGGACCCTCTTTATAATTTTAAAAAGTACTTTGCTGATACCCGCAAAAGTTCTGGAGAGGCTATTCCACCTATTAGCAAAGTTTAGTTTTTGCTAGCTTAGAGCACGGAGGTGAGAGCAGAAGACAGCAGTAGCCTGATATATCTAGTGATAGCTTGGATCTGACAGCTACATTGGAACAGTTTTTTGATAATGAGACTAGATCAACTATTTTGTTATCTTTTGTCTTGGAGCAAGATAAACAGCTGATTTGTATTTCCATACTAAAACTGTTCTATTTCTGGACCAGAAGGTATGGGTTTACTCTGATCCGTGTAAAGTAATACAGGATAAAAGAAAAACAATATCTTTCTCTACACAATGAAGTTTCTACAATCATCGCAGATATTTTTGTTTGTTTTCCTTGTAAAGTTTAAAAATGTATATACATTTATTTTTTAAGCCCAGTCTGGTGATTAAAAAAGTTTTGGGGTTTTCATAATTGAAGGTCAAGTTGTGTTCATGATCTAGGATAACTTTTATCTGGATTGATATGGATAATAGAGATGTGAATCGTGTGCCAGATCGTCTTAACGATCAGATTCGGCTGGGGGGGGGGGGGGGAAATCTGATCGTTAAGATATGTGAATTGGAATCGTTTCCGATTCCAATTCACATCGCAAATTTTTTTTTTAGGGAGGCCCGCGCCGCTAAAAAAAACCAACCCACCCGACCCTTTAAATCGACCCCCCCCCTCCCGACCCCCTCAAAACCTTTTAAAATTACCTGGTGGTCCAGGGGGGCCTCGGTATAATAGGGGCTGATGAGTAAAGATGGCGCCGGCCATCCAGTGCTCCTACCATGTGACAGGGGCCGGCCAATGGCACGGATACCCTGTCACATGGTAAGGGCAAAGGGGCATCGGCGCCATTTTTTTTTTAGAACAGCTGATGCCTGGGAACGGGAAATCTCTCCCCGAGGCCCCCCTGGATCTCTCCTCTCCCCGAGGCCCCCCTGGATCTCTCCCCGAGGCCCCCCGAGGCCCACCTGGACCACCAGGTAATTTTAAAAGGTTTTGGGGGGGTCGATTTAATGGGTCGGGTGGGTTTTTTTTTTTTAGCGGCGCGGGCCTCCCTAAAAAAAAAGGGTCGGGAGAGTGGGGGAGGCTAAGGGGGGTCGATTTAAAGGGTCGGGTGGGTTTTTTTTTATCGGGCCATCGGCGCCATTTTAATTAGTGGCAGCCAAAATGGCGCCGATGGCCCGAGAGCGGGAGATCGCGCCGGGACCCCCCACTGGACCACCAGGTAACTTAACATTTTCCTTGCACAGATTTCTTTGATCTCCCTGCTTCTGGGGTTTTCTTTGCCCCTACTCAACCCTCTTTTATTTGCAGTTGAAAAAAAATGTGCATGTGAATTTTGGACATTTTAGCTTATACTTATATTTGGCTTGTGTATATTTCTTTATGTACACTCTAAATTTCTGTAATTGAAGTTATCTTTGATATATTATGAAATATGTTATAAAAATAAAATATTGAAAACAGTGCCAAGATCTTTTCTCTTAAAAGTATTCTAGGCTGCCCCAGTGACTTAGTTAGTGAGTGCTTTGTACTGTTATTTGGAAAGTCCCTGGTTTGATCCACAATTCAGGTCCTCTGCTCTTTGGCTCGGCTTGGGCTGGGGATGCTGCAGAGATCATGGTCATTGCTTAACCCCTTTCAGGATGAGAAAACATAATATAATAGGCTCGCTGACGAATATATTTGGGGTGGACTGGAAAGGGGTTAAGGAACCATGATTGCAGAGTCCTGGAAGGAGTGCAGGCCCAGGATAGTAAACAGACAAGGTACAGGGGACAGGGAATATAAAATGGGGGAGAAATCCTTGAGAAGTTTTGAATAAAGGCTCATGGGTGCTGGATCTCAGCCCTGGCTCTGATTGAGCCAGAAGTACAAAGGTACAGGAGAAAAATGCTGGGTCTTAAAAAAACAACAACAAAGTGTGGTATGTGATTCAGGAATGCATTCATATACTCCATGCAATTAATGCAGCTCCTGTATGCATGTAGACTAAATATGTCCATATTCAGCCACTGGCCAGTTAGGAAAGTTAACCAGATAAATTTATATGACTAACTAACCAGAATATTCAGCAGCATAGGCATGCCACTGAATGTAGCCAGCTATCTTAAAATTAGCCAGATAAGTTTATCCCACTAACTGAATGACTGTTCTTTAGCTGTTCTAAAGTATCTGTCTATTTCAGTCAGATAATGCTGAAAATGGAGATTAGTTATTTATTTATTGGTTTTATATACCGACATTCATCAGTGATATCACATTGGTTTACAATGTAACAAAAAACATACGCAAGCAAGCGTTTGACATAAAACAAGTAGGTGAAAATAGGGATCAAAAACAGCAACTGGGGTGGGTAAAACTATTTACAGGGATTGAATGTAAAGATTATCCAGCTAAGACCTGATTCACTAAGGGTCCGTGACATAGCCAGCTAAGATTTTAGCTGGATAACAAGCTACGCAGCTATGTCAGGGGCAGTCAGACCTGCAGGATTTTTAAATCCCATATTTTGTTCAGCTAAGTGCCAGACTTTGCTGGGCAAAGATGCAGAATATGTACCTCTAAATATCTATTGAGTCTGGTATTGGAAACATGGGCTAAAGGTCACTTTCTACATGTCAGCGCTCTTATTGAATGTAATTGAGAATCTCCGAGAAACTACTGCCTAGAAGGACTGCAGACAAATCACTTTCAGGAGCGCTGACTATAGGCCTGCAAGAGTAATATGGTTTATTCAAACAATTTCAGATGATATTTGCATTTTTCTGGCAATCATATCTCCTTCCGCCAGCTTTGCTGCTAGAACATGATCACCTATTTCAACAACACATTTTTGCATTTTGTATTCTATGTCCTTTGTTCTGACATTCCCCAAGTGATCACCATATAAAGCTAGCCTATCACAAAAGACACATATTTTTGGAAACTATATTTTTGATCTCTTGTGCCTAGACTGCTGTAGTTTCCACTTTCAGCAGCTCAAGCTTGACCATCTGCTGAATTTACATGTTCTTTGCCATACTGAATGAAGCCTCTGAAATTAGATGTTGTTAAACTAGAAACAATAAGATTTGTCAATTTGCATTGTATTTGACCAAAGCGTTTGTGATGGTGAAGAGGCCATCTTTCCAATGATCAGAATTCGTATTACTAGAAAGTGCTTCAAGCTCTTGAAACTTCACAAGATATGTGGCCAGTTTTTCATATCCGACTTTCCAATTAGTAGTTGTTTTATTTAAAGCAGTACATATTAGAGCACTTCTTCAGCTGCTCTTGTTTTGGCATTTTATGCACTGAGACCAATTCAAAGGTCCTATTGTCTGCCTCATGTGCAAATTTGAACTTCTTTGCAGTTGCCATAATTGCTTCACTTGCATCCCAGAGCAGTGCAGAGAACAGCTGCATTAATGTTGCAGAAAAAAACTCAAAGAAAACAAGCGCTTGAAAGAAGAAATATACAAAGTGACTATCACAGATGAGAGCAGATCAAAGTCTAAGTGCAGCAAATTACAATTACTGGACTTTCTGAAAACTACTCTGAAATACAGAGGCAACCATAAATCTATCACACAGCTAAGATATGAAGAAAAACAAAGTCATGCTGATCTCATTTTTCAATGTGAAAGGGAACACGGGTGAAAATGTATATTGCATACTACACAAATGAAAGTTTCAGAGAACCATAACTTCAGAAAACATTGACTTATGAGGATGTTGTGAGACTCGTTGGAAAGGAAATGTAATTACAAAATCCTTTTTAAGCAGCTCAACTGACATATCTTTACTGCAGAGAATATATGGATGAAAAAGAAAAGTACAAACAGAATGGTAGCTATGCAGGCAGCCATATTGGAATCAGTGGAAATTTTGAATTTTCAGGCCAAAATGGAATAGTCTACATATCACTGAACAAAGGAGGGCTCAATTGTCCAATACATCAAAAAAATGTATACAATTTGTAATCTTCAACAAATTTTAGGCATCATACATGGGTGCTCCAATGTCAATGGTCAGCAGGCTGTACACAATGGATACATTCCTGGATGACAAAGACATAAATGGATGTTAGAGATTGGATGAAGGCCAAGTGGCTTCACACTTTTATAGATCTATAGGGAGCACTTAGATAAACTCTGGTTTTCCACCTGGTGTCTCTGGGGGCATTCTCAGTGATTGGATGCTGTGCTAGATGAACCATTGGTCTGACCCAGCTGTTGCGCTCGGGGGTGGACCCTTGTCCTGGAGCAGTGGAGAATGGCTCCCTGGTAGGGACCAGGAAGCAACTGCCCCCAGGGGCGGAGCACTGGAGGAGACAGAGGCTAGGATGAGCTTCACCACTGGAAGCCCGACGTTCCCCCGGGAGGAGCCCATAGGGACCTGGGCTGCTTAGACTTAGGTGGGCCTCGCAGGGTCTCCTGGAAGAATGGAAGTCCGGCGTGCCCACAGACAGAAGGGGAGCTCGGTCAGGTTCGAGACTGGAGTTCAGATGGAACAAGGCTAGGAACAGAGCCAGAATCTAGAGACGTGGTCAAATAGGCAGAGGTCAGAGTCCAGGGATCAGTCCGAGAAGTAGTTAGCAAAGCAGAGGTCAGGTTCCGGAGGTCAGACAAGGTCACAGGCAGGCCGAGGTCAGAAGGCAAGCAGCAGTCAGATGAGTCTAGGAACAAACTGAGGTCAAAAGGCAGTCAGCAGGCAGGCAGGTCAAGAGGCAGACTGGAGTCAAGAGGCAAGCGGCAGGCAGGCAGGTCGAGAGGCAGACTGGAGTCAGGAGGCAGGCGGCAGACAGACAGGTCAAGGAACAGACTGGAGTCAAAAGGCAGGCAGCTGGCAGGTAGGTCAAGGAGCAAGCCGAGGTCAGTACCAGTGAGACAGTCCGGAGGTACTACCTGGGGAGACGGACAGACAAACAGGAACAGAAGGACACTGGAGTACTAGGAAGCAGGAACAAGGCAGGAACAGCACTGGAACAGAAGGATCCTGGAATGAGACTTGGAACAAGGTTCAGATGCAGTGACAATCTAGCAAGACACTAACCCAATTGTGAAGGCAAGGAAGTACAAGCAGGGACCTCCTTATATTCGGGAATCAATCAGGGCGTGCCGTGGAGCTAGGACCCGCCCTTGGCCCTACAAGAGGCCAGGCGGTCTGCGTGCACATGAGTAGGGGCAAGGCCAGCACAGCCGAGGATGCTGAGCTCAAGCGTGAGGCCTGGTGCGCAGAGGAAGGCCCGGTGACCGCCGCCGCAGGACGCCGAGACCTGGAAGTGCTTGCAGCTGCCGTTAGGGAGGCCGACCTGGGACCTGCCATGGAGCCATGTTAGTGAGCAGGCCCATGTGCGGACCAGGTGCAGACGGGGTGCGTAACAGTACCCCCCCCCCCCCCCCTTTCTAGGCCTCCCGAGGCTTGTCAGGGTGAGTCCTATGAAAGGTCTTCAGGAGTTCCTTATCGAGGATATTGTGGGAAGGTTCCCACAAATTCTCCTTGGCCTCATAACCCTCCCAGGGTAGGAGGTATTCCCATTTTCCTTGTCACCACCAAACGTCAAGGACCTCTCTTACCTGGAGAGAAGAATCACATTCCGTAGAGACTCGTGGAGGAGAGGGAACTCTACGTGAGGGCCAGGAGAGAACCAACGGCTTCAATAAGGAACGTGTTATGGATACCCATGGCACGAGGTAGCTGGAGTTGATACGATACAGCTCCCACTCTTCGGATTACAGGAAATGGTCCAATGTATTTTGGAGCCAAGCGATGAGAGGGAAGTCTCAGCCACACTTTCTGGCCAGGATGGAAGAGTGGAACAGGACGTCTATGGGTGTCAGAGTTACGCTTGGAGCACTCAGCAGCTTGGGAAAGACGCTCTTTTACTTGGTTCCATACTTCACGAATGGTGTGAGCCATGGATTGTGCTGCTGGAGAAGGAATGGTCAAAGGAACTGGAAGAGGCAGTCGGGGCTGCCATCCGAATACCACAGAGAACGGGGATACATCGTTGGCTGCAGCAACATGAGTATTGTGCAACAGCTCAGCCCAAGGAAGAAGATCAGACCAGTTATCCTGCTGATCATTTACATAGGAGCGGAGGAATGTCTTCAGAATCTGATTGGTCCTTTCAGCTTGACCATTGGCCTGTGGATGATAGGCCAATGTATAGCTTAGGGAAATGATAAACTTCTTACATAGGGAACACCAATACTTGGCAGCAAACTGTGGTCCCCGATCGGAAATAATCTCCTTGGGGAGTCCATGAAGGTGAAAAATGTTGTTCAGAAACAACTTCGCCAGTTCTGGGGCCAAAGGAAGGGCCGGCAGGGGAATGAAGTGACCTATTTTCGAAAAACGTTTGATGATGACCCAAACCACGGTATTGTTCTGAGAAGGAGGCAGGTCCGTAATAAAGTCCATCGAGATGCTAGACCATGGCTCGGTAGGTGCTGGGAGTGGTTGAAGTAAGCCCCAAGGCTTTCCAGTAGGCGGTTTCTGTTGGGCACAGATTGGACATGAGTCCACATAGTTTCAGGAATCCTGCACCATATTGGGCCACCAATAGTGTCTTTGCAACATCTTTAAGGTCCTGGCACGACCCGGATGGCCTGCCAACTTGGAATCATGGGCCTATTTTAGAATTTGTTCATGTTATCTACGTGGAACGACAGTCTTCCCAGTAGGAACTGTAGTGGTCACAGCAAGGGATATACAGGCGGGATCAATAATGAAGCTAGGGACTTCAGGAACATCTTCAGGTTCAAATGATCTGGATAGTGCGCCAGCACAGAGGTTCTTGGAACCTGGGTGGTAACAGAGGATGAAGTTGAATCGTTCGAAGAAAAGTGCCCATCGGGCTTGACGGGGGTTCAGGAGTTGAGCCTCTTTAAGGTGCTCAAGGTTCTTATGGTCAGTGAAGATGGTAAACTTGTGTTGCGCCCATTCCAACCAGGGGCGCCACTCTTGAAGCGCCAACTTGACTGCGAGGAGTTCATGGTCACCAACGGTATAACGCTGTTCCGTGGGAGAACACTTATGTGAGTAGAAAGAGCAGGGTATTAGTTTACCCTTAGGGGAAAACTGGCTCAAGATGGCTCCTGCGCCGATTGCAGAGGCATCGACCTCTACGAGGAATGGCCGTTTAGGATCCGGATGCTGCAGGCAAGGGCCAGAACAGAAAGCCTCCTTGAACATCTGAAAGGTGGCTAGTGCTTTTAGGTGTCCACACCCGAGTGTTGACCCCCTTCCTAGTCATAGCAGTAAGCGGGGCAACTAGGGAAGAATAATTAGCAATGAAGCTCCAGTAATAATTGGTAAAGCCAAGAAAACATTGTAAGGCTCGTAAGCCTACTGGCTGGGGCCAGTCACAGATCCCCTGGACTTTCTCTGTCCATAGAAAATCCTCGGTCAGAAATGATATACTCTAGGAAGGGTAAGCGGTTACACTTAAACAGGCATTTTTCCAGCTTGGTGTACAAATGGTTCTCTCTCAGGTGTTGGAGGACGATCCGAACATGATCTCGATGAGATTCAAGGTCTTTAGAAAAGATCAGGATGTCGTCAAGATATACGACTACGAAGTAATACAGAAGATCTCGTACATAAGGCGTTGAAAGACCGCTGGGGTATTACATAGCCCAAAGGGCATCACAGTGTGTTCATAGTGACCGTCCCTTGTATTAAATGCGGTTTTCCAAATATCTTCAGGTTGAATGCGCACCAAGTTGTACGCACCTTTCAGATCCAACTTGGAGAAGATCCGTGCCCATTCAAGGCGATCGAATAGTTCACTAATGATGGGCAGCGGGTATCGGTCTTTGTGGGCTATGGCGTTGAGCCCCCTGTAATCAGTACAAGGGCATAGACCGCCATCCTTTTTCTTAACGAAGAAGAACCCCGCACCTGCAGGGGCGTCAGACGGACGGATGAATCCTTTTTCTAGGTTCTCTTTAAAATAATCAGACATAACTTGAGTCTCAGGTTGAGACAACAGGTAAGTTCTACCTTTGGGAGGCATAGTGTCCGACAGGAGTTCAATAGCACAGTTGAACTTGCGTAACGGAGGCAGGGTATCCACTTTCTGCTTCGAGAAGACATCGTTGAAGTCAGAATACTGCAGAGGCAAACCAGGTAACGTAACAGACTTCAGAACAGGAACCTCTGGAGATAATGAGTGCAAACAAGTTTTCTGGCATTTGGAGACCCACTGCACCAACTGCAGGGAATGCCAATTGAACTGGGGTTCGTGGACCTGGAGCCAGGGCAACTCCAGGATAACTGGATGGGTTGATCATTTCAGAACGTAGAAGGACATCTTCTCCTCGTGGAGAGTGCCCAAGGTAAGACGAACAGCCACTGTCTGGTGGGTGATGAGTCCTGGAAGATGGTCCCCCTGGATGGAGGCGATGCAGAGACTCATTTCCAATGGCTGGAGAGGAATGTTCAGGAGCTTGACAATGTCATCCATAATTAAGCTGCCACTTGCTCCGGTATCAACAAGAGCAGTGGTAGCAAAGGTGTGGGCCTTGATGCCCAGGGATACAGGAAGCAAGAGTTGAGGGCCAGTAACTGTTGCGCCCAAGCTCGGGACCCCCGCCGGGCTCAGGCATTGCAGTTTTCCCGGCCAAACCAGGCAGGACTGCAGACAATGTCCAGAAGTGCCACAGTAAAGTCAAAGACCCTCCTTCCGCCGACAGAGATGTTCGGTCGGAGACAAACGCCCACGGTTCACCTCCATAGGTTCCACCACGGAAGAGGGTGGTGGTGCTGAAGTCTTCACAGGAGGTTTGGAGACACACATGGGATGTGCTACAGGAGAGCGGGGAGCCTTTACTTCTAGGCGTCTTTGCCGGAGATGATGATCAATCTTACCGGCAAGGGAGATCAGGTCCTCTAGAGACATGGGAGTCTCACGGACAGAGAGCTCATCTTTGAGAGCACAGGAGAGTCCATCTAGGAAGATGGCTTGCAGACAATCTTCTTGCCACCTAAGCTCTGTGGCCAGAGTCCTAAACTGCACTGTATACTTGGAGAGGGTCCTTGCCCCTAGATGGAGGTGGAGTAAGTTATGACTGGCAATGGCCTGGCAGTCTAGGTCTCCGAAGGTCTGCTTGAAGAGATCGATGAATTCAGATAACTTGGAAAGGATGGGATCAGAACATTCCCATAAGGGAGAGGCCCACGCAAGAGCCTTCCCTTCCAGGCGAGACAGGATGAAGGTCACCTTGGTGATTTTCTTCATGAATAATGAGGGTTGCAGAGCAAACTGCATGAAGCACTGATTAAGGAAACCACGACAGGAGCATGGATCCCCACTGTATCGAGGAGGTGCAGGAAGTGCCAACGATACTTTGGGAAGCATGGTGGCCGAGAGGCCCACAGGATTGGCCAAAGCTGAGAGGCCCACAGGATTGGCCAAAGCTGTATCTTGTAGCTGGGAACGAAATTCTTCCACCAAAGAGGCCAGCGTTTCCAAAGCTTGATGAGCACCGACACACAGTACTTAGGACGATATAGTAGAGTAGTCTATGAACCCCACATCACAACTAGCATATTGATAACACTATGTATGATAAATTACCTGTAAAAGTACTTTCAGTACACTCGGTCATGACACACTTCTCTAAAAATTATTTTGTCTAATGATATATTGTAACCGAACCTTTGACGGCACCTGTTAGAATGTACTATAGTACACTTTTACCTACATTAAATTTGTGCCTACATGTAAACCGTTGCGATGGTGTATAACTTAGTGACAGTATAGAAAAGATTTTAATTAAATAAATAAATAAATAAATAAATAAATAACTGTGGTGGCCAAACCCGGTAGGGCCCTGGAGGCGGGAGACTCTGCCGAGTCCATTGCCTTGGCAACCTGTTGCGCTCGGGGGTGGACCCTTGTCCTGGAGCAGTGGAGAATGGCTCCCTGGGAGGGACCAGGAAGCAACTGCCCTCAGTGGACGGAGCACTGGAGGAGACAGAGGCTAGGATGAGCTTCACCACTAGAAGCCTGAGGTCCCCCGGGAGGAGCCCGTAGGGACTTGGGCTGCTTGGACTTAGGTGGGCCTCGCAGGGTCTCCTGGAAGAATGGAAGTCCGGCGTGCCCACAGACAGAAGGGGAGCGCAGTCAGGTTCAAGACTGGAATTCAGATGGAACAAGGCTAGGAACAGAGCCAGAATCTAGAGATGTGGTCAAACAGGCAGAGGTCAGAGTCCAGGGATCAGTCCGAGAAGTAGTCAGCAAAGCAGAGGTCAGGTTACGGAGGTCAGATGAGGTCACAGGCAGGCCGAGGTGAGAAGGAAGGCAGCAGGCAGATGAGTCTAGGAACAAGCTGAGGTCAGAAGGCAGGCGGCAGGCAGGCAGGTTGAGGAACCGACTGGAGTCAGAAGGCAGGCAATAGGCAGGCAGGTCAAGGAGCAAGCCGAGGTCAGTACCAGTGAGACAGTCTGGAGGTACTACCTGGGGAGACGGACAGACGAACAGGAACAGAAGGACCCTGGAGTACTAGGAAGCAGGAACAGAACTGGAACAGAAGGATCCTGGAATGAGACTTGGAACATGGTTCAGACGCAGTGATAATCTAGCAAGACACTAACCCGATTGCCAAGGAAAGGAAGTACAAGCAGGGACTTCCTTATATCCGGGAATCAATCAGGGCGCACTGCGGAGCTAGGACCCGCCCTTGGCCCTACAAGAGGCCGGGCGGTCCGCGCGTGCATGCTTAGGGGCATGACCAGCACAGCCAAGGACGCTGAGCTCCGGCGTGAGGCCTGGTGCGCAGTGGAAGGCCCGGCGACCGCCGCCACGGGAAGCCGAGGCCTGGAAGCGCTTGCAGCTGCCGCTAGGGAGGCCAACCCGGGACCTGCCGTGGAACCATGGAGGTGAGCAGGCCCTTGCGCAGGCCGGGCGCGGACAGGGTGCGTAACACCCGCTTGGTCATTCTTATGTTCTTTTGTGATAATATTCAAAGGTACTTACCCAGATAGCTTTTGTGTTATCCAGACAAATGCAGATATTTGAATATCACCAGCACTTAGCTAAATTATATCTGGATATTTCATTATTCAGATAAAATTTAGTGTCACGATTGTGAGCCCTTGGGCTGTGGCGTGATTGACACAGCCTAGTAGGTGAACCTACTAGGTCCACGCTGTCAGCTGGTGGACACATCCTTACTGGGACTGGAGCTGGAGCTTCACCTGTACCCGCCCCGTTTCTCATGGGTTGAGTATTTGGGTTCCAGGGGCTGGCAGGGCTTAGGCAAGTGTTCTTTAAGGAGCAATCAGAGAGTCCAGGTATGGGCAGTGGTCAGGGCAGGCGGTGATCTGACAATGTCCAAGTCCAGGTGAAGGGTCAAGGCAGACAGCGAGCAGATGATTTTCAGTACCAGGCCAAGGATCAAGCAAGCACCGAGCAGACAAAGTCAGAATCCAAGGCAGAGGTCAGAACTGTAGAATCAGGCCAAGACAGACAGAGACAAGACACTGAGGGACAAGACAGGGCAAGATGGACAAGGCAAATCAATGGAGGCAGGGCAAGGGCACGGACAAGGCAAGGCAAGACATCAGGATAATGAGGCAGGCACAGGGACAACATGACAAGGCTTGGGAACAGTGAGACAAGGCACAGGGAGTAGCAAAATGCGCTGCAAGGCAGGAGGACCTGTTGCTGAGGCTCAAATTGTTGTGATCAGAACGCAGCTCAGCATATTGCCAGAGCATTTCTTATGGTCCTGTTTCAAAAAGAGCTTTTTCCTTCTAATGGCATGTTACATTGTTTGCATAACCTTATGCACTAGTTTCGATGTTAGCTTTGGCAAAGTCTCCTTTCAAAGTGACCACAAATGACAGGCTTCTAGGAAGTCATTTTTATATTTGGAACACTTCTTTGCCCTGTACCTCAAATTGTAAACCCAAAGACAGAAAATGTATGGTGTTAATCTTGAAAAAAATATTCCTATGAGAATAATATGTAAGACATTTTTTGAATAAAAGCAAAAAGCAATTATCATTTGACTTTTAAGTCAAGTGTAACCAGTTCCCCTGAAATCTCTGTAATTGCAACTCACAATTATTGCTTTAATGATGGCAGTTGTGAAATGAGCGATAGAAACTGACTGATGCGATTGAGTGACGGTACTAATGCTGATTTCCTTAAAAAAAAAAAAATCCAAAGATGCCAGGTGGGAGCCAGCAGCAATTGGAAAAAGGAAACAAGTTGCCACAGTTGAAGAAAGGTTCCAGGGTGATGACGTGGCAGGAAATCAGCACCAGACAGTAACATGCTGTGCTGTTGTGTTACAAGAGCCCTGTGCAACCACCTCATGTCTCAGAGTGCACCACCCAAAAGGACAGTTCAGAGATTACCAAGCCTTTTCTGCTGATCCCCACAGCCATTCGGATTTTCAGGAGATGCACAATAAATATGAATGAGAGAGATTTGCAAACACTGGGCCTCATATGTATGCAAATTTATCTCGTTCATATTCGTTGAAAATAACCTGGAAACCCTGACTGGCTGTGGCATCACCATCGCAGGTTTGGGACACCCTGGAATAGCTTATAACCTTTTAGGATCATCGGCTGTACACAGGGGCGGATTGGCCTAGATCGGGCTTCCCCCATCACGTGTTTTTGTTTTTTTTAAACAAGGATTCCCACCAAAGGGAAGGGCTGCTGCGTTCCGAAAATATATCTACAAAGTCGCAGCACAGCAGATGAAGCCGTGCTTGAAGTGAGGCTTGTGGGCTGCGTCACAGCTCGATCTGCTCTGCCTGAAAAGGACCTGTGAGCCGCGGCAAAGCCCATCTTGCAGTGGCGTGAAGAGAGATCGGCATGCAGGGCCGGTGCACCACCAGTCTCGGGGGCGGCGATTGTATGACTCCTCCTTCTTCCTGACCACACGGCCCGGAAGAGGAAGTGGTGGATCCGCATGGGTGGGTAGAAGAAGAGGCCATGCAGGAAAAAGAAAAGTGCCGGCCGTTGCAAGGAGTCAGCATTGGATCCAAGTTTGCACAGCGTCCAAGAAGCAGCAGTAATGCTGTACTTCTACTGGGGAGGGGGGAGGAAGTGAATGAGTGAGAGCATATGTGTGTGTGTGTGTATATGTCTCTGTGACTCTGTGAGGGCATGTGTGGGTGAAAGAGCATATCTGTCTGTGAGAGCATGTGCATGTGTGTGTGTGTGAGAGCATATATGACTGTGTATGACTGCATGTCTGAGACAGCATGTCTGTGTGTATCTGTGAGATTGTGTGTGTGTGTGTGTGTGTGTGTATCTGTGAGATTATATGTGTGTGTATGTTGCTGTGTGTGAGAGGATGTTTGTGTCTGTGTGTGTGAGAGCATGTTCTATGATTGAGCATGTGTGTTTATATGAGAGAGATTGGGAGAAACAACCCCTCACCTCTCCCCTGCTAATCCACAACAATCTCAGGGCATCTGGAAATCAAAAGATTCCAGGTATGAACAACCAGGGATTTTTAAGTTTTAAGTATTGCATAGTGTTTGAAATATTTTATTGGTCTTGAGTTTTCAATTATTAGATGTTGTTCTATTTGTCAGCTGTTTTGAAATATTCTTTTTATTAGTATAGTTTTCTCCTATTGATCATTTATATTTACTGATTTTGATGTTTTTTCAGGTATTGTAATATTTCTGTTTTTCCATTGTTGCACTGCATAATAGTCTGGCCTGTTGCGGTTAACAGTTCAATTTTTGTCTGAATGTTTGTAATAATACTTTATGGTTACTTTATTCTGCATTTTTGTGAGAGTCTGTTTGTATTTTGCATCTGTGACTGAGTTGATGTATTCTGCTAGTGTGGAAGTTCTGTGTAGGGATCTGTAGCAGCATGGCTTTTTCTGTTTTCTGTGGGTGTATTGGCTTTTTAGGGTCTGATGTAATGATCACAGTGTTGCCTTTCAATAAGTAGGGTTGTTAGTGTTTGAGTGCTGGCAGTTATTGCAGTTTTGATATGAAGATTTTTTATATTGAAATTGTAATCGAGTTTACTTGTGGCTTTCTGAGGGCAAAGCCCATATCCAACACACATTACAATAGATCTAATACCAATTCCAAGGATCTTTTTTACTTTTTTGTAGGGTTTTTCAGTACTCCATACAAGTATAATATACATGTTGTAAGTAATATTTTTACCTCACAAGACGTTTATTTTGGAGATATTTTAGCTCAATTCCATCAGGTTCCAGAATTAACATGGCGTGCTTTTGGGATCTATTGACACATGTGCTGCAGGGAAAGTACATGAGTGCATCAGTTACCCCATGAGCTGGTTTTGAAAAAATCCCCCAGGCCTATATTTTCCTGCAATCCACCACTGGTGAATATATATGTAAATTATATTGTATGTGTAATTGGGTACCTATGGGACAGTATGGAGAAAAATCCCCCGGGCCACTACTTTCCCACAATCCGCCCCTGGCTGTACACTATGGATATTTCAGGATTTTTGCTGTGAACTGGCTGATTGTCTTGAAACATCTCCTGTATTAAATAAACTTCCAGCTGAAAATGATGGAGGCTGCAACAAAATGCGGAACCCATGATGCACAAGTGAGAGATGGCTGGAGAGGTGAAGCAGAGATGGAGTGACATCTTGTTATTGTTCCTACAGCGAAACTTCCTTGTGGCATGAATTTTCAAAAGAATTTACACGTGTCGCCGGGCCTTTTTAAAATAGGCCCTGCGTGCATAAGACAGGTTACGCCGTTTGAAAATTGCCCGAGGCAGCTGTTTGCATAAAAGTATGCCTGGACGTGATTATGCATGTGCTTTTAAGTATAAAGAGACATTTCAGGGGATGGAGTTGAGGCAGGGATAGCATTTACATGCATACTTTCAATTTTCAAAAGAGTGTGTGTAAATCTGCTTGGACAGATTTCCGAATTAACAAGCAGATATACATGTGTGCACATAGGGGGGTAGATTTTAAAAAGGTGTGCGCGCTACCTGGCACGCGCACATGTACACCTGATTTTATAACTTTTTTGCAAGGGGGTGCACAATTGTGCACCTTGTGCGTGCCGAGCTGCGCTGCCTTCCCCCCATTCCCTCCCCCCTAACCTGACCTTCCCACCCCTTCCCCTAACCTTTCCCCCCCTAGCCCTACTCTACCCTACCCCCCCCCCCCCCCCCCGGTCCTTTATCTTAACTTTTGCACCTGCCTCTGGGCAGGCGCCCGGTACGCAATCCTCCGACACAGCGGCAAACAAAGCGGGACCAAGCTATCCATGCCCCACATGCTTCTCAGAAGCATATACATGTTCTCAGAAAGGAGCTCTTACATGTTTAAAAGCCAGGAGCAGGGTACCACAGAGCCTGTGAGAGCATGAGTTGCTGCTGATGCAGGGCCAGTACCGCTGTACAGGACAAGAAGCACCGCAACTCAGAGGTGAACAGGGATGCTCTGAGAAGGATCTTGGCAGGGGCAAACTGGGAAGAGGGGAAAAGGTCTCGTTTATCTCTGATGACTTCTTGCTGGGGAGGGGCGATCCCTCTCCATTGCCTTTGAACAGCCACAGTTTAAATCCGGCTCTACCTGGCTCCTGTTCTCAGACCATTGTTCTAACCATTAGAGCACTTCCTCCCCTCCTTTAGTGATAACAAATATATATTTTGTAATAATGATATGCTTCATCATATCAAACCCTTCCTCAGTCCCGATTTTGGCATGGTACCGCAGGCCTCGATTCTGACTGGCCTTGATTATTGCAACTTCTTATACTCAGGTCTCCCTCGATGTATCCTCGGGTGATTACAACTGGTGCAGAATTCCACTGCTTGACTTCTCACTGGTTCTAATTTGCATGATCATATTACACTAGTACTACAGACATTCCATTGGCTACCTATTCAATTATGAATAATATATAAAGCGGCTATTACAGTCCACTACTTAATAGTATCTCATCCCCCATGGATCATATCAATCCTACATGGGGAGACCACTGTAATTCCCTCTTTCTGGGTCTCCCTGCCAATACTCTAAGACCATTACAGATGTTACAGAATGCTGCTGCTGCCTGGGTATTAACTGAAAAAAGAAAATACGATCATATAACACCTATCCTTTCTGCTTTACATTGGCTACCTGTCCAATACTGCGTTCAACTCACAATCTTGACCTTGATACACAAAATACTGATAAATCCAGGTTCGGTCTGGCTAGGTGCATCCTTACACATGTACGTGCCTCAAAGAAATCTGAAATCTGCTGATAAAGGGCTACTTGAAGGCCCTTCTGTACATTGGCGCCTACTTAGGAGAAGTAAGAGTGAGCCATCTCCATCACTGGCCCAAGAATATGGAAATCTAAGCTGGAGTCATTATAGGTAACAACAGATTTTAAAATGTTTAAAAAATCTCTTAAGGTTTGGCTCTTCAGAACAGTACTTGATATCAAATGACCTAGTTTTATTTTACTAAGAGTACTAATGCTTTACTATTTTATGTTTCTGTTTGTTAATAATATTTTATGACTATTTTATTGTAAACCACACCAATCTCTTTTACCTGGAGGGGTGGTATATAAATAGCTGAAAATAAATAAATACATTTCTATGCCCCACTGGAAATTTAAGGTCTTCCAGTCAATTTCTACTGGATGTCCCTGCAGCAAGGCATACACAGCTAGCCACTATGCGTGAAAAGGTGTTTTCTATTGCCAGTCTCACTGCCTAGAATTCCATTCCTCTTGCAATCCATTCTATTACAGAACCTAAAGAATTTAGGGAGCGCTAAAAACCTACCTATTTAAACAGGAATTCAATCCCTACAGCCCTCCTTCCTAGTAACACTGTCACCTGCAGTCTAATTCCTCCATCATATACCTGGCAGCTGTTTTTGTTTTATTTGTTATGAGTTGCTAATGATTTATGTTATTTTAAAATTATGTATGTTTTTATGTAACCATGCCCAAACTCTGGAGGGTGCAGGAAATACATTCTTCTAAATAAATAAACAAAATGATATGGCATCAGATACATTGCAATTAAAAAAGAAATGAAATCCATATCTGTTCACTTGCACAAAGTGGTGGTTACATCCCTAAACAGCAATGGAACAAAAATATCAGACTTCCAAGAAGGCTGAGGTGACCTGAATGGCAGGACCATGATTGAAACCCAAACTTCAACGGGAATGAAGATGCTGGATTTTTTGCAACAGTCTCACTTAACCTTGGTGGCAGAGACTGTGTATACAATATTTCCTATTTTCTTTCATTTCAGTTTTAAAGCAAATGAAAAATGATCAAAGACTATAGGTTCAAACCTCTGAAATGTTGCAGAAGGCAGCTAACCAGTCCAAGAAATCAGTGGACGCCCATCAGAGACCTGCACCACAATTTGAACCAGGAGACAAAGTCTGGTTCAGCACTTGCCATATCCGGCTTAGACTACCATCCATGCGCCTAGCTCCCAGAAACATTGGGCCTTTTCCCATCATCAGACAGACTAGTCCCATGACCTATCAGCTACGTTTACCTAATTCTTTGGGGGGCCATAATGCCTTCCTCCTTAAGCCATTGATCCTTTCTTGGCCCCCCCCCCCGGAGACCACTGAAACCCCTGGAGATTTCCTCCGAGACTGATTCTACCTATCAGGATGATTGACATCCTCAACATCCGTCGGCAAGGCAAAAGATGGGAGTATCTCATACCTTGGGAAGGTTATGGCCTGGAAGAAAATACCTGAGAGCCTGCTTCCAATATTCTAGACAAGAGTCTCTTGTATGAATTCCAAGTCGCACATCCCAGGAAACCTAAACTCTAGGTAGGGGGTTTAGAGGAGGGGTACTGTTATGCACAGTGGTCCGCAGGCCAACCCTGCAGCCTGCCGCCCTTACCCTTCCGTGGGGTCCTGCCACATGGTCTCGTGCCACTGCGCTCCACCTGCCCATGGTGGGCCTGGCATGGCTGCCCCTACAGAGCATGGTTGGAGGCTGCATCGCACTTTCCCAATGCAACGGGATACCGTCAGGGGTGCTGCGCGAGCCTCCTCTCCTCCCGACACTTAGGCTCCTCCACCTAGGTGTGCGTGCGACCATCTCCCCCACATTTAGAGGGCCAGTGGCGGGAACGGTCAGCAGCGCTTCCTCCGTGATGTTAGTAGAGCCAGTGTATTTAAGGCCAGTTCTCTCTCTCTCCTTGGTGCCTTGGCAACCAGGTTTCTTGCCTGTGGTTGCTGGCTCCCGGCACCTGTGCTTATTCAGAACTGATGTCCTGCTTTTGGTTCCTGCTTGCTCTCCTAGCTTCCTGGTTCTAGCGCTCTCCTGCCTTGTCTCTCCGGTGTGACCTTCTGCCTGGTTACGACTCCGTCTATTCGCCGCCTGCCCTGACCTTCTGCTTGGACGTCTGTCAGATTGTTGCCTGTCCTAACCTCAGCTGCACCTGATGCTGTGCTTCTCCACCTCTGGTCTGCCACCCTTGCACTGCATAGGACTCATCTACCTGGAGACCTACGCCTAAGTCCAGTTGGCCCCAGAACCCGAGGGCTCAACATAAGGGGAACGAGGGATGATAGTAGTGAAACTCCAGCTGGGCCTTCATTCTAACTTACTCTGCCTGCAAACAGTGGGGCCTTGCAGGGCCCCTCCCTGCACTTAGTGTAAACTCCCCCTCGGTCTAAGGGTCAACATCGCCAACAGTTTCTAGGAAGAAATAATTTGTTGGTACTAACTTGGCTACCCCACGGCTTGGAGAGTCACTGGAGTAAAATAATTATCATTGTTAATTACATTTTTCATCTAACTCCTCAGGCCTATTAATAGTGATGTTGTTCTAGATTCCCACAAGCCTGGAGACAAAACTAGTCTGACTCCAGCCATTCTTAAAACACTTATCTTTTTTATCACTTCACAATATACAACAGTAGACTGCTTTCCCTTCAGAACATTGTACTCTCTTTACTTACAGTTCTGCTTCATCTCAACTCAGGGTTTGGACAATGTTACATTACAGGAGCTGCCTTTCTCCTGGAGACCTGGGCCTGGTCTGGTTATCCCCACTTAGATCCCAGCTCTTACAGCTCTTATTCTCTACCTGTCTAGCCTGGTCCTGCATAGGTAAATAGGAGAACACTAGGGGCACTGCCTCACATACCCCTCCACTTCGCTTGGACCTGTCGGGCCAAGCGTCCCTACTCCTTTCTGGATCCTATCTAGGAGAGTCCAAGACATCCCATTCTCCTTCCTCTAGCTTCCCACCAACTACACTTGGGAATGGGGACCTAGTGGCATGCTCACAACCATCTTTTAGGGTTATCCTTGACAGCATCATGATCACCACCCAGTTCATTCAGTGCACATCCCCAGTCCTTTAACTAAGTCCTTTGCTGGCTCTGAGGTAAACTTTCACTCCGATGGAGTATTATGGACCAACTGGGGAATCACAAGTGCTGGTTTCTGTATAGCCAGCTGTGCCTACTTTCTGGAAATTGGTATCTCTGATGTAGAGCCCCTTCTTGGTTCCTCCACAGCCTTACTCACTGGGGGTCTCTACAGTGCCATCCTCTGGGCTCTCCATGTACTTTCCTCCAGGTTCTCTACAGCGCCTCCCCCCTGGGCTCTCTGCGGTTTCCTCATCTGTAAACTCTGCAGCGCCTCCCTCTGGGATCTCCATGGCATCTCTTGCTTCCCTTTCTATGCCCTCTCTCTCTGGGCTTCTCACAGGAGTTGTCTCTGGACTCTCAGTAGTATTTGGGCACCCTACAGGGTCTTCCTTGGGACCTCCTGTAGTGCCAACTTCCAACTTCTCAATACTGTCTCCTCCTCGGCAGTGTGTGTTGCCCTCTCCAGGGCTTTCTGTGACCCCTCTCTCAGGGTTCTTCACTGCCCCCTTCTTGGGGCTTCTCATGGGAGCAATCTCTGAATTCCCAGTACTGTTTGGGCACCTTACACTGTCTTCCTCAGGACCACCTGTACTGCCATCCTCTGGCCAATCGGTGTTGCAGCCTACTGAGCACTCTATAGTGCCCCCTCCTGGGCACTCTGTGTCACTACTTCTTGACAAGGCCACAAGGTTCCACTCCAAATAGAAGTTGACCACGGCCCAGTGTGCTTCCTGGTTCCATTTTTACTCAGCCCAGGCCCACTGACACCTTGCAAGACTCTTGTAACTTCCTATCTCCCTCCTGGAGATTCTGGATCAGTGCTTGCCAGCTTCCTTCAGTCATGCTCTCAGACTGCTACATTCTGTTGCTGCAGTACCCTAGTTGCTCCACTCCAGGTTTTCCTATGGTTACACAACGTCCCTGCAGAGTGGCTTGCTTGCTGGAAGAGGGCCGCACCCCATTTCCATTCATCGCACTCACAGCTCACTCTGGCAGCTTTTCCAAGGCCACATCCTGTTCAGCACAGCCCTATGGCACCAGCATTCTTTCCTCTTTTCTTTTCTCAAGGCAAAAAAGGTAAAAAAAAAAAAGCCCATATAACCAGCAATAACTTTTAGTCCCTATCTCCCTCTAGCCGGGCTTCTCCCATTAGCTGGCACAAACATATCACTTCCTGGCTGTCCCTGCAACCAAGCTCACTCACAGTTTCCTCTATTCCTGAAACCTTTAAACTTTGAGGGTTTTTTTCTTCAGTGCAGCTTCTGAGCCACATCCTTTCACAAACTACTGTGCTCTGTGCACCCCTGTGCTCTGTACTTTGTTTTAGAGCCACACGCCCCTTGTGTTCTGTACTACATTTAGAAGCACAAGTCCTTTTCACAACTCTTTCTGCACTCCATTGTTGCATCCGTCGGTGCTAGACGGCTTTGCCCCATTTGCCTCACCTTGTTCATGGCTCCTCCCGCTAACCTAGGAAAGATGGCTACCGCCGCATCTACAAGCCGACCTCTCCGGCGTCCCCAGAACGGCTATGGTGCAGCCTCCCGCCATGCTCCTCCCAGGTACCTACTAGGGTGCACGCGCGTCACCCACGTCTTTATTCCAACCTTGGCGTGAACCTCGGGAGTGTTCCCCCTTACTGACGTCACACCATCCGGGTATATAACCTATTCTAATTTGCTAGCTCATTGAGTTAGCAAGGACTCGAATCCGTTCCTGTCTACGCTACTCTGCCACTTCCGTGCTGCCGCTGGAAGCTCTCTCTCTCTGCCCTTCGGAGTAACTGCTAACCTGGGTACCCGCTTCTCAGGAGCCCTCTGCTTTATTTCAGGTGCCTTACAGGGAACAAGTAATCGCTCCTCGAGGGCCTGCTCTCCCTGCCTGCCTGCCTGCCTGCCTCCCTGCCTGCCTCCCTGCCTGCTCTCCCTGCCTGCCTGCCTGCCTGCATTATCTTCTTCAACCTGGTGGAATCGCATACTTACAGCAAACATCTAGTTAATACTCTCTCAGTCTATCTTATCCACAGTACTACATTGCTGGGAAACCTGTTCGGAACCTCCCTATACCAACAGGGTGAGAAGGGCTCTCGCTGCCGAGGTCCCTGAGACTGCTACTTCCAGACTGCCTCACTACTGCCACCTCTGGTGGACTCTTCAAGCTGTATAATAATGTACTAATTTGTGTTTGTGTGTTCTGAGTCTAGCCCAGTACTGTGGCTCCTCATGGGGCTCCTCCCCGTGGGCGTGGTCATCTGCCACAGTACCCAAGGATCCACCCAAACACCGCTTAATCATAACAGATTGCTAACTCCATGGATTCGGCTCAGTTCACCTCTTTACAGGCCATTCCAGGCCTGGCCCAGCGAATCTCTGAACAGCAGAATGCGTTGGAAGGTTTGACCGCTGCATTCAACCTACTGCACACACAGATGAACTTACCTACCACCACAGGTAAAGAAGCTACACCGCCTGAAGTGACGGTCAAGACTATTGTACCTCTATCTGCTCCTACCCGCTTCTCGGGGGAAGTTTGGAGATGCAGAAGTTTCATTAACCAGTGTTGCATGCACTTTTCCCTGCAACCCAGTCATTTTCTCACAGCTTATGCCAAGACCACATATATCTTGTCTTATCTAGACGGAAGAGCACTGTCTTGGGCCTCTTCGCTGTGGGAGCGCAAGGATCCGATTCTTCAGGACCTTGAAGGATTCCTCGAACTGTTTAAATCAGTTTTCAATGACCCTGCCCGACATACCACTGCGGGATTATCCTTGGTTCACCTGAAGCAAGGTAATAAACTATTAGCTGACTTCGTTATCGAATTCAAGACACTGGCATCTGAATTATATTGGGACCCGAAATGCCTGAGGACCCTCTTCTTTGAAGGACTGAACTCTCGTCTGAAGGATGAGCTCGCTGCTCGTGAGATGCCTGAGACCTTGGATGAACTAGTGAAGTTGGCAACAAGGATTGATCGCCGACTTCGTGACAAGGTTCAAGAGACCAAGACTCCCAGAAATCCCTTTCAGGGTGAAGCACGAGTTAAGTCCATACCCAGGCCTGTTCCCTCAGTCCCAGTTGCTGGCGAAGAAGAACCTATGCAATTAGGCCGCAGCCATCTGACATCCAAAGAGAGAAGAACACGGAAGAAATTGGGGCTGTGCATGTTCTGTGGACAAGCTGGCCATGCTGTTCAAACATGCCCTATATGTCCGGGAAACTGGCAGACCTAAGTCTTGTGGGAGGACTCTTCTTAGGTCTTACTGCTCCTTCTCCTCAGCTCTCTCTTCTTCTATTCTTGATCTGCGTACCCTTAGAGTATCAGACTCTTGCCCTAGTGGACTCAGGGGCAGGAGGCAACTTCATTCTACAACGATTAGTGGAACACCTACGGATCCCCACTACTACTATGAAGTCTCCACTACTTCTGTCTTCCATTCATGGAGAGCCCTTACCGGGTGAAGTAACCAAACTCACCGAACCAGAATGTCTACGAACCGGTGCTCTCCATTCTGAAACTATCTCCTTCTTTGTTTTAGAGAAGGCCATGCACCCTATAGTACTGGGATTACCGTGGCTGCAGCAGCATATGCCTTAGTTCAATTGGGCTACACTGGAACTTTCACATTGGGGTCCAGAATGCCATGGTAAATGCCTGATGGAGATTTATTTATTTTATTTTTTATTTTATTTATAGGTTCTTCTATACCGCGGTACGTATAGCAATACATCACCTCGGTTTACAGTGAAACATTAATTTAGCAACAGGCTTTACATGTAACAGTATAAAATAAACAGTAAAACAATTAATATCAACAGGCTTTACAGAAAAACATGGGTTTCAAATAATATGCATAAATATCGAACAATAGAATATTAATAACCATGTATTTGCAGGAGCAAATAATCTGAGGCAAACCAACGTCTCATTATATATAATAGCCTGAATTGATGAACCATGTGGGGGTGTGGAGTTGCAGATAGTAAATATTATTGTCGAGTATAAGAACTTGGAGAGGGTAAGGAATCATATGGTATTGCTGAAGGTTAGACGAGACTCATAGTGTGAAAGCTTGTTCAAACAACCAAGTTTTAAGGTTTTGTTTGAAAGTTTTGTGACAGGATTCAAGCCGCAGGTCCAACGGCATGTTATTCCAGATTTTTATTCCAGCTATGGAGAATGATCGGTCTCTGGTGGACACATGTTTGATGTGTTTTAGTGGATGGACAGTTAATTTCGCTTGGTGAATGTTTCTAATTGGTCTGTTGGAGGTGTGAACAATGAACTGATCAGAGAACCATTGCATCTCTTGGTTGTGAATTGATTTGTGGATGAGTGAGAGAACTTTAAAAGTAATTCTAAATGATACGGGTAGCCAATGTAGGAACATGAGTGCTGGAGTAATATGTTCATGCCGTCGAGTATTAGTAATTAACCGAGCAGCGGCATTCTGCAACATTTGAAGGGGTTGAATTGTGCTTTTAGGGAGACCCAGTAGTAGTGCGTTACAATAGTCAATCCTTGGTAGAATTGTGGCTTGTAACACAGTCCGGAAATCCTGAGGATGTAATAACGGTTTAATTCTTTTCAATGTGTGTAATTTGAAGAAGCCATTCTTGATTGTGGTTGAGATGAAATTATTTAAAGTAAGGTGATTATCAATCATGACCCCAAGGCTGCGGACTTGCTTCAGCTTGGTGTGGTCTGTTGTTGAGGAAGGATCAGGTTGCAAGTTTGTTGAGGTATTCTTGTGTGGCGTTATGATGAGTAGTTCGGTCTTGTTGGTGTTGATTGCAAGAAAGTTTTCCATAAGTAGAATATTTTATTTCAGTGAGTGCTGATTCCCAGGTTTTCATGGCCTTAGCAAGTGAATCCTTGATTGGTATAATGATCTGTACGTCATCGGCGTATATGAAATGACGGAGATCCAATTTCTTCAGTAGTTTACAGAGTGGAGATAGATAAACATTGAAAAGCGTTGAGGAAAGGGCGGATCCTTGAGGGACACCTTGTGACAGATTTCTCGGTTTTGACGAATGGTGTCCCATTTTGACGCTGTAAGTTCTATCTTTCAGGAATGATTGTATCCAGGATAGGGCAGTGCATGTGATTCCAATTTGTGAAAGAAGAGAGAGGAGTGTGTTGTGGTTCACCGTGTCAAAGGCTGCGGAGATATCAAGTAGGGCCAGTATATAAGAGTTACCAGTATCCAGGGATTTTAGAATGGAGTCAGAAAGGGACACTAGTAGTGTTTCAGTGCTATGGTTCTTCCTAAATCCATATTGCGAAGGGAAGAGATAGTCAGTTAGTTGTTTGTTTATAACCTTTTCAAGTATTTTTGATAATAGTGGGAGGTTCGATACTGGTCGATAATTTGCGGGTTCAGAAGGATCCAGGTCTGCTTTTTTAAGGGTAGGCTTAATAATGGCATGTTTGAGTTGTGTGGGAAAGACTCCCTCTGTTATAGATATGTTAATGATGTTGGCGATCACCGGGGCTATTCTAGTAGGGATAGCCAGGAGCATTTTTGTTGGCATAATATCCATAGGGTGTAATGCTGGTTTAATTCTTTTTAGAATTGCTTCAATCTCCGATACAGTAGATAATTCAAAATTTGTGAGTGTGGGTGAATCATTTTGAGAGTTTGTTAGTGCTGGAGTTGTTGGCTGATATGGAGATGAAAAGCAAGCCATGATATTTGATATCTTGTCCTGGAAATAGGTGGCTAATTTCTCACATTTATTTTTGGTCTCAATTTCGGGGTCGATGTTCGTTATGGGGGAGATTAGATTAGACACGTATTGAAAAAGGGCACGTGGATTAAACTGGTATTGATGAATTTTAGTTGAGTAATAGTTTTTTTTTTGCTTCATCGGTTGATTTACGGTACTTGTTGAGTAGGGATTTGAATTTTTGTTGCTGAGTCGAGTCGTGGTTTTTGATCCATCTTTTTTCCATTTTACGAAGCTCATGTTTCATCTTTCTGAGGTCAGTTGTGTACCAAGGTTTCTTGTTTTTCTTCTCAGAGTTGATCTCTTTAGTTATAAGCGGACAAAGACGATTGGCGATGTCACTGGTGATTTGATGCCAGGTCATACATGCTGAGTCGGTGTTTGAGAGATCTAATTTGTTGCTCTCATCCGTTATAGCTTCAATAATGTCTTCCATTTGGCATTTCTTCCTGAATTCAATGGTTTTGTTTTTAGGGTATGTTTGGGGTATATTATTGCTCACGGTACATCTAGTGTCAACTCTGAAGTGGTCCGACCATGGTATGGGAGTGCATTGAGGAGGATCTGATCTTATAAGGGTGTTCGTGAAAATTACATCTAGAGTATGGCCTGCTTTATGAGTTGGGCCTGTAACCTCTTGTTTAAATCCCATTGCATTCAAAGAGATAGCTCCTTTACCCTGCATGCCAACCACCCCAGTAATGCCGGGGTTGCCACCTCAATATGCATCATTCCAAGATGTCTTTTCAAAAGAAGCTGCAGATGTACTACCGCCTCACAGACCCTATGACTGCGCTATTAATCTGAAGCGAAACACGGAACCACCCAAGGGATGGGTCTACCCCCTCTCCGTGGCAGAGAGCAAAGCCATGTCCGAATATATTCAGGAAAACCTCCAAAAAGGCTTCATAAGACCCTCCAAGTCTCCTGCTGGTGCAGGTTTCTTTTTTGTGGGGAAGAAGGACGGAACATTGCGTCCATGTATAGATTACAAGGGTCTCAACGAGATAACAGTGAAAGATTGTTATCCCCTGCCTCTGATCTCAGAACTATTCGACAGACTACAGGGAACCAAGATATTCTCCAAGTTTGATCTGAAAGGAGTCTACAACTTACTTCGCATTCAAGCTGGCGATGAGTGGAAAACGGCCTTCAACACCCGGGACGGTCACTTTGAATATTTAGTGATGCCCTTCAGCCTGTGCAATGCCCGGCTGTCTTTCAAAATTTAATGAACGACATTTTCCGGATCTCCTCTATAAATGTGTCATTATATATCTAGATGACACCTTGATATTCTCTCAAGACATGACCACTCATCTAGAGGATGTCAAAAGAGTACTGCAAAGACTCCGTGAGAATCATCTATACTCCAAGCTATCCAAATGTGAATTCCACAAGGAATCAGTGCCTTTCTTGGGCTACATCGTTTCCAACCAAGGCTTTCAAATGGATCCACAGAAGCTGGAGAGCATTAAGAAATGGGCACAACCCACCGGTCTAAAGGCTCTCAGATGTTTCTTAGGTTTCACCAACTATTACAGGACTTTCATCAAGAACTATTCCTCACTTACAGTTCCGCTTACAGCTATGACGAAGAAAGGTGCCAATGTTGCAATAGCTACTTTCAGACTGCCTCACTACTGCCACCTCTGGTGGACTCTTCAAGCTGTATAAGAAAGTACTAATTTGTGTTTGTGCATTCTGAGTCTAGCCCAGTACTGTGGCTCCTCACGGGGCTCCTCCCCATGGGCGAGTTATCTGCCACAGTACCCAAGGATCCACCCAAACACTGCTTAACCATAACATCCATACAGATACTTTCTTGGAGACTGGGGGGTTTTGTTTGTGCAAAGCTTTAGATAAAATCCCATGCATGACACCATATATGGGAAATGAGTAGTGATTCCCAAAGGCCTGGAGACAAATCTAGTCTGATTCCAGCCATTCTTAAAATATTTATCTTTATTATCACTTCACAATATACAACTGTAGACTTCTTCCCTTCAGAACAGTGTACTCTCTTTACTTACAGTTCTGCTTCATCTCAGCTCAGTATTTGGACAGTTTTACATTACAGGGCTGCCTTCCTTCTGGAGACCTGGGCCTGGTCTGGTTATTTCCACCGGGATTTCAGATATTATTCCCCAGTCTCTGGTTATACCCTCTGAGCCTCACTTGCCCTGCAGGATCCGCCCATAGAACATATTCTCCTTAAGGACTTTAAGGTTGAACAGGCATCTAGCCTGGTCCTGCACAGGTGAATAGGGGAATACGAGAGACATTGCCTCACAAGGCCTTAATGGACAGAATCTCCTTCACCATCACCATAAGGTCAGACAAAAGGGAGCAGAAGGTTTAAGGCACAGCCCCACAGCTCATGGGTAGATTATGTGGCAAAAATAAGAAAATTCTGAAGCATATTGGAAAGCATGTCCATTTTTTATTATAAAATTAAAGTTATTTTCCAACCTTGCTTATTTCTGTTCAATTTTTTTGTTATTTATTTATTTATTTATTTAATAATATTTATATATTGCTTCACTGATTAAAATTGCTTGAAGTGATGTACAACATATTATAAATAACAATACAAATTAAATTACATTCATAATAAAACTAAAATTAAAAAATCATAAAACATTATTAATAAACTCCATCTAAATAAAAATAAACAAAAATCATACCCACAGATCTCGCTCTTCATTCCTACTCAATATTAGCCATATCAGATCTTAAACTCTTCATTCCTATTCAATAATAGCCACATCAGGTGTTAAATAATTGATAAATAAACCAGGTTGTCAGCTTTCTTCTAAAGTTTTTAAAGTCTATCTCCTGCATTAGTTCAAGGGGGAGATCATTCCAGAATGGTGGAATAGAGATCTCAAGCATCAATAAAGAGATGAGATCTCAAGGATGGAGAGAGGAGAAGGAGAAGGAGAAGGGGGGATCAGGAATAGGGAGAAACGAAGGTGAAAGTTATTGGTTATAAAGGGGAGGAGTGTGAGAAGGAAAGAGGACCAGAGATGAGGGGAGGAGAGCAAGAGGAGACCCAGGATGAAGAGGATGGGAGATGGAGAAAACTGAGGAAAAGGGGGGCAGGGGAATTCAGGATTCTGAGATAGTGGAAGAGGAGGGGAGAGGGAGGGAGAGGGAGGGAGGTTCTGGGATTGAGTAAGGAGAGAAAAGAGTAAGGGATGAGAGTGGGTTCCAGGATTTGGGGAGGAAGGGAGAGTCCAGGATCTGGGGATAGACTCCAAGGTCAAGGAAGAGGGGATCTGAATTGCACTGATAGGGATGGGGGAAGGGGAGGTGTCCATGCCACGTTTCAGTCTTGATCCACCTTGTATCCCCTTTCTAATTACCCATCCAATCTGGCATACACACATAACTGGACTCAATCCCTTCTCTCTGACACCCACTAACACTGCCCCCTTCCCCTGTACCTTTCTCTCTCACACACAGACGCATTCCCCAGCTGATCCTCTCTCCTCATCCCTCAGTGATCTACACTCAGCCACTCCTAACCTCTCCAAAATGATTCCCCTTTGCTCTGTCTGCTCCAGATTTACCTCCCCTACATCCTGTTCCCTGCAGGCTACCTCGGAACAGATGGTCTGGATCAGGAAACAGACGGCTGTTTTCTGTTGATTGAGAGTCAGCACAGTTGGGAAGCAGTAAATCTTCAGACAGCCTACTGCCCTCCACATTTTTGCTTTCCTAGGCACAGGCCTAGTGTGCCTTTTGACAAATTTAGGCCTGGATGGTGGGACTGTGTTAAAGAGGCCCCAGAAATTATTTATTTTATCTTATCAAGAAATATGAACAAATTAATTCTATGTCATAGATATGCATTCTGTTATGTTCTGGTATGGTTGTGGACCCTGGATTGTAGTGTGAGCTGACTCCACCCACAGGGAGGAGCCCTGTGGGGACTCACTATGATAGGCTTGGCCTCAGCTGAGACGGACACAGATGGAATGAGACTTTATTAGACTGGAACGTAGGCGAAGTACCCACCAAGTGGGCAGGAAGACACAGTTCAGAGTGGTGATGTAGCTCAGTGATGGTATCCCTGGTAGTGGCCTGTGTAGCGGGGTACGCCGGGGAACTCCTCCTCAGATGAATACTTCTCAGGGTTGATCTGGTAGTGGCCCGCAGCGTGGGGTAAGCTGAGAATCAGCACAGTCATTGAAAGAGAAGTGCAGGAGGTCAGCAGAGCTGGGTAGATGAGGGTACTCACTCCGAAGCGTAGAAGGTGATCTGCTGAGGTGATCACAGTAGTGGCCCAAGGCACGGGGTACACCAGAGGTTCCGTCAGCAAACTGGTAGCAATAGAAGAGCGAACTCACAAGGCTGAATGAGGTTAAGTCCCAATCTAGGGTAGAAGGATTCTCCAGGCAGGAAGGCCCTCCGAGGAGCGGATAGCCAGAACGCGACAAATCCCCCGAGGAGCGGGTACCTAAAGCGTCCAGTACCGGAGTTCAGGAACAAAGTTCAGAGTAGCAAGTCATGAAGCGTCTCCAAGAGGAGTGGAATTCAGCAGGAAGGAAGTCCTTGCTAACTCGTAGGAAGCGTAGGCTGGATGGCTTAAATACACTGGCGAGTAACGTCATGCGGAGGGGACGCCCCCGAGGTTCCCGCCATGACGTGTATAAGAGAGGGCCCGGTGATGGCGTGCGCGTGCCCTAGGTAATCCCTGATTCAAGATGGTGGATGGAATCGCCCACGCCATCCCGGGGACGCCGGGGAAGGTGGCGTTTGAAAGCAGAGGCCGCCATTCTTCCGAGAATCGCAGGTGCAGGAAAAAAGGAGGTGAGAAACAGAGGTCGCAGCCGTCTGCAACCGATGGGCGCAACACATTCTAGTTATAATAATAGCAATAGTACCTCCTGTACCCCCGTCCCCTGGTCGGACCATTCGTTGATCTCTACCGAATTATCTATAAAGAAAAAATTGACTCCCCACATCTCCAAAACAACAATCCACTTCAGAAAACCATGCTCCAGAGACGACCTCGACTCCTGCCTCTCCATGGATCTACCTAACTTGAATCTCTCCGATGCTGACGCTGCTATGACCTCATGGCTCAACATCATGAATTCCATAGCAAATAAAATATGTTCTATGACATCTAAGGAAATCAACCCGGCCTGACTCAACAAAAAACCTTGGTTCTCAGCAGAACTCAAGAAGCTCAAACAAGACCTACGACACAAGGAGCTACATTGGCGCACGGATCCCACACCCTCCTCACAGGACTCCTACAAAGCCTCCATGAACCACTACAGGACCACAATTTTACGCACCAAGAAAGACTTCTTCGCCAAAAAAATCCATAGCTTTCTCTATAACCCAAAGGCTCTATTTTCTTATGTCTTAGTACTCACTAAACCGGTCCCACAAACCATCCCAGAAGAAGAAGCCCAAAATAAATCCACGGAATTGGCCATATTCTTCGAGAAAAAAATCAACAACTTACCAGCACCACTGATCACGTCAGCCAACCAACCTCCTCCTGTATACAACCCACCCCTATCTACCCAGAAACCTTCACTTGAATCCTTTGAACTCACATCTTCCCTGGAAATCGAATCCGTACTCAAGAACATGAAGCCTTCGTCCCATCCTTCCGACCACATTCCCACTAAACTCTTATTTACCATCCCCAACACCATATCCAAGCCTCTAGCAGATATTATAAATTGCTCCCTTGCCCAAGGATCTGTTCCCGACTCCTTGAAACTCGCGTCACTCAAACCTCTACTCAAGAAACCCAACTTGGATCCAGATAACTCCGCTAACTTCCATCCCATCGTCAATCTACCATTTATCGCCAAACTAATGGAAAAATTTGTCAACAATCAACTGTCCAATTACCTCGACGTCCACAACATTCTCTACCCTTCCCAGTTCGGATTCCGGAAACGCCTTAACACGGAATCCCTTCTAATCTCGCTTACAGACAACATCCTAATGGGCCTAGATAAAGGCCAATCCTATCTACTGGCTCTACTCGACATCTCAGCAGCGTTCGACACCGTGAACCATTCAATCCTTATCAACCGACTATCGGACATCGGCATCTCTGGCACCGCCCTCAGCTAGTTTAAATCCTTCCTCAATAACAGGATCTACAAGGTCAGAATAAATAATAAAGAATCTCACCCCGTTTCTTCCACTCACGGAGTACCTCAAGGCTCGTCTCTTTCCCCTACACTGTTTAATATTTATCCGCTTCCCCTTTGCCAGCTCCTATCAATTCTTAACCTGACCCACTTCATCTACGCTGACGACGTGCAGATCTTGATCCCCATCTCAGATCCCATCGCCGAAACCCTAAATTTCTGGAACAGCTGTCTTCACTCCATCAACCTTCTCCTCTCCAGCCTCAACCTTGTCCTCAACACTTCCAAAACTGAGCTCCTTTTCATCTCTCCCAATGACTGCAACCCCCTCGTCAGCAACCCCATCATCCCATCAGTGAACCATGTGAACCACGTGAGAGACCTAGGAGCTATTCTAGACACCCGAATGAATTTCAAAAAATTCATAAACAACACCACAAAAGAATGCTTCTATAAGCTACATGTTCTAAAACAGCTCAGAACCCTCTTACACCATCATGATTTCCACTCAGTCCTCCAGGCCATACTGTTTTCAAAAATTGACTACTGTAATGCTTTACTCCTCGGCCTTCCCGCCTCCACAACTAAACCATTACAGATGATCCAGAATGCCGCAGCTCGGATCTTAACCAATTCAAGGCGAAGAGACCATATCACCCCTATCCTCAAAAACTTACACTGGCTTCCCATCAACTATAGAATCCTGTTTAAGACCATGACCATTATCCACAAAACCATCTACCTTCAATCTTCACTCCAACTCAAAATTCCGCTCAACCTTCACTCCTCTGCAAGACCGATCAGATTGGCATATAAAGGATCTCTTCACGAACCCCCCCCACGAAATCCTTTCACCCCTCCATTAGGAAACGTGCACTGTCTACTGCTGGACCCTCCCAATGGAATTCATTACCACCAGAGCTTCGACAGGAACAATGCCCTTTCACCTTCAGAAAGAAACTGAAAACATGGCTTTTCAAACTAGCCTTCCCCTAACCAATTCATAATCTCCTGTCAGATCTACTCTGTTCCATTATAACTTCAGTAACTCTGTCTGCCCTCTTGCTCCAACATATTATTAGGCAAGCCACCCCGATAGATTCGCAGCCCCCCCTTCACACACTGCCTGGTCTTTCTCCCTCCCCCTCCCCCCCTCCGCCCTGACCTTGACCTTTCCCTTCCAACCCTTATCACCACCACCCTTCCCGCGTCAATCCCATATAGATTTACTCACCCCTGAAGAACTGACTGTTTGTTTGATTTCCTACATGGTTACTCGTTAAATTAAGTTTATAAACTACTCATTGTTTACACTATAGTAACACTATGTTCAGCTAATTCTTCCTTGCTCTCTTGTCCTGAATTGCATCACCCTGTTTTTTGTAACTTCCTCCTATACTTTTGGTTATCCCCTGTTATGCTGTAAACCGGTACGATAAGATATTATCTTGAGCATCGGTATATTAAAAGATTCTAAATAAATAAATAGCACATGTATAACATTGGTACAGTTATAATTAATTTAATGAAAACTGGAGGAGTAGCCTTCATAAATTTATTTTCCAGTTGACTCCCATTCAAAATATGGCCAAACAATACTAAGTAATTAATTAAATTCTCTTCATGGTTCATGAATAAGGTAGCTTCTTGTAAATTGATTTTATTATTTTGCTGTGAATTATACATCAACAATAAAAGCATCGATAATGTGCTTTTTTAATGCTTTTTGTTATGTTTACTGGCTGCGGGAACCTAAAGCCAGCCTCACTCACCCAACGCCGCACCAGCACGGTCAGGCCAGCCCTGGGCCTCCTGATAGCGGCAGGGAGTCGTCGCCGCCACGACCGCCTTCCTTCCAGCCGATATGCCGGGCCGATGCTGTTGCCTCCATGGGCCCTAGACATCAGCCGATGCCGCTGACTCCCTCCTATGTCCGGTGTCCTCCTAGGCGCGTGCACATGCCTCTCTTCTTCATTTAAAGGGCCCACGGTGGGAAAATTCCCGTGGCCCCTCCAGATGTAATCATCACCTCAGCACTATATAAGGCTGGACCCTGCTTCCAGCCTTTGACTTGGTAATAGGTCTTCTCTCTCCAGAGACATTCATTTCCTGAGTTCCTGACCTTCTCCTTTGTTCCTTGGATCGCCTTGACTTTTGACTTTGAACCAGATACTGACCACCTGGAACCCGACCACGAGATACGTTGCCTGCCTCGACCCCTGCCTGGAACTCGACCACGAGATACACCGCCTACCTTAACCCTTGCCTGGGACCTGCTCTCATACTTTGCAGTCTGTTCCTGGACTTGGCCTGCTCTCCTGCACCTCTCCTTTTCCTAGACTTCCATTGCTAGCCCTGGTTGATTCTGGAGCCGGTGGGAACTTCATCACGAAGGCCCTCAGAGAGCACCTCCAGATCCCCATAGATCTCTGCCCAGTTCCACTGGTCCTCTCATTCATCCAAGAGGATGCTCTCCCAGAGAGAGTTACCTATGTTACTACTCCATTAAAGATGCGCACTGGAGCTCTCCACATGGAACATTTGGCCTTCCATGTGCTCAATAAAGCCATACATCCCTTGGTACTGGGATTGCCCTGGCTCCAGCAACATTCACCCCAGTTTGACTGGACTTCTCTACAGTTGGCTCAGTGGGGGCCTGGTTGTCATACGTCCTGCTTGGAAAAGGCAGCTATCAAGTCCTGTCTTTCCACTTCTGTCAGTTCAAGTGGTCTGCCTCCACAGTATGCACAGTTCGCGGATGTCTTCTCCAAACAGGAGGCTGACGTTCTGCCCCTTCACTGAACATTTGATTGCACTATTGACCTGCTACCTGGTACCCAGCCTTCTCGGGTTAGAGTCTACCCTTTGTCTTTACCTGAAACCAAGGCGATGTCCGAATACATCCAAGAAAATCTGAACAAGGGATTCATCCATCGCTCTACATCCTCTGCTGGGGTGGGCTTCTTCTTTGGTGTGAAGAAAGATGGAACCCTCCATCCTTGTATCGACTACCATGGCTAGAAAGATTGCTACCCCTTACCGCTAATCTCGGAACTATTTGATCGCCTGCAGGGAGCGAGGGTCTTTTCCAAATTGGACCTCCGGGATGCGTATAACCTAATCCAGATCTGAGAGGGTGATGAATGGAAGACGGCTTTCAACACCAGATATGGCCATTATGAGTATCTGGTCATGGCGTTTGGTTTCTGCAACACCCCAGCCGTCTTCCAAAACATGATGAACGAGATTTTCAGGGATCTTCTTCATGACTGTATCGTCATTTACTTGGATGACATTTTAGTTTTCTCTAAGGACCTGCTGTCTCAACGTCGAGACGTCTCCCAGGTACTCCAACACCTCCAATACCACTGACTCTATGCTAAGCTTGAGAAATGCTTATTTCACAAAAAGAGCCTCCTGTTTTTAGGGTACATAGTTTCCCGGCGGGGCTTTCATATGGACCCTGACAAACTTAAGTGTATCTAGGACTGGCCTCAACCTAGTAGTTTACGAGCCCTACAGAGGTTCTTCAGCTTTGCTAATTACTATTGCAGTTTCGTTAAGAACTACTCCAAGGTGGCCGCCTGGCTCACGGCTTTAACTCGAAAAGGGGCCAACTCTAAATTGTGGCCTCCTGAGGCTGTGGCAGCCTTTCAGGATCTTATGATGTCCTTTCTCCAGAAAGCCTGTCTCCAGCATCCCGACCCTCAACACCCTTTCATTGTGGAGGTTGTTGCCTCTTCTGAGGAAGTAGGAGCCGTTCTGAGCCAATACTTGTTCTTGGGAAAACTACACCCTACTCCTTTTTCTCAAAGAAATTTGTCCCTGCCAAGCGGAATTATGTTCTTGGCGATAAGGAGCTATTAGCCATCAAGCTCGCATTGAAGGAATGGCGCCAGTTGCTAGAGGGGGGCTCAGCACTGTATTACTATCTACATGGATCATAAGAACCTTGAGCATCTCCACCAGACCTAGTGTCTGAACCCATAACAAGCCTGTTGGGCACTCTTCTTCACCTGTTTTGATTTTAAACTCCAATACATACCTGCAACTAAAAACATCCGAGTCGATGTTCTCTCTTGCTCCTTTGTAACCAAGGATTTATTTGAACCTCCCCATCATATCACAGATCCAGCCCGGGTTCTTCTCGCAGTCTCCATGACAGTCCCTCCAGGGAAGACGGTCGTTCCATGTAAACTTCATAACAAATTGCTAAGCTGGTCCCATGACTCCCGCATTGCAGGCCACCCTGAACAAGCCCGGACCCTTGCATTGCTACCGCAGTTCTACTGGATGCCCAATATGCCGAAGGATGTTTGGGCTTATGTGGACTCGTGTCCCGTCTGTGCGCAGCAGAAGCCTCTAGTGGGATGATCTTGGGAGTTGTTACAGCCATTGCCGGCCCCCAAAGAACCTTGGACTCACATCTCCACTGACTTTGTGGTGGACCTACCTCTATCAAATGGCAACATAGTTATCTGGGTAGTAGTTGACCATTTCTCTAAGATGTCACATTTCCCTCACTGCCTTGTCTTCCTTCCTCTCTGCAGCTAGCGTAGCTCTTCGTTCAGCATGTGTTTCGTCTCCATGGACTTCCCAAACATATTATCTCTGACTCTGGCACTCAATTTACAGCAAAATACTGTAAGGCTCGCTGTAAAACATTCAATGACGCGTTGCGGGGTGAGCAAGATGGCCGCTGCGGGAGGCAGACCGGAGGAACACTCTCATTCTGGGGAAATTTTCTTGAATATGCCTGCAAAAAGGAAGGGCAAGGTGCGTATATACCCCTCCGAAGCCACCATGCCCTCTAACCAGAAATTGATAACGGCTTACCGTTCGCTTCCAAGTCAAGAGGAGAGCGAAAACCCTGCTGTGATTCCTATCGAGGGAGCGAGGGAACCACCTGGGGAAGTAACCTTGAGCCCTCCGTGCCTTCAACCACACCAGGCCCCGGGATTGTCTGGCTCTTCTCTCTTGCCCGGGACGCCGAAAGATGACGTCGGACGAGTCGTCCCGGATGGTGGGGGCCAGAGAGAGGATTTGCCCGAGTCATGCGGTCTACAGCAGCGCTCGGAGGGACTGAATGGAGAAGGAGATGGGACGAGGTTCCTGACTTCAACACCGGACGGTGGACACGAAGCGCTGGTGGGGACTGCTGGAATCTCTGGGACAGCAACGGTGAGAGAGGACATTGCCCAAATGGAATTGGGCGAGTCTTTTCATATTCCAGCTAAGAATGAGGTGGTAACGCTCGAAGCGTTGTGGGACCTAATGGTTGGCTTAGGCCAATGCCATAAGCAACAAGGAACAGAGTTAAAACAACTAAAAGAAAAGGTGGATTTACTGGAGGAAAAGGTGGAGAGGCAACCTGCCAAAATAAAACAACAGCTTGAGAAAATGGAAATATCACTGGCTAAGAACTCTGACTGTGTTGGGAAAATTAAAAGGATTATAACTATATGAATAGGAGAATAGAACATCTTGAGAACTATAACAGGAGGTTGAATTTACGCATGCTTAATTTCCCTAAAGTTCTAGGACAAGATTTTCTTGTGACTTTAAAAAGATATATGTTGGAAGTATTAAAGTTTGAAGAACGGAATATCCCGGTAGTTAATAAGCTGAATTTTCTACCTGTATTAATAAATTCTAGGGATAATCAAATACAGCCAGAGGCCTTAGAGAACTTAATGCAATTTCTTGAAAATTCCACTGAAGAAGTTCTCGAACGTGGAACCCTGTTGGTAACTCTCTTTAATGAGGCTGATTTAAGCCTGATCATGCAGAGATATTTTAAGAATATTTCAATTAGTTTTCTTTCTCAACAAGTCAGGATTTATCCTGACTTTACTCGAGTTACTCAGGAGAGACGTAGAGACTTCTTAAAACTAAAATCACAAGTAACATTATTAGGCTATAATTTCCAGTTAAGATATCCATGCAAGTGTATGGTCAGATCGAAGGATGAATCTTTTATCTTTTTTATTCCAGAGCAATTAAAATCTTTTATAAATGCTAGGAATACAATTATACCCTCTGTAATTAACAACTAGTCCCGAAGACACTTAGTTAAGTTAAACTTGGACACGCAGCTAGTATTACATTGATATTGTACATACTCCCATTGGTATTCCCCTGTCTCACCCTATACTTCATTACCTTTATAGTGGGGACACATAGATTAAGATATATATATGGGATAATGAAAGACATGTATGTTATTCTTGATATTATTTGATTTCCTGTTATGTATTAGCAATTGTTAAAGGATATATGCTATGAGTATCCCAGCTTTTTCTGGAAGTAAGATTGTATTACTTAAATGTAGTTGAAATTGAATAAAAATAAAATTAAAAAAAAACAAAAAAACATTCAATGACAAACTAGATTTCACTACTGTGTACCATCCACAAGCAAATGGGCAGTCTGAATGGACCAACCAGACCCTGAAACAGTTCCTTCGGGCTTATGTCAATACCCGATAAGATGACTGGGCAGCCCTGCTTCCCTGGGTTCTCTCATAATTCCCATCCTTGCACCACCACAGGGGCATTCCAAATAGTCAATGGCAAACAGCCGCTACCTCCTCTACCGCTTCCTCTAAATGTTCCTTCTCCTGCAGCTCAAATGACTGCAGAGGAATTTAAAAAACTATGGACCCACACATAGCAGATGCTGTAGGAGGTGGACCAGAAAGCTAAAAAATTTGCTGACCTCCATTAAAGACCTTTACCCCAGTTCAAGCCAGGAGAGAAAGTATGGCTCAGCACCCAGTACATCCGACTCAGACTTCCATCTATGCAGCTGGCTCCACCGTATATTGGTCCTTTCATGGTGCTCCATCAATTGGGTCCAATGACCTATCAGCTCCGGTTGCCCATCTCCTTAAGGATCCATAACTCCTTCCACGTCTCTCTCCAGAAAACCCTGGTACTTTCCTGCCCTCTCAGAAGATGCTTGAACCACAGAAGATAGCCTCGAGAGCGATACCAAGTACCAGATGTGTGAAATACTAGATGTGAGGAGACGTGGCCGAAGGTGGGAGTACCTCCTCTCTTGGTATGGATGTGGCCCAGAGGAGAACACCTGGGAGCCGTCCTCCAACATTTTAGATAAAAACCTGATCAGGCAATTCCATGCCTCTCACCCCAGGAAGCCGAAACCCTCAGGAGGGGGGCTTAGAGGAGAGGGTACTGTTATGTTTATTGGCCAGCCTCACTCATCCAACGCTGCACCAGCACAGTTGGGCAAGCCTTGGGCCTCCTGATTGCAGTGGGGAGTCACCACCACCATGACCACCTTCCTTCCAGCCCTGAACTACCAGGCCAACGCCACTGCCTCCACAGGCCCTAGATGCCAGCCGACGCGTTGACTTCTTTCTGTGTCCAGCGTCCTCCTGGGCACGCGTGTGTACCTCTCTTCTTCATTTTAAAGGCCCACGGTGGGAAAATTCCTGCGATCCCTCCAGATGACATCATCACCTCAGCACTATATAAGGCTGGACCCTGCTTCCAGCTTTTGCCTTGGCAATTGGTCTTCTCTCTCAAGAGGTGTGCATTTCCTGAGTTCCTGGCCCTCTTCCTTGTTCCTTGGATCACCTTCACTTTTGACTTTGGACCAGATACTGACCATGAGATACGCCGCCTTCCTCGACCCCTGGCTGGAATCCGACCACAAGACTCGCCACCTGCCTCGACTCCTGCCAGGAACCTGACCATGAGATATGCCGCCTGCCTCGACTCCTGCCTGGAACCTGCTTTCATACTTTGCTGTCTGTTCCTGTACTTGGCCTGCTCTCCTGCCCCTCTCCTTCTCCTGGACTTCCATCGCTACAGAGACCCCATGTAAATCCAGCTGGCCCTGGCACCCGAGGGCTCAGCCTAAGAGGAGCGTGGGCTGGTAGTGGTGAAGCTCCAGCTGGGCCTCTGCTCTTCATCAGCCTCATCTATCGACAGTGGGGACCTGTGGGGCTCCTCCCCACAGGTAGCGTCAACTCCCCCCTCGGTCCAAAGGTCCACCAGCATAACACTTTTCAACCAGGCTAAAAGCACTATTGTAGTGATTCGAATCATCCATCTTTGAGGGCACAATAATACCCATGTATGTGGACAGATCAAAGTCAAATTTGGGGGAGGGAAGGGGGAAGAAGATGGAGCATGGTCCTGGCCCTTATCCAATAACCAACTGAAAATGATCTCAAGGGTGAGGCCCTTTTCAAGAGGGCCAAGGTTAAAAAATGACCCAAATCCATGCATATGCAAGCTTTGTCTTGACTCATTGATGATAACCTTGAATATCAAATTTCAACTAAGATGAGCTGTTATTTTTTGCCTAGTTCTAAGCAAATGAGAAGGAAGTCCTGATCTTCATATTAGAGTTTCTTGAAGACTGCCATAATTATCCAGGCCTTGTTATACTACTCTATGCCAGCAGGCGGAGACAGAAAATTCCTGCAGTTTCAGGTGTACTCTCCCATATGACCTACTCTAGCAATTCTGTTTCAGATCTTCAAATGAAGATTCTTTACATACTTGGAATTATTACACCTTTTAATTTTTTGGATTGTCCAGTTGCTTTATTTTCTTTATATCTGAGTATCTTGACGAATTACTGAGAGCACCTGAAATAAAACTGTTTTCTAATATAGAAATAGGGTTCTGTACCATTTCTTTAAATATTGTCCAAGAAACCAAGGATTTCAAATAAAGCCTACTTGGCACTTAACTAAGACCATATTTATTTTAATTGTAACCTTTTCACAACTCAAAGCAGTGTACAAAACAAACATAAAACATTAGAGTTAAGTGACCTCATTATGGGTCCCAGGTTTCCAAGGACCCACTAGAACCATATAAATGTTAATGGTTTAATTCTGGGCTGCTACTGCTAAAGTATTTTCTGAACACTTACTCCTTCAGCTTTCAATAGCCGATTGCTAAACAATTCTTAAATCATAAGGCAAGAAAGAGGGGAAAAATACTAATCCAATATCAATGCTGAGTTGATCTTTGAAGAACATGCATGTTTATGTATGTACTCTGATCTAACATGCTGAGTCAACTCCAAGCACCTGGAAATCATTGAGAGCCTGCTCCATACATATTATTACCAGTGCCACCACTCTTAGTGTTAAGCTACTTCTTGACAACTGGTTGTTAGGCACCAGTTCTATTGGCAGAAGCAAAACACACTACTACTATAATAATTCCACTTTATAGTAAGCTCCAGGGCAACAAACTAAGGGATCAATTTATTAAGTTTTCCCATAGATACAAAATGGAAAAAAAAAGCCTTAGTAAATCAGGGCCTGCTTTGAACACTGGCAATGAATAATTCACTAACTTTTTCTCCCATTCTGTAGCTATGAGAAAAGACCTTGTTGAATCTGGCCCATATATTTTTTAGAGACAGCTGCCTCCAAGATACGTGTGGGTGTTTACGTTTCCTCATTTTTGGCAACGCAGTATTGTTTACTGTAGCAGCAACTGTCCTGAGCTGCCTTCCTAGACGAATGAATGTTAACATAGAATGCATAGCTCATGTAAGTGGAAACTTCCCACCTTCTGTTTGGACTGCCTCATGCTATAAATATATTACTGTCAAAGCTCTGCTCTGGTCTGCAAAGAGAGAGAGAGAGACCTAATATTTTCAAGTCACTCTCATCTTGAGGGTGATACCCAGACATTAAAATAGTTACCCTCCTTCCCATATTGTGTCACAACAGGCTTCAGTGAGATCACCATCATCATTAGCTCATTGTAAATGTGTGATTTAATTTTTATGACTGAAAATAGAGTTGTCCAGACCCCCAAATTAAGGGGCCGATGTAATAAGCCGCATTAAGTCTACTGTAGATTTTTACTTGTGTTTTACCACAGGTTTTTCGGCATTAATCTTGCAAGGGTATGTAATAAAGGCTTTAGAGCTGAAAAAACCCATAGCAAGCTTAGTGCAGGTGCATGCAAATTTCAGAAGTCCAATCCCCCTTCCCCACCTGAGAACCCTGCCAGAGAAGACCTCCTCCTGGTAGGGCTGTTCCCTCATTGACCTCCAATTGGTCCACGTCAGTGAAAGGAACAATCCCCTTTCAGAAATATGAAAGGACAGCCTTCTGAAAGGGGATTGGTTCTTGAACTGAAATGTGACAATAGAGGGACAAATCAGTAAACAGTGAAGGAGTGAATAAATTATCATTAATTGTTTTAACTCACTACTTAATGGAATCTCAGTACAGAGAAACACCTCCAAGTCCTGCAAAATGCAGAGCCAGAGTTCTGGTAGGGTTCAAAGCAACCAACATCAGGCACATCCTGCACAAATTGCACTGGATACCAGTAGAAACCAGGATAAAATTCAAAACTCTCTGCTTTGTCTTCAAATGTATGAATAATCAACCGCCAAAATATCTTTCTCTTCTTATTTATTTATTTATTTATTTAATTCTTTTATATACCGACCTTCATGACAGGTGTCATATCAAATCGGTTTACATGTAACAAGGGGGTAAACATTCTTATCAGCCATTTAACAGTAAAATAATCAGAGGAGGTAATAAAGTTACATATAACAAGGAGATCGAACTTGGGAAAAGAAGAAAGAGAAGGACAGAGGGATAACCATTGTGATAAAAGGGTATCGCTAAGTAAGTTGTCCAGTAGGCTTGAGATGTGGAGTTCTGAAATTGAATAGATTAAGGGAAAGCTTGGCTGAATAGCCAGGTTTTAAGTCTTTTTCGAAATGTTTGTAGGCAGGGTTCCTGTCTGAGGTCAGGAGGTAAATTGTTCCAAATAGTGGGTCCCGCTATAGAGAATGCTCTTTCTTTGGTTGTGGTGTGGCGTGAAGTTTTGTTAGGCGGTACATGGAGAGATCCTTTATATGATACTCTGATGGGCCTGGATGAGGAGTGAAGTTTGAGGGGGAATTGGAGGTCCAACGGTTGTTGCTTGTGGATCGTTTTGTGGATTATGGTAAGGGATTTGTGTAAGATTCGATAATTTATTGGCAGCCAATGTAGGTTCTTTAAGATGGGGGAGATGTGATCTCTGCGGTTTGTATTGGACAAGACTCTAGCTGCTGCATTCTGGAGCATCTGTAATGGTTTTGTGGATGAGAATGGAAGCCCCAGAAGAAGAGTGTTGCAGTAGTCAATCTTGGCAAAGAGCGTGGCTTGGAGGACAGTCCTGAAGTCATGGAAAAACAGTAGGGGTTTAAGCCTTTTTAGGACTTGCAGTTTGTAGAAGCCTTCCTTTGTTGTGTTGTTAATGTATTTCTTTAAATTTAAGCGATTGTCAAGGATTACTCCGAGGTCTCTAGCATGAGAAATTTGGGCTGTAAGAGGGGGCTGAAGCGAGGAGTCATGATGGTCGGTTTGAAATAATGAGCAGTTCGGTTTTGGACGTATTTAGGACTAAATTCAAATTGTTGAGGAGTTGGTTAATGGATTGAAGGCAATTTTCCGAGTAAAGGAGGGTCTTTGATAGTGATTCTTTTATGGGGATTAAAATCTGCACATCGTCTGCATAGAGATAATGTGTTAATCTTAGGTTAGTAAGCAATTGACAGAGGGGGAGGAGGTAGATGTTAAAAAGGGTGGGGGATAAGGAGGATCCTTGAGGAACACCTACTGAAGATTTAATACTGGATGATTCTTTGTTGTTAATTTTGACTTTGTAGGTTCTGTTGCTTAGGAATGAATTAAACCATCTGTGAACTGAGCCTGAAATACCAATGTCTGAGAGACGGCTTAGCAAAGTGGAATGATTCACAGTATCAAAAGCTGCCGAGATGTCAAGCAGAGCTAACAGAAAATCTTGACCTTTGTCTAGGCCTAAGATGATGTGATCTGTAAGGGAGAGGAGGAGGGTTTCTGTGCTGTAGGATTTGCGAAACCCGTATTGATTAGGATAGAGGATATTGTGATCATCTAGGAAATCCGATAGTTGGGAATTGACCAATTTTTCAGTGATTTTTGCAACAAAAGGAAGGTTGGAGATTGGGCGGAAATTAGAGAGATCTTGTGTGTCTAAGTTGGGTTTCTTCAGAAGAGGTTTGAGTGATGCTGATTTTAGAAAGTCAGGATAAATTCCTTGAGATAAGGTACAGTTTATGATGTCTGCCAAGGGACTGGCTATGGTGTCGGGGATACGAAAGAGGAGTTTAGTAGGTATATTGTCTGAGGGATGGCTTGATGGTTTCAGTTTCTTTAGGAGGGATTCGATCTCCTTGGATGAGATGGGTTCAAAGGTATCAAATTTGGCTCCGATATTGGTCTGTTTTTCAGCCGTAGACTGTAGTGTGGAGGAGTTAGGGGGGAGCCGTGCTAAGGTGTTTATTATTTTTTTTTGAAAGAAAAGAGCAAGTTCTTCTGCTTTGTTTTGTGCCTCATCCTCTGGTATAGCCGGAGCATTGGTTTTCGTGAGTTGCGAAACGTATGTGAATAGAGCCTTTGCGTCGAATTGGAATTCATGGATTCTGCTAGCGAAGAAGATTTTTTTTGATCGTAGTATGAGGTTTCTATATCGGTGGAGCTGGTCTTTGTAGATGGATAAGGTAGTGTGGCTGGGTGCTTTGCGCCATTGGCGTTCCTTAAGTCTAAGGTCTTGTTTAGACTTTTTAAGATCTGGTGAAAACCAAGGTTGTTTAGCTTTCTGATCCGGGTTGATTGTTTTTACAACTGCTGGGCATAGTTTATTGGCTATACCCTCCGTGATGTTCTGCCAAGAGAGTATAGCTGCATTGGGGTTGGTTGTGTCCAAGTTTGAGAATTCTTTAGATAAGTGTTCAATAAGGGTGTCAGAAGGGCATGATTTCCGGAAGTGGATAGTAGAATGGGGTTGTGGTTGTTTAGAGCGTGTATTAATTGTCAGAGAGGAGGATATAAGAGCATGGTCTGACCAAGGGACTGGGGTGCAGTCAGGAGGGGAAGAATATGAGATACCAGAGTTAATGAAGAGGAGGTCCAGTGTGTGTCCAGCTTTGTGTGTAGGTTTGTCTATGATTTGATGAAAACCCATGGCTCTAAGGGTTGTAAGAAAGGCTTCACAGTTGGCTGAGGGAGGAGTAGCATCTACATGGAGGTTGAAGTCTCCCAGTAAAATAGCAGGGGAGTCCGTGTTTATATATTTTGTGATGGCTTCTATGAGCGGAGAGAAGTTCGATTCCAGCAATCCGGGGGGGGGGGGGGGGGGGGGGGGGGGGCATAGACTAAAAGGATTTGGAGCTGGTTAGATTTGATAAAGCCTAGTTCCAATTTGGAGTTGGAACTCTTGATTGGGAAGTTAGAGAGGTTGAGGGTTTTTTTTGCTGCTAGCAGAAGACCACCTCCTCTTTTTTTCTGTCTGGGGATAGAGAAAATGTCATAGCTGTGTGTAGGTAATTGATTTATGATGGCAATGTCAGAGCTTCTGAGCCAGGTTTCAGTAATGGCACATATGTCTGGATTAGAGTCATTGAGATGGTCGTTGAGAATGTGGGTTTTCTTCGTAAGAGATTGTGCATTGAATAATGATAGTGTGAAAAAAGTAAGACCTAGTAGTTGAGAGAGAGGAGAGGCCATGATGGATATGAGGGATTTGACTGGTCGGTTTGAGACTTGAAATGGTGGAATTATTCGAGAGGAATAGTGGTGGTGTAAAATGGGAATAGGATAGGATTGCATCTTGTTTGTTAAGATTTATGATAAAATGATAGAATGGAAGTGATAAGGTACTGGCTTAGGAGGTGGGTAGAAATTAGATAAATGCAGAAGACAGAGTCTTGTACCTATGCTTATGTGGGCCAATTTAAAATTGAAGTGGATTTAAGTAGTGAGCCTAGTATAGGTTCACTGTTGAGAGTGCAGTAGATAAAGGTTTACTCTGGTCTTTCTCAGGGGCTGCACGAAGGGGCGCATAAAGGGGCCAGCCCCTTTGTCTCGCTCCTTCGGCGCGCGACGCACGGCGCGCGGCGCCACTGCGATCTAAATTTAAAACCCTGCAGGGCAATGCTGATTGGTTCAGCTGGCAGGTAGGCGGGGTTTCGCTGATCTCGGCGCGATTTGTTTATTTTTTTTGTTTGCTTAACTTTTTTGAAGCAGGCCTGGGTCGCTCTATTGGAGCTGAGGCCGTCCGGGTGGGGAGTGGAACAGGTGACCTTCCCCCGGCGGGGCTCAGGCCCTCCCCAGCGAGTGCAGCAGAGAAGAAGAAGGAAGAAATCGCCGCTGCGATCTAAATTTAAAACCCTGCAGGGCAATGCTGATTGGTTCAGTTGGCAGGTAGGCGGGGTTTCGCTGATCTCGGCGCGATTTGTTTATTTTTTTTCAGTTTGCTTAACTTTTTTGAAGCAGGCCTGGGTCGCTCTATCGGAGCTGAGGCCGTCCGGGTGGGGAGTGGAACAGGTGACCTTCCCCCGGCGGGGCTCGGCGCCGATAGCGCAGGCCCTCCCCAGCGAGTGCAGCAGAGAAGAAGAAGGAAGAAATCGCCGCTGCGATCTAAATTTAAAACCCTGCAGGGCAATGCTGATTGGTTCAGCTGGCAGGTAGGTGGGGTTTCGCTGATCTCGGCGCGATTTGTTTATTTTTTTTCGGTTTGCTTAACTTTTTTGAAGCAGGCCTGGGTCGCTCTATCGGAGCTGAGGCCGTCCGGGTGGAGAGTGGAACAGGTGACCTTCCCCCGGCGGGGCTCGGCGCCAATAGCGCAGGTCCTCCCCAGCGAGTGCAGCAGAGAAGAAGAAGGAAGAAATCGCCGCTGCGATCTAAATTTAAAACCCTGCAGGGCAATGCTGATTGGTTCAGCTGGCAGGTAGGCGGGGTTTCGCTGATCTCGGCGTGATTTGTTTATTTTTTTTCAGTTTGCTTAACTTTTTTGAAGCAGGCCTGGGTCGCTCTATCGGAGCTGAGGCCGTCCGGGTGGGGAGTGGAACAGGTGACCTTCCCCCGGCGGGGCTCGGCGCCGATAGCGCAGGCCCTCCCCAGCGAGTGCAGCAGAGAAGAAGAAGCCTCTTACACACCCATCAGAGATCTACGATCATCAGAAAAGACCATTCTATCCTTCCCATCTCTGTCATCTGCGAAACTGAATTGCACAAGACTGCAGGCTTTCAGCTGTCCCACATCCAAAATCTGGAATGAGATATTACTACCCCTTCACCTTGAACCTGGTTATCTCACTTTCTGGGTAAAAAGTAAAAGAATGGATGTTCAATCAAGCTTTTTCCCAGCCTGTTCATTAATAAAATAATAAAATCCCTATGCCAGGACATTTATGCAAGATCAACCATACATGACACTATAATGTATGTTACTACTATTTTATCTGTTAGCTCAGTTTAAACTGATTTTAATCTGCCTTTTTCCAAGAATGATCTCATAGTAGAATATCAAAAGTTTGAAAATAAATAAATAAATGACAATCTTAGCAGCACGTAATGTGTAATGCAGTGTTTCCCAATGCTCTCCTGGAGTTAAACCTAACCAGTTGGGTTTTCAGAACTGCCACAATGAATATGCATGAGATAGATTTGCATAAAGGTTCATATGGGAGACCTCATTACAGAATCTATCCTCTGGTATTTTTAATACACCATGTGCTCTCATTTTCAAGTAACAGACCATTATATAAGAAAGAGGAAAAATATGGATGAAAATTCACAATAATGGCATGTTGGGAAAAAAGTCACAAAAATACAGTCATAGGATGTAAATACAAGTCAGTAAATTTAAAGTGGGAGTCAGTATAGGTCATAGCCTGCTTTAATTACAATAATCAACTGCCAAGGTGCACTACTGGAATCCCACTTAAGCCAGTGCTGGGGCAAAGCACAAAACACTGTGACCTACTAATGGAGCTCTGTATAAGTGCTTCTTTGATGACCAATGAATTAATTCTGCAGTTGGGGTTCACACTAGAAGCCCCATTTTTTTGAAGAGTGAGCTGTGAATTGTTGTTTTCAACTAAGTATTTTTTATACAAGTGTTACCCATCCCTTTCCTGAAAGCACACCTAACAAACTGGGTTTTCAGGGTATTAATAATGAACATGCATGCATATACATTGGAGACCCAGGGTATGGAATATATTTTTGATTTAAGGATATACACACCAGGCTGCATTTAAATTGTTTCAAGACTACTTGTGGTCTTTGTTGGATTTTTCTGGAAGGCACTATTTCTTCTTCTTTGAAGTCTTAGGTTTTTAAGTAGATTGTCTATCTTTTTCGGGCCGATACAGTAAAGTCTGCGGGAGAGCGGGCGAACGCCAGCTCTCCCAGCATGCGCACCAGCCACTCGCCGGTGCGCGCGATTCAGTATTTAAATTAGGTCCAGCGGTAGATCCGGGTAAAAGGAGGCGCTAGGGACACTAGCGTGTCCCTAGCGCCTCCTTTTTGACAGGAGCGGCGGCTGTCAGCGGGTTTGACAGCTGACGCTCAATCTTGCCGGCGTCGGTTCTGAGCCCGCTGACAGCCACGGGCTTGGAAACTGGACGCCGGCAAAATTGAATGTCCGGTTTTCGGCCTGACAGCCGTGGGCCGAATTCAATTTTTTTTTTTTTTACTCTTCAGGACCTCCGACTTAATATCGCTATGATATTAAGTCGGAGGGTGCACAGAAAAGCAGTTTTTACTGCTTTTCTGTGCACTTTCCCGGTGCCGGAAGAAATTAGCGCTGACCTTTCGGTCGGCGCTAGTTTCTGAAAGTAAAATGTGCGGCTTGGCTGCACATTTTACTTTCTGTATCCCGCGCGCATACCTAATAGGGCCATCAACATGCATTTGCATGTTGAGGGCGCTATTAGGTGCTGCGGGGTTGGACGCGCGTTTTCCTCCCCTTACTGAATAAGGGGTAAGGGAAAACGTGCATCCAATAGCAGGCTAACAGTGCGATACAGTACAGTGCGCTCCATCGGAGTGCACTGTACTGTATCGGCCTGTTTGACAGGTGCTCAATGGGATCCTTCAAAACTGATTTGGCCACCAGTTTTCATTGGCAGATGGCCAAATGACCTCCGAGTTTATGAGAGTTTTCTGCCATTTTGTTTCTGACCATTTATTGCAAGGATAGTCCCAGTGATAATGGGTTCAAGATCCATATTACTGTGCAGAACATAGAGAAATGAAAATTATCTACAGAACACATTACCAAAAGAACCATCTCTGTTACAAACTGAAATTTAAAACCATTTAATGCGTTTTTGCTTTTAATTTTACTGGAAAGTAGTGATTCAACTGTAAATTCCAACAGGCATCTACTGTCAGATCTCGCAGTCGATGGTAACCTGCAGTCCTCGTATGCCCTAAAACCAAGCGGATCTCATGGGGAAAAAACAATGTGACTGTGTAATAGGCTACAAAGAGCAGGCACAAACCTTACATCACAATGCACTGGTAAATTATTAACATCATATTCTGGAAAAGCAGTGGTTCGGCAGAAAATAATTTTCTCTCCCCAGTTGTGTGTCTCGGGGAAAACCGAGTTTCGGCAACTCCTGGCCAAGCCCCGCTCCGGAGGCGGCTCGGGCTATAATCCCCGCCCAAGCACTGACAGCAAGTGGCAACGCAATTCAGAGGAAAAGCGGCTCAGGGCAGGAAATAACCGAGGAGGATGCGCCGGTCGGGAAACAGTGCTGCCTTTCTAGCGAGAGAGAAGTGAAAACAAAAGCGCTGGGCGGCTCTTCCCGATTTGCGTCCACTCCCCACACGAGCTGAGCCGCCGACAGGGAGCCCGCACCGGCGTCGGGGGGGAGACTTTCCCCGCCAAGCAGTATCCCCCCTCCCTCCCTCCCTCCCCTCTATCTTCCCGGAACCGCTATGAGCTCTGGAACCGAGGTCATGGAGCTGAACGGCAGACTGGGCGACGAGGCAGAGCTGCCGAATGAGGAGGTAAGCAAGGGGCCAGGAAGGGGTGGGCGCGCTTCCCTCCTCCGCTCACGCGCGCGTCTCTAACCGGCTTATATTTAAACGCTGCGTCGCTTCTCCTCCCTGCGCGTGGCCCCGGTCTTTACGTTTTAAGGAACCGGAGAAATGAAATGCTGCGTCAAAAAAGAAGCCCAGGCGTCTGGCACCGACGTCGGCCAAGCCAGTCCCCGCAGGGTGAATCTTCCTCCGACGTTTAGGCTTGGAATGAAGTTCATTTGCCCCTTTCGGTTACGGTGCAAACCCGCCCCGTCTGGCTGAGCTCTCCGACGTGCCACTTCTCCGACTCGAGTCGTACTCCGTCCTGCTCTCCGGGCTGACGGAGAAACACAAGTTGGCCATTTTGCACCTGAATGTCTGGTTGCTATAGCAATGGTTTCCACCTCGGTAGCCTGCACTGGCAGGGGATTCCCGGCACTTGGCCTTGTCAGAAGCTTCTGAACTGGAATATCCCAGTAAGGGGGATTTCTAAACTCTGGGCACTAGGTACTGCATCCGTCTCCCACGGGGATTATGGGCTTTCCCTCTCCTCTTCTAATCCGTGCCTAGATCGTGCAGCAAACCACCAATTCGTTGGAATCTTATGGTGGCCGCCAGGTGAACACTCCTGCCATGGTCCCTGGACCTCGTCCGAGACCACCAACTCATTTTACAAAGGCCCCCTTCTTAAACCCATTCCTCACCCATCTGAACCAGTACCTAAAGGTGAAAGGATCTGTAAGGCTGTGACAATTCCCTAGAGTCATTCAGTCTGCATACGTTTATGGTGACATTAATAATGTTTTGCTTTGGATGCTTAAATGTTATCTACCAGTTTAGCAAAAAAAAAAAAAAAAGCTTGTCTTGGCAGAAGCCTTGATATGTTAGGGCTTTTTTTTTTTCAGCCATTTTTTATTATGTAGTTCATAACTTGCTTTTCATTATATTGTAACTATTATTTTATTATGTTCTTACACCACTGTAATTTTATGTATTTTGATTTTACTGTATTTTATTTTGTTGTAATTTTACTGTTGTAAACCGTTATGATGACTCACCGAATGATGGTATATAAAATCAGTAAATAAATAAAAAGAAAAAAAAGAAACACATTTTGTTTGGGGCTTAAGGAATTAAGACTTTTTTTTTTTTAATGTTTTGAAATACCTATGTAGACCGAATTTGTGATGGACAGTATTGCCAGTGCCTATTTTGTGTTTGTTATATATTTATACACACATTTTTTTTTTATAGAAAGGCTTATATTTTACGCCCTTCACTCATAGAGTATTCAGTGTGGATTACAATAATCAATATTAAATAACCATAATAAAATAACTCAGTCAAGAACTAATTTCCAGTAAAATTAAATTGCTCAAGATGGCTTTTAGATATCTGGCACATTACATTTTGTAATTGTAATTCCTGAACATACCCAGATCAGTCCAGACAAGCGGGTTTTATTCATCCCTACCAGCAGATGGAGGTAGAGAACAAAACTTTGGGCTTGATATATGAGAATGCCACCTGCAGTCCCTTAGTATTTCTCTACCTCCAGCAGATGGTAGGGGTCCTAACCCTGCAGTCCTGACTGACTGGATATATTAAGGAAAATTGCTCCCCGATGTGACAGGCTCCTGCAGAAGGGTCGTCCCTCGGGTTGAGCCGGGCGAATGGGGGGTTGGATGCCCCTGGCCAGCTTCAGCCCATTACTCTGGGACCACTGAAAGCCAGTGGTCTGGTTCCCTTGGTAGGCCCGAAGCCCCTCCGCCGGTCCAGGAGCAGGGAGTACCCTTACTTTTGTTTTGTGCTTTCCTGTGTATCTGGGCCTTTAAGTTTTAAAGTTTTGTTGTAAAAAAAAAAATAAGTCACCAGCAGCTGTCTGCTTTTCCAACAGCAGACGCAAGTGAGCAGTCTGAGCAGCCTAGCAGGCAGACACCTCGGCGGGATCGTCGAGTGCAGGCTGGGCAGTAAGTGGGCGGATCGGGGGATTATTAGGAGAAGAGTGGTCCCAGTTGGGACAGTTTCACTCCGGTGGGGGCTGGCTGCACTCCTGATTGAGTTGCTTGGTTTTCAGTCATGGCAGCAGCCTGTTCAGTGCGCCAGCGGGAAATTCTTGGGGCAGTGCGCCCTCTTCAGGGTTTGACAGCTGCCGCGTGCTGTGCCCCTCCCCCTCATGATCCGGGCTACGTAGAAGTGCGGCAAACGTAGGATTTGCCTGTTGGTTTTTTTTCTTTTTGCCTTTATTTATTTTTTGCTGCATCCTATGACGGACAAGCAGCTGAGGGAGCCCTGTAGGGCCTGTGGCAGCCCGTCGGTCTGCCTGAATGACCTCCTCCTCTGCTCAGAGTGTGCAGGGGGAGGGGGGTCTGACAGGCAATCAAAGCCGCGGAGGAATCCACGGACTGCAGCAGTGGCGCTTGGGTCACAGGAGGGAGTGGCTATGGCTGCAGAAGGGGAGCTGGATAGGGAAGGAAGAGAAGGTAAGGGAAAAAGTTTGCAAAATGCATAATTATGTAGCATGTTAGAATTTGTAAAACTATTAGCTTCTGATCAGTGGCAATGGCTACTACAGTACTAAGGAAGAAAAGGGAAATCTTTTATAGCCCATGGGTCACATCCAACTTGTGAGAAGCTTCCCTCCAGCCTGCAATAGCACTATGGTTCCTGACATGTGATAGCGAAAGCATGTCACTTTCACCTGAAAGTGATGTTGCTATCATAGGCCAGACAGAAGCCTTGAATCACAGACTCTTGCCCCAACCCACCCCATGCTCATCTGCTAGAATTATGGGCCTTGGCTGGCAGAGCCAAATAGTTTGCCCATTTACCTTAAGCTTTCTGCATTTTCATTGTTTGCCCCCTTCAATTTCTTCTTGTGACTTATCTTCTCCTGTCCTCTCTAACATAACTTCCCAACTATGCCTAATTTAGGTCTGTTATGGACTGTCATTATATGCAGTGAGTATTTTGATACTAGTTTTCCCTTAATATGTTAGAATTACCTGATATTGAACAAAAATGTGATGAGCACTGTAGTGAAACCACAGTCTCTACCAGTACTTTACTCTTTTCCAAGACCTCTCTGTCCAGCACTTTTCCCAGACCTCTCTCTGCCCAGCATACCCTCCGCTACCATTCCCTTCTCTCTGCCCACAATTCCCCTGCTCCTTCTTGACTAGCATTATTCTCTAACCCACTCTCCCCCTTTCCTGCCTAGTATTCCCCTGGTCCCCTTAGGCCTGTTGATTGGCTGGCCATAGGGACAGCTTTTCTTTGGATTTGTGTTTGTACAGCCCTGTATTGTATAGTGCTAAAGAAATAAGTAGCAGTAGCAATGATGTGACAGAGCACAGAGGACAAGTCTCCCAGGGCTACTGCCCAGGAGGGATGAGTTAGGTCGGCTGTCATAGTTGGTGATTCAATTATTAGAAATGTAGATAGCTGGGTGGCTGGTGGACATGAGAACTGCTTGGTAACTTGTCTGCCTGGTGCGAAGATGGCGGACCTCACACGTAACCTAGATAGGATTTTAGATAGTGCTGGGGAGAAGCTGGCTGTCATGGTACATGTGAGCATCAACAGCATAGAAAAATGTGGGAGGAAGGTTCTGGAAGCCAAATTTAGGATTTTAGGTAGAAAGCTGAAATCCAGAACCTCCAGGGTGGCATTCTCTGAAATGCTCCCTCTTCCACATGCAGGTCCCCAGAGGCAGGCAGAGCTCTGGAGTCTCAATGCATGGATGAGTCGATGGTGCAGGGAAGCGGGATTCAGTTTTGTAAGGAACTGGACAACCTTTTGGGGAAGGGGAACTTTTCCGAAAGGATGGGCTCCACCTTAACCAGAGTGGAACCAGGCTGTCGGCACTAACTTTTTAAAAGCTGTTCTATCTTCTTTTTAACTAGAACAAGGGGGAAAGTCAACAGTCCTTCAGCAATGCATGGTTCAGAGGAAGGTATTTTCAAAGGATACTAATGAAACAGGAGAGTTAGGGTATCCCAACAGAGAAGTTTCAATAAGAGCAAAAGTAGTCCATGTGCCTATAAGTAATGAATCACCTGAGCTAAAGAATTCCAAATTATCCATATCAACTGAAAAGCAGGTTGTTAATACAAACAAAAAGCACACTTTGAAATGTCTGTATGCCAATGCCAGAAGTCTAAGAAGTAAGATGGGAGAGTTAGAGTATATAACAGTGAATGATAAAATAGACACAATTGGTATCTCAAAGACCTGGTGGAAGGAGGGTAACCAATGGGACAGTGCTATATCAGGGTACAAATTATATTCCAGTGATAGGGAGGATCAACGTGGTGGGGGTGTGGCACTTTATGTCCGGGAGGGCATAGAGTCTAACAGGATAAAGATCTTATAAGAGACTAAATGCTCAGTAGAATCTATATGGGGAAATCCCATTTCTGTTGGGTAAGAGTATAGTGATAGGCGATTACTCCATCCACCTGGCCAAAATGATCAGAAGGATGATGAAATGCTAAGAGAAATCAGGGAAGCTAACCAATTTGGCAGTGTAGCAATAATGGGAGATTTCAATTACCACAGCAAAAAACAACCCCAATCTTAGGTAAACAACCAAAAAACTAGAAGGATGGGATCAAATATCCAAAGAAATTTTATATATATATAAACTCCGGTAAACAAAAACTTGTAAGAAGGTGTGCCCAGCAGTGCTAAGACCACCCGAAACTATTAGTTATCCACCTTTTTTTTTACCAAATTTGAACAAATTTAAGTCTTTTTTTTTTTTTTTTTATAAGTAGTTAACAAACAAAACAAAACAGTCCCAAGTGTTAACAAATCACAAACCCAACAGTATGGCTGGTGTTTCACTAAAAAGCTTCCTCAGTGGCACATAGAGTTTATAGATCCATTTCGATTGGCAGCATTGTCTTTGGATATTTGATCCCATCCTTCTAGATTTTAATTACTCCAATATTGACTGAGTAAATGTAACAAGACATGCTAGAGACATCAAGTTCCTGGATGGAATAAACAACATGCTTCATGGGGCAATTGGTCAGGAAACAATGAGAGAAGAGGCTATTTTAGATCTAATTCTTAGTGGAAAGCAGAATTTGATGAGAGAGGTAACAGTGGAGGGACCATTTGGCAATAGTGATCATAACATAATCAAATTTGAACTAATGACTGGAAGGGGGACAATATGTAAATCTACAAAATTTTCAAAAGGGAAACTGATAAAATGAGGAAAATAGGAAAAAAACTGAAAGGTGCAGTTGCAAAGGTTAAAAGCATACAACGAGCTTGGACATTGTTTAAAAATACAATCTTAGAAGTGCAGTCTAGATGTATTCACATGTATTAAGAAAGGTGGAAGGAAGGCAAAACAATTAATGGCATGGTTAAAAAGTGAGATAAAAGAGGCTATTTTAGCCAAAAATACATCCTTCAAAAATTGGAAGAAGAATCCATCTGAAGAAAATAGGAAAAAGTATAAGTATTGTTGTTAAGTGTAAAACATTGATAAGATGGGCTAAGAGCGATATTGTAATGAAATTGGCTATAGAGGTAAAAATTCATAATAACTTTTAAAAAATATATCTGAAGCAGGAAACCTGTGAGGGAGTCGGTTAGACTGTTAGATGACTGACGGGTTAAAGGGGCTCTTGGAAAAAAGGCCATTGCAGAAAGACTAAATGAATTCTTTGCTTCTGTGTTTACTAATGAGGAATTTGGAGAGATACCAGTTTCAGAGATGGTTTTCAAGAGTAATGAGTCAGATGAACAGAACCAAATCACTATGAACCTAGAAGATGTAATAGACCAGATTGGCAAACTAAAGAGTAGCAAATCACCCGTTCTGGATGGTATACAGTATTCTAAAGATTAAAATCACAGGTCATATAGAAAGACATGGTTTAATGGAACACAGTCAGCATGGATTTACCCAAGGGAAGTCTTGTCTCACAAATCTGATTTATGTTTTTGAAGGAAGTTAATAAACAAACATGTGGAAAAAGGTAAACCAGTAAATGTAGTGTATTTAGAGTTTCAGAACATATTTGACAAAGTCCTTCATGAGAGGCTTTTAAGAAAACTAAAAAGTCATGGGATAGGAGGCGATGTCCTTTTATTAGCTTGCAAACTGGTTAAAAGACAGGAAACAGAGTAGGATTAAATGGGCAATTTTCTCAGTGGAAAAGGGTAAACAGTGGAGTGCCTCAGGGATCTGTACTTGGATCGGTGCTTTTCAATACATTTATAAATGATCTGGAAAGGAATACAGTGAGTGAGGTAATCAGATTTGCAGATGATACAAAATTATTCAGAGTAGTTAAATCACAAATGGATTGTGATAAATTGCAGGAGGACCTTGTGAGACTAGAAGATTTAGCATCCAGTTGTCAGATGAAATTTAATGTGGACAAGTGCAAGGTGATAAATATAGGGAAAAATGACCCATGCTGTAGTTACACGATGTTAGGTTCCATATTAGGAGCTACCACCCAGGAAAAAGATCTAAGTGTCATGAATTAGCAAGTAGCACATTTAAAACAAATTGGAAAAAATTCTTTTTCACTCAACACACAATTAAGCTCTGGAATTTGTTGCCAGAGGATATGGAAGTGCAGTTAGTGTAGCTTGGATTAAAAAAGGTTTGGATAAGTTCTTGGAGGAGAAGTCCATTTGCTGCTATTAATCAAGCTGATTTAGGGAATAGCCACTGCTATTACTGGCATTAGTAGCATGGGATCTACTTAATGTTTGGATACTTGCCAGGTACTTGTAGCCTGGATTGGCCACTGTTGGAAACAGGATGCTGGGCTTGATGGACCTTGGTCTGACCGGGTATTGGCAACTTCTTATGTTCTAATAGCATGTGTGTGAGTGAATGAGAGAGAGAGCATGTATGCGTATGATAGAAAGCATGGGTGTGTGTGTGTATGTGAAAGAGTAAGCATGCATGAGAGACATGTATGAGCAATCATATATTTGAGAGAATAAACATGTATGGTTTGTTAAAGAGAGAGGAAAAAGTCTGTGCATTATCCCCACCTCCCCACAATTCCATAACAATTGCAGTTAACTGGAAATTAAAAATCTTCATTTTAAGTGTTGTGTGTTATTTAATATGCTTGCTGTTTGACACATTTATTGTGTTTGGGAAATTTCTCAAAATAAGAACATGCCATCTGGATCAGACCAAGAGTCCATCAAGCCCAGGATCCTGTTCCAACAGTGGCCAATCCATGTTTGTTAAATTATTGGATTTATTTTACTCATCAGCTGTTTGATATATTTATTATTTTTATTAGGGTTCATTTGATATGAATGATATTTTATATTTCTTAATTTTATTGTTTCTTGTTTTATGAGGTTTTTCCATTGTTTCAGTGCATACAGAGTCTGGCTTGTTGTGGTTTCCAATTGAGTTTTGTCTAATTGTTTCTGTTTATACTTTATGGTCATTTATTATGTGTTTGTTAAGGGTCTGTTTGTGTTGTGCATTTATAACCAAGATGAGATATTCTGCTAGTGTATAATTTCTGTGTAGGGAACTATTGCAGCCTGGCTTGCTCTTTTTTCCTAATAGGAGGTGGATTGGTGTTTTAGGACCTGGTGTAATATTTGCAGTGTTGCCTTTTCATAGGTAATGTTATTACTGCTTGAGTGCTGGCAATTAGTTCTGTTTTTGTATAGGAAGTTTACTGTATCATACCTATTTGTTCATAGCTTCTGAGGGCCAAGCATACACCTAGCATATGTTAAAATAGGCCTAATAGTCATACAAAAAGTGCATCGGTCAACAATTTTTTGTTGCATGGGCTGGCTGCGGCAGGCCCATGGCCCGGCCTTCTCACCTTCCGTTGCTGAATCCAGCTTCTGGTTCCACGTCCCTTTCGGCAGGGGCCGCTGGCTCCATCCTCTGGCCACCCCCGGTGCTCCAGCTACTGCGACAAGCTCCTGTGTTCCGCGACGGGCCTTTCCGCGTTGCCTGCGGAGAGATGCCGTCATTCAGCGCTGCACCCATCACTCTTGGTTTTAGAGGGCCAGCGGCTGGAACTTGGTCACGGCCCCGGATGATGAAGTCACTGAAGCTCCGGTATATAAGGCTGGGCTCAGCTCCTGTTAGTCACCTTTGCAACAGGTCTCCACGCTGGTCATGTACTTCGTTGCCTCCTGGTGATTTCATTGTGTTCCTGGTTCCTGTTCCCTTCGAGTTCCTGTTCCTGGTTTTCTCCGTTCCGGAGTTCCTGCTATCTACCTTTCCTATGGACTGATCTTCTTTTGGGCCCGACCACACCAATGATCTTCTCCTGGACCCGACCTCTGCTTCGTCTGACCACGCCATTGATCTTCGCCTGGACCTGACCTCTGCTTCGTCTGAACATGCTACTGATCATCTCCTAGTTCAGACCTCAGCCTTGCCTTGCCACCGCTCCTTGATTGCCGCCGGCCCTGACTCCAGCTTGCTCTACGACGCCTCTGCTTTCTACGTCCTGGACTTGGCCTATTCAGTCTTCGGCCTGTTCTTGCTCGGGCTGTTCTTTCTGAATCTGATTCTATTGGTGCCCGGGTCTCCGGGATTCTGCCTCGTCCAATACAGACTTTCCAGTTCTGCTGTTGCTGCCTCTGGGCTGACCTCTCTATCCTTCCACCGATGACATCATATGGAGGCCCACCTAAGTCCAGCCGGCCCCGGTACCCAAAGGCTCAACCCGCGGGGAATGAGGGCTGGTATTGGCGAAGCTCCAGCTGGCCTCCGTTCGTCAGCCCACTCCACCTGCCAAAGATGGGGATCCGTAGGATCCTTCCTACAGGTAGCATCAACCCCACCCTTGTCCAAGGGTCCACCTCCTGTGCAACATTTTTAATTTTTATTTTTATTTTCTACTTTTTATTATTTTGTTTCTAATTATTTAATATTGGATTTTTTTTATGTTTTATCTTATCTTTATGTATTACTCCAATTTTGTTTTTGCCATACCTGCATAACATTAGTAATATTTTTTTCTCATTTTTGAAAATAAAAAGGAAAACCTCAGAGTATAAGCCCTAAAATCTCTCTTATCCTTGATCTGCTCATTCTACTGCCATCATTGGTTTAAAAAAAAAAAAAAAAAAGCAAAAAAGCTTTTAACTTTTTATTATGATTAGATGTCTCAACTTTTTTTTTTTTAAACTTAGTCCATGAACCCCACAAACATGTTGTTTTCTTTTTCTCTTGATGAATTCTTTTTCTGATATTATGTCTACTACACACACATACAGGTGTTAATGCTCAAATCCCAAATCTTCAATCTGTGCAAAAAATCTTTTGATGCTCAAATTACTAAAATCCACTTGTCTGTGCAGTGCCCTGATAAATGCATGCATCCTGGGAGGTCAGCTCTCATTGGCATGTATTAGATCTAAATTTACCACAGTTATCCACGTAACATACTATTAGGATTGAATATTGTGTTAATTGCTTTTTGAGAGTGTTAAAATAGGCCTAATACCATAGGAGAAGGTATAGTGCTGTAAAGGTTCATGGATCCAATTTTAAAGGATTCAATAAATCAAACGCCATACTCTTTCGTCGAATCTGTTAAAATTTGAGCGTTTCGGATGAAACCCTTTTTCAAAACTACGTTGCCTAATTTCAAGTTTTCAGTTGCTCCGGACCCCCTCCGTAGGGCTCAACATTGAATTCTGACGCCTCACATGTTGACACATCTCAAGTCACACATTCCACAGTTTTACCATTGGGCTTTGTCCCTCCCGATGCGGGGAACCTAAAGACCTCTCTGCAAAAATATTACTTAATAAATGAAGAATGTGGTGATCTCAGGTTTGATTTATTGGATCCATGAACCTTTACAGCGCTATACCTTCTCCTATGGTGTTTACCTAACTGTATACCCGCTCATCTCCTCCACTCTTTATTAGCTCGCAAAATAGGCCTAATGCCATATGGGTTCCAAGTGTCTTCTGCATAGGGTTTTTTGATTGGCACCACAGCAGTGCATGTAAATATTTATATATACTGTATGTTGTTGTAAAGGATATTTTTACCTTAGAAGACTGCACTTTAATGGCCTTTTTTTATGTAAAATCTGTTATAAATGCATAATTTTTAATTATGTGTGGATAGGGCTGTGGAGTGGAGTGGAGGACTCAAGGCTGTAAGGTTCGCCTAGTATGCCTAATATCCTTGCACATGGTGTTATGGGGACCCATTCACTGCTAGCTACGCCACTGACCACCACCACTGCCCCTTCCTGACTGGGGCTTTCTCTCCCTACCACCACAGCTGCTTCTTCTTTCACATCCATGACTTGTGTCGTATGGCCAGGCCCCCCTATTACTGCAGCCTCTTCTTCCAGCGCTAGTGTCACTTGGGTCCTGAGACATATTCAGGTAGTAGCTCCTAGGGAAAGTGTAGTACTTGGTAAACTAAAAAGTAAGTTTAAAAAAAACAAACAGCAAGAACTGGAAGATCCTCAGTATGGATGCGGAATGCAAGTTCAGGAGAAGTGGGAGCAAATTTATGCCAGGCTGGAGGACCCTCTTCTCTCACACACTACTCTCCCCAGTTCTTGCATGTCCAGTCCTGGTCTGTGGAAAAGTTGGCAATCCTACGATTATCTCTTGCACCAAATCAGGCATGCCACTAAGGATTAGGTGTAAAATAGCAACCCCTCTTGACAATTCTTTTACCAGCTGCTCCATTAAGCAATCATTTATTTCATCTCGAAATTTTACCTCCTTAGCATGTCCTGATGTGACATTTACCCAGTCAGTTCTGGGGTAATTGAAATCATTCATTGTTATTGTATTGCTAAGTTTGCTAGTTTTCCTAATTTCTGTTAACATTTGATCATCTGTCTATTCATTCTGGCCAGGTGGATGGTAGTACACCCCCCACTGCCATTCTGTTTCCGTTCTCACATGGAATTTCTATCCGTAAAGATTCTGCAGTGTATTTTGTTTCCTACAGAACTTTTATACTGTTTATTCTAAGCCCTTTAACACATAGTGCCACCCCTCCTCCAATTTGATCCATCATCCGTCATTGCAATATAATTTGTACCCTGGTATGATTGTGTCCCATTGGCTGTCCTCCTTTCACTAGTTCTCCGAGATGCCAATTATATCTTTCTCTTCCTTCAGTGTGCTACATTCTAACTCTCCCATCTTATTGTTTAGACTTCTAGCACTTGTATACAGACATTTCAAAGTGTTTGTTTTTGTTTGTATTAACAACTTGCTTATCAGTTGACAAGGTAATTTGGAATTGTTCTGCTCTGTCTGTTCTTTACTTAAAGGCACCTGAGCTACTTTAGCATTTATTGCAACCTCTCTATCAGGATGCCATAACATCCCTGTTTTGTTAATATCCTTCAAAAATACATCATTCCAAACCATATGCTCCCCAGCCACTGTCAGCCTTCCTCCATCATCTAGTTTAAAAGCTGCTCTCTCATATTTTTAAAGGTTAGTGCCAACAGCCTGGTTCCATGCTGATTAAGGTGGAGCCCATCCCATCGGAATAGAGTCCTCCTTCCAGAGAATGTTGTCCAGTTCTTAACAAATCTGAAACCCTCTTCCTTGCACCATCATCTCATCCATGCATTGAGACTCTGGAGATCAGCCTGCTTTGGGGGTCCTGCATGTGGACGGGGAGCATTTCTGAGAATGCAACCCTGGAAGTTCTAGACTTCAGTTTCCTACTTAAGAGCCTAAATTTAGTCTCCAGAATCTCCCTCCTGCACCTTTCTATGTCATTGGTACCCATATGTATCATGACATGGTCAACCATACTTAAATCAGCAGCTGAAAGAAAAGGGCATAATTGTTTAAGTAAACTGAAGTAACCAAAGCAGTTTGAGGTGGGTAATTATGAATCTGGGAAGAAATAGGTGATCTGGCAGGAAAAGAGGAAAATATCCACTGAGGGTTTTACTGTAGATCAAAAAATCCCTGATTTCTCCACCCCGAATGACTTTTGTTTTAATTGGATTAAACTTCAGAAAATTGCTCGCAGTTCAAGTGCATGCCTCAGCAAGACAATCAGAAAAAGCTGACAATGCAGTCTGACAGTCCCTGCCCAAGGGAATATAAAGCTGAAAATTGGCAGTGTAGGAAAGCATTTGATGTTATGTCTCTGAATTAACTTTACCCGGAGGGGCAACATATAACTTAAACAAAATAGGGGAAATGCCAAAACCATGAGGTACCCCATAATTAACAGCATGTGGCTCAGAAGAACATTATGGGGTCAATTTTCAAAAGGTTTAGGCTCCTAATCTTTGGAGTTAGACTCATAAATTGTCCTTTTAGAAAATTTACCAGGGCTGAGTGCCTTCGTTTAGGCTCCTAGTTTCACTAGGTTCCTAAATTTAGGCACTTATAAAATGGGTGGCTACAGGTTGTAGATAGGGTGAGGAAAAATAATAAGGAGCTTAAATTAAGTGACTAGTTCTGTCAATCAATGTTAAGAACCTAAATCTAGGACAATGAATAGCAGACCTCAATTTAGGAATCTAAATTTCTGTGAATTTTCAGCTTAAATCTTAGTTCAATTGAAAATAGGTGCCTAATTTAGGGACCTAAGGCCTGGATTTATCAAAATGCGGTAAGTACCGCATGCGATAGCAAAAGGGTGTGTTTTATGCTAATATAGCATTTATCGCAATTTGCACTAATTATCTGTGCGAAGAGCTAAGTTAGCGCAAATTGCGATACCATTTTCAGAATCTGCGATAAGTGCCAGACCTGTTGTATTTCCTGCATTCAACCACTGGGGGACCATTTTTAATGGTCCCAGGCACACAAGGGGAGAGAGAGAGAGAGCGAGAGAGAGAGAACGCAATCCAAAGAGGTGTTGTTAAAATCGGAGTTATGGCTGTGCGATAGCTCTTCGCAGACAGGCTAACTCAGCCCACTCTCCGCCCCTAACTCCTCCTATTTTTAGAATTTGCATCGCACCATACGATATGGTGCGATCGCATGCGGTAAACACGTTTTCGCATGCGGTAAGGGCCTATCGCATGCGTTAACGGGGCTTTTCGCATGCGATAAGCCCTTAACGCATGCGAAAACGCCTTTTTGCATTTTGAAAAATGACCCCCTAAGTTAGGAGCTTAGCTTTTTTGAATATTGTCCCCTGTGTATGTAATTGTGTTGGGTTTGTATGTTTTATATTTTATTTTTTATTGTAAACTACTATGATCTCTTGGGAATGGTGGTATATCAAATATTATTAAAGGTTAACAGTCACCCAAGCTTGCACTCAGCCAGCCAGGAATAAAATGAACCAATCCAAAACTACCCCTTGAATGCCAACCTCGCTAAGGCCCTGCAAGAGAAAAGCATGATTCACAATATCAAATGCTGAGGGTTAACATACCAAAAAGGCAACATTACTCTGGTCCAGCTCAAGAAGAAGATCATACATTCTTGCCATAAGGGCAGTCTCTGTTATGTGACCTGCATGAAATCCTAGTTGAAACAGATCAATGACATTATTTGCCACTTCTAAGAAATCTGATAATTGAATGGAAGCCACTGTCTCAATACAGTTACTGAGAAAGGGTAAATTAGAAATGGGTCAATAATTCATTAAGTTTTTTGGATCGAAGCCCTTTTATTTTATTTTTTTTAAACCGGGCGGACTGCTAATGTTTTTAACACTTTAAGCAGATGACCCTCTTGTAACAAGGCATTCACAATGGACACCAGACTATCTTTAAGCCTAGGGCAAGCTACCTTTATTAGAGGTGGTCACATTGAGATTCCCCGTGATCTTAATAAATTTAGCACTGCCAATTAATCTTAATTCAGAAAAGTCAGGAAAAGCAAGCTCACTATCAGAAACACTGTTGCCAATTTGCAAATATATTGGTGAACCTGAAAGACTAAAGTTTCCAGCAGAATCCCAAAGCTTATAAAACTCCTGACGAAGTGAGATTTAATTGAAAGAAAAAAAAATAAGGAAAGAAAACTGTCAACATTTCTTCGAGGGATCTAAATCCATAATAGACGAGTGATGATTCAGAAGACCATAAATAAGCCCGAAAGCTTTTTCAACTTATTAAATGTAGAAGTCAAGAGATGAGAAAAGAGAGCCTTCTTTTTATCTTTAATAGCTTTCTTATATTATTGAACTGCAGTCAGCAGCAGTGTCCCGCAACACGGGCCAGGCTGGAGGTAAGAGTGACAGTCCATGGGGCAGCTCGTGGACCTCTGATCGCAACAGCAGGGGGGTGGGTGCCAGCTATCCAGAGAGAGGAGGAAGAAGAAAGTTTGCACACTCATCTCAGTCTGACCATTCTACCTCTTGCCCCGCAAAGTACATGTATGGTGTTTGGTGTCATTCTCACCCCCATACTTTGATTGTGGGAAATATTTCATGGGAAGATCTGTCTTATTTTCTCCCTTTTTTTCTTTCTATTGAACTTGCAAATGAAAGGTTAAATATGGCTTAAAAAAAGGTGATGACCTAGACACAGGATTTCCACTAACTTGTCGCTGATATAGTCTTGTAAATAACTGGATGTACCAAACTATCCGATCATCTCTGGCTAACGAGGAGCATGTGGTGATATCAAACGCCTCAGAAAACAGAATATAAAGCTTATACATTCTCCTATAGCCAGTGCTGTAGAACAGTATGCGACTCTGCGTTCATCGGACAAATCAAGATTTGGACCACCTAGGTCTGGTGAGCAGAACAAACATGCCCTAAACATGTAGTCTTGGAACACTGTCTGACCGAAGGTACTCGGGAGTCAGTTTTTCAGGGTTTTCTTTATTTTAATTTTATCCCAACTGACTGGTGAGGTAGGTGGGCTATTCCAAAATCCTAAAAGAAATGTCCACATTTGACGGCTAGGTTTCATGCAGCTGTGGCACAGTAATCGACTTCCCGTCATTATGGCTGGAAACTCGAAAGACATTTGCTCGGTCAAGGTAGAGCATATGCAAAAAGCAGAATGACATATCAATTAAGTAGGGCAAAGGGACGTAGTCCTCCAGAGTCTGTCTGGATTCTGTTTTGTCTGCACTTTATTCCCACTCTTGGTCGGCTTTGGACTTTGTTCCAATGCTCAGGTGTGGCTAGGCCGCAATTGTGACAGGGTGGAGCTAGGCCGCACCTGCTCCCAGATGGTGCTGGGGCTAGGCCGTGTTTGCATTGATGGTAAATGTGCTTGCATTGGCAGTGTACTGAACTTGAGTCGGCGGTCTCACTTGCATCTGCGCTGGAGTCTCTATCGATGGCTCTTGGTGCATTGGAGCCTGCATCAACAGCTGGATCAGCATCCACAGTGCCCTCTGCACTGAATCAGCATCCACGGTGCCTGCTGGGGCACAATTTTATGTTAACAGTGCCAGAGTGTGGGATTTGCATTGATGGCTCTGTGAGGATGCCCTTGCTTCTGTACCTTTTACAGGGCTGACTGCTTCAATGGATATGGGAATACCCGAGTTGGAGGCTGGCTTTACTTCATAGAAACCTTGGAGCCCCTTGCATGGGATGAGGATTCTAATAATTCAGTGCTGCACACCTCCAAAAGAATAAAAAAAGATTCCACAGGTTCAGCCAGGGGTAGGGGGAGGCCAATGTTGTGTCTTTTTTTTTTTTTTTTTAAATACTGAAGGCTAGGGCTGCCAAGACAGCAAGGATAAAAAAGAAATAAATGGCAACATTTTTTTATGGTCAGATATTTTGAAGCAATAACCACTTTTCTTCCTCTTTGAGGTGAAAAATAATGGTGGTCAGCAATGTTTTGGAAGGTGTTCAAAAATTTACAGAGAGAAAAGGTAAACGTCTGTGCTGGTGCTCGGATGAGAAAAGATTGAGGAGTCTCACCAGGCAATGTTCAGGTGGGTGATTCCACACATGCTCAGTAGAGCAAAAGCTCTACAAGCTAAGAGAGAGAGAGAGAGAGATCCATTTGGTGCTGCCAGATGATATCACCCACATATAATGAATGATTTAGCCTGTTTATTGAAAAAAATAACAGTATCATCCCCACTGTACAAATTATTCAGATTAACCATGACTGAAGGAGAATCTTTAAGGCTATGAGCTTGGGATTGTCTTCCTTTCCATGGAACACCAACACAAGCCTTCTGAAGGGTGAAAGACATTTGCTTCCACATTGAAGATTCTCATTTAGTTGGAATTCTTATGGATAATAATATAATTTATGCACACAAAAATGCTTTCTATTCAGAAAACATATTTATGTACAAAAAATGCTTTGTGGACACTGATTACAGGTCCCAGCACCACAACTCCAGCTTCTGCCCATAGAGTAACACTAGCAGTGGAAACTTTACTCCACCTCTAACAGGAGTAAAATTTCCAGAGCTAAGAAAAAATTAGTTAAGCCAGTGCATTTCTCTGCATTGGTGGGGTGGAGGGGTAATACAAATGCCTTCATTAGCATGGGATTTTCATGTGATCGCCCTAAGCAATATACAGTTTTATGTGCACAAAACTCCTTTCTGCTTTGGGAATACAGTTTGGGCACACAACTGCGGGTTGAACTGTATGCTCTGCTGCTTATTACATCGGGCCTTAGACTAATAGTAATAGGGGTGGCTAAGTAAAATAAGGTTTCTAAAACTTCAACTATTTTTATTACATTTCTGAAAAAATGTTAATTATATTTGTTTTAAGTGCCAGCTTTATTATCCTACTTTTTTGTGGATATTGTTGCTCAAAAGCTATATTGAGGTGGGTTTCAGTTCTATGCAAGGGCATTATATAAACCATACTGCTAGCCCTGAAAGATGCATGGTATCTAACTACTAAAAAGTCTTTATTAAATTCTGAAAGCTAATTATTCTCGATGACTAACTGCTGCTATCTGATTCCGAGAGCCTTTGTTAGCATTGCCTATCAAATTTACCAGATGCCCTCCTTGTTTGATTTGTCTGACATCTAGACCAGTTGACAGATCATTTCTTCCTATCACAAATAAAATTTGTTAAAATAAAACCAACAAAATATTTAGATAGAAACAGTATGTTTTAGTAAGCTGACAGTGGAGTGAATTTTCAAAACTTTATGCATGTAAAAATTAGCACATATTTGTGTAAGTAGCCTCTACTCACGTATTTCATATTTTATTAAAGCTTTGTTTTTGCTCGCACATATACATGCTTATAAAGGGGCAGGCTAGGAGCATAACGGGGCAAGTCCCAACACTTACCCACATAAGTTGCTGTTTTAAAAGACGCATGCATACATTTGCTAACTTATTTGCGTATTTTTACTCCTGCTAATTATCTGGTTTAAGTGATATTTAAACATGTTTATTGTGTAGTACTGATTGGGTGGGAAGTCTGGGCGAACTGGGAGTTCATGCTGAACAATCAGGAAGGTTTTGACGACCTGGAGAAGGACTGGACGAACTGGTGCACTGTTTGGTAAACTGATTATTTTCATTTACGCACACATGTTTTAAAATTGGTCAAATTGTGCATGTAAATTTGGACTTACTTTACTTTCATGTGTAAAATATACACGCTTATATTTTAAAAATAGGTAGGAAAAGTATGTATGTTCAGTGCATTGATGTATATGGTTTCAATGCATTGCCCATATTCATGCGTAAGCCTACATATGTGCGTACGTTGCATGTACAGATGTGTATTTTATAAAACACGAGTTTCCTCTGCACTCAGGTCAATCCACACCAATGGGTTATGCACCGCTACCAGCAGATGGAGATGGAGTAAAGCTGATTCAGTGATGTCATGGACATATCAGCCCACCAGTATTCTCCGTCTCCAGCAGATAGTGTACATGCAGCTCCCTACTGGGATTTAGTTGTAGTAAAAAAAAATAAAGAAAATAGGAGAAGCTAGATTTTGGGCACACCATGAGCTCCTGAGGTGACACCTGTTTGGTCCCCTCCTTCAGTCTGGGAGTCTGGCAGGAGTAGACTTAAAAAAAAAAAAAAAAAGCGGTTAAAAGTCTATGGAGTACTCAGTGGAGAAGGCTTGTGTCCTCTCCCCCCATAATGTATTCTTAGCCAGGTGGGGTTGGCTCAGGTAAGGTAAAAGAAAAGAGTATGGAAGATCTAGTCCCCCTCTCTTTTTCTTGACCAGGTCTTCTTTCCTCGGTGTTTGTGGCTCTGTGTTGCTTACCCCTTTTCCTTTTCACTTCTCTGGGGAGATAGTGTAGAGTGGAGGCGACTCAGTTTCGGCAAGTTGAGCAGCTTTTGACTAGGCCCCGCTCATCGGGCTCGGTTCTGTCAGTTATGTGGTAGGCAGTGGAAGCGATTTTTTTTCCTGCGTGCAGGTGTGTGCATGCATTCTCGCCTCGCGGTGGTGTGCTGACATAAGGGTGCATGTGTGTGGGTACTTGCGGGTGTAAGACTGCGGCCCGTGTTTGATGCGCATTTGCGCACAGAGGTATTTGTGCACATATGACCGTGGACTAGATTTGGGTGCATAAGTTAATGGTGGGGGCACCAAGCAGCTGGAAGCTCAAGCGGTAAGGATAATGTCAGACAATGCCACAACGGTAACCTACATCAAGCATCAAGGCGGAATCAGAAGCCAACAGATGTCAGTGGAGGTAGATGTGCTCATGGTGTGGGCAGAACAACTTCTCCAGGACATCCGCTTCCCATATTGCCAGGAAGAACAATGTACGAGCCAACTTCCTCAGCAGGCAGACCTTGGACTCAGGTGAGTGGGAGTTGGCAAATTAAGTCTTTCAGCTCATAGTGGTGTACTGGGGTCACCCTTATTTGGATTTGCTGGTGATCTCCGGCAATGCGAAAGTACCATGGTTCATCAGTCGCAGAAGGGGTCTGAGAGCACTAGGCATCAAAGTTTTAGTTCAAGTCTGGCCCTGGGTATTGTATACCTTTCTGCCATGGCCAATGATGGACACGGACATTCGGCAGACTGCAAGTCAGACAAAAGCTGTACTTCTGGTAGCTCCACATTGGCCTCTGAGGCAGTGGTATGCTGATCTTCAGAGACTACTGTTGGACAGTCTTCAGACTTCCACTTGGGAAGAATCTATTGCTTCAGGGGTCCATACTGCATGATGATCCGAGTCATTTTTGTCTTATGGTTTGGCCCTTGAGAGGACTCAGTTGCTGAAATGTGGTTATTCTTCTTCTGAGGTGATTTCCACTTTGCTCCTGGCCAGGAAATTTTCTACATCTCTAGCTTATGTTAGAGTTTGGTGAGTGTTCGAGAGCCACTGCGTGCATTTGTTTGAAAATTATCCTAAATGTTTTTAAGATGGAAGCTTTTGGGCCTATTAAGGTGCTGTCTGATCGCTTGTAGAGAATATCCTGCTTCATGCCCATATCGACCTCCGGTCAAGTCATAGGTAGGACTTTTGACAATGCTTGAAAAAAAGAATTTATTGCCTTTTATATTGTAGCTAAATTATATCTGCTTTGTACTTTGTTTGCTCTCAATTTCTGAACAATATAAGGTCAAAATATAAATCATATTTACTTAGATAGGTACAGAGAGGGATGGTTTTCCAATCCTATCCTTAAGGCTCCCAAACAGATCAGGTATTTTGGATGGATATTCATGAGATGTGTTAGCCCAATATTAGAACAAATATATGCAAACTTGAATATTTTAATACCTTGAAAACCAGATCTGTTTGGGGTCTCAAGGACTGCATTTGAAAACAATTGATAGAAAAAAAAGGAAAGCGAAAGAAAGAGCACAGTGGATATTAGTTACATAATATACATATATTTAGTTGTGTTTATAGTGTGAGATAGAAAATCCCATATCTTCAGATTTTGTGCAATAATTTTAGAAAAAAATTCAAAACCATAAAATATTTCTAAAGAGCCATAGGGCAGTTTCTTGTTGACATGCTGGTTTTGGCATCCAGCAGTTAATATATCCTCTCCTTCCATGAAAGCATAGATTTATTCTCCCAGCTGCTGCAAATTTTCCTTCAGAAAAAGTAAACACAACTTTAATGTTACTCGATAGCGTGGTTTCTTTCATAGACTCCAACCAGCTGTTAACAGAAAGTTCTGAGCAATTTTGCTTACATAGTAGATGACAGCATATAAAAACTAATTGACCCATCTGAACTGCCCAGTTATTCTGATGTACATTGCTAAGCTACATGCCAGCTGCCAGCTGTAGAAGATTGAGCTCTTGTAGCATATCACTCGGTATCCTAGTCAGTTTTTGTTATCTTCCTCTTTGGCTCTTTACCATCCTGGGTAGATAAGCATACAAGTTTCCATACTTTAATCCAGCAGCTAGAAGCATTTCTCCACCCCACCCCCAAGTTTTACCTCCAAGCTTGTAATAGTCTTAAACAGCTACCAAAACTAGTGAGTCTGTTGCTAGTATATCTGGCCACCTAAGTCTCTTGGTTGGCCTTGCTGGATAGCAGCTGGTCACCATCATCCTGCTGTATTGATCCAACTGGTTTCTGAGGAGTTTTACTTTATTAATACTTACTTCGCTACTTCAGACTTCCTTTATCTCCTCGTTGTTTTCTTATCACCTCTTCCGTTTTCTGTACTTTGGAGGGAGTGGTGGGTTATTTGCAACACTGAATATTCTCAACTCTGTTCTGTTTTACTGTCTTCTATATCTGTGCCAAGTATACTTTAATTCTGTCACTATCCTGGTTTTCACCACTTTTGCTGCTAAATTATTCAAGAATTTGTGCCTGTGAGAGCCCATTGTAAATAGCAGCACTGGCTAGGTTCTTCCAAATATCAGCTTACTGGTTTCTTGGCTGTTTTGCTTTCTCTTTTGGTCTTTTCTATTAAGAAGATCTTTTTTTGTTCCTATTTATTTTATTTCTTCCTTTTAAAAGTCTCCCTTTCTGAGACCACTGTTACGAAATTAAGGGGCATTTCAGTGTGGGTCAGCACAGCTGTACCCTGATCTTCTTAGATTCGTAATTATGAGATTAGGTAAGAAGAGCTTTCAAAAACAGCAAATATTAGTATCTTCTCAGGAATTAACAATCCAAATGAAAAACATGGTCTGGCCTGGTGGCTCATGTGGAGGACCTGGCTTCAGTTCCTAGGCTGGGACTCTGTTCCCCCAACCGGCCAGGTATGGGGATGCTGCTGAGTCAGTACTCTCAGTCCCTGGAGATGGGAGTCCCAGTCATCACAAAATGGCAATACTTAGTGGTCGTGCGTAGAGCCCATGATTGCAGGGTTCTGTATACAGCCCTGGTGCTTGGCCTCCAGCCCAGGATTGTCACTGCAGAGAGTGAGCTAAGTGAGTTGTCAGGGGAGAAATCCCTGGGTAGTTGTGAATGAAGGCTCATGGTGCCAGATCCCAGCCCTGAATCTGACTTAGCTGGAAGCCCAAAAGAGCAGAAGGAAACTTCAAGGAACCCTCTGCCCCTAAAGGATTTTAATTATATTTTTTGTCCTGGCAGTTTTCTCCTGTTCATTTGCTACTACCTAGAGATTTTTCCCCTATTTTATATCCTCCCCCACCCTCAACAAATACCTAGTGTGGTCACTGCAGTGACTGTCCTGGGCCATGGGCTATGCAATCATGGGTCTTGAATTTGGCCAACAGATGTTACCCTTAAGCAATGAACATGACTCCCTCTCCCCTCCCCCCCCCCCCCCCACCTGGGGGCTCTGAACCTTGCCTCCGCGGCTTTCCCAGCTAACCTGGGGAGCAGTAGATCTGACTCATGGATTGAACTGGAAACCTTCTGCATGACAGAGCAGTGCATAGCAAAGCACTTGCCAACATACACTGGGCCAGCCCAGATTTTAATGATTTAATTGGTTGTTACTACCAATTGAGAGATGAAAAAATTGGTAGCTCTGTTACTTTAAATAGCCAGTAATTAAACTTTTTCTTTTCCTACTGCAGCAGGAGCTCAATTAGGGGCCATGCATCAGGGCTCCTTCTGGAACTCTACAATCATGGGCCCTAAATTAGGCCACTAGGTGAGACTGTTGCATGATGACTGACTCCCTTCCCCCAGGGGCTGTAAATGCTTCCTCTGCAGCATCCCTATCCCTGGCTGACCTGGAAATTGGAAGACCTGAGCCAAGTCTCTCCCTCCACCCCTAACATGGCAGCGCATAGCACTGCCATTGAACAGCAAGGTTAGCCAGTAGTCAGACTTTTATGAACTATGGTTTCACAAGGCCATTTTTAATTAGCCCAGATGCCTGAGGTCAGCAAGGACCAGTACTTAAAAGAGAGTTCAGTCAGGTACAGAACATTAAAACCAACACAATCAGCATTAATTGAAATCACTTTCTCATAACAAAATTCACAACTAGTAAAATTGTACTTTTTTCAGTTGGAATATTTGTTTTGTTGATAACTTGTTTTATACTATAGATTTGGGAACCTGAATGCAAGTGCTTACTGAAAGCTTGTCCTCCCTTCTTCCCCCACCTAAGTATTTCCACAATGCAGGTCTGGTTAAGTTTGTATTTGGGGAAAAAAGTTTATTATTTATTAGGCTTAGAATGAGAGGCTATCAGGCTGGAAAAATCCCAGAATGCAGGACACCTGGATATCTATAATTTGGTACCTAGTGCCTAAAATTCAGAAGAGCAAAACATAAAAATACAGAAAAGCAATCAAAACATATTAAAAATAAAACTAGGGGTGAATCAAGATGGCCGCATAGCAGAAAGCTCTGTCTGCTTTTTTTCTTTTTTTCTTTTTGTTTCTTAGGTTTACTTCATTTTTTCTCCTACTACAATGGGTAAAAAGAGGAAAGGGAAGCTAGAAGAATTACTTCCTGTATCTGCTTCTGTACAGGGCTCAATAGATGCCCTAGAAGTGGGGACTCCTTTTCTGCTATGGGAGTCTAGCTATCCCCAGTTGTGAGAATGCCACCATTGTCATTGCTGGGAGGGAGTTTGATGACTGCCGAGATTGAACAGGAAGAGGAGGACGGAGCTGCTTGGGAGATTCCATGTTCAATTGATGAGCCTGGAGCTCAGGAGTCCCTGGATGCAACACTTGATGTGGAGGTTTTGGGAGAGCATGATCCGATTCAGTTCCTGAGTGAAGGTGGCGATAGAATGTTGTTGGAGAGTGGAAGGGTATCGGACGAGCCCTGTGAAAGGCTTATACGATTTGGTGAGGACTGAGGTTGAGCCCATATTGCATTAGTGGAACACTGCTGTAGTCAGGAACTGGATAGGTCTACGAGATGTTTGGCTGTCCTGGTTCTAGTGGTAGTATGTCCTTCGCCTCGCTCAGGGACTTCAAGGAAAAGCTAAGAAGACCCTTCCAATTACTCCCTCCAGTATCACTCTTTGGATGTTTGGAGGGTGGTAACATGGACTGTGACAATATTGCTTAATTCCATTTTTGAATTGTGTAACTTTTCTAAAGGAACTGAGTCCAAATTGGGAGAGCGGGATCAAAGACTTGCAGAAGTCGAAATCAAATTTCTGCGATGGGAACTCATATTGCTACTCTAGACTGCATTGCATAACAGTGTGCAAATCCAAGGCTCTATAGCTAAACTTTCAAAAGGGAAACTTTGATAAAATGAGAAAAATTGTTAGAAAAAAACTGAAAGGAGCAGCTACAAAAGTAAAAAATGTCCAAGAGGCGTGGTCATTGTTAAAAAATACCATTCTAGAAGCACAGTCTAGATGTATTCCACACATTAAGAAAGGTGGAAAGAAGGCAAAACGATTACTGGCATGGTTAAAAGGGGAGGTGAAAGAAGCTATTTTAGCCAAAAGATCTTCATTCAAGAATTGGAAGAAGGAACCAACAGAAGAAAATAGGATAAAGCATAAACATTGGCAAGTTAAATGTAAGACATTGATAAGACAGGCTAAGAGAGAATTTGAAAAGAAGTTGGCTGTAGAGGCAAAAACTCACAGTAAAAACTTTTTAAAATATATCCGAAGCAGAAAGCCTGTGAGGGGAGTCAGTTGGACCGTTAGATGATTGAGGGGTTAAAGGGGCACTTAGAGAAGATAAGGCCATCACGGAAAGATTAAATGATTTCTTTGCTTCGGTGTTTACTGAAGAGGATGTTGGGGAGGTACCCGTAATGGAGAAGGTTTTCATGGGTAATGATTCAGATGGACTGAATCAAATCACGGTGAACCTAGAGAGACCTATTCACCCTATTAAAGGAAAAAAGGTGTAATTATTTTGGATGTTAAATCTTGCGTTACTCTACTGCATTTCATGCTAGCAGACCTTCATTTCCATTATCTCCCACTTGCATACTAAATGTAAAATTTACTTACTAAGGTGCATTGCGCTATTTATTGCACACGTTAATGCTGTTTAACATGCTTTCGGGCTCTAATGCATTTTGATGAATGGCCCAGTAAGTTAATTATCTTGGCTGCCACAGCTTCTTCACTGCTGCTGCTCCCAACACTCAGGATAAGCCACATCCAATGCTCAGTGCATGTCTTCCCCATCTCACTCAGCCTAGGGATTAGACAGAGATGGAAGGACTCAAAGGAGGAGCCTCAGGATGGGGAAGATTAGAAGGTGCTGTGTGCAATGCATGTACTGCACAAAGTAGGGACAAACTATCCATGCCCTGACACTGCCCATTAATTACCACACTCTGGGCTGATGCTGTAGCTAGGAAGAGGCATGCATGATTATACATGTTCTCACAAAGGAGCCTATATGTTTAAATGCCATCACCAGCATTTCTTGTTGCTCCAAGGTGCTAAAAGCGGAGCCTAGGTGCTACCCTGGATCTGAGCATCTGGCAGGGTGATTTTTCTGTGGCATACCTAATCAGATCTAAAGGCACACTAGTTGCCTTTGTTAAAACAAACAAAACATACTTTGAAATGTTTATATGCCAATGCTAGAACGCTAAGAAGTAAGATGGGAGATTTAGAGTGTAAAGCATAGAATGAAGAGGTAGACAAAAGCCTTGTGCTGAATCTCAAAAAAACAGATTGTGTGTCTCTCATGTTCTGAAACCAAGAGTATCCCTTCTAGCTGGGCCTTTAGATATGTTAATATCCCAATTAAAGTTGAAACTCTAGACTTGGAAATTCAGTTAGACTCATCCCTCTCTTTATGCCCACAATCTCAGTTATTGCTTAGCAATTGTTTTTTCAAACTCCACGTTATGTATTATGAAGCCTATGTTATCCCTATCTGATTTCTGTCTTGTTACGCAGTCACTGATTCTTACTTCACTAGATTACTGTAACTCTCTCTACTTAGGTCTCCTTCAGTCCACTCTGACAGCTCTACAAGCCATTCAAAATTCAGTAGCTCATTTGGTTTCAGAAATGCTTTTACATTTTCATATATCTCCAATTCTAGCCCATCTGCATTGGTCACAGTGCAGCCCTGCCTCAGAGCGGTAGGAACATCGCTGGACCCCAGTATACCTCACGGCAATGACACTGCGACCTGGCTTCCCCTAAGGTGTGTACGCGTGCATAATTCCTAGCCTTAAAGGACTCATGGCGGGAAAATCCGTGCGGCGCCCTCTGATGACATCAGACAGCCCTTCCTATATAAGGACTCCATGGACCGTCCACCATTGCCTCAGCAATGGGTTCCCTGCTTTGCAGTGTGACTAGCATTCCAGAGTTCCTGCGTCTTCACCTTGTTTTCTCTGCCTTGCTTGTGTTCTTCAGCTTTTCCTTTCCTTGTCCAGCCGTGCTTTGCTTCATGCAGCGTTCCTTGTCTTCGTCAGCTTCCTTTGCCCTGCTCACCTTGTCCAGCTTTGTCTTGTTTGTCTTGTCCAGTATCTCCAATTTGTCTTCATCCTCCCTTGGCCTGACTGTCCTGATCTTGACCCTCTGCCTGGACATGACTATGCTTTGCCTGCCATCTGGACCTGATGTCATCTGTTTACATGCTGCCCCAACTTTGGCCTGTCTTTGATCCTGTCTGTCTACTGTCTGTCCTGACTTCGGTTTGCTATTAGACTCTGGTTCTTGCTTCCAGGCTAGGGACCAGTCTAAGACCTGCTGGCTGCCAAAATCCAAGGGCTCAATCTGCAGGGGAGGCGGCTGTTATAGCTGAAGCTCCAGCCTGATTCGCTACAGGGCGTATTCACCAGCCACCGGTGTAGACCTCATAGGTTTGCTTACAAGAAGGCATCAACTACGCCGCAGCACCAAGAGCTAATGCCAACCTTTACGTGCAGTAATAATGGAAGATTTCAATTACCCCAATATTGGCTGGGTAAATGTAACATCAGGACATGCTGGAGAGGTAAATGACTACTTCATGGAGCAATTGGTTCAGAGTTGTTTTAGATCTAATATTTAGTGGAACATAGGATTTTGTGAGAGAGGAAATGGTGGTGGGCCCACTTGGCAATAGTGATCATAACATGATGATATTTGTCTTAATGACTGGTAGGGGGACTTTATGTAAATCTAAAGCTCTAGCACTAAACTTTCAAGAGGGAGACTTTGATAAAATGAGGGAATAGACAAAATCTGAAAAGTGCAGCTACAAAGGTTAAGCGTGTACAAAAGACATGGACATTGTTTAAAAATACAACAATAACTAGCTATGTAATATAAGCCGCAGAATGGTGGTGTTATTTTATCAGAGAAAAGCTACTATAAAAAGTGTGATGTAATTTAACTATAGAGATAAGACCTCTGTTTAAAAATACCATCTTGGAAGTATAGACCAGATGTATTCCATGCATTAAAAAAGGTGGAAGGAAGGCCAAACAACTGCTGGCAAGGTGAAAGAGGCTATTTTAGCAAAACAATTCCTTCAAAATTGGAAGAAGGATCCATCTGAAGAAAATAGGAAAAAGCATAAGCATTGGCAAGTTAAATGTAAAATTTTGATAAGATAGACCAAGAGAGAATTTGAAAAGAAGTTGATTGTAGAGACAAAAACTCATAATAAAAACTTTAAAAAATGTATCCGAAGCAGGAAGCTTGCAAGGGAGTTGGTTGTACCATTAGATAATTGAGGAGTTAAAGGGGCATTTAGGGAAGATAAGGCCATCACTGAAAGCCTAAATGAATTCTTTGCTTTGATGTTTACTGATGAGGTTGTTGGGAAGATAGTTATTCAGAAAATGGTTTTCAAGGGTGATAATTCAGATGAACTGAACCAAATCACAGCGAACCTGGAAAATGTAGTAGGCCTGATTGACAAACCGAAGAGCAGCAAATTGCTCGGACCAGATGGTATACATCCCAGGGTTCTGAAAGAACTAAAAAATGAATTTTCAGATCTATTTCTAGTAATTTGTAACCTGTCATTAACATCGTCCATTGTAACTGGAGGGTGGCCAATGTAACCCCGATATTTAAAAAGAGCTCCAGGGGTGATCTGGGAAACTATAGACCAGTGAGCCTATAGTTTCTATGATTTCCCAGTGCTGGGAAAAATTGTAGAAACTATTCTTAACAACAAAATTAGAGAACATATAGAAAGACATGGTTTAATGGGACACAGCCAGCATGGGATTTACCCAAGGGAAGTCTTGCCTCAAAAAAATGTGACACTTTTTTGAAAGGGTTAATAAACTTGTGGATAAAGGTGAGTCAGTCAACGTAATGTATTTGGATTTTCAGAGGGTGTTTGACAAAATTCCCCATGAGATGCTACTAAGAAAATTAAAATGTCATGGGATAGGAGGCAATGTACTTTTATGGATTGCAAACTAGTTAAAAAAAAATAGGAAAGAGAGAGCAGGATTAAATGGTCAGTTTTCTCAGTGGAGAATGGTAAACAGTGGAGTGCCTCAGTGATCTGTACTTGGATTGCTGCTTTTTAATATATTTATAAATGATCTGGAAAGGGGGACAACAAGTGATATGATCAAATTTGCAGATGACAATTATTCAGAGTAGTTAAATCACAAGTGCATTGTGATAAATTGCAGGAGGACCTTGCGAGACTGGAAGACTGGGCATCCAAATGGCAGATGAAATTTAATGTGGACAAGTGCAAGGCAATGCAGATAGGGAAAACTATCCCATCACATGATGGTAGGTTTCATATTAGGAGTTACCACCCAGGAAAAAGATCTAAGTGTCATAGTGGACATTACACTGAAATTGTCGGCTCATTGAGCTGCAGCAGTCAAAAAAGCAAAGAGAATGTTAGAAATTATTAGGAAGGGAATGGTGAAAAAAAAGGAGAATGTCATAATGCCTCTATATCGCTCCATGGTGAGACTGTACCTTGAGTACTGTGTGCAGTTCTCATAGCCGCATCTCAAAAAAGATATAGCTGCACTGGAAAAGATACAGAGAAGGGCGACCAAAATGATCAAGTGGATAGACCGGCTCCCCTATGAAGAAAGGCTAGAGAGGTTAGGGCTATTCAGCTTGGAGGGGAGATGGTCGAGGTGGGTTATGATAGAGTTTTATAAAATTATGAGAGGACTAGAATGGGTAAATGTGAATCGGTTGTTTACTCTCAGATAATAAAAGGACTAAGGGATTCTCCGTGAAATTTGCAAGTAGCGCATCTGTAACAAATGAGAGAAAATTTTTTTTCACTGAACATACAATTAAGCTCTGGAATTCATTGCCAGAGGATGTGGTAAAGACATTTAGTATAGCTGGGTTTAAAAAAGGTTTGGACAAGATCCTGGAGGAGAAGTCCATAAACTGCTATTAATCAAGTTAACTTGATGACAAGCTGCTACTTATTACTAGAATCAGTAGCATAGAATTTATTTAATGTTTGGGTACTTGTCAGATACTTGTATCCTATATTGGCCACTGTGGGAAACAGAATGCTGGGCTTGATGGAAGGAATATGGCAACTTTTTATGTTCTTAATATTTAGCACATAATTCCTTGAAAGTTCAGTTTGTAGCAATAGCCTGTTATGGAGAAAAAGGTTAAAGGACTCTCAATAACATCCTATCCTGATATTGTGCATTTTTTAAAAGTTGTGAAAAAGATATGCTCACCTTTCAAACTAGTAATACCACATTGTAACATAAATTTAGTTCTGAAGGCACTAGTAATGGCTCCTTTTGAGCCCCTAAAAGATGCCACCATCAAAGATCTCACTTTGTAAACAGCCTTTTTAGTAGCTATCACTTCTGCAAGGAGAACATCTGAAGTGCAAGCATTGTCATGTAGAGATCCATTTTAAAATTTAACAAAGATTCAGTAACAATAACTACAATTCCTTCCTTTCTGCCAAAAGTAATATCAACATTCTATATAAATCAATCTATTACCTTACTTGCATTTTCAAAGAAAGTTTGTCAAGGGAAGAAAAAGTCATGAAAATTAATTAAATATGTGGAAGAAACTAATTAATTCCAAAAAACAGATAAATTATTTGTTTTATTTAGAGCATAGCATAAAGGAGAAGCAGCATCTAAGTCAACAATAGCAAGGTGGCTGAAAGAGCCAGTTGCCAGAGCATACTACTTAAAAGAGAAAAATGTTCCAGAAATAATAAAAGCACATTCCTTATGGGCAGAATTAAGTGCTATAAGTCCTGTTGACATTTGTAAAACCACTTTCTGGTCTTCTTTACATATTTCAGAGCATTACAGTTTGAATGTTTTCGCAAAAGCAGGCACTGCTTACAGGGCAAGTGTCTTGAAAGCGGGACTAGCATCCTCCCACCCAGTGTAGTTGTGTTTTGGTATTTCTCAAGTGTTCTGGACTGGTGTAGCAGAAAGATAAGGAAGAAAAAGTTTAACTTAACTGATAATTTCATTTATTTCTGCTACACCCTCCCTACACTACAGTTAAAAAAAAAAAAAAGTACAGTTCTGGTTGAAAGGAAAGTTCAAGAGAGAGCTTCTTTCTACACATTAAAAAAAAAGGTTAATGGCCTACACAACTGTTTTATTTATAGACTTTGACATTAGAATACTGGCTTAACCAGTTCAGCACATTCCATATATAATAGTAGTGATGTCATAAGAATAAAAAAAACAGTGCCTCCATTGACTGGAAGAGGGGACAAACCCAAGTGTTCTAGACTGGCATAGCAGAAATAAAGGGGAGAAAATTATCGGGTAAGTTTACATTTTTCCTTTTTTTTTCTTCAAACTTGCCTCACTGCTTCAGCAGACTGCAAACATCACTTTTCAATGCTACCAAAAAAAAGAAGGAAAATTAAGCATTTTTCTTTCTTTACCATATCTGGTAAGAAGAAATCCACTGTGAGTGGCTTAAAGGACTGTATTTGTGGTAGAAAAATGTCCATTACTGATAGACATGACCTCTGCTACCACTGCCTGTGACTGGACCACGAATAGGCCAACTGTTACAATTACACGTTTGCTTATCGTAAACAGAATTAGCCATTTTAAATACCTGCCCAACTTCCTGGAAAATTGACTGTCTAGAATTATCTCTAAAATCGACTGAGGGGGCTCCTTGGGCAGTGCCTGAGCAGATTCCCGCTCATGCTCAGTAGAGCAAGAGGAAAAGCTCTACTAGATGAGAGAGGTCTGTTCTGTGTCACTGGATGATGTCACCTACATGTCATGGCTAATTCATCCTGCTGTCTACAGAGACCACCATTTACGGTAAACAAACTTGCTTTTTCAGATATATCAGAGAAAGGAGAAAGACCAGAAGTGGTATTGTAAACTTGAAAGGAACCATGAATGGAAAAAGATGAAGAAATAGTAGAAATATTAAACAAATACTTTAGTTTTGTGTTCACTAAAGAAGATCCTGGAGGAGGACCATTGCTGGTTGGCAAGAGCAGAGATGTGAGTGGGGTAAACACAGTCCCATTTACAGAAGAGAGTGTTTGGGAGGAATTATCACAACTGAATGTGGACAAGGCCATGGGGAAGGATGAGATACATCACAGTATATTAAGGAAGCTCAGAAAAGTCCTGGCAAGTCTGCTGAAGGAATTGTTCAATAGATCCATGGAGACAGGAGTGGTGCCACAAGATTGAAGAAGGGCAATTGTGGTCCAGCTACACAAAAGTGGTAGCAGAAAGGAGGCTGGAAACTACAAGCCGGTTAGCTTTACCTTGGTGGTGGAAAAATTATTGGAGACTCTGCTGAATGAAAGGATTGTGAACTATCTAAAATCTGCTGGGTTGCTAAATCCAAGGCTAACTTATTTCAGTAGAGGAAGTTTAGATCAAATGAATCTTAATTTTTTTGATTGGCTGACTAGAGAATTAGATCAAGGAGAAGCACTCAATGTGATTTACTTGGATTTCAGCAAAGTTTTTGGTACAGTCCCTCATAGGATGCTCATAAATAAAATGAGAAGCGTGGGAGTGGGTGCCATGGTAGTGGAATGGATTACTAATTGGTTGGCTTACAGACAACAGCAGTAAATAGAACTATTCTTTTTTTTTTTAAAATTATTTATTTATTGAATTTTTCAAAACAAATATACAGAACTTTTTGTTCAGAAATTTGAAACACAGTAAATGAAATACAGAAAAGGAAAGTTTACATCTCAAAGAATATGAAAGATTTATTTACCCTGTGTTATCGTTTAAAGGAAATTGTGGGTCCAAGATGTAAATACAAGCAGCTAGCTAGGAAATAACAAAAATATTTATTACAAAATTGCGTCAAAATTAACTAGTGTCTTCTCTAAATTAAACCTTCAACCCTTGGAACTAAACAGAATGGGAGTCGAGGTAAACTCGTAGCTGTTCTGGTTCCCTGAAAATATATCGTGAATTCTGGTAAATTAACAAACAGTAGCATGGGAATCTGAGAATATACTTTGCACCTCTAGCAATAACTTCTTCCCTCATGGCCATAAATTTTTTTCTTTTAATTTGGGTAATCTTCGTTATGTCCGGAAAAATTTTTAATAGATAACCATAGAATTTTTGATGTTGATTACGAAAGTAAGTTTTCATAATTAAGTCTCTATCAGACGGCTTAGAAAATTGTATAAAAAGGGTGGCTCTTTCCTCCACTATTAACTCGTGGGATTTTTCTAATATATCTGTTAAATCATACGAAGAATCTTCTTTTTGATCTGGATTTTTTTCTTTATCCCTCTGAGGCAGATAATAAATTCTAACAATCGTTGGAAAATTTTGTTCTGGGATTTTAAGCAAATTCTGAAGGTAGCTTTTGAATAACTCACGATGCGAGAGTAACCTCAATTTTGGAAAGTTCAGTATCCTTATATTGTTTCTCCTTATATGATTCTCGAGGATTTCCATTTTTACCATCTGTATATTTTCAGATTTGATCAGGTTCCCCTGAATTTTTTCTACATCTGTGAATTTTTTCTCAAGTCCCTTAACAGAATTCTCTAGAATTTCCACTCTTCTTTCTGTATCTTGATGCTTTTCAATACTTTCTTTTACCATTGTTGTCAGATGCAAAATAGATTTCTCCATAGAGGTGATAGCTTTCATAATCTCAGTTAAAGTTATATTTTTAGGATTAAATTCAGGAAACCCACAAACGACTTGAATTCCCTCGTCGCCTTTACTCTTATCCAGGGGCTCACCTTTTTCCTCAGCTCGCCTCCATGCTGGGTCTGGGCGGTCACTGGAGCCAGGCATGCTCTGACTCACCGAAGGAGAGAAACTTTCGTCGCTCCTTCTCTGGACTACGGCCCCCTCAGCAGTTCTATCCTGTGGCGTAGCAGGTAAATTCTGCTCGGAGAACATTCTCCCGAACGGTGGGTCAGGCGTAGAAGGCGCACCCGGGCTTAGTGATATTTCTTGAGCCAGGGAACTTGGCGTCTACTCTCCGCCAGGGCTTCCAGCGGCTCCGCCCTCAGGGTGTTCACTCACTAGTCCGGCGAAAGCTTCCTCAATACGGAGCTGTCTGCTAGAGGAAATCGGCGTTGATGTAGTTTCTCTAATTTTGGCTTTGCGTTTAGTATGAGGCATCCTGCTGTCAAGCAGCTTAGAAAAGAAGAAATATTTCAGGTAATAAAGCCAAAATTGAATTTCGCTCCGGAGCTCAGCGTTCAACCGTTCATTCCTCCGCGGCCCAGAAAATAGAACTATTCTGAAGAGAAAAGTGAAGTGCCTCAAGGATCAGTTTTGGGACTGGTGCTGTTCAATATGTTCATGAGCATTATTACAGAGGGGTTAGAAGGAAAGGTTTGTCTTTACGCAGATGACACTAAGACCTGCAACAGAGTGGGCACACCTGAAAAAGCAGAGAGAATGAGAAGAAATTTGTTGCGTTGGCTGGCCGCAGAGCTTGCAACCAGCCTTCCTTACCTTCCTCGCCGCCCTACCAGGGGTGGTCCCTGGCTCCGCTGCAGTGCAGGGGGAGTGCCCCCAGTGCTGCTCTTCTCTTCGCGGACCTGCCAGCCACCGGAAAACCCCGAATCACGGCAGAGACGCCGCCACCGTCGGCCCCTTGCACCTGGCTCCTTAGGCGCGTGCCTCGCTAGCTTATTTAAAGGGCCCACAGCACGCTGGCTGCCGGCCCTTTTTAGTGACGTCACTGGGTCAGGAGCCTATATTAGGTGAGTCCTGACTGTCAGGACTTGCTTTCGCAACTGGTCCTCACACTAGTCATGTGTTCAGTTGCTTGCTCCGCTCTTTGCCTATGTTCTTGATTCTCCTGGCTCTGACTATTGCTACGTCTGACCACTCTACGGATTGTCTCCTGACTGACCACTGCCATGTCCGACCACGCTATGGATTGTCTCCTGGCTCTGACCTTTGCTTCATCTGACTAAGCTGCTGGCTTCTGGCTGACTCTCTCGTCGTCCCTCCGAAGACCTTGGATGGAGGCCCATCTAAGCCCAGCTGGCCCCGGTACCCAAGGGCTCAACCTGCAGGGAACGAGGGCTGGTACTGGTGAAACTACAGCCGGCCTCCGTCGATCAGCCAGCTCCATCTACTGATGGTGGGGACCTGCGGAGCTCCACCCCACAGGTAGCGTCAACCCCACCTCGGCCCAAGAGTCTACCTCCGGTGTAACAAAATTTAAGAAAGCTGGAAGAGCAGTCGAAGGTTTAGCAGCTGAGATTCAGTGTCAGGAAGTGCAAAATCATGCATTTGGGGTGCGATAATCCAAAGGAGCTGTATGTGATTTGGGGGGGGGGTGGAGGGGGGGGACAAAAGACTGATTTGCAGGGACCGAGAGAGGTCTCTTGGGGTGATAATGGCTGATGATCTGAAAGTAATTAAATAATGTGACAAGGCGGTGGCTAAGGCCAGAGGGATGTTGGGCTGCATTGGGAGAGGCATAACCAACAGGAAATAGGAGGTGATAAAGCCCTGAACAGGTCTTTGGTGAGGCCTCACCTGGATTACTGTGTTCAGTTCTGAAGACCATATCTCAAAAGGTAGAGACAGCATGGAAGATGTCCAGAGAAAGGCAACTAAATTGGTGTGGTGTGAGAAGAGACTGGAGGACCTAAATATGTATACATGGGAGGAGAGGAGGGACAGGAGAGATCTGACACAGACTTTCAAATACCTGAAAGGCATTAATGATACTCAAAAATCAAACCTTTTCTGGTAGAAAGGAAGCTGTAGAACTAAGGATTATGATATGAAACTCCAAGAGGGATGACTCAGGATCAACATAAGGAAATATTTCTTCATGGAAAGGGTGGTGGATGTGTAGAATGCCCTCCTGGAGGAGGTGGTGAAGACAACGGTAATGTAATTTTAAAAAAAAGTATGGGATACACACTGTGGATCCCTTGAAGCTAGAGAATAGATTTGACGAAATGGGGTAACCTACATTAACAGTGTAATATTTTTGCATGGGGTAACCTACACGAAGTAGCAGTTACTACCCTAAGAAATGTACTGGACAGACTGGATGGACCATTAATGGTCTTTATCTGTCATCATTTACTATATTACTATGTTACTATGTAGGGAACCAGAACAATATGACTATACAAATTAAATCTTAAAGCTAAAGGTCCTATGAATTAGACGTTTGGACCTAAATACTGTTCTGACATTTCTTTCCATGGTATTACTATTAAGTTGGGTAATGAAGTAAAAACATTAGAGGTTATCATTGATTACCACTTCACTTTCCTTTCCTAAATTAGCAGTGTTGTAAAGTTGGCTTTTTTTCATCTACAGAAACCCAAGTCCGTTCCTTGATCATGAAGACATAATTACACTTACATAACATAAGAACATACGATTTGCCATAATAGGTCAGACCAAAGATCCATCAAGCCCAGCATCCTATTTCCAACAGTGGCCAATCCAGGTCATAAGTACATGGCAGGATCCCAAAAAGTTAATAGATTCCATGCTGCTTGTCCCTGTGATTTCCACACGTCCACCTTTATAATGGTTTCTGAACTTTTCTTCCAGGAACTTGTCTAAATCTTTTTTAAACCTAGCTACACTAACAGTTTTCACCTCATCCTCCAGCAATGAATTCCAGAGTTTATGCATTGAGTAAAAAAATATATTTTCTCCTATTTGTCTTAAATACAGTATATCACCTAGTAACTTCATTGATTTTCCTCTGGTCTTTGCACTTTTTGAAAGAGTAAACAACCGATTTGCGTTGATCCGTTCCAATAATTCACTTTTTTTTTTTTTTAAAGATTTATATTCCGCTTTTTGCACATTTTTCAGCGCTTCAAAGTGGATTACATTCAGGTACTGTAGGTATTTCCCTATCCCCAGAGGGCTTACAATCTTAGAGGGTCATTTATCAAAGTGCTATATAGCGTTTTCGCATACATTAAAGGCATTTTTTGCATGCGAAAATGCCATAACGTTTGGTGTGATGCAAATGAGAAAACACCATAACATTTGGTGCGATGCAAATGAGAAAAAGGGGATGATATTGGGGCGGGAATTTTGGCCAAGTGGGCTGGGCTTACAGTTTTGCGAAGCCATATCGCACAGCTTTAACGCGAATTTTAACTACACCTTTTTCATTTGCATAAAGCCATGCGATAGGGCTTTATCGCGGTTGCGATGTTTTTCGCACATGCCGTTGTTTTTCGCACATGCCGTTTTAAGTTCCTGGAGAGCCAGCCAAGCTCTCAGGGCCCTCCTGGGGGGGGGGGGGGGGGAAGAGAGAGAGGGAGGGAGGGAGAGAGAGAGAGAGTGCCCAGCCATAATGCCCTCACACTAGATTGGTATTTATATCTCTAAGGTGAGCTTTAGGTATTAGTGTAGGGGTTAGGGGCCACTTTGACATTCAAAGTGAGACGTACGAACAGAACAGTGCTCTCTTGTGAAGATTTGATGACCTTCGGAGTGAGGAAACTCACCCAAAGATGAGATTTGTGCAATGTTCTCTCAGCCTAGCTTGATGGACTCTCTCTCTCAATCTCTCTTCCCCCCCCCCCCCCCCCCCCCGGGCATTGTTTGGCTAAACATGGTTCCCCAGTGGTTGTATCTAGGAAATACATCAATTCTGGCACTTATCGCAAAGTGTGAAAAAGTTATTCTAATTTGCACTCAGATAGCACTTTGCATAGGTATTAGCGTAAACTGCCTATTACCATAAAACACACCCCTTTTCCTATCGAATGCAATATTTAGTGCATTTTGATAAATCCAGGCCTAAGTTTGTACCTGAGGCAATGGATGATAAAGTGACTTGCCCAAGGTCACAAGGAGCAAAGCAGGACTTGAACCCTTGTCTCCTGGTTCTTAGTCCACTGCTCTAACCACTTATTCATGCTCTGATTTTAATAAGATTGGATTATTGTAATTCTTCGTTTGTAGGCATGCCTGCTGTTCAGTTATCCCATCTCCTTTTGATTCAAAATATGTTGGCCCAGTTATTGTTGGGCCTTAATGATAGGACCATATAACACCTGTACTGAAGTCTTTACACTGATCTCTATTTTATTCTGTATTATTTACAGTTTTGGTGCTGATTTGTATGTCACTTAAAGACTTGGTGCCAGATTATTTCTCTTCTCATTTAAAGTTTTTTTGTTCTGTGAGATAAGACAGTTGCGTTTGTCTAGACAATTACTTTTACAAGTACTACAATCATTGAAATTTGCAGATACTACAAAAAGTCCTTTTCATCACTTCAATTTACATTGTGGAATGCATTATCCTTGACTCAGGGAATCAGAGTTGGTGACTCAGTTTAGAAGGAAGTGGAAGGCTTGGCTATTTGCCCAGGCTTTTGCCCAAGGCTATGTTGTTTTCTTATTGGTTTATTTTGTTTCATTTATTTTAATTACAGTATTTGTTATATTGTTTTAATCTTTTTATATTTATGTTGGATTTGTACATCACCTTTTTTGAATGGGGTAATTGATAAATAGAAGAAATAAATAAGGGGAGGTTTGATTATGCAGTCCTACTAACTGCATAGCGGAGAGTACAAGGGTCATGGTTTTTACCCTTGACATCTGCTCACCACTGGACACTATGAAAATAGCACACCATTTTTCTACAGCTCAGGCTCAGGTTTTGAAAATGAGACCTTTTAAAAATTAAAAGGATAGTGGATATGATTTGTGAATCAGCTCTTTGTAGAAATGACAAGGATTAAGTTCCACTTTTGGTCTTTAGGTTAATTATTAAATGGTCTGTACTAGTATTCCTTACTGTGAGTGAGCACCAGACACAGTTTGAGCTCCTATGACATTGACTTCTTTTCTAAACATCTTTTATTGGCAGTCTGAATGGTACTCTTTAAGGGCTCATCCTTTACACACATTTTCCAGTATAGCAACATTAAATCCTGCCAAGAGCAGGCAATGAGCAAATAAAATAGCAGAGACAAAATACACATAATACTTCACATGACATTGCACATTTATCTGTGCAATCTTGCTGGATTATTCAGAGCATTTCTTTTATTCTTTCTAGTGCTCTGATTTTTTGTTTTTACAGTTGAACAAGAATTCCCACCCTTTCAGATTGTAATCATAAGTTGCGGATGCATCGTTATGCAAGCAAATGAAAATTATACCAGATCATACCAATTTATTTGTTACTCCCTATTTCATAAAATGCACAAAGTGAGATACAGCTCTTTACAATACATAGAAAAAAACCTCACAACAAAATTGTTTTCCGTTTTCAAAATTATTTTGTGTGTAGAGTTCCAGTATCAATATTTTACAATGAAGAGATCTGAATTCTTTGCAGCCTGTGAATGCTTTAATTAAACCAACATAGAAACCATCCAGAGATAAAGATGTGAATGAGCTTTTCAAACTACATAAGCCCCTTCCTCTTACATCTAAAAAGGCATCTGTATGGTCTTGAAAGCTTGTGTGTATAATCATTTTTGGATCCTTTTTATGGCAGTCCAATAGTATTTTGATTCTGTTCAGGTTATATCGTTAAGGAAATGTTTTAATGTGTAGTTCAGAGAACATAGAGAGAACCATTTTGTTTAATAGTGATGATGTTGTTGACATACATTGCTTTCCAATTCACTATGGGGCAAGTTTCAATACCCCTCATTGTTTGCAAAGTACATGGGTTATTGTAGCCTGCCTACATTGCACCAGCTCTCAAAGGGGAACAACTAATGTTGTTTCCCTTGAAAAATGAGCAGGTGCAAAATCTGTGTATGTGTATTTTGCACCTGCTATTTGTGTGGATGGTAGAGTAGGGGAAAATTGTGCATGCAGTCTGGGAAACCTCATGTATGCCTGCTTTTTTTTTCCCTCTCCCTAAACATGGTCACAGGAACACCTCTTTTTAATGCAGCTAAAATTATGTGCATCGTGTTACCCCTGTGTACTTTTATCCATGTCAGAGAGAGCAAGTTCCAGTCTGGCCATTTTAGCCAGGTAAATGTCGTTGAAAATTGCACTCTGTGATGGTAATTTTAAGACTGGCCACATAAATGCAAAGTGTGTAGGTAATTTTTACCAACAGATTTTGCACTAGTTTTCACAGTGAAAGAGTATGCATGCTTTACTTTGAAAATTATCCCAGGAAACTACCTACACACATTTATACCTATTAACTTGTGCAGGTAGTTTTCTGGAGAAGACTTACACACGTACTTGTTTGAAAATGCAAAAGTATGTGCATAAATGCTAACCCCTTCCTAATCCCATTCCCAGGAATGCCTCTTGCCTCTTCAAGTAAAAGTATGTGCATAGAGGCCCTGTATCTGTGCAATTAAGTAAAACTTACCCTGATAAAAACAAGGGGTCATTCCAGGGGAGGGGCTCACATTTAACCAGGTAAATCTGATCATGGTAGACAGCAGGTCTAAAGTAATCTAAGTAAAGTTACCCGGGCAACTATATACATAACTAGGTACATGTAGTGGGAAACATGTCCCACTGAATATCTTGGCAAAGTTACCCGGCTAATATGCTGCTTGTTGCCCACTAATTTATTTATTTATTTATTTATGAAATTTTCTATACTGATGCTCATGAAAAGACATATCGCACCGGTTTACATATAGCGCAAGGTTGAAATTACATCAAACAGGGTGATTTTAACAGGATTATCAACTTGGAACTGAAAGAGTAGTCAAGAAATTAACGGTGGGGAAAAAGAGAACTATGTACAGCATCTATGTGCAGCATCTATGTACAGAAGAACATCTATGAGAAGAGACTATGTACAGAAGAACATCGAGCGATAAGCATTTACAACTGCAATTAGGAAGTGAAAAATGGAATATAAAGTCTGGGGGTTAGCTTCCCTTCTTCAGGAAAATTGACATCACTGTTAGAAAAAGAATCCGTGGGTTAACTGGATCATATATCATTATTATACAAAAGTTAGACAATACAACTGTTTTTTACTTGATTATATAAGTATATTACCAGTGCTTCCTCCAGTACACAAGCTTTTCTGAGCATAGATATTTATGTACATTGTTTTGTAGTTTTTGAGTACCTGTACCTAATCTTATCAAATATATCAAACTCATTTAGAGTTGTGTATTAAGGACGAGAGTCCTCACAAGAATCATGGATTATAGAAGTATTAGGGGTTCACACACAAAAAGAAACAGGTTTATGAGGTTCCCTAGCCTAACAAGTATAAAAATCAGTATGATCACATTGAGTGGATGTAAGAACACCCCTGACTGGATATGGGTACTGTGCTAGCCCACAGTGTGGCACTCTCCATCCTGAATGCCTGCACTGGAAGTGTACATCGCTATGAGAAGATTTCTGACCCATGCAAAGCTCCTTTGTTGATGTGCAAGGCTAGATGGTACCTTTGCACCCCATTCTGAAATATTGACAAGGTATCTAAAGTTAATGATGGAGGGGCATCATTCATGCTGGGTCCTGAAAGTTTTTCTGCCCATTCACCTAATTTAATGATGATGCAGACTGGAACCCCTGTTGCAACTTGTGATTACAGTTCTAGTAAAACCATTTCTACCTCCATCGCAATTTCTCCTTCCAGTTTTCTTTCTACTTGAACAACTCCTTAAGGATCAAAATAGACTTTTTAAAAGTTTATGTGAATTTGTTTAAGTTGAAATATAACAGGAGATGTGTTTTTATTTTCAGAATTCACTCCGCCCGAGACGAAGGAATGCTGCTTTTAACGTGAATCATTTCACCAACAAGAAAAGTGCTGCTGAAAGCATGCTAGACATTGCACTGCTGATGGCCAATGCTTCACAGCTGAAAGCAGTGATCGAGCAGGGTCCTTCCTTCTCGTTCTACACACCCCTGATTGTTCTCATCAGTATTTCACTCGTGCTGCAGATTATAGTGGGGGTGATCCTAATCTTCATTGGTGCGTACTTCTACCCTTTTGTATTAAATGTTTTATTGAATTGGGCTTCTGATTCTAACTCATCCACATTTCATGGCTTCTTGTTTTCATCATATGCTGGTGTGTTGCACTGTACAAAAGCAATGAGGATAACTTCCAAACAAATGCACATGGTGGTATATATACTTTTGTATGACCACAAAATCTAAACTAGTATTTTATAAACTGTGTGTATGATGTACATGTGTTTTATAAAACAGTGTATCTCTACTGTGCAACAAATGTGTGTATATAAGCTTACATGCAAATACAAGCAAAAGAAAGTAAAAGAATGTATATCAGTGCACCGAACATGTGTACTTTTCCTACCTATTGTAAAAATATACGTACATATATTTTAACGCTAAACTAAAGTAGGACTTACATATATCAGTGAATTTGAAAACTGGTGCGTGTCGAGGAAATTATCAGTTTTACCAGTTAGTCCACCAGTATGCCCAGTCCTTCTCCAGGTTATTGAGACCCTCCTGGTTCTTCCGCCTGAACTCGCCTTAGTTCACCCAGACCTCCCACCCAGCCAGTACTACACAATAAACAAATCTGATATCAATTACACAAGATAATTATCAAGTGTAAAATTAAGCAAATAAATTGCCAAATGTATGCCTGTCTTTTAAAATAGCAACTTCCATGAGTAAATGTTGGTCATGCCTTGGACTCCCCTAGACCACCCCTTTTTTATGTGCGTGAAAGTGAAAATATGCTTTCCATTTCTATTAAATATGAAATAAGGAAGTAGAGGCTACTTTTGTTCGTATATGCTAATTTTTAAATGCACAACATTTTGAAAATTTACCCCAGTAATTACAGAAGTTTCTGAGTATTGCAAATAATCCCAAACAAGGGCTCTAAGAAGAATCCTCAGTTTAATTAGTGTTGCATGGCTTTGCTTTTCTCCAAGGGCAGGCAGGATGGTAGCCCTCACACATGGGTGACATCATCAGATGGAGCCCAGCATTTTTGTCAAAGTTTCTAGAAACTTTTTAAGTGGCACACTGAGCATGCCCAGAGTGCTACTAACCATGCATCCATGCGGGGTCTCTCTTGAGTCTATTCCTTTCCATGAAGATTTCGCTTCGCGATCGTGGAACTCGTGCTTTTTTCATCTTTTTCTGCAGTTTTGATATCTCCGGTGTTACGTAGGGTCCCTCATGTTTTTTCTGGTTCTCTCCCTCTGCGATCTGGAAAGTCATTCAGTTCTTCAAGGTCGTTCGCCGACTGTATCGCCCCCGATGGGGCCACGTTCTTTTCGCAATGGCATCGTCTGGCTTTTACTGGTGCCCCCAGACTATGTTCCTCACAGACCCGCATGAGTCTTGTCCTTTGCCTGGGAGGCAGCCCATGATGTCCACAGTTGTGATCTCTGTGCCCAGATGACCCCCAAGGACCGTCGGGCATGTTTGGACAAGATGGAGAAGTTATTCAGTCCTAAGCATTCGGATCCTTCATCGGTATCGGGGACCTTCACCCTGCTCGGGAAGGAGATCCGGGCCTCAACCCATTCGAGGTCACCCCGCTGCCACTCCTTGGTCCCGAGGTAGGAGCAGGGGACTGTACGTGTTCCATACTGTCTCGTTCCTGGTTGTGTTCTTCTCCGTCACTGTCGGTTCCGGGACCAAGGTGAACATCGAGAAAAGTTGAGGAAGCATCTCCATCAATCGTCTTCCTCCAAAATGGACCGCGGGCAGGCATTGGCTGTGTTGGTGCCTCCCCCAAAGTGGTCTTGGGTGGAAGAATCCGTTCCCACCGATCCTTCCAAAGCCTCTTGGCGGCCTCCACTGACTCCAGTGGAGAGCTCGGTGTCTCCCAGTGCTCCGGGAGGTGTTCTGATTCCACCACCTCTTCCTCCTCAAGCCGTTTTGTCCTCTGCTGCTTTTGAGGAGGAGTTGGAGAGGTACTTGCGGTTGGCAGTCGGCCGGGCCTTACAGGGTCTCAAGTCCTTTGTTCCACCGGGACCACCACCATCACAAGAGCCGACTCCGCTGGTGCCTGCGCCTTTACTGGAGCGGCTGGATATGCTGCTTGGTGTCCTGCCGACGCAGCCGGCACTGATACCCCCAAGCCCCCTTCACGGCATAAGGGAGCATCTATGCTGCTGCCACCGATTCCCATTCCAGTGAGTGATTCCTCAGACAAGGAAGAGCAGTCGGGTTCAGTGGTGCCCCGATTGCACACAGTGCCCCGCCACCTTCCAGCTCTCCCGGGGCCATCAGGGTTGGTGCCATCAGTATGCCAAATGCCCCCAAAGTCGTTAGATTCATTGGCGCTTATATATCCTCGAGCCCCTCCAGTGCCATCGGTTCCCTCCTCTGTTCTGATGAAGCCTGCGCTCTGGACGCAGTTGGGTGCTCGACCCCCCCCCCCCCCCCCCCCCCCACATCTCCGGACGGACACAATGAGAGGGAGGCCCCTTATGATCCCTGGGAAGGGGAGGCATCCATGACCTCCACAGAGGAATCAGAGGATTTGCCCTTGGAGCCCGCTCCACCAGAGGAGCGGCGGAAATCCCCCCCCCCCCCCCCCCCCCAAGGTATCTTTCTTTTGCTGGATTCGTTAAGTCCATGGCAAAGTCGGTGCCTTTTTAGCTCTTAAAGGAACAGGACTCTAGGCACAAGATGCAAGAGATCTTGCAATTCTTGGATGCCCTGAAGGAAGTGGTGGCTGTTCCAGTCCATGACATCTTCAAGGACCTGGTAGCCCGCCTATGGGAGCACCCCATCTCAGTGCCTCTGGTGAACCGCAAGATGGACGCGGTTTACCTGGTCTAGCCTACCACTGGTTTTGAACGCCTTCAGCTCCCCAACCAGTCGGTGGTGGTAGAGTCGGCCTTGAAGAAGGCAAAGAGGCTTTGAACTCATGCCTCATCCCCCCCCCCCCCCCCTCCCGGGGTGAGAACATAGAGCTGTTGGCGCTTTAGGACGCCAAGTATTCCAAGGAGCAATGTTAACAGCCAGGATTCCTTGTTACCAATTGTATATGTATATGGGAAACAGGCCCATGAGTTTGGTGAACACCTCCTGCAGCAGTTTCAGGAGGAGTTCCATAGAGTAGTGCAACAGGGCCTCAAGTGTGATAAACACAAGGTGTGCTCTGTATATGACGTCTTTTAGATGGTCATGAGAATCGCCGCAGCAGGATTCAGGACTCGCCATATGGCTTGGCTGTGGGCCTCTGATCCTACTCCCTGAGGTCCAGGACCGCTTGGCAGATTTGTACGGGTGAAAAGCTGTTTGGCTATCTGATTAAGGAGGCAACTGTGCAACTGAAGGACTACCATGAGACCCTTCAGCAGTTGTCAGCCAGTACTTCCAACACCCAGCCTTCCAAGAAGCCCCTCGGCAGTATCCGAGGCACCCCTTTTACCAGCCGCGCAAGTACTATCCACCAACACCTAGTGGGAGACCTCAACGGCCTCCGGTGAGCTCGAGATCCAGGCAATTACATGTGTCCTGTCCGGCCCTAGCCCCACCACAGAACCCCCACCACGGGATTTTGACTGGCGGCCAGAGAGGGTGAACTCCTCTGCATGGCATCATCTCCCAGGTAGGGGGTTGGCTACAGCTGTTCGCAAACCAATGGACTTCGATTACCTTGGACCTCTGGGTCCTGTCCATCGTGTGCAGGAGTTACAAGTTGCAATTCCAATGAGTTCCACCCTACACGCCTCTGTGTCCTTGGTGGACAGCCGTAGGGAATTTGCAGATACTTCAAGTGGAGCTCTCCATCCTCATGCTGGCTCGGGCAGTTGAACCAGTTCTGCTAGGCCAGCAAGGCAAAAGTTTCCACTCCAGGTATTTCCTGATCCCCAAGAAAAGTGGTGGCCTTTAACCCATTCTGGATCTGTGGGCACTGAACCGGTTTCTGGTCAGTGAGAAGTTCAAAATGATCTTGTTGGGCCCCTTGATTCCCCCCCTCAAAGCGGGAGACTGGCTTTGCTCCCTCAATCTCAAAGACGCATACGCCCATATCCCCATTTCTCAGGTGGCTCACTGATACCTGTGATTCCTGGTAGACAGGAAGCACTATCAGTACCCGGTGCTGCCCTTCAACCTTGCGTCAGCACTCCGTGACACCCTGGATTGTAAAAGGGCTCACCGCCTAGCCACTCAACTTTTTGTCTCTTTCGCCAAAAACAGATGGGGGGCCATAGTATCCAAGCAGACCTTATCCCATTGGCTTGCGGACTGTATTTCCTTCTGCTACCTCAGGCGAGCTAACACCTTGTCGGTCATGTCAAGGCTCACTCAGTGCAAGCCATGTCAGACTCGGTGGCTCACTTGCGTGTAGTCCCCATTCACAAAATTTGCAGAGTGGTGACCTGGAGTTCCCCTCCACACTTTCGCCTAACATTGCCTGGATAAGAATGGCCGGTGGGTCAGTAGTTTCGGACAGTCCGTCCTCCATAATGTCTTTCAGCCATGAAAACCCAATTCTCCCTCGGTGGGCCCTTCCTTGGGTGCAGGCCTGCTCCTCTGTTTTTTGCAGCGATAGTTGTTGTGCACGTTGGCACCTGTTCTCTGCTGCACATGTTGGGAGCAGCCTGGAGCTACTTACTCACCCATGTGTGAGATATAGTTGCGAAAGAGAAGGTACAGAGAAGGGTGATCAAAATGATAAAGGGGATGGAACAGCTCCCCTATGAGGAAAGACTAAAGAGGTTAGGACTGTTCAGTTTGAAGAAGGGACAGCTGAGGGGGGGATATGATAGAGGTGTTTAAAATCACGAGAGGCCTAGAACGGGTAAATGTGAATCAGTTATTTACTCTTTCGGATAATAGAAGGACTAGGGAGCACTCCATGAAATTAGCATGTAGCACATTTAAAACTAATCAGAGAAGGTTCTTTTTTACTCAACGCACAATTAAACTCTGAATTTGTTGCCAGGGGATGTGGTTAGAGCAGTTAGTGTAGCTAGGTTTAAAAAAGGTTTGGATAAGTTCTTGGAGGAGAAGTCCATTACCTGCTATTAATCAAGTTGACTTAGAAAATAGCCACTGCTATTACTAGCATCAGTAGCATGGGATAGACTTAGTTTTTGGGTACTTGCCAGGTTCTTATAACCTGGATTGGCCACTGTTGGAAACAGGATGCTGGCCTTGATGGACCCTTGGTCTGACCCAGTATGGCATGTTCTTATGACTAGCATCCTGCTTGTCCTTGGAGAAACAGAGTTGCTTACCTGTAACAGGTGTTCTCCAATGACAGCAGGATGTTAGTCCTCACAAAACCCGCCTGCCACCCCGCGGAGTTGGGTTTCCTTCTGTTTGTTTTATTTTTCACGAACTCTGTTATAAGCCTGAAGAGGGACCCCGTGTGGACGCGTGGTTACTGGCATGCTGGGCATGCTCAGTGTGCCAGTCAAACTTTGCTGTGCCGGGCTCCATCTGATGATGTCACCTATGTGTGAGGACTAATATCCTGCTGTCCTTGGAGAACACCTATTGCAGGCAAGCAACTCTGCTTTCTCCTTTTAAAATGCTATAATAATTGCATATGCTTTATAGAATGAAAAAAACGAGTGCAAGCTTATTTAAATGGCAGTGTTAAGCAAATAATTGTGATAAAATACTAAAGCACAATGACTCTAAAGATTTTCATTTCTAAAGATGGGTGACAGCGTAGAATTACAACATGAGGAAAATGAGCAACCAGGTAAAAAAAAAGATAAACAAGCTCAGTAGATGGAGTTTTTTATTTACAGTCACAAGGTTGTACATTTATATTTCAAGATCCCTGGTCAGAAGACTAGATTGAAGGGTTTGTAAATAGTGTAACACTCCCAGAGATCCTCATGTTTAATATTGTGCTGTGATATTCAGTCAGTCATATACTTTTACTTGGAAACTATGAATATTAATTGTAATTATATGGTATCTTTCACTGGAACTGGATTCCAATATGCCTTATAATTCAATACTTTATAAACATACTGCGCGAAACTGGGGAACCAGATGATTTGGAAGCAATGGATGTGCACATCTCTCTTCCTCCCCATCCTGTGCTAATCTGGGCTTGACATAGAGGAGAAAAGCAAGCAGTGCAGTGCCTCAGACTACTTCCGCTGTTGCCCGGTGGCACAGTGGTGTCCCTCTCCATTTAAAGTGCAGCTCTGTGGCCACCTGCCAGCAGAGAGGAAGCAGCCAGAGGCATCGTATCACCACTGCGCTCCAACTATCACCAAGCCTGGACTGACCAGGGGAAGGGATGGAGAGAGAGGATTAGCAGGAGGGGAGGGTTTGGCAGAGGAGAAAGTTTTAACATGAGAGTAAGGGAACTGGAAGAGTTGTAGCTGTGTGACTAAATGAGTGAAGAGATCAGAGTGGGTGTGGGTTGAGTGAGGGTTTCGTGTGTGTACGAGTGAGTGATTGATCAGAATGGGGTGTATGAAAGTGAGTGAGGGGCTCAGAGAGGGAGTGGAGTGGGTCTCTGTGTGAATGAGATAAGGGATTGGCATCGGTAGAAGGGATATTAGAGAGATGATCTGTTTTCCCTCTTCTCATCAGAGATCCTTTTATTTTTATTTTTTTAATTTATATTCCACCTTTCAGCACACTTCAAGGCATACCCATTTCTCATACTGAGTAAAGGTCTTTTTCACTTTTATTCAAACATAAAAATTTGTTTTCACTATTGAAGCCCTTTATCTCAATGTCCTTCTGTGCATTCAGTTCCCTGTATTTTCCACAGAATGAATGAATAGCTTTTTTTTTTCACTAGCTACTGAAGAAAACGCTGCTACTTAGTCTTGTAAGAATGTGCTTTTCATTAATTTGTCTGGACTTGAGTGCTGCACTGTACCTTCAGAGTATTTATGTACATGTTCATTACAAAGGGAGCATTGTACCACTGATGTTTCTCTTTCTCCTCCCTCATTTACAGTTCTGACTCAAGTTGACTATTAAGAATGTAAAACAGTAAATGATTAAAGTAGGGGTAAAACCTTACTAAAATCATTTAACCCTCTAAACTTTTCCGGCACTGCTTCATGGGGCCTGGGACAGGCTCAAGTTGTTCCATTGCTATGCTGTGTGGCAGCTTATGTTGGGGCAGATGGGGCTGCTATTGGTCAGCTCGGAACATGTACGGGCGTGTGGGGGGGAGGGGCATGTGGATATATTGGGGAGGTGGCCCCCCCACAGTTGCAGGTTATACCTCTTCTGCTGAGTTTGGATGGCTGGGAAGCAGCAGGAGGCATCAGTGGCTTTGAGGATTGTGAGGGAGGTTGAAGGTGAGGCGGAGTGGAGGCTCTCCGGAGACTGTGGGAGGATGAGGAAGAAGAAGGTGTTTATTGTTTTAAACCATTTAAAATTCAGTAATTTTGCTTACATTATCAATTAATTGAACAAATGGATGCTAAGAAAGCAGTGTGCAAGGAGGCTTTAGATAATAAACAAGGTCTTATTGTTAAAGATAATCTTAATTTACATAGGAAATTTAGAAAAAATGGAAAATTTTACAAGAACAAAAACACGGAGAGGGAAAATTATTCCCAAACAAAAATATTAAAATATAGTCTCAAAATTTATATATAAGGCTTCTGTGTTGTGAAATTTTACAAGAAAGCATATTTAAATGTTCTTAATTTTACTAAATCTCATTTGGTATCTTCGATTTCTATGGTTAAAAAATAAACAGCTAAATTATCAACGGAGTTCTGTGCAGAAATGTAACATACTATCGTGGCAGTTTTCAAAAGCTACTTATGTGGGTAAATCCTATGGACAATTCAATGGTATATATTTTAGCAATTTTCAAAAGCCCACATACACAAGTAAAGTGCATTTATACATGTAAAACCCAACTTTAATTGTGTAAATGCTTTTGAAAATCAAACCATATATGTGGAGCATTTACAAATTTCTTCGGAAGCCATTCCTTCTACATCTAAAACCTTCTATTCACCTAGGGGTAGATTTTTAAAAGCTGCGCGATCGCATACTTTTGTTTGCACAGCAGGCGCAAACAAAAGTACGCTGGATTTTATAAGATACGCGATTAGCTTCTAAAATCCTGGATCGGCGCGCGCAAGGCTGCCGATTTTGGGCAGCCGGCGCGCGCCAAGCCGCGCAGCCTGCCTCCGTTCCCTCCGAGGCCGCTCCGAAATTGGAGCGGCCTCGGAGGGAACTCTCTTTCGCCCTCCCCTCCCCTTCCCCTCCCTTCCTCTATCTAAACCCCCCCCTACCTTTATCCATGGATTTACCCTCTGAGACCCGACCCGGGGGCGGTCCCGGAGGGTGCGGCCACGCCCCCCAAACGTGGCGTCACTCGGCGATGCCCCCGACATGCCCCTTTTCAGAAACCCCGGGACTTACGCGAGTCCCGGGGTTCTGCGCGCGCCGGCGGCCTATGGAAAATAGGCGCGCCGGCGCGCAAGGCCCTGCTCGCGTAAATCCGGGCAGATTTACGCGAGCAGGGCTTTGAAAATCCGCCCGCTAGTGTGTCTAATGCGGTTATAACATAACCATCTTCTTCTGGTAATTTGGATCTTACTAATTTTCTGCAAGAATCTCAAAAGGTCGTTCTCTCTAGAGCCAGCTTGCTAGTCACTTTTGCATTTGAGCCAGACAAGAATTGGACTTTAAGAATGTTTTTTCATGTAAAGAATCCTGTTCTCCTAGGTAGTACAATTGCTCTTTTTCCTGATATGTCTAGGGTTATGCAGTTGCATCGTAAATCTTATGTAGAGAAGAAACAAAGGGTGGTGGCCCTTTGCGCCACCTTCTTATTAAAATATCCTTGCAGGTGTTTATTAAGCTGTGAGGGATTACATTTCTTTTTTTTTTTATTCTGGACAACTTGAAGGATTCTTACATAATAGAAGTTCTCTTGCTTGAGTTTGCCATAAGAATCTCTGTGGTTTAGACAGAATTGATATTATCCTTGATGTTTTTTCTTTTTAAGTAATTTGTGTTTGTATCCCATTAATGAGATCTAGGTTTGGTGAGATTTATTTTCTTTTTTTGTGACACTTTTCTTTAATTGCATAATTTCCTGTTACTTACCTTTTCTTATGTCAAGTTAATCTTGATTTGTATATTTGGAAACTTAATAAAAGCTAAATTAAAAAACAATTCAGTAGTTTTAAACAGTTAGGGGCATGCACATGTTATAAAATCCGTGGGCCATGCGCGCATGTGTGGGTGGTGCATGGCTGCGTGGAATTTTACTAAATTACGCGCAGCCTTCCCCAGTTCCTTACCCCCTACCTAAATTCCCTCCCTCTTCCCCTCTCCTTCCCACCCCCTAAACCCATCCCAGCAATTTACGGGATTGTTGTTTTACTACTTACTGCTCCTCTGGAGCAGAAGTAGTTTGCACGTGCCGGCCAACTGCTGGCGCGTGCTTCCCCAGGATAGCAGCTAATGACTGCTGTCCCAGCCGGCCTCCATCTCACCCAGACCACGCCCCCCCCCTGGCCTGCCCCTTTTTCAGGGCCCGGCAATTGTGCACATATTGGCACTTACACGCGTGGCTGGGCCCTTTTGAAAGTGCCGATATTTGCATGCGTGGCCCTTTTAAAATCCACCCTTTAACTTTTAAAATGATAATTTACATCCTTATTGACCATGCTGGTGGCAGTTAGTCCAAGTACCTAGCAGTGAAAGTTTTTCTTCCAAATGTGGCACTTGCTTAAATGCCTCCGAGAAGTTAGAAAACTTACATTTCAGATGGTTTGGGGCAATTTTCCGACTCTCTGAGCTGCTGGCAGGTTCATGGCTACTTTATACTTTGTATCTGCCAACCTATAAGGTCATTCAAAAAGGAAAACTTCCCCCAGAGTTTCCCTTTGAGAATCTACTAGTGTGCATACTGTGGATACAAAAGTGCCCATGGACTTTGCACCTTCTTTGGAAATCTGGGCACCTGTTTTTCTCCCCTGATCTAACCCCACCTCTTCTTTCTCATGGGTAAAAGTGTGTGCATTGTGAAAAATCATGCCTGCTTTTTACCTGCTCTGGGGGAGGGGGATAGTCTTCAAAGCCAGTTTTTTACCTGTCTGGGGCATGTGTGTACTCACATAATAACCTTTTGAAAATTGTTCTCCCCTTGTTTCCTTCATTAATAGAACATTTTTCACCATGGTTTGTTTAAATTAAAATGAACTTGGTTGAATACAGTTTTCCTTTTTCTTGATGAAAGGAAGTATATGCTCTGAGACAAAATTTCACAATTTAAAAAATTGTAATGACTGCAGAATCTGAATTTTGTACTTCCTGGATTTGAAGGGTACTTTCTCATAAGAACATAGGAACATAAGAAGTTGCCATACTGAGTCAGACCGAGGGTCCATGAAGCCCAGCACCCTGTTTCCAACAGTGGCCAATCCAGGTTACATGTACCTGGAAGTACCCAAATCATTAAGTAGATCCCATGTTACTAATGCCAGTAATAGCAGTGACTATTCTCTAAGTCACTTGATTAATAGCAATTAATTTACTTCTCCTCCAGGAACTTATCCAAATCTTTTTTTAAACCCTGCTACACTAAGGGGTTGTAAAGGCGCTAACTAATCCCCTTCTGAAAGGTGATTGGTCCTTTCACTGACATGTGACAGTAAAAGGACCAATTGGCAATAAGTGCAGGAGTGAATAAATTAATATTAAGTGCTCGACACTTTAATATTGATTTATACACTCCTTCTGGTGCCTGTAGTCAGGTTTGGAGAATAGATGCTGAATTTGTCAGCGTCCATGCTCCTAACCCGTGCATGTGCCAGGAGTATAGGAAACAGACACTTGTCAACTGAGCATCTGCTTCCTGCACTCGACTGCCAGTGCTTTATTTAAACTTCTTTTTTTTTTAATATTTTCTTTAAAGAGTTGTTCCTCTCTCCGGCGCAGGCGTAACTTGTAAAATAAAGGTAGGTGGGGAATTAGGGCTGGGGGGGTGGGTTAGATAGGGGAAGGGAGGGGAAGGTGGGGGGGCCGGAAGGGAAGTTCCCTCCAAGGCTGCTCCAATTTCGCAGCAGCCTCAGAGGGAATGGAGGATGGCTGCACGGCTCGGCGTGCGCAGGCTGCTGATTTTACGCAGTCCTGCGTGCGCCGACCCTGTATTTTATAACATGCGCGCAGCAGCGCGCCCATGTTATAAAATTGGGAGTAGATTTGCTCGCGCTGGGTGTGCGAACAAATCTACTCCCGCGTGCATCTTTTAAAATCTACCCCAGTGAGTTGTAGCAGGTTTTAGGGCTCGATCAAGCTGATGATTAGCATTGAGGGTATATTGAGCATGTGTAATGCTCAATATACCCTCAATATACCCTCAATTGGCACAGTCACAAGCTGGTGGAGCTGAGTATTTGTGGTGAGAGAAGGAGGCTGCTAAGTTTTATTCTAAGGAGGAGATGTTATGTTTTCCAGCATTGAAGTGATTGCTCTGTGTGTCTTTGGATTATCAGGTATGGTTGATTTTTTTTTTTTACCACAAAATACTAAGAGGTGTGGTGAAAAGGAGAAATGGACTGTCCCACAAGTAAATCATATGAATGAAAAGTTTACTGATGACAAAACATAATTACAAATAATTAAAACAAGTCCAAAAATGAACATAAAACCTCACCGGATAAATATATTGCAAGAGCTTAACCTAAAGTTGAAATGGTAAATAACTCAAACATCAATGCAGTAACTGACAGCATAGATACCTGGAATAAATGCTGAACTCTTTTTATTAATGGAAGAACCTTCAGAAACAGCACCAAAACATCACAAGACCAGTGAGAACCAATGAAACAGAGTAAGCAGCAGCCAGTATAAATTTAGTAAAACAAAACTCAGATACAATATAAGACCAAGGTTTTTCCAAAACAGAAAAGAAAACAGGAATTGAAGCAAAACAAATCATGAAGGCACTAAGGGTGAATTTTAGAGCTGCTCATGTTAAAAGGCCCATATATGCAAGCAACTTCTATTTTAAAACTGGCAAAATATGTGTATAAATGCGTGCGAGCAACATAACTCATGGGAAAAAAATGGGCAGATTTGGGGCAGGTCAGGGGCGTTCCAGGGTGGGGCCAACATTTATGTGCTTAAATCCTGATTTTAAAACTAGCGAATGCAGCATATGTTGGGCTGTTACCTGTGCATATTTATTTCTGCTCTTTTTCAAGTCTGAATAAAACTCATTTTAGCCAAAAACTGATTGGGTGAAGGGTCTGGGTAAATGGGGAAGAATGCAGGCTGAACAAGAAGAGTTTTGATGACCTAGGCTGGGCAAACTGGTGGACTAAGTAGTCAAACTGGTTATTTCCATCACACACTCATGTGCTCACTTGTGTGTGTAAAAGCCAACAAGTCCTAAGGAAAGATTCACTAATAGGGGTGAATTTTAAAAGCCCGATGCGCCAAAACCAGGAGATATGTGCAAAAGTCGGGCCATCATGCGACAAGCAGATTTTAAAAGCCACCCACATATGTGCATATTTTCCAGTCTCTGCACAAAATTGTTTTTCTGGAAAAAAGAGGCAGGGAATGGGCATGCCTGGATTTATGAATGAAACCAGTGCGTAGATGTTTATGTGCACAAGCACGCACTGGGGTCCCCTACTGCGTAACTTTTCTTCTGCTATGGATGGCGAGTAAGTCCTAAAACAACAAAAAGTAAAGAGGTGAGCTGGGTTTTGAGGGTTAAGGCTAACAGAGTAAAAAGGGAGGCTATTTAACTGGGGGGGGGGGGTAGGAAGTCCTATTCGTTACCTGGGCAAACTGGGAATGAACTGGGAAACTGGTAATTGAGTCAGCGCACGTCTACTAAAATCCCCTCACTTATACAGTACAGGTGGCATATGCACACACATGCATGCATCCATATAAAATTGTGTGCACGTGTCTGCACATCCTGCCTATTTTTGGTTGAGTCTTTATACATTTTGAGAATAATTTTATAACTGCTAACATAGGGCTAATGTCTGTCTGTACTTTGTACAGACAGACTTTAGCCAGAATTTGCAAAGCTGACTTATTCACATAAGTCCAGTTTGAAAATTTGCAGATTGTGCTGGTACGTACATACACGAACATGCAGAAAGTTACACCTGTTCCCAAGCAAGTACATTTATACATGTACTTTTGAAAACTGAAAGTATGTGTGTGTGAGTATCCCCCTGCCCCCCAGGAAGGCTTCTTTCTCGTACAGTTAAGTTACATGCAACCCCCTAATTGATTTTCAAAGCATTGCCGCTTTGAAAATCAAGCCCTTTAATCATTGTATGATGGCATTGTGCTTTGCTTAGAGTAGCTTTGGTGTTTAAGGGGTAGATTTTAAACGACGCGTGTGTGCATCCATGTGAGCGCGGGACCCGGTGCGCGCATATTTTATAACGTGCGCGTGTTATAAAATACAAACAGTGCGCACACATGAGCGGCAGATTTTGTAATCCACGCACTTGTGCCTGCAGCGTGCACAAGGGGGGGAGCAGTTACGCAGTTCCCTCCCAGTCCCCTCCAATTTTTGCATGCGCGGGGAATTTAAAATTTGGCTGTAAGCAAATAACAAAATTTTAAGTAATAATAATAAGAAGAAGAAATGGAGAAGTGTTTTGGGAGCTCCTAAAACTACAACACTAGAAGAAGTGTAGATGGCTATTCTTAAACTGAAATGAACCTTTTTAGCTCAAGTCCATGATATTCTTACTTCTATTAAACAATTGTTTTGAATGACCATGCAACCAGAATTGTATCTTCTGAAGGCCAATTAACTGCCCTTCAGAAAATGCATAGTGCTATCATTAATGTTCCCTGTACGTACCTGGATCAGTCCAGACAGTAGGTTATGTCCCCCTTCCAGCAGAGGGAGTTAGAGGAAAACTATTAATCTCTCTCTACTAATTCTGGTTTGAATTTCCCTTTTCATCTCTACTTTCACTAAATTTTTGTTTCTCTCTGTTGGATGGATCATATATATATTAAAAAAAAAAAAAAAGAAATATATAACCCAAGAAAGTTTCAGATCCCTTTCTCCTTTCTCCCTGCTTTCTAAGTAAATCTTCTTGACAGAACCGGCAGCAGGTTAGTTTAATGTTGTTTTAAACTTGGGGTAAGTGTCTGTAATTTTTTACTTCACAGATTCAGTTTTGGCTGTCTGGGGGGGTGTACGTTGGTGGTCCAACCTCTTCCCCCACAACGACCCGCTGCCCTGAGAAGCCGTTTACCTCAGGGCAGCACTTGCAGAGAAGCGGCATTCCTCTGCTTTAAAAAAAAAAAAATAAATAAAATAAAATATAATAGGACTCTGACGGAGGCTTACCTTCACATCCGTATTCTGAAGCAGCATCAACGTTTCCTTCGTTCAAGATACTTGGACAACATTTTCAATTTCAGGCCTTACCGTTCGGTCTGGCGACTGCTCCCTGCACTTTCACCAAAGTTATGGTGGTGTTGACCTTTGTCAACAGGCAGTCAACAGAGTTTTGCACCTTCTGCACTCTCTGGGATGGGTCGTCAACTTTGCCAAGAGCAGCCTTTCTCCCTCACAGACGATCGACTTTTTGGGAGCACGCTTCGATACCAGCATGGGCAAGTTCTTCCTCTGTCATGATCGTGCTCAGTCTCTTATCTCGCAGGTACAGCAATTCCGCTGTCTCCCTCTCCCCACAGCATGGGATTATCTTCAGGTCCTGGGCTCGATGGCTTCAACTATATAGATCTAGTTCCTTGAGCCTTTGCACATATGAGAGTGTTGCTCTCCCGCTGGAAGCCAGTGTCTCAAATGTTCCAAGCCCTCCTGCCAAGGTTGGAGGTTGCCAAGGACAGCCTAAGCTGGTGGCTCTGTCTGGACCACTTGCTTCTGGGAGTGGACTTAGAGATCCCTCAGTGGGTGATCATCACTACGGATGCCAGTCTCTCCGGTTGGGGAGCGGTGTGCCAATCACAGTTGGCTCAGGGGCGATGGTCATCCGTGCGGGCGACATGGCCAATCAACCGTCTGGAGACCAGAGCAGTTCATCTCGCGTTAAAGCATTTCCTCCCTCTGGTTCATCACCGATCGGTAAGGATCCTCTCCGACAATGTGACGGCAGTGGCGTACATCAACCGTCAAGGGGGAACAAAGAGCCTGCATGTCTCTCGGGAGACGGACAAGTTAATGGCTTGGGCGGAACTCCACCTCTCCCAGCTGGCGGCCTCCCACATAGCAGGGGTCGACAACGTTCAGGCGGACTTCTTAAGCCATCAGCACATAGATCCCGGGGACTGGGAGCTCTCCACCGAAGCGATGGCACTGATCGTCAGACTGGGGGTCCCCCCATCTGGACCTGATGGCCACTCAGTGGAATGCGAAGGCTCTGCGCTTCTTCAGTCACAGAAGGGAGCACGGCGCAGAAGGCGTGGATGCCCTAGTCCTCCCATGGCCGACACATCTCCTACTCTGTGTTCCCACCATGGTCCCTGGTGGGCAAGGTGCTTACGATAGAAATTCACCAGGGGCCAGAGATCCTGGTAGCACCACAGTGGCACCAAAGACCATGGTTCGCGGACCTCGTCAACCTCGCGGTGGACGGCCCTCTTCGCCTGGGGCATCTGCAGAATCTGCTGCATCAGGGTCCTCTATTTTTCGACCGGGCAGATTGCTTCTGTCTTTCGGCCTGGCTTTTGAAAGGCGCAGATTGTGGAAACGGGGCTACCTGGAGTAGGTTCTCTCGATGCTCCTGAGGGCCAGGAAGACATCTACTTCTATTTCCTATGTCCGAGTCTGGAAAGTTTTTGAGGTCTGGTGTGATTCCATCCAGATATCACCACGTCACGCTTCTGTGGTCCACATCCTCTCCTTTCTACAGCAAGGCCTTGAGAAAGGTTTGGCTTACAATTCCGTGAGGGTTCAGATGGCCGCCCTTGGATCTCTTATCCGTCGCCTGGATGCTCCTCTTTCCTCGCATCCGGATATAGTTCGCTTTTTAAGGGGAGTGAAGCACCTACATCCACCGGTTCGCCGCTTATGTCCCTCCTGAAGCCTAAATTTGGTTCTTCGGATCTTGGGCGGCCCACCCTTCGAGCCGTTGCGCAGAGCTACACTGAAAGATTTAACTCTCAAGACAGTCTTCTTGGTGTCTATCTGTTCTGCCCACAGAATCTCGGAGATCCAAGCACTATCATGCAGAGAGCCCTTCCTCTGCTTCTCGGACTTGTCCTTGAGTACAGTGTCCTCTTTTCTGCCGAAGGTAGTCTCAGCCTTTCATTTGAACCAATCAGTGGAGCTTCCATCCTTTCCTGACAAAGATTCCAAGGAACTTCGACGGCTTGATGTCAAGTGAGTTCTTCTTCACTACTTGGAGGTTATAATGACTTCTGATTATTGGACCATCTCTTTGTCCTTTGGAGCAGTCCCAGGAAGGGGAATGCGGCTTCCAAAACTACTGTTGCTCGCTGGCTGAAGACAGCCATCTCTGCAGCATATATTGGTCCCAGGAAGCAACCTCCGGAGGGCATTAAGGCTCACTCCCTTCGGGTTCAAGCAGCCTCTTGGGCAGAAACCCAAGTGGTCTCTCCACAGGAGATATGCAGGGCTGCTACCTGGAAGTCGTTGCACACGTTTGCTCGTCATTATCGGTTAAATCTCCATCCTCCGGTTTTTGGCTCGTTTGGCACTCGGGTCATTTGAGCAGGGCTATCCGGGGCTCACCCTACGTAGGGAAGCTTTGGTACATCCCACTGCCTGGACTGATCCGGGTACATACAGGGAAAAGAAAATTATTCCTTACCTGATAATTTTTCTTCCTGTAGTACCACGGATCAGTCCAGACGCCCACCCTCAGATTTTCATGGTTTTTTGGGATTATCCTCCAGCTCGATTGATGGGGAGATTTCAGACTGTCTGTACCTGTTTAATGATTCAGTTTGCAAGTTGTTTTCTTGATGTTAAACTCAAGGTTTCATACATTTTGTACATGTTTCCAGTTGCTTGTTGATTTTCCATGATCCATCCTCCGTTTTTCTTCTGGCTTTGATATTCTTAATACTGAAGGGACGCAGAGGGCGCATCTGTGACTGGGAGAGCGCCCTTCAAGTTTTCCTCTGTCTCCCTCTGCTTGAAGGGGGACATAACCCACTGTCTGGACTGATCTGTGATACTACAGGAACGAAAATTAGCAGGTAAGGAATAATTTTCTTATAACATGTTACTCCATGGTAAGATTAAGAACTTAGAAAATACTGTCAAGAAGAACAACTTGTGTTTCTTCAACTTTCCCAGAATTTCCAATGTTTAAGCATCTCCATCCCATCCGAGGAGATTGGAGCAGGCGGTAACCCCAGATGACCGGCTGTATGTGTCAGACCTGAACCTGATGCAGGATTTGTAAGAAGTCCAAGAAACCATCATAGGGAATGCTACAATGATGGTGTTTCTATCCTTGAGTCTGATAGAAGCTAGAATCTAACATTATTTTTTTTTTCTGAAACACAGATTTTTTTGTTCATGGGTCAAAAAATGTGTCTTCTCAGATATTTCTCAAGTAACTTGGGCTAAGCACAAAACTTTCTGAGCATTTAACAAGAAACTGTGCAACTTGAGACTAAATTCTATCCCGTAAGTGCTTTGTAAAATATCATGGGCTTAGATACATTTGATTTGACCCCAAATAGCTCTTTATTTCTGAAAGGATAAAGTTAATGCTGGCCTAGATGTTCCTGTAGCTAGTATCCCTACCTCCTTTCGTGGAGTTTGATTGAATTTTTTTCTTATTGTCTTCTTTCTTTGTCTTATTTCTCAAGGGCTTTGTCCTAGTTATTGGGTTGCTGTGCATTTCCCTCATGTCTTTTTTTTTGTGAATTATTTTCAGAGCATTGGTTCTTCCTAGAATTAATCTTGGGACAAGTGAGGAAATTTTGGATTTCATGTTTGATTCTATTTAGTGTGATCACAGCAGCACTCAATCACCTGATCTTGCAGACAGGGGAAAGGCTAACTGATATACGATAAATATATAGGCTACAAACCCCCAATATAGAGAAGCTATATAGTGGTGTAAGTACACAAAGTAATCTCATTCCATGGCAGACCTCATACGGGGCATACGTATCTAGTGCCAATTCGCAGTAATACGGCAGCAGTATAATCATTGGTCTGTTGCCCGGTCCATATTTTTTTCAAAAAAGTTTTTTCTCATGCGGTAGTGAATAATAAAAATAAGCCATTGGCATATCATAAGTTGTGCAGCAAAATGTAGATCATCGCAACTTTTATAAAGCCTTTCAGGTTTTACCACATTTTGCACTTATCTTTTGTGAAGCTTTTACGGTTTATTTCCTCAAGAGGTTAGCAGAGACATGGGCGTGAGGACATGCACGGAGTCAAGCCCGACACGGACCGTGTTTCGGCAGGAAGCCTTCTTCAAGGGCCAACAATATCTGCAACAAAACATCTTAAATAAACCAACCATTCAACATAACTTAAAGCTATAAAAGAGTTATTTCAGTAGCAGTGGTACGAACGTGAGATTAAGAATAGCAGCAGCATCGTTGACGATAATATTATTTCTCTGCTAGAGTCAGCATTAGCGCGCCATTTTTTAAATAGTAATTGACCAATCAAAAGGCATGTTCCGCCCCGGAAATACCGGGGGCGGAGCATAGAACAGTCATACCAAAGAATACCATTCGATGGCTGCATTAAGGCCATCAGAACAGGTATTTTTCAATTTATCCTATGATCAACATAAGGCGCTCAAAGAACTGAAAAAATCATCTTCTCTTGTCATTAAACAAGCAGACAAAGGTGGTGCTACTATTGTCATGGATAGGGACTTCTATACCACTATGATTTCGACACATGTTTCTGACACAAACAACTATAAAATGCTTGCCTCAAGACCCAGGTCCAATTTGCTTCAACAGATTGAGGATTGCGTCGAAGACGGTTTTGCTACTGGCTTTATTTCTAAAAAAGAAGCTGCTTTCTTAGTCAATAAAGGTTATAGATCTCCAGTGATGTACATGCTCCCTAAAATACATAAACATCCTACGATCCCTCCTGGGAGACCCATTGTTAACACAATAGGGTCCTTGTTAGAACCCTTGTCTATTTTTGTTGACAGATTTTTGCAGCCTCTTATTCCTCAAATGGCTTCGTTTGTTAAAGATACAAAATCTATGTTATCCCGGTTGGATTCTATACATATAACGGATACTTGTTTTCTTGTTACCCTTGACATAAAGGCGCTCTACACCAGCATTCCTCAGGATGCGGCCCTTTTTATTTTGGATAAATTTCTTGATGCTCGTCCAAGACCCCATCGAGTTCCTACCACATTTTTGCTCACATTAGCTAGATTTGCTTTATGCGATAATTATTTTTTAGAAGACGACCATTTTTTCAATCAGATACATGGCACTGCGATGGGGGCCACCATGGCCCCCAGCCTTGCCAATTTATATATGGCTAATTTTGAGGAACAGTTGCTATATCCGGCACCCATATTTTCATATGTTTCAAACTGGACCCGTTATATTGATGATATTTTTTTCCTTTGGCACAGCGATGCAGTACACCTTAATATTTTTTTACAGTGGTTAAACACTTTGGACTCCAACCTCTTTTTTTCTATGCAGTTTCATCATGCTTCTATTCCGTTTTTGGATATTCTTATTACATTGGAGAATGGTCATTTTACTACGACTATTTATAAAAAACCCACGGACAGAAACACACTTCTTCATTTTTCAAGCTTTCATGCATATAGTCTAAAGAAGAGTCTCCCGATTGGCCAATTTTTGCGCCTCCGACGCCTATGCACTGACAAGGCAGAGTTTTGTATTCAGGCACAAGCCTTGGCATCTAGATTATTGCATCGTGGCTATCCCCCTAATGTGATTAAGAAGGCATTAAAAAGAGCATATAATGCACAACGAGAATGGTTACTGTTAGATCCTATTGAAGGTCGATTGGATCCTCCGTTGGTGTGTACTCTTCGGTATTCTTCTAGGGCTCAGGACGTTGTTAAGATTATACGAGATCATTGGTATATCGTGCAGACCCATCAGGTCTTTCAAGATTTTCCTTTAATTGCTTTTAGCAGAGGAAAAAACCTACGGGACCTGCTGACTCAGACTCAGCCGCAGACCTGTGCTCCCATTGACTCTGATACACCCCTTGGCCATTGGGCTTGTGGCAAATGCTCAATGTGTGTGCAATCTTTGGATGGCCCCTCATGGACTGACAATGCTGGCACTACTCGTGATGCCCATTTTCATTCGACCTGTTCTACCTCCCACGTTATATATATTATCATTTGTCCTTGCAATAAAATTTATGTTGGCAGAACCAAACGCAACATTAAAACACGATTAATTGAACACCGGAGTTGCCTTAACACCTGTAAAACTAATGCGCCTATTGTACAACATTGCCTTGACAATCAACATCAGTTCATGGACCTTAAATGGCGGGTTATTGACTGCATTTTTCCTACTATGAGAGGGGGAGACCTTCAGAAACTTCTGAACCAACGAGAACAACGTTGGATATTTCAACTACGCTGTACAGATCCTGATGGCCTTAATGCAGCCATCGAATGGTATTCTTTGGTATGACTGTTCTATGCTCCGCCCCCGGTATTTCCGGGGCGGAACATGCCTTTTGATTGGTCAATTACTATTTAAAAAATGGCGCGCTAATGCTGACTCTAGCAGAGAAATAATATTATCGTCAACGATGCTGCTGCTATTCTTAATCTCACGTTCGTACCACTGCTACTGAAATAACTCTTTTATAGCTTTAAGTTATGTTGAATGGTTGGTTTATTTAAGATGTTTTGTTGCAGATATTGTTGGCCCTTGAAGAAGGCTTCCTGCCGAAACACGGTCCGTGTCGGGCTTGACTCCGTGCATGTCCTCACGCCCATGTCTCTGCTAACCTCTTGAGGAAATAAACCGTAAAAGCTTCACAAAAGATAAGTGCAAAATGTGGTAAAACCTGAAAGGCTTTATAAAAGTTGCGATGATCTACATTTTGCTGCACAACTTATGATATGCCAATGGCTTATTTTTATTATTCACTACCGCATGAGAAAAAACTTTTTTGAAAAAAATATGGACCGGGCAACAGACCAATGATTATACTGCTGCCGTATTACTGCGAATTGGCACTAGATACGTATGCCCCGTATGAGGTCTGCCATGGAATGAGATTACTTTGTGTACTTACACCACTATATAGCTTCTCTATATTGGGGGTTTGTAGCCTATATATTTATCGTGATTCTATTTAGTGTCATGATAATTTAAACATTTTTTGTTGTAATTGCCCTTTTGAGATTTGTTTTCTTGGGATTTATTTATACATTGTTTTTAAACTTTTTTTTTTAACTAGCATGTTTGATGATAATGAGTGAAAAGGAGATAATTGGAGGAATTAAGATTTTCTTCCAGTTTATTTTTGGATTCTTTACTATAATTATTTGTATTTTTGCCATTGATGCTTTTTTCGCTCTTCATTTCTGACTTTTTCTTTCCTGCTGTGCCTGCTTTAGACTTTTTCCTCCTCTTCTCTCCACTCTTTTTTTTTTATCTCTATCCTTACTTGTCTGTTTTTCTCTGTGAAACCTTCACATGGCACAATATTATTTTTGGCTGAGATTAAGGCATTACTAGACAGTGATCATCAAGCAAAGCAGTTGTCAGTCATGGACTTGCTGTTCTGCTTGGTATTTTGTAGTAACGCTTGAATCTCACATGAAAGATTAAGGTTTTGAATTCCAGAGTTACTAACAAGTACCATATAGTTCAGAAGGCTGTGTTTCCCCTGATGTAGATAATCTTTCAAACTATATTTTGCTGAAGGAACTGCAGTCTATACCAGCAGTTGTGTGCTTTGGCTTTGTGCTATCTTGTAAAAGAGTCCCTCATAATTTTACAGCTTCTCCTAGATCGTTTTGTAAATCCTAGCAATTGTGTATGGGACATGCACAGCTATGCCATTCAGACCTTAAAATAGAAGTTTTAATTTTTAAAACATACTTTCTTTATTTTCCAAAGATAAGGACAGCATACAATATTTTATTATTAATTTTAACATAAATCTGTGTTGTTAATAATTTGTAAAGACTATATCCCCTTCTCCTTTGTTTTTTCTGTAGTGAAATATGATCTTAATAACCCGGCAAAGCATGCCAAACTGGATCACCTCAACAACATTGCGACAGGCCTGGTGTTCATAATAGTTGTTGTGAACGTGTTTGTTACAGCCTTTGGTGTTCAGAAACCATCAGTTATGCCCTCCTCAAAACAGTAGCGTGCAAAAAGGTGAGCTGCAAGTCTTTATAAATTCTCTTTCTCTTTGCTACAACATACAGTATTTACAAACTACTTGTTCATGACTGAGTTGTATGGGCCTTGCAAAGTGAAATATAGAGTTTGCATACACTTATTTAATAAGAGAAGTCACATTTTTCTCTCCTCATTTTCAGTGTAGTTCTGCTAGGATTATAGACAAGTAGGAAACATCCATTTACTCAGTCTACGTGTTCCTGTTTGGACAGTAGACAACATTTACATCAGACCCAGCAACGAGAGCCACTCCCTGGTGCTCAGTGTTGAAGGAAAGCCAAAAAGGTCTGGGATATCACCGTAACTGTACCTTAGCACAAAAAGCTTTTTGTAGTTGCTGTGTTCCATTATATAATATTCCATTACTATTTTGTTGCTATAAATACATAGGAAACATAGTAAAATTATATTTATCAGTCCTAACAAGTAATGGAAACCCATAATAAATAAAGAAGAATCTTTTGTCTTTCTAGTACTTTTCCAGAGTAAGTCTGATCTTGCCACTTACATATAAAAATAGGCAAAAGACAGGACTTATATTTCACAGCCTGCTGACTATTGCTTTGCAGCCAGCACTGTGTTAGTTTCCTGAGAGTTTGTTTCACTTGGTCTACACAACATAGTGTTACATCTGGCATGTGTTTTGGAAGTGAGTTGCTGAAGTTTAAAGTCTTAAAGAAGATTTAAGTATTTGCTGTCTACCTAGAAACACAGAAAATGCCAGCAGAAAAGGGCCTCTTGGTCCACCAAGTCTGTCCATTTACAGAACATCTATTTAGCATTCTGTACATTTTGTTTATGTATTTTAAGGAGCTTGATTCAAAAAGCTCAATCAAATGGAAAGGAAAATATGATTGATATGAGTACATGCCAAGTCAGACTAATCCAGCATGGATGGTATTTTTCATGCTGTCAGTCTAATGTAGCTTCTGACTCTATTATTCTTGTTAAAACAGCAGTATTAAGATCATTTAAAACATTAATTTGGTTACTAGTTAGAACAAAATCATCACTATTCACATTTTGCTTAAAGATATTATTTCATTCTGGAGATGAAATAATTGTTCACATTTTTCAAAAGTCATCCTAATCAGCCACTCCCATGACTAGGGATTGGGTAGGTTCTGTTGTTCCGATTCCTGTGATAAGGCCAGGCTGATAAATCCAAAGTAAAAATAAACATCCAAAGAGATAACTCATTGGAGAAAATTTTCCAAGTCCAGGTGTCTTACTGTAAGAAAAGGTCCTCATATTTTATTCTACATTTAAAAGGATAAGGATAGTATTGTGGTTTAATCGTTTTTAAATAAGTGGGATTTCCATTCTATAAAATCAGCAGGTGCAAAAGGGGCAAAGAATAGATATGCCTTGCTTTTGGTTTATATCTCTGGGCTTGAGACTTAACATAGTGATTAAATTGGAAATATGTGTTCATCAACAACGTTCTGCAACATGTACAGTACAGTCACTTGGATTTGCACTTTCTGTGACCTTTACGTGCAAAATCTAATACATAATTTAGAGCCTATCTTAGAACATAAGGAAAAGGGAGGAGAGGGTGGGAACTTGTCAAAGTTTTAATGCATTACAAATGATATTGTGGATTTCAATGCAAATATCAATTAATTTTCTATGGGAAAAACACTGGTGCAAAAATGGAGCAAAACTAGAGAAAACATTTGATAAATTCACCTGCAACCCCTTCCAATTCTTATCAGAGACCAAGCTTAGATTACTATAATCATAGCATACAGGATTTATGTTATTTTTATTTATTTATTTTAAAATATTTGTTACCCTCCCTTCCTATGTACAGGGCTGGGGATAGACAAAAAAGGGTAATTTGGTAGCAGCCTACATAAAGAAAATCAGCAAATATGCACATAAGTTACACCAGTTTTCTAAATGAACTTACAAGTATATGTTTGCTTTGAAAATTACCCTACCAAAATTACGTGCACACAATTCCATCTGCTAATTTGTGTGCGGATATTTTTTGAGGAAATGTATGCATGTACTTTTGAAAATCCAAAAGTATGCACATAAATCCAAACCCCTTCCAGCTATGTCTCTGGGAATGTCTGTGCAAACTTACACCCAGACAGGACATACTCATGTAAGTTTACCCATATTTTGGGCAGACAGTTTTAGAATATGTCATTTCTGCGGGTGAAGCACTGTTTTACCTGTGGAAATGCCTATGAAAATTGCCTTCTGTCTTACAGATCTAAAAGGCATATTTATCAACTCACCAAGACTAGATAATTCCCGGAGTCTGCTAGTAAAGTAACATTCTCAATTCTTAATTTTTTTCAGAACTCTGACGTCTTCCATCTCAAAGCACAGTACTGTAAATTGCACTCTAGACACTGGGACCTAACTTGGATTTCTGAACACATTATTTCATCTTTTTCTATGAAGAACATGAAGATTATTGAAGCAAATATCTTTTACTTCAATTTCTAAAAACTTTTTTCCAGCCAAACAAAACGTTAGTTTTTGTCAGATATTTCAAATGCACAAAATGCTGCACTACTGCTGAGTATGTTGGTATAAAAAATTGGGCATTTCCTTATAAAAGAAGTTGCACAAACACAACTCTGGCATCTAAGACTGTGGAAGCTGCAGGTTCCCAGAGTAAATCGGCAATACGTTTAAAATATTTCTGTGGTCTCCAAAGCAATCAGAAAATCCTGTTCCCATCCTGACCTAAATGCCTATGGATTATAAGGTGCAATGCACAGCGCTTTGATCAGTCTGAGTCTCTACTTCATTATTGGTCATTGATGCCCAAGAAGGATGAGAGAGGCCAATATTCTGCTCAGAAGGCATCACAAACAGTGACATCAAACCATGTTGGATAGTCACTGCTTTGAAGATTAAAAAAGAAGGTGGATACTAACCATAGCTCTGAACAATAATACACTGCCTAAGTTCTGTTTCATAGAAGACAAGAAACATTGACTTCAAGGAACTTTCATTTTAAATACCTATTGTAAAGGTATCTGCAGTAGTCATAAACCAAAATGTTAGAACAAAAGCCAGCTTTCTCTCACTATGGTTGTGCTTTGCTGTTTGCAGCATGATTGTGAAATCCCTAACGTGACAATAAGCTTTGTTAGCCAAGAGCTTCATTCTTATGTCGCTTTTCTAAAACTGCAGATTTTAGTTGTGCACTCCTTTTGTACAATAACAATAAACTGTTATTTACCCCCTTTGTGGAGAAATGCTTACATCCATGTACTCAAGAAAGGTAGAGAGAGGTCCAAGAAAGTGGATGAAAATAGCTCATCGTTGCTAATCTTACCTCAGAAACTGGAGACCTTTCACAGTGTCAGTGGAAAACAACACATTATCTAGGACAGGACTTCCCAAATATTTCCTTGGAAACCCACAACCAGTCATGTTTTCAGGATATCCACAATGAATATGGTTAATTAGGTCTCCAGAGCATGCAAATATATATCATATTATTCTTGAAAACCCGACTAGCTGTGGGGTCACCAGGATAGAAATCCTGGCCCAGGGCAACTCCAGGTTACTCAGGAGGCTATTTACTAAATGACAATAACATGCATTAACTGCCTACAGTGGCACTGAACATACATTAATACCCATGGTGATGCCTAGTAACATGTTCATGGGATTAGTAATACAGCTTTTTTTGCACTGTGGATTTTTTGTATTCATACTTAATTGACGAGATTAGCAAAACTTTGCATTTTAACAGCTCATTTACATGTATTGTGGTTTGCATTAATGTGTTTGCATGTGTTAATGTGGCTACTAATACAAAGAAATTAGCTACATCTCTAGAGGTAAAGTTAAATGTTTGCATTAAATACACTGGTAGCATGCAATTTTAATATGCATATTATCACTGCCTTTAATATTCAATTCACTATAGGCTTTCCAGCTTTTAGGAAATCATGTGTTAAAATGGCTTGTTAAAGTGCATATTTACCACACTTAACACTTGATAAATAGTTTCTTCAGTAAGCTCAGATTTTGATTAAAGAAGTATTTTGGTGCAGTTATCTCTGAGCATTAATAGGGGCAGTTCAGTTACTGTCAAACATATCAGTTCATATAGTTAATTAGTTCCTCCTACTACTACTCCATCTCCTATCTGCCTGCACTTTGCCCATTCAGAGTCTTGTCGGCTTCGTTTCTGTACCTGTCTCTTCTTCACTTGAGTTGGATGAAAATGTGGACAGGCAGAAACTGTTCATATGAAGAGGTCAGTAATCTAAGTGTAAAAATAGGAGTTTCTCTAAGTCTTAGGCTCTATCCACATTACAAAGCAGGATTTACAAATCTAAACTGATTCTGCTAAATGCAGTACTGGAAAGGAGAGGGGTGGTGTTTGTTTTCAGGTAGAAAATTCACCAGTTTAAAAATACTGGCACCCTGCCTACACTTGGAGAGTAATTTTAAAAAGCATTTGCATGCTTTAATTTAGTATGACACATGTAAATGCACTTTACCCATGTAAATGGGTTTTTGAAAATTGCTACAGTATATGCCATTGAATTGTCCATAGGATATTCACGTGTAAGTGCACTTTACGCATGTAAATGGATTTCTAGTTGAAATCTGTTTAGTCAGAAAAACATAAAATGGCTTTTTAAAATTGCTATGATAATATGCTACATTTACACGTGTAACTCCTTTTAAAATTCCCCTTTAACTTTTCAGCTAAGTCATGTTCAAAATTATTCTCTGAACATTTATAGAAACAGAATATTATGGCAGATAAAGGCTAGCAGGCTCATCTCATTTACCCATTATCTTTTCCTGTTGCAATAATGCAGAGCCTACTTTGATATCTGGCTTTCCCTTCATTTCCTCTCAGCTAAAGATCCTCTGTGCTTAGTCCATGCTTTTCTAGAATTCCATCACTGTGTTTGCACTAACAGTACCACCACCACCATTATATCCATGAAGACACCTCCTTTTCTGGGAGGAAATATTTCCTTATGTTACTTCTTTGTCTACCCCGCTTTGAGCTTTGATCTACAGCGTTCTTTCCAGTGAAAAATGAATGCCTCTTGTGCATTATATATGCCTTTTGTAGCATTTGAATTCCTGTCATATCCTCTCTCCCTTCTCCCCTAGGTCTAGAATATATATATTTCAGAAGCATTCCTTGAAAACAGTATTTTGAAGGCCATGTACTGTGAATCCAAACCTGGTTTAAGACACCCTTAGTTAAATTTAAATTCATTAAACCTGGCAGCCATCATGTAAGTTATGGAAAGTGTATAGCAAGCTGTTCCAGCAAACTAAATGTACTTTTATATTTTTAAGGTCTTAAGCAATACTTTCCCATCCAGCTCACATGAAAAATGAATTTTGTAAAGCAAATGGTGTCATGGATGATATAAATTATTTCATTATAAGCCCATTAAAGTAGCAGTGTTTTACTTCTAGACTATAAGTATTCAGCAGATGTGCATAGCAGCAAAGAGAGTAAGTGAAATGCTATTTTCTCCTAGGACAAGTAGGATGGTAGTCCTCACAGATGGGTGACATCATCAGATGGAGCCCGGCATGGAAAACTTTGGTCGAAGCTTTGACTGGCACACTGAGCATGCCACTATCCAGGCATCCACGCGAGGTCCCCCTTCAGTTTCTCTTTTTCCGTGGTGCAGTTGCCTCGCGGTTTGTGAAGCTCTGCTTCATTCTCTTTTTTTTGTGCTTCATTTCGGGAATTTTTCTCCATTCCATTGACAGATCCCCCTTCGCAGTCGGTGCCTCTCCTCGGTGCAGTAGGTAAAAAACATTTTTCCTCCTCTTTTTGCGGGTGATTCCCGGAGTCCCACTTTTCAGTGGCCCCCGGTCATCGACCGTGCGCTGGTTGTTTTTCAAGGTGTCATTCAGCTTTTGGTGCCCCAGTTCCCGCGGACCATGTCCATCACAGATCCGCATGAGGTTTGCATCCTTTGCCTGAGGGCCTCTCATGACATCCGAGGGTGTCAGCTGTATGATCAGATGACCCCCAAGGGCCTGCAGGCTCGTCGCAATAAAATGGAGAAACTTTTCGGTTCTAAAAAGTCCGCTCCATCAACATCCGAGTCCCCAGGAGTAGAGGGGAGCTACTTGATATGCTCCCCCTCGTCATTCCCCCGACGACGTCTTCTAAAGACCAAGGAAACAGTGATCGGTCCTCCATGATCTCACCGGTTTTTAGGATATCGGGATCCACCGCTTCTTCTGAGAAAGGGAAAAACCGGGCCAAGCACCATGGGAGATCTCCTAAGCATAGACACCGGTCACCGTTGACACATGGCTCCGGTTCTGGTGCGATGCTGGCGGCTGCCACAATGCCACCAAAGCGACCCCGTGATACCAAGGCCCCATCCTCCAATAAACCCGGGAGTCCCAGGCATTCCCCATAGACATCAGTGCTGGGCACCGTGCCTCCTCGGAGAACCGAGGAAGCACTGGTAACGCCTCATCCCCCTCCCTCAGTCCCGGCCTCACTGTACATTCGGAGGAGCTGGACCGCAGGGTGCAGAATGCAGTGCTCCAAGCTCTGTGGAGAGTTGAGCCGCCCCTGCCACCGGTCCTCACGTCAGTGCCAGAGCCTCCGCTGACTGTCTTGGCACCCTTGCTCGAGCTTCTGGACATCCTCCTTGGCGCCCTCCCAATGCAATCAGTGCCTGAGGGGTCTTTGGTGCCCCAGCAGCCAGGGATTTCCTCAGGCGTCGCCCATACAGGACCCATGATGGCCTCAGAGAGGAAGAAGGCCCTTATGATCCATGGGGTGATGACACTTCAGAGTCTTCATCTGAAATCTCAGATGACCCCCTTTCAGAGCCTTCCCCACCGGAGGAAAGACTTAGGTCTCCCCTGGAGGACCTCTCCTTTGCAGGATTTGTTAGGGCCATGGCCAAAGCTATCCCCTTCCAACTTCTCACGGAGGAGGATGTGCGACATAAGATGTTGGAGGTACTCCAATTTGTCGACGCCCCTAAGGAGATAGTGGCCCTTTCCATTCAGGGAGGAAGATTCAGAACCAATGTCAGGAAGTATTTCTTCACGGAGAGGGTGGTGGATGCCTGGAATGCCCTTCCGGAGGATGTGGTGAAGACCAGAACTGTGAAGGACTTCAAAGGGGCGTGGGATAAACACTGTGGATCCATAAAGTCAAGAGGCTGCCAATGAAGAGTGGGTGACTCGCCAGAATGATGGCTACTGCCTGGAGTCAATACCCTTATTAAATAAACATACACAGGCTTACGGTGACTCCAACATCGCTCTAAGCTTCAACAGCAAGAGGAAATGTGGAAAAAAAGGATTCACACTCACAAAGAGGGGAGTAGCTGGCTTGTTACGGCGGTTACTACCCCAAATCAAATAAGCCTGATACTTCACTTTCAATGCATATACAGCAAAGTTCTCTGATTCAACGGCAGGGGAGAAGAAAAACTGATACTTCACACATCCAGCAGAGCTCTCTGCTTCAACGGCAGGGGAGAAGAAAAGAGGGTTCGCACTCACAAAGCGGGGAGTAGCTGGCTTGTTACGGCGGTTACTACCCCAAACCAAATGTGCCTGATACTTCACTTTCGATGCACATCCAGCATGGCTCTCTGCTTCAGCGGCATGGGAGAAGACTTATACGTCACGCATATCCAGCATAGCTCCCTGCTTCAACGGCAGGGGAGAAGAAAAACAACCAATAAGGGCTAATAACATAGTCTGGGTAAAACAAATGAGCATGGGTGCAGCTTGCTTGTTGCGGCAGCTACTGCCCCTGACGGATCGGGCTAGATGTTTCACTTGGATGCAGCTCCATCACTGCTCTCTACATTAAGGGTGGGGGTGGAAGGGAAATAGAACCAAGAGCTAGGAGAAACAGATAAGTATGAGAGAAAATGTGTGTGAAGCTTGCTGGGCAGACTAGATGGGCCATTTGGTCTTCTTCTGCCGTCATTTCTATGTTTCTATGTTTCTATGTTTCTATGATATCCTTAAGGAACTTCTCCTTAGCATGTGGAAACACCCGATCTCCATTTCTCCAATGAATAGGAAAATGGATGCCACCTACCTGGTGCAGCAAGCTTTAGGGTTTGAGAGGCAGCTTCTCCCTCACCAGTCTGTGGTTGTGGAGTGGGAGTCCGCTGTCAAAGAGGCCAAGCGCTCTTGAACCCATGCCTCTACCCCTCTGGGTCGGGAGCATAGGGAACTGGATGCTTTGGATAGGAAGACTTTTCAGGGCATTATGCTCATCGCCCCTATTGCCTCCTACCAGTTGTATATGACCCAGTGCAACTGAAACCTGTAGAAAGCCTCTCCCAGCAGCAACTGGAGTTGCTTTCTGACGTTGTCCAGTTGGGTATGGAAGGTGGGAAACACAAGGTGAGGTCCACCTAGGATGTCTTTGAGACAGCAGCCCAGGTGGCCGCTATGGGCATTGGCGCCCATAGGATGGCCTGGCTATGGGCTTCCAACCTCCGTCCAGAGGTGCAGGAGAAGCTGGCTGACCTCCCTGTATGGATGATAACTGTTTTTGGGATAAGGTCAGAGATGCGGTAGCTCAGTTGAAGGATCACCACAAAACCCTCCAACAATTCTCCGCTAGTGGTTCAGACCCACCCTCCTCTGCCAGGAAATCTTCCAGGCCAGGTTCCAGGAAGTCTTTTTACTGGCAGCGGAAATATTACCCCCCTGCCTCTCTTACTCGCACGCCCTGTGCTAGCTCTGGGGCCGTTCCATTCAACAGTGTGCACCTAGGCCCCAGCCGGCCCCCAACAAGCCCTGGCTATGGGCTTTTGACTGGCGGTGAGGGAGCACGGGTCAGCAGGACGTACCTCCAGCACTGGATCCCTCAGTGGGAGGCAGGCTTCTTTACTTCGCCCATTACTGGGGAACCATCACTTTAGACCAATGAGTCCTTACCTTAGTTTGTCAGGGGTAATGTCTCAATTTCAGAAGGATTCCAGAGAACTCTCCCACATGTCCATCGTGGGGCTAGTCTGCCCAGCAGGTCATACTTTGAACAGAACTATCCGCCCTTCTCATGACAGGGGCAGTAGAGCCCGTTCCTCACCCTCAGCAGGGCTGGGGGTTCTATTCAAGGTATTTTCTCATACCAAAGAGGACTGGGGTTTTGCGCTCCATTCTCGACTTCAGGGCATTGAACAAATTTCTCACAAGAGTAAAGTTCAAGATCATTTCTCTGGGCATTCTGATTCCCCTCCTCAGAGGAAGAGACTGGCTCTACTCCCTCGCTCTCAAGGATGCCAACGCCCACATTGCCATCTTCCCCAGGCACAGAAGGTATCTGCAATTTGTTGTGGGGAAGGCTCATTACCAGTACAGGGTACTGCCTTTTGATTTGGCCTCAGCCACTCGAGTCTTCACCAAGTGCCTGACAATGGTGTCCGCATCTCAAGCACTGTGTGTTGCACGTCTTCCTGTACCTGGACGACTGGTTAGTCAAAAGCGACTAATGCACGGGAGCAATGGACATTTTAGCCCTGATGATGCAGACGCTGCAGTCCTTGGGTTTTGTTATCAACTACCCAAAATCTCACCTCTGCCCTTCTCCCTGGCTGTACTTAATAGGAAAATTCAACAAATAAATTTGTTTATTCATATATACCTGTAACCTATCTAACATTAAAATCTGACACATTCATCCATCACACATACACCCACATATAAAATCAATTTTCATCAATGAACATGAAATATATTGTATACAATGTATATAGTAATGTAATTATACAATGCCAATATTCAAATCCAAAATTATTAATATTTAATAATTTGTATAAAGTGCTAATAATTAGGGATGTGAATTGTGTGATCGATCGTCTTAACGATCGATTTTGGCTGAGGGTGGGGGAAATCTGATCGTCTTAGTTTTTTTGGTTAAAAAATCGTTTTATCGGGGGAGGGGGGAGGGCGGGAAAACCGGCACACCAAAATAACCCTAAAACCCACCAGCGCCATTTCTATTAACTCAGCAGTGGCCAGAAAGCGGGAGATTGCGCCGGGACCCCCCCACTGGACCCCAGGTAATTTAAAACATTTTGGGGGGGTTCGGGAGGGTGGGTAATTTATTTTAAAGGGTCGGGGTGGGTTTTAGGGTTGTTTTGGTGTGCTGGTTTTCCCGCCCTCCCCCCTCCCCCAATTTACGATTTTTTGACGATAAATCGGGGGAATTGCTATTGTATCGCGGCTCTAATGATTTTTGACGATTTAAAATATATCTGATTATTTTAAATCATCAAAAAGCAATTCACATCCCTACTAATAATGTTAAGGTGCTAATAATGTATAAAGTTCTTTTTATGTAACAAACTGATGATAGTCCAGAGAGTCCAACAAAGATCTTCGTTTCGCCTGATTTATCTCAAAGGCTTCTTCAGGGAAGGACTTAAACATCAAGAGTCAACAAACACCTATATTCCCCGATAATATTCTCATAATGCTTTTCAACAGGTGTGTTTGTTAATGTCATCAACTCTGAAGAGCCATCAAACAAAATGCTTATATGATCAATCACAATTATTCAAACCATATCCCAACAGGGAATTCATCATCTTCAAGAATCTTCAGAGCTCTTCAGCAATTTTCTCACACGATCAATCCCAGAGATTCATATCAAGACCCAACACAGAATTCACCATCTTCAAAAAAAATTCTTCAGAAGAATAATTATACGCTCAGTTTAGAATATCTCATAACACCTCCTTTCCCGGAAGGGATTCACCATCCGGAAATGACGTCTACTTTATGTTTGAAAAAGAACGTCTTCTTCTGAACAATTTTTTTGAAGATGGTGAATTCTGTGTTGGGTCTTGATATGAATCTCTGGGATTGATCGTGTGAGAAAATTGCTGAAGACCTCTGAAGATTCTTGTTGGGCCACATGGCGACCTTGGTCCATGTTACTTTGCTAGCCCATCTTTGCATGTGAAGAGCACAATGGTTGTTGCTGTCCCAAGGGCAGCAGGCATCCCAGGACCTTAAGGCCCGTGTCTCCATCACACCACCTCTGAGGATCTCTCTGTCCTGGTGGCAGAATTTCTCCAGTTTGGAGCAGGGGATCCCCTTCCAACCCGTCCTGCCCCAAATAGTCCTTACTACCATTGTCTCTGCTTAGGGCTGGGGAGCCCATGTGGATGGCCTTTACATGCAAGGTCACTGGACTGCTCAGGAAGCTCTCTGCCAGATAAACGTCTTAGAGCTTCAAGCGATTCATTACACCCTGTGGGCATTCCAGGACCAGTTGTCACACAAAGAAGTCCTGATTCGGATGGACAACCAAGTTGCGATGTGGTATATTAACAAATAGGGAGGCTCGGGGTTGTTCCTCCTCTGCCAAGAGCCGGTGCAATTCTGGTCCTGGGCCATGTCGTTGTGGGCGACATACCTACCCGGGACTATGAATGTGCTGGTAAACCGTCTAAGCCACTCTTTTCAGCTGCACAAGTAGTCCCTGAATCCGACGGTGGCGACCTGGTTTTCCACCGGGATGTAGACCTTTTCGCCTCCCCGTACAACTGTAAGGTGAGCAACTTTTGCTCCCTGTTTGCACGGGACAGTCATCCAGCCTCCGACGCCTTCACCCTTCATTGGGGGAAGGGCCTCTTGTATGCATATCCTCCTCTCCCGCTCCTCTTGAAGACTCTTATTATATTGCTGTTGCCTTTCGCTCATTTTTTAGCCTACTTAGGTTCCTTCTTCAGAAGAAGAGATCGAAAGGTAGTTGTAACATTATGTATACATTGCTTTTATTGGCCCAGTAAAAAATATCAAACTTCAAAGTGGCTGGTTTAGAACAATACCTCTGATACTACTATATTGCACTGTACTGTGACAGTGATTGATATGTCAAGGTATTCACATGTGTATCTGTACAGATGGGAGCCAGATCTGAAAACAAATGATGACTGAGAGCAGACTGGGAGGGAACATCCCTATACCCCTACATAACCTTCATGCCCTTACCCTCTCCTCTTCTCTCCTCCCTGACCCCTAACCCCTTCCTAGCTACATTTTGTTTTTCTTCGATTATGCACTGCTCCTCGGGAGCAGAAGTAATCTCCACCGGCGTACGCTGTCCCAGCCCGCCCACTGCCCCTTCCCGCCCAGACCACGCCCCCTGGCCCGCCCCTTTTCAAAGGCCCGGCACTTCAGCACGTAACGGGGGTTATGCGCGTGGCTGGGCCCTTCCAAAAATGCGTGCAGTGCGCGCAGGGCCCAGCCATGCATGTAACCCCTATAATTCACGCATGCAGGTCTTTTAAAATTTACTTGTGAGTGAAATCTTTTAAGATGTTAACTTTGAAAGTAATTTCCATGGGTAAAACAGGGTTTTGAAAATTCCCCTCCCTATGTGCAAAGTTACATGCAGCACCTCTAACTTTACCCATGGTGAGAAAAGGTGTTCTTGGAGGTGGGGTTTCGGACGTGCTTGCACTTGCATGTATCCTTTTGAAATTTCAAAAATGTATGGTTTTATCTTATTTATATTCTGCTTTTCAGGCACTTCAAAGCAGATTATGTTCAGGTACTGTAGGTATTTCCCTGTTCCCAGATGGCTCATAATCTAAGTGAAGCAATGGAGGGTAAAGTGACTTGCCTAAGGTCACAAGGAATAACAGTGGGATTTGAATACTGGATTAGAGATGTGAATCGGAACAGGAATCGGTTTGGTTCCGGTTCCGATTCAAATCGTGCATTTTTTTTCGTCTGGCCCGATCGGTTTTTTTTTTATCGGCTGTGCCCGATCCGATAAACAAAAAACCCACCCCGACCCTTTAAAACCGCTCCCATAGCCTCCACCACCCTCCCGACCCCCCCCCCCCCCCCCAAAAACATTTTAAAATTACCTGGTGGTGCAGCGGGGGTCCCAGGAGCATTCTCTCGCGCTCGGACTGTCGGCCGATAAACAAAAAACCCACCCCGACCCTTTAAAACCGCTCCCTTAGCCTCCACCACCCTCCCGCCCCCCCAAAAACGTTTTAAAATTACCTGGTGGTCCAGTGGGCCCCGGGAGCGATCTCCCGCTCTCGGGCCGTTGGCTGCCACTAATAAAAATGGCGCCGATGGCCCTTTGCCCTTACCATGTGACAGGGTAACCATGCCATTGGCCGGCCCTATTCAAATGGTAGGAGCACTGGACGGCTGGCGCCATCTTTAAAAATGGCACGGGCCATCCAGTGGGGGGGGGGGGGGGTGAGGGAATCCAGGGCATTTTTTATATTTAGGAGGGGATAATGGCCCAATAGAGCATCTAGGACATTTGGGGCTGGGAAGCAGAAAATTGGACAATAGGTCCCTTCATTTTTTTTTCCATAAGAAATTTCTACTTAACCGGATCTCTTTTGAAGAGATCCAGTTTAGTATGAAATTATCTGGCCAGATATAACTAAAATTCAGCTAAGTTAGCCAGATAACTAAACCCCTCCCAAAAACGCCCCTGGAATTCCTTTTTGTCTGGCTAGATTTTAGGCATAAATCTAGCTGGATAAGTGGTTCAATATGCAAAACCTTTCCATTTAGGTGGATAATTTGTGAGCTATCCATATAAATGGTTTGAATATTGACCTTTAGGTCCTAATTTATCACATTAAAAATTAATACTTTATGTTTATGTTATCAATATGAACCTGTTTTTATGCATTTTGTCTTTTCTAAAATTTTCACATAAAAATATAAATTTCTTAGCATTCAGACAGGTGAATCCAAAACCAGTGGGTTATGCACCTCTACTAGCAGATGGAGATGGAGCAAAGCTGACATCACGGTATATATATCCCTGCAGTGACATCAGCCTGCCAGTATTCTCCGACTCCAGCAGATGGTGAACGTGCATCTCCCTACCAGGGATTGCTTTTAGAACGAGAAAGAAAAAGGAAATTAAATTCACCCTGCTTTCTTGTGGTGATGCCATACAGTCCCTCCCTCAGTCAAGAATTCCTGAGGTGATATCCTCAGATCCCTCCCTCAGATGAGTGCCTTGGCCCAGTAGCTGGTTTTCAGCTGGCGTGAACTTAGCTGTTGGGGGAAAAAAAAAAAAAACAGCTGAAATGCAGCCAGTGCAGGAAGCCGAGTGCGGCGGTGAAGGTATATGCCCTCTCCCCCTACAGCTGGAGATCAATTCTGTACTCACTCGAGACGGGCTGAGCTCAGGTAAAGAATAAAAAAAATAATAATAGAAAGGGAGGTGAGTTTTTGTAGGGGTTCCTCTCTCCATCAGTCTCTGTGCTCAGCGTGCTGATCCGATGTTCATTCCCACCTCCATGGGAGTTTGGGGGACATGGGCAGCCTGGCAGATTGAGCAGCTTTTTGTCTAGGCCCTGCTCTCAGGCTTTTCTTGTTCGTCGCATGGTAGGCCGCAGCGGTATTTCGCACACTTTTTTCCTGTGTATTAGGCTACCCTCTTCAGTTCCGTTGGTTTGTGCGAGTGTGTTTGGCTGTGCTTCCAGGTTTGCGTCCAATTTGGGCACCTGCTATTAAGTTCACTTAGAGAATAGCCACTGCCATTAGCAATGGTTACATGGAATAGACTTAGTTTTTGGGTACTTGCCAGGTTCTTATGGCCTGGATTGGCCACTGTTGGAAACAGGATGCTGGGCTTGATGGACCCTTGGTCTGACCCAGTATGGCATTTTCTTATGTTCTTATGTTCTTAGTTGGACGCTTGGTTGGGCGCCTCATTGGACATCCAATTGGTTAAGGGCATCTATCTGTGTGCCCATTAGCATATGCTTATCTGTGTGCACAAGCAGTGTAGCCTTGTGGGAGCCCAGCTTTTGGTTGCCCATCAAGATACAGTGTTGACCTAGTTTTTTTTGCAGCACGCTTCCAGCTAGATGTACACTCCTCAGGTGCTTATTTCAGCATACTGATAGACTGATGGTGCCTATAGCAAAGAAACCTAAGCGCTGTGCTGCTTGTCATATTCGGGCATTTCAGTCTGGTGTTCCCTCTAATTTGTGTCAGCGTTGCTTGGAGGCTCACGGGGAATTACCTTTATCTGATTTTACTAAGTCTGGTTCTTCCCAGCCTGATGTGGGACTGGGAAAAGAGTTGCCAGAAAGGTTGCCTAACTTTGGAGCTCCCCCTAACTGGTTCGTTAGTGGGGGAAGGTAGTTCAGTGGGCTCAGGACATGTGCCACCTGGTTTTGGCATGGATCCCTCTGCCTTTTCTTGGGTAGAATTTTTTTCAAGGACTACAGTCTTTTCTTCAGGCGCAGTCCTCAGCCTCGGCCAAAGTTAAAGGTTCATGGTCACAGGTGGTGAAACCCCACACGCCCTGGTGCTGCAGGTAAGCGTCAGGGTATGCCTAGATCAGCTGACGGTCTTGCATGGATTGCATGGATGATGAAATCAATCCTTTCTCCCAGGAGGATGGGGAAATTCCTCCAGGATTGGAGCTGTATAGATCTATGTTGCGGTTCTTTCATAAAGATGAGTTACCGGCTCTGATTTCCCAGACATTGAAGATGCTGGAAGTATCTGGGGCTGAATCCATGTCTAAGCCAAAGAAAGATCCCCTTTTGATTTCTTTGCATAAAGTTTCATGTTTCTTTCCTTTTATGGAGGCCATTCAAGAATTAATTGATCTTGATTGGGGCAACCCAGAAGCTAATTTCAAAGGGGGACAAGTCTTGGAAGGCCTCTACCCCCTGAACCTAGCTGAGCGAGAGCAATTGAGCTCTTCAAAAGTGGATGCGCTGGTGTGTGCTGTTACCAAGTGGACGACTATTCCCGTAGAAGGGGGAGCGACCTTGAAGGATGCTTAGGATAGGAGGATTGAGGCCACCCTGAAGTAGGCCTTTGGAGCAATGGCAATAACTTTGCAGATAGCTTCTTGTTGTTACCTGGTAACTCGCTCTTGTTTGCTTCTCTCTCAGGAGTTTGATGAATCTAGTGTAAATGCCTGGGCAATGATGGAACCTGCAATCGCCTTTTTGGCAGATGAGGGCTGCAATTTGGTCCGCACTTCAGCCAGAGGCTTCAGTAATAGCGAACAGGCTTCAGTAATAGCAACCAGGCGGCAATTATGGCTGAGAAATTGGTCAGCTGATGCAACCTCCAAGCCTAACCTTATGAAGCTTCCTTTTAAAGGCTCGCTTTTATTTAGGAGTGAGCTGGAGAAAATGGCCAATAAGTAGAGTGAGTCCATGGTTCCTCGTTTGCCAGAAGATAAGAAACAGACACTGCACTCCTTCAGCATGAGAGGTCATACTAGGGAATCCAAATGTTTTCAACCTTACAGAGGAACGGCTTTTCAGAGGGCTTGACATTTGGGTAGGTCTCAGTTCTTTCATCCCAGGCAGCCCAGATGGGGTGCAGGCTCAGGTAATGGAGTCCCCCAAGCCTCCCAATTAAGGTATGCCAACCCACCCCCAGGAACAGGAGATAGGGAGTCACCTCTCCCTCTTTTATCGGAAGTGGGTCGAAATTATGTCAGACCAGTGGGTTCTGGAGGTGATATGAGATGGCTATGTGCTGGAGTTTCGCAGTGTTCCTCGGGACATATTCATGGTGTCTCCCTGCAACTCTCCACAGAAGAGACAAGCAATGGAGTGTAATTTGTTAAGACTCCTCAGTCTGTGGGCTGTGGTTCCAGTGCCTACATCTCAAGAAAGTAGCGGCTGATATTCCATTTATTTCATTTTGTCCAAGAAAGAGGGCTCTTTTTGCCCTAGCCTGGATCACAAGGGGGTCAATGGTCATTTGCTTGTGACTAATTTTCGCATGGAAACCTTACGCTCGATGATAATGACTGTACAGTCGGGGGAGTTTCTGAAGTCTCTGGATTTGTCCAAAGTGTACCTGCATATTCCCATCCAGCTGGAGTATCAACGGTTTCTGCATTTTGTGGTTTTGGAACACCATTATCAATTTTGAGCACGATCTTTTGGATTGGCCACAGCACCCAGAACTTGTTCCAAGGTTATGGTGGTGGTGGCGGTGGAATTGAGAAAGGATAGGATCCTAATACACCCGTACTTGGACGACTGGCTGATTTGGGCCAAGAGTCTGGAAGAGAGCCTCCGGGTTTCATGCAAGGTGATCTTCTTGTTTCAGGAGATAGCTTGCTCTTGGCCAGGTTCATCATACAATCTTCAGCCATCTCAATCACTAGAGTATCTCAGTGTTTGGTTCAACACAGAGTAGGGCAAGGTGTTCCTGCTGGAGAGCCGCATTCAAAAGCTGATGGCGCAGGTGCATCTTTTGACGAACACAATACACCCAACAGTGTGGTCCTATCTATAGTATAGGTGCTCGGATTGATGGCGGCAACCCTGGAGGTGGTGCCATGGGTGAGGGCGCATATGCATCCTCTTCAGCGCTCTCTGCTGTCTCGTTGGAGCTCGCAATCTCAGGACTATTCAATTCAGATTCACCTACGAAGGAGGTCTGCACTCACTTGCAGTGATGTCCACAAGTGGATCATCTAAGAAAGGGGGTTTCCCTAAGAACCCTGGACTGGCTAATACTCACGATAGATATGAGTCTCCTGGGTTGGGGAGCTCACTGTCAGGGATTTACAGTGCAAGGGCACTGGAGTTCAGAAGAGTCTCTGTGGAGCATCAATTGGCTAGAATCCTGTGCCATCCAGTTGAGATGTGGTTCGGCAACCGTTTGCAGGGTCAAGCAGTCCAGATAATATCGGACAAGGCAACGACAGTGGCTTACTTCAGTCGGCAGGGAGGAACCAAGAACCAACAAGTGTCGCAGGAAATAGCCCAACTTATGGAATGGGCAGAAGTGCATCTTCAGGAGATCTCAGCCTCACACATTGCAGGAAAAGACAGAGCAGACTCCCTCAGCAGACAGAGTCTGGATCCAGGAGGATGGGAATTGTCAAATGAGGTGTTTCAGGTAATAGTGGATTGCTGGGGCCTTCTGTTTCTGGATCTACTGGTGACTTTTTGCAGTGCGAACGTTTCTTGATTCTTCAGTTGCAGGAGAGATCCAAAGTCCTTGGGCAGGAGTGTCCTTGGGCAGGAGTGTCTAGAGGGCAAGCTTCTGTATGCTCTTTCCCTGTGGCCCGTGTTGGGCAGAAAGGTTCAGAAGATCAAGAGTCACAGGGGGATGGTGCTTCTGGTGGCACCAAATTGGCCCAGGAAACCGTGGTATGCATATCTGTGAAGGCTCCTGGTGGACTCCCCCCTCTGGTTTCTGGCACACAGGAATCTGTTACGGCAGGGGCCTGTTCTTCATGAAGGTCTGACTCAATTGTTTCTTACAGTATGGCTCTTGAGAGGGCTTGGTTGCTAAAGCATGGATATTCTACTGCGATGATTGCTACCTTGCTGCGAGCGAGAAAGTTCTCTACTTCCTATGTATGGGTTTGGCGACTGAGGCTTGGTATGAAGAATGAGGAGTTCTTCCTTGTTCAGTTAAGATCCTGCTCATTTTGGAATTTTTGCAGGATGGATTGAGTTAAAGGATTGGTCCTTAATTCCTTGAAAGAACAGGTGGCAGCTCTTCCCTGTTTCCGAGGTCAGGTGAATGGTGGAACCTTGTTGGTTCATCCAGATGGGCCCCGTTTCTTGAAAGGAGTGAAGCATCTTTGTACTCCCTTGCGGTTACCTGTGCCCTTGTGGCGTCTTAATCTAGTTTTGGATTTTTTAGCGGGCCCTACTTTTTGACCGATGTATAGCCTTTCCTTGAGGTTACTGATCTTGAAAATGATGTTTCTTGTGGCAATTTGTTCGGCAGTGTCATGGGCGGAGGTTAGATTGTCTCCCGTCGACATTTGCTGAGCTGCAACGTGGTCCTCCTTACACATCTTTTCCAGGCATTACCACCTGGGAGGACGCAGCCTTCGCACGTGCAGTTTTGACTGCACTGTGGGCAGCCTCCCACTCTGATCGAGAGTAGCTTTGGTACATCCCACTGGTTTTGGATTTACCTGTCTGAACACTAAAAGGAAAAATTACTGCTTACCTTTAGTACAGAAAATTACTACTTTTCTTTAGTACAGACAGGTGAATCCACTTTCCTGCCCTTGGTTGCCGGATGGTGGTGCTATTATCCTCCTGCGTCGCTGCATGTTCCAGGGGTTACTGGTAAGTGTTACTCCAGTTCCTAGACTAGTGTAATTCTTGTTAAAATGTAACTTTTGACTCTGCCAATATCTGCCTCATATTAATATGTTTCTTGGCTATGTTATTGTTAAAACTTTTGTTCGATGTAAACAGAGTTGATTTGATCTGTATCAAGAAACTCGGTATAGAAAAGCCTTAAATAAATAAATAAAATAAATATTCTTTGTCTGAGCTCAGTGTTTTCCTGTTGGCTGATTGCTGGAATGGTTATCTGTTAATAATCAAGTTTTGTTAGATTGTCCACAGTTGGCTTTTGCAGAGAATACTGGCAGGCTGCTTTCACTGCACTATGATGTCAGCTTTGCTCCATCTCCATCTGCTGGTAGAGATGCATAACCCACTGGTTTTGGATTATCTCTGTACTAAAGAAAAGGAAATTATCAGGTAAGTAGTAATTTCTCCATATATTATCAGAGGCTTTGAAAAATGTACTGCTTTATCTCTCTCCCCCCCCCCCCCCCCCCCCCCCAATTACTGGAAGAATCAGCAGTCAACGTGACCATCTTTGAAGACTGTTTACAAGAGATGACTAGATGGCTAATGTCAAGGCTTATGTGTTAAGTATTATAATCACTTTTGAAGCACACTAGGACAATTTTATCAAACATTTCCTCTGGTGCAAAGTTTTTACAAATGTATCGATGAAAATATCCCAGTATTTACAATGTGAAAAGTGATAGGGCAAAAATGTAGACATCTTTTCAATACAAGAAAACATTGATGCATCTGTGCTCCCTCCCCCATGTTTAAAATGTAAACTGGATGTATCTAATATTTGTGGTAAATATCCCCAAGCAGTATGTAGAAACATGCACAGAATAGGAAATGGCTTCCTAAGTACTTTCAATGAAAAAGATACCTGAAATCCAGAGGAAAACCATAGCAAAATTTTAACAAGTAAAAAGCAATATTCTTCGAAAGGAATATTTTCAATTTACAAATAGAAGTTGAGTGTTTTGTCTGAAAAAATAAATTCAGACATTAGGGAAATATTTATATCAGAACAAAAGGGTTTCAGAATGTAAGATAAAAATTGAGTTAATATTCTGTCTGCCCAGATAAATATTTTTCAGAAAAAGATATATTTTTTAATGTTACTTATCAGATCTGATGGCAGCTTCTCAGACATTGTGTGAAAAATCTGTAAATTATGAGAAAATAGTTTTCTAATTCTCTGCACATTTTAATCTGCAATCCTTTTTGCTTTGAAGATGGTGCTTTTATTGGAATCAGAATCGGACTGAGAGAAGTTGGTACCCAAGGCAGGCTAGTAATTTAGTATACTCCCCTCCTCCAGTAATTTGTTTCCCCTCCCCTTCCTCTCATGACTTTCTACCCCCTCCCCCACCAAATAAAAGTGGCCATGCTGCTTTTTTCTACCCCTCCCCTCTCCTCATCTCTTCCCTTCTTTCTTCAGGCCGGCTCCTGGGTAGCTCTGCAGGCCCAGTCCGCAACCACCACTACTGCCATCCCTCTCAGAAACGGAGAGCGCACGAGTCCACGCATTCTTCTGTCGCCAGCTGCTGTGACCTGGCACAGGCACATTCCTCTCTCCCATTCAGATTCTTCTTTGGTGCCCTGTTGGTTAGCATCCCAGGCACTTGCCTGGTTGGTCCGCTACATAATCGAGTCCTGATTGGAATATTTTATTAAAGATGCCTTTATGTGTATATACAGTGTCTTTTTGAGCCATTTAAACTCTAATAATTCATATGGTTTCATAAGAGAGCAGCTTGCATTTGTAAGTTAGAAATTGAATCACATGCACAGATTTTGATCTGGTAACTTCCTAAATACTAAGTAAGTGTCCAGCTGCTGCTGGATTGTATCTGTTCAGAAATAGCTAAATGGATCATTATTTACATCTTGATCTAATAAAGAGTTCTTAGTGTATCCCTCATGGGAAACTGCTTCATTCAAAGCAAAACCCCTACTCAAATAGAGGTTATTTTTTTGAGTGCAGCTTGTTATTGACTATAAGATACATAAGAAATGCCATACTAACGGGCCGATACAGTAAAGTCCGCGGGAGAGCGGGCGAACGCACAGGCCACTCTCCTGTGTGCTCGATTCTCTATTCAAATGAGACCCGGCGGTAAAAACAGGCAAAAGGAGGCGCTAGGGACACTAGCGCCTCCTTTTGGACCAGAGCGGCTGCTGTCAGCGGGTTTGACAGCCGACACTCAATTTTGCCGGCGTCTGTTCTCGAGCCTGCTGACAGCCACGGGCTCGGAAACCAGATGCCAGCAAAATTGAGTGTCCGGTTTTCGACCCGACAGCCGCGGGCTAACTTCAAATTTTTTTTTTTTACTATTCGAAACTTTCGGGACCTCCGACTTAATATCGGGCACTTTCCCAGTGCCCAGTGCACTTTCCCAGTGCCCGAATAAATTAGCACCTACCTTTTGGTAGGCGCTAATTTCTGAAAGCAAAATGTGCAGCTTGGCTGCACATTTTGGTTTCTGAATCGCGCGGGAATACCTAATAGGGCCATCAACATGCATTTGCATGTTGCGGGCGCTATTAGGTTTGGGGGGTTGGACGCGCGTTTTCGGCCCCTTACTGAATAAGGGGTAATGCTAGCGCGTCGAAAACGTGCGTCCAATGGCGGGTTAACAGTGCGCTCTGTCGGAGCGCACTGTACTGTATCAGCCCGTAAGTCAGATGAGGTCCATCAAGCCCAGCATCCTGTGATCAATCTATGTCATAGTACCAAGCAGGATCCTAAAAAATAGATCCAATCCTCCTTGCTCATAACCAGGGATAAGCAAAAACGACACAAGTCAGGTAATACTTAGAAGACTAACCAATTTGAGCTTTCAAGGACAGAGTCCACTTCGTCAGATGCATGGTTTTCCTAAGTCTTATGGATTTTTCCTCCAGGAACTTGTCTAAACCCTTTATAAACCCAGCTATGCTAGATGCCTTGATCACATCCTTTGGCAACAAACTTTACAGCTTGATTTTATGTTGAGTGAAAAAAATACTTTCTTTGATTTGTTTTAAATCTACTACTAGTTAGTTTCATGGAGTATCCCCCTAGTGCTTGTACTAGGAGGACCCTCCATGAGTGGTAGGTAGTACTATTTGAAAGAGTAAATAACGATTCACTATTTACCTGTTCCAGTCCACTTGCGATTTTATAAATCTCTATCATATCCCCTATCAGTTCTTTCTTCTCTAAGCTGAAGATCGCTACCCCAGGTCTTCCTAACCCTTTCAAGCCCAAGACACACCTACAATACATTAATAAAAGTGCAGAGAGGAATCAATTGGCCAAAAGAAGAGTTAGAGAAGCACTGGATACCCCACCAGTCTTTCTTCCAAATTTTAAAACAAGGGTAGAAAGGGGGGAAGAGACTCACATCATCTTATCTCAATGGGCCAGTTCCCTCTTTATACAAGGCAGGAGAAGGAAGATGTCAATGTGATGCAAGCAGCTAGGTCAGTTATCTTGGCTGCCATATGTGACTGCCAGAACTCCTCCAATTCTGCTGCTCCCAATACTTTGAATGAGTTACATCCAGGGCTCAGTGCACACTTTCCCTGTTTCACTCAGCCTGGAGATTAGAGCGGCTGGAAGGCTCAAAGGACAAAGCTCAGGAGAGATAAAATGAGGAAATACTATCGGGCCGATTCAGTAAAAGTCATGGGAGAGCAGATGAGCGCCTGCTCTCCAGGTGCGCGCACAGGCCACTCTCCTGTGCGTGCGATTCAGGGGCGAAGAAGATGTAAATTAAGGCCCGTGGTAAAAAGAGGCGCTGGAGCGGCGGCTGTCAGCAGGTTTGACAGCCGACGCTCAATTTTTCTGGCGTCTGTTCTCAAACCCCTGACAGCCACGGGTTCGGAAAACAGACGCGGGCTAAATTGAGCATCCGTCTTCTAAACTGCGGGCCGCCCTATGCCGCCCAATGCCGGCAGAAATTAACGCCAGCCTTTGGCAGGCGTTAATTTCTGAAAGTAAAATGTGCGGCTTGGCTGCACATTTTGCTTTCTGTATCGCGCGGGAATAACTAATAGGGCCATCAACATGCATTTGCATGTTGCGGGCGCTATTAGTTTCAGGGAGGTTGGACGCACGTTTTCGACGCGCTATTACCCCTTATTGTATAAGAGGTAAAGCTAGTCATCGAAAACACGCGTCCAAACCCGGGCTAACAGTGCGCTCCACCGGAGTGCATTGTACTATATCGGCCCGTATGTACAGTGTGTTCCACACAAAGCAGAGCCCAACTAATCACTTCAGGGCTCATGCTATAGCTAGGAAGAAGAGGCATGCTTGATTATACATATCCTTAGAGAGGAGATCCTACATGTTTAAGAGCCACTGCTGATGACTCCTGTTATTGAGAGGTGCTGAGGGCAAAGTCCAAGTGCTGATCTGGATCGCAGAATCAGGCAATTTTCTGTGGCACACCTGATCAGGTCTGAAGGCACATCAGTTCGGAAACACTGTCCTGTTTAGCATTTCTTCATAAGACTTTGTAAGCAGGTGTTTGTTTTTGCTAATTCTTTTCTGCATTTTGTCAGTGAACAACTAATATTTCATTCTTGATGTTTGCACAATTTTACATAGGGGCCGCATGTTTATGGTAAACTGCAGGTACGATAGAGTAGGAAGCTAGAGCTTGCAAATCACTTACTTTTCAAACTGAAGAGATGGCAACAAGAAACAACATTTTTGAGGTGAGAAACTTCAAGACAATTTAATTGAGAGGTTCAAAAGGAAGTTTCATGATTTGAGCAATAATTACGATGAGGTTTACTTGAAATGCCACAGACCTTTCATGAACATTGATACTAAAGGGTGAGAGGGATCATAGCCCTTTCTACTGCTGGTGATATTCCATAATGTTGCTGGGATTAACTTTAACTTTAACTGAGGAGGTGCTGAGGCCTGAGGATGAGAGGAAGAATAGATACTGAAGCACGTTCCTCAGGCCACAGAAGAAGGAATCCATCTGACTGGTCCCGCACTATGTCAAAAACCTCTTATAAGAACATAAGTGCCAAAACTGGGTCAGACTGAGGGTCATCAAGCCCAGTATCCTGTTTCCAACAGTGGCCAATCGAGGATACAAGTACTTGGAAAATACCCAAACAGTAAATAAATCCCATGCTATAATTGCCAGTAATAAGCTGGGGCTATTCCCTAAGAGGAACACTTTTATACCAGTGTGTGGGTGCACATATACACGTGTATGCCAGCCTGCATGAAGGACGCAGCCATTTTATAACATGCGTGTATATGCGCACATGTTATAAAATCATCTGTAGGTGCATATATGTGCACACAATTTTATATGGCACACGCATATAATTTTATATGGCACACGCATATATGGCACACGCATATAATTTTATATGGCAGACGCAAATGCCTGATCTACCTCTTAAGAGGGGGGATTTTGCTAGGCATGTGTGCCGACCGAAATATCTTTTTTCCAGTTTGCCCTGGTAAAGGGATAGGACTTCCTAATCCTTCTAACTAGATAGCCTCCCTTTTACTCTGTTAGCTCTGACCCTTCAACCCCTGCTGACTAGCTCCAGTTTTTTATTTGAAAAATATACGCCATCCATAGCAGAAGTAAAGTTATGCGGTAGGGGATCCCCGGCGTGCGCTTGTGCTTGTAAATTCATATGTGCATACTTCAGGTTATGGACCTGGAATTGCAATGTCCCGCCCAGACTTTGCCTGTGCCCCATCCCTTTTCTTGCCTTTTCGATTTGTGTGCGCATCGGGAGATATGCGTGTACTTGAGTACCTCTTAAAATTTGTGCAGCACGTGCCAGCCCGAGACATGCACATATCTCTCAGCTTTACTGTGCGTAGGGCTTTTAAAATCCGCCTTTATATCAATTTGATTAATAGCACTTTATGGACATCCCCAGGAATCTGTCCAAACCTTTTTTAAACCCAGCTATGCTAACTGCCTTAACCACATCTCTGGTATTCAATTCCAGAGTTTAATAGTGCATTGAGTGAAAAAGAATTTTCTCTGATTTGTTTTGGTTGTGCTAATTGCTAACTTCATGGAGTGCCCCCTAGTCCTTGTATTATCTGAAAAAGTAAATAACTGATTCACATTTACCTGTTCTAGTTCTCTCATGATATTATAAACCTCTATCATATCCCCCTCAGCCATCTTTTCTCCAGGCTGAACAGCCCTAATCTCTTTAGCCTTTCCTGATAGGGGAAACTGCATGATCTTCTAATTGAAGGCTTTCTAGCTGAAATCATCGGGGGCAGGTATTCAAAATCCATTTAGATGGATAACTCACAAGTCTAAATGGCTAATGCAGTATATTCAGCCATTTTATATGGCTAAATTATAGTAGGATAACTACTTATCCAGCTATAATGTAGCTGCATAAAAAGGGACATTTCAGGGGTGTTCCAGGGAGGGGCTGATATATCCAGCAAACCTAGTCAAATAGGTATATCTGGCTAGGTTAGCTGGATGACTTCACAGCAGGTATAAAGATGTGTGGCCAGATAATGTGCTACTTAGCTGGATATCTTTTTAAGATATCTGGTTAAGTAGTGCTGTGATAAGCAATCCCTATAATAAACAAATAGGATAAGTGGCCCAGTCGCTTCCCTCCCACCCCCCATCCCCCAAAACCATTATACAAAGGTCCTGTCGGGCCTTGCAAATGTCACCTCCAAATTTATTGTGTCATTTACAAATTACCAGGCCCCCCAATCCTGATTTTCAAAAATTTGAACCATCAACTGACCCCTCCCCCCCCTTTCTTCCCTCCCACCCACCTGCCCATAAATATTATAAGTTACACCAGCTCCCCTTTCCCTCAACCCTTCCCACCCCCCCCCCCCCCCCACCTCCGGATATCTTATTTTCACTGTCCCGCTCCTGGTGCCTCCAGCACTGATCTGACAGAGGCAGCCCTGGAAGCGTAAGTTTACACAAAGCTGGATAACTAAAAACTTACCTGGCTATATTCAAACATAGCTAGTTAGGTTTTTTGTTATCCAGCAATATGTAGCCGGAAAACTTTAGGCTGGTATATTCAGCAAGACGATTCTCCCACTGAATATATGAGACAAGTTATCTGTTGTGACCGTCGCTGCCCGACGTCTCCACTACGCCCACCTTACTTCTTTGGTGACTCCCTCTTTGCCTGTTGGAAGTTTGGCTGCCGCGGCGTCGTCGCACTGTTCCCTTCTGGTGTCCCCGGACCGGCTAGAAGCTGCACTCCGCCATGTTTCCCAGCAGCCTAAGGGCGCGTGCCTGACTCAAGTATCAGCAATGGCGCGAACCTCAGGGGGCGTCCCCCTGAGGTGACGTCATCTTCACTGGATATTTAAGGTCTCCGAAATCGCTAACGAATCGAGTTAGCAAGGATTTACTCTCCTAGCTGCTCTGCTTCCTCGGACTTACCAGGGGTACCCGCTCCTCGGGGGCTTCACTTTCTCTTTGCTTTTCAGATCACAGTCTGGAACCGGTACTCGCTCCTCGAGGGCCCTTGTTCTCTGACTTGCTACTGTATACCACTTCTGCCAGGAAGTCATCGCTGCCTACAACACCAGTGAGTTACCATCTCTCTCTCAGAGCTTTCCCTGGAACCAGGTACTCGCTCCTCGAGGGCCTACTCCATTCCAGCTCCTGGGCTGCTTCTAAGAGACTATTGTGTGAGTGTTACCATCAAGGTTCTGTTCCTGAACTCTGCAAATGCTGCCTACTCACTATATTCAGTTTCTCTACAGCTCTGCCATCCAGGGATCGCTGTTCCAGTATCTGAGGGACTACAGCCCAGCCGGGCACTTCCAGCTCACTACTGCCACCTCTGGTGGTTCAATATATTGTTTAATAAAAGAACTAGTGTGTGACTGTCTCCATACTCTCAGCCTGACCGGTGGTCCCTCTCAGGATCTTCCCCCGGGGGTGTGGTCATCTGCCACCGGCCCAAGGATCCACCCACAACTACCACGAACACTAACATTATCCAGCTAACTATAACCATATAACTTGTCCACTAACCAGCCTACTGAATATGGACCCCCATCACCTCCTTAGGAAGAGCAAGGAGGAGACTACTGTACATTCAACATCCATGCTGTGAGGGTCAGAGATGGTAGGTACAGATGGCAGAACTGTCCTCCAGTCATCATACGAATCAGAGATATCCCTGGTAGAATCAGACATTGAACTGATGAGATAGATGATACATTTGTATTAGCCAAGCCAGGACTATGAATATTACCCTTGCCTTGTCCTGAAGTACCTTCTGGACAGTTCTGGCAATGAGAGAAACTGGCAGATACAGATAAAGTAGATCACTGCTCCAGTCTAGCAAAAAAGAATTAGAAGCTGATCTGAAGCTGCTCAGATGCATGGAGTAGAACCTCTTGACCTTCCTGTTGTTCTCCAAGATGAATAGGTCGATTGCTGGTGCTGTTTGCAACTTCTTGATCCAAGGACCATTCATGTGATCACTACACTCTGCTAAGACGGTCCACCAACATATTCTGGATTCTGGTAGATAGGTCTCTTGGAAATGGGTATTGTGATGACTGGCCCATGGTGAGATTCAGAGGGCCTCCTCGCAGAACGCGTTCAAGCTCATGGCTTCTTTCTTTTTACATAGAACATGGGTACTTTGGTTGTCCTTTCAGAAGGTTGATTTATTGATGATTTTTTGCTAGGGACCAAGTTTCTTGAGTCCATGCAACACTGACACACACTTCCCATCTTTTGGTGGAAATGTTGATAGACAGGGGCACTTCATGCAGCAGGATATGTAGCAAGAGACCCACTGTTAGTACCTCCGGGTTCATCCACCACTGAAGAGATGTTTGCATTTCAGCAGTTACAGAGATCTGGTGGTACAATGACTGATAGAACTGATCCTGCTGGATTTGGAGGGCCCATTGAAACCCTGAAAATGCAGATGAGTTAAAAGAACTTCAGTATATGCACCACCATGACCATGTGACTGAGAAGAACCAGGACTAGTATTTCTGATGCCCAGTCTGCTGCAGAAAGGATGTCACCAGGCCCATCAATATTCAGGCTCTTTCAACAGGAAATAATGCCATCTCCTGAAGTGTCTATCCAGGCTACTGTGAACTGCATCCTTTGGGACAGGACCATGTTATCCTTGGAGAAATTGACCAGGAATCCTAGAGAGCGAGAAGCTGGATGGTTGCCTTGAGGGACACTAGGACTCCTGTCAAAGATAATAGTAAAAACATACTAAACAAAGAACAAATATTTCAAAACAGCTGATTAATAGATTATCCAATAATTGAAAACTCAAACTTTTTTTTTTATTTTAATATTTCAAATATTATTATTGGTGTTTGGGAGACACATGAACTAACACCTATTATGTTTTATATTTCTTGGTTTTATTGTTTTATGTTTTATGAGGAATAGTAATTTTTCTGTTTTTCATATACAGTGTCTGGCTTGTTGCAGCTTCCACTTCAGATTTTGTCTGCACATTTATTTTTAAATACTGTATGGTCTCTTTATTCTGTTTTGTTGAGGATCTGTCTGTATTCTGCCCGTGCCAGACCAAAGTGAGGTATTTGGTTAGGGTATAGTTTCTGTGTAGGAATCTATAGCTGCTTGGCTTGTTCTGTTTTCCTAATAAGAGGTCTATTGATGTCTTAGGGCCTTGTGTAATATTTGCAGTGTGGCTTTTCCATAGGTAGGATTGTTACTGTTTGAGTGCTGGCAGTTAGTGCTGTTTTGATTTGGAGATTTACTATTTTGTAATTGCAAGTTAGTTTATTGATTGTTTTCGTAAGGTGGCCTAAAACCATATGAGTTCCAAGTGTCTTACTTTTTGCAGGGTTTTATGATTGGCAACACAGCACTGCATGAAAATATAGTCTTCATGTTATATTTTTATTTCAGAAGACTACTTTGAATGTCCTTTTTCATGTAAAATCTTATTACAAATGCATAATTTTGAAGTATGTATGTGGAGGGTAGGACTGGGGATGCAAGGCTGTATGGTTTGCCTAGGCTGCTAATACCCTTGCACCAGCCCTAGCTCCATGTGGGAAAGCAGGATTCCATCTAGAGCTGTGGTGTTGTGGGTCAGGCTCTGCTACAGCAGTGATGCATATAGCCTTGACTAGGGCTTCATTTTCTTTTTCTGTAGCAGATAGAATGGATCACTTCCAGTATCCCCCTCTCCAGGCAGAGCAGAGCCTAGGGAATCATAAAAGCAGCAGACTGTACAACACAGTCAATGAGAATGTGTTGGAGTGGGGAAGACCCTGAGAACTGGAGGCAAGCCACTGTCATAGAAAGGGAGGGGGTGAACCAGAAAGAGATGCCTGTGCAGTGTTAGTGACACTTCCGTCTGAGGTGGCTGGGCTGAGCTCTTGAAAGGGCAGCTGGCTGCGGCAGGGAGGAACTCACTGAATGAGCACAAGAGAAGTAGCACAGCAGCAAATGTCTTTGTATGTGTGGGTGTGTGTATGTGAATATCTGAACCACTGGCTGGCACTGCGATTTTCTTATTACTTGGCAATTGGTTCAAAAGCTGATTGATTGGTAAAAGACTTTAACACCAGATATATAAGGGATGTAACCAAATTTGTGTGTATGTGGGGGGGGGGGGGGGGAGGCATGGATAGAAAAAGGATTGCAGCTCAGTTTGCTCACCCTTGATCTACTTAAATTTCACCTTTTTCTTAAAGAATGATGTTGGAGATTTTTTTGTCTCCATTCTATCAGGCTCTAAGTTACATAATGTACCTCTCAACGATTATCTCAGTGTGCTGTTGGGAGATATTGACGCAACTACTGAACAAAAAGCATACGAGGAGTCCCAGATACCCTGTTGGCTGGTTTTGAAAAATCCCATTGGGCTGACATCTGCTTGCAATCTGCCCCTGCACATTCAATATTCATGGATCAATACAGAGGCATTACGATAGCCTCCATTTTATTTTTCATTCCTTTCCTAATAATACCTGGCATTGTTTCTTAGCCACCACCGAGTACTGGACCGTGGATTTCAAAGTATTGTCCACGATGATTCTAAGATCCTTTTCCTAGGTGGTGACATCTAATATGGAACCCAGCATCATGTACCTTTAGCTTGGGATTACTCAGTGAGGAGGGATAAGGGGAGTGGCAAGTGAAGAACGATGGTGCACTAACCAATTAGATTGTATCGAAAGAGGGATCTCTACGTCTGATCGTCTCAATCTCCAACATGTTTTACGGGCTGAGGTGGACCGTAGTGGAGGTCCAGGGCAGGCCTCTTATGTTCCTTCTCCTGCCAAGGTCAGCCATGCTGTTTCACTGCTTCTGTTTCCACCTTCTCTTTCCTGGCCCATCCCCCCCTTCCAGTTTCAAAAGTACTCAGTTGATTTCATGTTTCCATCCCACTCCTCTCACCCCTTAGTTCATCTGCACACACTCAGTTTCCTCCCAACTTCCTGACTCTTCATAGCACTTACTTTCACTTCCTGCTTCCTGCAGCTGTTTTGAGTATTCTCTCGTGCTGTTCCCTTAGTGTTACAAGACTAAAGTGGCACCATGAAAACAGCAAAGAGTGCCAGTGCTGTGCGACTCTGCCTTACTCAGCAAAGTCCAAGAAAGCAAAGAGGTAGGCGATCTATGATACTGTCAGGTGAGCACAAAAGAAATAGATGCCTTAATCTTTTTCAATACTTTATTGATGCAGAGACGTTTCAAGTGAATTGCCCGACTCAGGCCGAGTTTCGCAGCTTGTAGCCGCTGCCTCAGGGGCTCCAAACTTCAAATCACTGATACTGTATAATCCACTCTGATTAAACAATATGCCATCGATGAATGAACAAAGGGACGGGCCGGCAACTCCCTTTACCTTCCACGTACAGTATCAGTGATTTGAAGTTTGGAGCCCCTGAGGCAGCGGCTACAAGCTGCGAAACTCGGCCTGAGTCGGGCAATTCACTTGAAACGTCTCTGCATCAATAAAGTATTGAAAAAGATTAAGGCATCTATTTCTTTTTTACTCAGCAAAGTTACATGGCTCTGGGCAAGGATAATCGAGGGAGGGAGATCAAAAAGTTGGAGGAAGTAAGAGGGAGAGACAGAGAGATGGACAGTAGGGAGGGTGAAGAGGATGGCTAAGGCAGTGTTTGGCAACAGATTCAAACCCAAGGCACACCTACATTATGAAAAATATATGGTACACCAACCTCCACAGAGCAGGCTGCGCAGACATAAAGAGGGCTCATGGCAAAAGAAGTTCAAAGGAAACACTGAAAAGTGAAAACCCCACAAGTCTCTCTTCCATAGTTTAAAACAAAGGGGGAGGAGAGGTGGAAATGCACATGAAGCGGTCACAGTGCACCAGCTTCCTTTGCATCCAAAAGTGCAGGAGAAGGGAAAGTATGGAGTGGGCTGCCCGATCAGTTAGTTACCTTGCTGCGTGTGACTACCAGAGATCCTCCACTCCTGCTGCTCCCGCCACTCATCCTGTGCTTAGTGCAGCTTTCCCCACTTTACTCAGCCTGGCAATAACACAGAGGACAAGGCTAAGGAAGGGGAAGAGGAGGAGGAGGAGGTGCTGTGGTGCCATGTGTGGGCTGCACAGCGTGAGCCGCAGCTATCCGTGCCCTGCAGGATGCCCATTGTTTCCCATAATCCGGGGCTAATGTAGATGGGAAGGAGAGGCAGGCTTGACTACACACGTTTTCAGAGCATGTTTCAGAGCCTTCTCTGGGGTGCAGAAGGCAGAACCTGGGTGCTGGTCTGGATTTGAGCATCAGGCAGTGGTGACTGTTCTACAGCAAACCCGGTTGGGAAATACTGAGCTAAGGCGAGGAAAGGAGCAATGAAAGAAGCAAGTCTGCAATGCACGAGCAGGCAATGAAAGGAAAAATACAGACCAGGAAGGGAGAAAGCCAGGAGGGCTGGGGGAAGAGACCAGGAAGAAAAACTGGCTAAACTGAGAAGAGAGTGAAAAAGAGGGGAGGGTCAGGCTAAGAAGGAGAGAAGGAGAAAGGTGGTGGAGCTGGAGAGAAAGAAGGAAGGTGGCGATTGAGATGGGGCTGGGAAGTGAGGAGAGACGTAGCAACAGGTGGGGCGAGAGACAGAGGGGGGGGGGGTTATACAGATTGAGGAAAAAGAGGAGTTGTAGGAATGATGGTGAAAAAAAGTTTTAAAAGAGTAAAACTGAAGAAACAGATAAGACTAAAGAAGGAAGGAACAAGCAAAGAGGACAAGTCACACTAGAGAGACAGCAAAATAATGGAGAAAGGTGGAGTCCAAGGTAAAGAAGGTGGGGTGGCAATGGCAATGTCACTTGTCACACTAAGTATTTTATGACCTACCAGCCATCTCAGACTCCTACACTAGAATCACCAAAATATGATGGCAATGCTAATCTAAAGTGTTAGCATATAAGTCAACACCCAAACATCTGCCTGTTAATATGACTTCACTTCCTTAATATGTGTAATAGTATTAGCATTTAAAACTAATGGCCAATTTATGAGATGAGCTCAACAAACTAAGTAGATGAAAGTATTGCACACATCATCCCTAAATTAAGATTCTTTCTTTCTGGACAAACATCTTGGAAATCCAGCTCTAGTAGAACTGAAGGGCAAATATTCCTGTAGGAACACCAATGAACTCGTACATTGTAATACTCTCTGGGATGAGCATTGAAGGAGCTAATCACAAGTACTGATCTCATTGTGAGGCTACAGACAAAAAGCCAAGAGCAATTACCTCATTAGAATCATTTCATGTATGAACCCTGGGACCCGCAAATACTGTACTTCTGAACAACCAAGGTCCTCAAAAATGAATTCAGAATAAGATGAAACATTTAACCCAAAACTAAATGTATGCACCAGGAAACATGCATATTTGCCTTTTTTTGTAATGAAGCTGGATTACATCTCACATTTGAAAATGGGAGCTGTGTGGTCTTGAAAGTTCATGAAAGCATTATTTTTGGATGGTTTTTATGTTGGTCCAATAAGAGGTGTCACATAGGGGGTCATTTTCCAAGGAGTTACCGCAGGAGATAATTCCGCAAATCGTGCTAACAGCTGTTAATGCAAATGCAAATTTTCTATTCAGGGGGCGGAGTTGGGGCGGAGCATATGTTAAGTAGGAAAGAGTTATTGTGTGCCGCGAAACAGCGGCAGTGTTAGCGCGGCTCCTAACGCAGCCAATGGCTACACCTCTTTCATTTGCAGTACGTTGTGCGCTAGAGGCCAGTAAAGGTTTATCACGGTTCACGATGTTTCCAGACAGCCTGTGTCAGTGTTCCATGGGGGGGGGGAAGAGAGAGAGAGAGAGAGAGTCTTGCTATAGTGTCTCTTCCCTAGACAGGTATTTGTATCCCTATGGTAGGCCCACCTGTAGCCTGGGCAACAACAAGCTAGGTGGAGAGAACATTGCCCAAATCTCATCTTGGAGTGAGTTTCCTCACTCCGAAGGCCATCAAATCTTCACAAGAGACCACTGTTCTGTTCGTAGGTGTCATGTACAATGTCAAAGTGGCCCCTAACCCCCTACACTCATACCTAAACCCCACCTCGAGTTACTAGGTGGGCCTACCATAGGGATACAAATACCTGTCTAGGGAAGAGACACTATAGCAAGGCGCTCTCTCTCGCTCGCTCGCTCGCTCTCTCATATATACTGGCAATGTAGCCCACATTGGGTTAATAGCGCAACTTGCTTATATCTGGAACTCTACCTTTTTAGATAAAGATGTTTAGGTTTTAAGTGTTGGTAAACCAGTGCTGCCTGAAATCTCAGACAGGTTAGGACACACTGTGAAGTTGCTCTACCATTAGTCAGTGTCACATCAGCAACGAAGAATCCATCAAGAAGTGCTGTAAGGACACGTGATACAATATGACCTATCACAGTGTTCATTTCTTTTCAACTATCTTATAAAGAGAGAATGTATTTTCTGTGCTGCAATATAACCATTCTTGCTTTTAGGTTTAAATTAATTTTTATAGAGAGAGAAATCAAACTAGCATTTATCCTCAGGCCCTGACGTTCTTTCTTAAAGCTTGCTGCAGCTTTTGTGGCTGAACTACCATGACAATGTCACTTGTTACACTACTTATTTTATGACCTATCAGCCATAGCCTCCTACACTAGAATCATCAAAATATGAATGGCAATACTAATTTTAAAGTTTTAGAATATGGGTCAACACTGCCTTTTAAGTCATTTTTATGACTTCACTTCATTAATATGTGTAATAGTATTAGCATTTAAAACTAATGGCCAATTTATGAGATGAGCTAAACAAACTAAGTAGATGAAAGTATTGCATACATCATCCCTAAATTAAGATTCTTTCTGGACAAACATCTTGGAAATCCAGCTCTAGTAGAACTGAAGGGCAAAATATTCCTGTGGGAACAGCCAATGAACGGTATGTACATTGTAATACTCTCTGGGATGAGCATTGAAGGAGCTAATCACAAGTACTGATCTCATTGTGAGGCTATAGCCAAAAAGCCAAGAGCAATAACCTCATTAGAATCATTTCATGTATGAACGCTGGAACCAGCAAATACTGTACTTCTGAACAACCAAGGTCCTCAAAAATAAATTCAGAATAAGATGAAACATTTAAATCAAAACTAAATGTATGCACCAGGAAATATGCATATTTGCCTTTTTTTTTTTTTTTTTTTAAATGAAGCTGGATTACATTTCACATTTGAAGATGGGAGCTGTGTGGTCTTGAAAGCTCATGAAAGCATTATTTTTGGATGGTTTGTATATTGATCCAATAAAAGGTGTCACACAATTTGTAAAAAGAAATTTGGTTTACACCTGGATCTATTCAGCTATTGGAACTCTACATTTTTAATTTAAGATTAATGTTTAGGTTTTAAGTGTTGGTAAATCTGTGTCACTTGAAATCTCAGACAGGTTAGGACACATCTGAAGTTGCTCTGCCGTTAGTCAGTGTCACGTCAGCAGCTGCGGAATCCATCAAGAAATGCTATGAGGACACGTGATACAATATGACCTATCACAGCGCTCATTTCTTTTCAACTATCTTATAAAGAGAGAATGTATTTTCTGTGCTGCAATATAACCATTCTTGATTTTAGGTGTAAAGTCCTTTTATAGAGAGAGAAATCAAACTAACATTTATCCTCAGACCCTGACTTTCTTTCATATAGCTTTCCTCAGCTTTTGTGGCTGAACTATTATGCAGTAATTACAGAACTAATTAAGGGTGTGTACAGACTCCTTTTCATTTTTTTTTCCCATTTTGTTGGGTTTTTTTTTTGTTTTGTTTCTTTGTGTTTATTTCAAATGAAAGAGCAAACACTTTTAATGCAAGAAATAAAAAACAAAATAAAAAATGCTGGGCCATCCTCACAAAAAATGTTTTCAAAAATCACTCCCGCCTCTCTCCTTATCGCTCTTGTCCTCTTCTTCGTTGCTTGAAATTTCGCAGGGCAGAAGCAAGCCCCGATCACTCCGGTGCCACCAGTGAGCCCATTGCAAGTGGAGCTGGAAGACTGAGGCTGGCATCATTGTTCATTTTTGCCATACAAAATGACACCAGCACAGGGAAGCTCATGAATGTCATGGGAACATAAGAAGTGCCATGCTGGGTCAAAGAAGTGGTCCAGTGAGCCCAATATTCTCTCTCTGATAGTGGCTAATCTGGGTCACTTGCAAGTACCTGGCAGATCCCAGTGGGGAAATCCATTCCATGTTGCTCACTCCCAGAAGAGATAGCAAATCCCAAATCTTCCTGGGTAATAATTGTTAATAAACAGATACTTGTCCAAACCTTTTTTAAATCCAGGTATACTATTTGCCTTGACCACATCCTTTGGCAACACATTCCACTTCTTAATTGTGCTTAATTACTTTTGTAATTTTGCTTTAAATTTGATACCAGTTAGCTTCATGAAGTGTCCGCCAGACCTAGTACTATATGAAAGAGTAAATAACCATTCCCTATTAATTTGTTTCACACCACTCATGAGGTTATAAACCTATTTTATCCCCTTTTAACTCTTTTCTCTAAGACAGTAACTTTAATACCTATGTGCGAGCGCACAGTGGGGCAGATTTTCAAAGGGATACGCACGTACCCCCCGAAAACCTGTGCCAACCTCCCCCTGCACGCGCCGAGCCTATGTTGAATAGGCTCGGCGGCGCTCGCAAGCCCTGAGATGCGCGTAAATCCCGGGGCTTTGCTGGGGGGGGCGTGTCGGGGGGGGGGGGGGGGCGACGTTTGGGGCGTTCTGGGGGGCATGGCTGCGGCCTCCGGACCAGCCCCCGGACCGGAACGTGGTGTGCCGGCAGCCGGCTCTGCGCGCGCAAGTTACACCTGCCTCAGGCAGGCGTAACTTTTCCAACAAAGGTAGGGGGGGGGTTTTAGGTAGGGGAAGGTTCGGGGGGGTGGAAGGAAAGTTCCCTCCAAGGCCGCTCCGATCGTTCCCTCCGAGGCCGCTCCGATTTCGGAGCGGCCTCGGAGGGAACGGAGGCAGGCTGCGCGGCTCGGCGGGTGCAGGCTGCTGATTTTGCGCAGCCTTGCGCGTGCCGACCCCGGATTTTAAAAGATACGCGCGTATCTATTAAAATCCGGCGTACTCTTGTTTGCACCGGTCGCGAGAACAAAAGTACGCGTGGGCGTAGTTTTTAAAAATCTACCCCAATATGTATGCTCGTATGCTGGCTCACGTCCAGAGATGCGTCCATTTTATGACATACGCGTGAAAATGGGTACATGATATAAAATAGGCTGAACGCGCATACATGTGCACACAATTTTATATGGATGCACACGTGTAAGTGGGGAGTCTAGAAACACCCGCTGATGCAATTACCAGTTAAACCACTTCATTCCCAGTTCACCCAGGTAAGGGATAGGACTTCCTAACCCCTGACCAGACCATGCCTACACCCCGTCCCTTTTTAAAGAAAAAACGTTTGTGCATGCAGCAGAGCTAAAGGCAGCAAACACTTTAAGAAGTGCCATGTTACTCAGATGTGAGGTTGGTTGGGACCAGGCAAAATAGTTTTCAGTTCTTTGCCCCAATCTTATAGAATCTCCTAAAGTTTGATATCTGCCTTGAACTAAATTATTTGAAGTTCCAAAAATGAACAAAGACTTGGTTATTTAAGAATACCTTTGGATAATGATGGGGATGAAGAAGGCTACATTGTGGTGGGGGAGACGGTTTGAGAGATTTAGAACTGTATTTTTTATGGTAGACTACTGTTTTTATGGAATTACTTGTAAATCATTTTGTGGTTCAATTTGAGTTAAAGGCAGAAGATCATATTTAAATAAATAATCAAATAAAAAGATATATCTGGTTCACTTGTACATCTACACACAGTTTTGTTTCTTTGCCTTATAAACATGAATATGCCCTGCAGGGCTGGATTTAAAAAGGGGGGCACCCTCAGGCAACGAGTGGCAGGGAGGAAGAGGAGTGGCTGTCAACCCATGAGGGTTCCCAGGCCTTGTGTTGAATTTTCTTCAAGGAGTTGCTGCTGCTGTGGGGCCAGGACCACTCCGCAGGACAAGGAGCACCGTGACAGGTTGGAAGGGGGGATGGGCCGCAGCTGGATAGCAGCAGGGAAGTGGTGCCTATGAAAATTTCCTTATAAATCCAGGCCTGTGTGCCTGTTCACAATTAATCTGTTTTCGGGAATGTTTGCGCAGTGATTTCGCTTTTAAAGACAAGATTGCTTTGTGTTTCTTAGCTTTGTTTTATTCAGCTTTTATTGCCGTCCTCTCTTTGCTCTGTTGATTGGAGTTCTATATCATTTTTTGAGGTGATTTTGCTGATCACAACTGCTGTTCTTTTGACCCTTTCACTGCATCCTTCCTCCTTCCAACACATCATGAGGCCATGTTCTCATGAGTAAGCAGCTGTATAAAACCTATTTCCCTTTTTTGCTTTTATCTATTTACTTAAAAGTTTTATAAACTGCCTAAAGCAAACACATAGGATCTGGAATTTGATGCATCTTTTTTTTAATGTATAAACCTAGCAAGCTCTATTTATTTATTTTATAAAGCTTATATTCCGCCGCTCATATCCATAGTTCAAGGCGGTTTGCATTAAAACCATACAAAATTTAGAAAGACAAACAAAATCAGTAATGAGATAAAAGAACATCACAAAGATCCAGTGCCAAGTCTGATGTCACATAATCAGTGCCATCACCACAATCAAAGGTGTGGAGGTAGCCTAAGGCAGCCTTCCTGGCACGCAAGAGGGAAAAGGAGACAGCACACTGCAGAAATAATACTTGGGCAAATGCCTTATTTTCAACCGGATCCTGGAGGTACAGAGGAAAAGTCAGTGCCAGTGAATCATCTTGAACTTCCAGGATTCCTGATGCATAGGGCCTGATTTTCAAAAGCATTTACCCGCGTAAAACTGGGTTTTATGTGTATAAATGCAAAAGACAGTCATGTAACTTTAGAAAATCTTTACGCATAGGACTTTTAAAATTCACGTATTTGCTTGGTGCTATTGCTACTACTGTTAGTTCATTTTATAATGCTCCTCGGCAGGCATTTTTTTTACATTTCTGTTGTATACAATATTCATTTTAAGCATTTGTCAAATTCAGTTTGTCCTTAGTAAGCTAGAAATGCTTTCAAAAGAGGAAGGCAACTTATTTAAAGCAACAGTTTGTTTTTTTTAAATGTGTTTAAATCATGTTGACTTCTCTTTTTTGTGTATTCTAATCTTTCTTCCATTTCTGAGGAAGAAACAAGTGCTTGACATTTATGAAGGTTCCTGCTTACTCACTTCCACCATTACAGATGTAAGTAACTCAGGCTGCATCCAGCTGTTCCTTTTCAGGAGCTGTGAAGACTTCACATTGCTACATGGAAAGTATAAATATAGCAATAGGGGAAAAAGAAAAAGGGATACCATGAAGATTATTTTTTTTTAAAGAAAAGCTATACTGCTGTGTTTTCCTAACATATATGTCAAAATATTATAAAATCAGGGCAAGAAAAACAAACAAACTAGAAATGAAGCCAAAAGACAGTCAAGAAACAAAGCAAGTTTTAATTTTAAGAAATGCCTAGATTGCTTCTGTAATGCATGCGTCTAATGCAATTCTGAAGGCCTCCGGTGCTGATCCTTTTTCAGGCTCTGATTCAAACAGTGGATTAGAATCCATGTCTGAGAAATATGAAGTTTCCTTTACATTTATTTCAAGTTTTTGTTACTCACCATGTCACAAAAAAAATGAGATACACCCAAATGGTCACCATGTATAAAAATAAAGCACATTATATTATCTCCACATTATTTCACATGAGACAACTGAACATGATAGCCATGAGGTCTATATAAAAACAAAATGCCGAGATAATGTAATTAATACATTTCCCCATGAAGGGGCCCATGCAATAAAGCCATGCGGTAAAACCGGCACTTGTATTGAGCGCCTGTTTTACTAATGTGCGCACAACCACCTCTCCTGGATGCCCGATGCAATAATCAAATGAGCTGCCACGCCAAAAAAAAAACGTGCTCTGAGAAACTGTGTGCGTCCCTAGCCCCCCAAAGCATCGGGAGCCCAGGAGACGTGGCTGCGCGCGGGTTAGGAAAATGGATGCTCAATACGAGCGTCCGTTTTATCCCGCCGCTTCAGGACTTCATAAGCCGGCTGATCCAACGTCACTTGAGAGAAGACACCTTACATACTTACACGAGGGAATGGCCATTAAACCGTTTCATGATTTAAGGGAAAATAGTAACATGGACGAATTCTTGTCAGTTTAATCGCTGCAGGAGGGCGAATCTGCCAAATAAGAAAGGCTTTATTTAAATAGGGACCACAGAAAGCCGTATTGTTTTGTTTTTTAGTTGAGCCCTGCGCTCACAGGTTGACTTAATGCCAGCTCTGGAGCTAGTGTTTAAATTTGGCGAGTTTACAAGGAGAGATTTTTCTGCATCTGTGGGGTAATAGCTAATAGCCTTATCTACGTGACATTTACGTGTGATGAACTTTATTAGCTACGCATGAGTTTGGACACACGTTTTGGAGGAGCTAATCCCCTTATTGCATCGGGTGTTAGCCTTGCCATCCAAAAACGCATGTCCAATCACTTGTTACGCTGTGCACTAGGCTGAGCAAACTTTATTGCATCAGTCTGTATGTTTTATTAATGGACGAGAAATATCCTCTCTCTATATCAGGGCTGCTCAAACCGGTACTTGAAGTCCTCCAGCCAGTTGAGTTTTCAAAATATATCTAATGAATATGCATGAGATTTGTTTGCATGCACTACCTCCTATGTATGCGGATATTTCTCATGTATATTCATTAAAGATATCCTGAAAACCCAACTAGCTGGGGAGGACCTGAGGATCAGTATGAACACCCCTGCTCTATATAATTACCTAGTGATTGAGGGTTGGTTACTCTGTCATTCTGGAATTCACCTCTTTGTTCTGACTTTGGTGGGGGTCATCTGTGCATGGAATGCGGGGTCCTTCAGTTGGCCTCACAATGTTATGAGTGACAGAGTGAGGTAGTAGGCAAGAGAGAGTGAAGGGAGTGTGTGAGACACAGAGTTTGAGGAGTCTGGGACAGAGACTACATGGACTGAATACATTATTTTTGCCCATGTTTTTGACAGGCCCTTTCAGCTAGTAAATGAGCTCAGAGAACATGCTTGGTAGCAGGCTTTAGTGTCCAGGGGCAGATTGGCCTATCGGGGATTGGCCTTCCCTGGATGGGCCAGTTGCTTCCATCACATGGTTTTTTGGTTTTTTTTTTAGCTTCCAGTTCACATCCAAAGAAAAGAAGAGGGGCTGCTATGGCCTGAAGAGGAACTTGCAGGGCTGCAGCAGAGATGCCTGGGAGGCCACAGTACAGCCCATCCCGCCACGGCCAGAAGACAGCCATGCGGGGCCACGACAGAGCCCATCCTGCCGCAACCAGGAGAGAGGACTGCAAGGCTGCAGCAGAGCCCATCGTGCGTGGCCAGAAGAGAACCATGCTGGGCAGCGGCAGAGCCCAACCTGCCGCAGCTGAACGAGAGGCCACTTGACCCTACTCCACCCGCCTTGCAGGAGCAGCGCAGTAGCAATGGTCCTCCTTCCACCTCACTTTTGGCATTGAGGAGCAATGCTGCCATCCAACAGCAGCCAAAGATAAGGCCCAGAAGAATGGGGGAGGTCTGAAAGCAGTAGGTGCATATGCTTGTGTGTGTGTGTGTGAGACAGAATGTGTATGTATGTGAGAGAGAGTGCCTGGGTGTGTATGTGTGACAGAGAGAGAGCATGTGCACCTGTGTGTATGTATGAGACAACCTGCATGTGTGTGTGTGAGAATCTGCGTGGGTACATGACTGCGAGAGAGCCTGCATTTGTGCATGGGAGAGCGAACAAACCTACATGTGTGTGTCAGAGCCTGCGTGTATATAAGAGAGTGAGAGAGCGCATATGTGTGAGAGAGCCTGTATGTGTCTGTGTGTATGTGAGAATGAGAGAAACTGCATGGGTGAGCGAGAGCAAGAGAGTCTGTGTATGTGACAGCATATATGTGAGTGAGAGAGAGCCTGTGTGTGAACTATGTATTGGGGGGGGGGGGGAGGGGAGAGAGGATTAAGATTGTGAGGACCCCTCCTCCAATCCACAACAATCTGTGGCAGACTGGAAATCAAATGATCCCAGGTATAGAAAGCTGGAGATTTTTAATAATTTTATTTTAAATTTTGGGGAATTTCATGTGTCTACTGTTTGAAATATTTGATGTTTTGGAAATATTAGAAAAAAATTCTAGTCATTTTAATTTCTGGATGTTCATAGGCTGTTGCCTGATTGACATATTTATTCTTTTTATTATTATTGTTTTAATATTATGAATGATGTTTTATATTTCTTGACTTTATTGCTTAATGCTTTATGAGGAATAATGTTGTTTCTGTTTTTCCATTGTTGCACTGCATAAATACAGTCAGAGCATGTGTGTGAGCGAGCCAGTGAGCATGTGTGTGAGTAAGAACGAGACAGTGAACATGTGTGTGAGCCAGAGTTTGTGAACCAGTCAGTATGTGTGTGAGAGAATATAAGGAAGTTTGTGTAAGAATGAACATGTATGAGAGTGTGTATATATGAGAGAGAGGAGAAAGCTTGTGTTCACCTCCTATCCCTGACTATCCATGACAATCTCAGGGTTGCTGGAGTCTAAAGTTCCCAGATATGGAGAGCAGAGGAAATTTTTAGCCTTAGTTTTAATTACTGGGTGTTATTTGATATGTCTGTTGTTTTGAAATATTTTATTGATGTTTGGAAATTTTTAAAAAACAATGTTATATGTTTTTAATCATTGGATGTACTATTCATCAATTGCTTTGAAATATTTATTTCTTTTTATGACTTGGGTTTTATTATTATGATTGCTGGTTTATATATCTTGATTTTATTGTTTGATGTTTAATGAGGAATGTTGATGTTTCTGTTTTTCCATTATTGCACTGCATACGGAGTCTGTCTTGTTACGGTTTCCAATTCAGTTTTTGTCTGCATGTTTCTAGTTATATGTTATTTCTTTATTTTGTATTTGGTGAGAGTCTGTCTGTGTTCTGCATGTGTGACGGAGGTGAGGTATTCTGCTAGCATGTAGTTTCTGTGTACGGATTTTAAACTTGGCTTCATCTGTTTTTCTAATATCAGGTGTATTGGTGTTTTAGGGCCTAGTGTAATATTTGCAGTGTTGCATTTCATAGGTAGGGTTGTTAAACTCTGGAATTTGTTGCCAGAGGATGTGGTTAGGGCAGTTAGTATAGCTATGTTTAAAAAAGGATTGGATAAGTTCTTGGAGGAGAAGTCCATTACCTGCTATTAATTAAGTTGACTTAGAAAATAGCCACAGTTGGGGAGCCCTCCCCTATTGAGGCCGACAGCATAACACAAGCAAATGTCCGTGTCACCAACCAGGTCAGTTGTATCTGATAGCTACGTAAACAAGGAGGTGCGGTTATTTTTTTAAAAAGCCGTCTCGATTAAAACCCTTTGTAGAGCAGAACATCTTAATATGGTGGATTCCCATTGGCTCTTTGGATTTTAAAAACTGCTGGATTGGTTCAACATTTATGTCGAGGTGTGGGTTATAAGGAGTATGCTCTGGACATTGGTTCAGTTGACATCCAGACCGGGAGAGACTTGAGATTCGGATATCTGTAGAAATCATGAACCTTTGTGGAATTTAAAGAATAGCGGTGAAGGCCGGGAGAGACTCAAGATCAGTACATCCGCAGAAACAACGAATTATCGTGGAATCCAAGGGAAGTGGTGAAAACTTTTAAGTTAAGTTGCAGTGAGTTTGATAAAGACTGTGTGGTAACAATCATCTGTTTGTACTTCTGCTGCATAGTATCTCCCCAATCTTGGCCAGGGCTTAATTTTCTGTTTTTATAAGCCCAGGGAACAGTAGGGGTCACTTCTTGTCTCCTCTCCCCTGGAGTTAGTAGGCAGAGCAGAGCCTGGGGAACCATAAAAGCAGCAGACTGTGTAGCCTGCGGTCATTGCGATTGCACTAGAGCAGTGGGAGGGTTGCGGAGAATTGGAGGCAAGATACAGGCACAGGTCGGAAGGGGGAAAGCCTATGTAGTGTTGGGGAGACTTCTATCTGAGGTGACTGCACTGAGCTCTAAGAGAAGCAGCTGGACCTGGAACCAGAGAGTCTCTTAGAGAATGAGATTGGGAAAGGGAGGGGGCTACTGCAGAATGGGGAAGGGCTGGCAGAAAGCAAGAACTTTACACCATGATGCAGCAGTGCTGGACTGGGGATACTCACTGTGTGAGCACATTCGGGCCGATTCAGTAAAATTTGCGGGAGAGCCGGCGCTCTGAGGCGAGAGCCCGCTCTCCTGGACGCGCGATTCTGTATTTAAATGAGGGCCTGTGGTAATAAGGAGGCGCTACGGACACTAGTGCGTCTCTAGCACCTCCTTATTGACAGAAGCGGCGGTTGTCAGCGGGTTTGACAGCCGACGTTTAATTTTACCGGCGTCGGTTGTCGAACCCACTGACAGCCACGGGTTCGGAAAACGGACGCCGGTAAAATTGAGCGTCCATCTTCCAACCCACGGGCAGATTTTTAATTTTTTTTTTTTTTTAGAATTTTAATTTTATTTTATTTTTGGGGCCTCCGACTTAATATCTCTATCATATTAAGTCGGAGGTGTGTTCAGAAAAGCAGTTTTTTCTGCTTTTCTGTACACTTCCCTGGTGCCGGCCGAAATTAACGCCAGCCTTTGGGCAGGCGTTAATTTCTGAAAGTAAAACGTGCGGCTTGGCTGCACGTTTTACTTTCTGTATCGCGTGGGACTAACTAAGACCATAAGAACATAAGAAAGTGCCATACTGGGACAGACCAAAGGTCCATCAAGCCCAGCATCCTGTTTCCAACAGTGGCCAATCCAGGCCATAAGAACCTGGCAAGTACCCAAAAACTAAGTCTATTCCATGCTACCGTTGCTAATGGCAGTGGCTATTCTCTAAGTGAACTTAATAGCAGGTAATGGACTTCTCCTCCAAGAACTTATCCAATCCTTTTTTAAACACAGCTATACTAACTGCACTAACCACATCCTCTGGCAACAAATTCCAGAGTTTAATTGTGCGCTGAGTAAAAAAGAACTTTCTCCGATTTGCATGTTGCAGGTGCTATTAGTTTTTGGGGGTTAGACATGCGTTTTCCTCGCGCTATTATTATCACTTACTGTATAAGGGGTAATATTAGCACGTGGAAAACGTGCATCTAGATGGGGGCTCAGCCTGAGCGCACCGGACTGAATCGGCCTGTGTGAGAGCACATAAGCAGCAGTACAACAGTAGCATGTCAGAGAGAGTGTTTGTGTGTCTGTGTCAGAGAGAGTGAGAGACACACACAAACACACACCCATACACACTTTGTGAGAGACAGTGTGTGTGTGGGGGGGGGTATCTTTGTCTCTGATACAGACACACCCACAGTCTGAGAAAAAGTATGTGTCTTTGTGCGTGTTAGTGTGTATGCGCCGACGTTTCTGCAATCTAAAAATCTGTTTGTGACTGAGCGTGAGTGTGTCTGACACTAGCTGGCAGTGTCATTACTTGCAATAAGAGCCAGACTGGGAATCCAGGATATATCTCTAGAAGAGATATAAGCAGATATGTAGGGGGTCCAACCAATTTGCATGGATGGAACGGGGGCTGCAGCTCTGCTCACCCCGGTCTAGAATGCCCTCAACCTCTTAGTTATTTAGGAAAGATGAAGTTTATTTTAGCGATATTTTGGCTCAATTTTGCCATGTTCCAGGGTTGACTTGGCATGCTTTTCAGAACTGTTGACGTATATGCTGCAGGGAAAGGGCATGAGGGCGTCAGATACCCCAAAGGGCTGGTTTTGAAAAAATCCCCCGGGGCCAATATTATCATGCAATCTGCCCCTGTTAATGTCTCCCTCTCTCTTTCTCCTCATCTCTGGATTTATTGCTAGCTAGGCCAGCAAGTGGATATGTTTGGCTTAGGTTCTGATAACCCTAAGGAAGGCTCCACTGGCCAACCAAAATGTCTCTACTTTTTGAATATATTAAAATTAATATAATTTTGCTTTCTGGCTATCTTGTTTTACAGTTGAGTTCCAATAAGCTATTGAGGAGGAGCTGAGGCATTGGGAGATGCACTCACCCATATATACACTAGGTGAAAACCAGGACTGGCTCAGCCAGTCAGTAACTTGAGCTGCAATCTGCAGAAATAAAGGGACATATGTTAACTTTGGTTTATCATGTACAACTTCCTTAATTTCCTCTAGTTTGGTTCTTCCTATTTCATCTACAGTGGGAATGATTTATGTCTATTTCACATTCTGTGCCTGTGATGGAAAAGTTCTATAAAACAGATCCATAGTTTTAGTCAGAGACTTCTCTGTCCAGGAAACAGAAGGGTTGTTACATGGCACCAGGGCCCCAGACCAGACAGTTGCAGACCTGCTACCTAATGCCAAGTTATTAAGTACACTATGTCATGGCTGACACTTTTAACTCTGCCAAGTCTAAGCATTCTGGCATTTGTGACTCTGCATTTTCTTTTTACTGAAGTAAGAATGAACGTCCCAGAATAGTTAAAAGTCTGAAAGACAGGACTGTGTTAGCTATCAGTTTCTGTTTTTTTCTTCTTTTGTCCTGCTTTCTTTTGACATTTGTGACTGTATAATTTCATGGAAAAAAAGTGTCCGAATTGCTGATGTCTGCATGCAACCTGCTTGTTAGGGCTCTCTCATTTCACTTGAGTCTTAAACAGGAAGTTATTGCCATACTTCCTGCAAACTTCTCAACAAAATCTAGTTTTTCACTCAGTATCCAGCTCAAACTTATTGTTTTCACTGTTGTAGAAGTTTTAATCAAAATAGAAGGGGGAAAATAGAAACTTGACATCAACCGTCTAAACACACAGAGAACAAAAAGAGAGTCAAGGCTACAACCGCTGTCAATATTTTCACTGGTGGACTTTATTCCTTTACAAGGCCTAACAGTCATAACAAATAAACAGAGAATGCTCATAAAGATGTGCAAAACTGGGCAGTCCAGGGAGAAAAGCCTCAAATGTCACTTTAGCATGATAATCTCACTGAAAAAAAAATGCAGTTTTAAAGGGGTCAGTAGAACAAATCACAGACTCAAGAAACTCAAGACTGTGTGTACTGTACATAGCTGGAAATGTTGCTATTTGCAAGGCTTCCTATCTCATATGAAGTGAAATGTGCCCTTGATACAGAATTATCAGGTTAAAACTCAACTGAGAAGGACGAGATATTAGTTTTGTGTGGGCCACTTTAAAAGTGATTTTTTTTCCCCATAGACACTATTGAGTCTAGGATTTGAAGTGTTTTCATTTACTTGTGAATGATTGCGGACAAGCCTCTTGTTCAGTACCTCTTAAATGATATTCTGAAATTTTTTTTCCCATTAATAAGCAGGCTGAATTAGCCATTACATATGGGTGACATCATCCAGCAGCACCAAACGGACTTGTCTCTCTAAGCTGCAGAGCTTTGAGCTCTACTGAGTATGCCTGGGAGCTCCCACACAGGTGCTACTTCGTGAACCTTCTCAGTCATTTTTTGTCCGAAGTGAAGCACAGACATGTACTTTGTCTCTCCTCTCCTTTTACCTCAAACTTGCATTTTTATTTTAAAATTCTTGTTCTGCCTTACCTCACTGCTCCTGCAGCCACACAAACAGCACTTTTAAGTACTACCATAAACAAAAATGGAGAGGGATCTTGTTCTCTCACAGGATGTCCAACTACAAGAGAAAGTCGGCAATGGTGAGCGGGTTCAAATACTGTGGAAACGTCATGTCCCTCAGCGACAGCCACAAGTCATGCTACCACTGTCTGGGACCAGGGCTGTGAGCATGGAAGAACTGTGAGAATCTCTAAGGAGAGGCAATAGATCTTCCTCCCATACTACAGCATGGTCTGCCTCCTCAGAAAAGTCTTTGAATGAGAGTCATTCCAAAACTCCCCCTTCTGTGAGGTTTATGACCAAGGGGTTGAGTTCAGATGCCATTGATGCACACGAGGCATCATTCACTCGAGCTGGCCCTGTCTGATCGAAGAGGCACAAACAATCTTCACAAAGTACATTGGTACAGTACCAGCATCAGGCCATCCCTCTTTGGCACCACTGGTGCAGACCTCATCCAGCATGGTGCTTCAAAGCATCAGAAGACCAATGCATCCACCTGTTCTGCTTCGAAGTGCAATACATCGACACTTTGAAGCATGGAACCTCAACACATCAGAAGCACCTGACCGATTCTCAAAGCAACCCAAAGCAGTTGATGCACTTGAAACTATCAACACATTCAAAGCATGGAGTATCAATGCTTCCAATGCACAGCCCTGATGCATGATGCGTTGCGTACCAGATACATGATGCCCTGATGCGAGGTTAGTGCCCCCTACCACAACACATGATGCACCAATGTACGTCATGCCAACCTACTAAATGCATCATGATTCTTCTGATATGGCCATCTTCTGATATGGCCATGTCTTCTCCACATCAAGCCCCAAGCCCCAGTGTACCCGATGCAAGCATGATGTCCCCTGGTCCTTCTTCAACCCTTCAACCGAAAAGAAGCTGAAGATGCTCTGCATCATCCAGAGATTCTCTATTACTTTCCTGGGACCTGAGAGGATTACCAACACAGAAATTTACTAGCCATCCAAGATCTACAGGAGAAAGGAGTAAGAGTAACCTTACCTCCTCCAATGGTTAGATGGCTAACCCCCCAATGTTGGTAGCCAAAAGTCTTTGATTACAAGCAAAAGATTCTATTTGTTTGAGAGTACCACTGCACTCGAATCCATGGCCTATTACAATGCAGGAACCAGTTCTAGTTTCAGAAGATGTTCCTCCACTAACCCCAGGCTAAGGGACACAGCAGTCCTAGGATCAGGTTGCAGGATTGGTGAGACATTTGTTTGCATCCTTAGCAAAAAAGACAGATGGAACACGCCAACCTCTCTTTTCCACTTTTGCTTCAGCAGTTCTTCAGACTGGAGTCCCAAACTCACCTTTGTGTGTTTTTATCCTCAGAACCTCATGTTAGAAGATCTTCATAGACACATTTGGTTGCAGCAGAATCCACTCATTCTGAGGCAATAGACCAGGCTACTCTACAGTCACTAGTTGTTATGGTTTTGGGCTGCGGCCTGGTATGGTGAACACCACCAGCAGGAATGACACAGGACAGGAGGATGGGAGCAATAGCAGGCGATCTGGTGAGGCTGGGTAGAGTTTCTGGAGCTGGGTGCAGGATGATAAGGATTCCTGGAGCTGGGTCTCGGCTGAGAAGGCCCTCTGGATCTGGGTGCTGGCTGAGAAGAGTCTCTGGAGCTGAGAGCGTGGGGGTAAGGGTGAACTTCAGGAAACACTGGAACAGCATGTGGGTATACGTGGATGTGAATGCAGGTAAGTGTGAACTGTTACACTGGAACTGAGTGCAGGTATGGGTGAAATCAGAATAGCGTGCAGGTAAGCGTGAGCTGGAGGAGGGGAACCAGGGCAAGGAACACAGACAATGACAGGACTAGACAAACCAGGACAAGGACTATACTGAACCTGAAACCACAAAATGCCCAAAGGCAGCAGGGCAAGGAAGTCCAAGGAAGCAGAGGGAAGCAGAAGAATAATAGTGCAGCTACAGAAAGGAATTCAGGGACAGAGGCGACAAGAAGGCAGGCAAGACTAGAATGCCTACAGAGCAAGATCAGTAAAGGTCCATAGGCCACAGAGCAAGGCAGGGAAGCAGGATGCCTGAAGGCGCACAAGGCAAGGAACAGAAGGCTAAAGGAGGGAGCCCAAAGGAACTCGATGCTGAAGCACTGAGGCATGGGCTAGGCGGGGTTAAATAAAGGGTACTGGACATGGAGCAGATAGGCAATGAAGACCGTGCCAGCCAGGAGAAGCATGCTTAGTTTTTGGGTTCTTGCCAGGTTCTTATGGCCTGGATTGGCCACTGTTGGAAACAGGATGCTGGGCTTGATGAACCATCAAGTATGGCATTTTCTTATGTTCTTATGCTCATGGGGGGCCTCTGGTGGAGAGGAGGCTGCACAGCAGCCATAGTCGTAACAGTTCCCCCCCTTTTAAGGCCTCTTCCTCCTCCTGGATCCCAGCTCTGCAGGGGGTACTGACTGAAGGAGGATGCTATGGGCTGGTGTGGACGGATTTCTTTTGTGAAATAGACTTGTTGGAAACGGGTGCCTCTTGCGGGGTAAAGTTGTTTAGACCTCCTCTGGGATAGTGCAACTGGTTTAAGCCCCTGCTGGATTTGCCCCTGAGAGGCCAGTCCAGACCCATCCTGCGGAGGTGCACCAAGCTCAGACCCCTCCTAGGTTGGCCATGCAAAGTCAGATCCCTCCTGGGGTGGCGCGGCAAGCTCAGACCCCTTGTGGGGAGGCATTACAAGTTCAGACTCCTCCCGGGGCAAGGTCTGACCCCCCTCCTGGGGTGGCGACACAAAGTCTGACCCCCTCCTGGGGTGGCGCGGCAGGCTCAGGCCCCTCCTGGGGTGGTGAGGCAGTCAGACCTGTCGTGGGTTGGTGAGGTACAACTGGAGCAGATGTCCCTTTCAAGATTAGCTGGCAGGGAATAACTACCCCCTGTAGGCTGGACTGGCTGGGAGAGAATGCTGCCTGCTGGAAGAATTTGCTGAATGCAGGTACCTCCTCTGCTGGTCTCGGTGCCGGTTTGCAGGCATCTCGTGCAAGCTCAACTGGCTGGATGTAGGAGCCTGCTGCTGACTGGCCACAAGGTGCAGGATTGGCCATGACTGAACTGGCTGACTGAGAAGAGCGTATAGACCTGGCTATAGAGCAATTGGTCGGTAGAGACAAGCGGCCGATCCTCTGATCACGGGTCCCTAGTTCTGATGTGTGTGGGGTTGCAGATTAGTAAAAGCACAGGCAGTTCTGGAACGTCTAGGGAAGCAGCTCATCAGCTGTGACTGACCTGCAGCTGTGAAAGGCAGAGCTCTGCTTGGTTTAATTAGTGTTCTGTGCTTTAGAGAGCCTTGTTTCTGAGGACAGAGCACAGAAGTCACAGGAACGTTACTGACCGGGTGAGTGCCAGGCCTTTCGGGTAGAGATTTTAATTGTTTCTGAGTAGAGATGAGCGTCGTTTTTCTGGCTCGGGTCGGGTTTTGGTTCGGACGCTTCGTGGGAAAACTCATTTTCCCACGGATCATTTTTCGCCAAAAACGAAACTGGAACCCAAACCCGGAAAAATGAATTAAAAACCCCCCCCACGAATCGGAAAAAAACTGCGACTCGGGAAAAAAAACCACACCAACCCTTCACATTTACTTTCTTATAACCCCCTCGCCACCATCCCGATCCCTCCCCAAGACTTACTAAAAGTCCCTGGTGGTCCAGCGGGGTCCCGCAAGCGATCTCTCCCTCCATGCCGTCAGGCTGTCGGGCCTACTATGACTCAAAATGGCACCGATAGCCTTGCCCTTACGATGTCACAGCGGCTACCGGAGACAGGGGCTGAGCAATGGCACCGGTAGCCCCTGTGACATCGTAAGGGCAAGGCTATCGGCGCCATTTTGAATACTGGCAGCCGACGGCACGAGTGCAGGAGATCGCTCCGGACCCCCGCTGGACAACCAGGGACTTTTGGCAAGTCTTGGGGGGGGACTCCTGACCTCCCCAAGACATGCTCCTACCATGTGACAGGGACTGACCAATGGCACCGGTAGCTCCTGTGACATCGTAAGGGCAAGGCTATCAGCACCATTTTGAGTCACAGCAGGCCCAACAGCCTGACGGCATGGAGGGAGAGATCGCTCACGGGACCCCACTGGACCACCAGGGACTTTTAGTAAGTCTTGGGGAGGGATCGGGATGGTGGGGGGTGTAAGAAAGTAAAATTGAAGGGTTGGGGTGGTTTTTTTCTTTGGTTTTTTTAAATAATTGTGCCCCTCCCCCCGCACTAACCCGAAAAACAAATTTTCCTGGAAGCTCGGGGAAAATCCGTTTTGTGGTTCAGGTCCCCCCAAACCACAACGAATGCAGAAGTCTATTTCTGAGAGGTTTTCTCTAAGGTGCCATGAGAAGGTGTGCTGAGATTTTTTACCAAGGCAGTGCCAGTTGTAACTATATAGTTTGCCTGCCTAGGAACAGAACACAGGCTAATTAAACAGGCTGATGTTTCTTGTAGAACAGCTGGTCTGGTAGCTATGCAACGGGCAAGCTTTGTCTGGGGGTAGTAAGCTAGGGATACAGGGACATTTCCACCATCCTGGCTTAGGAGTGTTCCAGTTCAAGCATTCTTGGTATACTGAAACATTTTTCTTCTGACAGCTAATGCATGCCCAGGATTTCTGGTCTGAGACAGGCTAGACAGTCTTGGTAATGTGGGTAATTCAAAGTTTGGCAACTAGTATAGGTAAAATACCTCTGAGAATCAGAAATGTTGTGTGGAGTGGAAAAATAAGTTGACTCACTGAACTGATCCAGACTCCTGTCCCTATATCTGGATGTGGATGGCTTTGGCATGCTGTTACGGTTTTGGGCTGTAGCCTGGTGTGGTGAACACCACCTGCAGGAGTGACACAGGACAGGAGGATGGGAGCAAAAGCAGGTGATCTGGAGAGGCTGGGTAGAGTCTCCGGCGCTGGGTGCAGGATGATAAGGATTCCTGGAGCTGGGTGCAGGATGATAAGGATTCCTGGAGCTGGGTCTCGGCTGCAGAAGGCCTTCTGGAGCTGGTTGCTGGACGAGAAGGGTCTCTGGTGCAGGGTGCTGGATGAGAAGGGGCTCTAGTGATGGATAAGAAGGGTCTCTGGACCTGACAGCATGGAGGTAATGGTTAACTTCAGGAAACACTGGAACAGCATGTGGGTACGCGTGGATGTAAATGCAGGTAAGCGTGAACTGTTGCACTGGAACTGAGTGCAGGTATGGGTGAAATCAGAATAGCGTGCAGGTAAGCGTGAGCTGGAGAAGGGGAACCAGGGCAAGGAACACAGACAATGACAGGACTAGACAAACCAGGACAAAGACTACACTGAACCTGAAACCACAAAATGCCCAAAGGCAGCAGGGCAAGGAAGTCCAAGGAAGCAGGGGGAAGCAGAAGAGCAATAGTGCAGCTACAGAAAGGGATTCAGGGACAGAGGAGACAAGAAGGCAGGCGAGACTAGAATGCCTATAGAGCAAAATCAGCAAAGGCCACAGAGCAAGGCAGGGAAGCGGGATGCCCGAAGGCATGCAAGGCAAGGAACTCGATCCTTTAGGCTCCCTGCTTCCTAAAGCAGGGAGCCTAAAGGAACTCGATGCCGAAGCACTGAGGCATGAGCTAGGTGGGGTTAAATAGAGGGTTCTGGACAAGGAGCAGGTAGGCAACGAAGACCGGGCCAGCCAGGAGAGTGTGCTCATGGGGGGCCTCTGGTGGAGAGGAGGCTGCACAGCAGCCATAGTCATAACAGTAGTAAAAGGGCATTATTCTTCCCCTTCTTCATCACTGGAGTCCTAGCTAAGCCAACCATTACCCCCAGACTCGGATGGAATGCAGTCAGCCCCTCCACCAGAATTACAGGAGCATTCTTCTTCCCTGGAAGACCTTTTCTATTCCAAATGTATTGAAAAGTTGGCAGCAGTACTGAGAATTCATATCTGTAAAGACAAAGATCCATGGACCAAACTCCTTGGTCTGTTGAAGATTCTGGATACACCCGCAGAGCCTGCTGCCTTATCAGACCATGACATACTTAAGGTATTACTCTTAAAACTATGGGAAACACCTATATCCTGCCTCCCCACATTTAGAGAGCTGGAAATCTAGTTTTGAGTCAAACACTCGGTATTCGGCATGGTACATCTTCCAAACCAGTTAGCCGTAGTAGAGTCAGCTATGAAGAAAGCAAAGAAGACATATATTTAATCCAATTCTCCACTGAAGAAAGATCATTAACTCCCAGACAATTGTGGCGAAAGAATATTCCAGACTGCAATGCTGTCTGCATGCATTGCCATTCATCAGTTCTACATGGTACAATACATTCATGATAATCTCCAGAAGCTGATACTGTAAATCCCAGCTTCTGAATAGAATACTCTCTCTCAACCATTTTGGGACACTGAGGAAGTGGTGCGACACCTATTCTGTCCAGTCTATGTGTCCTTTGACTCTGCTTTGCATGCATCTGCAGCCCCTCTATTAGAACTAGGGATGTGAATCGTGTGATCGATCATCTTAACAATCGATTTTGGCTGGGGGGGGAGGAAATCTGATCGTCTTAGTTTTTTGGGTTAAAAAATTGTTTTATCGGGGGAGGGGGGGAGGGCGGGAAAACCGGCACACCAAAACAACCCTAAAACCCACCCAGACCCTTTAAAATAAATCCCCCACCCTCCCGAATCCCCCCAAAATGTTTTAAATTACCTGGGGTCCAGTGGGGGGGTCCCGGCGCGATCTCCCGCTCTCTGGCCACGGCTGCGTTAATAGAAATGGCGCTGGTGGCCCTTTGCCCTTATCTTATGACAGGGCAAAGGTAGCGCCGGCGCCATTTTGGTTCCTGGCTCCCGACGTCACGAGTGCAGGAGATCGCTCCCGGACCCCCGCTGGACCCCCAGTGAATTTTGGCCAGCTTGGGGGGGTCTCCTGACCCCCACAAGACTTGCCAAAAGTCCAGCGGGGGTCTGGGAGCGACCTCCTGCACGCGGGCCGTATTGCCAATATTCAAAATGGCGCCGGCGCTACCTTTGCCCTCACTATGTCATACGGGCAACGTCGGCCCATATGACATAGTGAGGGCAAAGGTAGTGCCGGCGCCATTTTGAATATTGGCAATACGGCCCGCGTGCAGGAGGTCACTCCCGGACCCCCGCTTCCACATGCAGAAATGGAGCCAGAGTATGAGGACCAAAAGGTAAGACTAAACTCTGACAACTGACTGCTGAGACTGCCTCAGTATAAATACAAGCCTATATAGGAACAAGATGGCCACCAGAAGGAAGTGAGGAGCTCATAGCTGAAAGGACCAGACAGACAGTTCAAGCAGCTAACAGTGCCACCTACAGGTCAGAGAAGCACTGAGCAATGGATCCTTACATATACAATGGGAATACTGTCAGCCTAAGCCAGGGCCTAGTTTTTGATATCATCATCCAAGCCCCATCCTTTCCTTCCAGTAGTGGGATGAATTCAGCGTTTTCTGGACCATTGGTGTCAAATAACCAAGGGCTCTTGGGTTCTCAGCATTGTGCAACGTGGATACCAGTTGCATTTCTCCCAACCTCCACCCCTTCCACACTATTTGCCACCCAGACTACATACCTCTCATCTCCCTCAGATTCATCTGAAAAAGAAGTCTTTTCTACAACATCAGGCAGAGGAGATACTCCCTACATTACAACACCAGCAGAGTTTCTACTCCAGATACTTTCTATTTCCGCAAGAAGTTGGGGAATTATGAATGATCCTGGACCTGCAGCTCCTTAACATGCATAATCTCCGGAAGAAATTCAAAATGAACTCTCTCAGCTCAGTTCTACCTTTCATTCAACATGGCAAATGGATGTGTGCCCTAGATCTCAAAGTTGCCTATACTCATTCCAATCCACCTGGCCCATTGGCGTTACCTGCGGATCCAAGTGGATTTGTTCCACTACCAATACAAAGCCTTCCATTTGGCCTCTCCTCTGCTCTCAGTCTTCACCAAATGCTTTGCAGTAGTAGCAGCGCACCTCTGTCAGGACATTCAGGTTTTCCCATACTTGGATGACTGGCTCATCCCAGAAAATTCAAGAGAAGCCATCCATCATTCTCTGGATGTGATCATACATCATCTTCAGAGCTTAGCATTTCTCATCAACTTCAAGAAGTCCAATCGAGAACATACACAGAACTTTCAGTTCATTGGAGCCCTCATAGACTCCTTGCTTCAGAAAGCATTTTTATCCAGCAATCAGATGTTGAACATGATCTCACTTAATCAAGTGAAACTTGCCAATTCAAAGGTCCACCACCAGAAGGCTCTTTGTACTGCTCAGTCATATGACAGAGCCCATCTATGTAGTTCCACTGACCTGTCGTCACCTATGTTACCTCCAGTTGGATCAGCTCAACCACTATCTTCAGTAACGGAGCTGCAATGGTAGTTGCATGCACATGTGCTCCAGTATGGTGCTCCACTCCAATTGTGTCCTCATTAGCTTGTCCTTACAACAGATGCCTCAATCAAAGGCTGGGGAGCCCATGTAACATAATTGCATACCCATGGTCTCTGGTGTCTGTAGGAATCTCTCTCACAGATAAATCTCCTGGAGCTAAGAGAAAACTGACATGCTCTTGTCACATTAACACATCTCCTCCATAAAAAGATCATCCTGATTTAAACAGACAATCAAGTTGCCATGTTCTATATTAAGAAGCAAGGAGGAACCAGATTGTGGCTTTTCTGTCAGGAAGCCCTGAAGATCTGGAACTGAAGAGAACACCACCAAGCAACACTGCAAACAACATTCTAATGGATCATCTCAGCAGAGATATTTGATCTTACAGCAGTCAGTAGTGAACGAAGTGTTTGACTTCTAGGGTCTACTGACAATGGATCTGTCTGCATCATGGCAAAACACAAAACTAAATCAATTTTACTCCATTCTTCCAGCAATCTCAGGCTAGAACAACTCTTTTTTTCTTAATTGGGCCGTAGCCTCATGTATGCTTTTCCACTGATACCACTTATTGCCAAGGCAATACAGAAAGTTCTCCTAGAATGAACCAGCTTGATCCTCATAGTGCCAGTATTCCTCAGGCAAATTTGATAAGTGTATTTCATCAAGCTTTCCAGCCATCCTCCCATACCGCTGGAATCCCAATCTGCTCTTCTAACTCAAGACAATGGGATGCTCTATCATCCCAATTTCTCAGTCTTCAACCTTCTTGGCATGAATGCTAAATGCGCAGTGACTGTCAATCTTCACTTGCATTGGCAATTAAGGACATAATTTCTTCTAGAAAGCCTTCAACCATAAAGAACTATGCTTTCAAATGGAAAGATTTTCCATCTGGTGCCAATATGATTCTGATCCCTTCTTATGAGAGTCTCTGCAGCTTTTACAATACTTGCCTCACCTATCTAATTCAGGCCTCACTACTGCCTCAATCAGTGAGTGCCATAGTGGTTTATCTTACTTTGTTAGACAACAAACCAATCTCCACACACCTGCTTGTGTCTCAGTTTATGAAAGGACAATGGTCCATCAAGCCCCCGGTACAGAAACTGCCTGTTCTGTGGGATCTGAATATGGTCCTCTCTCAAATAATAAAACCTCCTTTCAAACCACTGAAGTCAACTCGTTTTAACGTTCTTAACTTGGAAATTACTTTTCCTCATTGCAGTCACCACAGTGAGAAGAGTCAGTAAATCCAGGCTTTCATCTATTATCCTCCATACCTGCTGTTCTATCACAACAGGGTGGTTCTTTGTACTCACCCAAATTTCCTACCAAATATAGTCTCAGCTTGCCATATCAATCAGTTAGTTGTACTACTTACCTTCCTTCCAAGGCCACATATGCATGAGAGAGAAAAAGCCCTTCACATTTGGGACTACAAATAGGCCTTAGCATATTACAAATGACGTATTCAACCTCATTGTTGAGCTAATCAGCTTTTCTTCTCTTACAACCCTAACTGCCTTGGAATAGCAGTTGCTAAATTAACTTTATCCAATTGGATAGCTGCTTGCATCCATCACTGCTATACTCTAGCAGAACTTCAAAATACAGACTCGGTCAAGGCTTATTTACTACAAGCTATGGCTTCTTCTGTCATGCATCTCTGAGAAGTATCCATCAAAGATATCTGCAAAGCTGGGATGTGATCTTCATTCCACACATTCATGTCCCATTACTGTCTTGAAAACATTTCAAAGACTGATAGTAGATTTGGGCAAGCAGTTTTGTGAAATCTATTCTCGTTGTAGTCCACTCTCTTTGGTTGCATCCAGGTTGCTCATTTAATAATAGCTCTGCTGCAACCCTCATTTGGGATTTCCCACATTTAATGGCTAATTCAGCCTGCTTACCGTACATGGTGTTTTTCATAGATAGCAGGATGTATTAACCATAGAATACCCAACCATCTCCTTGGTGAGTCAGCTTCACAGATAATTTCAGCTCTGTTACTGAAGGAAGAAGCTCACAAGGCAACACTTGCACAGGAACTCCTGCATGTGCACAGTAGATTTCAAAGCTTTACAGCTTGGAAAGACAAGTCTGTTCCATGCCATTGGATGACTTCAGCCATATGTAATGGCTAATTCATCATCCTGCTATCTTCCATATCAAATTGCTTTCCATAACTATCCAATTTTTCATCTTTTTATAAGTACTTTGTCTAATAGTTCTACAGTAGACTTTGGGGGTATTATCTCCAAATGGTTAATTTTGCACATTCTATGACAGGAATGAACTTTGCTTTGAAGGGAGTGTGAAGCCTTTCCCAAGCACCTTGTGGCCCTGGGCAGGAGGAGCTCTGAAACAAACGCACAGATCATTACAGCTTTGTTTCTGAAATTGTTTCACTGCTCTTTCCTTGCAGCCTGTGTATCTTTCTGAGAACCTACTCCTTGAACCTGACTGCCCTTTAGTATTCAGTTTGTATAGCTCCAGTAAATTCAGGTTTTCTACTGCAATGCGATGATAATTAAACTAGAATTGCTACTGCTTCTTCCTGATGACCCAGGCCATCCAGTTGTCTGTAAGCCAGTCCACTTTTGTTTTTTATTAATTCTGCTGAATGTTAGTGCCTTTAGGTTTGATCAATGTTTTTAGGTTGCAGCAAGTATGAGATTTTATTGGTTTCTTCTTTCTTTCCACCCTGGCTACCAGTCAACCAAGCCTCACCCTCAGACATACTTAACATTTCAGGCAAACTTTAGCATTTATTAATTACTGGGGTTAGTTTTATTAAAGTTTGGTGAGCCTCCCAGCTACCCTTACTAGACAATACATAAGTCACCATATCTTCTTTCTTTTGTAGTCTTTGCCTGAAGCTACAGATATGATTTTTTTGTCATTTGAGAAATGTTGTTTATTGACAGCTATATGGAAGACCTTGTATGCTCCCAATAGCAATTAATGATACTGATCAATGGAAGACAACCTGATATGATGCTGTCTCTGCTAGTTAGTTTATTTATTTATTTATTCAATCATTCATTCATTCATTCATTCATTCAAGTATTTATCATCTGCCAATATCACAGCCATGCTAGTTTTCTCCTCTCCCCTGTTCAAGTGAGAAATTTATACAGTGGGGAATGTGTCCTATTCAGTATAGAAATTATTAAGCACAGCTGAGACAAAGAAAGCAAAATCAGTTTCTATATCTATTTTAGATGAGAACTAAAAACATCATAAACTTGGATTTTGATCCAGACAGATTTAGCAATAATTTGTGTCAATACAACTCTATCACAAACCCAAAATGCAGCTAATAGGAATTGTTGGTGGTAGATACCGAGCACTTGATCATTATAATAGGAGAGAGAAATTGCACGTGGAATGTGCATGGGAGTATTTGTCAGGGATTGGAACAGCAATCCCTTAATGAGAATGTCAACCTAGAAAGCCAGGCACAATTCATCAGCAGTAGCATGGTCCACAAAAATTGCATGGAATCACTAGCCATGAGTGGAAAACTAGTCATGAATACCAAATATGACCACTAGATGCCAATAGCTCCTCATAAATTGAAATTTCCATCTGAATTTATGGATTCATCAGTCCTATATTCATTTAATATAAGAATTTGATATTTCATCTTTTTCTACAGATAGGCCCAAGGTCCAGGAACTGGATAATTTAGTGTTCCCAGCTTAAATTGGACTAAAACTTTCTATAAACTTCTTGATGATGGCATTGGCCCTGCTATTAGTGTTTCGGGGGGGGGGGAGATGAAACGATAAGAAAACCCACAAATTTTGTGTGGTTTTCTTATCGTATTTCAGGGGAGGAGAAAGGGCACATTAAAAAAAACCAAAACAAAACCCCAAACCCACCCCAACTCTTAAAATTTAATTAATTGCGCCCCCCCCCCCCAAGACTTCCTGAAAGTCCCTGGTGGTCCAGCGGGGTCCCGGGAGTGATGTCCCCCTCTCGGGCCGTCGGCTGCCATTAATCAAAATGGCGCCGATGGCCCTTTGCCCTTACCGTGTGACAGGAGCTATCAGTGCCATTGGCCGGCCTCTGTCACATGCTAGGAGCAATGGATAGCAGACGGCACCAATAGCCCCTGTCACATGGTAAGGGCAAAGGGCCATCGGCGCCATTTTGATTAATGGCAGCCGACGGCCCGAGAGGGGAACATCGCTCCTGGGACCCCGCTGGACCACCAGGGACTTTCAGGAAGTCTTGGGGGGGGGGGGTGGTTTGGGCAAGTCTTGGGGGGGGGGGGGGGGGGGATGGGGTTGCAATTAATTAAATTTGAAGGGGTGGGGTGAGTTTGGGGTTTTTTTACATTTGAAAGGTCAGGGGGCAGGTTTTGTGCTTCGGTTTGGAGTTAGACGAAATAAAATCGGCCCGAACCACGGGAAAACAAAATTTTCCGCGGCAGGAAAACAAAATTTCCCGCGGTGGGCCGATAACAAAGGCTAAACCGAAAGGTTCAGCCAAATCACATCTCTAGAAAATACTGCTTTTCTGTACTTCCTCCGATTTAATATCATGGTGTCCATTGTTCTAACCTGTAGCTCTGCACAGATTAGAAAATTGGACGCTCTAAAATTGAGCATCTGTTTCCCTAAGTGGCTGTGAGCCTCCTCTTACGGGCACCCTCTGCCGAGGAGGCACTAGGGGCGCGCAATTTCCCCTAGCACCTTCCTTTTACTGCGGCAGCCCATTTGCATTTTGCATTGGGTGCTCCAGAGAGGTGGATCAGCGTGCGTTAAGGGGGCGCACGCTCAATCATGAGTGTCCCTTTAACGTGCACTGATATTGCATTGGCCTGAATATCATGTAAAAAGGAAACAAAGAACACTTAACAGAAACATCAGATCCAATCACGTAATAAAATGATATCAGTGTATTCTTTTATGAATCCTCATTCCAAAACAATAATCGTAATAATCATAATAATTTAAGATTTGCAATGGGTGCAGAATAGAACTAGGACAGTTCATATTACAACCCAACATGCAAAAAAATTGTTTTAAATTCTGGTGACATGTTGGTAACTACAAATGGTTAAACACTTTGGGGTACATTTTAAAAAACAGCACGCGCGCGTACTTTTGTTCGCGCACCAGGCGCAAACAAAAGTACACTGAATTTTATAAGATACGTGCGTAGCCGCACATATATAAAATCCGGGGTTGGCGCGCGCAAGGGGATGCCCATTTGTGCAACTTGCGCACGCCGAGCCCTGCGCACGCTGCCCGTTCCCTTCCCCTATCTAACCCACCCCCCAGCCCTACCTAAATCCCCCGACTAACCTTTATCCGCGAAATTACGCCTGCCTCCAGGCAGGCGTAACTTATTCGCACCAGCTGTCTGCTGCTGCGGCAGGCCCCGACACAGGCCGCTGTGTCGGGGCACTCGGCCACGCCCCCGGACCGCCCCCCACGCCCCCGAACACGCCCCCAAGCCGACACCTCGCCCCCCTGGCCATGCCCCCGACCGCCCTTTTTTGCAAGCCCCGGGACTTACGCACGTCCCGGGGCTTGCGCGCACCACCGAGCCTATGCAAAATAGGCTCGGCGCGCGCAGGTTTTTTTTTTAAGGGTTACGCGCATAACCTATGCGCGTAACCCTTTTAAAATCCGGCCCTTTATGAAGCAACTCCAAACCGCTGCAAAAAGGAAATCAAAAAGCACTTAGAACCTTGCCATTTTGTACCTTAACAGCACTAGCTCTCAGGACAAACAACAGCAAGCTTATCTATGAAAAGGCAGCAATGCAAACATTACACCAGACCCTAGAACACTAATACACCACCTACTGGGCAAACAGGCCGGACTGCTACAAATCCCAACAGAAAATCTACATGCCAGCAGAAATACTGCACCTCAGTCAGACATGCAGAACACAGACAAACCCTTACCTAATACATAATATAAGGGGCAATAAATTAGAAAAGAAGCATGCATATAAATGAAAAGCTCAGATTCTGTGAACAATGGAATACTGAAGAAAAAGCAAAATACAAATACCGGTATATAAAAATTGCATGTTCCCAAAGATGACATATTCCAATTGCTGAAAGACAAAATAATTTTTTTTTTTTACCTTTGCTGCCTAATCTTCCTTCTCTAATTAATTGATCCCAATCTCTTTTTCCCCCTTATCTGTCTTCGCCTAATTCCTTTCTCAGGATCTGTTTGTTCTGTTTTTCCTATTTCTTCCTATCTTCTTTTGTTTCTCCCTCAAACACAAGCATTCTCTCACATGCGCTTCCTCTCACACACACGGCTCTCACTCACATAGGTTCCCACTGTCACATGCTCTCTCAAACGCTGGCTCTCTTTCCCCCTCACACAGGCTTCCATTCCCTTACACACACACACAGGCTCACATTCACACAGACTCCCACTCTCATATGCAAGTTCCCATTCCCACATATATACACAAATGCTCTCACATGATTTCTCTCACATGCAGGTTCCCACTCCCATCTATCTCTCTCACTCACACACACACACACACAGGCTCTCACTCGCTTTCTCTCAGACATAGGTTCCCATTCTCTCTCTCATATGCTCTCATGCACAGGCTTCTATTCCTCCCCTAACACACACACAGGCTCTCACTCTTACATTGTCTATCACATACATGTTCCCATTCCCACACACACAGGCTCTCATATGCAGGCCCCTACTCCCATACACACACTCTCACACACACACACAAGCTCTACCCACATACTTTCACATGCAGGTTGCCATTCCCATATGCTCTCTCTCATTCACAGGCTTCCAGTCCCACACACAGGATCCCATTCTCACATGCTCTCTCTCTCTCTTACACACATAAACACAAAGACTCTCCACTCCCACATGCTCTCTCTCATATACACACACTGGTTTCTTGTTCCCATGCTCTCTGTCTATATCAGTGGTTCCCAACTCTGTCCTGGGGATCCCCCAGCCAATCAGATTTTCAGGATATCTACAATGAATATTCATGAGAGAAAATTTGCATGTTACGGAGGCAATGCATGCAAATTTTCTCTCATGAATATTCATTGTAGATATCCTGAAAACCCGACTGGCTGGGGGGGTCCCCAGGACAGGGTTGGGAACCACTGGACTGTATTCAGGTCTCCGCAGCGGCCCTGCAGCATAGCCTCTTCTTCTTAGGCTGCTGCTGAATAAGCTCTTCGGAGGCCCTGTGGCACAATGTTCTCTTCTCAGGCCTCCGCAGGATGAGCTCCATGGCAGGGCGTCTCTTCTCAAGCCACTGGGCAGTGCTGATTGGTGGGTCTGAACCCAAAGTAGGTGGGCCTTTGCACACCCAGGTCCACCCCTGGCTACACCACTGGGTTAATTTCAGAGAATGGGTGATGAGATAGCATTTGGACAACCAGAGAAGTTTTCAGACAAAGCAGCAGTGGGGGGGGGGGGGGGGGGGGGGTACAAGTGAGTGCATGTTATAAAAGTCTCTCTGGTTGTCTTAGGTGAACGAGTCAGGTCTATGTAATTTAATCAGTATTTCTTAAACATTGCCCCTGTTTTGGCAGCATTGGGGGCAAGGGGAGGTGCCAATGTTGCCTAACAGATAATTCAAGATTTGGTTTTCAGAAGCATTGCTAGGTAGTTAAAAGACCTGGAGTAGGGACCCATTGTTTTTCACAATCTCCCCTAAAGCTCTCCACATCTCCCCATCCCTGAGACTCTCGGCCCTGACCCCATTTCCCCTCATCCCTGGCACACTCTCTAGCCACAATGACCCTCACTCCTCTCTCTGCCCTAAGGACTACTTCTTTTATCCCTCTTCCCCCCCCCCCCCCCCCCCCCCCATCTACCTTGCTCAGTCTTCATCAAACCCCAGCTGCTCCAGCACAGCAGTGTGGCATGGCACCTCTCACCCCCCCATCAGCTCTGCACTACCCTCCTTGCTCAATTCCCTTCCCCAGGAGAAGCAGTGCTTAGAATGTCGGCTTCCTCTGCCATGCGAAGTCAGTCTTGGAGTATGAACAGCAAGAATAGTCTTGTGGGGCAGATGAAGCTGAGGCTGCTTCGCCTGCTGGTGAAGGTTTCAAGTGATGAGGTTAGAAAGAGACAGGAAAACCTGCACTTCTGGACAGGAGGTTGCTGATAGTTTCGCCGGGACACTGAGGCTGAGTGTTGGAGCACGGGTGAGTAGACTTGGGGCGTGGAACCCATGTGTCCATAGTTAACAACGCCCCTGCTGCATGTTAATTTAGGGTTAAGGGCTCACTTTTCATGCTGAGAACAAACTGATTCTCAACTTTCAGGCCAATGTAGTATTGGCGCATAGAAAGCAGGTGCTCAACCCCGAGCACCCGCTTTTTTTAACGCGCACCCAACCATCTCACCTGGAGTCCCGATGTAATATTCAAATGACCTGCCACGCTAAAAAGGATGCGCTTGGGAAAAATGTGTGTTCCTAGCGTGTCCTTAGTGCCTCGGGTACCTAGGAGACATGGCTGGGGGCCCTGTCTGACTTCCCAAAGCTCCCTCCCCCCAAAGTCTGGCCTCCGATTGGGCTTTTCCACTGACATTTGACAGTGAAAAGGACCAAGCCCCCTTTCAGGACAGCCTTCTGAAAGGTGATTGGTCCTTTCACTGACATATGACAGTGAAGGGATGCTGGAGTGATTTTTTTGTTACTTTTTGCTGAGGATGTATATAGAGCAGTGGTCCCCAATCCTGTCCTGGGGGCCCACCAGCCAGTCGGGTTTTCAGGATATCCACAATGAATATGCATGAGAGAAAATTTGCATGCATATTCATTGTGGATATCCAGAAAACCCGACTGGTGGTGGGCCCCCAGAACAGGGTTGGGGACCACTGATATAGAGGATAGGCTATATGGAGTCAGAGTTTTCACCCAGACACAAACTAGTTTGAAGGCCACAGGCCAGCCTCTGAGTGAACTTCTGTTTACTGTCTTGCACTGTGAAATGTTTACGAACAGGCAAGTGTTTGTTTATTCAGTTATTCCACTGGGTCTAAGATGAGAAAACTAGCAATTAACTTATACTAAAGCCCTGAGAGAGAAAGTGAAGGCCACATAGATGCACCTGAAATCTGATAAGAACTCAGAGGGAGGGAACATCGCTGCTTCCACAAGCCTTTGTAGTGTATAAGGAGACACAGCAAGAGAGGGGGGAGAGAGAGCCCTGGACATGATGGTACAGCTGATCCTTTGGAAATGTAAGCTTTTTATATCTATGTAGTAACTTTTATTATCTACCCTTACTTCTTCTATATGATCTGATTTTATTTGTTCTATCCTCCTACTGTTCAACTAAACTTACTTTCTTACCTGGAACCATGATGTACTGAATCCAAGTTTGTGTGTGGCTATCTGTGTAGAAGATAAGCTCCTGGGTTCAAGCCCCCCAGGTATAATCCCAGTAATTGTGTGTGTTTATATGAGATTAGCCCCCCAGGTCAGAGCCCCCTGGGTAGGATACCAGTATGCACGGTTTGAACCCGTAACAAGGGACCAATTGGCAATAAGTGAAGGAGTGAATAAATTAGTATTAAGTGCCCAACACGTTAATATTGATTTATTCATTCTTTCACTTATTGCGGATTGGTCCCTTCACTGTCACATGTCAGTGAAAGGACCAATCAACTTTCAGAAGGCTGTCCTGAAAATGTCAGTGAAAAGGACCAATCTGGAACAGCACTGGAAGTACAGCGCTATTATCTATGTGGGCGTGCATTTTGGACATGCTAACCTCCATTTTGCATCGGGGGTTATGACCGTGTGTCCAAAATGCGTCCTGTATGCCCAGCCAAGGGTTTAGGGTTTGTAGTGTGTTCAGTATAGATTACTCACATGCTTTCTGTTTAGGGCTGTAACTACTGCTCTGCAAAATCCTCATCTCGTCTATACCCAAATCAGACTGAACATATTAATTCACTGCCATACTTGAAAGGAAGTAACAGAAAAAAAGGAAATTCAGGCAAACAGGCCAATGTAGTAAAGTGCGCTGTCTGCAGCACACGGCTCAACGTGTGGTTGGAAGCGCATTTTGGACACACGGTCAAAACCCCCGATGCAAAATGGAGGTTAGCATGTCCAAAATGCACACCCACACGCCCACATAGATAATAGCGCTGTACTTCCAGTGCTGTTCCAGATTGGTCCTTTTCACTGACATTTTCAGGACAGCCTTCTGAAAGTTGATTGGTCCTTTCACTGACATGTGACAGTGAAGGGACCAATCCGCAATAAGTGAAAGAATGAATACATCAATATTATTTGCCGCCATTTACTATGTTACTGTGATTAGTTGGCCTGCTCATTATCTGCTATACCTAGCTACATCAGACAACATGCAAAACATGTTGCATTTGTTTCTTCAGAAAAAAATTATTTTTGTTTTTCAGTCAATGATTTTCTATTTACACAATAATTGGTGGAGATAATGTGTTTAATATGAAAAATGTTGAGATTCTGTCACAGTAAACTGATTCTATGGTAGCAAGCGCGTTTTACATTCACAGAACCAAAGAAAACTGTGAGTTTGGGTGTATTACTGGGCTTAAGAAAAATAGCATTCACAATTACCCTGACCCAGCCAATAGTGGCTGTTGTGATTTTAGCTTGGGTAGACACAGGAGCGGTTTTTGATAGACATCCTCTCTCTAATGTTCACTACAACCAACCCAACCAGCCACAGCTTACAGGAAGATAACTCGATGGGCCAAATGGAACTCCTTCAAGGAGGCACCTACGCGGCACAACCCTGGACCTGGAATATGATAGGGAACAATGTAGAGAAGAAACATGCAGCTAATTTAAAGAAAATGTTGACATGTAAACATTTTTTTTTTAAACTTTCAAACCTTCAAGACTGAATTGTAACTAGACAGGCTGCCCTTAAGCAGCCACCACTGCGCCCATTTTTTGAAGCATTGTAATAAACTTCCAACACAGCCTTCATCACAGTTGCATGTTGCACTTGAGATTTCACTTTGTCTGTCCTGGTTTGGAACGTTAGGATGTGAAACCGGCATTTGTTTTTGAAGCAAACTAACATTGTAGGTGCAGCCTGCAAGGAAATTTATATTAAACATAATGTCTCATCCAAAGATGACTTGCAATAATACAGCAGTTGAGTTGGAAGTTGGACTTTTCTTCCTATATTGGTGGCGTTATGGCAGACTCAATACCCCACCATGCCCTGAAAGAAAGGAGATAGCTTTATCTTTAGCCAGGAGTTTCTTCCGCCCCCCAGTATTCAGATTCAATTTCTTTGTACTATTTCTCCCCTACCCCTATGGGCTCTCGCACTTGCATAGAAATTCTCCATTTTCTGATATTTACAGAAACTTGCCTACATCAACAAGTGTGCAAGGTGTACTCCCAGCCCCTGTAGATAGAAATGCCAATGGTGCACTTTATTAACCCTCACCTCTGCTGATATCAGGTGACAGGTAGGGCCTGCCTGTGAAGCATTCTTTTCTTCTTAAAATATCGATAAGATACTGATATAATCTTTGAGAGAAAGGCAATTGTGCCTTGTCAACACTGTAGAAAACAGTCTAGCAGGAAATGAGAAATATCGAAATAAATCTTATAGATGTTCCAGAAAATAGAAATATCAATTGCCATGAACCTGCCCATCAGGACAGTGGCCTTAGCAGCTGATTCCCTAAGGAAGTGGAGAGGGCCTGTAAAAGTTGCGTTGGTGAAAGAAGTATCTTATTACAAAGGTGTCTGCAAACCACTCCTGCATATGGCTGGCTTTTTGGGGTGTGCAACCTGTGTGGTTGCATAGGGGTGCCATATATTAGGGGGCACCAGCACCTCCCTCCATTGTAGCCACAGAGCCACTGTTGTTGTCACCCCTTTCGATAGGGCCCATGAAAACCCACATGCAATATCTTACCCTGTAGGCCAAAGAATACCTGCTATGGCTCCCCCTCTCTTCCCTTGGCCCAAGAGACCAAATAACAGTTATGGCTTCAACCTCCTTTCCTTGTGGGGCCAAAGAACAGCTGCCACTCCTCATTCAACTTATACAAAATGCCACAGCCTGGATATTATTTAATTTAACGCGAAGAGACCATATTACACCAGTATTACAATATCTCCACTGGTTACCCATATCCTACCATAGTTCATATAAGATACTAATCATAATCCACAATATTCTATATAATACTGATTCAGTTTGGCTCTGTTCATTATTACGAATATATAAGCCAACAAGACAACTTCAATCAATGGACAAATGTATCCTGGAAGTACCATCCATAAAAACAGCAAGTTTTGTGTTAACACGCAAACGAGCATTCTCTGTTGCGGGACCCATCCTCTGGAACTCTATTCCCGAAGAACTTCGATTGACAGCCAATAAGAAAGAGCTCAAAAAATCCCTAAAAACTTATCTCTTTACCCTGGCTTACAAAATCAGTTGAATTTTAAAGTAACACTACTGCTCCCTCAACAGTCCCTCATTAGTCAATGGTGGAAACGTAGTATATGTTATGTTTTTATTTGTATTGTTATTTTAATTATGTATGTTAATTGTGAACCATCTAGACGGTCAGAATTCTGACCAATTCACGGTATACAAAAATTTTTTAAATAAAAATAAAAAATTCCATTATGGTCCACCGACAGAAGAGCAACACTGGGGTCGTTGCTTCCAACCCTCTTTTGGTTTTACTGTCCCACACAGTTTGATTAAAAATCAATTATTTGACCTGTGCAGGACAGAGAAGCGCTGGCAGCAGAAGGAGGTATTTAGAAGCAATAGGTTCCATTGCTGCTATCCTGCATTGGAGCCAAGCCGAACCAAATTAGGGAGAAAGGGCATAGGGAAAGCAAGCTTGGACTAGGGAGGAGAAAGAGGGGCCACTGGGGCAGGTAGGAAAGATGAGAGGTTGGACCTGGTGGTGGGGAGACGCGGAAAAGGTGGGAGCGGGAACGATGGGGAATGAGATGGGCGCTGCTGTGGCTCGAGGATGAAAACAGTTACTGGGGTTGGGGGAAGAGAAGGGGCTGCTAGGGCTGGGAAGTAGAGAGGGAGAGGGCTGAGAATGAAACAGAGGTGTCTGCTGGGAAAAGAAAAGAGGCTGAGGGAGAAGGGTGGGAAAGATGGGACTGCTGGGTGGGTTAGAAAGAAGGGGATGCGAGAGAGCATGGCTGCTGGAGCTGAGGGCGTAAAAAGAGGAGTTGCTGGGCAGAGAGACAAAAGGCTACTGGGGCTGGAGAAAGAAGGGAGAAGAGTAGCGTTGAGGGGGAGGGTCAGCTGGGGTGGGAGGGGAAGAGAGGGGAAGAGAGGGGGGCTGCTGGGGTTCTGATGCTGTGCCAGAACCACTGCTGTTTAACAGATGTGCAATTGGGGCCGCACAGTAATGAAGGTGCACCTAAGGCATCCAATACCCTTCCACCAACCCTGGAGACAGAAGCAAGGAAGACAAGAGAAGCAGCAGCAAGGGAGAAGAAACAGAAAATGGAAAGGGGATCCTAAATAAAAGAGTTGGGAGAACAGGGGGAAGGGGAAGGTAGGGAAAAGAGACCAGGACCAGATAACAAAGGTATTTCAAAAAGCATTTTATTTCCACACAAGTGATTGTAAAATGGTAGCTTTTGGAATGTGCATCTCTTATGGAAATGCATTTGTTTATTTTTCTTGTGTTGCACTGCATACAAAGTCTGGCTTCTTGAGATTTCGATGTGTGTTTGTTTGTATGTTTCTAGTTCTAGTTCATGGTAATATGTTCTGTGTGTGATCGAGGTGAAGGATTCTGCTGGTGTGAGGAGATCTGCAGCAGCCTGGTTTGATCTGTTTTCCCAGTAGGAGGTCTATTGGTTTTCTAGGGCCTGGTGTAATATTTGTAATGCTGCCTTTTCAAAGGTAAGGTTGTTGTTATTTGAGTCCTGGAAATTAGATGTGACAGATTTGCTACATAGATTCTAAGTACATTTTTTGTAGGGTTCTCTTTCACTTCACCAAGTGCCTGGTACTATGGGAAGTTTGCTTTGCACTGGCTAAGGCCCTGCCAGAATTTAAACCCACTTTCAAAGGGTGAGTTACAACCTACTACTCCGGCACTGCATGCACTGTTGTAGGAGTACGTTTATAGTACCTTGAAGCACAGAATACTGGGGTCCATCCCAGCCTGTAAAGACTGCAGACCTCACTGGAATTGTCTGAGCTTCCAGGGGTGGGGGGGAGTTGATGGCAACTAGGGATGTTAATAGCCTAAATTTATTACCTGGAGCCTGAGCAAGATTGGGTAAGGATGGTGCTGAGTGGGGCACGGGAGAAGAGATCCTTGAAGAGGCTGCAGGTAGCGATGCATGTGAAACCTGTATTTTCACCAGGGAGGAAGGAACCAATTTCAGTTTTGAAACAGGGCACCAGTTGGCCTATGACAAGCCCTGCTTTTACTTCTCAATCACATGGCAGTGCACGGATACTTTGGCTCTTAGCCATAGCGCATATTCATAATAACTTTTGTCTGTAAGTGACAAGTAACTTTTGTCTGTAAGTGATGCACTATCCAGCCTCCTCCTATCTGCTCTTCCACATACTCAGCATTACATGCCTGACCATGGCACTTGCTGTAACAGAGAAAAAAAACCCCGTTATTTTTCTTGGAAATTCACAATATTTTTCTTATTTTGAAGCAAACTATTTCATGATATCCTCAAGATCCATGAACCTAAGCAAGAGAATATCTAAAATCCACAGGTTGCACTGAAAGGCAAGGGTGGGCAGCTCAAACCTTGAGGACCCCCAACTGGTTAGATTTTCCCACCATCCCTGAATATGCATGAAAGAGATTTGCATGTACACTAACCTAGCTCATGCATATTCATTAGGATTATCCGGAAAATCCAACCAGTTAGGGGCCACTGTTGACCCCTCCACTCTAAAGCACCCACCTTCTAAGTAGCACATTCAAAGCAAACCAACAACTAATATACAAGTGAAAAAGAAAGTAACATTTTTATTTTCAAGAAGATATGTTTTAAAAACATGTACACACTGCATTTTTAATAGCTTTGTATCATTTGATTTCCTGCTCTTGCCTTTTTTTTAAATTTCCATATGAATAAAAGCCGGGGTCCCCAAACTCGGTCCTTGTAAGCCGCAACCCAGCCAGCATTTTGGGATTTCCACACTTAATAATCATGAGATCTAGTTGGCATACAATGGAGGCAATGCATGCACATTCATCATGGGAAACCTGACAGGGTTGCGGCCCTCAAGGATCAAGTTTAGCGGACCCCTGAATAAAACAAACATCACATGTTGTTCTTATTTCTTGCTATCTACTTTTGTCCCCCTAGTTTTCTATTCCGTTGGAGCCAGCCTGTGCTGATTACGGTTGCGTGAGTCTTCATGGGCCACAATCTGGGATTCCTACCTCTATTTTATTATTCTGACCCGATTCCTTTAGTCCAATCATCATGACGATGATCCCTAGCCAGGGGACCACACACCACTCCTCGTTGTGGGCTCCAAGTCTGGTCAGTGGGTAGCAGTGATGAAAAATGGCCACGCCTTCCCTCTCCCTGGGGGCTGTATCCCTGCCCATCCAGCTGCAGCCTAGCTCTAGAGTCCTTGACCATCAAGAATTTAACAAGTACAGTACATGAAGTTGCTTGTATTATGGACAGTTCAGGCTGAAAAACTGCATGAGCCCAGATGAAGGGCTTTTCTCCCAGTTTGTAAAGATGGGGGAAACGCTTATGAACAAGTTTTTAGCAAATTAGTCTTCAAGTGCAGAATTCCTTCTCACATACATATTTTAACTTTTTTCTTTTTTTTACCAAACACAAACATTATATTTACAAATTCAGTACAAAAACAAACAAACAAAAAAGCATTAAAGTAACCAAACACTTTCCTCATTCATTTTCACACTATTTATACAGAAACAAGGCATTCCCACCATTGGTTACTCATTCTGAAAAATACTTGGGGGAGGTGAAGGGAAAGGTCTTATTATTAATCAGAACAGTGTAAGTGCTTTGTGTGTTAAATTAACTCATTCTGAAGGGGATCCTGTAGTGAAGCCACTGACTGCAATAGGATGCAAACTGCACAATTCCTTTTCAGGTGCTGACATCATCAGTCAACAGGAAGGCATCCTCTAATGATGTCACTTCCTGAAAGCACACAGGCAAAGGTTAACAAATATAAATAAAATAACAGATAGTCCAATAAAAAAGTCTTTCCCTAGCTTAATATTTTTCTTGACGATTTAAATGAGCAGAAGATGGCATTACCAGGAAATCTGAAGTAGGGTGGTTGCAATAAATGAATCATAAAAGGCATTTCAACTATTGCAACCACCCTACTTCAGACTTCCTGGTAATGCCATCTTCTCCTTATTTAAATTCTGACCTGAGAGAGTATTAGCTCTTGAAAGCTCATCAAGAAATGTATTAAGTTATTCCAATAAAAAGGTATCACCCTATATATTATTTTATTTGTTAAACTTTATTTCTGTGCATTCAAGTGCACAGAAATAAAGTTTCTGTGCACTTGAATGCAAACTACTACCTGAAGCCAAACTACTACCTGAAAGAACAGTTACATTATTTTAAAAAAAAAAAAAAAAGTGCAACAAATTGGTATATTAAATAGATTTGACCTCCACACAAGATGTGACTTTTATAGCTTGAACCCTGTTTTAATTCCTTGTGGCTCTACATGAGGTTTTCAACCTGTTTTTGTTATTTTGGTGCTTTGCTCTCAGTCTACAAAAGTTAAAAGTGACAAGCTGTGTGGTAATGCCAGCCATTTTCCCTTATATCTAAGGAAGTTTCTAAACTGAACCTAGGAAGAAAGTAAATTAAATCAGAGAACAGGATCACATGAATTGAAAAAGTTAAAAAAAAATAAATTAAGATGTACTCATAGGAAAAAAAGACTTTGGAAAGAAAGGTGTTATTAGAACGTATCTTTGTATATAGCAAATAGAAGCAGAGGTCACTGCCAGCACAGAAACAGGAGCAGAGGCACAGCCAGGGTTGACCCTAGGGGGGCATGGGGCAAATCAGCCAGAGCAGGTTCCAGAATGCTAATATGCATGTCTGCAGGGCCGCTGGACACACTAGGCTGACTAGGCAGTCACCTAGAGTGCCATCGGTTGGGATCAGCAATGGCAATGTCTGTCCTTCCTGATCAGAAGAGAAAACACCTTAGCATGGTCCCATACTAGCAGGAAGAAGAGACCATGCCATCGCAACCAGAGGTAGGAAGACGAGTGCATCCCTGGCGCAAGCAGAGGCAGTATTGACACCAGGCCTGCATGGCAGTGAAGAGCAGGAACAGCAGGAGCAGCAGCAGCAGGGGCCGGAACAAGCTGCATCAGCCAAGCAGCCCAGCCCCTCCCACTCAGAGTAACATTGGCCCAGTCCCTGATCAGTAGGAGGAGCAGAGTAGGCCACGGATGTTAGGAGCAGGAGGCAGAGAAGTATCAGGCCTCACAGGCCTGAAGAAAGGAAGAGTACCATGGTCCATGGGGACTGAAGGAGGTGGCTGTTGCTGTTGGCCTTGTGATTCCAGGGGAGAGGCAGTAAGTAAGACAGGGCATGTCCATGTGTGTATGTGTATGAGAGAGAAGACGTGTCTGTGTCTGTATGTATTGGAGGGGCATGTCTGTTGTGTGTTTGAATGAGCAAGCGCATATTTATGAGAGACAGGAGATTGTCTTCTCCCTCTGCAATTTCATGGCAATCTCAGGGCATTTAGAAATCAAAAGATTCCAGTATGGACAGCAGGGGATTTTTTTTATCCTTATTAATTTTAATTATTGGGTGCTGTTTGATATGTCTGCTGTTTTAAATAGTTTATTGGTATTTGGAAAATTTGTATGACTTAAGTTGTTCTATTAGTCAGCTATTTTGAAATATTTATTTTTTATTAGTATGGATTTACTCTAGTTATACTTTATATTTTTTTTATTTTGCTTGTTTTATGAGGAATGGTGATTTCTCTTTTTGCATTGTTGTGCGGCATACAGAATCTAGCTTCTTGTGGTTTCAGGGTCTGTTTTTGTCTACATGTTTTTATTTATACTTTTATGGTCTCTTTATTCTGTACCTGGTGAGGGTCTGTGTTCTCTGTGCGTGACTGAGGTCAGATACTTTTCTAGCCTGTAGTTTCTGTGTAGGTATCTATAGCAGCCTGGCTTGTTCAATTTTCCCAATAGGGGGCGTATTGGTGTTTTAGGGCCTAGTGTAATATTTGCAATGTTGCTTTTTCATAGGAAGGGTTGTCACTGTTTGAGTGCTGGCAGTTAGAGCTGTCTTGGTATGGGATGTTTACTACACTTCCAGTGTATCTAATGCAGTGATAGCAGAAGCACCAGGCCACATCATGGTAGGCCACCACCACAATCTAGGCTGAAGACTAACCTGAAATAAAGGCACCAGAAGGAGAGGGAGTCTTGAAGAGCACTAATTTCTACAAAATAGATGGGGTCTGGGAGCAGGGGGATGGGGAGGGAGTGATACCTGCCCTGGTGCTTAGTTTTTAAATAATGACATGCAGGGGGTTTTGGAGAGGAGGATGCAGGCTCCGCCCAGCAGGGCCAAATCTTTGGACCTTGGTTAGGCGGAAGGAGGGGGACTGTGTTAGGCCCAGTAGGCCAGCAATCTTATTTCAAACCCAGCACTTTGCCACTTATCCAGCTAACAGGCACGTCTAGAATTAGTCGAATACCTTAACCGACTTACTCCAACATATGAGTTTGCTAGATAAGTTATTGAACTAACTCTAGCACATCCCAGAATGCCCCCAACGTGCTCCTTGCTTATCCAGCTAAATCTTAGCTGGATAAGCAAGTGGAATATTCAAAACTAGCCATTAAGATGGATAACTTGTGTTATTCATCTAAGGGGCTTTAAATATTGACCTCTGTATTATGTATTTATTTGATATACTGCCAGTTACTGGGATATCCCAGGAATTATATGATGCATGCATACTAGCTGCTAAAAATACTATTAAGCTATTCACTTATAACATACATGGGGACTTGGGATAAAGAGATTATCTGGCTAAAATGCAAGAACTGTAAGCACCAAAAGTGGTGTCTGACAACAGACCCCTGCAGCACAATGGCAAATAAAAACTGCCACTCCCAGCCAGTCTTTCTGCTTTTTCTTCCTGTTGCAATAATTGATCTCTGACTACCCTCTTGCTTCCTTGTAACCAAAAATCCTTGCTGGCATCCCAGGCCATCTGGAATTCCAATACTGTTGTTTTTTTTTTACTTTATCCACCTTAACTGGGAGGTTGTTTCATGCTTCTCTCGTCTTGGAGGCCAATGTACCAAAATGTGCTAAGTTAAAAGCGTTGTAACAGTGAGTAATCTAGTTTACATGTGTTAACAGTGCTTCTAATGCATATTAATTAGCTCACAAGAGTATTAACACAAAAATCTACACTAATGAGATGAAAACTAAGCAAAATAGTTCCATGGTCCATGTGGACTGAAAGAGGTGGCTGTTGCTGTTGGCCTTGTGCTTCCGGGGGAGAGGCAGGGGATGGCTGAATTAGTGCATAGAAAAATGTTAAAATGCACTAAAGTGAATGCAAACAACTTAACTGCACTTTGGAGGAGGTAGTTATGTTTTTGCGATAAAGTTAGTGGGTTAAACACAGATGTTAACACTACTAAATTAATTCAAAACTTATTTGCATGTCATTAACATAGACTAACACAAGCTAATTAACACACATTAACAGCCAATGTTAACGCTCTTTAGTACAGTGGCCTCAGTGTATGAAGCATTTCCTTATGTCACGCCTGAGTCTGCCGCCTGTCAACTTCACATGACCCCCTTCTTCTAAAACTTGCACATCCCTGAGAAATGCTTGCGCATTATTTATACCTTTGAGGTACGTGAAATGTTTATCATATTTCCCTGTTTTCCTCCTGTAGGTAATAGGTTCTTTACTGTAGTAAAGTCCTGAAAAATGAACTTACATTTATCAAATAGAAGAATTTATCCAGCTATGTGCACTGTACCTCCTAGTTGGTACAGTACATCCAAAAAAGAAAAGTAATGTGCAGAATGTTTTACAACTCCAAGTGGAACCTACCACTGAAAAGCTAGGCTGGCTACATTCAGCCTCAGATTCATTTCAAGGCATAGGGCCAGGTTTAAGGATGAGGTCAAAAAAAAAAAAAAAACCCATAAAAAAAACTGCTACAAGTCTTCTTGCCAGTTGCATAAGTTTGATCTTTTAGGCCAAGTTTTAATTTCCTGTCATTTCTGGAAATGGAAAAAAACTGCAAGCGAAAACACTTGTGCCTGAGGCCTAACTTTACAGATCAGACAGAACTCCTACAGTATTTTTCTGCACAGGCCTTTGCTGGCACATTTTTTTTTTCTTCTGGAAATATTTTTCTTCCAGTATTCAAAGGAAATGAAAGCCTCAGGCAAAGGATGGGCTACTTAAACTGAGCAAGCAAAGACTTGAAGGCTTGCTGCACATTTTTGTCTTCTCCTTAAATCTGGCCCTTCATTGGTTAAATAGCTGCGTTAAACCTCACGTTTCTAGGGTGACCAAGGCAGGCCAGGAAGGAGGCCTAGAAAAGGCCTTTAATGAACTGAACAACATACACCAAAAGCCTAAAGGATGAGCCCAGAGGGCTCCAGTGCAGGTCACTTCCAGCTCCTCTAGTACAACCCAACGGACAACACGGGGCCAATCAGTTCTCGAGTACGCTGATTAAAACACAAATGGTCACCCACATAAACCTATGATAAAATACTTTAAAAACTTCAGTTAAACATATTCTCTTTCCAATCATAAATAAGTTTAAAAATAAACAAACTGTTACAAAAATAAATGATCCATCCCCAGAAATATGGCAGCAGTAGCATGCAGAAGTTAGCTAGCTAAATCTTTGGTACAAAGGATGGCATACAGGAAGTGCATGTTATATACAGCTGTGCATTATTGCCTTGCCACTGGAAAATATAATGTAGAGAACATGGTCCTTAATTCTTCCTGGATGTGTCCTCCATGTACGATAGCAAAATATTTCTAACATGTCTTCCAAAGCCAATTGCAGAAAATCCCACTACCTTTCTGGTTCCCACAGCAACTTTTGCATCTAAAAAAAAAACAAACAAAAAATATCAAAATGAAACTTGAAAACTTAGGGGAAACAGTAACGGTATCTAAAACCCGCTTGCCTGTACACATCTGGAAAGGATCTATAAAGGAATGGTCTATCTGGAGTCAGAAAATGATCCTGGTACCTGTTCATTAATGCCTGCCAGGAAAAGTAACTGGCATATCCAGTGTTTACGCCAGTCTGTCACATAAATCTATCCACTAGAAAGGAAAGGAAAGTTTTAATAAGCCAGGGTGATGCACAGGAGCTCGTGAACCTGAATTCAGACTGAGGGAACAGAGGAAAGGCAGGTAAGGCAATGATCAAGGTAACTAGGACCTAAAACTGTGACTCTCTGGATCCAGCAGTGGTGCACTGCCGCTGCACTGGGCCTGTGGTCCAGTCATTAGTGAAGTGTGCTGGGGCGGGGGTTGAGAAAGGCTGGGGAAAGAGGAGAACAGAGGAATAGTTCAGCTTTTCCTGTAGAAAGGCTACAACTGCCACAATATACAAGGTGGTAAGAGATGTAGTCGCTGGTTTGGAGAGGGATTGTCACAGCACTTACAGCCCTCAGGATAACATTCAAACAACTGCGCATGGTGGCATATACGCGTGTATGTGGCTGCATGCATATTTGCTACAGTATTTTATAATATGCATATATATATAAATATATTCACGTGTTTTATGAAATAAGCACAATTCTACCAAGTGGCTTACGGGCAAATACATACAATGCATTGTAACCACATATATCAATGGATTTAACATACAGACTTTACCTACTAATTTTAAATATATATGTGCATATACTTTATGCATGAAAGTAAACTAGGTCTTACTCTTGCTAGTTCCGATTTATACGTGCAAGTTGGCCAATTTTAAAACACGCGTGCAGTGCATCGAGGAAATTAACCAGTTTATCAATTAGTCCACCAGTTTGCCCAGTTCTTCTCCAGGTCACTGAGACCCTCCTGGTTCTTTTCAGCCTGAACTCCCTCCAGTCCACCCAGACCTCTCATCCTGTCAGTACTACCCAATAAACATGTTTAATATCATTTACACCCGATAATTAGCAGGTGTACAATACGCAAGTTGGAAAATGTACCCAAGTGTCTTTTAAAATAGCAATTTAACGCGCGTAACTGTTGGCTCCGCCCCAGAATGCCCTTTTACAGTCATATATGTGCATGTGAAAATGTACAAACACATGTATGTTTGACTTTTATGAAATACAGAATATGCAAGTAGAGGCTACTTACATGTATATATGCTATATTTTACGCAAGCAACATTTTAAAAAATTCACCTTTAAATCTTTAACTCACATTTAATGTGATGGTAAACAAACAGCAGATTCAGCAAGCAGAGACAAGAAGTGGAAAACAAGAAAAATACTTCTGCTGTTCTATTATTCTCCACTGGTGAATGTTTCACAAGCACACACAATAAATTCAATAGAGGTTTTTTCAATTCTGGGAAAGATCAAAAGAATTACAATATCAAAATCTTGTCCTACCTGGGGAGTAGAAGTGCATTAAGAACGCTAAACCAGCAGCAACACTAAAACAGGCGAGGAAGAACATAGGACCTGTGAAAAGAAAGCACACATACTCCTCCTTAACATCCACAGCCAACGAGAAGGAGAGCAGGACTGCCAGTTTACAGAAAAGTTTAATTAAAAATATCCAGTGATTAATTATTAAAGGGACACCGTTAGAAATTATTAACATTTGATTAAAACCATGGGGCAGCAGCAAAAACAAGTAATAATTAAAGCAATAGAGAATCAGGCCAATATTGTTGCTTTAATCTGCATCTCTCTGCTGCTGCAGCACAGAGAAACAAAAACAGGAGATTCACGCAGAGGCATAAAAATGTTAAGTTGTTCTTTTATAGGACATATAGAGATAGTTCTAATTATATTTAATTTGTAATTCAAAGCTTTTGCATTGTAGATTATCTAAGCTTTTCCGGGTTTACCTTCTTCCATGGTATAACAGCAAAGATATGCAAATTGAGGGCCTGATTCACTAAGGCTTTTTCCCCGTTCTGTGTCTATGGGAAAAGAGCTTGGTGAATCAGGCCCTAAAACAGTGAACTAGGTCAATCTGGCCAACTCCCTCTAACTCTCAATCTACAAAAAAATCAGTCACTGCAGAATGACATACTAAATCCAGGTCTATTAAATGTGTGTTAAACCTTTCAAAAAACAGCAAAAAGCTAAAATATGAATATAAGAAATTCCTAATATATTACAAAAACAGAATCGGTAACCCAAGGTCTGTTTTTCAAAAATGTCCATTTTCCATTCTAGAAACCATTAAAAAGATATCTGATCATGAAAGTCTTTACGATGGAATGTAGAATATATTATTCAGCATTACCTTTAGTTCAGTAATTTACTGTGCAAGGTAAAAACAGCTATTTACTTTATCTTTGCTATCGTTTTTATTACATTTAGAAGGGTGGAACAAGTTGAATTGCCTCTTTCTACAAATGTAGTGGTTTGAAGGAGTGTTAGGCATTCTTGGACAAATATAAGAATGTCTTCTGGATATGTCCTATCTGAACCATCTGTGACCCACTATCAGAGGCTAAACCAGGGAAGCTACCTTCTTGCTCTTGTGGGCATGTGACCTCTGTTCTGTGTGAATGCAAAAATCAGTGGTGTCAGGGTCAGCTACACTGGTAAACAGGGCAACCAAAACCTCAGCGAGAGAGAAATCTACTACTTCGAGGGAGAAGGCATCAAACCGAGCCATGATGGTCAACAGAGGTGGGAGAAAGAGGCATCACAGCGATAACCGCTCATGCACCAGAAGATAGGGAGATAGAATGAGAATGGCCTTGTCGCACGAGCATCTCGGCCACAGATGCGTACTCCCGGAAGTGCACCTCTTATACTTGTTATAAATTATTACAGTGAAGCCAAGTGCCGCACAACAAAATCAGATGTTCATTAATTTTTAAAGAAACGAGCATGCAACAACCTTCATCACAGTGTATCTGCAACAACAACAAACAAACCCAAAAGGAATGTCATGCTTGAAACTCAGTGTGGCGCGCTGTCCAGGCAGGCGAGAGCTCAGTCTCCAGCAGATGGCGAACTAGCTGACCTGGAGGGGGGGGAATTCCTCTCCTCCTGGGAGCATTCATTTTATACTAGAAGAAACAGGGCAATGGGTGACAGAAAAACCTCGCTATCATGAAAACGAGGGCTTTGTCACGTGACATCGATGATGCTGGAACAAAACGGATGTGCTTGGAGCAGTGAATGGCCACCCCCAAGGTAAGCTTGCTCCAGGGTCTAAAATTTACCCCCGCTGGACAATGAAGTTCTTCTCAGGTCTTTGGATTCAGTAAAACACACGTGCATAAATAAAAACCCCTTACTAAAAAAAGTACCAAATAAAACAGTAAGCACTTAATCCTCATGCGCCACCTTCCCACAATGACGATTCTATGGCCTATTAATAGTAAGACTATCCGGAGGAGAAAACTAACATCAGTCATCCATGAATCTCTCTGATCTGTGTCCAGCGAGCCTTTCTGCACCTGTTCTGGGCTGTCTTGCCAGTCCAAAGCAGTGTGGATCGCGCACAGAGAGCGTGTTAGAACTGGGCCTCTTTCATGCGGCTTCTTTGCCTGACGTGCTGCTAACTAACACCAATTTTAAAGGAACAGACTGCACGTTTAAAATCTACAGAGACCAAATGAGAACATGTTTCACTAAATGGAAGAGGAGGAACCAGCAGTCGAGAGAGAGAGAGAGAGTGGTTTTGTTTCAGTTACACAGATCGTTAAGCTGAAAGAAATCTGTGGAGTCCAGCCTTCTAATTGCCAATCTGTACATGGCTTTTTCCAGAGGAAGGGCTAAGAGGACCCACGGCGCAGCTGTAAAGCTGTAAACTGTGTGCCTCTATAATTAAGTGGAACAAGACATACGGTAAACGAGGCCTCCCTTCCGTCCCTCCATCTATAGAAGCAAAGGCACCCGACTGCTTGCAAGGGCCACGACAAGTCAGAAAGGGAACGAGGAGCCAGCAGTTCTTGTCACCAATCCCAGGCTATTAAAAATGAACATAATAATCCTTCTGTATCAGTTAGGAGGCACTGCTGCTCTCAAGACGCTGTAACATGAACAGATTTGGTCTATAATAAGAAGACTGTGTCAGTGAGACAGCGATCCTAAAGCAGCAGCAGCAGCCTAACAAGAATTGTTTTAAGTCAGAATGATACTGCGTCAGGTTTTCATTTAATACGATGGTTAAATGCTTACATTTGGCCAAACTTTCAGAAAGAAACCCTACCCTGCAAGTTTAGAAAGTGAATCACACAGTGTATTGGGTTTAAGTGAAACCAATAAAAGGGCTTCGTTTTCCAGGGCCCCACCCTGCCAGACACAGAATGGGGGAAGAGCCTTAGGAAAAGAAAGCCCCAGATACATTTTCCTATAAGAGGATATGATGTCAATTATCTGCAGTAAGAGGTAAGACAAATAACTTATCTTCATGCATTGTCTTAGGCAATTTTCACATTTTTTTTTTTGCCTACTGGCACAGTTGGGGAATTCCTGGGAAAAAAAAAAAATCAGGGCCCTTCGTGCCATATAAAATCCATGTGAAGACACAGCGTGGGTTATTGCGCATTATTCAGTGACATGCAGTTTATTTACCCCTGGCATTTAGAATATATTTCTCCTGGTCATTGTGTACCTCTGTGGAATCTGAGGTTTCTAGGAACAAAAGCAACACACCAATAGTTAGTACGGAGCACAAGCAAACACACACTTGTATCAGAGCATGCAGAAGTGCAAGAGAAAGGAAGGCTACTGCCTCTCAAAACTACATGAACATTTCTATGAGGGACTGTGTACTTTAAAATGGATTGTGAGGATGTCACAGACCTCTACGGAAAGTTTCAAAAAAAAAAAAAAAAAAAAAGGTCCATCATCACACAAGCAACGAAAAGTAATATGAAGATTTCTAAGGGGTGGTGGCCAAAAACACAGGCCATGCATCCATCAACCACTGCTAGATACTTCAGCACTGCACTGGCGTTCTCTTTTGCACACCTCCTCGTTTCCAGATCTGTGCAATGTCCGGCCCCCCTAATACCTCACAGCTGCTCCCTGACCAAATCTTGTTGCAGCCCTTAGGGAAATCTGAAGAAGTGAACAACTAGCAGAGGCTGCTGTCATTGAGGTGTCATTAACTGAGCTTAAAAAATGATTGCAAAAAAAGAGAATGCGTGGGTTTTTTTTGTTTGTTTTTTTTAATGATTCTACCTCCCTCTCTGCCAGGCAGGACACCTTTTCTCCCTGGGAATTCCTCCTCCGGTCCCAGCAGGCAGAGATGAGGTAATGAAGGTGGGAAAACCTCCCAAAACAAGAAAACTGCATTTATGCCATAAAGTGTGGTCATTAATTGTACAGCACTCTGAAACAACAATAATTTTAGACCATTTCCCAGGTGCTATAGCTCGTGCTGTTGGGTGGCCGATTTTAGTTGGACACTAGGCTACTTGCTACTCGGCTGATTTACTGCACCTCATTCAAAGTGAGATGAAGACCAGGGACCCAGCACATGGCTTCTGCTGCTTTAAGGTTTCAGTTCATTGCAATGGTTATTTTTTTAATGTTCACTGGAAGCAGTACTTTCTAGTAAAATGGTAAAGGATTTTTTGGTCTGAAGAAAAAAAATTGTGGGTTTGTTTTGTTTTTTTTAACTGGTAGCTTCCTCTTGGCTGAAGTCCAGGGCTGGGATCTGGCACCATGAGCCCTGGTTTGCAAGTACCTAGGAATATTTTCCCCCTCCACCCCCGACATACCTGGTCTGGTCATTGCAGGGATGGTCCTGGACCGGGATCCATGCACCGGGGCTCCTTCCAGACCCTGAATCCGGCCACTAGGTGCCACCCTTAAGCAATGATCACCACTCCCTCCTCCCTGCCCCAGCCCGAGTGGGGAGCGGGGCTCAAACTGGGAACCTTTTGCATGGCAGTGCCCAGCACTTGGCTATTGGGCCAGCCTAGGAAAAAACCTCTGACAATGCGTGCGCCTGGTGAACGAGCAGGGATGCTGGAAAGCTGCAGAGTGCTCAGGCAGACGCCAAGATCTACGTTATGCACAGGTGACAGACAACAGCATGCGTCGCTCAAAAAAAAAGGAAATATTGTGTTACTTGGGGGAAAAAAAAAAATAAAGGTACACATACCCTCTAGAAATGCTACAGATCCTAACAATGTTATTGCTACAATTACTCAAAACTACCTTAACAGGCAGAGAACTAATAACTGAATACGATGATACTTGCACTACATAATGATGAGATCAATTTTCAACAGGATTTACCTGGGTAAGCAGGGAATTTTCTGAATAAATCCCCCATGCTGAAAATTTTGTGGGCCCTCCCCGAAAACAATAATGGCTAAATCTAGCCACCAACCTTCATAAAGAGACTACGTTTAGCCACAGAAAACCAGGGCATTCCCAGAGGGGCAGGGGAAGGAAAAGGAAGTGCAGAGATTTTATTTTCAAATCCTCAAGCTCGCTCTCCCATGAGGACCTACCCCCCCAACCCCACCCTCACGAAAAGCAGACGCAAAGTCCACAGGTACTGCAGATCAAAGGGAACCTGTGCGCATACCTTAGCTTGAAGGTCTGCGGGTACTTTGCACCTGCCTTTCTGTGGCCCTTCAACCTAGTGGGGTGACTTAAAAAAACCAAACACTCCCCCTCTGCGTTTTTGAAATGCAAACGGTAAACCATGCAGAGTTGTCTTGCTGGGCGTCACTGCCGAAGCACAGAACCAGTTGCGGAAACCTTTTGGATTCCACGCCAGGCTGAAGATAATCAAAGTCACAGTTTACCCTGCTCTGCCGTGCACAATGAGAGGTAAAACTAGAATGGTGTCATAAAAACTGCCTGCTGGCAGAATAATTTTGCTATTCCTTTTGGGAACAAACTTTCCAATTTCACTGACCTTAAATTGTCAGACGTTTAGAGCAAATATAAATGTGGCCACTTTGAGCTGTTGAGTCAGCTGGAACTTTGTAAGACCAGCAATACACGCACATAAACATTATCTACATATGCAGACACCTTTATTGTGTATATTTCAATGGCCTTACAAAGTTCCAGCTACAGCTGCAGGCAGGAAATTACTTATGACTGAACTTATCCACTAAACAGCCAGAAAAACACAGGTAATTGTAATGTCCACTTTCTTTGTAGGAACATAGACAGACATCTTGCCAAGGACAATTTTAAAGCAATATGAGGACATTTATTTATTTAAAGCTTTTTTATACCGGTAATAGTGGTCACATCATACCGGTTTACATCAGAACTGCAGGTAGGAAATACATCAAACAGGTACTGTGGGTGGGACTACATAGAAAAAGGGAGAGAAGTAGCCCACAGTGTGCTGCATGTATCCAGTATTTAGCCATAAGTTAATTCTGGTCTAGTCCATGCAAGGAGAAAGCTTTCACCCTTCCCGGGATCATTCCACCTCTATCTCAACTCCTCCTATCTCCTCTATACACAAGCACATACACAGAGCTCAGATGCATTGTATGCTTTTTAAATTTTTTTTTATAAAGTCGTTGTCATCTGAAAAAGATTTGTCTTAAAGAAAAGACAAGCCCGAGTGACTGAATGCAGGTCTGTTGTGTTTGCTTGCCAGCTAACGAGTACTCTCAGATCAGCATGAGCACGGGTGACACTTCAAAGCCCAGCAACAACGTCCCAGCTGTGGTTTGCCAAGTGCCCCCCCCCCCACCCCAGACTGGCTGACTCACCCCGCTTCTTCCGGCTGGGTAAAGTGATGTACAGCTGGTCAGCGTTGTTCTGTAAGGCCCGGTAGAACTCCTGACAGTCTCTGTCTCCTTTCTTCTGCAGGTGCCGCAGCAGCTCCACCAGGCGGGCCTGAAGAGGGGACTTTGGATTTCGGAACTGTTAAGTGGAAAAGCAGCTATGAGAGATTTGTGAAGGCACCAAAAGCGAGAACCGTGGCGTGTTACGGAGAAATCTGTGTGACGCACTGTGAGCCAAAGCAAGAGAACAGGGAGTAACAAGTGTCTCACGGCACTGAGCTCCCAGGAATACAAAGCAGCAGTTTGGAAGATCAGCATTTTACAAATTATGAAAGAATGAGGTTAGTGATTGACTGAGCTGCTTGCTACCTTCCCACTCTAGACCAATATGACAAAAGATAACTAAGACACATTTAGGGTGGGTTTTTTTGTTGTTTTTTTTTAATCTTCTACAAATGTACGAGTCATTCTCTTTCACATTCGTGTTTTACAGTAGCAGCCTTGCCCGTGGAAGCAGGGATCTCTTGGTGGTGGTTGGGGCAGGTGCAAGAGACTGCCCTGCAGCTCTTTAACACTGACAGACATTCAGTGACCAATCCAGGAATATAAGAAGTGCCATATACTGGGTCACAGCAAGGTCCATCCAGCCCAGCATCCTGTCTCCCGACACTGGCCAGTCCAGGTTGCAGGTGCCTGGCAGATCCCACAAAGAAGATCTGATTCCCATTACTCACGCCCAAGGACAGCAAAAGCTTTCTTTAGTCGACCTGGCTAGTAACGTGTTATGTACTTTTCCTCCAGGAACCTGTCCAAATCTCTTTTAAAGCCCGTTATGCCAGCTGCCTCAGTCACGTCCTATAGCTCAATAGTGCGCTGAGAATGCTGGTGGGGGTTTACAGGCTGCATGGCCCTTTAAGACGATGGCAGCCCTGGGCGAAGCAGGCCACCATCGCACGTTTTTGTCCCTTTTCCCTGCAATATTTTTTCTCATTGTATTTCAGTATTTTTCTTTGAGAAAATATATTACGTGGAAGCCGCTGCAATGTTTTCCCTAGGAGGGGACAAATATCATGGGAATGCGCCCCCTCCCCCCCCCAAGATAAAATAATCACTGCATAGTAAATGACCCCTTTAAATTGTAAGCCTTATGGGGAAGGGCCTGAATTTGCAACTCGCCTAGAGCTTGGATCTGGAAAAACAAATAATTAAATCCAAAGAACGGATTACAAATTGTGTTAATGTTTAGGCTACAAGAAAGGGCCCTTGCAGTATTTCAACAGCAGTTGCCAAGCATGAGTGTTAAGACATTAAAGCAAAAAAGGCCCAAAACTTCTTGTGCAGGTTACAATCGCATGAGGTCTGCACACAGCCGGTGTTACTCATTCGCTCTCACAGAATGGAAGCAATGTTTAAAGATGCCCAGCTCCTCTCCTTGTTAGCACCGTTTGGCTAACAAGAAGGGAGAAAACATATTTTATTCCCATTACCCCAAAGCACAAGTGCTTTGTACATCAGCACGCTGCAGGAACTCTACTGATGGGAAAACCAATGGCGAAGGTCTGTCTGGGATAACATGTCTGCAAGGGTGACCCAAAAGCCTTCCGTGTACAACAAACCACTTTTTGTCAGTGCGGCTCGTCTGAAAACGTTCCACGTTGAAGTGCTCCCATGCCGATAAAGCAATGTACTTGCATGCTACCATCACTCCATTAAAGAAAAAAAAAAAAAAGGTCTGATTTTCTATTTCAGGGGTAGCATGCGGTCAGGGACCCTGATCTCTTCTGGAAAGCACTCCGCCCAACTGCTGGATGTTTGAAGGCGTTTGATAAAGTCCCTCACGGGAAAAGTGATACGTTATGGGATAGGAGGAGATGTCTTACTGTGGATTGGTAACTGGGAGGAACTGCAGGAACTAGGATTTGAATGGCAGATGAAATTTACTGTGGACAAGTGCAATAATCCCAACTACAGGAATGCAATGCTGGGCTCCATATTAGCATTAACCATCCAGGAAAAGAGCTTTGGATTCATTGCAGAGAATAAGTTAAAATCCTCAGCTCAGTGTGTTGCAGCAGTTGAAACAGCAAACAGAGTATTGGGAATTATTTGAAAGGCAATGGAGAATAAACCAGACATCATAATAGCTCTGGATAGATCTATGGTGCAACTGCACCTTGAAAAAAATGGGTATAGTTCTGGTCACCTCATCTCAAGAAAGATATAGCAGAATTAGAAAAGATAGAGAGAAGGGCAACAGAAATGATAAAGGGGATGAAACAGATCCCTTTTGAAAAAAGGCTAAACAGGTTAGGGCTCTTCAGCTTGTAGAAGAGACGGCTGAGTGGGAATATGATGGGTCTATAAAATCATGAGTGGAGTGAATTTAAGACTGGAGGCAAGACTGGCTGATAACAGGTCCTATCTTGGAGCACTGCAATCTGTTTCCTCTTTCCCTCTCGTACTGACCTATCAGTGCAGAAGGAAACAGGAAGCTGATGTAGGGTGTCACAAGCCAGAGCCAACTACTGCTGGGACTGACAGTGGTCCAGAACCCTAGCTTTCTGCATCCGAGATTCTATTAGTGGGTGGCACCAGGGCCGGTGCAAGGGGATTAGGTGCCATAGGTACCTTCTGCCTTCCCGGTCACACCGACACCCCCCGCCCCGTGTCGCAACCCTGACTCCTATCTCCAGGGGCAGGGACCACATGCCGCCGCTCCCCCACCCCCTGCGCCGCCCCTCCCAAATTTAAATAAAATATCCCTCCACCCTCCCGACCCCTCCAAGACTCACGAAACCCCTGGTGGTCCAGCAGGGGGCCCGAGAGTGATCTGCCGCTCCCAGGCCGTCGGCTGCCACTAACCAAAATGACGCCGGTGGCCTTTAGCCCTTAACATCTGACAGGGGTTACCGGTACCATTGGCCAGCCCGTCACATGCTAGGGGCAATGGACGGCCCGCGCCAGCCAATGGCACTAGTAGCCCCTGTCACATGCTAAGGGCTAAAGGCCACCGGCACCATTTTGATAAGTGGCAGCCAAGGACCCAGGAGTGGCAGATCGCTCCTGGGGCCCCCCGCTGGACCACCAGGGGTTTTTATGAGTTTTTGGGGTGGGGGGAGGTTAGGCAGGATGAGGCGGGGGGCTGGGCAGAATTTTGAAGGGGCACTTTTTTACTGCTTCAAAATTCTGCCGCCTGAAGCAGCCGCCTCGCCCTGCCTCATTGCCTTGCAAGCGACGGTGGCACCCCCTAATGATCAACACCCTAGGCCCAGGCCTAGCTCACCTAGTGCTTCCGTGGCCCTGGGTGGCACATTACTGATCTATAAACGACCTTCAATTGTCTCTGTATGTCAGATATCTACCTTTAACCAACAGCCAGTCAATCTGACATAAAAACATTCATTACCATTTAAACAAAGTAAAACATCTGAAGCAAATAGTATTGTTATGTGGTTTTATTTACAGTTCCATTTTGTCCTGCCTTCTTCTGGTTGTGCAAGAAAGTTTGTATTGTCTTAAGTAAATAAAAGCCAGCTCCTGCCCTCAAGCTTGGTAAGGTCACGTCTTGCTGGAATTTAGTCCTCCAGTACCTGTACAGTGAAAAGCAGAGCCCACAAAGGCTGGCGCAGCACCATAAGACTCCATACCTTCTCTGCCTCTTTGTTCGTGAGGATTTGGGGATACACTCTATTCAGCTGCAGTGTGATTTTATCCACCAGCTGCTCACTTAGACGGCCATCGCTGGTGAGAAACGGGGCATCTTGGACTAGACGATCATAGTAAGGCTGGTCTGAAAAAGAAAAAGAAAAGTTTTACCTTGGTGCTGAATGTGAAGTCACTGTGATGGCTCCACCGGGTTTACAGACCCTACCTGTCCACTCTGCAATGAAATTAAATCCAGTGGACTGCAGCTTTTATTCCATGCAAAATATTTTCTGAAAAAGTTTACAGAGTTTTACAGTTGTACACCTGGCACCAGGTCCTACCCAGGAACCAAAAATACTTTGCATTTGTTTCATGCCAAAAGCTCTTTACAAGAGACAGTGATGTTTATCAGTAACCATGATAAGCAGCATGAGAATAAGAAACATGAAAATCATGGTTTGAAAAGAAAGCTACTACATTCTATCCCAGACTCTTTCTAAATGTATACACACAATTCCTCCTGACAGTCAATTCACAGCAGCACTATAGATGATGGCAGAAAACAAGCAATCTGCCCACATATTCCTACCCAGATTGCTAAGGATATATCTCAGCTGCCAGCCACAGAGTTTCACCAATTGGAAGATGTCTGAAATTCGCAGGTGTGTTTGATTTCAATACCATACACTTTTACCAAATTTCAGCCTAATCCCCACCCATGAAAATGGCCTCCCTATAGGTGCAGAAGGATGGGAAGACAGATGAACTGTATTTCTGGGACAGAAAGGAAGTATCTGTACTATACGAAGAAACAGAGGACCTCTGGTAAAGGACACTCTGCCAGTCTAGTTAAATATGACCAAATATTTTTTTATTTGGTTTCATTTATATAATATAGAAAGTGGGACAAATAAAGCATGTGCACTAAACCCAAGCTATGAATAGTGCAGAAAAAGGTGAAATTTAAACTTCTGTTAATTTTCCTTCCTTTAGTCCTGCCAGACTAGTCCAGACAAGTGGTTATGTCCTCCTCTTGCCAGCAGATGGAGACAGAGAAAAAAGGCTCAGAGCTAACTTCACTACCCCTATATAGGTCTGATGCTGCCTTCAGCTCTTCACTATCCTATGTCAAAGCTAAGACAACTGAAGGCAATTGTTTGTTTTAGTTTCCAAATCTCCACCACAGCCAAAACAAAACTTCACAGTTATTAACCCCAGAATAAGAATCCCTACCACCCAAGTCACAATTAGGCAACACCATACTTGCTGTTAGATTTCTCAACCTGAGAGCCCTAGATTTCCAGGGCTTCCTTGGGTGGATTCTGGACTTGTCTGGCAGGACTAAAAGAAAAAAAAATTAATAATTATGTTTAAATTTCACCTTCTTTATCATCCATGCCAGATGTCCAGACAAGTGGGCATACCAAAGCTCCATTCAGACTAGACTGAAAGATGTCACAATAACTCTCAGGACTCCTGCATGCAAGGCATAGCCTCTCCCAGCTTGCAGACCCACATCAAGGTGCTTAAAGCAGGGATGGAATGGAGGCTGCCCTAAAAATTATATTCTTAAAAGATATATTCTGACTCCTGCGCTGATAATGAGCAGGGTCAGTGGCCCTATGAGCCCTACAGACTCTTGCTGGAGCAGGTAAAGTGCTTCTTTCCTTGAACACTCCTGAAATAGAAACCACTGTACTTTAACAAACATCTCAATGTTGCCCTACAACAGTGGCTACCAGTGTCCCAACCTATATCACATGACTTTCTCACCATCAGAAGTAAGGAAAGCCTGATTCTGATAGAAATGCAACATTATGCTCCAAAAAAAAATTAAAAAGCAGTATATTGGGCACAAATACCCTTTCTTTTAAAATCATCAAAGAAAATGACTTCAATAGTAAGACTCAAAGAGATTCTACTCTATGACGGCTGAGAAGAAGGGATGCCAAATCCCTTCAAAATTAAGCTCACCTCCAAGATGAGAAGAGCTCTCACAGCGGAGGACTTATAGCCTTGAATCCTAGGAAGAAAGTATCTAATCTGAGAGGGTAGCAAAACTTCTGTGACTGTCTCTTGAAGCAAGCCAGAGCCAGTCTCTGCCCTCTGCAAGATTTGCGAGTTATGCCTTCATCCCAATTTCCTCTGGAAATAAGTCAAGATTGAAGAAATGGATCCCTCAAAGGGAAATAAATATTTGTCTCTTTCTGTAAACTGACCTTGCAGAGGCTGCAAACTGTTAAGTCAGGTTCGCTACATGGTTCTCTTTTGTTCTACCAAAGGCTATAACCTCTGACATTAATTATCCTCACTTATGTAGCCTGGTCCTCTTAACAGCCAAGGTTGTAAAAGAGAATGGAAAGGATCTTCTAGGGAAGAATCCTATCACTAGGGAAAAGGTGAATGTACACCCCTGCTTGCACCTTCAGAACTCAGTCCAGGCAATATCCAGGCTTCTAGCAGAAACACACACTAAAGATTGTATGCAGTCTAAGATAGGAGAGTTATAGTGTATAGCAATAAATGATTAGATTGACATAATTGGCATCACAGAGACCTGGTGGAAGGACAGTGCTATATCAGGGTACAAACTATATCACAATGATAGCGAGGATTAATTTGGTGGGGGTGTGGCACTTTATGTCTGGGAGAGTATAGAGTCCAACAGGATAAAGATCATACAAGAGACTAAATGTTCAGTAGAATCTATATGAGTAGAAATCAGCTGCAGCTGCAAAGGTTAAAAGTTTAGAGCGTAAAAACATTGAGTTAATTCAAACCCCAATCAAACTTAAAAATAATAAAACAGTAGAACTAGCCGAGAAAGCTAGAAACCTAGGTGTAATGACCGACACGGAACTCAGCCTGAAACAACACATATCACTGAAGGTTAAAGAAGGTTATGCCAAACTTATGGTCCTCAGAAGACTGAAACCCTTACTAACCCAAACACACTTTCGAATAGTCCTACAGGCACTTATATTCGCCAGCACAGATTACTGCAACACACTGTTTCTTGGACTACTGTATTCAACCATAAGACCACTCCAAATCCTACAACACTCTGCCGCCAGAGTACTCACCGGTAAAAATAAAAGAGATCACATCACTCAAACATTTGCCGAACTTCACTGGCTGCCAATAGAACAAAGGGTTCAATATAAAACACTCTGCACAATCCACAAACTAATTAATGAAGAAAGAGCAGATTGGTTAAACACAGCACTACGCTTACATGTACCCCAGAGAAATCTTAGTTCAGCCAATAAAGCCCTTCTAACCATCCCTTCAATAAGAACGCCAGACTTTAGGGAGCGAGCCCTATCCCTAGCAGGACCAATTCTGTGGAACACAATACCCCTAGAAACTAGATTACAGAGAGACTTAAAACTCTTCAAAAAAAAAGTTTAAAAACCTGGCTTTTCAAAAAAGCTTTTTACAGTGAAAATGGAGAATAAGAAATAACAGGCAACGGAACATCAGCACAGAGACACACAAATGTGTACTTGCATATTTTATTATTGTTTCCTCACACGCTAACTCTAATGATAGATAGAGACAGTTTAAAGTATTATACGTATATGATTACCCTATTAATCATACATATGGATAAGATCCATGTCACATTTCATATAGATTGTATTATTGAAACAAGTAACCGAAACTACAATGGCACTTTGTAAGATAACATTTCCCAAGCTGAACATTTAAGATATGTGCCTCTCTGTAAACCGCTGTGATGGTGTACGACCGAACGACAGTATAGAAAACATTTTAAATAAAATAAAAGTATTCAACAGGCATGGATATTGATTAAAAACACAATCCTAGACACACAGTCCAGATGTATTCAATGCATTAAGAAAAGGTGGAAGGAAGGCAAAATGATTACCGGCATGGTTAAAACGTGAGGTGAAAGAGGCTATTTTAGCCAAAAAAACATCCTTCAAAAATTAGAAGAAGGATCCATCTGAAGAAAATAGGAAAAAGCATAAGCATTGTCAAGTTAAGTGTAAAATATTGATAAGACAGGCGAAGAGGCAATTTGAAATGAAGTTGGCCTTAGAGGCTAAAACTCATAATAAAAACTTTTTAAAATATATCCAAAGCAAGAAACATGTGAGGGAATCGGTTGGACCGTTAGATGACAGAGGGGTTAAAGGGGCTCTTAGGGAAGATAAGGCCATTGCAGAAAGACCAAATTAATTCTTTACTTCTGTGTTTACTAGTGAGGATGTTGGGGAGATACCAGTTCCAGAGATGGTTTTCAAGGATGATGAGTCAGATAAACTGAACCAAATCACTGTGAACCTGTAAGATGTAATAGGCCAGATTGACAAACTAAAGAGTAGCAAATCACCTGGACTGGATGTTATGCATCCTAGGATTCTGAAGGAACTAAAAAATGAAATTTCAGATCTATAAGTAACCTATCATTAAAATCATCCATTTTACCTGAAGACTGGAGGGTGACAATTGTAACCCCAATATTTAAAAAGGGCTCCAGGGGCGATCCAGGAAACCAGTGAGCCTGACTCCAGTGCTGGGAAAAATAGTGGAAACTATTTTAAAGATCAAAACTTTAGAGCATATAGAAAGACATGGTTTAATGGAACATAGTCAACATGGATTTACCCAAGGGAAGTCTTGCCTAACAAATCTGCTTCACTTTTTTGAAAGGGTTAATAAACATGTGGATAAAGGCGAACCGGTTGATGTAGTGTATTTGGATTTTCAGAAGACGTTTGACAGAGTCCCTCTTGAGAGGCTTCTAAGAAAACTAAAAAGTCATGGGATAGGAGGCGATGTCCTTTTGTGGATTACAAACTGGTTAAAAGACAGGAAACAGAAAGTAGAGTTAAATGGTCAATCTTCTCAGTGGAAAAGGGTAAACAGTAGAGTGCCTCAGGGATCTGTACTTGGACCGGCGCTTTTCAATATATTTATAAATGATCTGGAAAGGAATACGACAAGGTTATCAAATTTGCAGATGATACAAAATTATTTAGAGTAGTTAAATCACAAGCGGATTGTGATACATTGCAGGAGGACCTTGTGAGACTGGAAGATTGGGCATCCAAATGGCAGATGAAATTTAGTGGGGACAAGTACAAGTCTTGCATATAGGGAAAAATAACCCTTGCTATAGTTACACGATGTTAGTCCCATATTAGGAGCTACCACCCAAGAAAAAGATTTAGGCATTATAGTGGATAATACTTTGAAACTGTCAGTTCAGTGTGCTGCAGCAGTCAAAAAAGCAAACAGAATGTTAAGAATTATTAGGAAGGGAATGGTTAACAAAATGGAAAATGTCATAATGCCTCTGTATTGCTCCATGGTGAGACCGCACCTTGAATACTGTGTACAATTCTGGTTGCCGCATCTCAAAAAAGATATAGTTGCGATGGAGAAGGTACAGAGAAGGGCGACGAAAATGATAAAGGGGATGGACCAGCTCCCCTGTGAGGAAAGGCTGAAGAGGTTAGGGCTTTTCAGCTTGGAGAAAGGACGACCGAGGGGGGATATGAGAGAAGAATTTAAAATAATGAGAGGTCTTGAACGAGTAGATGTGAATCGGTTAGTTACACTTTCGGATAATAGAAGGACTAGGGAGCACTCCATGAAGTTGGTAAGTAGCAAATTTAAGACTAATTGAAGAAAATTCTTTTTCACTCAATGCACAATTAAGCTCTGGAATTTGTTGCCAGAGGATGTGGTTAATGCAGTTAGTGTAGCTGGGTTTAGAAAAGGTTTGGATAAATTCTTGGAGAAGTCCATTAACTGCTATTAATCAAGTTGACCTAGGGAATGGCCTCTGCTATTACTGGCATCAGTAGCATGGGATCTTCTTAGTGTTCGGGTACTTGCCATGTTCTTGTGGCCTGGTTTGGTCACTGTTGGAAACAGGATGCTGAACTTGATGGACCCTTGGTCTGACCCAGCATGGCAATTTCTTATGTTCTTATGGTCAAGGTTCTACCAGGATAACTGAGCCCCGCTCCTGCTTTCAGCTGAAGAACATGGTCATCTGGGAGCTTCACCTGGTTGATCTGAAATCCACTGATCCTAGTAAATGCCATTTCTGCTGGTCCTTAAGTTTCAGAGTCTCAAAAGCATCAGCTGAAAACATGTCTTTATGTTGACAGTGAGCTGCTGCTAGGTCCTGCTGGAGAACTCCATCCTGGAACAAATCTGACTCACTTATCAGGGTACCTGAGGACTACTAGTTCCTTAGTTTTTTCACATCAGGTAATGGCATTACATTAACCACTACCACTTGGGCTACCTTATGAGCTAGAAGCCACAATTTCAGAAAAGCTAGAAGGCTGGCTCTGGCCCCTGGCCTAGATCTGGGTCTGTTGGTTCTCCACTAGGACTCCTGTCCCTGCATCAATTGCCCCAGATCTTAACTTCCCTTCTCAATCTATAAGGCTCACACCTACAGCGCAAAAGAACCATGAAGGAGACTTGAGATCCATTCCCTGCAGGAGGCAACTGAAAAAATCACCTGCTCAAGCTCCTCAGAACCTCCCTAGAGAAACTGAATTAGCATTGTGACAGTAGGATAGTACATATCTCCAAGACAAGAGTGAATTCAGTGAAATGCACATGGGTCTGTACCTAAGGTACTACACATTCAGATCTACTGCCCTGGAGCCTAGGACCAGCACAACCAACCATGCTCAAGGCAGATTTGGAAATAGGAGACTTAGACACTAGGCCTTGAGCCCATGATATCCAAGACCATAAGGTCACTTTCCGCATCTACATAATCCTGGGCTTTCCTGCTCCACCTTGGCCTTGAATATCAGTCAATCAAAATTCCCTCTGTGAACAGGGAGAACTTTACTACTCCTTGACTGGTAGGTATCTGAATTTCTGATCAGCATAGCCTTACAGCTGCCAGTGAGGGAGCCAGGATAATGCATAAAGAGAAATATCTGGTAGTAAACCCCTGGAGGGGATAAGAAGGAATGCCCCTGTGATAACCACCTAAGACAAGATCTGTTATTTTCCATGGGGTCCCGCAGGAATAGGAGAACACACTGCCTCCACTGGAGACCTCTTTTCAAGGAAGAGATGGAGCCCTAAAACCTGTGACTGACTAAACCAACCTAATGCCATTACCCCTGAGGCCTACACCGAAGGGACCACACCATGCAGAGGACTCCCAAGTATTGCCATGAAGAACCATACCCAGAACACAGCAGTCTACAACAAGGAGGGAACTGCCCCAGTCAAACTCACTGTCCTGGAATACTTTCCCAAAGCAGAGAGAAAGCTGGCTGAGCAGATTGCAGGTACCATATGAAATGGCCCCCATCCAAGATTGGTATTGGTAGGAGGGGGAGGGAGAGAGGAGGAGGAGCTTCTGATATACACCCCCTAGCTGACCTCTGGTCCCTAAACCTCCAGGACCACTCCAAAAGATAGTCCTCTTAAGACAGGATAAAACGGTACAGAAGGCCGAGATTGGCATGGCTGTGGGTTGCTCCCAAGCAGCACAGCCATAAAGTCTGAGGACCTATCTTGAACCAGCCCTAACCAGGCCAGATTTGGGGGGGTGGCTGACCAAAAGGAGCTCCCAGCATAACTTACCTCCATCATGCAAAGCTCACCAGCTGTGAATTTGTCCAGGGGCTGTTAGTACCACTGTAGGAAGGTTCAAGATCTCCCCCCCCCCCCCCCCCCTGCATATCGTTACTTAAGAGAAAGGTCACCATGACCTCCTCTGGAGGGATGTCGCACGCAACACAAGACTTCATTCTTGAAGCCATTGCGCACAGTAACCTGGGGAGAGAGACTATAGAAAACGTGCTTGAGGAGAAATCCAGTGGTGCTGCCCAAGCAGAACCACCATAGGATTTTTTTTTTTTTAAACATGTGCAGTCATCTTCAGAACCACAAGCTTAATTTGGTCTTTACAGCCCCTCTGCGAACCTCATTTGTTCAGAGGTGAAGAGAGCCAGTCCTATAGTCTGTTCCCTCCATCACTCTATTAGAGAGAGGGGAAGAGAGGAACTCCCAACATGCCTGGAGGTCGCCTGCTGAAATAATAATTCCAGAGCGAACTGGAGCTGTCAGACTCTGCCATACCTGATAGTAAATCTGTTACCCCCATGGAACTTCTCTGTTCGACTATTAGGGGGAAGAGAGAGGTAAAGAGCCTGGCGTGCTTGACTAATTTATATTAATTATCTACTTTTTGGCTCAAAACAGCAGTGAAATGGCTGCTAATCCTGCCAAAATGGGCACGCTGACCATGTGCACCACGGCGCTGTCTTCCATTACAGGGGCCCTCGCAAGTCAGGAAGAAAGCGCCAGTTGACATGCTGAGCTGCCTTGACTTGCCCGCGGTGCCTCACTTCCCTTTATCCCCTCCACCAGAGAAACCAGAAGCCGGCAGGGGGAAGGAGAGGGGACAGTCATTACCTCCAGACTCCCTGACCAAATCTAGTGCAGCACCAGATCAGGAGGCAGCCCGGGGAAGAGACTGTGCTGCAAGCTTCTTTTCGATTTTTAGGATCCCGCTCTGCTAGAGAAATCAGCCCAAAGACTGGTGCCCTAGGAACCCTATCAGTAACTCCTGCCGCCGGACTCACCAAGGGATAAAAGTCACTAGGGCCCACCCGGTGCTTGACTCATTGGTGTAGGAACTCGGACCCTCAAAGAATCAATTCCCAAGGGAAAAGGGAAAATCAGTCCAACAGGACCATCGCCAGGAGCACCCCAGGACTTGGTCCACACTCCACCAGGAACCTGGGCCTAAAGTCTTCCAGGAGTGGTCCTACTTGTAGCTGCACCACCAGGCCACACATCTGCACCATCTGCTGGAAACAGAGAAATACTGAAGAGCTGAAGGCAGCAGACCTGAAGTCAGTGCTGAGCTTTTTTTTCTCTGTCTCCATCTGCTGGCAAGAGGGGGATATAACCACTTGTCTGGCAATAAGGAAGGGAGTACTGCAGATTGTCCTTCCATACACAGACATGGTCAGAGGCACTAACAGGAATTCAGCTCTGGTAATCTGGCCTCACCAAAAAAATCACAGTCTCTGGTTCAGCTTTTGGTCCTAGGAATTAGGCATGTGCAAAAAGGTAATACCAGAGATGGTGCATGAATGGATTTCCGTGTTGAAGAAAACCCCATCGTTGGTCTTCGCGATGCACCCAGAGAATGCATATGATATTGCTTGCATCAACCATAAACTAAAATATGGCACAAAGTGAACACCAGCTTTCTGGAAGAGAGGATTTATCACATACAGCAGCTGGGTAAAGAGAAATGAACGGTGTTAACATCCATGGAGACTCTACAGCAAAGGTCTCACCACACTGGGACGCTAGCGATTGCTTGCACTGGTCGGTCAATCTGTAAACCAGTGTTTCCCAAGCCCCTCTCCTGGAGGCCCGCCTATCCAATTGGGTTTTCAGGACTGCCACAATGAATATATATGAGATAGATTTGCATACTCTAGGTCTTCATTGTATTTACCTCCATCTCATGCATATTCATTATGGATAGCCTGAAAACCCAAGTGGTTAGGTGGGTCTCCAGGAGAGGGTTGGGAGCCACTGCTGCAAACTATAGCAGTGGCACAGGCACAGTCAGGGCATGCTGCTCAGCGTTCCAGCCTTTGCAGACAGGAACGGCAGCGAGAGCTGGAAATCACCTGCTCCTGCCAGAACATTATTTTAGCTTCTCACTCAGACCAGCAGTCTGAACACATCCTTCTCACTGGAAAAAAAAACCACACCAAACATAACACTTGCATGAATAGAAACAAAGATATACAAGAAAACAGCCCTCTCGCTTTCCATATTTGCTTACAGACACAGTGATAACTGCTGCCAGTAGGCTCTTTAATTTAGGGGAAACTGGGCCATGTTTACATTGCAGGGCTATGCTGTAAAAACTGTTTGTGCTCAAGGTTAATTCAGTGTCTAAACTGCTATAAATGAAATCACCAGAAATGCAGAGGTCATTAATCAAAGGGCATTCAGTGCTATTTAGCCAGATAAGCAGGACTTATATGCGCGCATGTAACCGTACAAGTTCCTTATGCAGCTAAAAAGGCAGCCGCATAAAAAGTCGGAGTGGAGTGGGCGGAATGGGGTGAGGTGGCTGGCCATACAACTTGTGCAGCTAACTGCTGGTATTCAGACTTAGCCACGCAAGTTGTACAGCTAAGCTAGACATGCCATTGAGCAGGTCTAAACTTAGCCGGTTACACTTACACAGCTAAGCGCTCAGTAATACGCATATATTCAGCGACACAGCCGTGAATATACATAATATACATACATAATATACATAATATACATCATAACTTAGCCAGCTAAGTTACTTAACCGGACCATTTTGAATATCAGGCCTGTAACTTTAAGCCATCTATAGAGAAATTAGCTTTCAAACTGTGAAAAGTGTTTATACTGGACACAACCGTACAGTAACAAGTTTCAAAGTTTAAATCTGTGCCAATTCAACCATCTCTCCTGGTGTTTTTAATCTTGGAAACGTTCTGCATGTCTGCAGTGCACGACTATAACCGTTGAGTATTTTTTTAAACACAATATTAAGAGCTGAAAACCCACAGCAATTACAAGAATGCATGTCAAATGCAAAGCCATGATTCACTCAAGCTGCAGGGCAGGACATTCAGCAGACTAAGCGGGACTCACGGATACCTACTGTCATATTTTGTTTCTGTCTTAAAAGAAAACTGCATCCTCTGAGTCACATTTGAAAAGTACGAGCAGCAAGCTCAGTGACAAATGTCTCTGATATATCATCCTTTTTATGTCTTTAAGCTGCTGCAGAGGTAACGGTCAAGCAGATTGGTCCAATAAAAAGGTATCGTCAACAATCTAGTACATTTACTTATTTGGATGGGTTTCACACTTTCCCGCTGGCTGTCTGAGGCAAGGTACATTTGTGACTAGCTTTCCAGAGGGATGGCCCCTTCATCAGGTCAGGACAGACTCGACCACTGGTGTGCACCTGCCTCCAAGCAGAGCATTACTACGTAGGGTTGCCAGCTTTTCTATGGAGCAGGAACGTATAGCTGGGGGTATAGCCACCCCTCCCCCTTTTTTTCCTTTTTTTAAATCGAGCGTAGATTTTTTTCTTAGGCAGATTCTTCCTGCCTGTCTTTGGGGCTCGGTTCGACTCTCCTCTACCTCTGAGACTCCCCAGGAGGACAGCGGGAAGTAGCAGCAAGTGCGGTACAGCTGTGGGAGAGGCAGAGGAGGAGGAGGAGGAGGAGGAGAGTCAACGGAGCCCCGAAAACAGGCAAGTGATTGGAGCGCTGCCAGGCTGCCCCCACTGATTGGCCCCTGGCCTTGCCTGACCGGGTTTTACAGTGCCCGGTTACCCTTGTAACCAACCGGACATTGTACAACAGGCTGCAAAACCGGGCTGTCCGGTCCAAAACCGGGCAGCTGGTCACCCTATCACCATGCGGCATCCATCCAGGGCTCCCTGGAGCAGTCTGCAGAGCGATGGGCTCCCTCCTGTTTCCATCCCTTCCGATTTCACCCTGCGCTTAAACTCAGTTTTGTTTTGTTTTTCCTGTGGATCTGTGCAGAAGCAGTGACACACTCCTTCCTGCCCTTCCACTAGGTCTTGGGATCACACCTTGTGTAAGCGGGAGCAACCCCCTAGAGCAGGAGGTGGGCAAACCCCAGCCCAGGGGCATCCTTCTTCCAGACCTCGGTGTCGTCACGTCCATTGGACCACGGGGGAGAAAATGACATCCGCAGACATGTCGTCTACTCCTCTCCCAACCGTGAGCCACCAATTTGTTTCCCCACCCCCTGCCCTAGACCTTCTTTGCCGGGGTTTGCCCCTTCCCCGTTGTGGTCCCCCTTATGATACAGAGGGCCAAGCTTGTTTAATGTAAAGCAAACAGATGATCTCCTCCTTTTACTTTACAACTCTTAACAGCTTTGAAAACCACCACTGTGGGGCAGTCTGTCATGTACATGGGGAGTTTTTTGGGAGGGGGTGGGGGGAGAGGGACTCTCCTCCTCCTTTCAGATCAGTTGGGACCAGGCCGAGATCCTGGCACCGTGAGCCTTCACACAGCCCAGCAGGCTTTAATCCGTGTTCCCCTATTTTCCTGCAGCCTTTGAGTTTCTCCCCAGTGCTGTGGGAGAAACATTACCTGATGGGCCGTTTCCCTGGGTTCCCACAGTTCTGCAGCCACAAGAGAAGCCGCGTGATCAGCCTGATGCCGCGTGATTTACAATCCTGCTCCTTAGACAACATTCTGGAAGCTTTCCCGCCTCTCAATTCAATCTTCTGAAGAAAGCCACAGGATGCCTGCCTTGAGTCTCAGCTATCTCTCTGCTTCTGCTCCAGCCGCTCCCCTTGTAAGCAGCAGGAGAGGGGTGAAGTTCGAGTGGGCAGATAAAAGCAGTCAGAATGTTTGATCCCCCACAGTTCTCTAAATCAATCCAAAAAGGATTTTCTTTTTAAATTCCTGGATGGAGTGGAATGATGTCCCTTTAGAACAGTGTTTCCCATCAGTGAGCTATGGCAAACTGGAGTGCCTTCAAAACCCGATCAGGAGTGCCATGGAAGAGTCACAGCCTGATGCTCAGAACCAGGCCAGCACCTGAGTTCTCATCTTAGCACCTCGCAGCACGAGATGCCAGTGGTGGCTCTTAAACCTGTAGGAACTCCCTTCTGAGAGGCGCCAGGCCGTAGGGTGGCACCAAGGGGGCAGGGGGATCCCATCCTGCCGAAAGAAGGAAAGGTTCTACAGACGCGAAGGGCACCTATGCCCCCCCCCCCCAACAGCAGAAGAGGAGGAGGTCTGCAGCCACCGGGAGCACCTGTCCCACATGGCAGCAGAGGTAGTGGAGGCCTGCGGCCACCTGGGGAGTCCACCCTGCCCAGAGGCAGAAGAGAAGGTGCCTGCCGAGGGCACCTATCTCTCCCAGCGGCAGAAGAGGAGGAAGCCTATGGGCACCGGGGTCACCTATTCCACCCGATGGCAGAAGTGAAGGAGGCCGGCGACCCGCCGAGTGAGTCCATCTCGTCCAGCGACCGCCGAGTGAGTCCATCCCGTCCAGCGACAGAATAGGAAGAGGCCCGTAGCTGCCGGGGGAGTCCATCCCGTCCAGCGATAGAATAGGAAGAGGCCCGTGGCTGCCGGGGGAGTCCATCCCGTCCAGCGACAGAATAGGAAGAGGCCCGTGGCTGCTGAGTGAGTCCATCCCGTCCAGCGACAGAATAGGAAGAGGCCCGTGGCTGCTGGGGGAGTCCATCCCGTCCAGCGATAGAATAGGAAGAGGCCCGTGGCTGCCGGGGGAGTCCATCCCGTCCAGCGACAGAATAGTAAGAGGCCCGTGGCTGCTGAGTGAGTCCATCCCGTCCAGCGACAGAATAGGAAGAGGCCCGTGGCTGCCGGGGGAGTCCATCCCGTCCAGCGACAGAATAGGAAGAGGCCCGTGGCTGCCGGGGAAGTCCATCCCGTCTAGCGACAGTATAGGAAGAGGCCCGTGGCTGCCGGGGGAGTCCATCCCATCCAGCGACAGAATAGGAAGAGGCCCGTGGCTGCCGGGGGAGTCCATCCCGTCCAGCGATAGAATAGGAAGAGGGCCGTGGCTGCTGGGGGAGTCCATCCCGTCCAGCGATAGAATAGGAAGAGGCCCGTGGCTGCCGGGGGAGTCCATCCCGTCCAGCGACAGAATAGGAAGAGGCCCGTGGCTGCCGGGGAAGTCCATCCCGTCTAGCGACAGAATAGGAAGAGGCCCGTGGCTGCCGGGGGAGTCCATCCCATCCAGTGACAGAATAGGAAGAGGCCCGTGGCTGCCGGGGGAGTCCATCCCGTCCAGCGACAGAATAGGAAGAGGCCCGTGGCTGCCGGGGGAGTCCATCCTGTCCCGTGGCAGAGGTGAAGGAGACCCGCAACATAACTGAAGGAGAGGGACTGGAGCTGGAGCCAGATCCTGTGCATTTGTGTTTGTGTGGAGGAGAGGGAGTGGAGCCAGTGTGTACGTATGAAGGAGAGGGAGTTGAGCCGGCACCTTGTGTGTGTGATTGGAGGAAAGGGGGTGGAGCCATCATGTGTGTGTGTGTGTGTGTGTGTGTAAAGGAGGGGGATTGGAGCCAGCATGTGTGTGTGTGTATGGAGGAGAGGGAATGGAGCGTGTGTGTGTGGAAGAGAGGGAGAGAGCCAGTGTGCGTGGGCCCAAGAGCCAGTGTATGTGTCAGCCTGAGAGAGAGGGAGCCAGCCAGCTTTTGTGTGTCTGTAAGCATGTGTGAGTTTTGAAAGTGTGTTTATGTGTGTCAGTATGAGGATGAATGTGTGTGTATATATGAGGTAGGTTAAAGTGTGTGCACCTCCCGTCCCCTCCCACCACTCCATAACAATCTCAGGTTGACTGGAAGTGAAAAGTTCCCAGATATGGAGAGAGAGTGCTTTTTTTTTTTTTTTTTAATTCTTATTGATTTTAATTAATAGAATGTTATTTGATGTGTATGCAGTTTTGAAATATTGTATTGGTGTTTGGGAAATTTAAAAAATTCGGAGTTTTTAATTATTGGATGTTATTATGTTCAACTGGTGTACTGAAATATTGATTGTTTTTATCAGTATGGTTTCACTATTATGATTGATGCTTTATATTTTTTTATTGTATTGTTTGTTTTTCTGAGGAAGGATGATGCTTTAGTTTTTCCATATGTGCCCTACATATTAAGTCTCACTTGTTGAGGTTTCCAGTTCAGTTTATATCTGTACTTTTCTATTTATACTTTATGATCACTTTATTCTATATTTGGTGAGGGTTTGTCTGTGTTCTGCATTTGTGATTGAGGTTAAGTATTCTGCTAATGTGTCATTTCAATGTAGGGATCTGTAGAAGTTTGCCTTGTTCTGTTTTCCTTGTAGCAGGTATATTCGTGTTTTAGGGCCTGGTGTAATGTTTGCATGGTCACCTTTTCCTAGGGTGGTATTATGTATTTGGTGAGGGTCGATCTGTGTTCTGCATGTATAATTGAGGCCAAGTATTCTGCTAATGTGTCATTTCTATGTAGGATCTGTAGAAGCTTGGTTTGTTCTATTTTTCTAATGGGAGGTATATTGGTGTTTTAGGGCCTGGTGTAATGTTTGCAGCATCACCTTTTCATAGGGTAGCAACTGTCTGAGTGCTGGCAGTTAGTGCTGTTTTGGAATGGGAGGTTTATTATATTGTAATTGTAATTTAGTTTGCTCATGGCTTTCTAAGGACCAAGCCCACACCCAACATGTGTTACAATAGTTTTAATATGAATCAATCTATTAATCACATAACCCCATCTATTTAATGAATAAAGGACTATGGCAAGATATCATATAGAACAGCCAGATTGCCAAAAGTACCAACTGAACACACTAGTCACAGACGCTTGCTGTATGAAAGACCGTCATAGTAGGCTTCATCGTACAGTAATAACTTATGACTCAGCCTTATTTTTAATCATAGGTCCGATAAATATCTATTTTTCAATATTTTTTCAAATTGTATGCTGTGTGAAAATTCAACTTAACTTGAGTATGAATGCTGTCTTTATTCAACATCTATGAAGCCTTGCATTCTCAACACGCCGGCGTCTTTCACACAGCGTCTGTGTGTTCAGTTGGTACTTTTGACAATAGTTTTAATACCATGTGTGTTCCAAGGGTCTTTTGGGCTTTTATACAGGCTTTTCTGGTTGACACCACGGCAGTGTAAATATAATATGCATGCTGTTGTGATATTTTTATTTCAAAAGACTGCACTTTGTGAGAGCCCTTTTTCATGTAAAATCTTTTATTCTAAATGCATAATTTGAAATTGTGCGTGGAGAGGGCCATGGTGGGGGGAAGGCTGGGCATAAAGCTGTAAGATTCACTTAGGGTGCCTATTACCCTTGCACTGGCCCTGCACGGCAGCACCCTGTGTTGATGTGCTGGCTGGGTTCCCACCCTTCCCCAATGAAAAAAGATCCCACACGGTTGTGCCATGTGGGGGAGAAAGGGGGAGGGGCACAGGGGAGACAACACAAATGCACTGGCTCCTCCGGCACCAGAGAGCCTCTGCTGGAGGGTGGTAATTAATGGGCAGCACCCACAATGCACACGGCACCTTCTCCTTTTCCCTTTCCTGAGACTCCTTCCAGCCTCTGTCCTATCCCCAAGCTGAGCGAGACGGGGAGAGTGCGCACAGGGCACTGGATGGGATTTACTCTGACTGTGGGAGCAGCAGCCGCCAAGGTAACAGAGTCGACTGCCCACACCAGACCAACTTCTCCCTTATGAGAATTTATAAGTCAGTGTTATACAAACTTATACAAAGGTTCTTGCACCTGCAAATAAGATGAAGCAGGCACCAGCTACAAAGATTTGGATATGTTTTTGGAAGTCTGCAACTGCTGGCAGAGAGGGCATTCATTTCAATGCACAGAAGCCTTGATGACTGCACTACTGCTGACAAGTTTCAAACTTCTCTGCTACCGTGTGCCCAATATGGGGCAGATTTTAAAACCTGCGCGCGGGCGCAGATTTGTTTGCGCAATCCAGCGCGAGTAAATCTACGCCCGATTTTATAACATGCGCGCGCAGCCGCACGCATGTTATAAAATCCAGGGTCGGCGCGCGCGAGGGGGTGCACAATTGTGCAACTTGTGTGCGCTGAGCCGCGCAGCCTGCTTCCGTTCCCTCCGAGGCCACTCCAAAATCAGAGCGGCCTCGGAGGGAACTTTCCTTCCGCCCCCCCGCACCTTCCTCTCCCTTCCCCTACCTAACCCGCCCCCCAGCCCTACCTAGAACCCTCCCTTTACCTTTGTTGAAGAAGCTACGTGCGCCGGCCAACGGCCGGCCGCTGTGCCTGGAGGCTCAGGCCATGCCCCGCCCCCAGACCGCCCACGCCCCGCCCCTTTTTGCAAGCCCCGGGACATACGTGCGTCCCGGGGCTTGCGCGCACCGCCGAGCCTATGCAAAATAGGTTCGGCGCACGCAGGGTTTTTTTTTAAGGGTTACGCGTGTAACCCTTTTAAAATCCGCCCCTATATGTGCACATATTTTTCTGTGCCTTTAACAGCATGAGAAACTGCTGATAGCGAGGGCAGTTTTAGCATACATAAGCTCGTATATTTGCAAAGACTAGGACTTTCTCAAGAAAATATAAAAAGGATCATTGTACTATTTTAATTCAAAACAAAAGTGACATTTCACAAGCAGGCTTGTAACTTATATACTGTTGATTGTTGTACTTCATAAATTTTGTATTTGTATATAGTTTAAATATTGTTTAAAAACGTTATTACATCAGGTCTCAAAGTAGAAGGAGCTTCTGAAATCATTCGAAGTTGATTTATTCCCTGTACTCCATCGGCTCCCCCTCTTAACCCCGTACCTTGAGCAAAAGTTATAATGGCTGTAATAACGTTGGAGGGAATTTGGAGTATATAAAATGGAATTGAAATATCGACGAAATTACTTGCTAAGACAACTGTGGAAATTCAAAATCAGACTCTGATTAATAATAATTTAATATATAAATATATAAATAAAACGGAAGTATTGGAAAAGAGAATCTCCTCAGTGGAGGTTAAACATGAAAAATTAATTCTCTCTGAGAATTTAACATTTAGAAGATTAGAAGCTGTTGAAAATGCCCTATGGGCTCATAATTTATGTATACTTAATTTTCCAGTAATTAAATCAATTGCGCCATTGGAACTTTTCAAACTCTATATGATGAAAAACTTAAAAATTCCGGATACAGCTTTACCGGTTATTGTTAAAGCATTTTATTTACAACAAGCTTCTCAACAAGAACAACAAAGTCTGGATTTGAATCTCACTGATATATTGGAAATGTCTTCTGAACATCAGATAATACAGAGGAAACCTCTTCTAGTTTCATTCGCATTTTTATCAGAGCGAAATCATTTTATGAGACTTTTTCAGAAATCGTCAAGTTCCCTTTTATGGGTTTCCTATTTGGATTTTTCCAGATGTGATGAAGTCCACCCAGACACGCAGGAAAGAGTTTCTTTTGATGCGGCCAGTAGCCCTTAGAATAGGGGCTAGATTCACTCTGAAATATCCCTGCAAGGCTTGCATCAGGTATCAGAACGTGAATTATATATTTCTTGAACCTGATCAAATGAAAACATTCCTAGCTGAGAAAACCCCTATGGAAACTTCATCAGAAATGGTGTGAAAGGAAAAATGATGCAGACACCACGACGAACCAAGTATACTTCTGGAATTATTTTCTTTATTTTATTATTGCTCCTACCGCCTCCTAATTGCTAATTTGAATTTTCTTATAATTTAAATGTCGATAATCTATATTTATTTATTAACTTTTATTTACCGACATTCGTGAAGCACATCATGCCGGTTTACAGTGAACTTAAAGGAGGAAAATTACAAAAAACAATAAAACAATAAAAACAATAATACAGTAAGACAGGGTGGGGGGAAAAGAAGGAGGGGGGGAGTGGGAGAGGGAGGGGATCGGAGAGGAAGTAAAGATTGAGAAAAAAAATATGTTGAAATATGGATAATTCTGATTGTTATTGTTTTCTTTTTGACATTGATTTTTCTGAAAGGTGTTTTCCTGGTAAATAAGTTTTGAAAAACTTGAAAATAAAGAATTAAAAAAAAAAAATTGTTTAAAAACAAGCATAAACGTTTTTTTTAAATGTAAAACCAGACATTTTTACATAGTCAGAAGTGTGAATCTTTATGAGAAACTATACAAAAGTTTGCCACTATCTGCCACATAATTTTGAAAAATCTGAAACAGGAAACCAGCGGCTCTGATTTTAGGCCTGCCTAGAGCTTAATTACCTCAGGTTTCACTAAGGAATGAAGATGTATTTAATTGCTCAAGTTTTTGGGTAGTCACATTTCAGTGCTAAGACCCTCTTACTATATGTTGAGAGAATGGATAGGTGGGAGAGGGTAAAGACTGGCTTTCATTATAAACCGCAGATTGCTCTGGCTAGGTAGGTAAAGGGTCAATTTGAGTATAGGTCTTTGGATCTGCAGGCAAATCATATCGGGGGAGGGGGTAAATGGGTTTAGATTATGGCGGGGAGAGAAGAGGTAGAGGGTAATGTTTAGGGAATGAGAAACTGTTTTGGATTTATATTTTGTTAAGATTAGATGTATTATTTATTGGGATTGTTGTGAAGTAGGGGCTGGTTATCTTTGTACTATTGGGCTAAGGGAAGGATGGGGAAAGGGTTTAATGCTGCTTTAGAATAATCATTAACCTAAGATTTGCTGTAACCCACCTTGGGCTCTTATTGTGAAAAGCGGGCAATCAAATATAAATAATAAAAATTAACTGCGTGGGGATACTCTCCCCATGTTTTAACAGAATTCCCTCTCCACTGTTTCTAGTCAGGTCATTGGGGCAATGGTTCTGAGGCTGGAAGTCATGTGCCAGGCCTCCTATCATGGGCTCTAAATCCATGCACCAGGTGATGCTTTTCCCAATGACTGCCTCCCCATTCCCCCAAGAGGCTGCAAACTGTCTCCACAGCATCCCTAGCATTTGACCACCCAGGATAGTGAAGAAGCGATCCAGGAATTGAACCAAGGACCCTCTGCATGGCCACTGACCTACCAGGATGGCCCTGTAATTTACTTATATATTCAGTCATCATCTATAAAGGTGACCAAGCAAAAAGATGCCTCAGGTACAAACTTAGGGCCTCATTTTCCAATATCGCAGTGGTAATGCATGAGGGGGCGTGTCCCATGCAAATAAGGCATTTTTCATGCAGCGGGGAAACATCGCACCACACGATGTTTTCGCCATTTGCGGAAATGGATTTGCAAATCGTGAAAACATCATGCACTGCGATACAACAACCAATGAATCTTCGCAGTACACGAAAGTGTCCAAACAGCCTATTTCCAGAGAGAGAGAGAGAGAGAGAGAGAGAGAGAGAGAGAGAGAGAGAGAGAGAGAGAGAGAGAGAGAGAGAGAGAGAGAGAGAGAGAGAGAGAGAGAGAGAGAGAGACTTGCTATAGTGCCTATGCCCTAGACAGGTATTTGTATCCCTATGGGAGGGCCACCTAGTAACTCGAGGTGGGGATTAGGTATGAGCGTAGGGGGTTGGGGGCCACTTTCACATTCAACATGAGACGTACGGAAAGAACAGTGGTCTCTAGTGAAGATTTGCTGGCCGTCGGAGTGAGGAAACTCACTCCAAGAAGAGATTTGGGCAACGTTCTCTCCACCTAGCTTATTGTTGCCCAGGTAGAGTGTCCATCAAGCTAGGTGGAGAGAACATTGCCCAAATCTCTTCTTGGAGTGAGTTTCCTCACTCCGACGGCCAGCAAATCTTCACTAGAGACCACTGTTCTTTCCGTACGCCTCATGTTGAATGTGAAAGTGGCCCCCAACCCCCTACGCTCATACCTAATCCCCACCTCGAGTTACTAGGTGGCCCTCCCATAGGGATACAAATACCTGTCTAGGGCATAGGCACTATAGCAAGTATCTCTCTCTCTCTCTCCCTCCCTCCCTCCCTCCCTTTACTGGCCCATAACGCGAATGAAAGTGTTGTAGCTGTGTTAACACTGCGGCTGTTTCACGGCACACGATAACTGTTTCCTGTTTTACATAAACTCCACCCCCTGAATATAAAATTACAAATTTGCATTCACGTTAACGGCTGTTAGCACAATTTGCGAATTTATCTCCCGCGATAACACCTTGGAAAATGACCCCCTTAGATTGAATGTAATCCACTTTGAAGCACTGAAAAAAGTGTGAAAAGTGGAATATAAATCTAAATAAATAAATAATAGCAATATAATAAGATTGAACTGTAGAAATAACTAAGGTTATTGGAATGCTAAAGTAGTTCAAAGGTCAACATGAAATTTTTCTTCTGCCTGTTGGGTTCAATTTACAAGAAATTATATGCTCTACAAGAATTTAATATTATTAACATAACTAAGAAAAGAATATTAAGCAGTTAGAAGATGTTAAGCAAATAAACAAACTAATCCATTGGTGTGCAGGTTTAGAGAAGGTGACATATATAACTTGTACATCTTACCATGAGCAGGCTCTGTGTGTACTTTACTCTGTACTGACTGGTATTCCACATTTCTCCATAAAAAATCTTTTTACTGACTGTCAGTGTTCAGTGCTTATTCCAGTAGTGGGAAGTACCCACAACACATCCTTACCTCATTCTTCACTGAACTGAAGGAGCAGAGCTCTTCAATTCTAATCACAAATATATTAAGTTAATCTAAACAGGGCCACTATTCATTTGGAGGAGAGGGCACCAGCCAAAGAGTAGGTGGGCCAGCCTGTGCCAGAAGCCATGAATGCAGTATGCCATAGTGCCTCAATGACAATCACTCAACTTTGCCAAAAGGTAGCCCCAGGCAATGACCCTGCTTGCTCTCACCCCATCCCTCCCTCTCCACAAAACCAGCTCAGGTTAAAAAAAAAAAATGCATAATGTACCACGTGTTTGTTTTATTTCTATGTATCTAAGCGGACTACTACAGTAAGCACACTACTTTATTTACACAATTGTAAATATTGTTATCCATGCATTCAAAATCTAATGTGTAAAACACATGGCACTTGCCTCAAAATTAAATATTTTCTCTGCAGAGAGGCATACTGTGCGATTGTCTGATTTGGGATTTCCAGCTGCAAAGAAACATTCTTCGTGGCATGAAAGAGATCCAACTTAGACCGTCTTACATAGTAAAGAGCTAAACCACAACCACAGCAGGGAGGGGGTATAGTATGACCTTCTGAAGGGAGGTGCAGCTCATTACAGAACACACCCTTGTATTTCCAACTCCCAGCCTTGAAGGTGAAAGATGAATGAAGCCTGCCAAGGGCAGAAGCTCTGGAAAACTTTAATAACATAACACCACTGATTAGGAGAGGCTGCTAAACTTGTATTATTATTTATTTTCAGTCCCAAATCAAAATCAGCCGTCGCCACCGATTCTTGTTCTTTCGGGAGTTTTAATCGTGCAGCACGAACCTTGCACTCAGTGCTTCGCAGGATTTGTTTTGGTTTTGGGCTCTGCTCTGGTCCCTTGCGTTAGTTTTCTGTGTGTATACGGGGGGCGGGACATTACTTAGGATTCAGTAACCCTACAGATCTTGGCTAGGCCGGAGTTAAAGCTGCCAACTGTGCGGACAATAATGGCAGATCCCAAGACAGCTGGCTGCAACCCCATCGATCAGTCTCGAGAAAATGTACGGGATGCCGGATACACATTACCACCGATTTACGGATCTTGAATCAGGGGCCGGCCGGATCACAATGGGATGAACCGGGACTCGGCTGATACAGTTCATGCAACTCCCGATGGGGGAACAAAACTTCGGGGCGAGGCTTTGACAGTCCAAGTTCCTGGCTACACCTACGGCCGCTGCTCGCACGCCCGCCCACCCCGGGATCCACTCCCAGTGTCTCCCTCCCCCCCTCACAAAAAAAGCCCCAGCCTTCGCGCCCGTGCACTGCTTGCTCTGACCTGGCATGATGAGTGGCCGGTCAGTCCCGGACCAGAACACTTCCTCGTCTCACTAGGCCACCGAGACACGCCCCCAGGACAGCGGGGCGGAGCTACACCACAGCACCGCCCACATGTTGACGTCATTCCCGAGCCTGCGAGACGCCGAAGTCGGTCTGGCGCCGAATGCATCAGTGACCGCAGGACCAGGTGTACTTGATGCCGGCTGCCTTTTTCCCTCGGCTCTCGGAATTTAATATTTTCAGGGCAGTTACAAACGCAACAGGGTAGCGGCTTCGTTCCCTCCCCCTATTAGAAGAAAAGTTAAACGAGGTACGCTGCTGGATTTATTTTATCCAGATACCGGGGATGTGCAAGGGCTGTGCCTTACTTTACTCTATTCCCATGTTTAAGAAGAGTGCTGCTACTTAGCAAAAATAATCATTTCCAGAAGTAAATTTCCACGGGGTAAGAGTGGAATAGCCTTTGAGTCAATCCGCATCCCATTTCTGCCTCGTGCAGGTTATTTGAGTAGTTACACAGCTCAGGAATTTTCATAACTTCGGGCCTGTATAATTAATCTGCATTCTGTGTGCAGATTTCACAAACGTTATCTGCGGGAAACATTATTGTAACAAGTGTCTTCTCCTCTGCAGTGCTAGTTTTTCACGCTCCGGCTCACTAATGATGTGCTGCTTCAAAAGCAAGAAATTCGTAGCAATACATATGCCAACATAATCTAGGATGATTTTCACTATGCAGTCCCTCGAGTATTGGAACAGGCCAAGATGAAGCTCATTATAATTCAAAAAGGCTCATCTTATCTGCTGATATAATTCAGCATTTTTTAAAATTTAAAATTGCTTATTTACTGCCTTAGTATCCATGGCAACAGGTTTGCTTAAGTATCTGAGTGGCCCTCTAATGATGGCTGATAAACATGTTAACAGTAAGCAAAACAAAAAAAAAGCATAGCGCAGGTTCTACCTAAAAAAATTACACACACACACCAACTTTTTACATATTGTGACTGCAATGGAGCTGTAGACAGGCAATTTGTCACTTATGGCCAAGTAAAAAAGAATGCAACACACCCTGTATACAATATCACAAGCTAGGAGAGACTGTTAAATGTCCTTTTTTTGTGGGGGCAGTTATTTAAAACATTAATAAGGTCATTCATCAAAATGTGTTAATGCACACGATAATGCGTTAATGCCATAACACATGCGATAACGCTAGCGCACAGCACAAATGCAAATTTTTGGAAAGTGCATTCAAGGAGGAGTTTGACGGGATTTATGAAAATGAGGGGCAATATTGCACTGTGTGATAGCATAACGCATACTATTGCATGGTTTTAACACTGGAAATAACTACACTTTTTTTTTACTGGCATTAGGCTGTGTGATATGCCACAAATGGCTGTAACGCAATTACGATAAATTTTTAGAATTGCATTTTGGCTATTTCTGGGCTTGGGAAGGGAGAAGGGGAGAGGGGAGGAGTGGAGTAGAGAGAGAACCTCTGGAGAGGTTCTCACAGTGTGCAACTATTTATATCTCAATAGGACGACCATGTAATAGCTCGAGGTGAGATGGTGGTGGTGGTTTAGGGTTTAAGGGCCAGTTTCTCATGTAGAGTGAGCCGTATGAACAGCACAGTTCACCTCAGTGAAGATTTGACATTTGGAGTGAGGAAAGACTCAAAAAGATGACATTTTCTACAATATTATCTCGCCCTAGCTTGATGGTACCCTGTTATAGGTATTCTGTGACCCTTAGTCTACCTTGTTAAACAGTAGGGATTGAGTTCTAACAGAACAACTATTTTACAATTTTCTAACTAATTTTTTTTTCTTTTTAATTTTTTTTATGGCATGGGATCAGTATTTATCCCAATTCAGAGGACACTGCCAGGCCTGATTACATTTCCAATTCATTATCTTCCTACCTAGTCTGAAACAGGAAACTCGCCAACCACTCATCTCTCTGCAAATGCCATACTTGGGAACTTTTGAGTTGTGGTTACTCTGAGATTTGGTGTGGATTGGGGAAGTACGTGCATGAAATTTCTCTCTTTGAAACCCCCGCATGCTCTCTCACACACATTCTCTATCCTCCCGCCTGCAGGGATGACGCCAGCCCTCTCCCCTCTATCCCCAAGCCCGACCCCACTATTCACTCCTTCCCTAGCTACAGCACACAAGGCATCTACGAGACATCTTGCTCGGCAGAGAATGGCCCTTTGCTTCCTGCTCCAGCCACAGCCTTCGGGGGGGGGGGGGGGGGGGGGGGGGGAAGCCGGGTGAGTCAGAGGCAGGATCAAACAGCAAAATAAGAAATAAGAACATGCCATACTGGGTCAGACCAAGGGTCCATCAAGCCCAGCATCCTGCCTCCAACAATGGCCAACCTAGGCCATAAGAATCTGGCAAGTACCCAAAAACTAAGTCTATTCCAGTTTTTGGGTACTTGCCAGATTAGCAGTGGCTATTTTCTAAGTCAACTTAATTAATAGCAGGTAATGGACTTCTCCAAGAACTTATCCAATCCTTTTTTAAACACAGCTATACTAACTGCACTAACCACATCCCCTGGCAACAAATTCCAGAGCTTAACTGTGCATCGAGTGAAAAAGAATTTTCTCAGATTAGTTTAATGTACTATTTGATAACTTCATGGAGTGCCCCCTAGACCTTCTATTAACTGAAAGTATAAATAACCGATTCACGTTTACCCATTCTAGGCCTCTCATGATCTTAAAGACCTCTATCATATCCCCCCCCCCTCAGCCATCTCTTCTCCAAGCTGAACAGCACTAACCTCTTTAACCTTTCCTGGGTTTTTTTTTTTTGTTTGTTTTTTACAGATATCCGTAGTGCAAAACTTACTAAACTGTGCTGAGTACTCGGATGATAGCGGGTACCGATCGGGGGAACTCCTGTGTCTCCTTGCCTCCATTTTATGGCTTCTAAAACCCAGCACTGGGAACGTGACAAGACAAAACCAGCAGGCTCTAAAATGGCGGCGTTTTTAATTCCCTCTCCATCCCCGATTGCGATGGATAACGGCAGACCCGATGTAGCCGCAGCAGTGGTAGCTGCCCCCGCATCAAAATTTGAAAAAGTATATGGGAAATTTGGCGAGGTTTTTGCGCTCCTGGCCGACACGGGCAAGCAGCTCCAGGAAGTGCAAGCAAGGGTCTCAGACACAGAGGACCGTGTACAAGTGTTGGAAGCAGAGGTGGCCACGTTAAAGGCCGACCGGGACTCACATTTACAAAAAACATCGATGACTTGGAGAACAGGTCCTGCCGAGACAATCTACGCTTTATCGGAATCCCAGAGAAAGTTGGGGACTCCGCCTTGCTTGAAATGTTAGAAGACTGGCTGCCACGTGTGCTGCAATTAGGCCTGAAACACAGCAAGCTCCGGATTGCGAGAGCGCACTGCCTGGGACCCCAGACACCTCAAAGATCATGTCCGCGCCCAGTAATTACAAAATTGTTGAACTCTGCTTATAAGATGGAAATTTTGCAAATGTATCGTAAGCAGCGCACTTTGGAATACGTGGGAGCAAACATTTTGATCTTCCAAGATTACTCGGCGGCAGAGGCTGCAAAGCGTAAGGCCTCCGTACCAATATGCTCCAAACTAATTGAAAAGCGAATTCCCTTTACACTGCAATTCCCGGCGAAACTATGGATTACTTTCAACAACACGGCATCTGTATATGTCACCGTAGAGGCTGCAGCAGCTTTCTTAACTTCGCCAAACGTCGTGACGTCACGTCTTCAGCGGCCAATTGCACGATTTTCCCGTGCAGGCGGCCATCTTTACTTTGCCACCTACCTGCCTGCTCGATCGAACATGCTGCCGCTGCTGGCTCCCCGGATCTCGCTGCCACCCCCCCCGGACCCCGCTGCCGCTGCCCCCCCCCAGACCCCGCTGCCCCCCCCCGGACCCCGCTGCCGCTACCCCCCCGGACCCCGCTGCTGCCTACCCGCCGCTCCCGGATCCTGCTGCCGCCCCCCCGCTGCCGACCCGCCCGTGCGATTTTGGCGCTCATCCAGGCAGGGGAGGGAGGGAGGAAGGGAGAAGGGACTACCGGATGCCGCTGATGGCTGCCCGCCGCCCACCGGCCGCCTGGACCCACGGCCCTCCGACAGGTATTTAAAATTGTTTTATTTTTTTATATAACACACAGGTTTTTTGTTTTTTACACTTTTTACACTTACCATAGCAGGCCCGAGCCTTGCTACTTTTTCGTTTGTTTTTTTTTGCCCTGGTCCCGTCCGGTCTCCTGCAGCCCCGTCCGGTCCGGACGGGGCTGCAGGAGACCGGACGGGACCAGGGCGGGTAAGCAATGTTTTTACCCTACACTACACTACACTAACTCCTACTAGGGAGAGGCGGTAAACTAGCAGGTTAAGGCCGCGGCAGAACAGCGGGTTACGGAGGAGATAATATCAGCGCCCGTTACAGTATCGCAGGGGAATAACTAATTCCTTCATTATACAGCTTTTCCGTTCATTTACATGCCGGGTGCGGAAAGGGTTATGCGTCTGTTTTCAGAAGCGATACGGACGCGTGAAACTGGAGACTGTATCGCCGAATTGCCTTGCGCGCCCGAATTGTGCGCTACGAGCACGTTACAGACGGGCAATCCTCGAGCGGACGATACTGGATCGACCTGTTTGTTACCAGTCAAGAGACCTGGATGAAGCGACAACCCGCTATGTCCCCACCATGGCAAGTGAAACCTACAAGGCTCAAGCTCTAAGTGGAACGCTTCTTTAGAATTGAATTTGTATGAGACTGATTGCACTCATGAAACTGGAAAATGGGCTTGGCCCCAAGTTTTTTCTTCTCCATGTTCTATTTTGGTTTTTATTAAACCTGGACGCTTTACAGTGACCAACACTTTTCATAGTTCCATAATGTTGATTTAATCGGCCATGGACTATAGCTTGCTGCTAGTTACATGTTGCTTTTTTTGCAATAAGTGTTATCCTTTTTTTTTTTCTCTTTCTCTTTATCCTTCCCCCCCCCAACAACTGTGGGAGGTGGGGGGTCTACACGCTGTCAACAGACCTCAAAACCCCCTCTTGTGGGGGGGGGGGGGCATAAGATGGTCGAGGGTAAAAGCGAATGGTACATAGGGTGGGATGCATTTGGTTGCTTAAGATGGGATTGGCAGAGAGGTCTGGGTTTTTTGTCCAAAGGCGGGCTCCTATGCTACTCTATAATATTCTTGTATAGACAACAGAGGTCTGGGCTTAGGCTGGGAAGCCCAAGTCTAATTATGTGTGAAACGGCTTTGGGACCCTTAGTTATAGCTTGGCAGTAATTAATGGTCCACAACGGTCATTACTTCAACTAATTATTACTTGGAATATTGCAAGTATGGATTCGGTGTACAAGAGGTATAAAACTTTGCAAACCTTACACAGGCAGAAGGTTCATATAGTGATGTTACAAGAAACATACTTAGACGAGCGGGAGCATCAGCAGCTCCGGCAGGGTTGGGTTTATTCCTTGCAAGCCCCTTCTCAAAAGGCTGGAGTAACCATACTAATTGGGAAACGCATGGCCTTCCAACTCCACCAGTTGATTACAGACCCAGCAGGTAGATAGTTATTGGTACGTTATTCAATCAGTGGGTCACCTTGTGCAATGTATATGGGTCTAATCAATATCAACATGTTTATATTACAACATTGGTTAAGTTGTTAGTTGATAAAGCCCGAGGCAACATCCTTTTGAGGGGGGGGGGGGACTTTAATAGTATGCATGATCCTGCTCTCGATAGGTCATCTGGATTGTGTATGCCAGGGGATCAGTTGAATAATGGTGTCTCATATATCTGCAGTGCATTAGCTTTGATTGCTGTATGGTGCACCCTGCATCCCAGGGACCGGGAATACACTCACATTTCTAGGGCACACGGTTCTCATTCTCATTTGGACTATCTGCTTGTTGAAGGGACCACGTTATCTAGGGTCACACAATGGTTTCTGACCATGCCATGGAATGGCTGGACTTTGGATTCTCCTTAACTCAGCCTGCTCCAGATGCCTGCTTTAAGGAATTTATTCATATGGATGATTATGTACACGATAATGAAGTGCACTTACGGATGCCTATCCTGTTCTGGGACACAGCCAAAGTAGTCCTATGGGGGGAAATAATATCTTACGTAGTTACTCATGACATGTCTAAGAGAATCCTATCCTTAGAAACTCAGTTACACAGGGCAAAGCATAGATATGAAACCCAAATGACCCCTGCTAATAAAGCAAATTTAATAGAAACCCAAACTGCGCTTAATTCCCTTCTACACCAACGAGCCCAGAAATCGTTACTATATTATAAAGCCAGATTCTATCAATATGGTAATAAAATGGGCAGGAGGTTGGCCAATCTAACAAGACATTGGGGGAACCAGAAATATATTAGTGCCGTGAAGAATACCAATGGCGAGATAAAGAACGCGACAAAAGACATTAGTGCCATATTCTGTCAATTTTATAATGAGCTGTATAGTAGGTCTCTGAATATGATGGGGACATTGATGCCTACTTACAATGAGTTGGTCTCCCGAAACTTCAAGAATCTCAGAAAGAGAGGCTCAATGCTCCAATCCATTTGGAAGAGAAACAGGGTAATTCATCAAGCACCTCTTTTGAAGGCACCGGGTCCAGAAGGATATTCTGGGGAATTATTTAAATGAATGTGAGATAGGACCCTCTTACCCCTAGGGGAAACATATAATAATCTTATAACACAAGGATATTTCCCTTTAACCCTGAATTTGGCCTATATTGTGATACTACCCAAGCCTGGCAGGAATCCGCTATTGCCAGGATCATATCGCCCTATTTCTTTATTAAATTTTGATGTCAAATTATTCGCGAAGATCATGGCCGATAGATTGGCCAAATGCTTGCCCGATTTAATAGGTGACCCACAAGTAGGGTTTGTAAAAGGGAGACACTCAGTTTACAATGTTCGCAAAGTACTGGCCTCAATGGACTATAGCGAGCTGAAGGGACTCCCCTCTCTTCTTCTCAGTTTCAACGCAGAGGAGGTATTCGATCAAGTCAATAGACAATTTATGTGGGCCAGTACTTAATGCAATGGGTTTTGAAGGGTACTTTCGCTCTGTATTGGACTTGCTTTATAGCAACCCCTGTGCTTCTATTCTGGTAAATGGGACCCCATCTGATAGTTTTGGGCTCTACAGAGGCACCCGTCAGGGATGCCCACTATCTCCGTTATTATTTCTTCTTACTTTAGAACCCCTACTGCTTGTGATTAGGAATAATCCAACTATTAAAGGTATACCTGTGGGGGAAGTGACCAAATGTATGTTCAAACTTTCGGCTTTTGCTGATGATATTCTTGTTCATATTACAGATATTCCCTCTTCCCTACCAGCCCTTTTAGAAGAGTTCCAGGTGTATGGGGCGCTGTCAGGGTTTAAACTTAACCTGGATGAAACTGAAGCCCTACCTATGAGGGACTCTGTGAGGGCAATTTGTGGATCCCAATTCCCCTTCCACTGGGTATCTGAGGCATTTAAATATTTGGGAATAATTCTCCATAGGGATCTGTGTAAAATCCAGCATGAGAACTTTCAATTAGTACTCCATCATACTTCCACTCTTTTAGACTCATGGATAGATTTACCTTTGAGGCCGATGCAATATGGTGCGCTGAGCCGAGCATACTGTTAATGTGCAGTTTGACGCGGGTAAAATAGGCACTAATTAATCTCCTAATGCAATAAGGGGATTACCACCTATTTAACGTGCGTCTAATGCGGAGTGAATGCAATAGCGCTCTTCACATGCAGATGCATGTGAATGAGGCTATTAGGCATTCACTCCCAATGCAAAAAGAAAAATGTGCGTCTCTGAAGCACATTTAACTGTCATCTATTAATGCCTGCCAGGAGCAGGCATTAATAGATGTGCGCATCGACAAAAAGAATAAAAAGAAAAGAAATCAAATTTTAAAAAATTGGAAGATCGGGCCCATCACAAAAACCGACACCGAGTTAATCAGTGTCAGTTTTCGTGGCTGTCCGCCGCTAAGGAAAACCGATGCTGATAAACCCGGCATTGGTTTTAGAATTCCATGGGGATTACTCACCCTCCCCTCCTCCCTTCTTCCCCTCACATCTCTGGATGCGCTGAAGAAAATGAATAAAACAGACGAAGCGCTTCCCTCCCAGGACTCCACGCAGCCCTCTTCCCATCCCAAGGTTGATGTGGCCCATTGATCCATCAACCAACCCCACCCCCTTCCTAGTGCCTCTCAGCCTCAGCGTCGGTTTTCGTGACCACCGTACGGCAGTCAGGGAAGCCGACACCGATTTTACCCTTTGGGGCGCCATGCGCGTTTTAAGAGAGCGGGCGCTGACTGTTCAGCACCCACTTTCTACGCGCCTTTATTGCATTGGCCCCTTTGTCTTTAATAGCCAGGTGAATTTATATCAAATAAGAACATAGGAACATAAGAAAATGCCATACTGGGTCAGACCAAGGGTCCATCAAGCCCAGCATCCTGTTTACAACAGTGGCCAATCCAGGCCATAAGAACCTGGCAAGTACCCAAAACTAAGTCTATTCCATGTTACCATTGCTAATGGCAGTGGCTATTCTCTAAGTGAACTTAATAGCAGGTAATGGACTTCTCCTCCAAGAACTTATCCAATCCTTTTTTAAACACCGCTATACTAACTGCACTAACCACATCCTCTGGCAACAAATTCCAGAGTTTAATTGTGCGTTGAGTAAAAAAGAACTTTCTCCGATTAGTTTTAAATGTGCCCCATACTAACTTCATGGAGTGCCCCCTAGTCTTTCTACTATCCGAAAGAGTAAATAACCAATTCACATCTACCCGTTCTAGACCTCTCATAATTTTAAACATCTCTATCATATCCCCCTCAGCTGTCTCTTCTCCAAAGTGGCCGTCTCGATCCTTCCAAAGTGGCTCTACTTATTTCTCATGCTACCTTGTTGGATGACACGTAAAGAAATTGGTGAGATTGAGAAGCAAATGCGCAGTTTTCTTTGGCACAAATCCCAGCCTCGAATATGCCTATCCTGGCTAATGGGGGCTCGAGCACACGGCGGGTTGGGATTAGCTAACATATGTTACTATAACGGAACATGTAATTTACAAAACACGGGATTGGCTGATGGGGACGACTTTCTTTACCCCCTTATCAACTGAATCTTCCATAGTTGCCCCTCTCATGCTCCGATATATTTTACACAGACCTTGCACAATATTGCCACCTCACCTTTAGCATGGCATTGGTAATGTAGGATTACTAAAATTGACAATTGAATATCTCATTTCTTACCTATTCTAGGTAATGCTGACTTTAGCCCGTGATCTTTTTCTATTCCCTTTCAAGAGTGGGCTCAGAAGGCGCTATGTGTTGTACAATATGTCCTCACTGATGAAGGCTCGATTATGTCTTTTGAAGAGCTCCGTACTAAATTTGACTTATCAGATAAACAACTGTTTGCCTATATTCAGCTTTGCCATTATCTTTGATCTTTAGATCTCACCGCCTTACGTGGTGACCAGCAGGAGATAGAGCTTTTTTATGTTGAAGATCTAGACTGCTATTCTACCCCTTTTGGTACAAAATGCTGAGGAACCCATACCGGGGCTCAGGCCTAGAGGTAGTGGTGAGGGCCTGGAATCGAGGAGTTCTTAAATACTTGTTTATCAAGAGGGCATACTACGACTAATAATGCTGGGTGGAGGGGAGGAGGGTAGATGGATGGGTGGAGGGAAGGGGGGTACCTGGGAAGATGTGGCAGAATTGTTGGGATTTGAAAGGGTTTAGTTTAATATATTTTTAGTCAGCTAGCTTTTGGTTTTAATGTATTTTAGTCATGTACCATGTTTTGTTTTTAGTATATATGTGTTTGAAGGTTGCTACTGCAACTTCAATCAATGTAAACCGCCTTGAAATGAACTTGAAAGCCGGTATATAAGATTGAATAAATAAATAAATAAATAAATAAATACCCTCCAAGAGACCCAATTTAAGTTCTTACTCCAGGCATTCTGCTCTCAATCCCAGGCGTTTAAATGTCCTTTAACGCCCACAACATTTTGCTTGAAATGTAAAGAGGTAATTGGGATGCTAGGACCTAGTTTCTGGGTATGTACCTCTATTCAAACATTTTGGAAAGAGGTGCAGGAATTATTACGCATAATCACAAAAGTAACATTACCTTTAGATGCAAAAGTGTTTCTATTTGACGACCTTCAATCTCATGCATTTCCTAACAGGTATATAGAATTGTGGTGCCAGAAAATACTCATTAGCAAAAAATGTATTCTTCAACATTGGATGAGCGATGACCCTCCTACTCTTAGGCACCTAAAAAATGTTGCGTTTCAAACTTGCCTTATGGAAAAATATGTGGAGTGTATGGAACTTTCTCGGAAACATCGACCTTTCCTACAAATTTGGGACCTATACCTGCAATATTTTTCTCCTCATGCACGAAGTTTAATTTTGAACGATATTACTTTTTCACAGTCGTTAGATACCATTAGTTAACCCGTGATTCAGCTTTCAATGCCCGTCTTGATAAGCATTCAGGGTGTTGTGGGGAGATTCTGGGGGCAAAAACTGAAATGCATTCAAACTGAAATGTATTACTACTCTGTAGCCAGGTTGTTGCAGAACCCACGCACCTTGGCTTATGTTTGTTACATTGTTCACATTCTATTAGTAAACAGATTTAAACATAATTTCTAGGGATTTGAATCGGGTGCCCCATCGTTTCTGCTATCGGGTTCGTGTGGCCATGGGAAAATCTCGGTTTTCCGCGGATTGGCATTTTTTTTTAGTGAAAAATCATTTTTTCAGATTAGTGCACGCTAACTCCTGTTAGCGCACACTAACAAAGATAGCAAAAAATATTTTGCTATTTTTGTTAGTGTTAGCGTGCACTAAGCCGAAAAACGATTTTTGATGAAAATTCGGGGGAAATGCAATCGTTTCTCATTTTTCACAAATTTTTGACGAATTAAGAAATATCGTACGATATTTTAATTCGTCAGAAAAACGATTCACATCCCTAATAATTTCCTCAGGAGTCTCTCATGAGGTACTTTATCAAATGATATCTGAATTCCAGATACACTATATCTACTGGCTCACCTTTATCCATACCGTCAAAAAATGTAGCACATTGGTAAAGCAAAACTTCCTTTGGCTAATTCCAGGTTGGCTTTGTCTAGTTAACCTAGGACTACCTATATGTTCAGTAATTTTGTTCTTTATAATAATTTCAACCATTTTTTCCGGCACTGCTGTCAGACTCACTGGTCTGTAGTTTCCCGGATCACCTCTGGAACCCTTTTTAAAAATGGGGGTTATGTTGGCCAACTGCTAACCTTCAGGTACTGTTGCCGATTTTAATGGTAGTTCACAGATTAATAGTAGATCTGCAATTTCATTTTCCGGTTCTTTCAGCACTCTTGGATGTATACCATCTTGTCCAGGTGATTCGCTACTCTTTAATTTGTCAATTTGCCCTATTACATCTTCCAGGTACACTGAGATTTCTTTCAGTTCCTCTGGCATGTAAGGCAGTAAAGACTGAAGATAAGAATTCATTTAATCTCTCTGCTATGGCCTTGGCCTGCCTTAATGCCCCTTTCATCCCTTTATCATACAATGGTCCAACTAATTCCCTTGCAGGCTTTTTGCTTCAAATATACCTGAAAAAGTTGTCATTATGAGAAACAAACAATTCAATATTTCACAAAATATTTCTTAAGCGTTGCGCTTATCAGAGTATGAAATGGACAGCAGGACACCAAGACGTTTTACAAATTGAAATAAGTTCTCTGTTGCATTATTTTAATTCTTTTGATTTAGAAGGTCTTTTGTGAATTATGAAAATGTGCAAGTGTATATTTGGTAGAAAATGTTTTTCACAGTTTTTGAAATAAATTATCAGTTTAGTGAACAAGCAAATTAATGAATTAAGGGTGCTATACTCTGATACCGCTTGTAGCCCATTGCGACAAGAAGCGGTGGATTACAGTTGTCAGCACTATTTAGGTAATCTGATGCTATGTTCACTTAATGGTGATGGAATAGTTTGAGTAAAATAAAATTTTGGCTGATATGCCTCTTATTTATTGAGATTTTTAAACAGTGTCCATGCTTTGGTATAAACTCTTAACCTTTGCAGTTGCTCCTTTCAGTTTTTTCCTAACCATTTTTCTCATTTTATAATAGTCTCCCTTTGGAAGTTAAATGCTATTACAGTAGATTTCCTTAGAGTCCTCCCTCCAGTTATCAAGTCAGATTTGATCATGGTATACCAAGTGGCTCCAACACTATTACCTCTTGCACTAAATCATGTGTCCCACTAAGGATTAGGTGTAAAATAGATTCCCCTCATCTGTTCTTGCATCAGCTGCTCCATGAAGCAGTCATTTATTTCATCTAGGAACTTCACCTCCTTAGCATGTCCTGATGTGACATTTGCCCAGTCAGTACTGGGTTAATTGAAATCAACCGTTATTACTGTATTGCTAATTTTGTTAGCAGCCTAATTTCTGTTAGCATTTTATTATCTGTCCATTCATTCTGGCCACGTGGATGGTAGTTACACCCCCACTGCTATTCTATTCCCCTTCTCACATGGAATTTCTATCCATAAAGATTCTACAGTGTATTTTGATTCCCGCAAACTTTTATCCTGTTTGACTCTATGCCCTCTTTAGTGCCACCCCTCTACCAAGTTGATGCATCCTGTCATTGGAATATAATTTGTACCCTGGTATCAGCGTGTCCCATTGATTATCCTCCTTCCACCAGCTCTCTGAGATGCCTATTATGTCTATATCTTCATCCCGTGTTATACATTCTAAATCTCCCATTTTATTTTTTAGACTTCTAGAATTTGTATATAGGCAATTCAAAATATTTTTTTTGTTTGCATTCACAACTAGTTTATCAGTTGACAGGGAAATCTTCCTGCTCTGTCTGCTCTTTGCTTAAAGGCACCTGGGCTACTTTGGCATTTATTGCAATCTCTCTATCTAGATGCCCTAACTTTCTTGTTTCCTTCGAAGATACATCATTCCGTACCATGCACTTCTGAGCAACTGTTGGCTTTCCCCCATCATCTAGTTTAATAGCTGCTCCATCTCCTTTTTAAAGGTTAGTGCAAATAGCCTGGTTCCACTCTAGTTAATGTGGAGCCCATCCCATCTGAATATGTATTTATGTAGAACTTTTTTATACCGGCATTCATCATACAATCACATCATGCTGGTTTACAGGTAACAGGGGGAGTGATAACTTTGAACAATAAACCGGTGATGAGAAGCAAAGAAGTAAAATGTTACAATAAAACAGGGGAAGTTGGAACTAGGGGAAGAAGAAGAGAGGAAGGAATAATTTAACCAATAACAATGAGAGGAATAAATTATTTACATAGTGCTGACGAGTATCTTATAGGTGGTTGTAGTCTGTCTAGTAAGAAAGTTAGGAAAGTCAGTTGGGATCAGGAAAGGCTTGTCTAAATACCCATGTCTTAAGCCTTTTTCTGAATGTTAGTGAGCATGGTTCCTGTCTGAGGTCAGGGGGAATGGCATTCGAAATAGATGGTCCCGCTGTGGAGAAGGCCCGTTCTCTGAATGATTGATGGTGTGTAACTTTTGTTTGGGGGATGTGTAGGGATCCTCTGTATGCTTCTCTGATTGGTCTGGATGAGGAGTGTAGTCTGAGCGGGATTTGAAGGCTAAGAGGGGCTTGAGAATAGATGGTTTTATGGATGATGGTGATGGACTTGTAGAGGATTCTGAAGTGTATTGGGAGCCAGTGTAAGTTTTTGAGAATGGGGGAGATGTGATCTCTTCTTCTGGTGTTTGTCAGAATTCTGGCAGCCGCGTTTTGTAGCATCTGAAGAGGTTTAATGGAAGAAGGGAGACCTAGCAAGATAGAGTTGCAGTAGTCTATCTTGGAGAATATTATAGCTTGTAGGACAGTTCTGACATCTTGAAAGTGAAGGAGTGGTTTGATTCTTTTCAGTTCCTGTAGTTTGTAGAAGCCGTCCTTGTAGTACAGTTGATGAATGTTTTTAAACTTAAGTGGTTGTCGATTAAGACTCCTAGGTCTCTTGCTTGAGTGACAAAGATGTTGGATGGTGCACTTTGTGTAGTATTATTGTTTTCCGGTGAAATGAGGAGGAGTTCAGTCTTCGCTGAATTTAAGATCAGGTTTAAACTGGAGAGGAGGAGGTTGATCTCGTCGGCAGGATTCCCAGTACTCGAGTGTTTTTGTAATTGATTCTTTGATGGGGATCAATATTTGCACGTCAGCATAAAGGAAGTGTTTTAGTTGAAGGTTGGTTAACAGCTGACAAAGAGAAAGTAGGTAGATGTTGAAGAGGGTGGGGGAAAGAGAGGAACCTTGCGGAACGCCTAGTGAGGAACTGCAGCGAGGGGATTCTTTATTGTTTATTTTGACCTTGTACCCTCTGTTACTAAGGAAGGTTTTGAACCAAGTAAATGCCGTTCCTGTTATTCCGATGTCCGTCAGTTGGTTAAGGAGGATGGAATGATTGACGGTGTCAAAAGCCGCAGACAGGTCCAGGAGAATTAGAAGGAAGGATTGTCCTTTGTCCAGGCCCATGATGATGTGGTCTGTCAGCGAAATGAGAAGGGATTCGGTATTTAATGCCTTGCGGAACCCGTATTGGGTAGGGTGCATTATTTTATGATCTTCAAGGTAATCGGAAAGTTGCGAGTTGACTAATTTTTCCATTATCTTGGCTATGAAAGGAAGATTGGAAATAGGGTGGAAGTTGTTGAGGTCATTTGGATCCAAATTTGGTTTCTTTAGAAGAGGTTTAAGAGATGCAAGTTTTAGGGTGTCTGGGAAGATTCCCCGAACTAAAGAACAGTTTATGATATCAGACAGGGTTTTGGAGATGGTGTCCGGTATTAGCAGGAGAAGTTTTGTAGGGATTTGATCGAATGGATGGGAGAACGGTTTCAATTTCCTTAATAGAGATTGGATCTCTGAAGCAGTGGTGGGTTCAAACAATTCGATATTTTTTTGTTTGTTAGAAGATAGGGGCTGGTAGTAGAAGAGGGGCTAGGGGGCAGTCGAGTTAAAAGGTTGGATATTTTGTTTTGGAAGAAAAGCGCCAGTTCGTCGGCTTTGGATTGTGCCTGATCGTAGGGGATCGTTGGGGCGTTGGTTTGTGTAAGTTCGGATACGTATGAGAATAATGCTTTAGCGTCGAAGATAATGTCATGGATCTTGTGAGCGTATAGGTTCCTCCATCCCCAGAATGTGATCTTGTGAGCGAATAGGTTCTTGTGAGCGAATAGGTTCCTCCATCCCCAGAATGTTCCCCAGTTCCTAACAAATCCAAAACCCTCTTCTCTGCACCACTGTCTCATATTAATAAATAATATTATTAGTATGTTTTTAGTATTATGATTATGTATTTATTTTATTTCTTGATTTTATTGTTTGATGTTTGAGGAATGGTGGAGCTTCTGTTTTTTTCATTGTTGCACTGCATAGAGAGTCTGTTTCCAGTTGTTTTTATCTGCGCGTTTGTATTTTTACTTTATGATTGCTTTATTCTGTATTTGGTGAGCGTTTGTTTATGTTCTACATGTGTGACTGAGGTGAGGCATTTTTCTAATAGGAAGTGTATTAGTCTATTCAAGCTTTCAGAGTCAATCCCACACCCAACACACATCACAATAGGCCTAATACCATATGCGTTCCAAATGTCTTTTTTGCAGGGATTTCTAGTTGGCATCACAGCAGTGCATGTAAATATAATGTATTTGATATTTTTACCTTAGAATACTGTACTTTGATATTCTTTCATTTATAATATAAATACATAACTCTAACTCTGTGTGTGGAATGGTGCCTAGGGCACCTAATACCCTTGCACCAGCCATGGGTTGGTATCAGTTTTTAAAGTTTGTATCACTGAAGGGAGCTGGTGGTTTTTTTGGTGGGCCCAGGACAGAGAATGAATGAATGAATGAAAGGGGGGAAGAACAGTAATTGTTCCCACAGGGCAGCAAAAAAGCTAGCACCGGCCCTGAATTTATTAATAGGGTTTATGTCGTTTTATTATTGTTCCTGGTTGCCAGTATTACAAGAAAAGTGAAGAATTACTAGTCACACCTGAGGAAGTGGTCTCCAAGGCTCTCTTGTACCACAACATTTTTTTTTGGGGGGGGGGAGGGGAGTTAAGGGAAGGGGACAGGGGCGGCTCAAGGCAATCTGCCACCTGAGGCGAGGGGCGAAATGGTGCCCCCCTCGCCCCACTCCCACGTCCTTTCTCCCTGCCGCCGGCCTGGCTTCCAGCGGCGGTTGCCCTCCTCCACACCGCCAGCCTGGCCTCTGACGGCCGTGGCCCGCAGAAGCAACCCTCCTCTTTTCTGCTGCCGCTGGCCAGGATCGGCAGCCGCAGCAGGGTGAAACGGACACCACAGTGGCGTTCTGAAAGGGGGTGATCCGGGAAACTACAGACCGGTTAGCCTGACTTCAGTGCCAGGGAAAATAGTGGAAAGTGTTCTAAACATCAAAATCACAGAACATATAGAAAGACATGGTTTAATGGAACAAAGTCAGCATGGCTTTACCCAAGGCAAGTCTTGCCTCACAAATCTGCTTCACTTTTTTGAAGGAGTTAATAAACATGTGGATAAAGGTGAACCGGTAGATGTAGTATACTTGGATTTTCAGAAGGCGTTTCACAAAGTTCCTCATGAGAGGCTTCTAGGAAAAGTAAAAAGTCATGGGATAGGTGGCGATGTCCTTTCGTGGATTGCAAGCTGGCTAAAAGACAGGAAACAGAGATTAGGATTAAATGGACAATTTTCTCAGTGGAAGGGAGTAGGCAGTGGAGTGCCTCAGGGATCTGTATTGGGACCCTTACTTTTCAATATATTTATAAATGATCTGGAAAGAAATACGACGAGTGAGATAATCAAATTTGCAGATGACACAAAATTGTTCAGAGTAGTTAAATCACAAGCAGATTGTGATAAATTACAGGAAGACCTTGTGAGACTGGAAAATTGGGCATCCAAATGGCAGATGAAATGTAATGTGGATAAGTGCAAGGTGATGCATATAGGGAAAAATAACCCATGCTATAATTACACAATGTTGGGTTCCATATTAGGTGCTACAACCCAAGAAAGAGATCTAGGCATCATAGTGGATAACACATTGAAATTGTCGGTTCAGTGTGCTGCGGCAGTCAAAAAAGCAAACAGAATGTTGGGAATTATTAGAAAGGGAATGGTGAATAAAACGGAAAGTGTCATAATGCCTCTGTATCTCTCCATGGTGAGACCGCACCTTGAATACTGTGTACAATTCTGGTCACCGCATCTCAAAAAAGATATAATTACGATGGAGAAGGTACAGAGAAAGGCTACCAAAATGATAAGGGGAATGGAACAGCTCCCCTATGAGGAAAGACTAAAGAGGTTAGGACTTTTCAGCTTGGAGAAGAGACGACTGAGGGGGGATATGATAGAGATGTTTTAAATCATGAGAGGTCTAGAACGGGTAGATGTGAATCGGTTATTTACTCTTTCGGATAATAGAAAGACTAGGGGGCACTCCATGAAGTTAGCATGGGGCACATTTAAAACTAATCGGAGAAAGTTCTTTTTTACTCAACGCACAATTAAACTCTGGAATTTGTTGCCAGAGGATGTGGTTAGTGCAGTTAGTATAGCAGTGTTTAAAAAAGGATTGGATAAGTTCTTGGAGGAGAAGTCCATTACCTGCTATAAAGTTCACTTAGAGAATAGCCACTGCCATAAGCAATGGTAACATGGAATAGACTTAGTTTTTGGGTACTTGCCAGGTTCTTATGGCCTGGATTGGCCACTGTTGGAAACAGGATGCTGGGCTTGATGGACCCTTGGTCTGACCCAGTATGGCACTTTCTTATGTTCTTAATTCTTTGCCGCCTCAAAATTCTGCTGCCTGAAGCGGCCGCCTCACCCTGCCCCTAGAAGGGGGGTTCTAAAACGACTCCAGAGTTCCTCCGGCAAGCATCCTTCAAGAGGCCAGCTGTACTATACAGTGGCGTAGCCACGGGTGGGCCTGGGTGGGCAGGTGCCCACCCAACTTAGACCCAGGCCCACCCAACTGGCACCGGAACTGCAAGGCTGTCGCGGGATCCCATCCCCGCGACAGCGAACAAGAGAACCCACGCCTCGCGCGCCATCACCGCACACATGAGGAAGCGCTGCTGCGGCCATATGGCCAACCGGTCTTCCTGTTCGGGGGGGAGCGGAAGCGCCGCGCGCAGCTTCCGCTTCCTCCCCCCAATGCAGGAAGATCAGCTGCCTCTCCTGCTGCCACCCGTTCTCCTGCTATCTTCGGACCAAACGGCCCGCCGAACTTCCTGTTTGGGGGAGCGGAAGCGCCGCGCACAGCTTCCGCTTTCTCCCCCAAAGCAGGAAGATCAGCTGCCTCTCCTGCTGCCACCGGCCTCCTGCTATCTTCGGGCGTCGGGCCGTACTGCCCGCCGATCTTCCTGCTTGGGGGGGGAGGGAGGAAGCGGACGTTGTGCGCTGCGCTTCCGCTCTCCCCCCCCGACAGGAAGTTCGGCGGGCAGTACGGCCCGACGCCCGAAGATAGCAGGAGGCCGGTGGCAGCAGGAGAGGCAGCTGATCTTCCTGCTTTGGGGGAGAAAGCGGAAGCTGTGCACGTGCTTGAATGTGTATGTGTGGATGAAAATGGGAGTGTGTGTGGGTGAAAACTGGAGCCTGGGTGTGTATGTGGGTGAGAATGGAAGCTTGAATGTGTGGGTGAATGGGAGCTCGAATGTGTGTGTGTGTGGTTGAGAATGGGAGCCTGGGTTTGTGGGTGGGTGAGAATGGGAGCTTGAATGTGTGTATATATGGGTGAGAATGAGAGCCTGGGTTTGTGTGGGTGGGTGAGAATGGAAGCTTGAATATGTGGATAAGAATGGGTGCTTGAATGTGTGTATGTGTGGGTGAGAATAGTACCTTAAATGTGTATATGTATGGATGAGAATGGGAGCTTGAATATGTGTGGGTGAGACTGGGAGCATGGGTTTGTGGGTGAGAATGGGAGTCTGGGTTTATGTGTGTGGGTGAGAATGGGTGCCTGGATGTGTGTCTGTGTGTGCATAAGAATATAAGCCTGGGGAGGGGTGAGAAAGTGAGAACTTGAATGTGAGCTTGTGGGGGGGGGGGGGGGGAGAGCATATGAGAGTGAGAGCTTGAGTATGTGAGAGGGAGTCTGTGAGAGAAAGCGCGCGCGTGTGTGTGTGTGTGTGTGTAAGGGAAGAAGACAGTAATAGAAGAAAGACACTGAAAAGTAATTAGGAAATGAGCTATAAGGGAAAAAATGGGAAAAAGAGACCAGGACCAACTGATTAGAAAAATACAAAGATCAGACAACAAAGGTAAAAATATATATCTATATTTTGAGATGTTAGCAATTTAAATATAAGCAACACAACCGCTCTCTCAAAATTTATGGACAGGTAGGAGCCGTGTATAAAATTGTAATAATAAGAAGGCTAAAGTACCACAAATCACCGTGAATTATGTTTGTATCATTAAGTAAACCTCATACTTAGGCGTAGATGTGAATGCTATGCTGCATAATTTGGCATTATTTATCAGTAAAAAAACAACTAGTAGACCTGCATGCCTACAGCCCACCCATGTTAACCTTGTGCCCACCCAAAAAATCAATTCTGGCTACGCCACTGGTACTATAAAGTGTTTTTTTTCCATTGCCACAAAACCCTATAGCACATCTTGCCCCAAGTCTATTCTCAAAACAATTTTTTGTATTATATCGTGTTCAACTATCATGTTCAACTTCTCAGACCCTCTTTGACTTTCTAATATGCATTTTCATTAATGTTTCATCAGTTCATTACATTGGAACAAGGAGAACAAAAAATAATGTATTAGTGGAAATGTGAGAAAAAAATGCTTATAATATCTATATTATCCAAACTCTTGGAACAATAGCATCTGTACTCCTTTACCCCCAGGTACAGCAAGCACCATCATCTGTGCGCCGCAGAAAGCAAACACCCAAAACGTCCTTTACGAAACTCAAACGGCTCGAATGATGAGGAATAAACGGCACCAGGCCAAAGACGCTGAGGGACAGTCCTTGGAGCGAAACCGGGGGGAGTTCGAGGTCATGAAAAACAGGCGTTGTCTTCTTGGGAGGAAACAAACTGCATTGTGCCCAAGTAGCCAGCGCGATCCAAGATCTATCTACAGGTCGAGCTGAGACGTTTCCCAGCTCGGACGCCGACTGTTGACTTTGGGAAAGTTTCTTTGGGTGGGACCGGATGACCTCCGTTCGCTTTCACGTCCGAGAACGGGCGTGCAGGGAATCCCTCCGCGTGTGCCCCCCCCCCCCTTACTTACACGTCCCGCACAGCATCCTCCATCCGCAGGCGGCGCTCCCGCGCGGGCGCTCTTCCACGACAAGGGCGGCGAGAGGCCGCCGCCGGCGCGCGAAGGAAAGCGGCGCCCGGACTCCGGTCGGCTGCACCGCCCCCCAGTGACCAGCAGGGGGGCCGCCAGCGTGGCAAGAGGTGACGGGTTATTTGCCGAGGCACGGCAGGAAGCAGCCTCTGCGCGGAAATCAGAGTAGTTATTATCAGGCATAAGTGGTTCAAATGCCAAGTCTTCCGTTCTGCTTTGGAATTCTGCAGTAAATGCTTGAAATAGATCTCCCTGGGAATGTGATTTATCATCATTTAGGCGTACTTTTCAGCCAATCAGTGGCCCATTGTGTCAGGTTCTAAAGTACGTTTGAGGATATATTTACCCAAAGAGAACATGAAGAACACTAGAAAGAATCGTTCTAAATTACAGATTTTTATTAGCGCCCCCCCCCCCCCCTCCAGCGCTATCTCCTCCTACCAACGGATTTGTATCTATTAATCGATAGGAGTCTGATGGGAGAAGCAGAACTTGACCCCCCTGTCCACCTTGAGATTGTTGTCCGGACCTCTTTGCATAAAATCTCCTGGAGTCTCTTTTCTTCAACACTTGCTCTGCAATAAGCACGAACAAAACGTGTGTATCCTGTAGCCTCATAAATTTAGCTTCGTGCTTTCGTCGTCTCTAGTTCTCGTGCATTGTTTGTATTTCAGTTATAAATAATATCCCATATCATGGCAGCAAATACTTGTTTCAGCCTCATGATGTACCAGAGACGGATTTAGGGTTTTGCCACTCCTCGGCACAGTTGCTGCTATCACCCTCCCCCAAATAAGGCAGAGAACAGGAAGTGTAAGGAAAAGTTTGATGCTGTAGCTCAGGGGTAGATTCTGTGGCAAAACTTGGAAGTACATTAGCAAACATACAGGTCGATACAGTAACGTGCAGTTAAAGATTGCCCGTCTGTAACATGCTGGGAGCGCACAATACAGACGAGTAAGGCCATCCAGCCATACAGTCTCCAGTTTCACGCGTCCTTAGCGCTTCCTAAAATAAACACCTAACCCTTTCCGCACCCAGCATGTAAATGAACGAAAAAGCTGTATAATGAAGGAATTAGCTATTCCCCTCCGATACTGTAACGGGCGCTGATATTATCTCCTTAGGAACGCGCTGTTTTGCCGCGGCCTTAACCTGTTAGTTTACCGCCTCCCCCCTAGTAGGAGTTAGGACTGTGTAACAAATCCATCGACACCGCTTAAGATACTCAAACACAATAAAACAATAAGCCTGGCACCTTCCTTGATGTAGTACGTCCCGGATGCCCCCCCCCCCCCCCCCTCCCCAGCGCGCCCGCCACTACCCCTTTCATCAGCTGCATCCACCCATTATGCCCCTCACGGGCATGTCCCGCTTCACAGAGCGCTCCCACTCAAATCCGTTCATGGGTATATACCCTTTCGCCCCCCTCACAGCGCCATGCTACCACTGCGACCCGGAGGAGGTGAGGCACAGCGGCGAAGACAGACGGGAGAGGAGAAAAAGCAGAGCCGAGCAAAGCAAAAGCGTGCGAGCAAAGCAAAAGCGTGCAGCAAGCCGGCGAAATAGACCTGCGAGCAGAGGCAATAGCAGCGGTTTGGTAAGCCTGGCACCCTCCTTGATGTAGTACGTCCCGGATGCCCCCCCCTCCCCAGCGCGCCCACCACTACCCCTTTCATCAGCTGCATCCACTGCGACCCGGCAGTCCCGTGAGGCCTACAAAAAAAAAAATCCCCGGCTCCCGCGCCCCCGCACTGGTCCGCCGACTCTACCCCCCCTCCCCCTCCCGATCGGGCAGGTAGGCGGCGGCGACGAAAACCAAAGCAATTTTTTTTTTTTTCAAAAAGCAACATCACACATTGCATAAAATAATTTCTCCAGCCTTAAAGCGACAATTTTGGTTTTTTCCAAAAGCGACTTACTTTTGGGATCTGTCAAGATCCCAAAAGTAAGTCGCAAAAGTAACTTACTTTTCTGAAGCCATCAGGAACATGATCTTAGCTCCTCCGGACGAAGACGAAGATGGCCGCCTGCACGGGGAAAGCGTGCAATTGGCAGCTGAAGACATGACGTCACGTCTTCAGCGGCCCAATTGCACGCTTTCCCCCGTGCAGGCGGCCATCTTCGTCTTGAGCTACGATCGTGATGGCTTCAGAAAAGTAAGTTACTTTTGCGACTTACTTGACAGATCCCAAAAGTAAGTCGCTTTAAGGCTGGAGAAATTATTTTATGCAATGTGTGATGTTGCTTTTTGAAAAAAAAAAATTGCTTTGGTTTTCGTCGCCGCCGCCTACCTGCGCGATCGGGAGGAGTGGGGGGGGGTTTAGTCGGCGGGCCAGTGCGGGGGCGCGGGAGCCAGGGATTTTTTTTTTTTTTTGTAGGCCTCACGGGACTGCCGGGTCGCAGTGGATGCAGCTGATGAAAGGGGTAGTGGTGGGCGCGCTGGGGAGGGGGGGCATCCGGGACGTACTACATCAAGGAGGGTGCCAGGCTTACCGAACCGCTGCTATTGCCTCTGCTTGCAGGTCTATTTCGCCGGCTTGCTGCATGCTTTCGCTTTGCTCGGCTCTGCTTTTTCTCCTCTCCCGTCTGTCTTCGCCGCTGTGCCTCACCTCCTCCCAGAGCAAGGCTGCTTTCGCGCCCTGCTCCGGGAGGAGAGACACAGCGACGAAGCAACAAAGACTTTTCGTGTTTTTTTTACACTTCCTGGTTCCTGTCATTCCAAATGCCATTTGAAATGACATTTGAAATGACAGGTACCGTCGCACCCTGGTTACTGTATAGGCGCTGTATTAAGCGCCTATACAGTAAAATGGGTTACGCGGCCATAACCCTTCCCTACCGCTTTAAAGCCGCGGCATGCATTTGCATGCGATTAGAGGAGAGTATCGGGGAGTTAGTGAAGAGAACTGTGGGTGCGGGGAGGAAGGGTGCGCCTGACACTACCTCACTGTTTCTACCGCGGCCTTACTGGATCGACCTGATAGTAATGACAGCAGAAAAAAGACCAAATGGGCCATCCAGTCTGCCCAGCAAACGTCTTATGGTAGTATCTGCCGAGCCATGCAGGATACTCCCATGTTTCTGTTAAGGGTAGCAACTGCCGCTCCTTGCAGGTTACCCCAAAGCCTTATGTTAATCCATCTTTTATATTATATTATAAAAAGCAATTTTCCGACCTTGCTTTTGTCTGTAGAATCTATTTTTTTATTGGGTGAAGAAAAGGGATCCTACATATCAGTACAGGGACCAGATCTCGGGGCTGGGCAGAAGAGAAGGTGTGGGAGAGAGGACCAGGAATGGGGAGAGGAATAGAGTAAGGAGAAGATGAAAGAACTGGGGATATGATAGAGGAGTATAAGAAGGGATGGGGGGCGGGGGGAGGAGAAGTAGAAAGGACAGGTTGGGGAGGATGGGAGATGGGGAAAATCGAGGAAAGAAGAAAATGAAAAGGGGAGGCGAGAGGGTGGTTTCCAGGATTTGGAGAGCAGGGAGAGAAAGGAAAGGAGATTCAGGATCTGGGGATAGAATCTGAGATCAAGGGAGAGAAAACTTGAATTGCAGTGGTGATCTGGTCCTGCTTCCCCTTGCATCCCCTCTCTAACCTCTCAATCTGACTCCAACGCCAATCCCTTCTCTTTCAAACACACAAGCACTTCCCCCTTCCTCCCCAGCAGATCCACTCTCACTCTCCAGCCTTTCTTCTCCTCTCCCTCTCCAATAATCCTCATTCAGCAGCTCTTAACCTTACCAAAATGATTCCCTTTTGCTCTGTGTGCTCCAGACTCACTGCCCTTTCATCCTGTTCCTTGCAGGTGACCTCGGAAGGCAGGGCCTGGATCAGGGAGCAGAGGGCTGTTCTTTGCTGAGTGAGGCTCAGTACAGCTGGATGGCAGGAAATCTTCAGCCAGCCCGCTGCCCATGTGTCACACTAGGCACAGGTCTAAGAACATAAGAAATTGCCATGCTGGGTCAGACCAAGGGTCCATCAATCCCAGCATCCTGTTTCCAACAGTGTGCCTATTGACAAATTCAGGCCCGTGCTGTACAGTGGTCAAGTATATACTTAGGGCAGATAGACTGCAATCAGAGCCCCCTCATATATCGTGTTACAGTGGCAGCCCATGAAGGATTTAGGATTTTGATGCTCCAAGGCACTGTTAATGCTGACTCCCCCGGGACAAGGGACAATGGAGCAGAAAGGTGTAAGGCACAGTTTTTTGTTGTTTTTTTTTTGCTCTGCTCTATCTGCTTCAGGCTTACCCCCTCCCCTCATGTTCCTAAATAACAAGGTGAGGGGGGGGGGAGGCGCTTAGGGAGAGAGTGGCTTTTCTTTGCTCCCTGCTGACTGCTGGGGCCCTCACCCTTCTCTTCTTGTTCCCGCAGAGACCAGGAGGGAATAGGGAATAAAGCAGTTTGTCTCTGCTCTGTCTCTTCCAGCCTCACCCCCTCCCCTCCAGTCCTCTGCACTGGGGAGGCTGCAGCAGGAAGCAGAAGGCTGTTCTCCGATGAGTGAGATTCAGCACAGCTGAGAGACATCACATTTTATGTGGGCCTGCTGCCACCCCCCTCCCCCCCCAGATTTTTGCCACCCTAGGCCCAGGCCTAGTGTGTGCCTATTGGGAAATCCAGGCTGGGTGGCAGATGGTATGACATGCAACAAATCTGTATTTGGTGCCTGGGAGTGCCGCCCCCGAAATCTCATGTAAGGGAAAGTGATTAATCCCTAGAAAAAACGAGGGCTTTATTTAGAAATAAAGATATATATCAGAAGAGTGTTTACTGTGTGTGCGTTTGTTCACCTTCCGTGCCTTGCGTACTATAATCTGTGATGGGGGTGGAGCCTTTCCAAAACTTCCCGTCACTGCACTTTCATTAACAGTAAATGGCAATCCTTTCTCATAGGTAAAATGCCACCGATTACTAATGGCTCCTTTGTGAGGTAATGTAAAAGGCTTTCTGTCAGTTACAGCAAGACGAAGGGAAGTGGAACAACCAGATTCTGACATTCATTTCCCTGTTTCCACTTCCTTTCCAGGTCGCGGTGCATTGTCAGACTTACGCACTCACTTTCAACGCTCTCCTTACCTGTCTAACAAACACTGCGTTACCAGATATCCCCACTGGAGCTTCATTGTCAGGCATTTGTTGCACAGCAGAAACTGTTTCACCATGAAGCTCCCACTAGCTCATTCCACTCTGTGTTTATGTACTTTCGGTCTGGCAAGTGTGGGTGTGCACAGATATTTTTTTTTATTGTTTTTTCATTGGATTTACTTTTTTTCATTTCTTTAAAATGAAAAAAAAAAACCAAACAAACAAAAAAATGGTGAATTTGTTACCAAACATCCCCCCCCCCCCCCCTCATCTCCCAGGACCCACACTTGAGGCCTTCCTCTCTAGTTGGAGATTTCTGGCTGGAGCAGGGGTGATCCACAGTTGCTCCTGCCCCGCCGCTGCCACTATTGGAACTGGCGCTGACAGACAGGCCGGTGCCATTGTTCATTTTTGTCTACAAGCCAACATCGGCTTGAGCCTGGTCGGCAGCATTTTGTAGCAAACATTAGCCACAGCACCAGCCTCGGTCTTCCGGTGCCATTTCTCATAACAGCAGGACAGGGATCACTTCTGCCCCGTGAAGAAATTTTCAACTACGAGCTAACAGGTCGATACAGTGCAGTGCGCTCCGGGCACTGTTAACCCACATTTGGACGCCCGTTTTCCACGTGCTAGCTTTACCCCTTATTCAGACGCTCAATTTTGCCGGCATTGGTTCTCAAACCCGCTGTCAGCCACAGGTTTGGAAACCGGTTGCCGGCAAAATTGAGCGTCTGGTTTTCAAGCTGATTTTAATTTTTTTTAAAATTATTTTTAATTATTTTTAACTTTTGGGACCTCCGACTTAATATCACCATGATATTAAGTCGGAGGGTATACAGAAAAGCAGTTTTTACTGCTTTTCTGTGCACTTTCCCGGTGCCGGCAGAAATTAACGCCTACCTTTGGGTAGGCGCTAATTTCTGAAAGTAAAATGTGCGGCTTGGCTGCCCACAACATGCATTTGCATGTTGTGGGCACTATTAGTTTCGGGGGGTTTGGACGCGCGTTTTTGACACGTTGGCTTTACCCCTTATTCAGTAAGGGGTAATAGCACGTCAAAATCGCGCGTCCAACCCCCCGAAACTAATAGTGTAGACCAATGTGAGATGGTCAGGTAGCTTGCAACCTTCTATGAGCCTTGCAGCAGAGCTTTGTGTGATCTGGAGTTTGTGGTAGGCTATATCTCTGCAGATCCTTGTACAGAGTGCTAGAGCAATTCAGCTGTGTAGTTACTATGGCACAGACCACTCTGATTACGTTCATCTTCTCAGTGAGAGGGCAAACTCTTCACTGTCACCTGGATATTTAATCTGCCCGAGAGGCAGTGATGTCCCCAGAGCAGGAGGAGGTTGGGGCAGTGAGTTTACTTGTGTACCTGCCATTTGTGACTGGCCTTTCTACTGACTATTCACTCTTTAAAAAAGAAGTTAAAACTGTGTAATACGTGTATTATATTATTCTTTTTATGTAAAGTATGTTTATTAACGGGACAATAAACCAAATATTCATACATGCAGTAACAGTTTTTCAGTTTGCAATATCGACATATAAGCATTACAAGATTGTCTGTTTGTTCAGTGGACCAATGTCGAGATATGGACAATTCAGTATTGCAATGTCCCCTGCATGAACATACCCCTTGCTCCCGTTCCACTTCCCAGCTGTTACAATGCACGTCTGCCCACCCCCCCACCCACCCCCATTCGCCCATCAGCCCGGATATGCGAAAAGGAGAAGGACAGAAAAATTAGAGAAAACATTTTTACGTCCACAGTAATTACAGACTATTTAAAATGTAATTACGAGCTCTACTAGGAAGAGTCTGTATGTATTGATCCCAAATAGACAAAAATGTCACTTTTCTGTGAAAGGAGGAATGCGCAGCCATAGATTCCACTGTCATCATTTTATGGATGGTGTTGCGCCATTGCCAATAAGAGGGAGGACCGGCATCTCTCCAAACTATCAAAATGGATTGTATACCCTGTAATGTTAATTTCCTGACCAGGAGTTGGTGTGCTTCTTTTTTCACAAGCTGGACTAAGTCAACATTGAATAATATCAATTCTGGAGTCTGTTAAATGAGCAATACATTTAAGAATTTTGCCCCAAAATTGAGAAATAACCATGCTGTGCCAGAATGCATGAGATAGTGTGCCCTTCTCTACAGAGCATTTGGCACAGAAAGCTAAGGGTGTCAACTGTGCTTTAAATGCAGCAATTTGAGAGACATATGCTCTGTGGAGAAATTTAAACTGCATTTCCTGCACATTACTATTTGGAGATAGTACCTTAATCTCTTTATAACAGGCTAGATATGATTCAATGTGGAGCCTAAAACCACCCTCCGAGTGCCATTTTTCTGTAAGACTTGTCACCCAAGCTTGTTGCTCCAATGGGTACCATTCTTTATAGAGCACCGAGGTGGATATCTTCAGTCGTTCACAGTGCATAAAGTCATCTATTTTGTTTACCACTTCCATTGTCAATGATTTCTGTGGGAGCGATCCAATATAATGTTGTAATTGCATATAGGGAAATATATCCTCCTTCCTTAACCCATATTGCTGTTTGTAGTTCCTACAAGGAAAGAATCATGCCCCCTCCGTCAAAACTTGATACAGATGAGTAAGACCTTTATTAGCCCATAGATGGAACCTTTTAGAATGATTCCCCAGAGAGAAATCATGGTTCCCCTGAATGGGTAGATAGGGTGTACAGGTCGGGGTAAACTGCAATCGTTTCATAAGCGTACTCCTGGCCCATCTCAGAGGGGCTATCAGTGGATTAGAGGCTACCAAAGGAGGCATTGTACCAGAGGGAGCTTGCAACACGAATTTAGGGTTCAGGCGATTCATGAGTAAGGAGTCACTATCTTGCGCTGTAAATGTCACACCGACATAAAGCCAATGTCTCATCAAGCGCAAGATACTTGCCAAACTATTCTTTTTATTGTTGTACTCCACTTTGGTCTTATTCAGGAAGGTAGATAAGAAATAAAGTTGATGTTGATATTGATGTACCAGTCAAAAATAAGAAATTTAAGCACAGGAAATTATGATGTGTAGTTTTCAATTTGCTGGATATTGGCAGGATCATAGCGGGGTTAGCGTTGCAGGCTGAAGATGACCTCTGACCTGGTCTATTCGTGGCCTCTTATGGGCTTAATGAATTGGGAATGAAGAGAAGAGCCATGGGGGTGGCTTGCTGGAATGGTGATGGCTACTACCTGGTGATTTCTACCCTTATATTCAATAAGCCTTCACAGGGTTAATGCAACTCCAACATTGCTCTCTGCTTCAACGGCAAGGACTGAACTACACAGACTGGGTAAACAAATAAGCATGGGGGTAGCTTGCTTATTGTGGCGGTTACTACCATAAACCAATGAAGCCTGATACATCACTTTGAATGCATATACAGCGTTGCTTTCTGCTTCAACAGCAGGGGGAAATGTGGAAAAAAGGATTTACATTCAGAGAACATCCAACAAGGCATTGATCTGTGCAGTCTGGTAAACAAGCATCGGGGTAACTTGCTTGATGCGGCGGTTACTACCCTTAACCATTAAGCCTTATGATTTATCTTTGATGCAACTCCAACATTACTCTCTGCATCAACGGCAGGGGGTGGCAGGAAATTCGAATTAAACAGTTACCAACAAGGGCCCTGAACAGATTAGTATGGGAAAATAAGTGTGGGAGCTTGCTGGGCAGGCTGGATGGGCCATTTGGTCTTTTTCTGCTGTCATTTCTATGTTTCTATGTAAGGGCTAAGGCAAGTGATGAGCTGAGGAAAGAGATTTATTAGTTTTTTTGGCTGAGACTTAGAACTTGTGTAAGATGATGGTGGAAGGGATTAGTACCCTGGCACCTGACTGACTGTCAGCACAAAACCATTTGGAGCTTGATCAAACTTGTGGCGTGGTTGCAGTGAGGAGGAATACAGGGTTGTCAACTGTCAGTAAATTTACTGAAAGTCAGTAAAAAAAAAAAAAACAAACCTAAAAATGACATGTCCATAAAATCTTCAGAGGGGTAGCCCATGTTAGTCTGATGTAGCAAAAATGACAGAGGTGGATGGCACCTTAGAGACTGACCAGTTTATTAAGGCATGAGCTTACAAGGACAGAGTCCACTTCATCAAGGACAGAGTCCACTTCGTCAAAGACAGGACTCTCTCCCCGAACGCTCATGCCTCAATAAATTGGTCAGTCTGTAAGGTGCCACCTGCCTCTGTCATGACCATAAAAATAATTTTGAGTACATGCAGACTTTCTAGCTCACTTTCATTGTAGTTTCCCTACATGTGTACATTTGTGCGAGTGGACAAATGGGGGCAAAATAGTGCAGATACATTTGAAAATGCAAATGCACTCATTCTGTTCACTCCCCTACCCTACCACACTTTCGGGAATACCTTTTCACCCAGTTAAAAGCAGGATGTGAAATCCCTCATTACTTTCAGTCAGGCTGAGGTCAACTTTCAACTGGGTGAATTTATCTGGGTGAATAGTGTGCCTTTGAAAACTGTCCTCCACACTTAACAGCAGGACTTGGCAGTGCACTGTATTTACCCCTTGGTGGCGCTTTTGCCTTATGAAATAAAACATACAAACTTCCAAGGATACCATTACATGATACCTTTCTACCTAGTTCTAAGATATAAACTTGTTTCTAGGTTTCTAAGAGCAGGAACTCTCAACCCAATCCGGAGTCACTCCCAGCCAGTCTGTTTTTCAGGATATCCACAATGAATATGCATGAGATAGATTTGCATGCACTGCCTCCATTGTATGCAAATCTATCTCTTGCATATTCATTGTGGATATCCTGAAAACCTGACAGGCTAGGTGTGTCCTCACTTCCTCCTCAAACCCTCCCCCCTCCATTTGATTCCCTCTCTCACCCTCCCCCAGGCTAATGACCAATCTGCCTCATCCCTTTTCTTTCACTTCCTCAGGTTCATCTCCTTTCTGTCATTATCCTTTAGGCTCATCCACACAAGGCTTATCCTTTTTCTCTCACCACCACCCCTAGCGCATCCCTTTTTTTGTACCACCCAGAGGCTCATCCCTTCACTTTCATCACACCCCCCCCCCCCACCCCCGCTCACTCCCACCCCTGTTTTATCCCCTCAGGCTGGTGAGGATTATTGCTGGTGGGGATGTAGGCCAGTACATTTTATGGCCCTTGCAGGAGACAGTGATTGCTATGAAAGTGAGAGAAAGCAGGCCCAAAACATTTCTTCCTGAGCTGGTGGTGGCAGCAGCAGGCGGTTGGGATCATCAGTGAGAGGGAGAATCAAGACTGGTGAGCAACCACACAGGCCGATTCAGTAAAGTCCGCGGGAGAGCGGACGAACGCCTGCTCTCCTGGCGCGCGCAATTCTGTATTTAAATTAGGTGACGCGGTAAAAACGGGGAAAAGGAGGCGCTAGGGACACTAGCGCGTCCCTAGCGCCTCCTTTTTGACAGGAGCGGTGGCTGTCAGCGGGTTTGACAGCCGACGCTCAATTTTGCCGGTGTCGGTTCTCGAGGCCGCTGACAGCCTCGGGCTCGGAAACCGGACGCCGGCAAAATTGAGCATCCGGTTTTCGGCCCGACAGCCGCGGGCCGAATTCAAATTTTATTTATTTATTTATTTACTTTTTTTACTCTTTGGGACCTCCGACTTAATATCGCTATGATATTAAGTCGGAGGGTGCACATAAAGGCAGTTTTTACTGCTTTTCTGTGCACTTTCCCGGCGCCGGAAGAAATTAGCGCTGACCTTTGGGTCGGCGCTAATTTCTGAAAGTAAAATGTGCGGCTTGGCTGCACGGGAGAGCAACTGACTTCCTGCTCTGCACTCTCCTCAGCCAGCAGGCACATGGGACTATTAGGAAAGCATAAAAACAGAGGAAACAACATACTGGCTCAGGCAAAAGGTCCATCAAGCCCAGTATCCTGTCTCAGATAGGGTTGTCAACTGTCAAGTTTTGGACCGGATAGCCAGGTTTTCAGGCATACTGTACAGTGTCTAGTCAGAAGTACTGACTAGATGCTAAATGTCCAGTTTTGCAGGTGGATCCTCCTTTTTCCCACAGCTTCTTAGAGGAAGAGAAAAGGCAGGTCAGAGCATATCGGGGGAGAGCTGTGCTGTATCCCTGCCTCCTTTCCCATGCTGTGATTGGACAGCATAGGGAGAGGAGGTGGTGCACAGCCCAGCCCTCAGCTCCCAGTGGTTCTGCAGATACATAGATACACTGTTTAGGCAGTTCACTGGCAGGATCTAAAATTTATGCAAATGAGGGGGGTACCATTCCCCCCCGGTCCTCAAGTGTTCAGTCCTGGTCTATGGAAAAGTTGGCAACGCTAGTCTCAGACAGTGGCCAGTCCAGGTCACAAGTATCATTACACGATAGCTTTCTGTCTAGTTCTTAGAAATAAACATATTTCTAGGCATCCAAGAGTAGAGGTTCTCAATCCAATCCTGGGGACACACCCAGGCAACGTGGTTTTCAGGATATCCATGAGGAATATGCATGAAAAAGATTTGCATGCACAGCACTGGCTTGCTGTGTGTATCAACTGACCAAATGGTGCCAGCTACATATTTGTGAATTTTATTACCTTGTGGATGTGCTTGTGACCCCCAAATAAGGATTTTGTGATGTCATTTAGGGTCACGACCCACAATGTGTGAACCACTGGTCTATGGGGAAGATTGCTTTCTCCATAGACTAAGCCATGTCAGTTAAGGGTGTGCTAATGATTACCTCAGTTTTGGTACCTAAGCAGGCTGACAAAAGGAATCCACTAGGCTCCCAGGTTACGAGTAGGTGCTCACGTATAAACTCTCAAAATTACATGGTTGATATAATACAAGGTGATGCAGTTCATGTTAAATTAGCCACTCCCTCGCAAAACGCTTGCTGACATAAGAAAGCAGGATAAAGAAAGTAACTGAGAGGTGAGGTATTTAAACAATAATAGAAAGAAAAGCTGGGAATTTAAAATGGATTGATAAATATGAAAGCTGATTACACAAGTAAATATGTTCACAAATAAATAGAAAATAAAATAAAAACACATACATAAAAATAAAGACATTTGTGGTGCTGGGTTGAAGTAAATATGTAAATACTGGTAGTAAAAGCCCATCCACAGAGGGAGAAATACTCTAAAGTGTAGGAAATGAGCCATGAGCAGCAGAATGCCTTTTTGATTTGGGGGGGGGGGGGGGGGGGGTAACCTAGCTCCATTCCCCACTGCCCCAAGCTTCACCATTCATAATAGTAAAGCCTTATTAATAAAAGGAACAAATATTTCATAATAGCCAATGAATAGAACATCCAATAAGTAAAAACTCATAATAACTGTTTTAATATTTCCCCCAAACCCAATAAAATATTTCAAAACAGCCAACACATCAAATAACACCCACAAATTAAAACTTTTGATGGCCAGTCAGCCAGTGAATGTTGTGGAATGGGGGGAGGCTGGCCACACAAACTTTATCCTTCCTCTTCCTCACTCACACACATTCATTCTTTCAAACATTCCCCACGTGCTGTTGCACAAGCAGACAGGAAGACCCTCACCTGCACACATACACACATATAGACACAGTCATCTGGCACTCTCACATACACACACAGGCAGGCAGGAAGGCACTTTCTCACACGCACACATACACAGGCAGGCAAGAAGACATTCTCTCATCTTTCAAGAAATGGAAAAGGGATCTGAATGAAGAAAACAGGATACAGTATAAGCACTGGCAAGTTAGAAGAAAAGCACTAATAAGGAAGGCAAAGAGAGAATTTGAAAAGAAGCTTGCCATGGAAGAAAAAATCATAAGAAAAAATTTTTCAGGTACATTTGAAGTAGAAAGCCTGTGAGAGAGTCAGTTGGACCATTGGATGATCAAGGAGAAAAGGGGACACTTAGGGTTGACACAGCCTGAATGAATTTGCTTTAGTCTTCACTGAAGAAGATGTAAGAGAGATACCCATGCCAGAAATAATATTCAAAGGTGATGATTCAGCATAATTGAATTAAATCTCAGTGTACGTGGAAGATGTAATAGGGCAAATAGACAAAGATGTAATAGGGCAAATCACCTGGACCAGATGGTATACATTACAGAGTGCTGAAAGAACTGAAAAATGAAATTGCAGACCTGCTATTAGTAATTTGTAAACTATCATTAAGATTGTCTATTGTACCTGAAGACTGGAGGGTTGCCAATATTATCTCAATTTTTAAAAAGAGTTCCAGGGGCAATCCAGGAAACTAAGACCAGTGAGCATGACATCTGTCCCAGGCAAAATGGTAGAAACTATCATAAAGAACAAAATTGCTGAACATATAGATAGGCATGGTTTAAATGGATTTAGCGAAGGAAAGTCTTGCCTTACCAATCTGCTACTTTTTTTTGAGGGCATTTGACAAAGTCTCATGAGAGACTTGCATTTATAAACCACCTAACACTAAGAAGGCCTAGGCAGTGAAAATAAAAACATACACAATTTAAATCAAGAATAATAGAAAACAACATTTCTTAGGAAATTAAAACATCATGGGATAGGGGCAGTGTTCTATTGTGGATTGAGAACTGGTAAAAAGATAGAAAACAGAGAGTCGGGCTAAACAAATTTTCCCAATGGAACTATTGCTTTTTAATATATTTATAAATGACCTGGAAATAGGAACAATGAGTGTGGTGATTACATTTTCCAATGACATCAAATTTTTCAAAGTTGTTAAATCACATGAAGATTGTGAGAAATTGCAAGAAGATCTTGCAAAACTAGAAGACTGAGCATGCAATTGGCAAATGAAATTTAATGTGGACAAGTGCAAACTGATTCACTTAGGGAAGAGTAACCCAAATTATAGCTACACAATGCAGGGTTCCACATTAGGAGTCACCATTCAGGAAAAGGATCTAGGCATCATTATAGATAATATATTGAAATCGTCTGCTCATTATGCAGCAGCAGCCAAGAAAGCAAACAGGATGCTAGGAATTATTAGGAAAGGAATGGAAAATAAAACAGAGAATAACATAATGCCTTTGTATCGCTCCATGGTACGACCGCATCTTGAATATTGTGTATAGTTCTGGTTGCCATATCTAAAAAAAGATATATAGCAGAATTAGAAAAGGTACAGAGAAGGGCAACCAAAATGATAAAGGGGATAGAATGAGTCCCCTCTGAGGAAAGACTAAAGAGATTAGGAATCTTCAGCTTGGAGAAGAGATGACTGAGGGGAGATATGATAGAGGTCTATAAAATAATGATTGGAGTGGAACGAGTAAACGTTAATCAGTTCTTTACTCTTTCAAAGAGTACAAAGACTAGGGATCACACAATGAAGTTACTAGGTGATACATTTAAAACTAATAGAAAATACTTTTTTTACTCAAAGCATATTAAGCTCTGGAATTCGTTGCCAGAGGATGTGGTGAAAGCTATTGGTATAGCAGCGTTAAAAAAAGGTTTGGACAAATTCCTGGGGGAAAAGTCCATAAATCATTATTAAAGTGGAGTTGCAGAAATCCACTTACTACCCTTAAAAGAAACATGGGGGTAACCTGCATGGAGCGGTAGTTACTACCTTGGGAAGCTTGCTGGGCAGACTGGATGGACCGGTTTTGTCTTTTTCTGCCGTCATTACTATGTTACTATGATAAACAGCATGAAATCTATCCAACCTGGATTGGCCACTGTTGGAAACAAAATACTAGGCTTGATGGACCTTTGGTCTGACCCAGTATGGCAAGTCTTATGGTCTCATACACATACTGGCAGGTAGGCAGTGCCTCTCAAACATACAAACACACACATGCAGGCAGGAAGGCACTCTCTCACACACACACACACACACACACATGCAGGCAGGAACTCTCACACACAGGCAAGCACTCTTACACACATATACACACAAGCAGGAAGATACTCTTATTTTCAGCTGTGGCAAACCCCACGGGCTGGGCTTGAATTTCTTCAGCTGCTGTAGGACAGGCTCCATGGTGGCCTAGTCAGCCCCTCATTTGGAAGGTCACAGCCTTGTCACATGAGCTGCTTCCTCCTCCTCAGATGTTGACACCTGATGACATCATTCCAGCACTGGTAGCTGAGAAGAAAGCAGCCTGAGGCACTGCAAAACTGCACTCTTCCAGGTGCAGGGAGGGTAAGCAAGGGGATCATGGCAGCAGTGGAAAGGACATATTGTGCCATCCTACCTGCCAACAATGAGGCTTCTGGTTGAAATTTTGGGGGTTCTATGGCCCTTGCAATATTGAAGCCCAAGGCAGTGAACAATAAAAACAAAGGACAAACAAAATAACAGAACAAAACAAAACAAAACAAAAAAATATTTTAGCAAGCCCCTTCATCGAGTCTGAAATGCAAGCCTACAAAGATAAGTCTTCATATTTTGTTCATCTGCTGCAGCGGCAGTGATATGGTGACTAGAAAAAGATTGACTTGCTGGACAGGAAGATTCTTGTAGCCATGTTTAGCAAAGGTGAATATGTTTTATCAGAACAGTATAGGGGTGGTCCACATTAAGGGGCCATGTTAGCTGAAATATTTTTGTTAAAGTTGGTTTGGGGAAGGCCAAAAAGGCCCATGTCAACTAAAATATGTTTACTCAAGACTACAGTATGGGTGGTCTAGGGAAGGCCACAAAACGCCAAGTGCTGAAAAGCTGAATATAAATAAAATTATCAAACAAGGTTAGCTAAAATACATTTAATACATCATTGTATAGGTAGTATGGGGAAGGCCACGGAGAATGGGCCATGCTAACTATACATTTATTCAGACCATAGTATGAGGTGGTCTGTGAAAGGCCACAGAAAGGGGCCATGTTAAAATAAAATGTTTATTCATTTTGGAGAAGGCCATGAAAAGGGGCCATGCCAACTTAAAAAGTAGACTCAGACCATGGTAAGGGGTAGTCTGGACAAGACTATGAAATGAGGACAGCTTGACCAAAAAATGTTTACTCAGACTTCGGCCATGGGAAAGTGGGATGGAGACACCCAGCACAGATCAGCTCTTGCCACCTGCCTGGGCTAGGGGCATTCACAGAGCAGAATGTTGAACGGCAGCTGCCTCGAGAGTGTTCTAAAAGAGACATAGCTTTATCAGCTCAGGGTTTGGGGGTAGTCTCACAGGATTATAGAGAGAGAGGTGAGGCTAGTGAAGAGTTTGCATAGGAACTGAAAGAGACTTAATAAGGAAGCGTTGAAGGACGCATGAGGACACAACTAAAGAATTACCACACAGTGCACAAGCCAGGCCAGATGGCATCCACCTTTCAGAGGAGGGCAGCGATACACTTATCAGACCAGTATAGGGGTGGTCTGGGGAGGGCCATAGAAACACTGACAAACTCCTATTCCTATTATGTGGCAGGTAGGAGCAAGTAAACAGATATGGTGCCCCTATGGCACCCCCCCCACCCCCCATTGACACAAAAAGGAGAGGCTGCTGAGGTGCCACTGGATAGGGGGACAGCAATGTTTAGCAAGGTTCAATATGTTTACCCAGAGCGTGGTAGGGATGGTCTGGGGAAGGCGAGAAGAAAAGTTGCCCTGTTAAGCGAGGCAGTGGCGTTCAGCACTGGGTAGCTCTTGCCACACGCCCTTACCAGCAGCATTCATGGGGCGCTATACTACCAGGCAGCTACTGCACTACTTTGCGTAGTTGTTAGGTATTAGCTCATTATTAGTCTAATTTTAATTGCTGTCTATTACATCTTCGTTATGCCGGCTGAGGGTGGAGGTAAAATTGTTATTTTGTAACTGCTGTAATTAAACCTGTGGCTGTTTTCATCCGCTCCATAAAGGTGATTCAAAGACAGGTGTAGTTAGTGAAAGCAGGAATGGGTAGATGGAAAGGGGAGTGGGGGGAAGGGAAGGCAAGATGACAAGAAGCAAAAGGTGTGGCATGCCTCAATTAAGATGCATTTGGTCAGCAGGGGCCACAGAGGAAGGGATGGGAAATTCATGAAATGCTGGTCACCAGGGTGCTTTTGCTCATCTGCTACTCTGGGCTCAAGATAGTTCTTTCTCAATCTAATTAAAATCTGCTAGGTCACATGTTTTCCGTTTGCATTGGAAGTTGCTACCTTCTTTCAATAGTTTTGGCATCTTCTTTCTCGCAGGGTCTAGGATGGCAACTTAAAACATATGCATCCCATGGTGCAGGATGCTCAGGAGCCAGCACCCTGCTACCAAGAGAGGTGCCACATAATGATCATATACCTTTATTATTAGGTGTTACAAAATGGCAATAAATATTAAATAACACATAAAACTAACTTTCATAAAAGTATTCACAATGATCTAAACAAACAAAAAAAAAAAAAGACAAAAATGCTTATATGTTTTCTTCTCTCTTTGATAATGCGTGTTCTGACCTTGCTTTTTCTTTCAAACTATCTCAATTTTTAAAGCAGTTTGAGAAGCTAAGTACTGCAGCTGTGCTGTTAATTCAAATGACCATAACGAAGGAAAAACTCTAAAACAGAAGAGGGGAAGCAAAGTAAGATGTTTTATTCCAAAACATAACAAACATTTGGTATGAAGATTTTAGATTAAAATGTGAAAAGGGGCAGTACTGATGCTTTAAATCTTGCAGCTTGGCAACAGATAAAGAATAAGCTAGCACATACATCATTCTTCTGACCATCCCTTGATCTGAAGAGGCTGTCTACTCCTTTGAGAGTAGTCAAGCTGTTCTCCCTTTCTCTCCTCCTGGTGATGGTCCTCATTCCTGGTGGGCAGGCCTCTCTATTCTCTGAAAGCAGCTCCTTAGGAATGGGATTTCGTGTATTCGATGTGTACCTCGGACATCACGATGCAGCCTGAAGGGTCTGTAGCGTCCCTTGGGCTCCGGGAAGACTGCTTCCAGAAGGTCTAACTCTTCCATTTGCATTCAGAAATGAAAGACGCTCTAGCTCTAATGTCTTGGTTCCCATATAGTCACAGGACAGGGCACACAGCGCCTGTCATTTCCACTCAGCACATAAAATTCAGAATCTTCCTGGCTGTTATGGAATTGCCATAGGGAAAGGATAGATGGTTAGCTTTTGAGTAGCTGTCACAGTGCAGCTCTTATACCAGAATAAAAGTATGTTCATTCTTGGGGCATGCAACCATTTTATTACTTTCCATTCTATTAACCTGCCATGAATTATCCCACACTGTTATGTATGCATAACAATCATTCATAAAAGATTGCCTGCTATTGTGTAGAACGGTTGAGCTCAACCAACCATTGTGATTTATTAGACAGGATGACGTGACTGTGTACCAGACCCCCTTCACCACCCTTCAGAGGATACTGGCCAACAGCACTGCTGTGTATTGCATGTGCAAATGAACATCCATGTACACTGTACATCCATGTACACTGCAGAAGGATGTAAAATCCACTTTGACTTCAGTTATTTAAAAAAGGATTACCACTCGACTTCTTTAATTTTGAAATTAAAAAAGAAAAAGTGCACATTTTTCTTCCCAGGAACGAGGCTGTTTTATAAGTGCATTTTTCAAGTGCCGAAGGCATCACATTCTTTTAAAGTACACCCTGGAGTGGGTTATTTCTTACTTATCTACGTGCACATCTGGATTTCTGCATAAGTAACTGGCATATTTTAAAGGCACCAGCCGCGCCAAATAAGTTCGGTACATTCCATGTGCTAGACAAGCCAAGATACAATCAGGGGTATAATGCACTATAAAAGGGGGTGTCATACCATTATTCAGCCAACATACCTGTAGCCTTCTTCCTAGGACAGGCACAGAAATTGTTGTAGTGTGCAGGAACCAGAGCACACGAGTTCTAAACGAGGGAAGATTGTGATGAGCAAAGTCTGTGCTGGAGCCCTGAGCCCCTGCTGGTTGAAAGTGGGGAATGCTGAGCAGAGCTGGGGGCCAGAGAGAAGGGGGGACAGATTATGGATGCTTCTGGGCAGGAGGGAGAGAGAGGGGCATGCTAAGCAGGGGGTGAAGGGGGATAGATGCTGCTGGACTGGGAAGAGACAATTATTGCTGTATTCCAAATTTGTAGTAAAAGATGAAATGATAAAATGATATCTATATCTATATATAATTTTATATACACATTCATATATTTTAGATATAATTTATTATACAATTTAGAGGGAAACAGTGGGTACAAAATCTTAAATCCAGCCATATTTCTGCCCTTGTCACTGTAGAATATGCTAGCTCTAGGGACAAATCCAAACAGACACAATTGGAACAATAATGTAGAAAACCAGTTCCTTGGGACTTATTCTAAAGTGTACTTGTCATGTCGTAATATTGCACAGCCTCATTAGGTGATAAATAATGAGGGTTTAGATAATCTGCATGATATGTCAAGCTTCTATTGCACTGCTCATCTTCCTATCGCTATCTTCTTCCAGTCTTCTACTCATTTTTCTCCTTGGGATAAATCATTTCTGCTAGCGGTATAGTTATCATAAACTAATCACACTCCTGGGAGATACGAGCCCGGAGGCCCATAAAACTTCATGCGGTATGAGTTTTTTCTGTCTTCTGACAATGCCAGTGCCTATTGCAGTGCTAGCTCGCTTAAGTAAATGGTGGTAATTAAATGCCTCCACTGCAAGAACTGTAAATCCACCAGGCGTCTTCATTGTTTTCTGTAGCCATTGGTGTCCAGGATCTTCAGGATTTTGCCAAGTTTACTGTCAACCCAGCACATCACTCAGGAGAAGTCTGACTGATCAGATATGAGTTGCTGGGCTTCCTTGCTCTGTTTTGAATTGCCAATTTAAAAAAAAACAAAACAAAAAAAAACTAACTGCATCCATTGGCTTGTCTTAAAAAACATACACATTCTTGCCCATTTAAATGTCAAGATGACAAACACAATTATGAACAAGTGCTGTAGCTGGCTGTAATTATTGGCTGCTGACCCTGTCAGCTTGCTGTATCATCAGGCTCGTAGCTTTTGCAAATATTCTCATTTAAACTATATGCAATGTTTAAATTTACCAGACTGAGAATATATGATAAAATGCAGACATGACTTGTGAGGTTGCATGTTTCACAGATGCTGGGATGTGATAACTAGCTTTACTTTTGCTTAATAATGAGTAAGAACTGGAAGGTGCATGAGTTAGGGTGGTAGGTTAGGAATCTTGTACACCGACTGGTCCTTACAGTAACTACCAAGAGCCTGGAGCTGCCCATTGCCTGTGCAGACCCTGTTTTCTTTGATGGTTACTGTCTTAATTACAGCACTGATAACCTTGATTGTTGCTCATTTCCTGTTGTGATGTTTCAGCTAGTCCACCCTCAACCTGAGAAATCAAGGCATGATCTTCCAGCCAGGTGAAAGTATCTGCATCTTGCTGAATGATAAGTTATAGGGGCCAATCAGCTTGGGAGCTTGCTTTTGTCATTGAGAGTTTCAGGAAGCATCTGCTTTGCGGCAGCAGCTGATTAATGGCATTAACCACTACTCTATTAACCACAGTGGGGGTATGATTTCTGACATCATTGTTTTACTGCTGCTGCTAGCATAAATTGAGTGTCCCCCATCCGCCTAAAACTGCGAAGGGCCCTCTCCTTGGGTTGGCAAGCCCACTCATGATTTGCTTCAACCTGTCAGGCAGAGGCTATGGTCACACCTTGGCTTGGCTTCTGCTTAGTCTTCATGCTGGATCTGCCTTGATTGTACTCTATGTAAAATGCAAAGTTCTACTGTGCAAATTGAAAAGGTGCTCAGTCTTAAAAATCCATGGAAACTACAGGTCTACGCAAGAAAGTACGATAATAAAAGCACTAAATGTTCACTGGAATTAGAACAACAAAATGAATAAAAATAAAGAGGTAAATATTATTTTAAAAATCTTTATTGTATTTCTAGCTGGTGCCATTATGCAAAAATATGTTTATTTCTTCTTACATGTTTACAAAAGGAACTTGGCTTGAAAGAATCCTGCAGTCACCATGTACAGTCACATATTTGCTACCACTGTGACTTTAAAAGAAGTGAATATACTCGATTACAGCTCCAGTATAATTTACAGGAATACAAACTCACTATGCATTGGCTGAGACCACAATTTTGTAAGTAATTCTCTTTATGTGGCAATATTAAATATCTGGCTTGGATAAAATCTGGAAGCATTTCCCAGTGATATTCATTTACAATATAAAATTCTCATATACAGATGAATAATAAGAGGGTTTTCTGGTCTTCTCTGTAGTTTTTAAGGCACATGGATATTTCCTTCAGTGTGTTCATTTTGGTCCCGTGAAAGGCATACTCTGCATCTGGTCATGGACTATCCAGGGATGCGAGATCCCTGCTTCTTCTGAGCACCTCGATCTTGTCCATAGACCTCCACCACATGAGTCCCACTCACTGTACATATCCTGCTACATCCTGACATGGCTTGTTTACCTGATACAATCTGTGATTTGTTTGATTTGGCCTGAGAATGGCACTCTCTGGAACCCATTGGCACTGTGATGTTTCTGGTCTGCGACTCTTGGCTTCTGTAAGTAATGAAAAAAAAAAATAGATCTACTTTATCCACACAGCCTGCTATTTCCAACCATTACAGGTCCATTTCAGTTTTACTAATAGTTCAGTGAATATTACATAATTTACCATATTTCTCTAGTATATTAAGTGATAGATCAGCTGTATGGTCCTTGGCAGGGCAGGGTGCTGAAGTACAACTCCATACATCCGCTACAGGAGCAAATAACCTGGCTGGGAAAAGTTATCAGCGATTTTCAAATGATGGTGCCTCCAGATGGATGACCCTCCAAATGCTTTTGTTACATAACTTCAGCAAAAATGCCCCGATAAGGTCCAAACCTGGGATGGGGTGGTGGAGCACGGGTCTGACACTTCCCTTATTGAAAATGACCCTGATCTGATAGGTTAAGAAAGCTGGAAGAGTGGTCGAAGATTTGGCAGCTGGGATTCAATGCCAAGAAGTGCAGAGTCTTGCATCTGGGGTGCGGTAATCCAAAAGAGCTGTATGTGATGGGGGGTGAAAGACTAATGTGCACGGACCAAGACAGGGATCTTGGGGTGATAGTGTCTGGGCATCTGAAGATGGTAAAGCCAGAAGAATACGGGGCTGCATAGTAAGAAAAAGGAGGTGATAATGCCTTTGACAGGTCCTTGGTGAGTCCTCACCTGGAGGACTATGTTCGGTTCTGGAGCCTGTATCTCAAAAAGGATAGAGACAGGACGTAGGCGGTCTAGAGAAGGGCAACGAAAATGGTGTGGGGTCTGTATCGGAAGACCTATGAGGAGAGGATGAAGGATCTGAATTTGTATACTCTAGAAGAGAGGAGATGCAGGGGAAATATGATACAGACCTTCAGATACCTAAAAGGTTTCAATGATGTATGAACCTAGAACATTTTCTGTTGGAAAGAAAACAATAGAACTAGAGGGAGACGACTCAAAACCAATGATAGGAAATATTTCTTCATGAAGAGGGTGTTGGAGGCCTGGAATGCACTTCCGGAGGAAGTAATAAAGAAGGAAACAGTCAAAGAATTCAAAGGGGCATGGGATAAACACTGTGGATCTCTAAAGGCTAGAGGATGAAAATGAGATAAGCGTGCAGGGAGGTAACTTGCTGGTATGGCAGTAACTACCTTTAGCAGAAGGCATGGAGATTACTACCCTACTCCTGGGGAAATTCTGTGCTACTGCAGAATTTGCGGAGAATTCTCCCTTTCCCACAGATTTCCTCCCTTGCCGAATCACAGATTTCCTTCCTCCTTGCCTAGCATAACAGTCTTGGCTTCACTGCCATTGAGACTGCTATGCTAGCCTGCTCGCCTGCCGGAAGAGAAGCATCACTGGAAGCGCACTGAGGCATCACGGCACAGGCAAGGTTCGCATGGAGGCATCGCACACAGACTAGGTCTGCATGGGGAACAGAGACAGCGCAGCATGGTCGAGGTTAGCAAGCTCCACCGCACGAAGGCCAGGACCATACAATTGGTGAGCAGGGAGAGAGAGTTTTTAGTGGGGCTCAAGGTATGAGGGGAAAGCAGGTGAATGGGGACAGGGGCAGAGGTTAAGGGGGGATTCGTATTTCCATTTGTTCTGAGCCAGAGGTCTGCAGCCTTTGACATGTGTGCTCTGGCACTAGATAGCTGAGTGGACTGACTTCCCCTGCAGAGGTTGCATTTAATGAAACATTTCCTGATGCGCGAGACCGGCCCCACAGCAGCTGTAAATGTTTGCTTAAATGCAACTCCTTCTGCTGCATGTGAGGCTTGGAGCTAGCTTCTTGATTCAGTAGCAGCGGAGATCTTTGTCTGCTCAACTGTCTAGAGCCATGGGTTGCTGCCCCTGGCCTAGAGCAGGTGGAGATGTGAATTCTCCTTTGACCTCTGCTTCTGTTTACCTCCTCTCACGCCACCCCCACCATGGTGAAAGAGAGCGAGGAGCCAGGGGCTGCCAGCGGCCCAGGCCCTGAGAGTATATGTGTGAGCCCGTGGGGGTGGGTAGGTGTCTGCCTGGGAGTCTGTGTATATGAGAGAGAGAGTGTGTGTGTGTGTGAGAGAGTTGTAAGTAGAGGGACAGAACATGTGTGTGACAGATGGTATGTGAGAGAAAGCATATGACTGATAATTTGCAAAAAAATGTGTTATTTTGACAAATAAATGTGCAGAATTTAGAAAGTGTATGTACAGAATTTTCAATTTGTTTGGTGCAGAATTTTCAATTTTTTTTGCACAGAATTCCCCCAGGAGTACTACCCTTAACCAATGTGCTTTAATGCAACTGCAACATTGCTCTCTGTCTCGACGGCAGGGGGAAGAGAGGAAATGGATTTAGACGACAACCGAGGGCCCCGACTTCCATGGTCTGGGATACTGTTACGTGGACATACGGGGAAAAAAGCTCAGGACTGCTTCTACAGCCAGGTCCTGAAGAAAGCATGCATGGGGGTGATTTGCTGGTGTGGCAGTTCCTACCCTTAACCAATAAGCCTTGATACTTTTCATGCAAATCCAACACAGCTCTCTGCTTCAACAGCAAGGGAAAAGGGAAATGGATTTAGATAGCAACCATCGAGGGCCCTGACTTTTACGGTCTGGGGAACTGAAGCATGGAAGTAACTTGCACAGAGCTGCAGTTACTACCCATCACAGAAGGCATGGGAATACTACCCTTAACCAATAAACCTCGATGCTTCTGATGCAACTGCAACATCACTCTCTGCTTCGAAGGAAAGAAGAATTTGGAGTCAGAGACAACCAACATGAGCCATGACTGTTTTTATAGTCTGGGGTACTGATGCACAGAGACTGTTTCTACAGCCAAGTCCATAAGCAAAGCACATCAAGCAAAATCTGGGGGTAACCTGCACGGCGTGGCAGATACTGCCATGGGAAGCTTTCTGGGCAAACTGAATGGGCCCCCATTGGTCCTTTTCTGCCATCATTTCTCGGTTTTAATGTTTTAACAGGGTCTGATCTGAAAAAAAAAAAGCTAGGAAATCCATGCATAAGCGTGGTTTCCACTTTCTTCTTTGGATCAGTTCTGGGGACAATGTATCAGTGAGTTGGTTTCCATAAACACAAGCATGATCGAAAATCTGCCCATGTGCTCCTCCACCTGCACCCACCTGTTGAGGAACTCTACAGCTGAGATGCGTTTTTCAGTTCAGGTGTATGGAAGGTTAGGGCAATAATGAACACTTGAGGAAATTGCTAATCCTAACTACAACAGGGCAGAGGGAAAAGGGAAGAAAATTCTTCTTTCAGCAGAGGAGGCTTCATTCCTAATGTATATAGTTGGAAAAGTGAGGAGCTGCAGTTAAAATGACCTGTGAAATATTTAAGGTTGTTTTTCCCCTCATATGATTAAAACACATGCACACCTTAATCAGATCAATATTAAAATCAGAAACAGTAGTACAGTATCTTCAGTTCTCTTGTCACTAAATGACCTTAGATCACACTTAAAGGAATTCACTTCAACGTGTGCTTTGAAAATGGGTCAGAAAATGTCTTACGAGCAGAGCAGTCCAAAGGATGAATGAGGCATCCAGCTGCGGACATAGACAGCATTAATCACTGCACTCTCTCAGCCAAGATTGAGCCCACACCATAGAGACTGAAGCTAAGACTGGCAGGAAAACCTCCCCAAATCTTTACCCACTCTGTTCTATGTTTTGGACATGCCTTACTGCAGAACAATAAAATACATCAACAAAGTAAAAAAAAAAAAAAGTCTGTTACACTGAATTCAGTTCCTGAACTTTTAAATTCTGGAATCTATGTTCAGACAATAAAATAAATGGGGGAATCTGTTTTCCAGTTCAGTCTTAGAAAACAGATTCCCCCATTTCCAACTGCAGCACCACCTTTGGATAAATTCTTATATCGGGCAATTAGAAAGTGCCACAACTTGCAAACACTCCAGCGCTTACCTGGTTCTCAACACTCTGCATTAGTACTCGATGGAAGGTGAGTATTATAACTTATGAGATGCACTTGTCAGATCATCCCCTGCCTGGCAAGGGTGCAGCTTCCTTTCAGATCAGAGAGCCGTGCCACAAACAGGCAGACTCTGTAAAAATCGTGGGAGAGCGGGTGTTCTGTGTTGAGTGCCCGCTCTCCCGACACGTGATTCTCTATTTAAAATAGGCCATGCGCTAAAAAGGAGGCGCTAGGGACAATAGTGCGTCCCTAGCACCTCATTAGTGGAAGAGGCGGCTGTCAGCAGGTTGACAACAGACGCCAGTAAAATTGAGCATCGGTTGTCGACCCGCTGACAGCCACGACTCCCCCCGCATCTTCGGAGGCGACATATTTTTTTTTTGTAATTAAAATTATGAGCTAAGATAAATTGTTACACCGAAGTGCTTAGTTTTCGTAGAAAACGTGTAACCACACCATGCTACCGGGTGAGCCAGGCTGACCTACAGCTGAAGCCAGAGAGCTCTGTCAGCAAACGACGGAGCAGGCAGACAGAAGGGGGCAGCGCGCCACAGCCAATCAGAACAGACTATCTTTGGTCAGAGCCGGTTGGTGCACGGCCCGTGGCCTCCTTCCTCTCTCCTCCGCCACAGCTGACCTGCCCCGTGAGTAGCAGAGCCGCCGCCTCGGGTCCCCAACGTTTCCTGGGTTGCTCAGATCTTAACGCCCGCCCTTGGGCAGGTGTTAATTTCTGAGAGTAAAAGTGCGGTTTTCCGCGCGCTATTTTTACCCCTTACAGTATAAGGGGTAATAATAGCGCATCTAAAACACGCGGCCAAACGGGGGCTAAACGGCGCCCTCGGCCGAGCGCACCGTTCAGTATCGACCTGAAAGTTAGTCAGGTTCACACTCTTGCTGGTGGCGTCTGGTATGAGAACAGCTCTGCACTGCACCTAAACCTTCCAATAAAATTGTTCGGCATGGCAACAATATACATACATATTTCCGTTTATATAAAGCATATACTTAAAACTTGATCCATAAAACATAGGGGTGCCATGCTGCGAGCACTTTTCACAATACCTAAATCAAAGTACATCCAATTTGAAACAACCGTCTTATTCCGATTTTACTTTTCCCCAGAATGCATGCATATTTAATGCCCTGGGTGAACATCTGGTCATTCACTCCTCCTCCCCCAACTTAACTACTTGCAGCAGCACAGTGCTCACTTCTTTGATAGTATTGGCTTTGGTAGGGCACACCCCTCAGCACCTCATGCTGGCATGATTTTGCTGCCCCCAAAATCTTGGCATGCTAGGTGACCACCTAATTTGCCTAATGGTAGCACCGGCCCTGCAAGGGGGTATTGTACACCGTGATTTACAGCAAAACTATTTGTTAAAACCCCAGAAACTTCGTCAGGGTAGGATATCATCAGGATTCCATTTCTGGGACTAAAACAGTTTGTTCTCTATGCTTTAATAAATAGTTTTGCTAGAAAATACTGTATGAAGTGCCTTGCTTCCTATATCTGCTGTACAAAGGCGGTTTCTCCCTAGCTCACCTCTTCTGCCGCCAGCTGCATCCTGAATCCTTCTGTGCTTGAAAGTATATCTAGTATTTCCTTGAAAATCAGAGATGAATACCCTTTTCTTTAAATTTCTGCCTAGGACATCTGCTTATATGTACTGTAACCGGTCACATTGGTGAGTGCTATGGCTTCCACAGTGTCTGCTTAAATGTCAGATCACTGATGGTTCATTAACCAGTGCCACTATACAGAAAGAATATGCAGAATGACCCTATTACCTCTAGATACTAATGGTCATGTGGCTGAGTTGAAATCCTGCTTCAGTGTGAGTAACAAGCAGATCTAGGACAAGCTGTTGAATAAGTCCCTGACCAAAACAGCCCAGCTTTCAAAAACCCTGATTTATTACGTTTTTCTGTGCATTCTGCACCTATTGGAGAAAAGCTTGGTAAGTCAGGCCTTGAGGCCCTAAGCTTGCCAGGTAAAACTTAGCCAGCAATTTTAGGGACATTTTCTAGCACAACCGTCTGCGACTGAAAAAGGAGCCCAACTCTCAGGGGCTAACCTTAGGGCTGCTATTTGGCCAGCTAAATCTTTTCCTCCCCTCCAATTGCACTAAAAAGTGCCTCCACAGTTGTCCATTTTTTTCAGAGGCTGAACTTAGCTGCATCCCTCCTCCTTAGTAAGCCTTAGAATAGCCAGCTAACCCTCTAAGCAGCTAGATTAGGGGCGGTTCTATAATGAGGCAGGGTGAGGCAGTGGCTTCAGGTGGCAAGATTTTCAGGTGGCAAGATTGCCCCCTGAAACATTCCTTCTACAGCCACCTCACCTTGACTTTATTATGCCTGTTCTAGGAATTTGAAAATGGGAGGGGGGAGGGGTTTGGATTGCCCTATCGGGGGATCAGGCTTCCCCCCGGTGGGCCGGTCGCTCCCAGCAAAGAGAAGAAGAAGAAGAGGGGCTGCTGGTGCTGCAGCCCGAAGACAAACCTGCAGGGTCGTGGCAGAGCCATCCTATTGTGGCCGGAAGACAGCCGTGCAGGCCCGGGAGAGAGGCCTGGAAGGCCGCAGCAGAGCCCATCCTGCCATGGCTTGAAGAAAGCCGTGCGGGGCTGTGAGCCACTGCCGGAGCCCAAGCCGGTGGCAGCAGAATAAATGAAAGAGAGACTGCCACCGGAGCCCGTGCCGGTGGCTGGAGAAAGTGAATAGAAGCCTAAGTGACAGCCAAGAGAAGAAGAAAGAAAAAAAAAAAAAGGAGGCCAAGGGCTGCCACCAGAGCCCAGGTCGGTGGCGGCTGAAGAATGGGAAAAGGAACAATGTGTGTGCATGTGTGTGCATATATGAGAAGGTTGTGTGCATGTATATATATGAGAAGGGTGTGTGTGTGTGTTTGTGTGTGTCTATGAGGGAGAATGCCTGTGTACATGTGTCTGCGTGTGTAAGAGTACCTGTATATGTATATATATGTGTGTGAGAGAGATTAAAGTTTGTGCACCTTTCTCCAATCTATGACAATCTCAGGAGGACTGCAAATCTAAAGTTCCCAGGTATGGAGAGTGGGAGGTGGGAGGTTTATTTATTTTAGCCTGGTTAGTTTTAATTGTTGGATGTGATGTATCTGCTGTTTTGAAATATTTTATTAGTGTTTGGTAATATTTTAAACATTTTTATACATTTTTAATTGGCTGAATTTATCAGTAGATTTGACCTTCTTTTTATTGGTATGTTTAATGTTTTATATTTCTTGATTGTGTTTGCATTGTTTATAGAGTTTGGCTTCTTGTGATTTCCAGTTGAATTTTTGTCTGCACCTTTCAATTTATATTTTATGATCTCTTTATTCTGTATTTGGTGAGAGTCTATCTGTGTTCTGCTTGTGACTGAGGCTTTAGGTATTCTGCTAGCATGTAGTTTCTGTGTAGGGATTTACAACAACCTGGCTTTAATCTGTTTTCCTAATAGGAGGTGTATTGGTGTTTAGGGCCTGATGTAATATTTGCAGTATGGCTTTTTCATAGGTTAAGTGCTGGCAATTATGATATGGAAGGCTTTCTATATTGGAAATTTAGTTCAGTTTTTCCTGGCTTTCTGTGGGCCAAGTCCACACCCAGTGCACTTTACCATAGGCCTAATACCATATGGGATCCAGTAAACTGCCTTGATTACTATGAGAATGGTAGTTTATTAAGTCTATTAAACTATTATTATTGAAAGTGTGTTTTTTTGCAGTATATGCCTATATGTTGTTGTAAGTAATATTTTTATTTCAGAAGATTGAACTTTGAATGTCTATTTTCCATATGCAATCTGCCATTTATGTTGGGGAAGTTAATAAATTTTAAAATGGAAAATAATGCCTAAGTTTTAATTATGTGGGGAGGGGAGGGAAGGGGGAATAAAAAGCTGTAAGGTTATTCTAGAGCATCTAATACCGTTTTATCAGCCCTGAGAGAGAGAGTGTCACACCCACAGTCTCCCACCATTCACCAACCTCTCACACCCCCAGGAGGCAGATCCTGGAGAAGGGTGGGAGGTAGGGATTAGGGAATGGAGGAGTCCTATTTCTAAACCCAGGAGGTGGGGCGGCCAAAGGCCACCCCATCCCATTAAACATTTCTCCAGCGCCCCTTACTGCGGACGCCGAAGACTGAGAACAAAAACAATAACAGGCCCAAAAACTGAGTGGTTAGAGCAGTGGGCTGCAAACAGGGGAAGCCAGGGTTCAAATCCTATTGCCATTCCTTGTGACCTTGGGCGAGTCACTTCACCTTCCATTGCCTTCCCCCTGCCCTGGCCCTCTGTGATTTCACCTGCACCGGACCATGGGGGGAGCCATTTCATCCTTTGCCACAGGCAGCAGATTGCTTTGAGCAGCCCCTGAGCTAGATCCTGCCAAAACATCTACTTTTTAGTGTTCAGAACATTTTACACACAGCAGAGTCCACAGCATTAACCGCAGTATGTTCCCCCCCAAATTAAATGTACAGCAGCTCAGTGTCAGGGCAGCTAAATACATAGAAACATAGAAATGACGGCAGAAGAAGACCAATTGGTCCATCCAGTCTGCCCAGCAAGCTTCACACTTACATCCTCACTGCCAGCCATGAAGCCAGCACCGAAAGGCGGGGGGTGGCCCGATATCTGATAGGAGACCTTGGAGGCCCCGCTTCTTCCATTTGAAACCAGCGCCACAGATACCCGAAAATGCATCCGAAGGAGAGCCATGATAAAGCCCAAACTGGCAAAGTCTCCCTCTAGACAGAAATTGGGTCCCTTGGCAGCTCTAATATCTTTATTTGGAAAATGTCACAGCTCAACCTGTTCAGGTGACATGAAGCTAGCGGGGCTGGATTTACCTTTGGTGCACCCTTAGGTACAGGAGCAGGTGCTTCCCTCTCTGAAGTTGCAGGAGTGGGATGAAAGGGAACTTCCCCCCCCCCTTTAAAACTGTAGCATTAGGGTAAGAAAGGGGATTCCTTCCAAAAAATGCATCAGAATCAAAAGGTGCTCTAGCCCCCTTTCTCCAGGCAATCCTCTCTTCCCTTGGACCCATCCCCTTCAGAGTACATGGTGCCCTCTGGGTGCAAGATGCCCACTCTGTCTAATGGGAAACCCTGTCCTGGAACCTGGTGGTAGCCTTATTTGGAGACTGTGTGTAATATTGCCATGATGAAACTAGCCATGGGCAGGCAGGCAGTGCACAGCAGGTAGTGTATATACTTTGCACTACAGCAAGAAAGCAATGCTCCAATTTAACGTAACCTTTACAAAGGTGAGCTCAATTATCATTCTTGGGAACGTCTGAACCCTGCTCACCCTGAGATTTCTCAAGATTAGCGGGGGGGGGGGGGCAGCCATTTATCACCATAATTAATTATTATTCATATATTCATAATCATTGTTTTAATCACTAATATTCAATTCACTATTATTCAATCAATATAATCAGTATCAATATTTAATATTAATCGTTCATTCATCAGGCAGGCCAATGAAACCCTGCCCAACCCACCCACCCTGAGGTTGAATGTGTGCACTTACTGTAGTGTGTGTATATATATATATATATATATATATATATATATATATAGTCATCATGTTTACCTTTATTAGTTCTCTCTCTCTCTCAGCATGAGATATGTGGAAATAGTGGTGCCCCGGAGATTTTAGCGTCCGGCCCGGAGACCCGGAAATTTGTCTAAATTTCCGGAGTCTCCGGGCTAATTCCGGAGAGTTCCCAGGTATGTCAATGACTTCATTCTTTTTCTCTGCTCTAGGAGACCCAGAATGCTTGGACTGCACCTCCTAGCAATTCTCCAGGGTTTCAAGAGAGCACCACAAACCTCTAGCACCTGAGGCGTGAAGACCATCATTGTCTCCAGTTGGTCACTGACTAACAGGGTTATCTCCTGAAGGCTGATCTTAAATACAGACTCAGAGAGTGAGTTGGGGTAGGGGGCTGGGGGTAGGAGATAAGAGGTTTGGGCTTTTGGATACTTGGAGCAATACTTGGACAATAAACATTGTCTTTCCTTAGAAGATTCAGATCCTGGAGCCAAAGAAGGCTCTGAGACACAGAGAAAGCTCTCTCTTCTTCACAAGGAGAGACCACTGAATTACATTTACTGACAATACCTGACTTTGCAGGTTGTGCCGAGATTTCTGTTGCATTCTCCCTCTGGGAGCTGTACCTAAATCAAAAAAAGTTGTGCCAAGTGCAGCAGCTTCTGAGATTAAAATTAGTCAAAACAATTTTCTATTTCTTTATTTTGTTCCTTTGGAAGGGACTTCGGTTGTCTGCACAGTTACTCTATGGTTCTTAATCTGATTAATCTTTCTGTAGTCCTAATGACTTTAGAGAAATTACAACTTTCACCTTCTTGGGATGGAGCTGAAGGAAGACAGAATGTGCCTAAGATAGCGATGCATAAGCAGCTGTGGTTAACAACTTACAGAAAAGCACCCTCAAGGCTGCACAAATGTGCCACACCCAATATTGTCTCCTAATCAATGCAGCAAGTGAGAGAGCTTCATCTTACACCTATAACCGTGGGTGGGGTTTTTAACTGGGGTCTCCCTTTCTACAGTAAAGCGTCATGCACTTTCAGGTGCAGTAGATGGCTACAGCGGGTGCAAAATAGCAGCTTATAAACCCTGCTGCCCTTCTGTCCAGATAAGCTCTCGCCCCAGGAGGTTACATTCTTTTTTCACTTTTACCATGCATCTCATGCCTGAAGCTAGAAACACACCGCAAAGAGGCCTTGAGCGGAAATTAGTTAGGGGAACAGCTGCTTCCTGTTGTATTTGGTAACAAATCATTCTCTCTTAATTAGAACAAAAAGTATCCCTTCTATTCCAAATCATTCAATATGATCCTACACAGTTCTGTGCTTCTGTATAGCGGGAGGGGGTTACCTGATCTAAGCAGCTCAGCCTGCCTAATTAACTGCTATTTAACAAAGAGCAATGGCTAGAGAAGGTCTCTATCTATGCCCCCAGCCCCCTTTCTTTTCTAAGTAAAGAAAGATTCATAAAATAAAATTAATCCTAGGTGTATTTCTCATTTTGCAAAGGAATGGAAGAATTAGGTCCAGTAATTTTCATTACTTTCTTTATTGGAGTGCCTTGAATAGCGATTTAGTGTGATTCAGGGTAAGGCAGGGTCTTAGCAGGTTTGACCTATTTAAAACAGGACCAGCAACAAAGATGTAGTAGTCCATGAGCCTTTGATGATATCTGAAGGAGGAACCTGCAAGGTTTTGTAAGTTCACTGTTTGCCCTATAAATGGTTTCAGAACCTATGGAGATTTCAGGACCAGAACAGCTACATTATGGGTGAAACTAAACAAATGCTGAGGTGGTGTAGGCCACATCTGCTGTTTGGACAGAGAAGGATGAAGAATCTCCCTTCAGAAGCCTCCTCCATGTGCTTATAAAACTTCAGTCCTAACCAGGCGGCCCTGCTCCATCTTCACTGCGATGATGGAGCAGGGCCGTCTCACGCGATCATTTTGCCTAGTAGCTGGTAATCACTTAGTACTAGCGACTGGCCCACTGTCACTCCCAGGGTTGTCAACTATCAGCCACAAAAAAACAAAACAAAAAACCCCATCGCCATAAAAATAAGTTCATGTCAGTAAAAACATGAACAATGGGGCCTATGTCTCAGGTGGTGTGGGCTCTGGATCTTTGAGGCAGCAATATTTATGCCTGGGTGAATAAAGGGATGAATCGCGACGTAGTCCAGCCAGGCACAAAATAGTGATGATAAAATACATGGGGGAAAAAAAAAAAAAAAGTTAGGCTGTCAGTAAAAACCTGGAAGGAAGACGGTAAGAAATATTGCCATGCGTTGCCAACCCTGGTTGCTCCTCGTGCATTGCCAGTGAATATGAACCAGTCCTGGTCTCTCCAGTCAGCACAGGGAGCTCCTGGGGCTGAGGGGGCAGGCCAGGACTGGTTCCCCGGAACCTGACCAGAGCTGACATGGATGGAATCAGACGGCGCAAATCACAATAAGAATGCTCACTTGATTTTAATCCCGTTATTACATCTTTGCTTGACAATTGCTTCACAGCACAGAGGAGATGGCTTCATCTTTGCTTTTAGGATACTGGGGCTAATCTGACGGTGTTTTGCAAAGGGAGCCCGGCTGAAAAAAGCAGCACATCTGCAGTGAGATTCTAGCCAACGTTGAGAAGGCTTCTGTTAACAACCTTTTCCTTGCTGGCCCACGCACCACACAATGGCCTGTCTGTGTCTTTAAGCAAGGGACCGATACGGCTACAAGTTTTGCTTTTGTTTTTTCTTTCAACTCCTCTGGACTTCCAGCTCAATCATTTGAAACCACCAGGGAATTTTCCGCCCTCTCCTAATTTACTCCAGTCCAGCCATCGCAGTGACAGTCCTCGGCCGGGAGCCACGCACCAGAGTGCGCTTTGGAACTCTGAAATCAAGGGCCCCAAATCAAACTATCAGCTGTCACCATATGTCTCTTCCAAAGGGCTGTGAATTCTTCCTCTGCTGCATCGCCAGCCCCAGCTGGCACAGGAAGCAGATGACCTGACCCAGGAAGTGAATCCAGGTCCTCTCAGCCACTGGGCCAATGCAAATCTCTTTATGAGCGAGTACATAAAGTCGCTGAGGACATGAAAAGTAGAAAATGTTTGGAAAAGGCAAGAAATAATAGAAAATAAGACAGCTATAACCTGCTTGACTAATTATCCTAGTTGTTGGGAGTGGAAAGGACAATTGTATGACGCATGTAAAATGCATGTACCGGGTTTCTTTCTACTACCATTCCATGGATGGTGACTTGTAGCAGAGTCCCACAGAGACACCTCCTGGCTTCTTCTGGGTTGATTTCAAAGATCTAATTTTCTGCAGATTTTAACTGAGCTCTCCCCAGGCTCCATGAACTTGAAGAAAAAGATATATTACCTATCTATATCAGCAGAAGCTCTGTGTGTGTGTGTGTATATATATATATATATATATATATATATGTGTATACACACACTTTTTAAATATTTTTCTTTGACTTCTCTTGTCTAGCACCACAGCTATGGGTATGATAGCCTGAGTTAAATAATTGCTTTTTCCGCTACTGTTCCTGCCGAAGAGATGCAGACAGACCTGGGCAGCAGTAGGGTATTTAAGCCTTGTCTGCTCTGTGCAATTACAGCTCATGATTTATTTGTTGACTGCTGCTTGCTGGTGTCTGCATTACACCTCCACAGTCAGCACTGATCATATCTCTTCTTACTGCTAGCTCTTTGCTCTGCAAATTAGGCCTGAACAGATGAATCAAAAGACTCCCTTTGAAGGTTTCTGGAACTTTAACTCCGATGAGGACAAGAACCTGTAAATCTATGTGCTACTCAGAAAGGGTACATCGTATTATTTAAGAGACCCGCGTCTGAGTGCATGGCACCTGTGCCCTGGTTAAAACCCCCCCAGATCTCTGCTCTGGTGTGTTGGGAGATTAGGGAGGGGATACGTTATTAGAAGGCAGGAGAAGCTGGGTATGGTCAGTGTAGCTTTCTCCCACCATGAGCAGCAGGTCACTTGTTCAATCCTAGCCCAAGAAGCAGGATACAACACTGCTTGCCTTTCTCCCCATCCTGAGCTGAAGGGTGCAGCTTGCCCTGCTAACAATTTGTGATTTGATTTCTGCTGATGATTCAGCAGGCTCAGATGCTTGCTTGCCCAGGCCTGCTACTTCCTTGGCCTCAGAGATCCTCTTGTTTTAGTTTTTGGCTCAAAGGCTGAGCATGGGCCCCAGGATGGCACTGGAGAGCCCAGCTGCACTGGGCATTTACTGACTCTCTCCTCCTGCTTGTGAGATTTTTGGTCCCCCTAGTTTCACTCGGGCTGTCACAGACGTGCCCACAGCACATGTTGTCTGCTCTTCTGCTCCCTACTGCATCCCCATGGAGAGGCTGCAGCTCACCACTCAGCTTATTCCTGCCTGGTGTGCAAAATCTTGCTCTAGACCACAAAGGGTCCCTCTCTTCTGCAACTGAGGCAGCATTGCTGCCAATGGGCACTATTCCCATCACCACTGACGCTCCAATGAGGTTATCAGGGACACCAAAGGCCAGAGATTGTCTCACATGGGAAGCTCTGGAGTCCATCAGTAGCTGAAGTATACACCGTTGCAGCGACAGATCAGGCTATATTTTCCTGATTTTTTGTCATGGGACACGATTTTATGTATCAACTGTTGCCTTAGGGTTGTTCTTATGCTTCTTTCACCTATTTATATAATTATCAGCTAGGATACTTGCCTGAATTCTTTACTCACCATTCTTGTCACTGTTATATGTATTTAGGGTTCAGATAAGTTGCTATGTGTGGTTCCTTGTAGTGCCAGGCAGTGATGAATTTAAATCCTACTGTGCTGTTTTCAGGCATCATCTTTGCTGGGGGGGTTGGTTGACTGAGGCGGAAGACATGCTCAATATAAAGAATACCACTGGAAATTTTGGGTATTCCGAGGCGTATACCTTTTCAATCTTGTTAAATTAGAACCAGAGCATTTTGTGTTCCAGACCACCGTTGGCCCTCTTATGGGGCATGTCATAAGGGCACAGTGCAAAATGCTCCTTGCTACTGCTATACTAGCTGTCCTAATAACATCGATTGGAGGCCAACTGTTACATTCAGGGTGGGGGGGACACAGTTAAGGCCACCATAATCCTTTGCTATGTCCAAGGGCAGCATGTTTTGCATGACCTAACAATGCTCGAGCATAGCAGAAGCGCATCACTGTTTTGGTCAGCGCTCTGTCATATGCAAACAGAAACAGTGCAGCCACTCATCATTTGGCCTCTGGCACCATATTATATCAACATAAAACTAAAACTTACCTGCCTTGCACCCATAATGGTACATTTTCAGTAGGGAGTCTCACTGGCAATGTATACCCGTACTTTTCAGCCCACACAAATCCAGCATTGCTTATTTTATTTATATTCTGCTTTTCAGGCACTTCAAAATGGATTACCTTCAGGTACTGTAGGTATTTCCCTGTCTCCAGAGGGATCACAATCTAAGTTTGTACCTGAGGCAATGGAGAGTGAAGACACTTGCCCAAGGTCCCAAGGATCGGCAGCAGGATTTGAACCCTGGTTTCCCTGGTTCGTAGCCCACTGCTCTAAAACACCAGGCTACTTCACCACATTGTGTTTGACAATCAGTTTACTATTTTGGCTAAAAGTACTCGTGGTAGTAAATGATGATGTAAAGTATATGGCTTTGCGGCAAACCTATTTTTTTTTTAAATTTCTCTCTATGTGCATAGTTACTAACCATTTTAGTAAAGCTTTTGATATGGTCCCACTTAGGAGACTCGTGAACAAAAAGAAGCTTGGGAGTGGGGGCCAAGACAATGGCGTGGACTGCAAACTGGAAGACTGACGGGAGACAGCATGTGATGGTAAATGGAACCTACTCTGAAGAGAGAACGGTGTTAAGCGGAGTGCCACAGGGATCAGTATTGGGACCGGTTCTGTTCAATATCTTTGCAAGTGACATTACAGAAGGGATAGAAGGTAAAGTTTGTCTATTTGTGGATAATACTAATATCTGCAACAGAGTGAACATGACTGAATGAGTAGAGAGGATGAGACATGTTTTAAGGAAGCTTGAACAGAGGTCAAAGGTATGGCAGCTGGGATTCAATGCCAAGAAGTGCAGAGTGGGGTGCAATAATTCAAAAGAGCTGTTTGTGATGTGAGGTGAAAGATTAATGTACATGGATTGGGAGAGGAATCATGGGGCGATAGTGTCTGACTATCTGAAGGTAATTAAGTAATGTGACAAGGTGATAGCTAAAGCTAGAAGAATGCTGGGCTGCACAGAAAAAGGAATAACCAGTAAAAGAGAAAAAAAAAAAAGGGAGGTGATGATGCCCTTGTACAGGTCCTTGGTGAGGCATCACCTGGAGAACTGAATTCACTTCTGAAGACCGTATCTAAAAAAAAAAAAAAAAAAAAAAAAAAAAGAGACAGGATGGAGGTGGTCCAAAGAAGAGTGACCAAAATGGAATGGGCTCTGTATTGGAAGACCTATAAGGAGAGGCTGAATGATCTGCATATGTACACCCAGGAAGAGAGGAGGTGCCGAGGAGACATGATACGGATCTTCAGATACCTGAACGGTTTTAATGATACACAATCGACAAACCTTTTCTGATGGAAAGAAATAAGTAGAACTAGGGGTCATGAAATGAAACTCTGGGGGGATGACTCAGAACCAATGTCAGGAAATATGCCTTCATGGAGAGGGTGGTGAATGCCTGGAATGCCCTTCCAGAAGAGGTGGTGAGAACAAAAACAGTCAAAGGGGCATGGGATATACACTGTGGATCCCTAAAGGCTAGAGGATGGAAATGAGGAAAAGGGTTCATTTGTGGGTAACCTGCTCGGTGGCGATTACTATTCTTAACAATATGCATGGAGATTACTACCCTTAACCAATAAGCTTTGATGCTTTTGACGCAACTGCTCTCCGCTTTGATGGCGTGGAGGGAAAAGGGGAATTGGATTCAGAGGACAATCAAATGGGCCCTGACTTTCTCAGTCTTGGGTACTGAAACGCAGACATAAGGGAAAAAGAACAGGACGGGTGCTACGGCCAAGTTCAAAAGCAAAACATGTCAAGCAGCAATGTTTGAATTTTTAAGACGGCTCCTCACTCAGTAAAAATGTTGCTTGTTAATATATAAAGCTTGGGGTAACCTGCACAGCGGCAGCTACTACCATAGGAAACTTGCCGGGCAGACTAGATGGACCATTTGATCTTTTTCTGCCATCAGTACTATGTTACTATATGTTCTAGGGATGTGAATCATAACGAATTGAAATATTGTACGATATTTCTTAATTTGTTATATATCGGTTAAAACAAGAAACGAACACTTTTTCCCCTGAATTTTCGTGAAAATCATTTTTCCCGTTAGCACACTAACAAAAAACAATTATTTTTTGTTACTTTTTGTTAGTGCGCACTAAGCCGAAAAATGATTTTTTACTAAAAAAAAAAAATGCCGATCCGCGGGAAAATGAGATTTTCCCGTGGCTACACGAATCCAAAAGCGCAAACGATCAGGCTCCCGATGCACATCCCTAATATGCTCCACTCTCGACAGAATGTCTCTTTTTCAAGCAGCCAAAAACATGTGCCTTCTTTCTGGTGACTAAAAGTCCACTTAACTGGATATGGTCAAATTAGGCAGGTTAATTCTAATTTTCCGAGCATAAAAGGAGCTAAACCTTTGAAAAACGATCTCACAGTGATTGGTTTTCTTTACAGCAGACTTCTTCACAGGAACACCCAGATCCAAGTAACACACACACATACATAACCCATGGCATTTTTAATAAGCTTACCTGCAGAAGCCTTGGTTATCGTAGGCCATGGTGACCCATTCATCAAATATGGCTTTATTTCTGAGTTGTTTATTATTATTATTATTTCGTCCTTTAAAACCAAAATAAGCAGCTTGCATATTTTCCAATTCTTCACACTCGAGCTGATGCCATAATTGCATATCTCTGTCAACAGAGAAGAGATTAAAAACTAGTAAACAGAGCAGCAACAAAAGATGACACCTGATGTGACATCTGCAAGAATATTATACATACATTAGTACAGATCTATAGGAATTAGACTTCTTCAGATGTTATTATCTCTAACTCTATACTTTCAATCAAGCTAAATACACTCACACATATGGTGCCTGAATTCTAAAGGTTTTTCATCAATTTGCACCTATGGAAAAATCTTGTATTACTCAGGCAGATGGCTCCTTATCTAATACCTCAGCTCCACAAATAAATCTACGAGGAAACAATGGCCAGAAGTAGTGACCCAAAGACATTTATATAGTTAGGTCCAGATGATGCACAAGGAGATGCCAAACACCTCATAATGAAAGGTTGCAATTTTAACAACAGTTGAAGAACGGGTGTGAATATACATTTAGAATCTCTCTCATCCTCTAAGAGCCGCACAAGAGAGGCCAAGAAAAAAAAAAATGTAAGATATTATACCAATTTAAAAAATGGACTTACACACCTAGGTCTATTTTGAAAAATTGTCCCACCAATTTACCTGCACACAATTACACCTGCTATTATGAGCGTGTGAAAATCTTCATGCAGACGCTTTTGAAAATTCAATAGTGTGCACATAACTGCAAACCCCTCCCTAATTCCACCCCTGGGAACACCTCCGCTCAGTCCGAGTAAGCTGACCCATGAACAGGACATATGCACGCAAGATTACCCACAAACTGGGTGGGCAATTTTGTAGAAGGTCATTTCTGTGAGTAATGTCCTTGAAAAGTACCTTCCTTAGGGTTAAAATAAATCCCTCCTAAAAATTAAAAAAAAAAAATAAAATCCCTCTTGCCCGAGAAACCTCAACACTGTTGTCCAGGCACAGCCCTGAAATTCACTTCCCATGTGCAGTCCCCAAACCTTAGTACATATTTGCAGAGAGAACCCCCAGAGAAAGTCCAACACTGGAGCTCTTAGCATGTGGTAGGCATGCGCTGTGCCTGCATGTCTTCCAGTGCACTTCCTTAGCTGGGCACAACATTTGTGGTGCCACCCTTCCAAATGATAACTGGATGCTTGAATGGTTCAATTAGAACAGGGACAAAAAGGGCCAACAAGAGTATTTCATTGCCCACGTATGTAAGCTCTTCCCTGGTTTTGACTTTTTGTATTTTAAAATAAAAATACACCAGGATGCAGTCAGAGTCTTATCATCTGATCTTCATGGTCAAAAGTTGTGTTATAACAATTATACATTAAACATTGAAATTGGTCATGCAGAATGATATTAGGTGATACAGTACCATACTGGCATCTTCAAAATTTAGGCAACTATTGCTGGTATAAGGAGCATGCTATTCCAAACTATGGTGGCAGTGGGGACAAGTAGCTTGTCCATTGTTCATAGACTCATGTGATCATAGCCCATCATATGACTGACATTCTTGCAAGATACAACAGTGGTTTGCTTGTGCCTTCTGCAGCTCACAGCACCTGGTCTTCCCTGGTGGCTGCCCATCCAGGCACTAGCCAGATCTAACTCTGCTTGCTTCCCAATATCTGACAAGTCTGGGCTCACCCAGGGCAGTGGAGGTGGTGATTTTAGTGCTTTAGTTTAATATCCCTAAGGTCGGAGTAGGATACCTTTCGTGAGTTCTTCCAGGTTCTTTACAGCTGCCAGCAGTCAGGAGACACTTTCACAGTATGCATAATTGTGGAGCAGTGTGAATAACCCACTGTGATCACCAGATGTCTTGTAAGATAGAACTGCTTTTGAAGTCATCATGCCCATGTGACATCATAATATCAGACCGTATCAGTTAAATAACCAAGGTCTTGCCCTCTTATCACAGCAGCCAAGAAATGATACAGGGCTGCTGCCAAATCCCTGCATCAAAAGAACACAGCATGTGTACTTCTAGCTATAATGCAAAAAAGCATCCCCGGGTTTTAGGTTAGGGGAGAACAGCCTGCGCACCTGACATTTTTAAAAAGATGTGCGCTAGTTTATCCTCTTCAGCTGCCCACACAAGATAGTGGAAGCCCTGTCTACTTTATGCTAATTTTTGAAAAGAAGCTATTCATATAATTTCTTTTTGATAAGTAGATTAAAGCAAGCATGCTAAAAAAGCATCCATGTAAGTTGCAATGACCCAGGCTATCTGAAAAATTTGTATTTATTTTTTATTAAATGACTCCTTACCTTCCTGCCTTCCTCCGTTCACTTTTCTTAACACACTTGATAAGACAACAGGTTAAAAAAGCCATAGACATCAACAGGATGATGGCGCAGCTTACGATGGATGCGATGACTGCCACTTTAAATCCAAAAGTCTCATATTTGGAAATTGCTATTAATAAAAGAACACAAAGATGGAAATGTTTTAAGTCCCCCTCATGGATTTTCATTAAATTCTGCTTCACTCGCCATGCTTTAGACTCTTGCTAGTGATAATAAAACTAACATTTAAGCTGATCTTGCAATAAACCATGTTGGGTATGCTGGCTCCTGTTCAAGCTAAGGCTGTCATGAAGTGGGCTATTAAAATGCATTCTATTAATAACTTAGCAAGGAATTGTTCACAAGAAACTTGTCAGAGCAATTAATCACAAACACTCCCACCAGCAGAGCAGGAGCTGGAAGGCAGGTATCAGGCAGACACTCTGTCATGACAACAAATGCAAATGACAGTGAAAGTTTTCTAATCAGGTGTGAACAAGGATATCCGCCAAACATATGGTGTGAATAACCGGGAATGGTTTAAGAAGAGGCCTTCTGTTGGGGAATATGTCTCCACAAAACCATTCCTCGTTTTTTCATCTGTGGGGGGGGGGGGGGGGGGGGGGGAGTTTTCTTGTGTATCTGATCATGTTCACATCTAGCTGTTTAAATAAAGAGCTAAAAAAAACCCCAAAACACATTTGTTTTTAAATTTGCTGTTTTAATTATGACACAAGTAATGAAAACAGAGTAATCAGAAGGACCGGGAGCACTGAGCTGTTCTGTTAGTCAGGTCTGAACATTCTGGACTCTTTCAAGAGTCAAATCAGAAGAGCTGCTCTGGAACTGGAGCACAATGATGCACCAGAACACCTCCAGCCAATCAGATGCGACGGATGCCACAGCATCAGTGGCTTTTCACAGGGGTCAACGACGTCAGAAAGGTACCTCGACGGTTACAATCAAATCCAAAGGGCAGCCTGAGAAGTTGATTTAACACCACCACATCTGGTTTTCCATCAGGAGGGCAATGACAGAACCCTGTGGGGAGCTTGATGGCCTGAGCCTGTGCACGGTCTCTCAAAGGGAAACTCTCCATGGAGACTGCCCTTGGAAAGGTTTAGGCTGGGCGCCCACTCGTTTACTTTGCACGTGCATCGGCACTTGAAGTAGGCAGAAAATAAGCACCCGAACATATGCACGGGGATTTCAAAGGGAAACTCCTAGCCCAACTGCGCCTCCCGGCACCATTCAGATCAGCATGGCTGACATCCAGCGCACATACATTTGGTCTCCTTCATGGAAGTGGGGGTAGGGAGGAAGGATTGGAGACAAGCAGCCCTGTTTTTATGTGGGTAAACTTGTATTTACTGATATAAAAAAAACCAAACAAAAAACAAGAAAAAACCTGATTATTGTCCCCTCCCCCACCCCCAGATGTACTGTTTATTCTCTTTGTTCAATCAAGACTTTGCCATTTATGAGTCACAAAACCATCTCATTTCACTCATGGTCAGTGAGAATAAACCTTTTACTAATAGGGAACCATAATTATTTACATTCAGGCCGATTCAGTACAGTGCGCTCCGACTGAGCGCACTGTTAGCCTGCCCCTGGACATGCGTTTTCCCTTACCCCTTATTCAGTAATGGGAGGAAAACGCGCGTCCAACCCGCGGCACCTAATAGCGCCCTCAACATGCAAATGCATGCTGATGGCCCTATTAGGTATGCTCGCGGGATACAGTAAGTAAAATGTGCAGCCAAGCCGCACATTTTACTTTAAGAAATTAGCGCCTACCCAAAAGGTAGGCGCTAGTTTCTGCCAGCACCGGGAAAGTGCACAGAAAAGCAGTAAAAACTGCTTTTCTGTGGACCCTCCAACTTAATATCATGGCGATATTAAGTTGGAGGTCCAGAAGTGTAAAAAAAGTTAAGAAAAAAAAAATTAAAATGGGCCGGAAAACCGGACGCTCAATTTTGCCGGTGTCTGGTTTCCGAGCCTGTGGCTGTCAGCGGGCTCGAGAACCGACGCCGGCAAAATTGAGTGTCGGCTGTCAAACCCGCTGACAGCTGCCGCTCCGGGCTAAAAGGAGGCGCTAGGGACGCGCTAGTGTCCCTAGCGCCTCCTTTTGCCCGTTTCTACCGCACCACCTAATTTGCATACTGAATCGCGCGCACCGGCGAGTGGCCGGTGCGCGCGCCGGGAGAGCGGGCGTTTGTCCGCTCTCCCGCGGACTTTACTGAATCGGCCTGATTATGAGGTGCACCAAGGTAAAAGTGTTACAAATATTGTCCTTACTTAGGTGCTTTAAGGCTTGGCTGTTAGAAACTACTTCACTCATGTCCATACTAGCTTTCATACCACTGGGATGAAATCTGTAACACTGTTCTCAACATGGCTGCTCCCAACTCACGGGCACAACTCTTTGATACTTTGTACATAGCTTGAAAAGCTCATGGTGGGTATAGTTCTCCAAGATGTACGCTGAGGTAAAATGAACTCTTAACATTTTTTTTTTCTTTAAAGTATATAGCATCAACTGTTACTGCTAGCCAAAAATGGGAACGCTGGTTTCAATCCTCAACCAAATGCTGACTGCTGTACCCTGCTGCATCCATGTTAATACTGCAGAACCTTTTAATGCTTCATACAAAATGCATTTCCATAGAAATTCCCGGACTTTTATTAGCTCTTCTGAAATGACTGCTTTCTATAATTCACGTGTCATGCTGCGAGCTTTCTGTGAGAATGACAGCTGGAAATGTGGCAGGGAGCTGACACCTGCCACCTTCTATCTATTCTCAGGAAGGAGCACAATTACATTCTTAGCAGCTTGTGCTTCACGCCAGTGGCTCCTCTGAGAAAAAGTTGACTTTCTGGTGCAGTGGGCACTGGTCTTTCAACTCATGGGAAAATTGCCAGGTTCAGGACTGAGTCTCAGAAGTCCAGAGTTAAATTTTTTCTGCACAAGGGAATTCGCTTTTGGTTGGCTTTATAGGAATCTTCTGATCGATAGCATTAGGGTTACCCTTTCAGCTGCCCCTCTTTGAGATGGAGTATTTTTCCTGGTGGGAAAAAGGATATTGGGGAAGTGCTTTTCAGTTACCTCTTTCTAATTGCCAATTATAACCTATATACAGCAACATTCAGTGACATCCAAAATATTGTGTACAAGAGTAAATCTCCTTGAGATAGCATCAAATACATTCTGAGCTAGCCTGAACACCTGGGTTGCAGCATAAGTACAAGTGCCAGATCTGTGGGTACTTGACCACCCCCAATATTGGCTCCTACACGTCTCTGGATCAGGAGCTGATAGGGTTCTGTTCCTCAGGGCTCAGTACCAGTGCAAGGGTCTGCAGTACCCTAGGTGGTCTTCATGTGACATTGTCACGTGATTCTCTATCTCCTTACTCATCTGCTCTTGCCGAAATGGCTGCCCTTACCTCCCACTCCACTGCCCCGCTCACTTTCGGCACCCTAGGCGATTGCCTAGTCCTACTGCCAGCTCTGCCTTGGCTACTGCTCCCATCTCCCCCTATGGCCTATTGGCTGGCTGTGGAATAGTGACGTAGTAAACGTCAGCAGACAAAGACCAAAATGGCCTATCCAAATTGTCCAGCAAGGGGGTTTAGTATTGTAACTGCTGCTCCATGCAAGTTACCTCCTCATCCTCTTGAGGGTATAACTGCTGCTCTTTGCAGATCACCCCCTCATCCTCTTTTTAGGATTGTACTGCCACTCCGTGCGGGTTACCTCAAAGCTTTATTTCCATTTTTTGCCACAAGGGATCCTCTGTTCTTTTCAATTCTGTCACCATTTTTGTCTTCTCCATCTCCTCTGGGAGGGTTTTCCAGGCATCCGCTACACTTTCTGAGAAAAAATTATTTCCCGAGTCTACCCTCCTGGAGCATCATATCATGACCTCTATTTGCACAGCTTCTTTTTCATTCAAAAAGGTTGGTTTCTTGTGCATTTGTAATACCTTTCAGGTATTTAAAATATCTGACCAATGGGCTGAAGGGCACCAGAGAACTTCAGCAGTGTAGCACAGACAGGCTTCCTATTTTTAGTCTGTCCTGAAGTGCAATGGAGATGGGGAGGGCTGCTGATAAAAAGGTACAAGGAAAGGGAATAAGGGACAGAAAAGCTGAGAGAAACACTGGAAGATGAGGAGCGGAAGGGAGAGAATAGTATACTGGCTGGGAGATTGGATGTGAAAGTAGATACTGGATGGGAGAGAGAATACTGCTGTATGGCGTTATCTGTCGGGAATGTGACCCCGAGGCCGGGGTCGCCAGTACACTGGCAAGGCGAATCAGATGGGTTCGAACTTGAACAGCAGCAGGGCATATTCTGTCTGCAATGGCCACTTTCCCCTTGGGTTGAGCTCTCAGGTGATGGTGGCTGGTAGGGCTTAGTTAATAGGCCCCAAACCAGAACTCAGCAGGAAAGCAGTATGAAACACAAGCAAACTAAAAATAGGAAGACCAGATGAGATGGAATCTGATGGAGCCAATGCAGCAAGACAAACTCTGGAAGCAGATCTCCAACGAGGGGACAAGAGAATGAAAACCAAGTTTCAACAACCTGCTGACTAGAAGCCTGGAATATCTATGTTCAGATAGGAAACAAGATGGACACCAGCAGGAAGTGCAGGCCAAATTGCTGGGAGGATTGACCAGTTAGTCTCGGAAGCCCACATAGGCCCCTGCTGGTGGGAGGTGAGAACTACCTATCGGGACCTCACATACTACTACTCCAAGAGCTCTGCCCATAGTTGCAAATGTTATGAAACTAAACCTCTTCAGATTTTCAGGAACTGAAAATTTGTTTAATTTTAATAAAGTGCATAAAACTACCAATTATTTTTGTTACTCTTTTAAGTTTCCTACTTTTTGGTTCCCAATGCACAGGTGGAGAACTCTTGTATTGGATAATCTAATCCAATCAACCGTAAAGAAATGCTTTGCAGTAATACATACGTTTGCATGTTGGTATTCCTGCTGTCCATGCTGTACTATTTCCTTTCCAAAGACAGGTGATGACGCTTTCTCCAACCAGTTGGTGTTTAGAGGAGCACTGGAACGATACGACTGTGCCAATAGTGGTGCCATTTCCTCTAACTATCTGGAAGGTGCCTGGTTCGGGAGGGATAACTCGGCTGCACTGACCTGGAGATTACAACCAGAAGAGCAGAGCAATGTCATACGATCAAAATGCATGAAAGACTTTGCTTCATATCATGCTAGCCAATTAGAAAGCAACATTCTCTGGCGCGCCATGCAACATTATTTCCAGGGAAGGGCCTGCACACACATACTATTTTCTAAGAAAAACAAAACAATATTTTAAACCTACTTGTTAAATATTTTAAAACACACTTGTAAAGAATGATTTAGGACAGGTGTAGATAACTCTGGTCCTGGAGGGCCATAAACAATGGAGGCAGTGCATGCAAATATACCTCAGGCATATTCACTGTGGACGTCCTGAAAACCAGACCTGTTTGTGGCACTGCAGGACTGGAGTTGCCTACCCCTGATTTAGGATGTTACCGGGTACATTTAGTTATGGGAAGAGAGCGTGTCAGAGATCAGCCAGGCTTCCCCCACTCCCACAAGTTCTTTGATCCAAATTGAGTCGTATGATGGGCTAAATGATGTCATTTGGTTGTATCACTAAAGATGTATTAATTACATTCCTGGTGCCACTGTGTGCTCTGAATTCTCTTTATTGTTCAGCACATTTAGAGTCATTTTCCTGAACCAACAAATTAATGCCATCTGCAAACTTAGAAATCTTGTTAAGCTTAATTAGCAAACATGTTGTGGCCCTGTATACTATCTAAGCAAAATATGTGGGTTCCACTGGCCTTCTGTACATCAAAGCACAATAATTTTATTTAAGCATTTCTCCTTTGAACCCCTGATTTGCACAATATATATTTACCATTCGCTGATTTGAAAGAATTTGGCCTACATGTATCTGGCATACCTCAGGGGCTGTGAATGTTGCCTTCATGGCATCTCCAATTCTGGCTAGTATGGCAAGCAGAGTCCTGGCCCAGAAATCAAACCTAGGTGTTATGCATGGAAGAGCACATCACCAGGGCAAGAGACAGACACAGGGCAGAAACGAAAGAGTGGGTCCAGCCAATGCCAAGTGCCCTGATGCTCTGCTTCAGTGACATCATTCAACTTCACCAAAGGGAGGTCCATTGTGGTGCTGGGGCAATCACCCTCATTGCTCCCCTCTATTTTATTTATTTATACAATTTATAATCCACACTCATAAGCATCCCTCAAGGCAGATTACAATGTTTAAACATGCATACTTGTAAAATCGACAGATAAAAGACAAATAAGAAGGTTCAATTAGATTCTTTCCTGCTAATTGCCTTTCCTGCAGTCCTGACAGACCAGTGTACTCTTGGGATTCTCCCTCCTACCAGCAGCTGGGGGCAGAGCACTTGACTTCTCTTTGTGACATCAGCTGTGTATAGGCTGGCCCAGTAGGGAGATTTGTCAGTAGTCTTTTGCCAAAGCTTGTTTCTTCCTTCCTCTCTTGTATTCGTCTCTTCACCCTTTTTTTTTTTAAACTTGTTCTTCTATTTGAGGCATCTGAGCCACTTTCTTCTGCAACAAACCCCTGGCTTCCTTTCTCAGGGTCCACTACCTTCTGGTTCCTTGGCCTGTCCTTCCCCATCTGCATGCGGATGCCTTTTGTTCCCAGGCATTTGGGTGAACTTATTATCTCAATGAAAAGAATAGCCTGATGGCCTAGACAGTTTTCTGCCTGTGTTTAAAGCAACAAAAATATCATAAAACAATGAAAAAGAAGATAAAGCAAGAAGTGTGTCTATCTGTTCACACCCCCACAGAGTTCCCCTCTACTGTGTCCTTGACCTATGAGCACCACTGCTGAATCTGTAATGTTGTTTATGATGAGGTAGGTCGGGCAAGGCATACATAATCTATCTATATTTCTATCCCCCCCCCGGGTGGGATTTAGACTGGTCTGTCAGGACTCCAGAAAGGCAATTAGTAGGTAAGAATCTAATTGAACCTTCCTGTCAGACCAGTGTACCCTTGGGACTTACCAAAACCCCTTATTTTGGGTGGGAGATACCCAGAGCCGCTTTGAGGACCCTCATGGCAAAGCTGGTCTCCTTTCTCTCATGCAAATTCAATCTATAATGCCTTGTGAACATATGCACTGATGCCCAGGTGGCACTTTGCAGATTTCTATTGGCACTATTGCCCTATATTCTTCCCATGATGCCTCCTGTGCTTTTGTGGAGTGGGTTCTTAGCGCCATTGGTACTGGCTTTCCCTTTATTAAGTAGGCTGTTGCAAGTGTTTCCTTAATCCATCTGTCAATAGAAGACTTGGTTGCTGCCTCTCCTTTCCTCTGACCTAATCTTTGGGATTACAAACAGGTATGAGTCCCTAATGACAGTGACTGTAACTCAGCAGTTAGCTCAGCTAGAAAGTTTCAATGCCTTGAACGTCAGGTCCTTCAGGGAAATTTCCGTAGTGGTTCAAATGGTGGGTTGGCCAGTGTTTTAAGAACTAAATTCAAGTCCCAAGGTGGAACTACCAGTTTGCATGGTGGGCAAATCCATTTCGCCCCTTTAGAAAAGTGTACCACACCTGGGAGGGCTGCAACTGACCTGCCTCTGAGGTAACACCTGAACCATGCTATTGCTGCCACTTGGACTCTTAAACGTATTCACTGCCAAGCCTTTGTCCAGGCCTTCCTACAGGAACTCTGATGCTTCCATCTTTTTCGAGGCAATGTTTCTTCCTTTGCACCAGGTTTCAAAGGTTTTCCAAATTCGTTCATATGTTAATGTGGTGATTATTTGGCTTAAGTATCTCTTTTGCTTGAATCTTTTCCTCTCAATAGCCAGACCATAAGTGAGTTCTTCATCACAACCAATCCCTATCTGAGATTTGCTGGAACCACCCCCAGACCGATGGGTTCTGCTATTGTGCATTCTACCAGGTCCGCATACCACGGTCTCCTTGGCCAATTTGGTGCCACTAGGATGACTAGGCCTGAGTATCGCAATATCCTTGTGATCACCCTGCCGACAATTGGCCAGGGTGGAAATACGTAGAACAATTTGTTCTTTGGCCACTGTTGTGTTAGTAACATCTACACCCCTGAAGCCTGTTTCCTTCCTGCAACTGAAGAAATTCCTTGCCTTGGCATTCTTTCTTGTGGCCATCAGGTCCCACTGTGGAGTCCCCCAGGCTCTTACCACTAGGTCGAAGGCCTCCTCTGTCAGTTCTGGCAGCTGGGAAAGTCTGCTTGGATTCTGTCTTTTTCTGCTATACTTACCGCTGATACTTCCAGGAACACCTCCTCTGCCATTGCCATTATTAGGGCTGTCTCATCTGCCAGTGGCTTGCTCTTTGTTCCTTCCTGCTTGTTGATGTAGGCTACTGCTATGGCCTTGCCTTGCACTGCTCCCGGAAGTGGCATAATGCAAGCCTGATGGCCCTCAATGCCCACCAATTCATGGCACAGGCTGCTTCCTGATGAGACCAGATTCCTTAAGCTACCTGTCCCTGAAAATGTGCTCCTCACGCCGGCAACTGGCATCCGTTGTCATTATTATTAATGGTGGGATCTGTAAGCTGGTTCCTTCTATCAGATTGCTTGAGCTCAGCCACCAGCACAAACTCCTTTCGACCTGCTGTGGTAATCTGATCCTTTTGTTGAATTCCTGACTTTGTGGCAACCAATTCCCCAGCAACTGGGCCTACAAGGGCCTCATTCTGGCTCTGAACCATGGTACTACCCCAAATCGTTGAGGCCATGGAGCCTAACACCTGCAGGTATCTCCAGGCAAGTGGGTATGTGAATCCCAGCAGGTCCTTTATTTGCTCCTGGATCATTACCCACTTTTCTGTGAGACGTACCTCTACTTTCTTTGTGTTGAACTGAACCCCCAAGAATACCAGGGTCTGTCGGGTGCACCTGGCTTTTTGCCTTGTTTACCACCCATCCTAATCCTTCCAAAACCTATATGATTCTTTTGGTTGCAAGGCAACCTTGCTGTGCTGAGTCTGCTCTTAAGAGCCAATCATCCAGATATGGGTTTCCTCCTTGCACAGGAAGGCTGCTACCACTATCATTACGTTTGTGAAGGTCCTTGGCACTGTTGCCAGGCCAAATGGTAGTGGCTAAACTGGTAGTGCTGCCCTGCAATTGTGAATCATGGATATCGCTGAAATTCTTTTCTGTTGGGACTATATAGGTATGCCTCTGCCAGGTCTAAAGATGACAAATTCTCCCTTCTGCATCGCCATCTTTACTGTCTCCAGGGTCAAAAAATGAGAGATGACTAGAGCTCTGTTTACTCCTTTGAGTTCTAGCACCAGCTTGTATGTTCCTTCTCTCTTTGGAACTTCAAAATTCGTGGCATACACTCCCGGACCCCTCTCTTCCTCTGGCACCAGTGATATTGCCTGTAGCTAAAGTAACCTGTCCAATATTTGCCTCACTGCCACTCCTCTGCTTACCTTGCATGGTGAGGCCACGAAGCATTCCCTTATGGGAAACTTCAATTCTGGCTGATAACCCTCTTGAATAATATTTACGACCTATTTGTCCTCTGTCACTATGACCCACTGATGATAAAACTTCTATAACCTGCCCCCCTACTGGTGGTAGAGTAGTGTGGGCCAGTTCTGAGTCACTGTGGTAGCTTACTGTCTGCAGGGTTCTAGGCCTTACCATCTTTGGGGAAGCACCTATTACCCCAAAGGTCTGCACTCTCTCTTGCAGACTACAAGTACAGCTACTCAAGCCTCTAGCCGCCCTTGTCTGCCTATAGTCCCTCGGCCATTGTCTCCATGGCTCACATCTGGGAAATCTTCTAGGACTCTCCTCTGGCAGTCTTTGCACTTTAGGGTCCTTCATCAGCTTTTCAAATTCTTCTCCAAATAACAGTCTCCCCTTAAAGGGTAACTTTCCCAGTCTCATCTTGGAGGCTACATCTGCCGCCCAGATTCTTCATGCATAACAAGCGCCTTGCTAACAGCTTCGTTGCGGCCTGTTTAGCTGAGGTCCTAGTCAGGTCGTTCATAGTATCTGCTATAAATATAGCTGTGGATTCCACTAGCCCTGGATCCACGGCACCTCCCCCAGGGCATGCTCTTTCTGGTTCCTGGGGATCAAATAACTAGTGCTCTCACCACATAATCTCCAGAGATGATAGGGGCACTTCTTTAGAAGTGTCCCTATCCATCTATCTTGCAGGTCTCTTAAGGCTGTTCTGCCTTCTACTGGGATCATGGTTTTCCTGGCTACTACTGAAATGGCCGCATCTATCTTTAGGAGGCTCAAGAACCTCTCCTTATCCCGCTGATCAACCACATACAGTTTCTGCATTGTCCTATGGCTCCTAAGCCTAGATTCCGGGATCTCCCATTCTGCTGATAGTATATCCTGGATATCTGAGTGGATAGGGAAGACATTGGCTAGATTCCTTATTCCAATCAAAATGGGATTCCCCCTCATCTTAGTATCCTTGATTTGTTCCTCTTTCAGGCTTAAAACTTGTGACACTTTGGCTATCAAAGCTCCCAGTTCTTCTGATCTAAAGAGCTTCACAGCTGAATCTTAATTCATCTTCCTCTTCCCAGGCTACCTTTTCCTGAGAAGAGGTCTCCAACTTCTCCTCTTCCCCAACTGGGGCCTCTACAATCGGGCCTCCAACCCTCCCATAAGGAGTGGGCCTTTGCCTTCTCTCTCATGGGAATGTCTGTTGTGCTTTGCCTGCCCTTCATCTGGCAATATGCCTGGTGCATACCCATATTGAAGTTTGAGGATAACTCGCCTTCTTTCTCCTGCCATGGGGATCCCGGCCTCTGCCTTTGTTTCGCCAGGCCTGTTCCTCCCTCTGATGCCACCGGGATGTTGTGAGCATCCTGCTACCGCTTCCAACAGCAGCTAGAGAGATGCACTTGCAGTGGTGCACCGATTGCTACTGCTAGCTCTGCTTCCCTCCTTCACCGTGGCCTGCTTTTTTCCATTGTATTTGCATCAAAAGGAGCCAGTGACACTAGGGACGCACCTGGCTCCGCACTTGGCACACTTCCTGCCCTTTTCCATAAGGGCCATTCAACTCTCAATTCCCCTTTTTTCTTTTTTTACTCACTGCGGCTTCGGGATACGAAAGGACCTGAACTAGTGGCTGCCCTGGGGAGGGATGAGCAGAACTTTCAGAGGCTGTCGTCCTGTGGGTGCTCCCCACCCAGTCCAGACTTCCTGGGAAACCATCCCTAAGGAGGTCCATTGACCTGGGGGGTCTAACACTCTCTCCTGCTGGTCCAACGTAGTTCTGGATGCCCCTCACCATTTGCTGGAGGCAGAGACTACTGAAAATCTCCCTGCTGGGCTATCCTATATACAGCTGACATCACAGAGAGAAATCGAATGCTCTGCCCAATCTGCTTGAAGGAGGAAGAATCCCAAGAGTTCACTGGTCTGGATGCTCAAGAATATGAGATTAAGAAAACAAGAACAACATGAGCTAAAGAGAATTATGGTACTACAATTAACACATTTCATGCCATATTGGCTAAGACAAACTCCTTCACAGGATAAGAATCAGCAAAAACAAAGTAGAAACAGCCAGTGTACTGGTCTTACATGGAAGCCTCAGATAGTCTCAAGATGGAAAGCATGGGTTTTGAGATAAAAACTGAATCAGTGAATTAATAAAGCACATCAGTTTTGAACATGATCATAGAAGGCTTGACAGAATAAATCTGTTTTTTAACGCCTTTTTAAAAGATTTCACACATGAGATCATGCGTAAATGCTCAGAGTGTGCTCCACAGGGTAGGGCCTACAGCTGAAAAAGCCCTTTCCCTGATAACATCAAGATACACAAATTTCATAGAAGAGACTTCAAGCAGGTTTTTGTTAGTTGATCTTAATAAGCAAGCGGCCGATATATTCTCAGGATACTGAATTATGTTGAAGTAATCTGTATTAATAACACTGTATCACCTTGAAAAAAAATAAGCAACTGGACTAGTAGCCAGTGCAGGAAGGAAAGGACTGCTGTTATGTGATCTCATATCCCTGCACCAATGAGCGACCGAGCTGCAGTGTTCTGCACAATCTGGAGTGCCCTGACAGTATTCCCTGGAAGCCCATGATATTAAGCATTACAGTAGTTGAGGCCCATTAAGATGAGGGACGGAGGAGGACTGTGCAAAAATCTTGGGGGTTAAGAAAATGGACGGAGCCACCTTAGCAGATGTAATTTCAAAAAAGAAGGTTTGACAACAGTTTGGATGTGTGGTTTCATAGACAGATTATTGTTGATGGCAACGCTGAGGTTCTTAACACTACACCAGATTGGGATCAAGCAACCACCAAAGGCAAAAACTGAAAGAATATCAGTGTCATAAGAAAGATCAATTTGGTTTTGTCAATGTTTAATAAAAACATTTATTGTGAGAAAGTCATCTTTTTACTGAGTTCATACAGAGTGATAGAAAATCAGAAGTATAAGACCAGGATGATGTGAAAAGTAAGAAAAATGGAACTTCTGTAATTAATGGCGAGATATAAGAATTTACACAAAGGCGTAAGATAAATGTTAAACAGCATTGCTGATAATGCTGATCCTTGAGGTTAGCCTTGCACAGCACTGCCACTGAACTGCTGCCCTTGGCCATTGCGTCATGCACTTGGATCATGTATGCTTTTGCCAAACTAGTAAGAGCTAGCCAAACATGTTCATTTTCAGTCCCCGCCTTTTATCACCATCTGGTTAGTGTATTTCTGGTTTACATAGCACCTTTTCATAAGATGTTCTTGAGTTACCCATATGTGTGTTTTAATTCCAGATCTTCTACGATCAAAAACATGAGCACCCATTAAAGTCAATTTCCAACCTTTACGACTGAAAGCTAGTTGAAACATAACATCCTTGGAAGGATTTTGCAAATGTGTTTTGATCAGGCTGACCATATTTGATAAAGAAAAATGCAAAGAAGAGCTGTTTTGCTGGATGTACTCTGTGGTCAAAATGTATTTCATGGAATTGCAGCATTGTTTTCCTGAAGTCATGAGTTTGCTCTTAAATAAAACTCATATTTAAGTGTCTTTCTGCGATAGATATTGCCACATTGATGTTGTGCTTCCTGGCTGCGTACGCTCTGCAGCCGGGCCTGCGCACCTCTCCCGACCGTCCACGAGCTCAGGTCTCACTTCCTCTGCAGCTCCCGGCCATCCTCTTCACTCTCCTCGACCCACTCCTACTCTGGCGACATCGCAGGCCTCACAGTGGAGCTCCCGCACGCGCAGCCGACCTCCTTCAATTTAAAGGGCTAAGCGTGGGAAACACAGCCGGGTTGCTCAGTGAACCTCTGAACTTCATCTCTCGGAGATCCTGCGAGGCCCACCTAAGACCAGGCGGCCCGGGTAACCAAGGGCTCAACTTGAGGGAACCCCGGGTTGCTATTGGTGAAGCTCCAGCTAGCCTCTTGTGCTGTGCCTCCTGGTGGCAGGCGCTCTCTGGATCCGACCAGGGAGCCTACCAATCCTGTACTAGGCCAAGGGTCCACCTCCCAGCGCAACAATTGAGCCTCAGAACATGAATCTGATGTACTTTTTGCATATATTTCCCAGGCTCTGACTTAATGTATACAGAAAACAAGCTGATTCCTTCTTGGGCAGTAAGCTTTGGCTTTCTCCACAGTACTACCTACAAGTCTACCACAGATATAGAAGAATTAATTAATAAATAAATATATCATTCAACAGATACCAGATCTGGCCAGAGTGGTGCACTTCAATAATTCACCATACATTAACAATAAAAAAAAACCCCCACATAATAATGCAAATAAAATCTACATAAAATTACAAAAGAAACACCTCCCCCAACCCCCAAAAATAAATAAATCCCTCATTATTGCCTCCGCCCCTCAGAGTATCCAGCCAAAATGGTGACCATAAATACTACAATCCCAGATAAAGATGGAAAAAGCCAAGCTTTCACCTTCTTTCTAAAAGACAGGTAATTAGACTCCACTGTCACCTCCAAAGAAGCCATGTTCCACAGCTCAGGACCGCACACTGAAAACATTGTCTTCCTATGTGCCACCTTGCGAACAACTTGCTTAGTTGGTAAGTATGTGAACCAAAGCCGCAGTCATACAGTGCAAATTTCGTCTGGGAAAATAACTCCTGACCCTATCATGCAAATTCTGGGAACCCTGCCCATGCAATATCTTAATCATCTTAAATTGTGCCCTTTGTTCAATAGGTAACCAATGCAGATGGGCTAACAGATGTTGCACCCATCTTGAACAGTCAAAGATTAAATGGGCTGCCATATTCTGTACCACCTGTAGATGCTGTATGTTCTTTTTAGGTGGACCTACTAACACAATGTTACAATAATCAAAGAACAAATCAGGGCTTGAGCTACCACTCTAAAGACTGGATCATCAAAAAATGGGTACAACCTTTTCAACTGCCTAAGCTTAAAAAAAAGCCCTCTGAGCTACCATAGAAATTTGGAGGTTAGATTCAAAGATGCATCCAATAACACCCCCAAGTTCCTAACCTTTAAACTTTTGGTTATGACCATGCTTTTTATACTCAGAGAGACTCATATGGATCTTCAGCCTCCCCCACATATATCCATTTTGTTTTTCCCATGTTCAATAACAATTTATGTACTTCAAACCACTTCAAAATCAAATCCAACCCATCATTAATCCTCCTCATCGATTGAATATCTGCGTAAATGAATCCTGTAAACCCCTGCTTCTGGATGATTGACCCTAGAGTTTGTAAAAAGAGGGGATAAAGGAGATATCCAAGGAACCTCACAGTCCACACCAAAATGAACAGATGACTCCCCCCTCACTTGAACCACTGTCTACTTACCTGTCAAAATTATGTCAGCCAGTTCAGCACAGTGCCCCCTAACCCAAACATCTTATACCTTTCTAATAATGATTCACCAAGCCAAATGCACTTGACAGGTCCAATAGTATCAAGAGCACAGATTCCCCCTTATCTCTGTATCTCAAAATCTCAACCCATCCTATACTGCCACTAAAACAGTCTCCTAAAACCAGACTGACATGTCCAGTCCCCCAATTTCATCCAAATAGCTGATTAATTATGAACCCACCACTCTCTCAATTACTCTAGCTAAAATGGGCTATTCGCTACAGAGCAATAGCTGTCACAATCCGTCTTATCTAAGATGGCTCACTTCAAAATTGGAAGCAACATTGACTCTCAATAAATCTGGTAAACACCCTTCACCTAGGGAGGAGCAGATAACCTGCTGCAGCCAAGGTAATAGGACTTCTGGAATCTTCTGTAGACACAAGACTGCAGGTTTTAGAAGCAGGTAACTACTATTACAGATACTCTTAAAGACACCCACTCTGTGTAACCTAATGGAAAAGGAGGAGGAAGACAAACAAGCAGAGCATTTCTTTGCAGTACGGGAAAAATAATTGAAGAATTGTCACTTGACCTGAAAATGAGTATTGTTAAAATATTCAAGGAGCCTGCTATTTAAATAAGGGCACTGAAATTGGTTTATCAGTTTGTGAATTATCAGTCAAGCAATTGTCATTGATGGTTTTAGGACAGATACAAGTATTGCTTAATGTCTATAGATACAACAATACTTGTATCTGTTGGACTGAAATGTTATTGTTACAGAAGTTAAAACTACAATGCCAATTATACCCATGTGACTGTGGTGGCTTATATCTAAATTATTCTGCAGCTGTACTTTTACTATCATGATATTACTTCTTACTAATTGCTCATAAAAATTTTTTTTTTAATTTGCCTTGGGAAACGGAGTAAAACCACTCAGAATTACTAAAATTAAAATTCTCAAGTGCAGAAAGGTAATCTTCCAGCAATACCAAAGAAGTAAAACCAGTTACAGCATCATCTGCTTTCAAAGTCAGCAAGCTGTGGGCTTTGTTTGCGTCGATATAAATAAAGTACAGGAGCAAACTGAGCAAATGTGTTTACAGAACATTCTTTTAGCACTTTATATTTTTGTCTTAATCTATGTAGAAATGAAGCAGAAAAAAAATAGATCAAGGAAATTGAATGGTACTTCATGCAGATTTCCATAATTACACGATTTGGCTGCAGGAAGGATAATTGGCTCGTTGAGGTGATGGTGCTTGGTAAATACTTGTAGTGATCCAGAGTCAGGCAAAAAAAAAAATTTATACAGAGAGGTCAATTAGGTTTTCCTGCAGGTAAAAAAAAAAAAAAATCCTTCCTGGCCTGAAGAAGGTAATCAAGAGAGGATCTAGCAGATTCCCAATATCATTGACATACAGAAATTCATTCAACTTTATTCCAAAACTGTTTCAAGATATGTCTGCATGCCCTAACCATTGTCAATGTTAAAAACCCTTTCCTCTTAATGACCTCAAACCCCTCCTTCCTTCTCAGCTTAATGGTTGACACTGTCACCATCTACTGTTCTCGATGGCTTCTAGATCCAAAGATTTTCCAGCTGCATAAATGGCTGAATATTTGTGAATAAGTAATTCAGGCTGACTCAAGGAATGTTTGGCTCTGCTCTGTGGGCACCTACTCCTGGGCTTGTCATTGCACTTCTGATTTTCACACAATAGGGACCATTTGAAAAGATGTTATTAGCCTTTGATGTACCTGTAGTTTTTATTCCCCTGAGGAACAGAAAAAACCCCCAAAACTGTGACCCGAATGTTTTTATACAGCCTGAAAGCTGCAGCAGTCAAGGTATCCCAGCTCAAAGTAAAGGGGGGGGGGGGGGGGGGAGAACAATGAAATATCATCATCATTTGGTCTTCAATCTATGATGGCTGCATTGTAACAAACTGAAGAGGTTCCACCTCTATGAATGATGTTAAACCTGGTTTATAAACAATACCTGGGTTCTAATGGCCAGGGAAGGGTACAGCACTTACATCATAAATCTCCCAAATCAAGCTGAGAAACTCAATAAAATACATCCCTAATACAACCGGATTCAAATGCTGTAGTTCAGAGTTTACATCTTGGGTGCTTAAAGTGCTCTACTGTAGGGACTCTCTAATTTCAGAAAAATGGACATTGGCCTGCATGGCTATCTGCAGCCAAATTCAAATATGAGAGAGACTTTGCAGTTGTTGTATACATGACCAGCTTGACAGATTTTCCAGGCCCTGCCTGCCTGGATGGAGCCAGTGAGGCCAAGAGAAACATAAGGATAACTGGTGCTGTGTGGAATCTGTGCAGCCAGAACACTAGGGGGCCTCTTTTTATGGCTCTGGGACCAACCACAGAGCAGGTCTTATCAGTTCACTGTCAGATGTGAACAACTCCTGAACATGGAGAAAGAAACAAAGGATTTGGAAAAGGGCACAAAAGACAGTCTATCAAAACCTTAATTGTGTATTCACCTGATTATGCTTGAAGCTGTTGAATTATGCATAGGTAAGCCCTTAAAAGCAGTGGGGAGCAAGCACTCTGGGTCAGCTCGATCGTTACCCATCCAAATGCTGCTATGTACCCCCTGCCTTGCCTCCCTGCACCCTGTGCACAAACAACTTGCAGCGACAACATGCTACAGGTATCCAAGACTGGAGAGCTGAACATCCCCTGTTGCTTCAGTGACAGAGGCTGCCCCCTCTAGATCCATGCCAAAGATCTGAGAAGAGCAGAAACTACCAGACTGAGAACCCAAGGAATGCGTGTCACTACAAGGCCCGTACTGGTGAGAAACTGTGCTTGCCAATCCTGGTTTAGTGGATTATGAAGTTAAGACTCTTTAGCCCTTTACTTATGGCAAGTCCAGGCTAGAGGGATGTGATGGTAGCATTTTTTTCTGTAATCTGATACGCATCGGATGTCAAACATGCTTCTGTAACTGTTTTCTTATTTTTTTTGTTTCCTTATGATTAGTACTGTCCCTATATTAGAGTCCTTATGGCATCCTCAGACAAACGCTCAGAATGTGTATCTCATATTAATTGAAGGGATCGCTGGAAAAAGAAAGCAGTGTACAGGTGGGTAAGCAATAAATTCCCCTACACAATGTATTACTGAGCAGAAAACTTCACAAATGGTGCCTGGTGCACACACCCTCCCCAAAACAGTGCATTTGATTTGTGTTAAAATGCACCATTTTGCATTTTAGTGCACAAAATTCCATTTACAAAATGTTTGCCTTTGGAATTAATAAAATTTTGCATGTAATTTTCCATGTGCAATATTTTATTCAGATCAATAGTTGAGCTGCTACAATGCAAAATCATGCAAAGCAGCTCATTAACCATCAATGCATAAACTATGCATAAATAGGCTTCACAAGCCACTTTTCACAAATGAAATGTTTTTTTAATTTGTGAAATTTTGTGTACACATTTTCTACCCAACTCATTTGCACAGGTGAAAAATACAATGTAAAATTCCTCAACAATGCACGTAAAACAGATTTTTTGAATATGACCATCCAGGTATTGTAAACATGCTGATAGAACTTATCATGTTATTAGTCACATATATTATTTAGTGCCTAGCCTCAAAAGTATCACATTCTACTATCCCATCAAAAAATGTAATATGGTTGTCATAGTAACAAATCCTTTGATCTAGAAGTACACACCACTAGTGGATCTGTGACACAGCCAGTGATCACAAGCAGTGTAGATTACAAAAAATGTAAATAAAACACTAGGGGAGGATGTACGAAACACTGTCCTATTTTGGGTCCATGGGGAAAGGTTTACTAAATATGATCCCTATTAGGCAAATGTAATTTAATCTTACATAAGGTCTACTCCTGTCATCTTGCACAGTTTAAACCACTGTCCTTATATGTAATGCAAAAACCAAATTAGAACAGGGTCCCCTGCTCACTGCAACATATGAGTAGGAAGCATCAATTCTGAGCATAGTTGCTTGTACATTGTGAAAGGCCTGACATTTAGAATTGCCAGCATGCTCCAGATTTTCAGGACCTGGTCCTGGTTTTACCTCATTGTAAAAAAGAAATAGAGAGGAACTCTAATTAGAGGGTTAATAAGTCATAAGTACTGCTTGGGGTTTATAAGCCTCAAGCATTATGAGAGAATGTTTATACATCAACTACAATACAAACCAGGGGGCCGATGCAATACAGCTGAGCGCACTGTATAACCCACAGTTGGATGTGGGTTGTATAGGCACTAACTAATCCACTTATGCAATATGTCCAACGTGCAGGCGTTAATTGCCGAGTGCTCCTAAAACTAGTACAGAAAAGCAGAAAAAAAACCCTGCTTTTCTGTACTGCCTCCTACTTAATATCGTTGGTATATTAAGCAGGAGGAACAAGTCTTTAAAAAAAATTAAAGAATAAAAAAGTTTAAAAAAAAAAAAGCACGGGAATCAGGTGCAGGAAGCAGATGCTAAGTTCACAAGCATCCGGTTCCTGAACCCCTAGCACATCCATGGGTTAGGAAAACAGATGCTGATAAATTCAGCATCTATTTTCCGAACCTGACTGCCGGTACTGTAAGGAGTGAATAAATCAATAAAGTGTTGGGCACTTAATATTACTTTATTCACTCCTTCACTTATTGCCCATTGGCCCTTTTCACTGACATGTGTCAGTGAAAGGACCAATCCCCTTTCAGAACAGCCTTCTGAAAGGAGATTGGTCCTTTCCTAACCAGTGCACATGCACAGGTTAGAAAAATGTATGCTGATAAATTCAGCGTCCGTTTTCTTACCTGGAGGACAACTGCCGACAGCAGACCTCTCTCGGGCGCATGCTGTCAAGGAGGCACTAGGGGCACGCAATCGCCCCTAGCGCCACCTTGACAGCATGAGCCTTAATTTATATACTGCATCGCGCCCGCTTTCAGCGCAACTTCGGCCCCCAGGTAAGTAAAATTTATTTTGGGTGGATGTTTGTTTTTTAAAAAAAGAAAAAAAAAAAAGGTTTTTTGTAATTATTAAATAGAGTTCATATACAACTGAACTGGTAAATGATTGCATGACAGCTCTGTTTTCTGCTTGGGGTCCATTGCGTGGCAAGAGGCAGTATATTAAATCTTTGTGCATTTCTTCAGTTTAAAACATTTAGGAATGAGCGTAATTGTTTAGATTTCTATTGATGTAGTTCCTATTTGTTTCTTTTTTTTGTGGGCATGGGGAGGCTCAGCTATTTTTGTTCAGTTCACTTCACTGCATGCATGGACTTGTATTCTTGTTTTCTTAGGGACTTCTTTTGGCAGGTGGTGAATGCAGTAAGGGCTGCTAAAAGAAGCCCAGTCATGAGTTGTTTGTTTGGTTTTTTTTTAAGGGAATGCAATAGGGAAATCAGCACTACAAGTCCCTGCATGCAACAGAGTAAAACCAGGCTTGGAACAACCTAACCTGATAATCTGGAGTCAGTTGACAACCCTTGTAACCCGGGGCAACATAACTCCTTTTTATTATTGGGAGGGGGGGGGGGGGCAACCAAGCTCCACCCCAATTCAACCCCCAGTGCCAATTTCTTACTTTTAGTTTACAGTTAATGTCAGTCTTTCTTACATACATTCTTTGCATAAATCATAGATTAGAATTATTCATTCCGAGACCTACCAATAAAATATTTGATGCTAGGAAACCGCTATGGGCTTCTTTCTGCTTGTGGGCAGGGATGGCCTGCTGCTGACAAAAACAGCATTACTAATAGAAGTGTCAGCATATGTGACTATTCTGTACTATGTTTACGGAGAAAGGAAAGATCATCGAATACAAGAGATAGAATCAGAAGCTAAGAAAATGTGGCCTACAGATATCAAAACAGTCCTAGTTGTTTGGGCACCATTCATCTGCTTAAAAAGGACATCAAAGCTCACCTTGATATGTAGCCCCAGCATTTGCCCTGTAGGAGATGGTGAATGGTGAGGGCTTGTATGTGATGAACTCTCTCAGGGTTGATGCAAGGGTATTAGGCAACCTAGGTAAATCTTATAGCCTCGTGTCCCCTCCCCTTGCCAACACAGACACAATAATTATGCATTTATAACAGATTTGACATGAAAGAAAAAGACATTCAAAGTACAGTCTGCTGAGGTAAAATTATTATATACATGTTTTATAAGTGACATTTACATACACTGCTGTAGTGCCAATGAGGAAACCCTGCAACACTTGGAATTCATATGGTATCGGGCCCTTTGTAAAGTGTGTTGGGTTTGGCGATGGCTCTCAGAAAGCTGTATGTAAACTGAACTACAATTACAGTATACTAAACCTCCCATACTAAAACACCACTAACTGCCAGCATTCAAAGAGTAAGAACCCTACCCATGAAAATGCAAAACTGCAAATATTGCTCAAGGCCTTAAAACACCAATACACATCCTATTAGCAAAACAGAACGAGTCAGGTTGCTGGAAGTCAGGTTTCTATACATCGCTACACAGTAGCAAAATAACTCATCTCGGTCACTCATGCAGAGCACAAACAGACCCTCACCAAATACAGAATAGAGAGACCATAAAATACAAACAGAAACGTGCAGGCAAAAACTGAACCAGAAACCACAGCAAGCCAAATTCTGTTTGCAGTACAACAATGGAAAAACAGAATCATTGGCATTCCTCATAAAGCATCAAATACAAGCTTCTAGATATTCTCAGTAAGCAGGGAACCCAATGGAAATTTAGAAGGGGAGGGGGAGCAGCCATTGCCAGCAGCAGCCTGAATTTTTTTGGTAGGGGGGAGGAGGAGCTATATCCCCTGGGTTCCCCCCTTTCTGCTGTCCATGCTTGTAACATTACAAATTAAACCTTTTGCTTCAACTGATATTTCAAGAATGTTTTTAAAGTACTGCTGGAACCCAAATTATTTATGCTGAAACCGAGAGTTCCAAAAATGCACAAAGAGGAAGAGCTGAACTGGAGGTAGGTCATATAATAAACCATACCCAATGAGTCCAACTGTTAATTGTTTGACCTGCAAGGCTCTATCTAGGAAGAAACACAGAAATATCTGCTTCTTCATGCAGAATGACTTCCAGAATCAGGGCAAATTCTTTGCTGCACAGATTTTAGTGATCTAGCCTTATGGTTTTTGAGAAGGGTGGGATATTTTGGAGGTTTACAAATAATGGAATATCTACAGATGCCCAGGAATTGGGATGGGCTTGAAGCTCCTGACCTTTTTCTTTACTAACTTGCTGCCAGACTGTTGGGTCCTAGAGGATGGTTTGGAGCAGAGGAGTGCTCTGTGTCGTTGCTTTGGAACAGCGTCAAACTTTAAATCATAATTTGGTTAGTTTATTATTTTATCTAACTGGGACGAACAAGTCAATATGATTGGTAGAAGGCACCCCTTTATTTTACCTTCTCTTAAAATATGGAGACAAGTAAAAAAAAAAAAAAAAAAAAAAAAAAGTTGGTCAGAAGAGACTTATTCTCCATTATCTCATCTGTTTCCAAATGTACACCTCTCACCCGTTACTTTTTCCTCAGGCATGGAAATATGGTTTAAGCAGGGTGTAAGATTTCTGAATCGATTATGGGTGGACTCCTCTTTTACTACATCTGAGGATCTTAGAGGTAAATTTAATTTACCAGTACTTATATTTAACTGCATATACGTAAACTGATTTTTGAACGGGCTGTGGGAGAGAAATTCTTCCGAAAAAGGAATCTCATTGAAAAAATAAAACACAGAAAGGATCTGTACCGAAGGGTATCACTAAATTTTATTGTTATTTAGCATTTGATGATGGCGATTTGGATACTAGTACATTGCTTACTGCACAATGGAATTGGGATCTCCAGTTGGAACTGGATGAAACTGATTGGCAATTGATATGGGGATCGGCAGCAAAGGTATCTATCTGTAATAAAAGTTAGGAGCTTATGTACAAACTCCTACACAGAATATATAGGTATCTGGTATTCTTTTCCAAGTTTAGTTCCTCTAGTCCTTATTGTTGGTGGCAGTGTGGGACCCTTGGGAATTATTTTCACATGTGGTGGGACTGAGTTAAGGTACAACAGTTTTGGGGGAGAGATACATATTATTCAAAATATAGTTGGCTCCTCTTGATTTGATTCCACAGTTATGCCTCTTGGGATACTGGAGTCAGGTAGATCTCGTCAAGAATAGATGCAGGTTGGTGGTTCTTTGTTTACATGCTGCTCAACTCACTATTGCCTTCTTCTGGAAAGGGTGCCCACAACTCTCCCATTGGTAGAAGGACTAGGGGGCATTCCATGAAGTTAGCAAGTAGCACATTTAAGACTAATCGGAGAAAATTATTTTTCACTCAACACACCATAAAGCTCTGGAATTTGTTGCCAGAGGATGTGGTTAGTGCAGTTAGTGGAGCTGGGTTCAAAAAAAGTTTGGATAAGTTCTTGGAGAAGTCCATTAACGGCTATTAATCAAATTTACTTAGGGAATAGCCACTGCTATTAATTGCATCATGGGCATGGGATCTTCTTAGAGTTTGGGTAATTGCCAGGTTCTTGTGGCCTGGTTTGGCCTCTGTTGGAAACAGGATGCTGGGCTTGATGGACCCTTGGGTCTGACCCAGCATGGCAATTTCTTATGTTCTTATGGTATACTACTCTAACGGAAATTGCCATGAGAGATAAAATTACTTATATGCATTGGGACAAGGCTGCACAGTACGATATTGAGACTGGAGACAGTCTACGGTTCAGAAAAGACAATATTTTTTTTTTTTTTTTTTGTGGGAATGTTTTATGAAACTCCATGTCTGGACTTTGAGGTTTTTCTTTGAATTTATGAGCGGTTATATAGTCACTGTATTTATGTTCACTGTATTATCTTTTTACTTTTTCATTGTTCCCATAATTTCACTAGGTAAAATATGTTATGTATCAGAGAGAGTGTGAACTTTGCAGTTATAATGATTGTTGATTTTCTGTGTGTTTCTATAAATAAAAAGTTTTTAAAAAATGAGAAATTAATACTTACCTGATAATTTCCTTTTCTTTAATGAGGACAGGTTAATCGACACCAGTGAGTTGTGCCCCTCCACCAGCAGATGGAGACAGAGCAAAGATGACATCATGGTATATATACCCCTGCAGTGACATCAGCCTGCCAGTATTGTCTACAAAAGCCAGCTATGGACAACTAAAGAATACATGATCATAACCATTAAGACAACCATTCAAACACTCAGTTAACAGGAAAACATTGAGGTCAGACAAGGAATGTAATATTACTAAGCTAGGGCTCGATCTGACACTTACCAATAATCCCCAGAAAAGCAGACACTCGGGAGGACAATAGCACCACCATCTGGCAGCCGAGGGCAGGAAGATGGATTTGTCATTAAAGAAAAGAAAATTATCAGGTAGGTAGTAATTTATCATTTCTTAGCATTCAGACAGGTTAATCCACACTAGTGGAATGTGGCAAAGCTACTCGCGAACACTGTAGGAGGCTGCCCACGGTCCAATCAACATTGTACATGCGAAGGCTGCATCCTCCTGGGCAGGCACATACTGGTGATAATGCTTGGAAATTGTGTAAGAAAAAAAAAAAACCAAGTTGAAGCTTGGCAAATCTTGACAGGAGACAACCATCAAATCTCCACCTATATGCTGCCTAAGCCATAGTGGAATGAGCGCTAACCTGACTAGGAAATGGCTGCTCAGCATCCACATATGCAGCTGTGATAACCTTCTTAATCCAGCGGGCTATCACCGTGGAGAATAAACAGCCGGTCCATCTTCCTGAGAGGTTTAGAAACCTCCAATACCTCAAGACATGCCGCCTGACACCCAAGGTCCGTAACAGGTAATAGTCATCCACTTCTCTCTCCCTGCCCAGAGATGGCAGGGATTGATTGATTCTAGTGAAAATCAGAGACCATCTTGGCCAAAAGGATGGAACAGTTCACAACTGGACTGCTCCTGGAGACACTGTTCCCAGCAAGACAGAGCCTGCAGTTTGGAAAATCTACGCGCAAAAACATTGTCCTCCAGTAAGTAACCTCGGGAAGAGGCTATGCAATGTTCAAAGGTGGGACCCACCAGAATTCCAAAACCAGATTAAGACTCCACAAGGGCAATCGGCAACCGCCAACTGTACCTTCAAGGAATTAATGGCCAATTTCTTACACAACCCATCCTGCAAATATCCAAACTTGAGCAGGATTTTAACCGAATGAGGATGAACCGCGCTTTGTTCCTCACACCAAGCCAAAAACATTCACCAAATGTGAACATAGGCTAAGGACATGAATAACTTTCACACTTGAAGCAAGGTGGAAAACACCGCAGTGGACCACCCACGCTTCCGCAACTGAGCCTTCTCAAGGGCCTCATTGTAAGACAAAATTCAAGCCGATCTTCGAGAAAAATAGGCCTCAGGCATAGCAGATCCCTGAGGCCTGGTAATTGGAGAGGATATTCCACCAGAATCCTTTGCAGATATACATACCACAGCCTCCTGGGCCAATCTGGTGCTGCCAGAAGTACCAACCCTGTATGTGTCTTGAATCTACAAATCATTCAGCCCTTCATGGGCCATGGGGAAAAAGACAAATGAAAGCTTGCCTTCTGGCCACTCCTGCACAAGCGAATCAATGCCCAAAAATTTCAAATCTCTCCTAGGACTGAAGAAGGAACCTTTGAATTGTGTGATATCACCAGCAAGCCTAGAAATGGGAGGTCTCTGCGGCCAACTATGAGCTAGTACGCTTCGCTGTACCATTCCCTTTCTTCTGGATCCAGACACTGTCTACTGAGAAAATCAGCTCTTACATTGTCTGTCTTTTCCTGCAATGTGCGAGGCTGAGATCTCCTGAAGATGTACTTCTGCCCATTCCATGGGCTGGGCTATTTCCAGTGACATTTGCTGGCTCTTGCTTCCTCCCTGTCTATCGCTGTAAGCCACCGTTGCTGCATTATCTGAAATTATTTGGACCACTCAATCCTGCAAGTGATCGACAAATCGCAAGCACATCAATCAAATGGCAAGGGCTTCCAGCTGACTGATGCTCCAAGAGATACTACTTTGTACTCCAGCACCCCTGTGCTTTCAACTCCTGAAAATAAGCCTCCCAACCCTGGAGGTTCGTGTCCATCTTGCATAGCAGCTAGTCCGGTGTTCGTAGGGGAACACCCCGCATTAGATGATCCACTTACAACCACCACTGCAGTCGGATGCTGATCGCCACCGGTAACTGAAATCATATCAAGGAGTTCTGGGACTGTGGACTCTAATGGATAAACAGTGTGCGCTGAAGAGGTCGCCAATGCACCCTTACCTATGGAACCATTTCTCAGATGGCTGCCTTTAACCAGCTCGCCTGTAGATACTACTACTACACCGCCGGGTGTATTGTTTCCACCAATAGTCGCATCTGCACCATCAGTTCTGAATACAGAGCCCCCACAGGGACACCTGTCTTGCTTCATGTCGAAAACAAACACCTACAGGTCAATCCAGTACCGAGCGGTAGGAAGAGCTGCGTTAGTGCCCGGCGCACCCGCAGTTGCCGCATGCACAGTGCAGCTCACCTACCGCTCGATCCTGTATGTAAATAGCTTACAAATGCAAGCTGCGTCTAAGAAGCGTCCGTGAAGCATTAGGCCCGCGCAACCCATTTTACTGTATAGAGCGCCTATACAATAACCTGGGTGCGCGGGCCTAACGCTTCACGGCCACGCTGGTATCTGTCATTTCAAATGACATTTGAAATGACAGATACCAGGAAGTGGACAGTTCTCAGACGCTCGGGATTGTCAGCCCTCCCCCCTCCTCCTGAAGCAAGCAACCAAAGCGTAAAAAACGAAAAAAAAAAAAAAGTAGCAAGAGAGCGAGGGGAGAGAGGACGGGCAATCCTACGCTCGGGATTGTCAGTCCCCCCTCCCCTCCTCCCGAAGCAGGGCGCGAAAAGCAGCCTTGCTCCGGGAGGAGGGGAGGGGGGACTGGCAGTGTAAAGCGACTTACTTTTTGCAGCCCCCCTCCGGACATCGGCGAGGACGACCGCGGCTCCCCTCTCCTGCCTCCAGCTGCCCGCGAAGATGGACGCCTGCAGGGGCGAAAGCGGCCCCTGTTTGTGCAATTGGGCCGCTCAAGGCGTGACGTCACGACGTTTGGCGTCACAGCATGTGACGTCACGCCTTGAGCGGCCCAATTGCACAAACAGGGGCCGCTTTCGCCCGTGCAGGCGTCCATCTTCGCGGGCAGCTGGAGGCAGGAGAGGGGAGCCGCGGTCGTCCTCGCCGATGTCCGGAGGGGGGCTGCAAAAAGTAAGTCGCTTCGTCGCTTTACACTGCCAGTCCCCCCTCCCCTCCTCCCGGAGCAAGGCTGCTTTTCGCGCCCTGCTTCGGGAAGAGGGGAGGGGGGACTGGCAATCCCGAGCGTAGGATTGCCCGTCCTCTCTCCCCTCACTCTCTTGCTACTTTTTTTTTTCGCTTTTTTTTTTTTTTGCGCTTCAGGAGGAGGGGAGAGGACTGGGGTTGCCCCGGAGACCAGAACCCATGGACGCGGCAAGGCAGGAGAGCGGGGGCTGGGGGAAAGTTTGCCGCCTACCCTTACCCCTGCCTCTAATGCAGGGGTAAGGGTAGGCGGTAAGTTAGCAGGTTAAACGCACGGCAAAACGGCAGGGTAAAATAGCGATAGTCAGGGCGCGCATTACTGGATGGTAGGGAATAGCTAATTCGATCGTTTACATGCAATATACATGCCGCGTGTGGAAGGGGTTGCCCGGGGATTTTAGGACGCGGTAGGAGTAGGTTAAAGGGGATTGGGGATCGCAGGAAGGGCTAACGCGGTCGGAAAGTGAGTAGAACACGAGTTAGGAGCGGGGTAAACGCAGCCGCACTTTACTGGATAGACCTGCTAGGTATTCCAGTGTCTGGGATGGCTGCAGATTGCTCTTGGCCACGTTCACCACCCAACCTAATTCCTGCAGCAAGGAGATCACCTTGTGTCAGGCCTGAAAATTCTCTTTCACAGCTCTTATCTGAATTAGCCAATCATTGAAGTACAGGTGAATCAGAATGCCATCCTCTCTCAAGACTGCTGCTGCTAGCACTTGACCTTAGAGAAGGTTCTGGACGTGGTGTCCAAACTGAAGGGCAGCGCTCAAAAAGTGATGTTGCCCTAAAACAGCGAAACGCAAAAAAAATGTTGACTCTCCAGCCAGATGGGAATATGCAGATACTCCCTCTGACAACCCAGAGACTTAATAAATCCCCTCGACTATACTGCTCTTATCAGTGAGTGTAAGATTTCCATACAGGAACAAGTCACTTGCAAAAGCGGGTTGACTCCCATGAGATCCAGGATGGGGCAAAGAAGTCTCGGTCCAAATTATCTTGAGACATGGGCCTTAGTATCACAGTCCGCAGGATGAGGAGTCCAGAAATTTACATTCTACTGTCTGTCTCTTCTGTGGAGAACTGCAGGGAAATGCCATGAAAACGTCCCAAGGCACGCTGAGAAACTCCAGAACATAGCCATCTCTTATCACTTCCAGACCCCACTGGTCTGACATGATCTTGATCCACCTCTGATGAAAAAGGAGAGACAGGCGAATCTCTATCTCCTGTTCTTGGGAATGGGTCGGCACACCCTCATTGAGGGGGTTCGAGGAGGCGGGGGGGTACTGCCACTCAAACCCACGCCCCGTCTGGGCTGCCTGGGACGAGGGACTGAAACCTACCCAACGGCTGAGCCCTATGAAAAGTCGCTCCTTTGTAGGGTCGAAAACATTTGAAACCTCCGGCTTGATGTATTGTGCCGAATGTGCCTGCTTTTAATTCTCTAGTAACCGAGGAATCTGGACTTACTGGTCATTTGTTTTTCTTTTACTCCCAAACCAGAGTGATCCTTAAAAGGCCACTTCGTAAGAGTAGGCTTTGGATCGTCTCGGCACCTATTTGTCAGCCACAGCTGACGCTTAACCCTGCTTAGCTTAGCTGAGGATCGGGCTCATTCAGGGTGGAGAGGCCGTAGGGCACTGCCCTGAATTCAAACCAGACTCATCAACTTCCTGAGACAGCAAGGAAGAGCGATCCACCAGGGAGCAGCAAGAGGCCACCTGTAATTCACTGCCACGATGCCTACTTAAGAATAGCCTCAATTCTCCCATCCTGCGCCTCCTTCAAGCCGCTCACCCTGCCACAGGGATAATCACCTGCTTGGTGACAGTACACACCAGCACATCCACTTTCAGAAAGCACAACTGCTCTCTCTCTCTCTCTGCCAGATCCAGGGAGTACAGTGATACCAAGGTTTGCCCCCTTGTAAAAATAGCATCTGAAGCATCCCATTCAAGATCAATCGATTCTTGAATATCAACCATAATGCTTCACATAAGGAATCTAAATGGGATTCTTGTTTGGCTTCAGCACCCGGCACCGCCAGCATCTCCAGTGCCTGGGCGATCTCAGCCAGCAACCCATCTCTATGAAAGAAATGCAACATTGTGCAATTTCCCATCCTCCAGGGAATAAGGCTCGCTTTCACCTTCCGTGCCACCTGGGTCCCTATCAGCATGACCCGTAGCAGGTGTAATCACACTAAGATGCTTATTTGCAGCACTAGGTGTGCAGGGATTCGCAGCTGTGATCCTGAACTCTCAGGTCTACCATGTCAGCGATTGAGAAAAAAAACCTGTGAGCATGGTCAGCCAGACGGTTGTTCAACCCGCCAAGCTGTTTCACGGCAGACTTGCCACGTAGAAAAACACGCAACATTGTCGCGGCCCATACCAAAATCAAGGGCCATCGGTCCTGCGCCTACCGAGAAGCCTTCCCCCACCGATGACCCAAGTTAAGGGAGCCCCAAAACCAGGTGACACCTCTGACAGGTCCCCCTCCGGACCCATTCCCTGCATCATGCTGGGAAGGGTGGGCTCAGCAAAAACAGCCTCCAAGTAGCGCTGATACAAGTTTGGGGGGGGGGGAGGGGGGATGCCAAGCTGAGATGCTTGAGTATGGCAAACAGCACAAAAGTAAACCCCTGCCAGAAGCACACTCCCAAAGCATCTGCCCATTGTGTGGGTACGCAGCTGGGTGCACAAGAATGTTTGGTCAGGGCAGCCATAAACAAGGCCTGTCCAATAAGCATCCAAAAATTATAGGCGCACAACATGCGCAAGCATGAGCGGACGACAGCTTCAGCGAGCCTCGGCATGCCGATCAGGTGTCCATGCCTGCCTCCGAGGGTGCATGGGGAATTGTGGCAGCTTGGCGGGTTGAGCAGCCTTTTGGCTAGGCCCCGCTCTTGGGCTTTGCTTAGAGGCTGTGGTGGCATTCACAAAGTTTTTGGTGCACAGGTCTAACCCAGAAAAGACTAGAGAAAAGGCATACTCCGTAGCAGCGACCGCTTGATTTTCATATGGGAAGAAAATGTTACGGAGTTTGCCTTTTCTCTAGTCTATGGGTTCAGCACAGAGTCAGTGTCTCCAATATTCCATTATTTGAAAACCTCCAAAATGTCAGTTTGTGTTTCTGATTCTGGCACATCACTGGTGAATCTCCCATTTGCACAGGGCTCTTACAGGTATGCATACGTATCTAGGGTGAGCTCACTTTTTCTAGGATTACGTGTTTTCATGTCTGCGGTACAGAAAGTTTTACGCTAATCGCTGAATGATGGGGTTTCTTTCAAGATACTTTGTGGTTTCTGGCCTCTTTGCTGCCTCTCAATCATCCCACCAGACTGTTCATTGCTGGCAACAGCCAGCCAAAATGGCTCACTTGTTTTGAAGGCTGAATGCAAGGCCTATAAACAAATCAAACTAGCCTGTGTGGTACACAGCATGCTTAGCAAGGCAGCTGTTCATCTTACAGACATCTTTATAGTCTAAGGAAACTGGCAGCAACATGTTTTGATTTAAAAACACTCTTTACATTGAAAAACTAAAAGGTTTTTCAATGTAAAGAGTGATGCTTTCTGATGCAAGAAAGGGTCCGAAAAGTGCCACTGCAGGAGCTGCTTATTTGAGGGGCTCGGTCACCCTGCTACAAGTCAGAAGGCAATGGGGAGGCAGTGGGAAGGCAATGGGGAGGCAGTTCAGAGCACACAGCTGTGCGTGCTCTGAACTGCTGCTTTACCATGCTTTTCTAGTAATAAAAATTCCCTGTGTTAAAACGAGGCCTCTGTCTTGTTGTTTTGCGACTCCCAGCTCAGCCCTTCTCTTTTCCAAGCATTCAGCTGTTGCACAGAGACACAGTAAGATCAGGGTATTCTCTATATTTTGTCTGGCCTCTGCTGGAGACAGGTTGCTGGTCTCAATGGACCATCGGTCTGACCCAGCATGGTATGGCATAATTACGATGACATTGGTTTAAAAAGAACACTGGAACAGCTTTCTATTCCAGTTTCACTATGCAGGAATCGTGTTAAAAAAAGTGATTAACCAGCAAATTAAGCAGAAATCTAAGAACTGCAACAGCACTCAGGCAGCGTAATGGTCCAATATTAACAAAGGGACATTTATTCTGGTGGGTCATTTCTTTTGTTCTATCTTTACAACAGAGAAAGAGAGAATATTACTGTGCTATTCTCTTGTACAGTATGGTCTCCCTCTCTCTCTCTTTTTCCTGCACCACAGGGTGCTTGTGAAGGTGGTAGGGGAGGAGGTGAATGACGGAGACTAAATAAAAGCATACAGCTCATGCTCTTGATACTTTATAATCATAATGGGTTGCAAGATCTGTTGCATCACAAGTGTTATATTTAACACCAAGTGTCTGCTATTTGCTTTAAGTGGGAGGTCGTCAGGAACTGTCAGCAGGCAGGTATATGTGAAGTGCTCCGTTTCGGCATGAATCATCTTGACTTTCAGTAAAATAAGATGAGTTGGGGGGTTTTTTGAGGAAGGGAGGGGGCGAGGTCCCGACGTGCAATGTAAATGTGTTATTTATTTATAGGGGTGGTGTCTAGTTCTAAAGCTAATACAGCAGAAACCATTTTTAACAATGAAATAATAAAAAAGCTACAGGTTACTTATTTTTCCATTACCTTAATTTTTACAGAGTGCTCTGGCCAAGCCACCTTAAAGAAATGAGAGCACAAAGTATAAACAGAGGCACAGAGGTTCATTATAGAAACTCAATCTAAAACGAATCAGAGTGGTTTCGAGTCAGGAGAGATAGCTTTAATGTTTAAGTCCTGAAGGTACCATCCTGGACATCTGTGGGGAGTGTATTATTTGGATGGATGCAATCTGATTTAAGATATCTGAGATTTAAATGTTTTTTTTAAAGCTAATTTGCAATCATTTAGAAAACGGGTATTATATTGTCAAAGTAATTGGGTTTTTTAAGGAATCACAGAGTCGAAGAAACCATTTTTCAGACAAAGGCCTTTCTTTGTTCCCCTGAACATCTGTCAGGCCGATTCAGTAAAAGTCGCGGGAGAGCACCAGCTCTTCCTGTGCTCGCGATTCAGTATTTCGTGCATTTTCGACGCGCTATATTACCCCTTATTGAATAAGGGGTGAAGCTAGCGCATCGAAAACGCACGTCCAAATGCGGGTTAACAGTGCGCTCCACCGGAGCACACTGTACTAGGGATGTGAATCGTTTTTGAACGATTAAAATTATCGTCAGATAATTTTAAAATCGTCCAAAATCGTTAGAGTGCACGATACAATACAAATGCCCACGATTTATCGTCAGGGGCATTTGTATTGTATCGTTAAATAGGGCACACCAAAAAAGCCCCTAAACCCACCCTGACCCTTTAAATCGACCCGACCCATCGCTATTTTTTTTTTTACGGAGGCCCGCACCGCAAAAAAAAACAAAAAACCCCCATCTGACCCTTTAAATCGACCCCCCCCCCCCGACCCATCGCTAATTATTTTTTTACGGAGGCCCGCGCCACAAGAAAAAAAACAAACCCATCCGACCCTTTAAATCGACTCCCCCCCTCCCAACCCCCCCAAAACCTTTTAAAGTTACCTGGTGGTCCAGGGGGTCCTCGGGGAGAGGAGAGATCCAGGGGGGCCTCGGGGAAAGATTTCCCAGGCATCAGCTGTTCTAAAAAAAAAAAAAAAAGGCGCCGTTGCCCCTTTGCCCTTACCATGTGACAGGGTATCCGTGCCATTGGCTGGCCCCTGTCACATGGTAGGAGCACTGGATGTCCGGCGCCATCTTTACTCATCAGCCCATATTATACTATGGGCTGATGGCCGGCGCCATCTTTAAAGATGGCGCCGGCCATCTTTACTCATCAGCCCATATTATACTATGGGCTGATGGCCGGCGCCATCTTTAAAGATGGTGCCGGCCATCCAGTGCTCCTACCATGTGACAGGGCCGGCCAATGGCACGGATACCCTGTCACATGGTAAGGGCAAAGGGGCATCGGCGCCTTTTTTTTTTTTTTAGAACAGGTGATGCCTGGGAAATCTTTCCCCGAGGCCCCCCTGGATCTCTCCCCGAGGTCCCCCTGGACCACCAGGTAACTTTAAAAGGTTTTGGGGGGGTCGGGAGGGTTTTGTGTTTTTTTTAGCGGCGCGGGCCTCCGTACAAAAAATAATTAGCGATGGGTCGGGTCGGGAGGGGGGGGGGTCGATTTAAGGGGTCGGATGGGTTTTTTTGGGTTTTTTTGTGGCGCAGGCCTCCTTAAAAAAATAATTAGCGATGGGTCGGGTCGGGAGGGGGGGGGGGGGGGTCGATTTAAAGGGTCGGATGTGGTTTGTTTTTTTTTTTGCGGCGCGGGCCTCCGTAAAAAAATAATTAGCGATGGGTCAGGTCGGGAGGTCGATTTAAAGGGTCGGATGTGGGTTTTTTTTTTTTTTTTTTGCGGTGCGGGCCTCCTAAAAAAATGTGAATTGGAATCGGAAACGATTCCAATTCACATATCGTAACGATCAGATTCGAGCCCCCCCGCAGCCGAATCTGATCGTTAAGACGATCTGGCACCCGATTCACATCTCTACACTGTACTGTATCGGCCTGTATGTTGGCAATGATACAGCTGAGAATTTGGACAGACACAGGACATGTATCGGGTTCTTAGCATTTCTGGACCTCAGTGGAAACAGTCCACTGGAAACACTCAGACTTGCAAACTGGGTGGGAGAGAAACCTGTGCAATGAAACTTTCTGAAATAAACCAAATCGTGTTCTCTCTTAAAAAGTATGCATGTGCACTAACTAGCACTGTCAACCCTTGTCCAATTTCCCAGCACTGACACAGTCACGGTGCCTTGGGGTACCATTACTGGCAGAGCTGGTGCAAGACTATTTGGCACCCTAGGTGAACCCCATCCCTAATTTACCTATTGGTGGCAGCTCCAGCTCAGTGCGCCCTTCTTTGCCAGTATTGGCTCTCCCTCTCTGGGTCTCGTGATGGTGGGTTTTTGCCACCCCAGGCAACCATCTAATAGAAGTACCGGCCCTAGTTCCTGGAGCTGTCACACAGAACTTGCTATTCGTGGGAAAATCCTGTGTGTTCTTTAGGGCAGCGGGACAGCATCCCCTCAAAACATTCCTTCCAAAAACGTTACAACAACTAGAAGAAAGCGTGTGAGCATCACACATTGTTGGATTGGTCCATGAGGTCCTTCAGATTTAGCCTCCACCATCCCTTAATCCTCTCCCTACGCCCACTTGAGAGAACATGAAGATTGTTCTGCGCCTGGGAAAAATGCCTCCGTATGCACAGCTGATACTCTAAAACTGAGGTAAAGGTCACCAGATGTCACTTTCAGAGCCTTTATCTTAAATTACTGGAAAATTATGTGGAAAGATAAAACAACCCGCAAACAACAAAAAAAACCTGAAGGCAAAGTTTTAGAAATGAATTCCTGAGCCACCGAAATAGCCAAATGGGTGGAGACATTTGGCCCCAGCAGAGAGGCACTAGAGTTGACTGGAAAATGTTTCATATTTGTGATGCGGAGATGAAAAGTTAAATTCTAACAATTCACCTCTGTAAATCACTAATTTGGGGAAAATAATCTGCCTTGTTTGTTTCTCTAAAACCCAATTCAAGGAGAATGTAAAAAAAACAAAAAAACAAAAACAAACCCCGACAAGCTGGGACACTGTTTACTAATTCCTATAAATGAGTTACTAAAAATGTTACTTATTATATCTCTTGTAAACTAACACTGTTATTTCCATTTCACTTGCAGAGGATTACCCAAGAAAGGGACTTTAGCAATCTCAAAAACTTGGTATTATCTCAACCTGATTACTTTGTTACTAATTTTAACCAAGAGACAACAGCAAAGCAGAAGTTGGAATATTTATGAATGATTTTTTTTCCCATGGAAACAAAAAAAAAACAAACAAAAAACTTCCTCATCAATATTTAAGCTCATGAAAATCTCAGTATCCCAAGGATGGAATAAAACAGTGGTAAACTGGTGTCTCTTTTCCCAGTTATTGGTGCTGTATACTTTCTTTTTATGTTCTATTCTTATATGCTGTCAATGAAGTCATAATGCAGTGCTTCTTCAGTGAGACCAGAACATGTAAATTATATGAAAGGGATTTCAGTGGGGAAATGGGTATTTACCTGTGGAAAAATCTCCGAGTATCCCCCCCCCCCCCCCAATACAGGGAAAAGGGATGGTGCCAGAAGCGAGATTAGGGTGGGCTAGAGAAAACAAGCATGGGGGGATGTCATCATTTTGAAATCCCAGTGCCTGCTACCCGCTGCTTCACCCGTTCAGTACTGGGCATCAGCATGTCATGGATTTACAAAGGGAAACTCCAGAGAGAATTTACCTATGAAAAAATTGGTTTGCAGACACCATGGGGAGACTACTAATTGGCCTTCCCATTAATACGGGAGAATCCCTGTGCCACCCATCCATCAAGTAAGACCCTTGTGGGCAGTTTCCCTGTGAAAAATCAGCTTGTGTAGGCCATTGGGTACAAAGCATTAATGGGGAAAAACCAGTTTTCAGCCTCCCCATGGTGCTTACGAGCATCTGCAAGCCCATTTTCAAAGGGAAATTCCCCACAGACTTTCCCTTCAGAAATCCATGCCAGGCTGGTTGCTAGGAGGAGCCTCTGCCCTGCGTAATTTGTAGCTTCAAAGTTATGTGAGGTAAGGCAGTGTGAAGGCAGGCTCGGGGGTTTTGAAATGAAATCCCCCATGCTTCATTTATTTGGGCCTGCCCTAACCCTGGCCTCCAGCACTGCCAGTTTTCCCCCACACTTTATGGGGGAACAATTTTCAAAGAGGTTTATTCCGTGAAAACCTCCTTGAAAGCTGCCCCCTTGATGACTCCCACTGCAAGGTACACACTTTAGGGTCAGGGATGGCCAACTCTGGTCCTCACGAGTTTTCAGGACAGCCATAATGAATGTGCATGAAAGAGATCTGCATAGAATGGAAGCAGGGCAGGCAAATCTCTCTCATGCATATTCATTGTGGACAGCCTGAAATCCCAAACCTGCTTGTGGCTCTTGAGGACTGGATTTGGCCACCCCTGCTCTCGGTCTTTATTCCAGTTCTGCCTGGGCTGGAAACAAATACCATTACAGAAACATAAACGGAAACAAAATGGTTTCTCATGGTCCACTGAACTATAGGAAATAACACTAGAGAATTCAATACAATTCCATTTGGCATCCTTCAGGCACTTCAAAGCGCATTACATTCAGGTACTGTATTTATTTCCCTATCCCCAGAGAGAGATGATCAGGTAAGAGCTCCTTAGTACTGTTTTCATTTTATTGTAGGTTTCCCAACAGCAGAGAGAAACTGAGTCATGACATCTCTTAAAACAATGGCCCACAGGCCAAAAAAGGCCCCCTCAGTTCCTTTTTCCAGCCTACTGAGGGACGACGACATAATACTATGTGTGGTCCACTAACGCTCTAACTCTGGGCCAACCTGCCCAAAATCATCATCAAAGGCCTAATATCACACGCATCTCTGTTCATCAAGGGCAACTTTTTGGGCCTTCAATGACGGTTTCAGCTTTGGCCACGCCTGCTGGCACCTTTTCCCCTTGCCATCAGCTCACAGGAGCAGGAGGAAAAGCAGCCTCCTGCAGGATGAGCCCCCAAACATGCCACAGCGACAACCACACCCCCAAACCTCTCCACCCCCCTCAGTCTGCAGACGTTCTCTAACCCCACATTGCCCGGGAATGGCCACAGAGGCTTGGGAAAACTGAGGCCGATGTAATAAAACCTACGCTAAAACTGGAGTTAAATTTTAGTGCAGGTTTTACTTAGTGTGCGCGTTAAAAACAGGGGTCCCTGCGGGAAGAGGTACGCCAATGGGATGCAAATCAAACATGTCTAAAAAGCATGCTAAATGAAAAATGCATGCTAAAATCGGAGTTAAAACTGAAAAATCTGTACTAATGCAGGAGTAAGGAGGCAAGGACTAGAAGTTGGAAGGAGTGTAACCAAAATGACCTTGCATGCAAGACTGGCACTGGGCACTCCGACTCGGGCACAATTTCACCTGCAAGACCATTTGGGAAAGGTATGCCAAGTGAAACCACAGGGTAAACTCTCTAGGGAAGGCACCTACAGCTGAAGAGTACGTATTTTGGTGCTGTGCATCTCAAATGGCTGTAGTTGCCTATTCCAGAGAGCTTACCCTTTGATTTCACTTGTCAAAAATGGCCTTGCATGTGACACTGGCACTGGGCATCCAGACTTGGGCACAATATTGAATGCAAGTCCATTTTGGTCACACTCCTTCCAACTTCAAGTGCTTATCTCTGTACTGCTGGTTTAATGCATTTAAGTGGATTTTTGCAGTTAAACTCATTGGCCTGAAAGGTAATTCAGCTTTCTGGTGGCCATGATATTCTATTGCTGTGCCCATGTGGTAGTGTCTTTCTACCAGACTGGGCACAGCAAGAGAATAACTTTGGCCATCAGAAATGAGAGTTTCTCCAGACCAAAGAAGGCATAAGCTCTCTGGGGTCAGCACCTACAGCTGAGCAAAATATAAGCTTTCTTGGGAAGGCGCCTTCAGATGAATGGTATGCAGCCTGACTTTGGCTGAGCAATAGTTCATAGGTGTTAGTGCCAGAGAGTTTACATGGGATCTATAAATCCTCCTGGGCCCGAGGTGGGGTACCATTTTGGGCACAATAGACATTTGCCATCAGAAATGTGAATTTACTGCATCTCAGACCCAGGAGTTAAAATTTCCAATGGAAGCTCTTTGAGGCAGGCACCAGTCAAAGGTTTTCTTTGCCTTCCTGATCAGCTGCATACAGTGCTAAAGTGTGCACTGTTCAACTGCTGGTGCTTTGTTCATCTAGCTGCAGATATAGTCCCCAGAGAGTTTATTCACTGTACTTTGCCATTCCTTGTCAAAATGGCCTTGAATGAGAGAATGTGGGCTGCACAGCACCAACCTCACATGCAATGCCATTTTGGAGAGAAAATTCAAAAGCATAAACTCTCTGGGGAAGGTACCTTCAGCTGAACAGGATGCACTTTGGTGCTGTGCATCCAACTTTGGCTTCCTGTTCAGCTTGCGGTGCCCTCCCCTCCAAGAGAGCTTGCGCTTTGATTTTATTTGCTGTTCTCTGCCAAAAGGGCCTTGGATGCCATGCTTTTTGGCGTGGGCATTTACAGTCAGCTGAAGTGTAAGCTCCCTGGGATGGGCATTAACAGTTAGTATGCCAAAGTTGGATGCACAGTGCCGGTGTACTGCTCCAACTGTAGGTGCCCTCTTCGAGAGCACCGGAAAATCCTCCACCTCGGACCCAGAAGTTTAAACTCAAATTTCTGGTGGCCAAAGTTGTTCTACTGCTGTGCCCAGTTGGTAGAAGCAGCTGCATGATATTACCACACTGGGCACAGCAATAGAATAATATGGCAACCAGAAATGTGAATTAAGTTTCACTCCTGTTCTGATCCAGGAGTTAAATTTCCAGCACGAAGAAAAGAGAAAATGTGCTTTAAGCTGTCTGCCTTTTAACACACCTCCCTTATTGCTGAGGAATAGCTAATGCCTTCTTTTACATGAGATTCGCAGGCACCCACACTAATCCTAGCACTGGTTTTTACTTCTGTTTTAGCAAGCATTTTTTTTTTTTAGGAGTTAAAACCCCTGTTACATACCAAAGTTAACTTATGCCAGAAAAAGGTGCGCTAAACCTGGAGTCAAATCTTGCTCTACCATTAACGCCCCTTATTGCATCAGCCTCATCCATATTTAGAAGGAGGCTCTCGCTCCCCTTCCCCCAGCAGCTTAATTCTCAAGCTTAAAAGATGGCTTTGTTTTTTGGGGCTTGATCAGGCCTGAGGAATAATATGCTGGAAAGGGGGGGGGGGGAAGAGAGATTCATTAGCCCTAAGAAACAGTAGAGGGAAGGAAGAGGAATGTTGAATACTATGGGAAGGGGGAAAAACAGGATTTGGGGGGCGGGGGGGAGGGAGGAATGCTGCTGCTGGATAGAGGGTGGTGGTGGGCACCCCTGGAAAGAAAGGGGGAAAAATAGATATAGTTGAAAGATATTTTTAATCTGTTTTCAAAATTGGATTATAAAATGTTCTTCAATATTATATACAAAGTATATTGCTATAATACAGTTTGGTGTCTGTGCGTATTTCAGTATTGAAATCAAGCTTGAAAAAAAATAATCAGTAAGCTGAGTCTATTCTTTCCCCTTCCTCTCTAAGAGGACCCACCATCCCCGCCCTGGATCCTAATGTGGCCCTGTTTAAAAATAAACAGGGCACCCACCCCTGTCTTAAAACAAAACCTTTTCAGGTACTCTGGTGACCTCTTATCCTGGTAAGAGAGATCGCTTGTCATATTATTTTCCAGACTCCAGCAGTTATTGATGAATGTAAGGGGCATCCAATATCAAAAACAAAAAAGGTATCTTTAGTCCAAACAATACTGTCTAATCAATCAGATCTGCATCAGATGTATTCCCGATACAAATTTTGCTTACTGCATTATGTCATTTTAGGCTTTATCATTTTGACGCTGATTTTCTTGTTCTGTATTTAAAACTTGACGTTATCCATGTCATGCCTTGGATTTTTATTGGTTTATAATTTGTAAAATATAAACACTGCAAACACTGAAAAGGTGACAAAAATGTGTTGAAAATAAATTGGACTTGGATTAATCAAATAAGAGGAGAACACAAAGGGCATGATTTATCAAGAGTGTTTTTATTTTCTTAGATGTGAAGTGGGAGGACGCTCAAAAAAACGCCGCTCAGAAAGCTTCCGCGCCACAGCCAGCCTGGGCACAAGAACAGGGAAACCCCTGTCAGCGCACACACCATGACCTTTGGATGCTCACTTGACCTGCCTGTGTTAAAATGGAAATTCTAAGCACTTTGGTACAAGGCCCTTGTAACCTCTATGGTACAGTGTGGCGCTGTACCGACAGTACAGCAGAAAGGCAATTTAAAAACAGTAGAAATAATATATGCAGGGACAGACATTTCTATTCATTTTTTCTCTCCATCTGATGGGTTGTTGCATCAGTTCTTGTGCATGAGGCACCCTTATGCTTTAATATGGGGTAATGGAGGCAACTGAATCCCTGAAGCTTTGTTTGGTTTATAGAGCTCAATAAAATATGAATAAAATTTACATTTAAAATCTTCTGTGCAGAGATGCAAAACTATGCAATCTCTTTAGTTGTAGCGCTAATAAGCACATTAATCCTACATGTGGGAATGAAAGTATACACCAGCTATACAAACATCATACATCTCAATATTACAGCAGAGTACTTAGGGCCCTATTATTCATTTTAATTATTCTCATCGGTACAACCGAGAAGAGATGCCACTCACTAAGAACTGTTCCCATAAGCACAAAATTGGAACAAATCTTTATTGAATATTGCCATTAATGGCTAGGGTCCCGTGATTGGTTCTCTTCTTATGTGCCTATGGCATACATCTTGAAGGTCTAGTTGACTAAGCAGTTTTCGCACAGGCTAAAAGTGGGAGAAAGTCAGAGGACCATAGGAAGGCATGGCTGGAAGACTGCTCAAGAAGTCATCTTGTCTGTTCACCTGTCTGCATGCAGGACTCACTGTACCTGAAGTATTCCAGGCAGGCGTTTGTCTAACCTGTCCATACACAGAAGCACACAGAACAGCCCCCATACAGTGGCATAGCAAGGGTCTCAGGTGCCTGGGGGCCAATACATTTGTGTTGCCTCTCCTGCGGCCCACCCCCCTCTCCCAATTCCCATCTCCATCCTCCTTGTAGAAATGCTTAAGGTCACAGAATCAGCAGACATTTCAAACACCACCCTCTTCTTGCCTTCTACTTGTGTGTAGCTGAAAAAAATACAGTAAGAGGCCTCTGGGTGCCCCCTATAGCCTGGCACCCTGGAGCTTTGACACTCCCTGCCCCCCCCCCCCCCCCCCCTCATTACACCACTGCACACACACACACACACACACACACACACACACACACTGTTGAAAGTGCAGGAATGTCTCACTCAAGAGAACCAGCACAGAACTGCTACCACAGCACCATTTTAACAAGCAGAAAAGGTCTACTCCCAGAGGCAGTACACAGGGAGGCCCATGGTGTTCTTTCCCCATGGCAATCTGTGCTCGACACCAGCATTGTCTTGTCCCTCTTTTCATCCACAGACCAATAGTATAACCTTTTTCCATGAGGCTGTGGACCTAAGCATCCAAAGTCTAATAGCCAACCATCTTGCTGACTGTCCTGAGGTTGTGTAGGCCTGTTCTTCCATCAGTAGTCAGGTAGCACCCTTCAGGTTGACACTGAAGTGCCTGAGCCAATCTCAGTCATCCCATGTGGCTCAAGCCCACCTCCACAGTGGCTTCCCTCCTCTCCTGGGCTGTGTGGGCATGCAGGTTTACTGACTGATGACTGGCACTGCTGTTTAGGTCCGTTTCCTCCTCCTCCCCAGATGCTGACATTAAATTACAGTGTCCCCATGCAGCAGGCTTTGGAAGGACGCCGATACAAGGTCACAGAAACAAAGACAAAAAGACAGATGGATGGACACAACATGCTCATAAAATGGTCTTCTTTTCAAAAAGATTGCCCAAACACACTTTAATCATTCAAAAATGGGCTGGTTTTAAAAAAAGATGATCAGACTCATTGCCAAGGGTGCAGATAACAAGATCATCCAAAGTGATCTCCTCGAAGTCCCTTCGGCACGGTCGGCCCATCTTGTGGAAAACAGGGAAAAGGCAACGTTTGTGGCGGCTCTCAATTTTTGGAACATGCTTCCAGAACACTTGTGGTTAACCAACTGCACCAAGACTTCTTCCAAGAGCTTGAAAATAAATCTGTTTTTATAAGCATTTGCTGGAGTTAGTGCTTGCAATGATTAGTGTGTGCACAGTTTCAGATGATGGATCCATTGTCAGAGATTTAAACAATAGAGCTCCAGGAAATGAATATGGTGAGGTCAATATTCAAAGCTGGCTGTTTAAGTAACTAAGCCTGATATAACTTATCCAATTAAGTGATGATGTATATTCAGCGGCAAGACGAAGCCGTTGAAAATATGTATATGTGTGCACTTCACCAGATAAGTCTACCAGGCTAAGCTTAGACCTACTCTAGATGCATTTAAACTTAGATGTACACTTATAGGCCTAACTCCGAATATCGTTAGTTAGGCGTATAAGTTATACGTCTAACTCGCTCCACCCCCAATCCGCCCAGTGCACACCCACTTGTATGGCTAAGCTGTGGCTGCTTATCCAGCTAAATAGTGCTGAACGCACTTTGAATATTGATCTTGGTAAGATCTATGGTTCTAACTGTGGACCTAAGCAGTGAGGGTACGAGAGACCTATTTGTTGTTGGTTTTGTTTACGTTTTCGGGAGTTTATATTTTTATTGTATGCCATCTTGAACAATGAATTATGCGCAAGATACAAATCTTTTAAATAAATAGTCACAGCTCCAACACACATTTTGCTCCTACTTCCTTCTGGGGCCATCTTTCCACACCAATGTATGCCTAGGAAGGAACAGAGAGAAAACAAGAAAGAAGGGGATAGAGAAACAACTTGGAAAGATGTGTAAAAAATACGCAGTCTATCCAACAAACTCATTGACAATAGCTGAAGTGGACATTGATATGGTGCAGTATTTATTTATTTATTTAAAATGATTTGTATTCCACAAATCTTGGTGGGTAACAACACTACATACATAACCATGAACAAAAATTGGACAAGTAAGTTAACAAACTTCATAGTCGACATAAAACAGAAAATTAATACAGGAAATAAAAGCCTACCAGCCCCTATACTCATGGGGGTTGAGTCTTTCCACTATCAAAGACTAAGGGGGAAATGCCTATGAAAAGAAATACGCCTTCATAATCTTCCTGAAATGGAGCTAATCTTTTTCAGTTCTGATTTCTTCAGGCAGATTGTGGGTCCTACTCTGGGGAACAATTTTAAACATCCTATTTCTGGATTCAGCTGGCTTTGCCTCTCTTAGTGAAAGGATTTCCAACAAACATTGATTTGATGAGTGGAGTAGACATCTTGGTTGATAAGTGCAGACTATACATGAAATGCAAGATGAAACCAGATTGTGTTGGGCTTTTAATTATCATTGAACCATTATCTTTAGACTGGATATACGAGGATATACTCTTCAGAAAGGAAAAGATAGGTATAAAAGAAAAGGGAGGGAGGCAGGGAGGTGTATTTTATGTGTTTGGGACAAAATTAAAGCCAATGAGATACCAAGTGGGCAAGGAGCAGCCGAGTTGCTATGGATTGCTATCAAGAGAGCTAAGGGATGTCTAACATCTATCAGTGTTTATTATATGTAGGCTTAATCCATAGGCTGTCCTCAAAAGGGGAAGTGATATAGACATGATAGAAGCCAACTAGGATTGCAAACAAAAAGGTGAGGTGCTGTTAATGGGGGTCAGGAAAGTGCCAGCTGCTGCATCAACTACAACATAAGAATATAAGAACATAAGATATGACATACTGGGTCCATCAAGCCCAGCATCTTGTGTTCAATAGTGGCCAATCCAAGAAACAAATACCTGGCAAGAACCCAAACAGTAAATAGATCCCAAGCTACTATTCCTTATTCATAGCAGTTCATGGACTTCTCCTCAAGGAACTTATCCAAACCTTTTTTAAACCCAGTTTCATTAACTGCTGTAACCATAAATTCTAGAATTTATTGCCAGAGGTTAACTAAGCATTGAGTGAAATAGAATTTTCTCCAATTTGTTTTAAATGAGCTACTTGCTAACTTCATGGAGTGCCCCCTAGTCTTCTATTATCTGTGAGAAAAAATAACCAATTTACATTAACCTGTTCAAGTCCTTTCATGATTTTGTAGAACTTTTATCATATCCCCCTCAGCCATCTCTTCTCCAAGCTTAACAGCCCTAACCCTCTTTAGTCTTTCCTCATAGGGGAGTCATTCCATGCCCCTTAATATTTTGGTCGCTCTTCTCTGCATTTTCTCCAGTGCCACAATATCTTTTTTTGAGACGCGGCGACCAGAATTGCACACAGTATTCAAGGTGGGGTCTCACCATGGAGCGATACAGAGGCATTACGACATTCACCGTTTTATTCACCATTCCCTTCCTAATAATTCTTAACATTCTGTTTGCTTTTTTTTTTTGACCGCCACAGTGCACTAAACTGACGATTTCAATGTGTTATCCACTATGACACCTAGATCTAGTTTCAGGGTGGAACTCCTAAGATGGAACCAGACATCATGTAACTACAGCAAGGGTTATTTTTCCCTATATGCATCACCTTGACTTGTCCACATTAAATTTCATCTGCCATTTGGAAGCCCAGTCTTCCAGTCTCACAAGTTCGTCCTGCAATTTATCACAGTCTGCTTGAAATTTAACTACTCTGCATAATTTTGTGTCATCTGCAAATCTGATCACCTCACTCATCCTACCCCTTTCAAGATCATTTATAAATATTTTAAAAAGCACTGGTCCAAGTACAGATCCTAGAGGCACTTCATCTCTTTAGCGTTTTCCACTGTGAAAACAGACTATATAATCCTACTCTCTTCCTGTCTTTTAACCAGTTTGCAGTGCACAAAAGGACATTGCCTCTAATCCCATGACTTTTTAGTTTTCTTAGAAGTCTCTCATGAGGGACTTTGTCGAACGCCTTCTGAGCATCCAAATATACATCTACAGGTTCACCTTTCTGTCCACATATTTATTCATCCCTTCAAAAAAAGAATGTAGGAGATTTGCAAGGCAATATTTCAAAAGAACATAAGAAAATGCCATACCGGGTCAGACCAAGGGTCCATCAAGCCCAGCATCCTGTTTCCAACAGTGGCCAATCCAGGCCACAGGAACCTGGCAAGTACCCAAAAATTAAGTCTATTCCATGTTACCATTGCTAATGGCAGTGGCTATTCTCTAAGTAAACTTAATAGCAGGTAATGGACTTCTCCTCCAAGAACTCATCCAATCCTTTTTTAAACACTGCTATACTAACTGCACTAACCACATCCTCTGGCAACAAATTCCAGAGTTTAATTGTGCGTTGAGTAAAAAAGAACTGGCTGTGTTCCATTAAACCATGTCTATCTAAATTTTTTTGTTTTTTTCTTTATAATAGTTTCGGTGAATTTTCCCTGGCACTGAAGTCAGGCTCACAAGTTTATAGTTTCCCAGATCACCCCTAGAGCCTTTTTTACATATGGGTGTTACATTGGCCATCTTCCAGTCTTCAGGTACAAGAGATAATTTTAATGGTACATTACAAATTAATTGTAGTAGGTCTGAAATGTATTTTTGTAAACTCTTTCAGAACCTTCCGGTCCAGGTGATTTACTACGCTTCAGTTTGTCAATCTGGCCTACCACCTCTTCTAGGTTCCCCATGATTCGGTTCAGTTCATCTGAATCATCACCCTTGAAAGCTGTCTGCGGAACGGGTATCTCCCCAACATTCTCTTCAGTAAACACCGAAGCAAAGAATTTGTTTAGTATTTCCACAATGGTCTTATCTTCCCTAAGTGCCCTTTAACCCTTCAATCACATAACAATGCAACCAACTCCTTCACAGTCTTTCTGCTTTGGATATATTTAAAAAAGGTTTTATGAGCTTTTGCCTCTATGGCCAACTTCTTTTCAAATTCTCTCTTAGCCTGTCTTAACAATGCCTTGCATTTAACTTGCTTATGCTTTCTGCTGTTTTCTTCTGATGGATCCTTCTTCCAATTTTTCAAATGAAGATCTTTTAGTTAAAATGGACTCTCATCTCACTTTTTAACCAAGCCAGCAATCATTTGGCCTTTCTTCCACCTTTCTTAATGTGTGGAATACATCTGGACTGTGCTAAGATTTATTTATTTTTTTTAACAATGTTCACGCCTGTTGGACACTCTTAGGGGCGGATTTTAAAACCCCTGAGCGCGTAAATCCGGAAGGATTTACGCGCGCAGGGCCCTCGGGCACCGGCGCGCCTATTTTGCATAGGCCGCCGGCGCGCACAGAACCCCGGGACGTGCGTAAGTCCCGGGGCTTCCTGTCGGGGGCGGCGACGTGGGCGTGGTTTTGGCCCGGGGGCGTTCTGGGGGCATGGCCGCGGCCTCTGGAACAGCCCCCGGGACCGGACCACGGAGCGGGGCAGCCGGCCGACGCGCACAAAGGTAAGGGGGGGTTAGGTAGGGGAAGGGAGGGGAAGGTGGGGGGAGGGCGAAGGAAAGTTCCCTCCGAGGCCGCTCCGAAATCGGAGCGGCCTCGGAGGGAACAGGCAGCGCGCGCTGGGCTTGGCGCGCGCAGGTTGCACAAATGTGCACCCCCTTGTGCACGCCGACCCTGGATTTTATAAGATACGCGCGTATCTTATAAAATCCAGCGTACTTTTGTTCGCGCCTGCTGCGCGAACAAAAGTACGTGCTCGCGCAAGTATTTAAAATCTGCCCCTTAACCTTTGTAGTTGCATCTTTCAATTTTTTTTTTTTTTTTTTTTTTTTACTATTTGTCTCATTTTATCAACGTTTCCCTTTTGAAGGGTTAGTGCTAGAGCCATGGATTTACTTACTGTCCCCCTTCCAGTCATTAATTCAAATTTGATCATATTATGATCACTATTGCCAACAGGCACCACCACAGTTACTCTCTCACCAAATCCTGCATACCAATGAGAATTAGATCTAAAATTGCTCTCCCTCTCGTCAGGTCCTGAACTGACGAGAGGGAGACACTTCGGTGGTGGGAAATTAGCAGAGGCTCTGCTGAAGGAAAGGATAGTGAACTATCTACAATCCAGTGGGTTGCTCTATCCGAGTCAGCATGGATTCACCAGGGGAAGGTCCTGTCAGATGAATCTGATTGATTTGGGTGACTAGAGAATTGGATCAGGGAAGAGCACTCAATGTGATTTACTTGTATTTTAGTAAAACCTTTGATTATGGTCCCACATAGAAGACTCGTGAATAAAACGAGAAGCTTGGGAGTGAGCACCAAGGTGGTGGTGTGGATTACAAACTGGTTGATGGATAGAAGACAGCGTGTGATGGTTAGTGGAACCTGCTCTGAAGAGAAAACGTTAAGTGGAGTGCCATAGGGATCAGTGTTGGGACCGGTTCTGTTCAATATCTTTGTGAGCGACATTGAGGAAGGGATAGAAGGTAAAATTTGTCTATTTTACGGATGATACTAAGATCTGCAACAGAGGTGACAGGCCAGAAGGAGTAGTGAGAATACGATGTGATTTAAGGAAGCTTGGTGGGCAAATATATGGCACCTGGGATTCAATGCTAAGAAGTGCAGAGTCATGCATCTGGGATGTGATAATCCAAATGAGCTGTATGTGATGGGAGGTGAGGAGCTGTTGTGCACAGAACAAGAGAAAGACCTTGGAGTGATAGTGTCTAGCGATCTGAAGTCGGTGAAGCAATGTGACAAGGCAATAACAAAAGCCAGAAGAATGCTAGGCTGTATTGAGAGAGGAATAACCAGTAAGAAAAAGGAGGTGATAATCCCCTTGTACAGGTACTTGGTGAGGCTTCGCCTGGAGTACTGTGTTCAGTTCTAGAGACCTTATCTCAAAAGGGACAGAGATAGGATGGAGGCGGTCCAGAAAAGGGCAACATAACAGAACCAAACTATACTAGAACACGGGGCCTACATTTAAAAAAAATAAATAACTTCAAGAAAATGCATAATTATGTTAAGGAAGCCTTAACAGAAGTAGGGGATCCCAGAAGTACAGAGGAACTATAAACAGCACTTCAAAGGAACACTGACATGGCAACAGATCGTGGTGTCAGGCATGTTAGCAAGGGGAAGAGAATGAACAGACCACAAAGAAGTAGAAGAAAATAAATAAAATAAAAAACAAATAGAATTCAGGAAATAAAAATTAGATACAGAAAGAGGAGGACAGGCAAAGCTGCCAGCAGAGGGGCATGAAGAGCAAGCAGGGAAAGAGTCGGAGGAGTATATTTCCTAGTTACTAAAGGCAGAAGATAAAAACTTTTTTTTTTTTTAGATATATATGTGAAAAGAAGGGCAAGCGACTTCAATGGAGGATCAGAAGAAAGCAAATATCTTAAACAAATACTTTTGCCTGGAATCCACACTAGAAGGAGAGGGGAATGACCCAAAGGGATGAAAAGGCTGCCATTTACTGAGGAGGTAGTATTCAGTGCACTGGCACAACAGTAAATAAGAGTCTGGGACCTGATGGGGTACAGCCCTGGATACTGACTGTACCATTCAAAGCTTTGTTCACCGGATCGCTTGAAACGGGAGAGAAAAGAAAAAGATGGAGAATATCTTCCCAAGGGTGGGAACAAAGAGAAAGTGGGAAAACTACAGACCTTTGCACTTAATATTAGTGGTGGGTAAGGTAATGGGAGCACTTCTGAAGAAAAAAAAAAAATTCACAGAGAGATCTGGAATATTTGCCAACACATGTGAAAAGTGTGTGCTATGAGTCTTGTACAAGGGTTGTGTATGGAGGATGGATAAGATAATAGGGAGGGGGAAGGTGAAGGGTAGAATGTGGAAAAGGGGAGCAGTGTCTGGGGGAGGGAAGGGTGGCTGGTGTTAGGTCTTAGTTGTTTCTAGGGACGTGTGGGTGAATAGAAGCGAGGAAGAGAAGGGAAAGTCGAGGACGAGTGTAAGAAAAGCCAGTGGGCTAAGGCAGAGAATGTGTGAAGAGCACATGAGGAATCCTGAGGGGCGTATAAAGAAGAAAGACTGGCCGGGGGTGGGGAACAATTGACAAATGGGGAAGGTTATACAGTAGAAAGGCAGTGCTAGGGCAGTGATTTGCAGAGCCAGCAGGATTGTAAGCAGCGGTGAGGGGGGACGTGTGAGGCAAGAGAAGGAAAGCGGTGAGGAGGGGGGGGCTACGTGTAGGAAAGTGTGCAAGGAAGCACCAATTGTAAAAGAAGTCATTGTGAAAATGAGGGGGAAAGGGAACACAACGATAGGGTGAAATGTATTAGCGAGGAAAGGAAAAGGAAGGCGACACACAGGGCAGATGGCAAGCTGGCCGACACGGTATTGGAAGGAAAGGGTGCAGAGATCATGGCAAAATGAAAGGATGTGGGGGGGACCCATGGTGGCAGAAGTAAGAGAGAAGGAGAATGAAATGACGTGCACATGACCGCAGACAGCCGCTAAGGGGAGTAAACTTATTGGCTTAGGAGGCACTTCACATGGCTGGCAGGAGGCTCTCTGGATATTTGCAGAGAAGCAACCGAGGGGTGGAGTTTGGGAGTCTACGACGGGCCTTTGGTAGCTTCTTCCACTGTATAAGAGAAGGCTGATTCCCGGGGAAAGAGCTGAATATTCCTCAAGTCACTTAGGTGGCTTGGGAGTTTGGCAGTGTGGAGGCCTAAAAGAGCAAGAGCATTAGGGACCATCATTCCCATGGAATGAGACTGGAGTACAGCACGTCTCACAAACTGAGAAGTCAGACTGACGCTGCCATAGTGTCAGGGACTTTTCGTTTTTTCAGTTTTTACTTTTTTCTTCCCAGGAATTTATCAGTGTTTACTATAACAAGCAAACATGAGAGAAAATGAGTGGAAAAATATGAATCTTTTTTTCCACTGATATAGCTTGCAGTTTTATTAATTATAATGAACACTGATAAATATCCAGGGAAAAAAAAGCCCCTAACAATGAAGGTCCTTCATTTTCAGTTATTTTATTTTTCCCTGAGAATTTCAATGTTAAAAAAAAAAATCTGTGGAAATATGATTTTTCCATTGATTTTTCTATTTGTTATAACAAAGTCATTTTTACTGATTTTTTTTTTTGTTTTAACATTAAAATTTCCAGGAAAAATAAAATAAAAACTGAAAATGAAGGTCCCTACCTATTGTGTAGACATCTGGGAGGCAGTGGATAACGTCTAAAATAAATAAATCTTTATATATGGGTACAATACTTTCCTTCCACAGGAATGTGTTATGGGCATCATCTATTGTAAAGAGCTTGCATATGAACAGAACAAAAGCATGAAACAGCCGATCAGTTAACGGAGCAGAAAGGCTGACAAACATAGCAGTGTCCCTGAACTCATATTATTGGAAAGATCCGATCCTGAAGAACTTGCTCCTCTGCTTGTAAGCTTTATATTGAGCTTGGCAAAACACAGAACAGCCATAACTTCAAACTAGTCACCAATAACTCACATTCCTTTTCTGCTAAACGTGCGCAGACAGCGTGGTCCAACTCATATCAGATCAGAAGCTGCTGTTGATGCTCAAAATTCTGGCATGGTTTCAGCATAACACTAATTCACTCTGCTTTGACTTGTTGGCTTCCTCACTTTCCTACAACATCCAGTAACACAAACCAATGCAGAATAAGCAGTAAGGCATGTGAGAGGCTGGAAACAAAAATCACAATATACAGTGAAAGGAACTATTGCCACAAGTACACATGACAGCTCAGCAGTCAGGAAGGATTCCACCATATCAAGCCTCTATGCCAATAGCCGACACAGACAGTAAGAACAGAAAGATGGAGCTGACCAAAGGCAAAATACCCATAATAAGTGCAAAAATGATCAAAGGTAACCTACCTGGCAGAGAATGCTGGTGGTAGATCTCCTTTGATATTGGTGAAGGAAGCAAGAACATTCTCTTTTCTCTTGCCCAAACTGAACGGGTGCTGCTTCACATAAACATCCTCATCCTTAGAGGTCATGCTAAGCCATTCACTTTGATCACACTCACTACACTTTGGTTTCATATACACACACTTTGTTCTCATGATAATGTGCACACTACATACAAATGAGATCTAGGTGCCTCTAATAAAAAGTTCATGTAAAATACTGAGATTAAGTCATGTTTGGTAAGACAATGGGCCTTGTTCAAGAAAGCTCACCCCCCCCCCCCCTCAGGTATAAAACAAGGGAAAAAAAAGTTTTGAATCAAGCCCAATGTGTTTTATGTATCAGTGTGACAGACCATCACATTTAGTAGGCATAAACGAATTATTTAAAAAAAAAAAAAAAAAAAAAGATTATTTAAATCATTTTCAAGTTGCTACATGGCAGAGTATTTATGAAGGATCATGTCACTTCAAAGCTTTACATTCAACTTCACTTTTGATAGCTTGTCAATATAATCATAGCACCCTAAATGAAAGTCATTCATAGACATTTCTTTAAGAATCCAGTTATTAAAATATTGTCAGTAAATTAAAATGTACAGACTGGAATCACACTCAGATATTGTCCACCGATCAATACAATATCAAGTCATGGTCATTTGTAGGTTTGATGATATGGCTAAGAAAGGTTTAGAGAAATCTTATAGTTCGGAACTGCTAGGATCCCTCTTAACGTCTTAGAAATGAAAATTCTGCTTGCCAAATCAGCTTTAATACAGTTGCCTGCACTTTTACTTAGTGTTCTCAGGATAATAGTGTTATGTGGACCCTCTGTGGTTTAATTAATACAAACCATGCTGTGTGCTGAATTGCATTCTGCATAAGGTGACCCCCATCAAGCACCAGAATTACAGGTGCATGCCAAGGAAATTTCTTTAGGCTTAGGTGGATTCTGCTGTACCTTTCACTGTTCTCCTCTGCCCACAGTGGAACAGAAACTAATCCTCACAAATTTCATTTTATAAAATCACTGGACTGGGCCTTTCTATGCAATTTAGATGATACAATTATAGAAGCAGTTAAAATATCACAATTCAATTGAGTTTCTGTTACTGAATTATTATTTGTATTAGCATTTTCCTTCTGCAAATATTTTTTTTAAAGTAACTTTAGCTCATCTGCCCAATTAATGCTCAAGGTGGCTTACAGCATTATTACTACTCAGGTGCAATAAGTCCCTGCCCCAGAGAATGTACAATCTAAATGGGCACCTAAGATACACCGACTTACCCAAGATCAGAAGGATTGTCAGTGGGGGAATTGGGATTTATTTGGGTCCTTAGCTAACATCACCGGCCTCTCGAGTTAAAAAAAAAAAAAAAAGTTACAAATTAAGCAAAGCAGAAGGAACGCTGGCAGCTCTGACGAAGGTGGGGGTGGGTGGGGGAAATGTAAGTTTCCTGGAAGAACCGGTTCAAAGAATTTCTTCCGAGCCGAGGTTTAACGTTTAAAATCGCTGGCCTGCGTCGGGTTCCTATTAACTGCAGCACAGAGTCCGTTTCCAGAAGGCGTCAGACTTTAGTTTTCCGCACTTCTGCCCATTAACAGAGCTCAGAATGGGGCCCATCGCAAAGTAAACTCACTCCAAAGTGACCTTTGGCTAAAACAGGCAGTGTTCTTATATTACCCACGGATCTAGCAAAGATGACACTGATCAAGGCATTTCTTCATTAGAAATGTTCCTCATTAGGCAGTATTTTTCTATTTAAATCTCGGAAAATACTACCACTGATCGTGTTATTTCAACTGGAAAGGAACTGCGTCCTACAGACAATAATAAACGCAGGGGCATGTTGGAATAAAAAAAACTCCAAAGAGCTGCATACGTATGGGGTTTCTCGCTCGCTCTCTCTCTTTTTTTTTCTTTACTATATTCAATAAGAAACATATAAATGAGCCGCATTTCCCAGTGTCAGTGCAAATCCGGTCTCCAGCGAGAAATCTACACAGAAAGAAATGGAGCAGTGCAAGGAGTCAGCGGGATCAGCAAGTCCGAGGGTGCAGCAGCGCGGCTGCCATGCTCCCCTCCCCTTACCTGTGCGGTTCTGGCCAGGACTTCCATCCTCGGCGATCAGAACCGTCCGTGAGATGTCGAGCACCGAAGCCGTAGCGGTTTGCATGTTCGGTTCCCTCCGATTTCCCGTTCAGGCAGAAAACAACCGGGGGGGAACGCCTCCCCCGCAGGACAGCAGAGAGCCGCTGCTTCCCACGGCGTTTGCCACTTGCAGCAGGTGAGGCGGAATCTGCCCGGGTCGCCCGCCCGACCTGGTAGGGTTAAGGAGTCATCCAGCGCCTTGCCGAATGCATAAACACGAAAGCGCCAAGCCGGGCCAGCCCCCGTCCGTGTGTGGCACTAAACCCGTGATGCACAATGGACCGGAGCAGATCCAGGAGTGAAATGTTGGCAGGAGCCTGGGCGGTGCGTGATGCGAGAGCCGGGGGTTGCGTGCGCGGGGGCGCTTCCCTCCCCCAGCCCGCCAGGGGGCGACCTTCGGCGCTCCCCCCTTCTCAGGGCTTCGTTTTCCTGGGCTGCTGCTGCACCTGCTGGTTTTATTTCTTAACTGAAAGAGGACTATTGGTGGGGGAGGGCAGCTAGCGCACATTGCAGGGGGGCTTATTGCATGAGTACAGAGGGTTCTATCCTAATGACGCTGTTGGCCAGTTCCCCTAATCTCAGTGAGTAGAGAACAGCGCTTTGCTTCCTGCTCCAGTTCCCTCCTTCCCAGGCAGCATGCACGGAACAGGATCTATTTTATTTATTTATTTATTTAGCTCATGCCTTTTCATTGGTAGCTCAAGGCCAGTTACATTCTGTTACTGTAGGTAGTTCCCTGTTCCCAGAGGGTTTACAATCAGGCACTTGATATGATTTCTGAAACATGTTTGTATTATGTACTGTATATACATAAAGTTTTAATATTTTAAAGTGTGATAAACCCAATTATGAGTTTGTGGGAGGGGTAGTGTTGAGGTGATAATGATTGTTGAATTTAATTATCAAAATCTCAGAGGGGGCCTAAAAGTTAATTGGGATGGGTAATGGCCTGGGTGAAAGTCTGAAGGTTCCCAAATCTGTCCAGGGAACCCCTAGCAAGTCAAGCTTTCAGGATACCTGTAGTGAATATGCATGATTGATCTAAATCTACATGCTATGGAGGCCATGCATGTAAATCTATATCATGCACATTCATTGTGGGAGTCCCCCAGAACAGGTATGAGAACACTCACCTAGGGTGCCTAATACCTTTACACTGGCCATGCCCAGTAAGAGACCCTTAACACCGTGCTCACATCAGCCTGCACAGGCCAGAAGGAGGACGATGCCTCATCTGCATGGGCCTGTGCGGGCTGGAAGTTCTGCAGGAGAGCAGAGTGTCTAGAGCATCTAAACATACCAAAATTGTTTCAAAAAACTAAATAGTTAGAAATAGTGCAGGACAACTCATGTCAGAAAGCTGGCATCCAAAACAATCCCATGAAGGTGTATTGCAAGAAAACTTGAACACAGCTGGTAATTATTACCTCTATAGGTCAAACCAGCACTTAAAAGTGCAATATCCCACATTTTTTACAAATGAATATAAAAATTATACTTTCTCATTCCTATGTAGAAGAACTTTTAATGTACGGGATCCAATTGTACTGCAAGGGATGTAAGTAAACTGTGTCTTCTAATTGTGGTGCCCCATTGGGATCCTTACAAATAGAAAGGCTATGCATTTAGAGAAGAGAGGAACATATGATCTGTGCTAGATCACCCCCCATGTAAGGCTGCTGCAGTGGTCAGAGCGATTGCGTGCCTATGCCTCGGTCATAGGCACCGCTACCTGAAGGGCGCTCTAGTATTGTCAGTGATGTTGTCTATCACTGCCCTTGGGAGTAGCACAGCCCTGCCGGAATCACTAATGGGGCCTTAAAAGGAGGAGGAGGTGCACTACAGCCCAGCTGGAATCATCGGCAGAGCCTTAGGAGGAGGAGGAGCAGCAGCGGGGAGTGCTGAAGCCCTGCCAGAATCACTGGCATGACCTAGGTAGGAGGAGAAACACCATGGACTGTGCTGGAATAACTGGTGGGGCCTTAGGAAGAGGAGGAGTGCTGCGGCCCTACCAGCATGTCCTGAGCAGTAGGAGGCATGGCAGGGAGTGCCATGGCTCTGTCAGAATCACTGGCCAATCCTTAGGGGGAGGAGGAGAAGCAACATGGCCTGCCCTGCAAGAAGTCATCCTGTTGACTGCTGCTATTTCAAGAGGGGGAAAAGAGAGAGAGCATGTGTGTATGTGTGAGACTGAATGAGTGAGAGAGAGCATATATGTGTGTGTGTGAGAGAGAGAGCATGTGTTTTGAGAATGAGAGTGCGTGTGTGTGAGAGAACGAGAGAATGTATATGTGTGTGAGACAGAGCATGTGTGTGTCTGTTTGTGAGAGAAAGGAAAACATTTGTGCGCAACAAACCCCCTTCCTCTCTGCCTGCTAATCTATGATAATCTTAGGTCACCTAGAAATCAAAAGTTTCCAAGATTGTTTTTCAGCCCTTTTTTGTTTAATTATTGGGTGTTATTTGATGTGTCTATTTTGAAATATTTAATTGGTGTTCAAAAAAAGTTTATATGAGTTTTTAATTATTGGATGTTCTATTTATTTGCTGTTTTTGAACTATACATTTTATTGGTGTGGTTTTAGTACTATTGATGAAATGTATATTTCTTGAATTTATTGTTTTATGAGGAATGTTTCTTTTTTTCCCATTGTTGCACTGCATACAGAATTTGACTTGTTACAGTGTTGCCTTTTCATAGGTAGGGTCATTGCTGTTTGAATGCTGGCAGTTAGTGCTGTTTTGATATAGAAAGTTTATTGCACTTCTGTTTTCTTGTGGCTTTTTCAGGGCCAAGCCCATGCCTATAGCATGCTATAGTAGGCCTAATACCATATGAGCTCCAAGTGTCTTGCTTTTTTTTTGCAGTGTTTTTTGGTTGGAACCACAGTAGTGCATGTAAATATAATATACAAATTGTAAGCAAAATGTATTATAATTGCATATCTTTTAATTGTGTGTAGGGAGGCTGTGACAGGGTAGAAGATGGGTGCAAGGCTGTAAAGTTTGCCTAGAACACCTAATACCCTTGCACCAGCCTTGGGCATTGCTATACAGATATTTAACAGATTTTCCCAACTTGTGGTGTCATGTGTTGTGTAATGGGTGAGGGCACAATTTTTCACTTGGTCATAGGCACCAATTTGCCTGGCTAGGATTCTGGCAATGATTGTTACCAGTGTCTATATAAGACAGGGACTCCTAGAGGAGATGTGATTCTTGAGTTGAAAATTCTAAGGGAGATATTTTTGAAGGGATTAACAAATATTGACAAGAATGAGTTGGTTGATGTGCATCTGGATTTTCAGAAGGCATTTGACAAAACCCCTGATGAGAGACTCATCAGGAAATTTAAAAGGCATGAGATAGAAGTCAATGTCTTATTATGGATTAGTAACTGGCTAAAGGCTAGGAGACAAGAGAGTAGGACTCAGTGGAGAAAGGTAAATAGTTGAGTGCTCCAGAGATCTGTACTGGGACCAGTGTGTTTTAATATATTTATAAATGTTCTAGAAAAGTGAGTGCTTGCGGTGAGAAAATTCGTAGATGACACAAAACTGCTCAAAGTTGTTGGATCAGGGGCCGATTGTGAGCAATTGCAAGAGAGCCTTGAGAGACTGGAGGATTTGGACATCTAAATGGCAGATGAAATTTAATGCAGACAAGTGCAAAGTGATGCATATAGGGAAGAAGAATTCAAACTATAGGCACATGATGCTGGATTCCATTATGTATCACTACCCAGAAAAAAAGATGTTTTAATCATTGCTGTCAACACTTTGAAATCCTCAGCCTAGTCTGCAGCAGTGGTCAAAAAAGCTAACCGAATGTTAGGCATTATTAGGAAAGGAACGGAAAATAAAAGAGGATATCATCATGTCTCTGTATTGATCCATGGTGTGACCGCATCTTGACTATAGTGTGCAGTTATGGTCACCACCTCTCAAAAAAGATAACAGTATAAGGAACTAGAAAAGGTACAGAGAATGGTGACCAAAATGATAAAAGTGATGGAACTGCTCCTCTATACGGAAAGGTTAAACAGGTTAGGGCACAATCAAGCTATGGAATCTGTTGCCAGAGGATGAATTCAAGGAAATGCATAATCAGGTTCAAAAGAGGACTAAACAAGTTCCTGAAGGAAAGTCCATGAATGGTTATTAGCCAGATAAATTTGGGAAAGTCAGTGTTTATCCCTGGGAGTGAGATTGAAGAAATAGAACAGCTATTGGGGTTCTGCCGGATACTTGTGACCCAGTATGGCCACTGTCAGACTTGGTCTGATCCAGTAAGTCACTTCTTATGGTCTCTTCAGCCTAGAGAAGAGATGGCTGAGAGGAGATATGATTAAGATCTATAAAATCATGAGTGGGGTGGAAAGAGTAAACAGAGAATGGTTGTTTACCTTTTCAGTTATACAAGGACTAGGGGACATGCCATGAAGTTAATAGATAGCACATATAAAACAAATCGGTGAAATTATTTTTTTTAACTTGGCACACAAACTATGGAATTTATTTCCAGAGGATGTGGTGACAGCAGCTAGTGTAGCTGGGTTCAAAAAAGGGTTGGACAAGTTCCTGGAGGAAAATTTCATAAACCATTATTAGCCATGTAAACTAGGGAAAGCCACTGGTTAAGAACATAAGAACATAAGAAAATGCCATACTGGGTCAGACCAAGGGTCCATCAAGCCCAGCATCCTGTTTCCAACAGTGGCCAATCCAGGCCATAAGAACCTGGCAAGTACCCAAAAACTAAGTCTATTCCATGTTACCATTGCTAATGGCAGTGGCTATTCTCTAAGTGAACTTAATAGCAGGTAATGGACTTCTCCTCCAAGAACTTATCCAATCCTTTTTTAAACACAGCTATACTAACTGCACGAACCACATTCTCTGGCAACAAATTCCAGAGTTTAATTGTGCATTGAGTAAAAAAGAACTTTCTCCGATTAGTTTTAAATGTGCCCCATGCTAACTTCATGGAGTGCCCCCTAGTCTTTCTTCTATCCGAAAGAGTAAATAACCAATTCACATCTACCCGTTCTAGACCTCTCATGGTTTTAAACACCTCTATCATATCCCCCCTCAGTCGTCTCTTCTCCAAGCTGAAAAGTCCTAACCTCTTTAGTCTTTCCTCATAGGGGAGTTGTTCCATTCCGCTTATCATTTTGGTAGCCCTTCTCTGTACCTTCTCCATCGCAATTATATCTTTTTTGAGATGCGGCGACCAGAATTGTACACAGTATTCAAGGTGCGGTCTCACCATGGAGCGATACAGAGGCATTATGACATTTTCTGTTTTATTCATCATTCCTTTTCTAATAATTCCCAACATTCTGTTTGCTTTTTTGACTGCCGCAGCACACTGCACCGACGATTTCAATGTGTTATCCACTATGACACCTAGATCTCTTTCTTGGGTTGTAGCACCTAATATGGAACCCAACATTGTGTAATTATAGCATGGGTTATTTTTCCCTATATGCATCACCTTGCACTTATCCACATTAAATTTCATCTGCCATTTGGATGCCCAATTTTCCAGTCTCACAAGGTCTTCCTGCAATTTATCACAATCTGCTTGTGATTTAACTACTCTGAACAATTTTGTGTCATCTGCAAATTTGATTATCTCACTCGTCGTATTTCTTTCCAGATCATTTATAAATATATTGAAAAGTAAGGGTCCCAATACAGATCCCTGAGGCACTCCACTGTCCACTCCCTACCACTGAGAAAATTGTCCATTTAATCCTACTCTCTGTTTCCTGTCTTTTAGCCAGTTTGCAATCCACGAAAGGACATCGCCACCTATCCCATGACTTTTTACTTTTCCTAGAAGCCTCTCATGAGGAACTTTGTCAAACGCCTTCTGAAAATCCAAGTATACTGTATCTACCGGTTCACCTTTATCCACATGTTTATTAACTCCTTCAAAAACGTGAAGCAGATTTGTGAGGCAAGACTTGCCCTGGGTAAAGCCATGCTGACCTTGTTCCATTAAACCAGGTCTTTCTATATGTTCTGTGATTTTGATGTTTAGAACACTTTCCACTATTTTTCCTGGCACTGAAGTCAGGCTAACCGGTCTGTAGTTTCCCGGATCGCCCCTGGAGCCCTTTTTAAATATTGGGGTTACATTTGCTATCCTCCAGTCTTCAGGTACAATGGATGATTTTAATGATAAGTTACAAATTTTTACTAATAGGTCTGAAATTTCATTTTTTAGTTCCTTCAGAACTCTGGGGTGTATACCATCCGGTCCAGGTGATTTACTACTCTTCAGTTTGTCAATCAGGCCTACCACATCTTCTAGGTTCACCGTGATTTGATTCAGTCCATCTGAATCATTACCCATGAAAACCTTCTCCATTACGGGTACCTCCCCAACATCCTCTTCAGTAAACATAAGAACATAAGAACATAAGAAATTGCCATGCTGGGTCAGACCAAGGGTCCATCAAGCCCAGCATCCTGTTTCCAACAGAGGCCAAACCAGGCCACAAGAACCTGGCAATTACCCAAACACCTAGAAGATCCCATGCTACTGATGCAATTAATAGCAGTGACTATTCCCTAAGTAAACTTGATTAATAGCAGTTAATGGACTTCTCTTCCAAGAACTTATCCAAACCTTTTTTGAACCCAGCTACACTAACTGCACTAACCACATCCTCTGGCAACAAATTCCAGAGATTTATTGTGCGTTGAGTGAAAAAGAATTTTCTCCGATTAGTCTTAAATGTGCTACTTGCTAACTTCATGGAATGCCCCCTAGTCCTTCTATTATTCGAAAGTGTAAATAACCGAGTCACATCTACTCGTTCAAGACCTCTCATGATCTTAAAGACCTCTCTGATATCCCCCCTCAGCCGTCTCTTCTCCAAGCTGAACAGCCCTAACCTCTTCAGCCTTTCATTTAATCTTTCCGCGATGGCCTTATCTTCTCTAAGTGCCCCTTTAACCCCTCGATCATCTAACGGTCCAACTGACTCCCTCACAGGCTTTCTGCTTCGGATATATTTAAAAAAGTTTTTACTGTGAGTTTTTGCCTCTACAGCCAACTTCTTTTCAAATTCTCTCTTAGCCTGTCTTATCAATGTCTTACATTTAACTTGCCAATGTTTATGCTTTATCCTATTTTTTTCTGTTGGATCCTTCTTCCAATTTTTGAATGAAGATCTTTTGGCTAAAATAGCTTCTTTCACCTCCCCTTTTAACCATGCCGGTAATTGTTTTGCCTTCTTTCCACCTTTCTTAATGTGTGGAATACATCTGGACTGTGCTTCTAGAATGGTATTTTTTAACAATGACCACGCTTCTTGGACATTTTTTACTTTTGTAGCTGCTCCTTTCAGTTTTTTTCTAACAATTTTTCTCATTTTATCAAAGTTTCCCTTTTGAAAGTTTAGCACGAGAGCCTTGGATTTGCACACTGTTCCTTTTCCAGTCATTAAATCAAATTTGATCATATTATGATCACTATTGCCAAGCGGCCCCACCACCGTTACCTCTCTCACCAAGTCCTGTGCTCCACTGAGAATTAGGTTATGGGAGAGAAGGACTGGATGTATTCTTTGGGATCCTGCTGGGTACTTGTGGCCTGAATTGGCCAATGTAAGAAACAGGATGCTGTGCTTGATGGACCCTTGGTCTGACCCAGTATGGCATTTGTTATGTTCTTATGAATGGCTTTTTTCAGTTTCCTTTTTCTTGTTGAAATCCAATTCAGTGGGACATAGATTTGGGGAGGTCCATATTCAGAAGCATTTAGATGGATAACTTGGGCACTTAGCTGGCTAAGGGGGAGGGGGGAGAGAGAGAGAGAGAGAGAGAGAGAGAGAGAGAGAGAGAGAGAGAGAGAGAGAGAGAGAGAGAGAGAGACTGATTAGCTATAAGGCCCTCATATTAGGTAGGTATTTATACCTCTATATGAGGCCCACCTAGCTACTCGAGGTGAGGTTTAGGTATTAGTGTAGGGGTTAAGGGCCACTTTGACATTCAGAGTACGACGTACGAACAGAACAGTGCACTCTTGTGATGATTTGATGACCTTCAGAGTGAGGAAACTCACCCAAAGATGAGATTTGTGCAATGTTCTCTCAACCTAGCTTGATGTTACCCAGGTAGAGAATCCATCAAGTGACTATGTATTTGACTTAGATTCCGATATTTTTTTGTGACTGATCTTGTGGATTTTTAAGCATTACCTGGAGTTCAGGGTTATATAATGTTCATGCTAAGCATGGAAAAGCAGCTTAGGTTCAATCTGAAGTGTCATGCTGGGTCAGACCAAGGACCATCGAGCCCAGCATCCTGTCTCCAACAGTGGCCAGTCTGGGTCACAAGAATCTGTCAGATCCCCAATAGTTGATCTATTTTTCTTGTATCTCACTCCTAGGGATAAACGCTGGCCTTCCCAAGTCCATCTGGTTAATGGACTTTTCCTTCAGGAACTTGTCCAATCCTCTTTTGAACCCCACTATGTTATTTGCTGTGACCATGTCCTCCGGCAACAGATTCCGTAGCTTGATTGTTCGCAGAGTGAAAAAATGCTTCCTAAATTTGTTTTTAATCTGCCAGTTGCTAGTTTTATGGAGTGTCCCCTAGTCCTAACGTTTGAAAGGGTAAATAATCATTCCCTATTTACCCGTGCCACCCCACCCCACCCATGATTTTATACATTTCAGTCATATCCCCTCTCAGTCATCTCTATTCCAAGCTAAAGAGCCCTAATCTGTTTAGCTTTTCTCCATTAGGGAGCTTTTCCATTCCCTTTTCCATGTCCGCAAAGTCTTTTTGAGATGGGGTAACCAGAACTGCAAAGAATACTCAAGGTACAGTCGCACCATGGATCTATAGAAAGGTATTATGATATTCTCAGTTTTGTTCTCTGTTCCTTTCCAAATAATTCCAAATATTCTATTTGCCTTTGTGAATGCCACCACACACTGAGCCAAAGATTTCAAGATATTGTCCACAGGGAATCCATGGTCCTTTTCCTGGATAGTGACTTCTAATTCAGAACTCAGCATCAGTTACCTGTAGGGATTATTTTTCCCTACGTGCATTACTTTGCACTTGTCCACATCTAAATGGGAGAAGAGGCAATTTTAACAAATTTTAATAATGGTGGTAACTTTGTGTCGTTATGGTTCATGCTAATTTGTTAACATTTTGTTCTCATGCTATAGTTGTGATTGGGTGTTCTCTATTAGGTAATGTTATTTAGCTTATTAGGACAGGGGGAGAATTTAGATGAACTGACACAAGACCATACTGGCATAGAACTTTCATGGCTTTTATATGGAAAAAGATCAGTAGATATATTACATATTCATGTTATACAACCTAATGTTTTCACAGTGATGGTTACTGTGCAGGTTAGTAAGTTAGGGTTGCCAGTTCGCCCCAGATCAACCAAATAGGCTGATCAGGCCTGGTTTTGCCCCATTGCATGCATTGATTTTCCTTAGATTATCAGAACTCCATGCATGTAATGGGGCAAAACCAGGCCTGGATCAGTCTGTTTGGTTTAGATGGGGCGAACTGGCAACCCTAACTTACTGTCCTTCACAGTAACCATTATTGTGAAAGCATCAGCCTGGTTGATCTGAGGATGTATCGGCAACCCTACAGTAAATAAAAATTAGTATTTGCATGTCAAGGGAAGGGGGATTTCTCCCTGAAATATCTGTGTGGCTATTATTTGATTAAAGTGTCAGACCTGGAATGAATAGTGTATGGTATTTGAATTGCTGCGACGTGCAGGTCGGTGAAGGTTCTAACCCCACGGAGAGTTCTGCTGGAGATTCTAATACCTTCACACCTGGCTTATGTTTTAGACAAGCTTCTTTGCATCAAAGTTATTTTTGCTGTGCTAGGGATTATTTTTGCATATCTGTCATGCAGGACAGAAAATAACTAACTAATATTGTGTGTCTGTTTGCTACTGTGGACAATAACTGTCCCTACAGTCCTGGTTAAAGGTTGCTGATCCACAAAGGCTACTTGGAGCTACTTCCAGATGCAGAGTTCACACTTCTCACAATGATGTGACCATGCACTCCTTTTTTTTTTTTCCCCCTTCCTTCTCCTCTCAGAAGTTTAAATATAGCGGGCACCTGGCCCTAGGTCTTAAGAAGCATTTAAGTCAGTCTTGGCTTTTCAAACCTTGATTCACAGCTTAGACTATCAAATGCTTTAAAACAGTTGAAAGCAATTGAAGACTACTCTCTCTTGCTATTTTAGATCTGGGGTCAGAGAGTCGGTCTTTCATTTCCTGCTCTGATCTTGAACTGCGTTCAGATTCTCTGCCCTAGAAGAGAAATATATTTGAGAAATCCAAGCACACACCAGAACAGGTCTGATATATAATATTAAAATCAGATAGATATCTAATGGGGCACCCGGATTAGACATGGAATTGCTCTAAGGGGCTGGAGGTGGGGTATTCTCCAGGGTTGCTATAGTGGGATGGCAATTGAATTGTTAATTTATCTATTTTAATATCTTGTAGATTCTAATGTCTGTATAACCTTTTTTTGTTAAACATGTACATTGCTTTGGAAATTTTTTATGACAAAAATTGGAAAGTGATTAATGAATTGTATAAATAAATACATTTCAGCATGGCAACGTCGGTAATAAATTTTGAAGACACCAGCCATGCCGCTAAATTCCACAGTTTCCATTTACTACTAGCACTAGAAAGCAGAGGAATGGCCAGGCTTTTACGCCCTCACCTAGGCCAGTGCTCCTGTATGCTTTTCCCCAGGGCAACCGCAGACGTGCCGGCACCGTCAGGCAGCTGCTGAGCTTGGGAGCCAGATCACATGTAATGCAGGAGTTCTGCTGGCTGCCAAAGGGGCCGATGCAATATGGTGCGCTCACCTGAGCGCACTCTTAACGAGCAGTTAGACGCGTGAAAAATAGGCGCTAATCAATCCCCTAATGCAGTAAGGGGATTAGCGCCTATTTAACTCGCATCTAACGCGGAGTGAATGAGATAGCGCTCATCACATGCAAATGCATGTGAACGAGCCTATTATTCATTCCCAATGCAAAAAGATAAACGTGCGTCTCAGATGTACATTTATCGCTCAGATATTAACGCCTGCCTGGAGCAGGCGCTAATAGCCGAGCGCATTGAAAAGAAGTGCGGAAAAGCAGAAAAAACAGCTTTTCTGTACTTCTTTTTTAAAGTAAAAAAAATTAATAATAATAATTAAAATGGAGCGCCCGCTCAAACTACCCCTTTACCAAGCCTGCCTCAGCGCTGCTGCTAGCACGAGCCCCCGGTAAGACGGGCACGGTGGGACTCACCTCCTCCACCGTCTGAAACTCATCCATCTTCGACCCCGCTGCTGCCAACTGCTTCGCTCGCACACACAGTTTATGAAAACCGACGCCGAGTTTACCGGCGTCGGTTTTCATAACTGGCCGGCTGCCAGGAATGAAAATGGCTGCCGATAAACTCGGGGGCCGTTTTCATTACTGGCAGACAGGCAGCCGCGGTGGGTCGCGCTAGGAAGGAGGCACTAAGGTCGCACAAGCAACCCTAGCGCCTCCTTCCTAGCGCAATCCCCTAATTTAAATATTGCATGGCACCCCCCCCCCCCTTTGGGGCACCATGCGTGCATTAAGAGAGCGGGCGCTTTCTAAGCGGGCGCTTTCTAAGCGTCTCTTTATTGCATCGGCCCCCAAAGGAGGGAGGAGGCGCATGGCAAGCACAGCCTGTGTCACAATCCAGAGCTGCTGCTGGTAGAAGGGTGGATATAGAGCAGTGATAGCAAACTCCAGTCCTAGAGTGCCACAACAGGCCAGGTTTTCAGGATATCCACAATGAATATGCATGAGATAGATTTGCATACAATAGAGGCAGTGCATGCACATCTCTCTCATGCATATTTATTGTAGGCAGCCTGAAAACCTGGCCTGTTTGTGGCACTCGAGAACTGGAGTTCACCATCACTGATATAGAGAGAAGGATGCTGCTGGTTGGGGACTGGGGTGGGGGGAGAGAGAGAGGAAGGATGGAATGGAGGATGCTGCTGGGTGGAGGAAGAGAGGGAAAGGACACTGAGCAGGGAACGGAGGCAGGAGAGCAAGGGGGAAGCTGAGCAGGATGTTAGGAAAGGATTGAGATGGGGAATGCAATGGAGGATGCTGCTGGGTGGGGAAAGAGAGGGAGCTTGCTGAGTAGAGGGTGGAGGGGCAAAAGAGAAGGGAGTGGGGAAGACTGAGCAGGGGGCAGTGACAGATTTGTGATTTTGGCACTGTTGGCACTTTTGCCCCCTCTTACCCATGCAAGGGACAACAGTGCTCTGTCTGCCCCAGGCTCACCTACTCCCATCATATTCCGGAAAGAGAGGAGGAGAGAAGCTGGATTAAGAAGCAGAGTGGCTCATCTTTTCGCCCTGCTGTGTGCTGTGGTCATACTTCTCTCCTTCGGTTCCCTGGTTCCTTGCACAGGACAGGAAGAGAGACGGTGGAACAGGGAGTGAGCAGTTTTTCTTTGTACTGTCCCTTCCAGCCTCACCCTTCCCCTTCTATTCTTTGCACTGGGAGGGGAGGGGCTGGAGCAAGATGCAGAAGTCTGTTCTCTGCTAAATGAGAGTCAGCACAAATAAGAGAAAGGAAATCTTCAGCTGATCTGCTGCCCCCAGATTTTTGCACCCCGGGCCCACAGGCCTAGGGTGCCCAGTGGCAAATCCAGGCCTGGCAGGGGGTTGAAGGGAAGAAAGAGAGGGGTGGAGGTTGCTGGGCAAGGGCTTTAGGAAGAGAGAGAGGGGGGGGGGGGGTGGTGGTAGATCTAATTCTCAGTGGAGCACAGGATTTGGTGAGAGAGCTTGGCAATAGTGATCATAATATGATCAAATTTGAATTAATGACTGAAAGGGGGACAGTAAGTAAATCCACGGCTCTAGCGCTAAACTTTCAAAGAGGGAAACTTTGATAAAATGAGAAAAATAGAAAAAAACTGAAAGGTGCAGCTACAAAGGTAAAAAGTGTGCAACAGGCATGGGCATTGTTAAAAAAAAAATACCATCATAGAAACAGAATCCAGATGTATTCCTTGCATTAAGAAAGGTGGAAGGAAGGCAAAACAATTACCAGCATGGTTAAAAGGGGAGGTGAAAGAGGCTATTTTAGCCAAAAGATCTTTATTCAAAAAATTGGAAGAAGGATCCATCAGAAGAAAATAGGAGTAAGCATAAGCATTGGCAAGTTCAATAAAATGTAAGACATTGATAAGACAGGCTAAGAGAGAATTTGAAACAGTAAAAGCTTTAAAAACTATATCCGAAGCAGAAAGCATGCGAGGGAGTCGGTTGGACCGTTGGATGATCAAGGGGTTAAAGGGGCACTTAGAGAAGATAAGGCCATCGCGGAAAGATTAAATGATTTCTTTGCTTCGGTATTTACTGAAGAGGATGTTGGAGAGATACCTGTTCCGGAGAAGGTTTTCATGGGTGATGATTTCGATGAACTCAACCAAATCATGGTGAACCTGGAAGATGTGGTAGGCCTGATTGTCAAACTGAAGAATAGTAAATCACCTGGACCAGATGATATACATCCCAGGGTTCTGAAAGAACTAAAAAATGAAATTTCAGACCTATTTGTTGCGCTGGAGGTGGACCCTTGGCCTGGTGCAGGATTGGTACAGCCCTCTCTGGTTGGGAAAAAGCAAGGGTTGCAGAGAAAACTGCATATAACATTGATTTATGAAGCCTCGACAGAGGCGAGGGTCCCCATTGAAATGGGATGGAGCTGGGAGGGCCAGCGGAGCCCGTGAGCACCGCTGGCCCTGGGTTGGACATGGCAGATTCCTCAAATTGAGCACGCATCTTTTCCACGGAGGAAGCCAACGCTTCCATGATCCGTTGTTGTTCTCGGACACGAGTGACCAGACCAGGGATGGCCTGCAAGGCAGGAGGCTCCGCCGAGTCCATGGCCTTGGCAACCTGTTGCGCTGGAGGTGGACCTTGGCCTGGTGCAGGATTGGTACTGGTCGGACCCAGAGAGCGCCTGACCAAAATTTATAAGGGGCATGGAACGGCTGCCCTATGAGGAAAGGTTAAAGAAGTTAGGGCTGTTCAGTTTGGAGAAGAGACTACTGTGGGGGGATATGATAGAAGTCTTCAAAATCATGAAAGGAACAACTTAATGTCAATTGGTTATTTACTCTCTCAGATAATAGAAGGTCCAGGGGGCACTCCATGAAGTTAGCAAGAGCTCATTTAAAACAAATCGAAGAAAATTCTTTTTCTGGAATTCATTGTCAGAGGATGTGGTTACAGCAGTTAGTATAAATGGATTTTAAAAAGGTTTGGAGAAGTTCCTAGAGGAAAAATCCCTAAACTATTACGGTAATTAATAAGCAATAGTAACTAGTGAATTATTTACTGTTTGGGTACTTGTGACTTGGATTGGCCACTGTTGGAAACAGGATGCTGGGCTTGATGGACCCATGGTCTGACCCAGTATGGCATATCTTATGTTCTTTGGCAGGGGCAGGGAGAGAGAAAGAAGCTGCAAGCACTGTGCTGCCAGAGTCAGGAAGTGATGGTGGTGGGAGATTTCTGAGTATCTGCTGGTCCCAGCACTGAGTGCAACATATGTTGGGGTTGGGTAGGACGTGCATCTTTTATCTTGTCATCCTGTTTGTGACTGCATCTGTTAACCTAAAACCACCTTAATTTTGGCTCTTGTGTTTTTTTTCATACATATTTTTGCATTATTGCTAGTGTTTCTTTTGCTAAGAAAATATAATGCCACCCCAAGGAGACATTTTGTGGTTGGGGCAACATTTTATTATGTGTTTTAGTGTGAAACAATGGGTATTTCTAAATGTAGTGCCTATGGGCACCAGAAGCTTAAATCCAGTCCTGCACCAAATGTTCTGTGTTTCCACCATCTGTAAATGATGTACTTTTACAATCATAAGAACATAAGAAATTGCCATGCTGGGTCAGACCAAGGGTCCATCAAGCCCAGCATCCTGTTTCCAACAGAGGCCAAACCAGGCCACAAGAACCTGGCAATTACCCAAACACTAAGAAGAACCCATGCTACTGATGCAATTAATAGCAGTGGCTATTCCCCAAGTAAACTTGATTAATAGCCGTTAATGGACTTCTCCTCCAAGTACTTAGCCAAACCTTTTTTGAACCCAGCTACACTATCGGTATATAAAAATTATAAATAAATAAATAAATAAATAAATAAATAACTGCACTAACCACATCCTCTGGCAACAAATTCCAGAGCTTTATTGTGCGTTGAGTGAAAAATAATTTTCTCCAATTAGTCTTAAATGTGTTACTTGCTAACTTCATGGAGTGCCCCCTAGTCCTTCTATTATTAGAAACTGTAAATAACCGATTCACATCTACTCGTTCAAGACCTTTCATGATCTTAAAGACCTCTATCATATCCCCCTCAGCTGTCTCTTCTCCAAGCTGAACAGCCCTAACCTCTTCAGCCTTTCCTCATAGGGGAGCTGTTCCATCCCCTTTATCATTTTGGTTGCCCTTCACTGTACCTTCTCCCTCGCAACTATATCTTTTTTGAGATGCGGCGACCAGAATTGTACACAGTATTCAAGGTGTGGTCTCACCATGGAGTGATATAGAGGCATTATGACATTTTCCGTTTTATTAACCATTCCCTTCCTAATAATTCCTAACATTCTGTTTGCTTTTTTGACTGCTGCAGCACACTGAGCCGACAATTTTAAAGTATTATCCACTATGATGCCTAGATATTTTTTCCTGGGTGGTAGCTCCTAACATCGTGTAACTACAGCAAGGGTTATTTTTCCCTATATGCAACACCTTGCACTTGTCCACATTAAATTTCATCTGCCAATCCTCATCATAGTTCTTTTGTCATTCAAAAGTCCACTTATTGTTTATTTATTTTAAATTTTTCTATTGATTGCTTAAGCAAGCAAGTGTACAAAGTGGTTTCCAAATATACATTCAGCATTTAAATAAGACAGACACTTAATGGTAGAGGAGGAGGAAGAAGACATAAATGATGGTGGAATGATTTTTTGATGACAATGTGCAGCATCCCATTCTTCCTTATTGTCCAAACCAGACCAATGGGTTATGTGCTCCAGCAGCTGATGGAGGCAGAGGCAAAAGCTTAAAGTTGGCTTCACCTCCACTACAAAGGTCTGGTTCTGCCCTCAGCTTTTCATTATTTGTCTCTGCCTCAGCAGATGTGCAGATGTGCTGTGACTACTACAAGTAGGTCACTTCCAGGAAGGCTTTAGGCCAAATCCTGGGGATAGCTCTGAACGTTTGTCCGGATGGATTGACTTGCCATTCCCTTTTGGGAACCAGCTGCATGGGGGTCTAAGCTCCTGCACCAATGGGTCAAGCAATAAGGCAGTCCCCAGTAGATTTTTTTCCCTTAGGTCCTGCACAGCTCCCTTGGAGCTGTGGACCAGGCTTGTAGGGCAATAGTCCAAACAAATGGCACTGATTTCCCTAAAAGAATGGGGAGAGGGAGGGTTTTGGGAGAGGTTAGGTTAAGGTTTAGGAGGCTTTTTATGACTTTTAGGAAGGTAGGTTGCCTTGAAATGTATATCTTGCTTTGTACATCAGATTGATAGTGTATATTATATACGCTTTTTGTTTATGTGTTTGGAATAGAAAGAGTACGTATGAATCGGTTGTATACTCTTCCAAAGAACACAAGGAATCAGGGACACTCCATGAAGTTGATAAGTAGCACATTTAAAACATCAGAGAAAACAATTTTTTTTTACTTAACACACAATTAAATTCTGGAACTCATTACCAGAGTATTTGGTAAAGGCAGTTAGTGTAGCTGGGTTTATAAAAGATTTGATCAAGTTCTTGAAGGAAATGTCCATAAACCATTATTAAGCAGGTAGGCTTGGAGAAAGTCTCTACTTATCTCTGGACATTAGCAGCATGGAAGCTATCTACTATTTGTACTATTTCTACTATTTCCTCCTGCTACACGCGGCGACCGAAGACCTGCGCGACCGGCGCCGGAGCCCCACCGGGGGAAGGTCAGGTCAGTGCTCGGCCTCCCCACCCGGGGGACCCCAACGCCAGCCGCGCGCGCCGAGGCCCAATCCGGCGGACACAACTCGACGAAAAGATATAAAAAGACAAACTAAAAGATTAAAAAAGCAGGGACACACGCTAAGACCCGCCCATAAATAATATAGCTAGCCAACCAGTTAAAGCTCAGCAGAGCTTTAAATCCCACCCAGCTAGGCGTCGCGCGCCGTGCATCGCACGCCGAAGGAGCACGACAAAGGGGCTTGCCCCTTTGTGTGCCCCTTCGTGTGAACCTGAGCACAACAAGAAACCACCTATGCTAAACGACTCTGCCACACAACCCAGCCTACACTACCGAAGCACGCTACATCAACGTTATCCAACCATTTGTCCAGCGACCTCATTCTCCAGGGCCCATACACATAACAGCCTTTCCAACACTCACAAGCTGCTCCAGCATGTAATCAGACTCTCCAGCACTCATCCAGCATTCTCCAGCCTCTCCAGCATTCATCCAGCATTCTCCAGCACTCATCCAGCATTCTCCAGCCTCTCCAGCATTCATCCAGCATTCTCCAGCACTCATCCAGTATTCTCCAGCCTCTTCAGCATTCATCCAGCATTCTCCAGCACTCATCCAGCCTCCAGCCTCTCCAGCATTCTCCAGCACTCATCCAGCCTCCAGCCTCTCCAGCATTCATCCAGCCTCCAGCCTCTCCAGCATTCTCCAGCACTCATCCAGCCTCCAGCCTCTCCAGCATTCATCCAGCCTCCAGCCTCTCCAGCATTCACCCAGCCTCTCCAGCATTCATCCAGTCTCCAGCATTCATCCGGCCTCTCCAGTCTCTCCAGCATTCATCCAGCCTCTCCAGCATTCTCCAGCACTCATCCAGCCTCTCCAGCATTCATCTAGCCTCTCCGGCATTCATCCAGCCTCTCCGGCATTCAGTCCACCTCTCCAGCTTTCACTCAGCATTTTCCAGCATTCAGTCCAGCATTCAGTCAACCTCACCAATACTTAGCCCAGCATCTTCAATATCGAAACATTGCTCCCAACCAACTGAACCACAACAATGCACCTCTGCACCATACCCAAAATCTGGCATAACCTCAGAAAGCACACAAAACCTGCAATTCATCACATCGCACGACAACAAAGGCTTTTACCAATAATGATATCACCTATAACACAAATCTTAGGACTCTCTTTATTTACATTAACTCTATTCAATGCTCAGTCTCTTTCCAAAAAAATGGACATCCTCAGTGACTATCTCATAGAAGTCAACCCAGATATCTGTGCAATCACAGAGACATGGCTAAAACACACAGATACTGTACTTACAAATCAACTGCCCATTCAATCTTATGACTTATTTTCTGTCCCCAGACCCAAAAAAAGAGGTGGGGGACTCCTCCTAGCAGCAAAAAAAGGACTAAATATAACTTTACAACTTACCAATGCCTCCACCAAACTAGAATTCTCCCTCTTTAAATCTGATCAAATCCAAATAGCCTTAGTCTACGCCCCACCAGGTACCCTAGAACTGGATCCCTCCCCACTGATCGAACTTATAGCTAAACACATAAACACTGAAAAACCTGCTATAATCCTCGGAGACTTTAATTTACATGTAGACGCTACTCCACAATCTATCAACTGCCAAACCTTTCTTTCCTCACTCAACCATTTGGGCTTCGCTCAAATTATCAACAGTCCTACCCACAAGGCAGGCCACACTTTGGACCTCATCTTTATTAACGAACTCTTCAACATTTACACCAACCCCACTTGTTTACCAGTTCCATGGTCAGACCACAGAGTCATCCACACAACCCTTAGGATCAACAAACCTCCACCTCAAATCACCACCAAATCCACCATCCAATTCAGGAAACCTTGCTCTCTAGACATACTCAGTGAAAAGATGTCCGAAGCTTTAAATCAACTTGACCTCACAGACGCAACAACTGCTACCACCTCTTGGATCAATATTAACTATAAAATTGCAGATAAAATCTGCCCAACCACAACTAAAACCATACAACCTACATTAGACAATAGAAAACCTTGGTTTACAGCCGAACTTAAATCCCTCAAACAATCTCTTAGAAAAAAGAGCAAAGCTGGAGAAAAAAACTCATCCACTTCGACACAAACCATCTACAAATCCCACCTCAACTCCTACAGAAATACTATCCTTAGAACAAAGAAAGAATTCTATGCAAAAAAAATACACAACTTCATTTTCGACTCAAAGGCCCTTTTTTCTTACGTCTCCTCTCTAACCAAACCATCTCCTCTCACGATCCCAGACCACCAAGCGCTCAACAAAGCTAACGAGCTAGCCAACTACTTCAAGACAAAAATCACTAACCTTACCCATTCAATTACATCCAATAGCCCCACCTTAACACACCATCTAACAACAGTGCCGCAACAAAACACAAGCTTGGACTCATTCGAGCTCACTTCTTCACTGGAGATCGAAAATACACTCAAAAAACTAAAACCATCCTCACACCCATCAGACCCATTACCAACAAATCTCCTCATTGCCATACCAAACACCATCTCAAAACCAATAGCAGAAATTATCAACACATCCCTGTCTCAAGGCTCAGTTCCTAACCAGTTAAAATTGGCAATCCTGAAACCGTTACTGAAGAAACCAAATGCTTCTCCATCAGACCCAGCTAACTTCCGACCGATTGCAAACTTACCACTCATCGCCAAACTGATGGAAAAAATTGTCAACAAGCAACTGTCAGAATATCTGGAAGATCATAACATTCTATCCCCAGCTCAATATGGCTTCCGAAAACGACTAAACACCGAATCTCTCTTATTATCGCTCACTGATACCATCCTCGTGAACCTGGAGAAAAAACAATCTTACCTGCTGGTTCTACTTGATCTTTCTGCGGCGTTTGATACGGTAAAACATACTACACTTATAGACCAACTAACTAATATAGGGATCAAAGGCACAGCTCTCAAATGGTTTCACTCCTTCCTAAGCAACAGATTCTACAAAGTAAGGATAAACAACAAAGAATCGCATCCAATCCTTACAGAGCAAGGAGTCCCGCAAGGATCCTCACTTTCTCCCACCCTATTCAATATCTACCTCCTCCCTCTCTGCCACCTACTCTCAAACCTCAAGCTTACCCATTACCTCTATGCAGACGACATTCAAATCCTTCTCCCGATTACAGAATCCCTTCAAAAAACCATCACTTACTGGAACGAATGCCTACAGCCCATTAAGGAATTACTCTCAAGCCTCAACCTAGTATTGAATGCCAATAAAACCGAAATGCTCATTGTCTCTCAGGATCCACTCACAATCTCTTCTAGCTTCTCTCTACCAAACGCTAATAACATGTTCTCACCGGACGTCAGAAACCTTGGAGCATGGCTTGACAATCATCTTAATCTAAAAAAGTTCGTAAACAATACCACGAAGGACTGCTTTTACAAACTGCAAGTCCTCAAAAAACTTAAACCCCTCCTTTATTTCTCCGACTTCAGGCTAGTACTTCAATCCATAATACTATCAAAGCTCGACTATTGCAACTCCCTGCTACTAGGTCTACCCAACAACACGATCAAACCATTACAGATGGTACAGAATTCTGCTGCCAGAATTCTAACAAGCACTAACAAAAAAGATCACATCACCCCAATCCTTAGTAATCTACATTGGCTTCCCATTAAACAAAGGATACTCTATAAGGTACTCACAATCATCCACAAAGCGACAAACAAAATAGCTCCCATCACGTTAAGCTTTCAACTCCAACCGCACACATCTTCCAGACCTATCAGAAGCGCTTACAAAGGATCACTGCATGCCCAACAAGTAAAATCATCTCTGAGCAAAAGAGCGCTATCCTTAGCAGGCCCCCACCAGTGGAACATGCTCCCCCCAAATCTAAGACTTGAACCCAATCATCAAGAGTTCAAAAAAAGGCTAAAGACTCTTCTTTTCCAACAAGCCTTCCCAGACTCACAATCCTACCAAGACGGAAAGTCTTCCAAATAAGAAGTATCCCCTAATTATGGTCACCATACCAAGTCCTACCTTCAGGTCTCTGTAACTGGACAACAATCTTTGAGTTCTAAAAATTAATCTTATTTATATTTTCCTCTGCAACTAGAGTTCTAAAAATTAATCTTATTTATATTTTCCTCTGCAACTAGACTACAATTTCTAAGTTCAAAATTCATTTTATCTTATTATTTATATTTGGCATGGTTAATATGTCACTATATCCAAGTTAAATATTTAAATTATACAGTTTATATTACATAATTTTATTAATTACAAGTAAAACTATTCTATATTATTTATTATCATTATGTTAAATTGTCATCCAGTTATAATGTTCCATATGTACCACTGTTCTATGTAAAGCCCCCTTATCTCTGTTGGGCAGTTTATCGTTATATGTAAACCGGAGTGATTTATAGTCTCTATAAGAACCTCGGTATATAAAATTAAAAATAAATAAATAAATAAATTTGGGATCCTGCCAGGCACTGGTCACCTGGATTGGCCACTGTTTGGAAACAGGATACTGGGCTTGGTGGACCTTCAGTCTGACACAGTACAGCAATTCTTATGTTCTTATTATATAGTTTGATGTTTTATGATTTTAATGTAAACTAACTGCTGTGATTTTATTATTTTGAATGGCGAGTATACCAGATTATACTAAACCTAAACCTAGGAGCAGCAAAAGGTTATCAGCAATGGTACACGTAAGTTGGTACGGTCAGGTATGGAGTTGCCGGTAAGACATTTTCTGCTGGGCAGAGTTTCAGCCCCTCTTGTAGGCAGCCTGCAGGAAACAGGAGGTGACAGAGCAGAGCTCTCTCCTTTGTTGTGTGGTCTCCCGTCTCGCCTCGTTCCCACAGTCCCCATCTCCACGTGGTGTCTGTAAAAACCGATACAGCGATTCCTGGATCTGGAAAGAAGAGCGACTTCCGGGGGAAGGACGGATCGATCACCCATTTCCCACTGCAGAGTTCAGCTTTGCAGGAAGCAGCCACTTACAGTACGAGGACAAGGGGGGGGGAAGACAAAGCTCTGAAAGGGGCTGTTTGCATAATTTATAGTGAACTGGCAATCGCTCTAAGGACAACTGAGCCCTTTCATGCTGTATGGTCATACGCCTAAGTTATGCTGTCCAAACAGAGTTCTTTTTATAATTCATGTTGCGTGGAAACAGTCATTGCTGACTCATGTTTTGCTATTCCGCTTCAATAAAATTTACCTGTTACCCTTGCATCCCTTGCAGTGTAATCCAAGCTTTATTGTTGCTGAATATCAGAATTTCTGCCTGCTTACAGGAGTGCAGGGTTGTACCATTGCATATAAGAGCAGAGATTGCAGCCGAATCTCATCTTAAAGGACCCTGAGCATTCTACCTGGAAGGGTTACATAAACTTTTAACTTTCCTTCTCTATTTTTTTTTTTTTACCCTTTATAAAATGTTAATCATTCTATATATCAATTGCATATTACTTTGGCAGCACCTGCAAAATGGTCATGCCAATAAAGGAATCTGAGGTGGGAGGCAGCCCGTGGGGGTGGGGGAAGGAGCTGGAGCAGTCTGACTTGTGATCCCAGGACTGGGCACTCGGAGCAGAGTGGGGGAGGAGGAAGATTTATTGCCAGTTTGGGAATTCCACAGCAGCTGAGCAGAGGCTGAAACACACGGAAACCTTCTGCACTGTTGCTCAGACAGCACACACGCGGGCCTAGGAGAGCAGGGGCAGGGTGAGTGGGGCCCTGGGGCAGAGAACCTGCTCATTTCTGTTGCTTTCCTCCTCCTTCCCCTGGTTCGCTGCTCTGTAAGTTTGTAGTTGGCTGACGGAGAACCCAGGGGGAAGCTGGTGATGAAAAGGACCGAGGACAGCTGCACAGCCACAAGTGCCCTGGAAGCAGGTACCAGTACCCTGTTGCCCCAACCTCCTTCCCAGTTCTTCAGTGCCACGCTTGGTGGCCTGCTGTCTATCTCCAAAGACCAAGATCCACCACCAGCTCTCTTGACCCAGGCTGCTGCCCAGGTGATCAACTCCCCTGTCGGTCCAAGTGAGGAAACATCCTCTGTGGCCATGGGCTTGCATCTGGATGGGGTTTGTCAGATCCAGGACTGGCTGAAAATATCCCTCCAAGAATTGGGTGACTTGGCGTCTGTGAACATTATCTTTTAGTGCATACATTCTCCAACTATAAATTGATCTGATAATAATAATCCTAAGCAACGGCATTCAAATGGCAGACACTTTTGTAAAATGAACACTTTTATTTATTTATTTATTTATTTATAACTTTTATATACCGGCATTCGTAAAAAAAAACATCATGTCGGTTTACAGACAACTGAGAAAGGAAATTACAATGATAGATGGAGGAAGGATAGGAAGTTAAAAGGTGACAACTTTACTGTAGAGCCAACGGGCGCCACAGTTATTAAATGAGATTACATGTGGTTAACCAGGTTGGACATAAATTAATTATATACAATATAATTTTGTTGATAGTAATAGTAAATGAGGTCAGGTGAGGGCCAGTTGTCCCATCCAGTCTTCTCAGAGGGCGAGGTCAGGGATGAAGGTGCGGGTGGGATTGAGGTCAGTACAGTAAAAATTGAAATCTGTTTGTACCCCTGGATATCAGACTGAAAGTTGTAAAGGAATATTTATGCAAGTAAGGATGTGATGTGGCAAATTCTGCCCCTTAATTGCAGTTCTGTCCCTTACGAAACATGGCAACAGTGGCTTCAGCTGGTCTGCGTACCCTTAGTGTGTGTGTGTGTGCATGCAGTGATGGGTGTTGATGCAGTGTACCACTCCCCACTGGGAGGGGCTTGAGTTGTGTGCCCATGTGACACAGTAGGGTTAGCACAGAGCTGAGTGGAGCAGGTGACTCTCCTTACAGAGGACCCTTGGTGGGCCTTATCCCTCCACAAGGAAGGTCTGGGGAGAGGAGACGAAGAAGTAACTTCAGGATTCCAGGAGGGGGATCTCCTGGGAGGCGAGAGTATTTGGAAGAAGAGTTTCTGAGAACGCATCAGATTCTGAGGAGATCTAAGAGAAGGGAATTCCGCAGATTCCTAGATCTTTTTTTATTTGATTTATATGTTGCTGGTTTGGGTTTTTTTAGTCACTTCAGAACAGATTATATTCGGGTACTGTAGGTATTTCCCTATTCCCAGAGGACTCACAATCTAGATTTGTACCTGAGGCAAAGGAGGATGAATTGACTTGCCCAAGGTCACATGGAGTGGCAGCAGGATTTGAGCCCTGGTTTGCAGCCTACTGCTCTAACCACTAGGCTGTAAGGAGCCCTAAGGGAGAACGGTCTGCCAGAAGCTCACCTAAGAGAAGAGAGAGAGAGAGAGCCTGAGAAGATTAGCAATACCTCAAAAGGTACTGGGAGGGCCTAGGGTGGAGGGGCACCTATCTAGAGATGGATTTAGGGTTTTGCCACTCCTAGGCACTGTTGCTGCTGTTGTGTCTCCCTTTCCCCCTAAATAAGTCAGACAATAGGGAACAGAAAGTCTAAGACACAGACTCCCAGTTTGCTGCCACAGCTCAGGAGTAGATTCTATATGCAAAAATTGAAAATTGCGAAGCACTAAGGCAAATATTCCCATCTTTTTTTATATTGTTTTATAAAAATTAAGTGATTTTCCATCCTTGCTTGTGTCTGTACAGTTCATTTTTTCATTGGGTGAGGAAAAGGGATCCTAAGTATCAGTACAGGGACAAGATCTTGGGGGATAGGCAGAAGAGAAGGAGAGGGTGAGAGAAAAGGCCGAGAACCAGGAATGGGGTGAGGAGAAGGTGAAAGGACCGAAGATGGGGAGGATGAGAGATGGGGAAGATCGAGCAAAGAGAGACAATCAGGAATCTGGGATGGGAGAAAAGGAGGGAGGGAAGGTCTGGGATTGAGAAGGGGGTAGGAGGGAGTAGGATATGTTGGGGGCTGGGTTCCAGGATCTGGAGAGAATGGAAAGGTAGGAAGGTAGGTTCCAGGATCTGAGGGATAGAAGCAGAGATCAAGGGAGAGAAAACTTGAATTGCAGTGGGGGGGGGGGGGGGGGAGCAGTTATCCCTACTGTGCTCTGGCCCCGCTCCCCTTGCTCCCCTCTCTAATCTCTCAATCTGTACTCCTGCTCCCATAATTTTTGGCATTGTCCAATGCATCCAGTTAACGTCGGTTTTCCAATATGAATTACATTGTAAGGAAACCCTGCAGCCCAGACTTAGGAAAGATCTGGTAGAGTTGTGTAGATCAGAAATGAGGAATATAATTTGTCTTTTTCTGTGGTGGCGATCCATAAATTTAAGTGCCCCCTTTCAAGTTTGGAATGTTCTGCTTCGTGTTTTTAAACTTTTAATGTATTAAAGCACACAAGCAGACATGCTACACACTGTGCATATAAATATATAGAAATTACAATTAGACCTCAAGCCACGTGAAAGCATTTGGTAAAGAAAAAAAAAAGTTCTCTGGTGCTTATTTTTAGAATATGAAAGACTGATCAAAACCCTTTGCAGGTGGCAGTCTGTGGGAGAAGTTCTGTTTATGTCGTATGCTTGAATGGGGCTTGGTAAAAAAAAAAGTGAAACTCTGAAACTAGCTTTGCGATCCCTGTGCTAAATGACTGCAGGACAAAATGGAGGGCGGAACGAAAGGGAAAGCTCATTTTAGTGGCGTGTCGAGTGATAGACGGCTCTTTTCTAAGAACCTTCCTGGGGTTTGATTTCTCAAAGATGCTTCTTGATCCTCAGTCTGGTCGGGCCTGAGGATGTTACAAAGGCAGCACTCGCAGGGCCTGGGATGAGGGAGTCCCATCCATAGCAAAATGTGGCTGAGGGAGGGGATCAGAAGGACAGGGAGAGAAGGCCTCCTTCCCCACTAATTTGTTTTGATCATCTGGGGGTCAGGTGACTTTTCAAGTGCTAAAATGGGGTCACATTGGCTAAAAGTCGGGATAGCCCTGTCTTTCCACCACCCTATCTGCATTGTATGGGAAATCTCCCAGCTGTACAAGCTTGACCACCTGCAGGATGTTGCTCTTTATCCTTTTTGCTGTTAGCTGGAGAGCGCAGTCAAGCTGTCGTGCATGCTAACCTTCTTACTGCCTCCCAATTATATCTGGCAATGTACCAAAGACCTGCTGCTGCTCTGTGCTGATTAATTTTACTGCCTCTTCCTAGGAAGTTTGTTCAACTGTGCTATTGACTCTGTTGTCTCTCCCACTTTGGCCCTCTACGGCTACCAAAACCCAGACCACCCTATCTCTTCCTGCAGGGGAGGCTTTAGGGCAAATGACCCACCCTGGATGAAAATCGGCTTCTGTGCTGCAGACCAGCACATCAGGCGATGCTGGCAGCTCCCTGGGTGACCATCTGCCATGCTCTACCAAAGGGCCGACCCTATCTTCCCTCTTCCTCTGCTCTCTTCACTGTAACTGTCCTAGCCTGATCCCATAGGTCTTTCCTCCCCTTCCTCCTTCCCATCGCCCCCCTCAACATTTTGCTAATTAAACTTAAGAATCACAATCTCCTCTCCTAAAACTCCTTCATATTAGGTGTAAACCATTTTTAAAGAGAGTGGCTTAGGGCTTAGAGCAGTGGGCTGAAAATCAGAGAAAGCAGCGTTTGAATCCCACTTCCCCCACTGACACTTCTTGTGACTTTGTGTAAGTCACTTTATATCCTGTTGCCTCAGGTACCCACTTAAATTGTGAGCTCTTTGAGGCAGCGACTTATTGTACTTAAATTCCAGAACCATAAAATCAAAGGCTGTGAACTGGAAGGAAGGCCCCACGATGGCGGCACTCGGGGTTCCCGTTCCCTGCTAGCAGTAGGAAGGTCAGTGCTGCAGATGATGTGCTAGTAGGGATCTCACGCCCATCAGCAGTAGGAAGGCTGGCTAAACATCTCAGAAATAAATTAAATATGATTTTAAAAAAAGATCATAGAAACAAAAAATATGATGTCAGAAAAAGACTGTATGGCCTATCTAGTCTGCCTGCCCATCCACCCAACTAATTTAGCTTTACAATTCCCATCAATCAGAGATCCCCTGTGTTTATCTCATGCTTTCTTGAATTCAGATACCGTTTTTGTCTCCACACCTCCACTGGAAGGCTGTTTCATGTATCCATCACCCTCTCTGTAAAGAAATATTTGCTAAAATTACTCCTGAGTCTACCCTCTTCCACCCTCATCCCATGACCTCTTGTTCTAGAACCTCCTTTCCATTGTAAGAGGCTAGCCTCCTGTGCATGGAAACTTTTGAGATATTTAAAAACCTCTATCATTTCTTAGTCTGTCCCTAATCCTATATGGTTTAGAGGGAAGACCACGGACCAGTTTAGTAGCTACCCTTTGGACCAGTTTAGTAGCCACCCTTTGGACCGACTCCACCTGGCTTATATCTTTTTGTAGGTGTGGCCTCCAGAATTGTACACAGTATTCCAAAGGAGGTCTACCAGTGACCTGTAGAGGAGCAATGTGATCACCTTCCATTTTCTGCTGACCATTCCTCTCCCTGTGTAGCCAAGTATCGTTTTGGCTTTTGCCATTGCTTTATCAACCTGTTTGAGCATCTTAAGATCATCAGATACAATCACCCCCAGAGCCCACTCTTCTTTTGTGCGTAGACAAATTTCACTCCCAATACTGTACCTCTCCCTTGAGTTTTTGCAACCTAAATGCATAACTGCATTTTTTAGTATTAAATTTTAGCTTCCAGACCCTAGAAGTTTCCTTGAGCTTTGCTAGATCCCTCCTCTTGTTTTCCACACCTTCCTGGCTGTCTACCCTGTTGCAGATTTTGGTGTCATCTGCAAAAAAGGCAAACCTTTACTGATAATCCTGCTGCTAAATCTCTCATTAAACTGTTGAAAAGAATTGGTCCAAAGACCAATCCCTGAGGCACACTGCTTGTAATGCCTGCTTCCTCAGAGTGAACTCCATTTACCACTACCCTTTGTCATCTCCCACTCAGCCAGTTGCTAACCCAGTCAGTTATTTTAGATTCCATACCAAGAACACTCAGTTTATTTACATAAGAACATAAAATTTGCCAGATTGGGCCAGACCAAAGGTTCATCAAGCCCAGTGTTCTGTATTCAACAGTGGCCAGTCCAGGTCACAGTACTTGTCAGGATCCCAAAAGGATAGATTCCATGCTACTTATTCCAAGCATAAGCAGTCGATTTCCCCAAGTCTATCTAATGAGGCAGGGTGAGGCAGCAGCTTCAAGCGGGCAAAATTGTAGGGTGGCTGCAAGTGTCCCCCAAAATACCCCTGTGGTAGATGTCTCATTTTAAATTTTGTACTTTAACACCAGCAAGGTTCCCATACCCCTGACAGGAAGATCCATGGGGCGGCATTGCCGGATGACATGCTGGAAGAGTTCCCATTCTCTGCCAGCAGTAGGAAGGCCCTGCTGCAGCGGCGGTGCTGTAGATGACGTGCTGGTGATGTCCCCATACCCTGCCAGCAGTTGGAAGGCCCCAAGATGGTGACACTCCATAAGGATCTGCTGGCAGGGTTCCCTCTCCCTGCAAACAGTAGGAAGACCCCTTGGTGGCAGTACTCCATAATGACATGTTGGCAGGGTTCCCATGCCCTGTTATCAGTAGGAAGGTCAGTGCTGCAGATGATGTGCTAGCAGGGTTCTCATTCCCTATCAGCAGTAGGAAGACCCTGTGGCGGCAGCACACCATGATGACTTGCTGGCAGGGTTACCATTCCCCACCAACAGTAATATCCAGTAGCAGTAAGAAGACCCAGGGTGGAAAGGAAAGATAGGGTGGGAAAGGGAAGGGTTGGTTTGAGTGACAGTGGGGAAGGGAGGATATGCATGTGTCTATTGTGAGAAAGCTTGTATGCATGTGTATGAGAGCACTTATATGCATATGTGAGAGAGAAGGTATATGAGAGAGCCGGTATGCATGTATGTTTGTGAGATCCTTTGCAGGCTGTGTTATAATCATTATACCACATCGACAGCATGGGTAGGACTATGTTTGAAGGAATCTCACCATGTGATTATGTAATTACCCATCTAGATTGTCCTGGTTTAAGACTGACGTCTTCACAACAGGTAGAAGCGCATGCTTGTATGTGTGTGTGTGAGAGTGAGAGAGCCAGTATGTATGCATGTGTGTGTGTGTGACAGAGAAAGAGCTGGTATGTTTGTGTGTGTGTGTGTGTGTGGGAGAGAGTGTGAGAGTAAGTGCCTGCATGCATATATGTGTGTGCGTGACCGAGAGAGAGCCTATATGCATGTGTATGTGTGAGAGAGCTTCTTTCACATACAGACTCTCTCACACCCTCTGTGTAAGAGAGTCTGTATGAGTATGTGTGAGAGCCTGTGTACATGTGTGAGTGAAGGTGTATGTGAGAACATGTGTGTGTGTATGAGGGACAGAGACCGTGTGCATGTGTGTGAGTACACAAACTTTATCCTCACTTTTTCACAATCTCCTTCCCCCAGTCCATAACAATCTCGAAGTGGTGGAAATCAAAAGATCCCAGGTAATTTTTTTAATTCATATTAGTTTTAATAATTGGATATTATTTGATGTCTATTGATTTTTTAGAACTTTTAAAAAATGTAATTATTGAATGATGATCTGTTCTTCAGCTGTTTTGAAATACTTATTTTTTTATTAGCATAGTTTTACTATTATGATTGTGTGTGATATGATGTGTGTGATATGTTCGATGAACATCGGTATAGAAAAACAAACAAACAAATAAATAAATGATTGATGTTGTATTTCTAGATTTTATTATTGTTTTATGAGAAATGATGGTGTTTTTGTTTTTCCATTGTTGATTGCATACAGATTCTGTCTTTTTGCAGTTTCCAATTTAGGTTTTGTCTGCATGATTCTATTTATACTTTATGGTGTCTTTATTCTGTATTTGGTGAGAGTGTGTCTAAGTTCTGTATGTGTATTCTGCTGGCATGTAGTTTCTGTGTAGGGATCTAAAGCAGCCAGCTAGTTCTGTTTTCCTAATATGAAGTGTATTGGTGTTTTAAGGCCTGGTGTAATATTTGCAGTTTTGCCTTTTCATAGGTACGATTATCATTATTTAAGTGCTGGGAGTTAGTGCTGTTTTGGAGTGGGAGGTTTAGTATATTGTAATTGTAAATCAGTTTACTCATAGCTTTCTGAGGGCCAAGCCCTTATCGAATACATTCTACAATATGCTTAATACCATATGGGATCCAAGTGGCTTTTTGCAGAGTTTTCTATTTAGCATCACAGCAGTGCATGTAAAAATAATATGAATGCTGTTATATTTTTACCTCAGAAGACTCTGAATGTCCTTTTTCATGTAAAATCTGTTATTATAAATGTACAATTTTAAATTTATTTATTTTAGATTTTTACATTCAGGTATTTCCCTATCCCCACAGGGCTTACGATCTAATTTTGTACCTGAGACAATGGAGGGTAAAGTAATTTGAACCCTAATCTTTTTTTCCCTGACCTTTTCAACTACTTTAGAAAACCATAGTGGCCTCTTTTTCCTCTTTCCTTTATATACTTTCTTAACAAAAAGGTTAGTTACCCTTTTATCATCACCTTTTAGTTTTGCACACTGTTCTACTTCCTCTAGATTTTTCCATCCAGCTAAGGACTCCTTGAAGTACTCCCCCAGGTTGCTTCGCTTACATTTAATGTGATGGGTGGGTGTGCAGGCCTGTCTGTTCCCAATCTTCCAATCTGGATCAAATGATGAGGTGATGCCCCATATCGGATTTGTTATTATGTTACTTTCTTCTCCTCTCTTCTTAAGTGCTCACTCTCCACTTCAGCTCCCCTCCCCGCCACTCTCCCCTGTCCAGTTTGCTGTTTCACAGCCCCTGTCTCTCTTGCTCACGCTTACCCCCTCAAATGCTTTTTACTCTCACCTCCATGCCTACCTTGCTCACTCTCTCATCCCTTTATCAACCCCTCCCTTGCTATATCATCTCTCCGCTCTCACAAACTATTTCCCCCTTGCTCACTCTCTCACCCCGAGGCACCGCGCTCTTACCCCTATCCCCCCTTATTCACCATCTCACTTCTTCAGCTCCCCTTGCTCTTATCCCCTAGCTCCTTTGCTCACTCTTCCCAATTCATTATGTGCTCCCCAAGACTCAATTTGAGCTTTCTGTTCCCTCCTTTCTCTTTTGTGATCCTCCGTCCATCATACCAGCCCACAAGCTGCATACTTCCACTGGCAGGAGGAAGCAGTGTGATCGCTTTTTGTTTGTTTCCTCCTCTGCCGGTTGTACTGTGAAGTTTGACTGCACAAGCGTGGTCTTGCGAGACTACAGGGCCCCTGTATGACTCAGATTTTACAGTAAGGGCAGCAAAAGAGGAAGCAGGCAGCTACAGCTGAGAAGAGCTGTAACTGCTTTCCTCCTACTGGCAGGAGGGTGGCCATGCTGAGAAGGGAGTTGGGGGAGGATGTAGTAGTAGTAGCTCAGCATCTTTTTTTTAGATGCACACTAGATGTTTCAGTGGCTGGCACCTCACTTTCCCCCTGTTGTCCAGAGTCGGGCCTGTTGATATACAGATTGTTCCTTTCCTGGATCTTGTAAGTTTGCTAGCCCCAGGATATGAAATACAGATATCTTCTCTTTCAGTTCAGGGTTTATTCATAACATAAAATGTAACAGGTTCATTTACCTTCATTAACTTGAACATAACCATACAACCGCAGGTTCACCGTACTCACGAAAGATAGGTCTGGGTCAGAAGACTCCAATAGTTTTCATACATATTTTCAGTACTACCAGCAGATGCTCAGATTTAACAATCTTCCTCATCCCAGGGTCTACAGCCCAGGTTACAGCCTTCAAGTTGCTGGGAACACTGGGATATCCCCACTGATCCCTTATGATCCCCCAACGATCAATCCCAATCCATTAGGGTGGGGTTACAGTTCTGGCTGGCTGGAAGCCTTCTCACCTTATTTGGCTGCAAATAACAGACTCATCCTGTGGCTTAAGGGCAGAGCACAAAACCTTCAACAGTACAAAGGACAATCAGGCCAATATAGTACAGTGCGCCCCGTCAACCCGCGTTTGGACGCGTGTTTTCGACACACTAGCTTTGCCCCTTATTCAGAAAGGGGTAATAGCGCGTCGAAAACATGCGTCCAACCCCCCCAAAACTAATAGTGCCCGCAACATGCAAATGCATGTTGATGGCCCTATTGGTTATTCCCACGTGATTCAGTAAGCAAAATGTGCAGCCAAGCCGCACATTTTACTTTCAGAAATTAGCGCCTACCCAAAGATAGGCGTTAATTTCTGCCGGCAACGGGAAAGTGCACAGAAAAGCAGTAAAAACTGCTTTTCTGTACATCCTTCGACTTAACATCATGGCGATATTAAGTTGGAGGTCCCAAAAGTTAAAAAATAATTGAAAATAAAAAAAATAAAAAATTTAAAATCAGCCTGCGGCTCGCGGGTTGAAAACCAGATGCTCAATTTTGCCGGCGTCCAGTTTCAGCGGGCTCGAGAACCGATGCCGGCAAAATTGAGCGTCGGCTGTCAAACTCGCTGACAGCCGCCACTCCTGTCAAAAAAAGAGGTGCTAGGGACGCGCTAGTGTCCCTAGCGCCTCTTTTTACCATGGGCCCTAATTTGAATATTTTGTTTTACTGAATCGCTCTCCCACGACTTTTACTGTATCGGCCTGTATGCAAGGCCAGGTCTGGCTGAAAGCAAATAAACTACAAACAGGAGCAGCTGAGACTGGTTCCCATCACCTCTGCTGATAGGCTGTACCGGTCACTTATCAATCTTTTGGTAAGATTCATTAAATAGGATATTTTGGGTAATTTGTAAATAAAATCACAGTACTGTCAAAACCTAGGTAAAAGGTAGCTTTAATGAAATGCCCTAATAGATTGGTGCTAATGACTCTCTTTTGCGAATCTGACATCACAGTCATAATTTCCTTGCTATTCATTAATTAATTCTACAAAACGTTTTTTTGTGGAATACTTTGTCACATGTCACTGCTGAACAAAACTATTGTTAAGGAGAGAGAGGCTAGCCCAATGGCCAAGCAAAAGCATGAGTTTCTGCTCCTGAGGTGTGGAATATTCACAATCCTGAGAGGGAGCGAAAACCCTAGCCATCGATCTATAGCAACTCCTTCTGCCTGGGTCAAGATCTGCTGTCCATGCCTTCACAATGGCTGGGCTGGACGGAAAGGGAAAAGGATTAAAGATAGTGTAAAAAAATGCCTCTGGTAAATGAGAAGGAAGGTCCATGTTGATGTTAAAGAATTACAAACTGTGGGACTTATTTACTAAGCAGTGCTCAAAGTATGTTAAAAACACATTATCATCACACATTATTGTAACACTTATTTCCATGTTACTGATACTGTGGCAAAAATCAGGTGCAAAGCATATGGAAAATTAATGGGCTGTATTGCATGCAAAGCAGCTCATTAATATTCAACTAGCCTTCATTCTACATGGTCAAATGCTTTTTCAGCTTATACGAGGTGAAATAGGCATCACATGTACTCCATCTGATTCTACCTTTAATAATGCCAGCCTGGTAGCCCACAGCTTATACGGGAATAATAGCTCCTCTTCTCTTAACCAGAGTTTCAGTATAAATTTTGTTCTTGGTATTCAGTATGGATATGGATCTGTAATTCTCCACTCTGTTGGAGTCTTGATCCTTTTCAGGTATCGCATTAATAATTTCTGAGTTTCTGTGCCTTGGCAGATATCCAGTCTCTTCGATTTCCTTGAATGCCTGAAGCAATAAGGGGATAACTCATCTTTGCATGACCTATAAAACTCGCCGGGAAAGCTTTTCAAATTGGCAGCGACGAAATCACTTCCTGGACTTTGTGGATGGATATAGGCCTGCTGAGGTTCTCCCACATCATGCCATCGATCACCAGCATCTTGATCTCCTGCAAGAATGTTTCATTTCCTGCCATCTCGTGAGGCCTATATAGCATCATATAAAATGCATTGAAAGCATTTACTATTTGGGATGAATGTGAAAGTAGTTTATTGTTATTGTTGACCAGATAGGAGATCATATACGACTCTTGCTGCTTTTTGATTTGTGTGGCAAGCATCCGACCCGCTTTTTCCTCTCTCATAATAATGCTGCTTCAGTCAAAATAAATGCAAATTATTTCCCCCAATGTCTAATTTTAAAATCCTCCATCCTAAATTTAAAAGCACCAAGTTACTTTGTGTGTGTATTGGTAAACGCTTGTGTTATGTGAATGTGACCCTCTGTAATGGAAATTATCTGCTCTCTTTCCTGTAATCAGCTAGTTAGAGTTGCAGCTTTTTGATTTATGCTGGCAATTCCTTAGTTAAGCACCATAATGTTCCTGGCTACCACTCACACGCTAGAATGCAGCAGTTGTATCTCAGCAAGTATTTTGTGCACATTTGCTTACCGTCAGGCTCGACTGAATCTGTTTTAGGCACATTTATTGCCATCATTTTTTGTTTCTCTATCACAGTGGCTGCCCGATCTCACAGATTGTATTCTTTTGATTTGTACTTGGGAGACAATACCAGCAGGCCTGGATTTAGATATTGGGCACCAAATTTTGAAGGTACCAGATTCCTGAGCCAAAAATACGTGCTGCTTGGCTGAAGAGGAACTTGCTTCCATTTGTTGTAGGACCTTTAAACAGACATTTCCATGACACTCCAGGGACCTTCTCCCCCTCCCCATCCCCCTCTCTGATTTCTGGCCCTGCCTATGGGCACTAAAATCTTAAATATGTCCCTGTACACCAGTATTTAATCTGCCAACTTTTGGTCATTTTTTTCTACTCAGCAAGTCTGTTGATGTGAGGGAGGAACTGGGGGATTTCAGGAGTTCAAGGCTTACATGTCTATCTTGCTCAGCAGTCCCATATGATCCCCAGGCCTCCAATCCTTATAGACACTTATACATCATCCCACCCAGACTGTGATTTGCCATATCCAATGCCGGTCTCTAGGGATACTCTCAACCATTCCAAATAGCTTTCAGGTCCCAAACCATGAGAAAACTTTACTTTGGCTGCAGCAGTCTCCAAAAGTGCTTTGGCAAAGAGAAAGCACAGTCCATTTTAAAAGACTCATCTCATAATCAGTTGGGTTTACCAAACCATCCAGACTGGTAAAGAAACAAAAATCATCACAAATAGCATCAAGGGACATTCAAGATTTCAGTTAGCACTATATCTTAACAACCCAAGGAATTATATGTCATGGATTTCGGGTTTGTTTACTAGCCACATTTTTATTGATGCCACAAAATAAAGAAGTCTTCCTCATAAACAAACATATTTGAAAAATATGTGTAGTGGACAAAATATTCTCTTTTAGAAAACTATTCCATGATCACCCCTGTAGGCCTCATAAAAGTAAAAAAAAAAAAAAAAAACCCCAAGAAAAAACCTTTGAAAATATAGAAACATAGAAATGACGGCAGAAAAGGAACAAATAGTCCATCTAGTCTGCCCAGCAAGTTTATGGTAGTAACTGCTGGCCATACAAAGCCACCTTTATAATTATCAGTTTCCCAGACTGTCAAAGTCAGGGCCCTTGTTGATTGCAGTCTGAATCCAATTCCTCGTTACCTCTTGCCAATGAAGCAGATAGCAATATTGGAGTTGCATCAACAGCATTAAGGCTTATTGGTTAAGGGTAGTAACCACAATATCAGCAAGTTACTCCCATGCTTATTTGTTTTCCCAGACTGTGCAATTCAGTGACCTTGTGGTTGCTGTCTGAATCTAATTCCCCTTTTCCTCTTTTCCCCCTGCCATTGAAGCAGAGAGCAATGATGGAGTTGTATCAACAGCATAAAGGCTTATTGGTTAAGGGTAGTAACCGCCACACCAGCAAGTTACCCCCATTCACTCTTTTCTTCATTACCATCATCTAGCCTTAAGGGATCCATAGTGTTTATCCAATGCCCCTTTGAAATCTTTTACTGTTTTTTGTCTTCACCACCTCCTCTGGAAGGGCATTCCAGAAATATTTCCTGACATTGGTTCTGAGTTGTCCTCCCTGTAGTTTCATTTCATGACCCCTAGTTCTACTGATTTCTTTCCAATGAAAAAGGTTTGTCGATGATTGATTGTGCATCATTCAAACCTTTCAGATATCTGAAGGTTTGTATCATATCTCCCCTGTACCTCCTCTCCTCTAGGGTACACATATTTAGGACCTTCAACCTCTCCTCAGAAGTCATTTAATGGAGACCCACCAGCATTTTGGTTGCCCTTCTCTGGACCGCCTCCATCTTGTCTCTGTCCCTTTTGAGATACAATCTCCAGAACTGAACACAGTACTCCAGGTGAGGCCTCACCAAGGACCTATAAAAGGGGATTATCACCTCCTTTTTCTTACTGGTTATTCCTCTCTCAATGCAGCCCAGCATTCTTCTGACTTTTGTTATCACCTTGTCACAGTGCTTTGCCATCTTCAGATCGCTAGACACTATCACCCCAAGGTATCTCTCTTGCTCCATGCACAACAGCCCTTCACCCCCCATCACATACAGCTCTTTTGGATTGCCACACCCCAGATACATGACTCTGCATTTCTTGGCATTGAATCGCAGCTGCCATATCTTCACCCACCATTCAAGCTTTCTTAAATCATGTCTCATTCTCTCTACTTCCGGCGTGTCCAGTCTGTTGCAGATCTTAGTATCATCCGCAAATAGACAAACTTTACCTTCTATCCCTTCCGCAATGTCGCTAACAAAAATATTGAACAGAACCAGTCCCAACAACAATCCCTGTGGCACTCCACTTAATACCGTTTTCTCTTCGGAGTAGATGCCGTTAGCATCACACGCTGTCTTCTATCCGTCAACCAGTTTGTAATCCACGCAACCACCTTGGTGCTCACTCCCAAGCTTCTCATTTTATTCACAAGTCTTCTATGTGGGACCGTATCAAAAGGTTTACTAAAATCCAAGTAAATCACATCGAGCACTCTTCCTTGATCCAATTCTGTAGTCACCCAATCCAAAAAATGAATCAGATTCATCTGACAGGACCTTCCCCTGGCAAATCCAAAGTAGAGTTCACAGATTCTGTGAATTCCACAGCAGTATAAAAAAGCTTCAAGGCAATCCAACAATTAGGGTCAATACATATATTCTAGTTGCAAATAAAAGTATCTTTTCCAACCAGAGTATAGGTATTGCCCCTAATTGTTTTAGGAGCCAAATTCCCTGACAGTACTCATAGTGTGAACCGTAATACTTGAACTGTGCTAGTTTATTTTGTCAGTGCTCCAGAAGTGTGCATGCACCATTACTCCCTGTGTGGCTGAGAGCTGCATTATGCAGCTTGCTGAAGGCTGTGCACTGAAACTGCTCCTACCAGATAACCTGAACATGTCCCAGCAAACAACACACGTTATTTAAACAAAAAGGGCAGCGTACGGCTTAATTATCTCTATCAGCCTTTCTTCAAATTTAATGAAGTCCTGGAGCTTTATTATAGGAACCAATATCTATTAATATGAGTCATAAAGAAAAATAAAACATACTTAGTAGACGAGGGCAGATAAAGACAGATTGACTCATCCAGTCTGCCCAGCTATTTTGGTCTGCACTGTTAAGGAGATATCGCAGCTGCATATATTAATATTTCAGGGTTTAGTCCTATCTATATCTACATTCATTTTTTAAAAACAGTCAGTCATAACATAATAAAGGGATGGTTTAACCTAGAAATAATAGCGACAATTTTAACTTTGAAAATGGAAATAACACCAGACTTGTAATTCGGAATTAATCCCTCCACTTTTTGCAATGTAATTTAAAGTATGCAAGAATCCCTTTTTTTAAAGCATAATCTCATGGGAGATGAAGAAAAGCTTCCTTTTTTCTGATTTTTTTTTCCCAGACATGAGAGAGTAAGATCTTTCAGCTCCGATCAATTAAGCCTTTGTTGTATCAGTTTACACCCAACTTTTTAACAGCTGTATTTTATCTGAGCTTCAACTGAAGCTCTTAATTCCCATGGTTATAAAATACAGGTGATGACAGTGCCGAGAACTGTAAAAAAAAAAATAAAATAAAGCTACAGAAAGCCTAATTTGGACAAAATAATGAGGCAAACAAGTCCTTCCGTCCAGAAGTGCTTCATTATTGCTTATAGTCCACTCCGAGGTTATTTATCATCTACGGTGGCATGTACCTGCATTTTATCATATTTTATTTAACAAGAAATTGTTGAATATGGAAAGTGTTGCTATAGTGCTGGTTATTTATAAATGAGCGGACTAGCAGCTTCTGCAGGCTGAGAAGAAAATACTTGTTATTTTAACTACTTTTCCTAGTCCCTGGTTTGAGATACCAGTCTTACAGGCCAGATATGATGGCAGCAAAGAGAGTAAGTGTGTTTTTTAATGCCAGTGAAACAATATATGCTGCTGCTTGGGCAGGATGCCTAACACCTCGGTGTGTTTGATGCCATCCCTCATGGTAGAGTTTCGTACAACAACAATTCATTATACTGTGGGCCCCCCTCCTGGCATCCAGCCTCTGCCACCCCATAACAGCAACCTCTACAGCCTTCATCCACGAATGATCTCCACTTCTGCATGTGGACTGTTCGTCTAGAAAGCATGAATACAGTTTATAAATTAAACATGATTAAAATAGCAACCGTGTCAGCATATTTTCTGAAGTGGCAGAAGAGCTGAGCAGCCTGCATCATCATTTTTTTTTTTTTCTAACCTATGCTACCTCAGTATCGAAAACTCAACATAAACAGGCCTCATCTTCTTGGGCCCTCTCATGCATGTGTGAAGTTTCAAGGATGTGTGGCCTGCAGGAGACGATGGCATCTGTTAACAGCTACAGAGCTCCATGACTTCACACCACCTCATCGTTTATCAGGTCCTGGAGTGGCAGTGCCACCTACTCAGCAGCAGCATTTATTTCTAAATCTGGTCTGCCTGGTAGTTAGGAGGAGTTGGGTGTTGTGGATTATTCTTTAGCAGTCCTTCCAACCCAGTGGCGGAGGATTCCCGCTGCTGACAGGAAGTGCAGAAACACAGCCGTTTCTGATTTCCCCATATCCCCCCTCCCCCACTCCATAGTTTACGGGCTGGAGGGATGGGACCATGTCAGATATTCATCCAGAAACAGCAGGGAGACTCTGTTGGATTATAGAGACTTCCAAAATATAATTTCCAAAAGCCCAACTCAAAACCCAATCAAGGTAGATAGTTATATTATAAATGGAAACATTGCTGCGTATATGCTACACATGTTCTAGCATCATGCAGCTTTGACGAGAACGTTTGGGCAGAATATTAGTAATGGTGATAAATTACTGTAATTGATCTCGTGTGTTAAATATCATACGTGGCCACTGGAGACAGCACCACTTTATTCTTTCAGACCCTGTACTTTACAGTATGTGCATCTTTGGGAATGTTTTTACAGTCATGTGGACATCAATTAGATATCGGTACAGTGCTGAGGTAAGACTGGTACATACATCTGATACACCACTCATTTATCTGTGTGTACTGTATATATATATATAGAGAGAGAGAGAGAGAGAGAGAGAGAGATATCTGTGTGTACATTTTGTGTACACACAGATATATATATATATATATATATAACACACACAAATATATCCTGCAAAATCTGCACTGGCTTACAGTGCCCTATAGGGCCAAATTTAAAATTCTGACTCTGGTTTTCAAAGCCCTAATAGGAAACGGTCCTCCTAAATCCATCAAAGTCACGCTGTTTTTTTTATACTACTCCTTCTAGACCTTTAAGGTCCTTCCAAGGCCCCCACAGAAGGAAATTGAGCAGTCTGATACCTGCCAACAGGTCTTTACAGGATCAACTCCTGTTCTCTGGAGCCCTCTCCCAGCTGAGCTGTGACTAACCCGACATTACCTTCACTTCAGAAAGAGGTGAAAACCTGGCTCTTCTGTCAGGCTTTTTAAGTGATTAACCTGCCCCAGACATGTTTCTGATCAGCTAGACTAGTTGGCCTGCCATGTACCAGAATGAAACTGGAAGAAATATAATTGGTCTCCTGAACTGAATTAGATAACGTAAGTCAATGATGCAGGCTAACATATTTCTGGGAATTTTTCCTTGTTATGCCTGCTCTTGTTATGTGTAATTTCTCTATGTTATTGCTATTTAATATTGCCATTATAGTATGTTGTTTAATACTTTCTTATTACTTTGTAGGCTTACTGTCATATGCTGTACACCATTTGGGTGGGTTTCTCTCCAAAAGGTGGGTAATGCATTGTAATCTCTCTCTCTCTCTATATATATCTATCTATATATCTATATCTATATACATATCTATACACACACATATTATCAATAAGGCTTGAGTCAGTTGGTTGGTTGGTCACACTGTTGTGTCTGTGGCCACCAGGTAGCACCCTAAACAGTGGAAGATGCACTGTGCAAAGACAGTATGCTCTGTCTGCAAAGCTCTGTCCACATGCACACACACAGGCAGACGCAAACAGACACAGAGGCATGCACACATGGGTCCACGCAGGCTCACAAACACACACAAACACGAGCACATACATAGGCTCCACCCCCCCTTCCCCACACACACACATATACAGGGGCACATGTACATGCTGACACAGACAGAGGGACATATACAGCCCCCCCAAAAAAACGTACGCACAGATACAGCACCACCCCCATACACAGGCAGAGGCACTCACACACAGACACGTGCACAGGCCTCCACACCCACTTGCAGAGGCACATACACACAGGTACCTACTCACACAGGCTGTTATAGACCAGACACAGCAGGCATCGCTGGGTGTCTTTTGCTAGTAATAATAATATATGCACACCTGTTTTATCAGAATATAAATTGTTTGACAGAAATGACTTGTTTTAATTATGCTGCTATTTTAATACCTTGTAACCACATTAGAATTTCCTTTGAGTTTACATTTTTTATGGAGTTTTTAAAAATAAAACAATGACAATATAAATTACCAGTGAAGTCAGCACTGATTCTTTTAGAATGATAGACAAAGAACAAGGGCAGCATTGTTCATTCATACAGTAAATTCCCATGCAATCAGCAGAACAATAAAAAAAGAGACAAAAGAGAAAAAAAACAAACCCTTTCACATTTACATGGTCAAATGAAAACAAGCCAGCCAGTCTTACCATCTCTTTCCCAATCTGGAACCACAGCCCTTGCTTTTTCCATAGAAAGCGTCACATGCCCATTTGTGACCCACTCGGCAGGGGTTTATGGGGTTTCCTCTTTTCACTTCAGCACCACCCTTCTTACCATGGTTATGCTTTTTGTCAGAAGCGTAGCCTGATAGCTGTCCACCACTCATGCACTTCAGAATGCACTTCACAGAGAGAGTTAATGTAATGTTTTCTTTAGTACACAATAGTAATCACCACATCCTTCCAAAAATCTTGTATCCCATCATAAAACCACAAGACGTGAAATAGCAAGCCTTCATCTCTTTTACATTGGATACATAAGAATTGAATTTAGAAATCTCATTTTATGCAGGCTTTCAAGACCATAGTATACTCTGTGCAGATATTTAAAATGAATTTGCTGGGACAGTGCCCACAACTAGTTTGTGTCTACTTTGCTATGGTTTTGTCTTGTTTTGTTATTCTATTGTAATTTGTTTTAATTTGCTATCCACTGGGAGCAAGGCTTTTAGGATTAGCAGATTAGAAATGTCAGAAATAGTTTATTTAATTGCTATTCATTTGGTTGCCGATAAGGACTCCAACCAGAAAGTTGTAAACTTTCCCCTTTCCACTTTCCTCTTAATCTCGGTAGAGAATTATTTTCCTTAATGTTCAGTATTTTATATTGTGAGGTCAATATTCAGTGCCTTTGGCTGGCTAAATTCAGGATTTAGCTGGAGAAACAGCAAGATTTGAAAATCACCATTGGCTGAGTTGTCTGGCTGAGTAGCCAGTAGGATAAAACTTAAGTCAGATAACATGGAGGTGTTCTGGGGGCATTTCTGGGTGAAGTTATCCAGCTAACTCTGGTCATGCCATAGAGCAGTCCTAAAGTTAGTCAGATAAAATTATCTGGCTAATTTTAAGATAGCCGGGTATATTCAGTGATGCATCCGTGCTGCTGAAAATCTCAGTTAAATTAGCCAGGTAAGGTTTTCCAGCTAACTTTGCTGGCCAGATAGCAGCTGACAATGAACCCCCTCTGTTTTATAATCATTACTTCAATATGAAATTGCCTAGATTCCTTACTCAGATTACTCAATACACCTGCCATAGCATGCCTCGGCTGTAAATACCAATAACAGTGTATAGAAGAAAGGTTATTGAGCTTTGGAAAAGACTTATAAATATCTGCAGAACATACATAAATGTGCTGCAGATACCTTTTACTCTGCCAGCTGTGAAAGATTCAAGTATTTAGAAGAATCCAAAAGAGAGTTTTTTTTCAAGGAAAAAATGTTCTTATTTTCCGAATGGGCATAAACCTGTTTCCATACTTCTGTAGTAAGTTGCATGGTTATTGTTGACCTCTGATAATGACCCAGAAGGTAAAATGTTTATGTTAATTGAGTTTACTAAGGATTGTCTAAACTGTGTCCTCACCCCCCCCCCTGCCCATCCTGACTTCTAAGCTATCTTATTGTACTTCTTTGTCTTATGACTTTTATGCTATTTTATTGTATTTTCCTTTTTTATATTATTTATATTAGTTTGTAATAAATTATGGATATTTTGCTGTGAACCGCTTTGACCTACCCCCATTGATTAAGCGGTATACAAACATTTTTAAATAAATAAATAAGATCTTCTGACTCCTAGTTAATCCTGTATCAAATGAGTAAACCTGATATAAAACTTAAAATTTGGTGCATCCAGGTTTCTAGAGTTTCTGTAGATTTCTCAAATTTAACCTAGACACGTTCCTCACCCAAATGAATCTTTGTACACTGGCATTCAGTTTCTTAAAACATTAACAGGAGATATAACATTTTTGGGAGAAGTACCATTTTCATAAAAATAATTTTGCCATAGCTGAAGACCGCCTCCCCTGCCCAATATCTTCAGATATTTGGGATTATTTAGGATATTAAAGAATACACATTATAATCAAGAAAATTGTTAATGTCTTTTGCAATCCAAAAATATTCCTAAATAATTACATTTCATTTTGTTCTACTGTGAGAGGAAATATCTATTATTCCAATAGGGTACACCAAGCCTGAAAACTGACTAGTTCTGCATGATTTCTATCACCGTGAAAACACATATATCATCTGCATATAGCAAAAGTGTAACATATATGTAGCCCTGTTTAAATCTATTTGTTACATTGGGCCGGATTTAAAGATTTAGGCGTGGGCGTAGATTTGTGCGCGCAACCTGGTGCGCACAAATCTACTCCTGATTTTATAACATGCGCGCGCAACCGCGTGCATATTATAAAATCCGGGGTCGGCGCGCACAAGGGGGTGCACACTTGTGCACCTTGCGCACGCCGAGCCACGCAGCCTTCCTATGTTCCCTCTGAGGCCGCTCCGAAATCGGAGCAGCCTCGGAGGGAACTTTCCTTTCGCCCCCCCCCCACCTTCCCCTCCCTTCCCCTCCCTCACCCACCCCCAAGCCCTACCTAAAACCCCTCTTTCCTTTAACTTAGAAGTTGCGCCTGCCTCCGGGCAGGCGTAGGCTGCACGCGCCGGCCAACGGCCAGCCCGCGATCCTGGGCACAGCAGCAAATGGCCCCTGAGCCTGGAGGCTCCAGCCCCGCCCCCAGACCACCCCACCCCGCCCACACCCCGCCCCCTTTTTCAATCCCCGGGACATACGCTCGTCCTGGGACTTGCACACATCGCCGGGCCTATACAAAATAGGCTCAGCACGCGCAGAAGGGGTTGTAAAGGGTTACGTGCATATATTATGCACGTAACCCTTTTAAAATCAACCCATTGTGTGTAATCATATTAGCAAGGACTTCCCTTAGAAGAACAAAGTAAATGTAACAAAGGACAAACCTGTTTGGTGCCCTTTTCCTGGATAGACATTGTAGATAAAAGACCATTTGGAGCCTGACAGTTTGGTTTACAAAAAAGTAGCTTTACACGTTTAATAAGTCATGTACCGAAATTTAGCTTGTTTAAAACTCCAAAAAGAAAATCCCATCCCATCCCATCCCCAAATTCCCTCTGTTGTGTTGGCTAAACTCACATCGGTCAGAGAAAGAGCTGGGCCAAAGTTATGGAACACCTTACCTGTTGAGCTAAGACTCCAGAAAGATTTGAAATTATTAAAAAAAAGCATTGAAAATGTGGCTTTTTGAACAGGCGTTCGGAACAGTTGCTAGCCAGTGGTTATATTTTATTATTTTTTGTTTATGATCCTTATTTATTGCTTTATGTTTATGATTTGAATTTTTATTCTTTTTACACCATTGATCATTAATTAATTTTATCATTAATTTAATGGGTAATCATATTGTTTCTTATTAATAATTAATACTTTTAAATTTTTATTGAGTGTTTTAATTTTGTTAGTAGAATAAGTGTAATTTTTCTTATAATATTATGATTGTATTTTTGCTTTTACAAAGAAATTGTAAACCATTGTGAAGGTTAACACCAAACATCGGTATATAAAACTTGCTAAATAAATAAATAAAATAAATAAACACTAAGTCAATGCCTTTTCCACCTCAATAGTAATGCTTTTCCAAATAGTCTAGGATCCTTCTTCAACATCTCCAACATAGTCCATAACTTTATACTAATATCTGTGGAATAACCACATTCTGATTGGTGTGAATTACTCTACGTCAGGGCTTCCCAAACCTGTCCTGGGGACCCCACAGCCAGTCGGGTTTTCAGGATATCCACAATGAATATGCATGAGATACATTTGCATATCATGGAGACTCAGTATATGCACATTTAACTCGTGCATATTCATTGTGGACATACAGACAAGATAAAATGTAGGTTCTAGGAGCTTTGTGAGAGATTCAGGAGCTTGATTATTACACATACTAGATAAAAATGAGACCAATTGGGGGAGAACCAGTTTTAGGATTTAAAAGGTTGCCTTAAAAAGGTAGGTTTTTAATCAGAATTTGATTGGGCCAATTTAACTCAGGGGTGTAGTCACGGGTGGGCCTTGGGGGCCCTGACTGACTCTGGACTCCACCCTTAGCAGTAGGGTATTGGCCCCATCTGATTCAGCTCCTAAGATGCAGCGGTTAGAATCTGGAAACACTGCCAGTCTATGATCCTCTGCAGGAATAACTTGAAGGGAAAACACCATTGCCCTTGGGCTAGCCTTGTAAAAGTTTGAGGCTATCAACATCTTTTTGTTTATGTTTGGCAGGTAATTATCCTTCATCCTCTCAGCCCCTTGAAAGTTCAAGAATGTCTGGGCTGGGTGGAAGGCTGGAAGTCTATTATATAATAGCTCTTCAGCATACTGAGAGATTTACCATTGTATAAAGCAGCTGCCTTAACTAGAGAGGTAGAGTGAGAAACAGCAGAAAAAGAGCAGGGAGATCAAAGATATAGGAGATACAGAGTATTGAAATACATTACAAAGAACTGCCTTGAAGACCCATATAGGATGGGGTATGGATGGGCTGGCTACAGTGCCCACCCATGCTAACCTTGTCCACCCCCCCCCTCCCCCCCAAAAAAACAAAAACTCAGGTCTGGCTATGCTTCTGCTTTAACAGAGCAAAAGACTGCTGCCTTCAAAATGTCTAGACAAGAAACAGACAGCAGGGACCAAGTTGGAAAAATTAGCATTTCAGCAACTACTTTAATTGCGCTACCTACAAACAGTAGGAAAAAGCAGAGTTTTAGTCAAACTGTTACCACAGTTATAAGTTAATGATCAATCTTGATTATTCAATGGAACCAAGGGAAAGATTTGAAGATGTCTCAAAAGGTAGGTTTATATATCACTTATCTAATTGGTTACAGATGCAAAAATCAGGCCTTTGTCTCTCATTCTATATAAGAAAAGCAGGAAATGGCGTGGGCGGGCCCTCAATAAGGCAAAGTGTTTCCTGTTTTACCTTTGAACCCTGGTATTTCAGTGTTATATATTAATACACTTTAAGAGACAGAATTTCAACTGAAATGCAGACACAAATGAAAATGATGAACACACATAATACCAAAACGGCAATCAGAAATTAGTAATTCTAGCTATTTGGGACAGGCTGGAAGAGTTGTTGTTTAGATTATTCCTGGGTCCAGCCTAGGAAGAGAATTTTGTGAAGCTGATAAACAAATGTAAGCTATAACCTTTGATTTTGGAATCCCATACTTCTCGATATCCCAAAGAAATAATTGAATCTTCTAGTATTAGTTTCAGGGGCTCTTTTAACTTCCGCCCTGCTTAGTCATCCCAGTTAATATTTTAAATAAATCAATTAAAAACTCTCCAATCCAAAACAGAATTTCTTGTAGATACTCTGATACAACGCTCAATTTGTTTAGCATTTCCCTACTTAAGGGAAGAGGAACGAATGTACAGTATTCATAAAAGTACAGAAAGCAGAATAAACTCTCCCTTGCAAGCAAGTTTCACTTTAACATTGTAACTATGCACTGTCCTTGGTATAAGGCAGGTAACAAACTCCCCTGGAATTACTTGTAGAAATGGAGTGAATCACAGAAACGTCAGGAAAAGATTTTGCAGCTACCTCTTCTGGAGCTGTTGCGTATCCCAGTCACGGCAGGCCCATGACCGGGCCTACTCACCTCCGATGCCTGGCTCCTGGACCCGGACCATCCTTCCTGGCAGCGGTGGTAGCCGCTTGTGCTCCCGCACCCAGGCTGCTTCCTCGGTCCCTCTCTGTCCCTCTGTGGGCTCCTCTGGCTCTCCCTGTTCTTTCACAGTCTCCTCCAGTTCCTGGTGGATCTCCCCACATGTGCTGTGGGGAGACGCCACCGTTCAGCACTCTGCTTCCTCCTAGGCATGTTCGCCTCTTCCACTTTTAAAGGAGCCGCAGCGGGAATCCTACCCATGGCCCCAGATGATGACATCATTGGGCCCTGCTACTTAAGGCAGGGCCCGCCACTCGTTCCTTGCCTTAGCAACAGGTCTGCATGCTTGTCGTGTACTTGTTGCTCGTCCTAGTTCCTGACTTCATTCCTGGTTGCTGTTCCTGACTTCGTTCCTGGTCCAAGTTCCTGACTCCGTTCCTGGTTCCTACCTAGCCTTGCTTGGACAGACTGCTGGTTTTGACCCTTGCTACGTTTGGACCACGCTCAGGACTGATTACTGGCTTTGACCCTTGCTACACTAGGACCTCGCTCAGGACTGATTACCTTTTGCTTTGTTGGGCTACGCTCAGAACAGATTTGTGTCCTTGGCTCTTGCGCCACTATACCTAGACTAGCTCTGCCGCCTGCCCCGACTCCAGCCTGTTCTCGACCTCGCCTTCGGTATTTCCTCTGACTTGGCCTTGTCAGGCTTTGGCCTTCTGCTTCCTGGGCTTCACCTGCTTTGTTTCTGGTCCATCATTGGTGCCCAGGCCTCTGGATCCCTGCCTTGTTCAGACCTGCTGGTTCCTGGCTACCTGCTACAACATCCACTGGGAGTTGTCTGACGGAGGCCTGCCTAAGACCAGCCGGCCCCGGCACCCAAGGGCTCAACCTGCGGGGAACATGGGCTGGTATTGGCAAAGCTCCAATCAGCCTCAGTCTCCTGGTCTGCTCCGCCTCCCTCGGGCCAAGGATCCACCATCAGCACAACAGGAGCTTCATCAATTGTATACACAGCTTAGATTGCCATCACATGTCCTCAAGCACATTACCATTTTCTGTGCAATTTCAACAACCTCAAAGTCATGTCTCCAAATTAGTTGGTTTTGTGCTTACCTAGACAGAAGTGAACCTCACTCGTAAATCAGGGTGTGTTGAGTATAATTTCAATCTCTCAAATTCACTGCTAAGGCCCTTCTTAATACTTGCATTGTGCCATAGAGAGCTTCCTACTGGAGTTCACACAATGTTGCAACAACACACACCGGAAACGATATATTTTTAATTGTCATTGAGATGGAAAGACCAGTATTCCTGTTGTAACTGGGAACAAGGTTTCAGAGTAAGACAAGGCAACCATGCCAATGATACTATATTTATTTTTATTTATTTATTTAGACATTTTATATACCGTCATTCGATATATAGATCACAACTCTTTACAAGATGACATTCATAGTTATACATTCAACAGATAAACCTAGACAAAACAAAACAATTGGTTATGATATTGGTGTTCATATGTAGGTATTCATTTCCATCTATCTATAGACAGTTTCTGGGGCAAATGGAATTACGACCAGAACATAAGGCACTATAGTACAGGGGTGGCCAACTCCAGTCCTTGAGAGCCACAAACAGGCCAGGTTTTCAGGATATCCATAATGAATATGTATGAGGTATATTTGCATACAATGGAGGTAGTGCAATCAAATCTATCTCATGCATATTCATTGTGGATATCCTGAAAACCTGAACGGTTTGTGGCTCGAGGACCGGAGTTGGCCACCCCTGCTATAGTATTTATTTAATCAATTTATTTATTTATTTATTTATTTAGATTTATATTCCGCTTTTTGCACTTTTTTCAGTGCTCCAAAGTGAATTACGCTCAGGTACTGTAGGTATTTCCCTGAATGTGTTTAGAAATGTTATTATGAAATGTTGCATCCCAAGATGATATTCTGTGGGATGCAGCTTGTGGAACCCAAATGCACAGATAAGAGCCATGATCAGAGAAAAGGGGAGCAGCTCTGCTCTCAGGGACAGAGACAAAAATGAAATATACATTCAGTAGCATTTACAGACAGTAACAGGAGACTATTAATATTGATGAAATTGCAAAGCTACACCTGCCAGCCTAACATTGCAAATCTATAGGAAATGCCATTTCAAGCTGAAATAAGAATCAGGGCAGGTTTGCTGCTCACAGCAATCAGTGATATATGTCTTTGATAAAATAAAATGCAGTCAAATATAATTAGGATGAACCAGAATTTATTTCCATAGTTTGGAAAACATGAAGGTATTCTTTGGGATAACAATATTTATTGTTTTATTTCATTTCATGAGTGCACACAGCTCTGTGTGGTAACTCATGTGTTTATGATGTCCCAAGCTTACAATCTAAATAAGGGGCATATTTATTAAATTGTGCTAACATGCATTAAGATTAATGAGGCCTGTTGACTAACAAATGCCATTTTTAATTTCTCATGGAAAACCATAGGAGCCAGGCCGTGCTGTCTGGATTTATTTTACTGTTACATTCTATTGGAATGGAATATGAAAGACATGCCAGGAATGATTCTAAATGGTTGTGTTTTATGGAGCTGTTACCTGTTGCTTTTAAAGACAACTTTCTCTCCTGTGGAGATCACGGTATTTGTCTTTTGAAAAGCAACCCTTTTCAAAAGGCTGACCCTTCTTACTATCCATGCATGCCAATTCACTGAGAAGCCAGACGTGCCCACCCCACCCACCACAACTATAATCGTGCCTACCTTATGCTATTATTCACATGCTCTCACACATACCTGCACTGTACACATGCACTCATGTATCTTCACTAAAACTCCTAAAAGATCATTGGTATGGGTTCAATTATGAAAACATCAATTTTGAGTATTGTAAAACCCAACCTTTCAATTTATTAAATTTCACCGCAGCAGGCACATCATATCAAATTGAACTTATATGTTTCAAAATACATTTTTTTAAGGATGAAGGTAGTGGTTTCATATACTTTTAAAGTAATCACCATCCAGGTTATACCGCTTTTTTTTTTTTTTATATAATCATAAACACACCAACCCTCCTCCTATTTGTATTTCAAAATACATATAAGCTCATATATCTTCAGGCAAACACAGCAATCTTGTACGGAACTTGTACATAAAAAACAGGTCACAAAAGTTGGCAAAATAAACTATATTTACTTTTAGTTTGTTGTTAACCCCGTCCCTTTGCCAGCTTACTCTTCATTTATGGTCCCTTTCCAGGGGTGGGGTGAAAGAGTGCCAGGTACCTGGCATCTCTTTGCATGATGCGGGGTGGTGACTTCTGCTTCATCCTGCTCTCAGAGGCAGAGAAGTGGCATGGTATATTAAGCCTGTAAGAAGGGAAAAGGTTAGTCAGACAAGAGGCTCCACCGGGAACACAAAATAGCAAGAGCAAAACAAGGCAGGTGGAAGCACGTACAGCCACACTTACAAAATGGGGAATCTCTCTTCCTTTCCAGGTTGAACCCTAAGGCATGCATGCCAGGGTGGCTGTCAGCTCTAGACTGGAGGACTCATGCCCCCTACAGAGGCTGCTGCATGGTCTGTGTCCTCGAAAAGGGAAGAAAGTGGCATACAAAGGGGAAGTTACACAAATGAGCTTTGAGTTAGAATGGTCGGAAAGATTGCACATACAGACATCAGAATTCAGGGCCACTGCAAGGGTATTAAGTGCCCTAGGAAAACCTTACAGCCCTGTGCCCCAGTGGCTCTGCCCTCCCCACCATAGGCCTCTTCGCACACAATTAAAAATGATGCATTTATAGCAGGTTTTGCATGAAAAAGGACATTCAAAGTATAGTATTCTGAGGTAAAAAAATCACTTACAACAATATGTACGATATTATATATTATATTTCAGAGTGGAGGAGTAGCCTAGGGGTTAGAGCAGTGGGCTACAAACCAGGGTTCAAATCCTACTGCTGCTCCTTGTGACCTTGGGCAAGTAACTTTATCCTCTTTGCCTCAGGTATACACATAAAGGTTGATTTTAAAACAAGCACATATTGGCACACAAGCAAGGAAACACTGGAATTTTTAATTGTGCGCTAAGGGGCGGATTTTAAAAAGCATTTACATGCGTAAATCTGGGTTTTATGCATGTAAATGCACTTTACTCGAGTAAGTGGGCTTTTGAAAATTGCTACAATATATGCCATTGAATTGTCCATAGGATTTATTCGCATAAGTGCACTTTACGTGAGTAAATGGCTTTTGAAAATTGCTACAATAGTAGTTACATTTATGCGCGTAACTCCTTTGAAAATTACCCCCTTATGTTTTAAAATGCACCAACCGTGCATAAGTATGCTCCTGATTTTAAGAGACTACTCGAGCACAGGTAGCACGCGTGTGTGTTCCATAAGACCTTGGCTTTTACACGCAAATATCAGCAAATTTTATTTGAAATCATTTTATTGTAAGCAAGAACAATACAAACAAACACTGGTGCACATTGAACTCCGAGGCACACCAGAACAAACTGTACAGATCAATTACAGCTTACATTCCACCTCCCACCCAAAACATGCTGGCGCAAGGTACATTCCCAGTTTTGCACACAAATTCGCTTCTCATTAGGAGCGGCAGTAAAGTTTCACGGCTATCTGGCATACAAGCGCCGTGGTTTTTGGTTTGACAATTCGGAGTTACACACGTAAATCTTGGCCCCACTCTGGAATGCCCTTGCCCTGGAAATTTCCACCCCCTTATTCCTTTCGCGTGCACAGATACATATCTGTGTATTCTGCGGCTTTTTAAAATCTGCGTAGCTGGCACGTGGCCCACATACGCGCATATGTGGGCATTTTTGCAGGAGCAATGCTCTTAAAATCTACCTGTTAGATTGTAAGCCCTCTGGGGTTATGGAAATACCTACAGTACCTGAACGTAATCTGCTTTGAAGTGATATAAATAAATAAATGTACTTGCACTGCTGCAGTGCCAACTAGAAAACCCAGCAAAAAATGCAATATGGTATTAGGATTATTGCAATGTGTGCTAGGTAATAGTTTGGCCCTCTGAAAGCCATTAATATTACAATACGACGAAGCTTCCATACCAAAACAGCCCTCACTGCCAGCAGTCAAACAGTAACAACCCTACTATGAAAAGGCAATATTGTAAATATTATACCAGGCCCTAAAACACCAAAACATCTTCCATTAACAAGCTGGATCTCTACACAGAAACTACATACTAGCAGAATAGCTGGTCTCAGTCACACATGCAGAACACAGAAATACACTGACCAAATAAAACTGAACTGGAAACCACTATAAGCTAGAATCAATTGGCCCCAATGGGCATCTTCCATTCTTCGGCTGCCAACATCCTCCAGGGCCTCTTCCTTTTCTTCCGCTCCCTGTGGGATGGCTCACCCCAGACGTTTGGAACTCTCGGTGATTCTGCTGCTCCCGAAGCTTTGGTGCTTTAGGTAACTGCCTAGTTTGGCCGGTGGAAGCTCCGGTCTTGACAGAGTTACAAAGGACAAAGCAACTTGTAAAGACATGACACTTGGCGAACACATAAAAAATGCGTGCCCTTTTTTTTTTTTGCATATAACAGAAGACTGTGCCCAAAGCATAGAAGTGAAAAGATGCCACAGAGGACACACACATACACACACACACACACATCACACACACACTTATATACATCAAAAAGACAAGCAATAGGCGTTAAGGATGGGCTTGGAAAAAACATTGTTTTGTTTTTTCATTCATTTTTTTTTATTTCTATGATGTTTATTTCATATTTTTTCTTTTAACTGAAACAAAAAAAATGGACACCCCCCCCCCCCCCGATGGGATTGGTGCCTCTTCACGCCCCTGCCACAAACCCCCTCCCAGCCCCCCTAAAATAGAAAAAACTAAACACCACACCTCCCTCATCATAAACATGATCTTACCCCATCTATGGGGTTGAATAAATTGAAATGGGGCAGGAACGTAATCTGATAGAGGACATATATGATCTCTTAGGATTATGTAAACGATCTCTGCAGCGAAACACATAGCCTTGTACTTCTCTTTCTGCCAAGGAAGGGTGTATTGTGCTATGAGCCATAAGAAAATAAAGTAAAATAAATAGAGAGAAAGTTATCCACCAACCCAGTCTCTCCAGCCTTGTCGGGTCCTGTCATTAATGTGGCATCCGCCAGCACTAAGGCTGGCACCAGTGTGTTGTATGGCTGTATGTTGTATATAACAGGTTGGAAAAAATAAAATAGATGCCAGATGTCCAAGTATGTTTAAAAATGTATTGATAAAAAATTAAATAAGGGCTACTTTTATTTCATTTTTTATCAATAAATTTTTAAACATACTTGGACATCTGGCACCTATTTTATTTTTTTCCAGCTTGATGGCTTTTTTTAGATCGCTTTCCTTGCTGTATTATGTAACAGCCCCAAATACCAATGAGACCCATAAGTATCTTAAAGCAGTGCTCGAAAATTACATTCCTGGATATGCTCTTGATTTGCAAGGTGATCCCTTCTCTATTGCCATCTCATAAATCAGCCTATCTGTCAGAAACTTGCTCTAGGGCTTTCTCCATCGCTGGCCCAAAATGGTGGTGTGTTCTCCTCCAGAAATTGAGAGAAGAAAAGGATTATCTTTTTGGAAAAAGTTTAAAGGGGGGGAGGGTTCTTTCTCTAGAAGCTTTTAGCCATTAAATACACTGGATGAAATCAATAGATTTGAATTAGCGGGAGCATGTAATCGGATGGATCATTATTTGATGTTGTATCAGTTGATTCTTTGAGTTTTCAATTATTTTTTATGATTTTTTTAAATGATTTTTGTTTTATTTCTCTATTTTTTTCAAATATTCTTATATTTTATTTTGGAAATCTGCCAGTAGAATTTGTCATGGATTGGAGGAATATAAATGTGTGCTAAAAAAAAAAAGAAGTACAAATGGGGCCAACCTCAGGGCCCTGAGGTCTGTGCCCTTTTGTTGTACTGTCTTACAATATATGGCTACAAAACAGAATGGCATTAGTCTTAGAGCTGGCTCGTGCCATTTGGACAGTGGTTCAGGGAAGAGCAGGAATGACTGGGGATCATTGGTGCCTATTTTGACTTATTCAACTCCACAGATGGGGTAAGATCAAGGTCTAGGGAGGGTGGGAGAATAGGGGAAGGGCTGGGGGGTATTTAACTTTTGTATTTCTGCAGTGATGGGGCGGGGGGGGGGGGGGGGTTAGTGGCAGCAGGTGCTATCCAAATAGAAAGAAAAAAAAACAACTAATTTCATTGCATGTTTTATGCCAATCATAGGCATGCACTGTGAAAAAGCTGAACTAAATGACACACAGAAAATACCTGAACATAAGAAATTGCCATACTGGGTCAAACCGAGGGTCCATCAAACCCAGCATCCTCTTTCGAACAGTGGCCAATCCAGGATACGAGTACCTGGCAAGTTTCCAGACATTAAATAGATTCCATGCTACTAATGCAAGTAAGAAGCAATGCCTATTCCGTATGTCAACTTGACTAATAGCAATTTATGGACTTCTTCTCCAGGAACTTGTCCAAACATTTTTTAAACCCAGCTAAGTTAACTGCCTTTACCACATCCTCTGGCAATAAATTCCAGAGCTTAATTTTGCACTGAGTGAAAATGAATTTTCTCTGATTTGTTTTAAATGTGCTACTTGCTAACTTCATAGAGTGCCCCCAGTCCTGTTATCTGAAAGAGTAAACAACCGATTCACTTTTACCTGTTCAGTCCTCTCCTGATTTTGTACACCTCCATCATATCCCCCCCCCCCCCCCCCCCCCAGGTCTCTTTTCACCAAACTGAACAGCCCTAACCTCTTTAGCCTTTCATCATACTTTAATTCTTATTCTGACATAGCAGCATTCCAGAGAGTCACAAATATCAGTGGTCATTTTCTAAAATAAATTTAAATAATGTTAAAAAGTTACCAGATCAGGGCCAGCAAGCCTCCACCTTCCACTGCAGCTGCAACGACTAAAAGGAAACAAATTGAAAAACGTTCCAGGTCAGCAATCTGCCATGAACTGGCAGATCACCACTGACAGGCTCCGCTTGAAAATATACTTGGAGCCAGAAGGCCACCAAGATAGATGACGACAGATATATAAAGGGAAATATTGATGGAGTGGTCGTCCTGCACTAGCCATAGCTACTTCTCCAGCCTCTCAAACCACATTGAACCATCCGGGAGCCTCAGAGATCCTCAGAAGTGCATAAACCCGCAACTGGGAGGGAGCTTAGTCTGCTTTAATATCTGGATCAGATTCAGGGTCTTTGGGGAGGTCTGGGTCAGTCTGCAAAACACAAGAAAAGGGAACACGTTAATTAGAAGAGAAAAGGCACATTAACCTAGAAAAAGCGCTAATGTGAGTCTCTCTCTCTCAACCTGGCAACACACATATAGTACCCATCAACAATCAGGCCGATTCAGTAAAAAGTGCGGGAGAACTGGCGCTCCGTGTTGAGTGCCCGCTCTCCCGACGCGAGCCCAGGCACCTCTCCTGTGCACGTGATTCTGTATTCAAATTAGGTGTCACGCTAATAAAGAGGCACTAGGGACAATAGCGCGTCCCTTGCGCCGCCTCATTAGCGGTAGAGGTGGCAGTCAGCGGGTCCGACAACCGCCGCTCAATTTTACCGGCATCCGTTCTCGAACCCGCTGACAGCAACAGGCTAGGAAGAGGTCGCTGGCAAAATTGAGCGTCTGTTTTTTTTAACCCGCTCACCGGCAGGTTAGATTTTTTTTTAATTTTAGGTTCCTCCGACTTAATAATGCTATGATATTAAGTCGGAGGGTGTACAGAAAAACAGTTTTTTCTGTACACTTTTCCCAGTTGTTTCAAACTTAAGGGCAGGCGTTAATTTCTGAGAGTAAAATGTGCGGCTTGCTGCACATTTTACTTTCAGTATCCTGGGTAACTGACTATAATAGGCTGATCAACATGCATTTGCATGTGATGAGCGCTATTAGGTTTTTTTTTTTTTGGGGGGGGGGGTTGACCGCACATTTTCAAGGCGCTATTACCCCTTACAATATAAGGGGTAATAGGAGTGCGTCAAAAATGCACGTCCAAACGGGTGTTAAACGTTCCGCTTGGCCGAGTGCACCATACTGTATCGGCCTGTATGTGGGAGAACTGTATACTTCACACACACTATTATGGATTTTCTAAAAACCAGCTGGGTATGTATAATTCCAGGATAGAGATGAAAACCAATTTAGCTAGTGGGAATGTGCAGCCTTTTTTCATTTTCCTTTTTTGTTTGTTTTGTCCATGGAACGGACACTACAGTCATGTTACCATTAAGTCCTGGGTATTCCTGTATTCACATAGGGGTAGATTTTAAAAGACTACGCCCGCGCGTACTTTTGTTCGCGCACCAGGCACAAACAAGAGTACACCGGATTTAAATAGATACGCGCGTAGCCTTTAAAATCCGGGGTCGGCGCGCGCAAAGCTGTGCAAAATCGGCAGCCTGTGCGTGCCGAGCCGCGCAGCCTGCCTCCGTTCACTTCGAGGCAGCTACAAAATCAGAGCGGCATCGGAGGGAACTTTCCTTCCACCTCCCCGCACCTTCCCCTCCCTTCCCCATCCTAACCCACCCCCCCAGCCCTATCTAAACCCCCCTACCTTTGTTTGACAAGTTACGCTTGCCCTGGCCGCGCGATTCCCCGGCCTGGAAGCAGTTTCGGAGGCCTCGGCCACACCCACGAAACACCCCCAGGCTGGAACCACACCCTCGGTCCCACCCCCGGATGACGTGCCACCCCGACACGCCCCCCAGGAAAGCCCCAGGACTTACGTGCGTCCTGGGGCGTGCGCAGGGGGAACTTGGGGCAGGTTTTCGGGGGGTACGCGCATATCTTACATGCGTATCCCTTTGAAAATCTGCCCCTTAGAGTAGCATAGGTCAGTGATATGGGGAGGTACCATTCAATTGCAGCCCCTCCTTTTGAAGGCGCTGGAATGGCCGTCCCCCTGTGAATTTTGATTTCAGTCACTAAACTCAACGTCTCCTGTGTATTGTTTCTGGCGCACACTGCATTCTCAGTATTGGGAAAAGTGTACCTCTCCCAGGGAAGACAAATAAACTCATCCCTGTCACATTGAGCCCTGAAAGTAAATCTATCCCCCCACCAACAAAGGATCCAGCCCTGGTGGTAAGAGAGACAGTGAGAGAGTTAGCCGAAGAGACTTAAAAACTTTTAAAACCCCCATCTTTGTGTAGCGTACACCCAGGGATGGGGGCTACATTTAGCTGAAATTAAAAATAAAAACCAAAATAAAATAAAATAAATAAATAAAGAACAACATAAAACAAAAAATTGTTAGGCTACTGCAAAAAAAAAAAAAAAAAAAAAAAGTCTCTTGAACCTCTTCAAGAACTCCCAGCTGCTTCTGAATCCTCTTTCACCAATGGTATCTTCATTTCATTTTAAATCTTCATGGGGTAGGAGTAATCCCAGGTCACTTCTGCCTCACCCCGGCCACTATTACAAATGATGCTGGCAGATCAAGGCTGGACTCTTTTTTTTTTATTTCTTCTGTATAAAATGGCGTTAGATTCGATCTGCCGGGGTCATTTGCAGAGCAGGAGAGAATTGCCATTGTTCCTGCCCTGTGAAAGTTTAAACATAATGCAGATACCACTGAGGTAATAGCGTCCAGGACAGCTGTAGGGGATCAGGGGAATCCTAGGAGAATTTGTTTTTGCTGCAGCAGATCTGTCTTCATTTGTAAAATAAAACAAAGCAAAACAAGAAATTTTGTTTCATTTTATTTCAATTTTACATGAAACAGGAAATCTTATTAACATTTTCTATTTCATTCCAAACGAAGGCACGTTCCTAGTAGTTAGCTGCTTAGAAGATGTTGGCAGAAAAGGACATCTTGGTGGATCCACTCTCCATTTGTACCTGTCTACCATGTCACAGATCTTACATGCAGATTGATGGGCAAGACAGCTCTCATTCATTAAAGGAGAAAATAGATTGTGTAGGTGAGAAATGGCGAGTTTGACCTGTGACAGCACATTAAGAAGGCACGAATGGGCTGGCTGGGTACACCAAGTGGCTTTATGAGAGGAGGAGTGGGGAAGGGATAGTTACTGTCTATTCAGTTTATTATTGTAATTGATAGCTATACTATTGTTTTTTTGGTGTTTTGCTGTTTGATCTATATGTTATTATATATTTGTATATACTTTTGTTTTGGTGCTCTTGTTATATGATATATATATATGTTATATCATATATATATATCACGATTTGAAGCTCCAGGGAGGAAGATTCAGAACCAATGTCAGGAAGTATTTCTTCACGGAGAGGGTGGTGGATGCCTGGAATGCCCTTCCGGAGGATGTGGTGAAGACCAGAACTGTGAAGGACTTCAAAGGGGCGTGGGATAAACACTGTGGATCCATAAAGTCAAGAGGCCGCCAATGAAGAGTGGGTGACTCGCCAGAATGATGGCTACTGCCTGGAGACAATGCCCTTATTAAATAAACATACACAGGCTTACTGTGACTCCAAAATCGCTCTAAGCTTCAACAGCAAGAGGAAATGTGGAAAAAAGGATTCACACTCACAAAGAGGGGAGTAGCTGGCTTGTTACGGCGGTTACTACCCCAAATCAAATAAGCCTGATACTTCACTTTCAATGCATATACAGCATAGTTCTCTGCTTCAACGGCAGGAGGGAAGAAAAACTGATACTTCACACATCCAGCAGAGCTCTCTGCTTCAATGGCAGGGGAGAAGAAAAGAGGGTTCGCACTCACAAAGCGGGGAGTAGCTGGCTTGTTACGGCGGTTACTACCCCAAACCAAATGTGCCTGATACTTCACTTTTGATGCATATCCAGCATGGCTCTCTGCTTCAACAGCATGAGAGAAGACTGATACATCACGCATTTCCAGCATAGCTCTCTGCTTCAACAGCAGGGGAAAAGAAAAGCTGATGCTTCACGCATATCCAGCATAGCTTCAACGGCAGGGGAGAAGAAAAAAGGATTCGCACTCACAAAGCGGGGAGTAGCTGGCTTGTTACGGCGGTTACTACCCCAAACCAAATGTGCCTGATACTTCACTTTCGATGCATATCCAGCATGGCTCTCTGCTTCAACAGCATGGGAGAAGACTGATACTTCACGCATATCCAGCATAGCTCTCTGCTTCAACGGCAGGGGAGAAAAAAGAAAACTGATACTTCACGCATATCCAGCATAGCTCACTGCTTCAACAGCAGGGGAGAAGAAAAACAACCAATAAGGGCTGTATAACATAGTCTGGGTAAAACAAATAAGCATGGGTGTAGCTTGCTTATTGTGGCGGTTACTACCCCTACTACCCCTAACTAATCAAGCTAGATATTTCACTTGGATACAGCTCCATCACTGCTCTCTACATTAAAGGTGGGGGTGGAAGGGAAATAGAACCAAGAGCTAAGAGAAACAGATAAGTATGAGAGAAAAAATGTGTGAAGCTTGCTGGGCAGACTGGATGGGCCATTTGGTCTTCTTCTGCCGTCATTTCTATGTTTCTATGTTTCTATAATATGCTGATATATTTGTTTGCTATGCTGTAAGGCACTCTGGGTCCTTTTTTTGGAGGAGGGAAAAATATACATGGAAATTGAAATGAAATGAACTGAAAAGATGTCATTGCTTTTTGACACACGCTGACTTTGCATGTCTGCTAAAGGATAATAAGTTTCCTACATATTTTCACGAGGCTGATAATACCGTGCAGGTCTCGTTGCTGACATGGCTTCCAATACCTCATTGCCTGCTCTTTATTGGCCTATGCACAGCGTTTTGGCTTCTCAAAGTTTTCAGAATTTGTCTTACCCTCCCCTATTAGCTAATTCTCATGCCCCTTTTCCTGGTCTCTCAGTAGGGGAATCGAAACTTTATTCTGCTAACTCATCAGATTATAAATTCATAGCTCCTTCGGTGAAGGAGGTTCCTAGAGTTCAGACCTGGACTCTGGACTCAGAGGAGCAGTGGATACTCTTTATCCAAACTCTATTTGAAATCTTGATTATATCAAACGGAAGTCCCATATCCCCCCCAAAAATCTCCTGAAGTAGTATTTAAAGGAATCTATTTCAGTTGTATCAAACTCTCTTTATAGCTCTGCTTCTACCACACAGGGACCTCTTTATTTGGAAAGATGCTTTATGGAGGAATAGTAGTAGTAGTAGTAGTTAATTTCATTTTCTGGTTCTGAACCCTCCTTTTGGTCTTATTTCTAGTTCTCCTTTCTATTTGTCTTGATATATTTTCAAGATTTTTAAAATTAATATATTCATATTTTGTTATGGCCACACTTCCTGCTTTTTTAAATTCTCCTTCCCTTTGTCCACTTATTGGCCTGCCTGTGATCTCCAGTAAGTATCACCAAAATAGAATCTTTTCATTTACCCACATGAACATAAAATATGCCAGGCAGGGTCAGGCCAAGGTCCACTTCCTCTGACAGTGGTCAGTTTGGGTTACAAATACCCAGTAGATCCCAAAAAGTAGATATATTTCTTGTGGCTCACTCCCAGGGATTCCCAAGTCTATCTCGCTAATAATGTTTTATGGGCTTTTCCTCCAGGAACTTGTCCAAAACCTCTTTTAAATTCCTCTATGCCAGTTACCTTAGGCAACAGATTCCACAGCTTAATTGTGCATTGAGTGAAAAAAATTCTTTCTAAAATTTGTTTTGAATCTTCTGTTTGTTAGTTTCATGGCGTGCCCCTTGTTTTAGTATTATCTGAAAGGGTAAATAACGATCCTCTATTTAGTACCTCAATTATGATTTTATAAACCACTATCGTAGTCCCTTTCCTTACCAAGCTGACGAGCCCTAATCAGTTTAGCTTTCCTTCTTCATAAGGGTTGTTCTATTCTCTTTATCATTTTGGTTGCAGTTTTTCTAGTTCCACTATGTCTTATATGAGATGGGATGACCTGAACTGCATGCGGTACTCCATTTTATTCTCCATTCCTCTCTAAATAATTCCTAATATTTTATTTGGGTTGTTTTTTTTTTTTACCACTGCCACACCCTGAGCTGAGGATTTCAAAGTCTTGTCTACATGGACTCCAAGGCCCTTTTTCTGGGTAGTGATTTCTAATATGTAGGGACCTTCATTTTTTTTTATTTTACTTTTCCCAGGAATTTATCAGGGTTTATTATGAAAAGAACAAAAACAGGAGAAAATCAATAGAAAAATGTGACTCATTTTTTTGGATAAATGTCAGAGTCTATTTTGGTGAACAGAAGCCAGAGCAATAAAATAATATTAAGCAGATTTTCCTATTCACCGACTAAGCGGCATCCCTCTCTCGACCACCATCTCCTGCCTAGCATGCCCTTTCCTTTCCTCACATCGCCAATGAGAATCCCCCTCTTCCCCCCCCCCCCCCCCCATTGTAACAGCATTCATCCATACTGGTGGTGGCTCCAGGTATCTCCTCTCTCCTTTGGCAGCAGCTTGCTAAGGCTCCCATGCTCTGCAGCACCGTGCTTCTTTTTTTTTGTGAGGCCAGGGAGCCTGCTAGGAAGTGCTTCTGGTTGGCATGGCCCACTCCAAATGCCCCTTTGGCAGTACCAAGGGGCAGGCACGTTTGGCTGCTTGGTGGGAGGCGGAGGACTTGAAATGGCACTGGAGGGTGGGCGCTTTTGCTGGTGAGGGGCCAGGACCTGAAATACTGCAGGTGTTTTGGCCTACCCTGGCTACCAGCAGTGGCTGGAGGCCTTGAGATACTCTTTAAATCAGCTTAAAATTAGGGTGGAAATCTGTTTAAACAGATTGTCTTTCCGGAAATATTCAGGAATTTATGGGTGAAAATCGGTTTAAATTGAAAATGAAGGACCTTACTGATATGGAACCCAGCATTGTGCAACTGTAGTTGATATTTTTTCCCTATGTGCATCACTTTCTACTTGTCCACATTACATTTCATAGGTCCATTTAGTTGCCCAGTCTCTTAATCTCACAAGGTCCTTCTGCAATTCCTCACAATTTGCTGCTGTTTCAACAACTTTGAATAATTTGTGTGATCTGCAAATTTGTTTCATCCCACTCATTGCTTCCTTTTTCAGATCATTTATGGATATATTAAACAACAAAAGTTTCAGTACAGATGCCTAGGGCACTCAGCTAATGACCTTTCTCCATTTGGAAAACTATTTCCTATCTTTTAACCAGTTACTAATCCACAGTAATACATCCCCTCTTATTCCATGATTTTTTAATTTTCTGAGGAGACTTTCATGAGGGATTTTGTCAAATACCTTCTGAAAATCTAAATGCACTGTATCAACTGTCTCATCTTTATCCGCATGTTCATTTACACCTTCAAAAATATTTAATAGATTGGTATGGCAAGACTTTCCTTTGCTAAAACTATGTTGATTCTTCCCCTTTAAGCCATGTCCATCTCTATGGCCAGTAATTTTGTTTTTAAGACTTGCTTCTACCATTTTGCCTGGCACTGACATCAGGTTCACCACTCTATAGTTTCCCAGATCTCCCCTGGAACCCTTTTAAAATAATCAGTATTTTAATGGCCACCCTCCAGTATTCAGGTGTTGTAGCTGTTTTTAATGATAAGTTACAGATTATTAGAAACAGGTTTGCAATTTCATATTTGAGTTCTTTCAGAACTCTGGGGTGAATACCTTCCGGTCCTGGTGATTTGTTAGTTACTGCTAGTTTATTTGATTTATTACATCTTCAAATTTCACAGTGATTTGCTTTAGTTGCTTAGAATAATCATGTCACCAGCATATTCTACCATAATGACAGAGGCAAAGAAGTCATTTAATTTTTCTGCTGTTTCCTTGTTTTCCATGCGCACTACTTTTGCCTCTTGGCCATTTAGAAGTCCAACTGATTCCCTCAAGCTTACTTGAAAAAGATTTTATTAGTTATTAACTCTATTGCAAGCTACTTTTCACATTTTTTTCTTGGCATGCCTTATTACTGGTTTTACATCTAACTTGCTGGTGCTTCTACTCTTACCTGTTTTCCTAATTTGAGTCTACTTTCCAGTTTTTTAAAGATGCCCTTTTGGCTTTAATTGCCTCTTTCACATTATTAAATTGCTGGCAGTTGTTTGGCCTTCCTTCAACCTTTTTCAATGTATGTAATACATTTTGTGTGGGCTTCAAAGATGATATATATATATATTTTTTTTTTTAAATTGGAGTTTTATTGCAACTGAACACAATTATAACAGTCTACAGCATGTATAGTCCCATTAGCAGTGAAAACTCCCCACCCCCCCCATTCCCTCCCCTTGATCCTTCCCCCTTCCCCCTGCAGGGTTCAAAGTCTTTTCGCCGCTTTAAAGCTTAGCGGTAACTGTGGTGGAGTCCTGGTATTTGGAGCTGGTATAAGTGAGGATAAAGTCCTGCTTGGAACGTGGTAGCGAGTTCCAAAAGTTATTCCAGATGGCAAAACAAATATTATTGTCCTTCAGTGGTCACATTCGTGCTGTCATATATTCGTGTTGCAGCAGTTGGGTCAGACGAGAGTGCCAGTGCTCTACCATCGGTCGATCAGCAATAGTCCATAATTGCATAATCATTTGTAGGGCGATAAGTAAGGCCTTACTAAGGAAAGCAAGTTCATGTTCCGATAGACCAGTATGAGAGTCATTGAAAAGTCTGAGCTAGCAGAATTTAGGATCCCGAGCTAGCCGGGTATGCAATAAATGACTCAGGTTCTCCAACACCTCCGCCCAGAACCTCCTCAATTGTTCGCATTCCCAGATACTATGAAAATAAGACCCCCTGTCTCGTAAGCTCTTTTTTCAGCAGTCAAAATGGAACTTGCTGGAACACATAGAGCCAGGAAGGCAACTCCATCATTTTCAACAGGAATATTTTGCCAGTTAGAGACAGAAGCAATGCACCCCAGATTTTCAATTTTAAATCCATGTTTTTGAGTAACGGACCTATATTAGCTTTATACAATTTAGCTGTATCCATGTTAATTGAATACCTAAATATCTCATTTCTTGGGCCACCCATCGCAATGGAAAAATACCTGCCCAGCCCTGCTTTACTGACCCGCCAAGGTCCATAGCCTCTGATTTCTCTACATTGATTTTTAATCCCGCAAATGAACCAAACAGTATTTGAAGTTGTAATACTCTCTCCAGCGATCTTTGGGGCGATGTCAGGAAAACAAGAACGTTGTCAGTGAATGCTGATAATTTGAAATCCTGAGATCCTAGGGTAAAGCCCGTGATTAGGGGATCGGCCTCTATCTTACGAAGGAGGGGTCAATTGAAAGAATGTACAGTAGTGGGGATAGAGGGCATCCCTGCCTCGTTCCATGATGCAATGTAAATCCGCAGAGACCTGCCCATTTGCTAAGATCGCGGAATGAGGATTTCTATACAACAAAGTAATATTATGGAGACTATCTCCAGAGAAGCCATATTGTTGTAATGCAGAGAACATATAGTCCCAAGACACCCTGTCAAAGACTTTCTCGGAATCAAATCTGACTACCAGCACAGCTGTGTCTTTTTTTTTTCCTGCATTCTTCCATTGCTATTAACAATTTTGTCATGTTAGTGCTGACAGTCCGACTTGAATGAACCCAACCTGATTTGGAGTAATTATGAATGGAAATACTACCCCAAGTCTATCTGTTAAGATTTTAGCATATAACTTTGCCTCAAAGTTAAGAAGAGATATAGGTTGGTAAGACGCCGGCAAGGACAGGTCTTTACCAGGTTTTTCTAATACTGTGATATATGCCCTAGTGGTCCCCTCAGGAAAGTATCCCCAACATTGAGCTTCTTGATAAAAGTTTAAGAGGTCTCCCATGGCCTGGTTGAGCAGGCATTTGAAATATTCAGCGCTAAGGCCATCAGGTCCAGGGGTCTTGTGAGATCTACTACTTTAGATAGCTCCCAAGAGTTCTTCTATTCGTATGGGCCTATTTAAGAATTCTAACTGGGCTTCAGTGATTTGGGGAATCTGTAAGTCTTTAAAAAATTCTTCCTCTTGTACAGGGCCTCCCTGCCTATCCTTGGTGTATAGGCGTTCTTAAAACGTGTGGAATTCTGCACATATGTCAGGTCCCTTCCGCAACAATTTTCCTGCTCCATTCTTCAGTTTTTCAATAATAGTTTTCCCTCTAGCCAGACGCACCATATTTGCTAGCAAATGCCCCGATTTATTGCCAAACCGGAACATCGTATGAGCCCCTTTGCATATCTGTTGTTGCACCCATTCATGCAAAAAGAAATTGAAGGTAAATAAGGTAGGCTGATAGGCAAGTTTGGCATCCACTATAATATGCAGCACCAGGGTAGCTTTATCTTTCGCAAGCTTCTTTTCTAGTGTTAAAATATTTTTGGACAAAGCCTTAGATTTCGCAATCATATATGAAGTGATCTCACCTCTCATGACCGCTTTACTAGTCTCCCAGTACAGCCATGGGTCTGTCTTATGCTGTGCATTATTAAGCTCAAATTCTCTCCATTTCCCTTGTAGGAATTCTGTAAAGTGTCTGTCTCCCGGCATATGGCTCGGAAAATGCCACAGGCGCACCTGGGTGTTTCCACTACTCCCTGCCACATCCGCCCAAATCAGAGCATGGTCGGTTATCTCAATCGGCCCTATTTCTGCTAGATTCACCTTATCAAATAGAGATTCCGAGACTAAGATATAGTCTATCCGTGACATGGTAGAGTGAGCCCTTGATACATGTGTATAGTCTCGTGCAGTGGGGTTTAACGTCCGCCAGATATCCATCAATCGCAGTTCTGCACCCAAATAGGCTATACCCTTGTTTGTGAGGTCCAGCGTCGGTAAGGTCGGACTGGATCTATCTAGAATGTGTTCATGAACACAGTTGAAGTCCCCCATAAGGATCAAAGGGCCTTTTTGTATCGGGAGCAACCGTTGAATGAGCCCCTGAAAATATGCATGTGTATAGGTATTTGGGGTATACGATTTTCAAAGGGTTATGCGCACCGAGCCTATTTTGCATAGGCCCAGCGACGCGCGCAAGCCCCGGGACACATGTATATCCCGGAGCTTTGTGAAAGGGGCGGGGCGGGACCGAGGCCTCCAGCACAGTGGCAGGTGCAACTTATTAAACAAAGGTGAGGGGTGGTTTTAGATAGAGCTGGAGGGGGGGGGGGCGCACAAGGAAAGTTCCCTCCTAGGCCACTCAATTTCGGAGCGGCCTCGGAGGGAACGGGAAAAGCCGACCCCGGATTTTATAACATGCACGCGGCTGTTCGCGCATGTTATAAAATTGGGCATACATTTGTGCGCGCCGGGTTGCGAGCACAAATGTATGCCCGCGCATACCTCTTAAAATCTGTCCCAATATGCTTATTAGCAGATGATGCAGGTAATTTGAAAACATTCATCTCTGTGTGCTCTTTATTTAAATCTGTCTGGGCTACTTCAGTCTTTATCACAGCTTCATTTTCAGGCTATTCTAACTTCCCTGTTTTTGAAGATAACCATGTGCTTCTCAATAACTATTGGCTTTCCTCCATGATCCAGTTTTAAAATGCTCTGTCTCATTTTTAAATGTTAGTGCCATCATCTGGAAAAAGCTCCCCTTTCCTGGAATGTTCTCCAGCTCTTAACAAACCTAAATCCCTTTTCTCTGCACCATCCTCTCATCCACCTGTTGAGACTCTGGAGCTCTGCCTGCCTCTGGGGTCCTGCGTGTAGAATGGGAAGCATTTCTAAGAATACAATCCTGGGAGTTCTGGATTTTAATTTCCTATCTAGAAGCCTAAATTTAGCCTCCAGAACTTTCCTCTTGCGCCTTCCTATGTCATTGATAGCCACATGTACTATGTCAGCCAGCACCTCCTCAGCACACTCTAAAATCCTATTTGGGTGATGCGTGAGGTCCACTACCTTCATACCAGAAATAATGATGAGAGCGGTTAAATAGGAGTGTTAAAAAAACCTTTTTAATCAGTAATATTGCCTCCAGAAATTAAATGAACCAGAATTAAAAGAGCAATCTTGGCAATGATGTTTTTAATTTAGAACTTAAGTATCTCAATATATTTTTCTTGCCAGAACTACATCCTTCATCTTGAACATTAACAGAAGGATAAAAAAAAGTTCTAAGTAAGAAATTAAAATGAACACCAGTATAATATAGTGATAGCAACTGTATACCATGATAAACCCACTGATAGACTAGACCCTGGGTATTTTCTTCCCAGCCCTGTCTATAATCAGTTTGTAACATTTATGATGTAATTCTCATCTTGTTTCCTAGCTTGCACAGCTCGAAATCCATCCATGACCATAAAACATGCAAATTGCTCTGCTTACATTTTAGAGACCAAACACGTAACCATTTTTCTTTAATTGAAACTTCTTTTTTCTTCTGATGTACATGAAGCTTCACAAAACATGAGGAACACATGTGGAGATATGTGAACCTATATTCTTTCAATAGCTCAACATACTACATCAGCTCAGCTGGCCATCATAAGAGCTGATTCTGAGCACGTCTAGGTAGCAGAATTGGGAGACAAAGGAAGGCATGACTGTAATTGTAAAAATGGTGACATGTTTACACTGTCTCTTAAGTAAAAGGTCAGGCAACAGGGCTGTGAGAGTAAACATTTCTTTGTTAAGGCACCATGCCAACTTCTCCCACATCACCAGCATGACACCTGCTGAGTTTCTCAATCCTGCCCTTGTTTTTCAGGGGGCCATGTTGTTAATTCTGGCAAAGATAGCCACCTAAACATCAACATTGTGTTTGCATTGATTTCTTTCAAGCGTGGTTTGACTCTATTAAAGTGAGGAGCTAGGTTGGATCAATGATGTATCATTAATTGTGTTTTTCTGTAGATGCCAACATCATTGTTTTATCACTTGTTCAAGCAGACAAAATGAATATGGATACTGTAAGCAAGGCTTGATGCCTGTTACTATAAACTGCAATTCCCTCATTTTCCAAGAAGAATGTTGTTGTCAAGACAAACTTGCAAGTGGGAGCACTCTTATGTAGTAAGAATCAACAGCATCAGCATATCTTAAACTTACCATAAGGATTTAAAAATGTCCCCACAGCCTGCAGTGAAACAGTCCAATTGTCCTTCCATTTTGCATGGTAGCATAGTACTGCCATGTTTGGTGGAGAGGGTAAGAGGAAGAAAGAGAGAGAGTGGTGTCAGACAAGTCAGCAATTTGATTAATTGAATGCTCCTTGGTGATTTGTACTTTATGTCAATTCATTACTGAACACCTTTATGAATATAGCTAGCTTTTGTTGATCTGTGGCCCATAAATAATGAAGTTAAATAAAGGAGGAGTTACACTTACATGAACCAGCCAAAGTGATAAAATGTCTACGCAGTGTTAAATAGTGGCAATTTTAGTAAGTTATGATAATTTTTAGTTGACCACTAAAGATAGTATGTGGTGAATTATTGTGATCAGAGCTGACTGGGCACAAAGCCCATTTAGATAGAATAAATCACAAACCAGCAGACAGGGCCATATGCAGTGCTACTAGTTCACTTCATTATTTTAGATAAGGTTGGTCTACAGTTCATGAGAATTAGACATTGTAATTCTCAAGTAGAGTGAAGACACAGCTGATTGAAAATTGATTAAATATTTAATCCTCAACAAAAAAAATAGTAACTACTTATAAGGTTTATTAGTTGGGAGGGATATTATTATGGGAAATTTATCAATTCATTCCTTAATAAGATGAGAAGGAAAATACTGTATTATTGAAAATGTCATTACAATGATGGTATTATAGTACAACTCTTCATTGAATTAATGTGGGTAAGTAAATATGTTTATAGTTAATTATTATATTTGATGTATCGCTTTTCTTACTACAAATCAAAGCAATTTATAATGAAAAGTAAAAATTGACATAAATCAACATAAACTACTAATCAATTTAAAACATAAAATAGAACATAACAAATCAATAAAATAATCTATACTTGTACAATAATCAGCAGAATAAAATTATATGAGCATCCTTATATACTTTACTACATTCAGATCCTCTCTAAGACACTTTACCACAGCGAAAACCCAGCTCTTTATTTGTAACTTATTGCTTGGCCCGTTATGGATTGCTATTGAGTAGTAGATCCGTCCACAAAGTTTTCTAGAGTTATGATGTTATCAGAGGTTATTTCCTTCTGAAGAGGTTTGGTATAAAGTGAAGCTGGACATCAAGCAAGTTCATCAGCTTAACTTGGAATTCTTTTTTCCTTGTGAGAATTAAATATTTTGACAATTAAAGGCTTTCCAAGATTTTCAATTACAAGATGATAATATCACAGAGGGAAATCTAGCGCCCCAGCATAATTTGAGCAATCTGTGTCAAAATAATGAGTTAGGGCTTGGTTCACCCCCAAATGTTTGGCATCTGGAAACTGAACATCTGTGGAGGAAGTGGGAACATGCAGAATAGCAGCTGTTGTATTTTATTTATTTATTTAAATTCTTTTACTATACCGATACTCAAGACGAGGTCTTATCGTACTGGTTTACAATAGAACAGGGGAAACCAATTAACAACTAAGTAGAAGGTAAGGTTACATTAAACAGGGAGCGAAAACATGGGAGATGGAAGACAGGAAAGATTTTAAACGATAACAACTGGAGAGTAAAAATAATCAACGAAAAACAATAGAGTAGCGAGACATAAACAGAGATTTATCCTAGGCAATTATTAACATAATATATCCTGTGGGAGGAGGATATTTGTAAAAGCAAATATTCAGTCCCAAATAATGTATGACCCAAACAATGATATTCAGATTCTGCAGGAAGAGGAGCCGCCCTAGACACTCGATTACTGCCCTCTGTTCTACCTAGAAATACATGCACACTTCTTGTTCACTTGGAGCCCTGAGATACAATTGTATTGCAGATCAGTGACTATGGAGCATTTATTAATTGAAATTATTTCTTGCACTGCCTAGCTAAGATTTAGTTACAGTTCAGACAAGAAAAAGATCCTTGCACATTTTTCCCCTAAGTTGGAGAGGAAATGCTACATAGTAGGGGGGGGGGACCAAATGACCTTTTGAAAGGCAATCAGCTCTTGTTTATGACTGGGTAGATGTGGCACTGCAAGAACGCCACCATCATTCAAGGCCTCCAACTACGCTGCACCTATGGCGCACGCATGCTTATCAGCTCCCCTCTTAAAGGCCCCACAGTGGGAAACTGCTCTCAGCACCTCCTGATGATGTTAGCTGCCTGTCTGCATTTAAATCCATTCTGTTTCCTGGATCCTTGCCTCAGCAACAAGTCCTCCTGCCTATCAGTGTGTGTGTGTGTTGTTACTTCCGTGCCTGTCTTGCTGTTCCTGTGCTTTGTCTTGTTCCTGTCCGCGTTCCTGCTGTGGCCTATCCTGGTTTGTGTCTTGCTCTGCCCTATGTTCCTCACCTGGGGCCCGCCTTGCCTGGCTCACATGATCTTTTCTTGTTTGTCCTGGCCTGTCTCGCGGTGTCTCGTCTCTGTTCATCCTGTCTGTCTTGGCTTGACTTCCCGGTTCTAACCCCGCTTGGATTCTAACTTCTCTGTGCTTGCTGCCTGCCCTGATCCTTGGTCTGGACCCAGGCACTGTCTTCTTGCTGCCTATCTTGACCCTTAGACTGAATCCAGATACTCTCCACTCACTGCCAGCCCTGACAATTATCTCTACCCGGACTCTTTCTGACCACTCCTTGAGGGATGTTCTCCTAAGCCCTGCCAGCCTCTGGACTACAAAGGCTCAACCTGCGGGGAATGGGCCTAGTACAGGTGAAGCTCCAGCTCCGGTCCTAGCAAGAGCATGTCCATCAACTGTCAGCATGAGCCTAGTGGGTTCGCCTACTTAGCTGCATCAACCACACCACAGCCTAAGTGCTCACTGATCGTGACAGTAACTTTCTTTTCATAAATTGCAAAAAAGCTAATTTTTCTAATGATAATAAAATATATTTTTATTATAAGGCCATGTTATTGTTAGTGTTATTTTGCTGTTTATGTTAACAAAAGTTAAAATTGCATGAGAAAAGGCTGCAGTCAGTGCGGTTACTGCTCCAGACCACAAGATATCGCTCAGTCATCCTCACAGGAAGTTCTAGGAAAAGGAAAAGCATCATGACTTTATAAAATGAATGGAAACATATGGACATCGAGCACTATATATATAGGGCCAGATTTTCAAAGGGTTACACACGCCGAGCCTATTTTGCATAGGCCCGGCGATGTGCGTATTGCCCGGGCTTTATGAAAGGGGCGGGGGCGGGGTGGGACTGAGGTCTCCAGCACAGTGGCTGTGCCGGGGGAATCGCGCACCGGCACTTGACCTGTGTGTGCAACCTACACCTGCCCGGAGGTAGGCGCAACTTATTAAACAAAGGTGTGTGTGTGTGGGGGGATTTAGATAGGGCTGGGGGGCAGGTTAGGTAGGGGAAGGGAGGGGAAGGTGGGGGGCAGAAGGAAAGTTCCCTCCAAGGCCACTCTGATTTCAGAGCGGCCTCGGAGGGAACGGGGAAAGTCATCGGGGCTCCCCGAGGGCGCGGCGTGCACAAGTGTACACCCCCTTTCACCCGCCGACCCCAGATTTTATAACATGTGCGCGCAGCTGCGCGCACATGTTATAAAATTGGGTGTACATTTGTGCGTGCCGGGTTGCACGCACAAATGTACGCCCGCGCATACCTCTTAAAATCCGGCCCATAGAGTATAAGAGTCTAAATGTGTTATATAAATGAGCATTTAATGGTTTTGCTTGCATTATTTGTGATAACAGTTTTTAATCTGCTGCAGCCTTTATTCCCCATCTCCAGGAAAAACTTTATTTGCGTGGGCATGTAATGCATGTCCATTCTAAATCATACAGCTGAAAGGTGGAGTTATTTATATAACCCCCTCCCTCTAGTATGGCTATCAGTGGTAAGGGATGAAGGGTTTATTGACTCCTGCCTGAGCACAGGATAAGGAACTTTTCAAAGTTTGAAGCCAATGTACTAAGTTGTGGCAAACATTGTAACAATTGCTTTTGTGAATCTGTTATCAAATATATTGTAACACTGCTTTTATATCTGAGTTGCTTTGCATAATTTTGCATAACAGCTGGTTATCATCTTTGTTTTTGCATGTAAACCTGCAAAAGATAAATCACTTGTGCTAAAAGTGCTGTTTGCACAAGAAAGAAAAATTACACATATTAAAAGAAAAAATACCATGTGTTAAACACTTGAACTGTTGCTAATTGTGCATTTACAGGTGAATTTTAAAAGCCCGGTGTGGCCAAAACTGGGAAATATATGCACAAGTCGGGCCGGCATGCACTGAGCGCATTTTAAAAGCTGCCCCATTATGGGGTCGATTTTAAGACCAGTGCGCGCACATGGATGCAACGATTTTATAACATGTGCGGGTCGGCATGTGCATGTTATAAAATACGGGTCCTGTGCGCATAGGCAGGCTGAATTTTCATGTCTGAGCGCGCATGTACAGGTGGGTGGCCTGTTCCGCGTGAGGCGGGGGAGATTTTAGAAAAATACATGCGGTGACGCAATCTGACCTCCCCCAGTTCCCTCCCAGTCCGCTCCAATTAAGGAGCGGACTGGGAGGGAACTTACCTACTCCTAACTCTATCCTTCCTCCCTCTTCCCCTCTCCTCCCTGCCCCCTAAACCTATGCTAACTATCCCCAAATTTTTTTATTTTGTTACTTACTGCTCCTCTGGAGCAGAAGTAATCTCCACACACTGTCCGGCTGCCGGTGCGCGCTTCCCCGGGAAAGTATTGAATGGAGCTGTCCCGGCCCAGCCCACCCCTCCCCCTCTCCTTCCTGCCCAGACCACGCCCCGCTCCTTTCTAGAGGCACGGCACTTTGGTGGGTAACAGGGTTACGTGCGTGGCTGGGCCCTTCCGAAAATGTGCACAGAGCCCATCCACGTGAGTAATCCCCGATTTTTACGCAATGCGTTTTGCGCTACGTGCACAAATGAAAAGTTCCAAAACAGGGGTGGGGGGATTGGGCATAGGTGTGGCAATGGCGTTCCTGGATTTCATGTTGAAATTAGCGTAGAAATACTTACATGCCCAGGCGTGCGCTGGGGTCCCCTGCCGTGTAACTTTATTTCTGCTAAGGAGGATGTGTAAGTAATAAAACAAAGATAAATAGATCAGCAGAGTTCTTTAAAGGTCGGGGCTAACAGGAAAGAAGGGAGCCTATTAAACTTCCTTACCTGGGTGAACTGAGAAAGTTGGTTATGACATCAGCGCACATGTCTTTTAAAATCCCTGCACCTACGTGGTAGAAGCGGCATTTGTGCACACATGTGCATGTCCCTTTAAAATTGAGCGCACGTTGGCACATCCAGACTATTTTATAACATACACGCATATGTTACATAATGACCACATCCCTGGGTGTGAGCTGACGAACGCACGCACATGTGGACCCGCGCGCCTGTTTAAAAGTTACCGTCTTAATGCGCAAACTCATTTAGTGCATCAGTCTTTTTGTTTAAATAGGAAAGCTAGCTGCAACTACTTTTCTGACTTTAATATAAATGCCTCTCAAAACATTTTTCCATATCCCTTCATCCTAAATCACCATTGCAGAACACAGGGAGCCTAAGGTTGAGGTTGGCTCAGTGCAACACGAGGATTGAAAGATTTGACTTTGATGATCTGTATGGTTAATGTCACCTTCAAAAAGGCTGCAAGGAGACATTTATTTAAAAACTTTCATATACCACAAATCCTAGGTCCTAAGTTTCACACAAGGTTACATTCATAAAATACATAAAATGAACAAAATACTAAATAAGAGAACATTGGATAAAATGGGACACTGTGCTACGAATTGAAGCTAGCTCATTACATAAGATGTAAAGAAGAGCCAAGTTACTGTACAGGTAATATTACTCAATGAATTGCTTCTTAATCACACCTAAATGCTTCTGTAAACAGGACATACTTCACTGCTTTCTAAACTTTACGCCCATTTCTTTCCTCAGAATATTCAGGAGATGGTTCCATAGCTTAGGATATAAGGGAAATGTGGAGAAAGTGTGGCAATACACATCCAAAGTCAAAATAACAAAAAGCCAACACATATAAAATGTCTTATCTAAGGGCAGTCTTTATGACTCGTAGAATCATATCCAAGTGTATCCAAAATCGAACAATAAACACAAGATTAAGTCCCCCAACATGGTCCCATGTTTCGCCCTCAGGCTGCAGCAGAAGGGACAATAATATCTAAAAGATAATAATAGAAAATATAGTTACATAGACAGCATAGAAGGTAGCTACCAACAACTGGAGAACAAAAGCAAACATAAATATACATATCTAAAGTAACTTCAAAACAATTGAAAAAGGGCAATCAACTCAAACAAAAACATACTACTAGACACTTGAAGATGTAAAATATCATGCCAAGAAACAAATATGTGACTAAAAGAGCTAATCACCTTCAGAGGGGGTGTCAACCACAAATAGCCCGATATCATGTGATTCAGTCCAGCCAATCATGTAGCCTATTGTTTTGAATCATTACCAAGAAATGGATGAATGGAGACTCATAGATAAAGAGAGCCAATCATAGCTCACTATCAAGGGGAAAAAAAAGAAAAGAAAAAATGAATTTAAATAATCCAACTTAAAAAGCACAGACCACTTCAACATTGTTCTCAGACCAAAAAATCAGAGAAGTTACCACACCACGTTATGACATGCTATTACTTCGATCTAAAAAAGCTAGGTCCAAAACGTCATGCCAGGACTCAAGTCAGTTTGACACAAGGGAAGCCGCAACCTTAGATCAGTGAATGTAGCTGCAGTTCTCAAAAATTGTCTTGGCCATTAAATCTTTGGCGATGGATTCTTCCATCATTATTAAACCATCTAAAAAGGTGGAAGTATTGTTTCAATAGATTGTACTGCCTATGTTACTGAAGTTCGCAGGCAGTTTTTTGATCCTCATAACTAACTATAAGATAAACCTCTCTCAGGTAATCCCACCTCTGATTTCAATGCTAGTACAGAAAGGATTGGGTTGTCATTTCATCACTGCCCATGAGATTGCTTTTTTTTATCAGAAAAACATCCAGTTAGTCTTGCATTCTATATTATCCCTAAAATTCATAAATCTTTCAAAATCCCCCTGGGCATCTCATTGAGGCTGAGATTGGTTCTCTCCTTGAACCTTTATCATAATAGATGGATAGATTTCTACAACCATTCATGCTCTTAAATTAGTCTTAAATTTGGGATACTAGCCATTTAATCACTGTTCTGAATCAGTTAACTTTGTCTTCTACTGATTTTTTTCTTGTTACTTTAGATATGGAATCATTACATTCAAACATCCCCCAAGCGGATGCAATTGTGATTGTGTGAGCTCCTATAGACCAGAGGTCTTCAACCACTTGGGTTCCAACCGATTTTTTTGGTTGCAGTCACTTGTATTGCTCTAACAACTTTTTTTTCCTTCCAGGATTATTACCAAGGGCACTGCAATGGGTGCCACCATGGCCCCTGACATTGCATGCCTATACGTGTCCTGGTTTGAATACACATGGATATACAAATCGCTTTATTGACCTTGATACCAGTTTGAATTTGTGGCTGGGGATGGTTGTTCAGTTTTTTATGTTCTTTGCTTCAATACATGTGATCCCAGTCTGTGTTTCCAATATTGTCTTCATCATTATAAGATTGTATTTTTAGATGTTCTGATTTCTGTCAATGAGGGTGTTTTTCTATCATGATCTTTAGTAAACTGACTGACCATAACACATAGTTTTTTATGGCAGTCATCATTCACGTTCATTACGGGATAATATTCCCGTTGGCCAGTTTTTTTCACTTACGGCGCCTTTTTCAACTTGTAGAGATTTTATTTTTCAAGCACATTTAATGATGGATCAATTTAGGTTGGGGGTTATCCCTTTTGTGTGCGGAAACGTGCTTTCAAGCGGGCTTTATATATTAACTGTAATCTGCAGTTTTCTTGCCTTGCCCCAGAAGGAAGAATGGGGAAAGTCTGTTCTATTATTAGGCATTGGTGGTCAGTTTTATCCTTACACCATGTCTTGCATTTCTACACAGCAGAAATTTGCAGGATATGTTACGGTCATTAGTGATGTACACTGCAAACACCAACATTGCCACTCCTACAAGTAATTTTTCATGTGGACAATATAATGCTTGTATCATGTTGTACTCACTTTCCGTTTTTGTACACCCATGAGTGGTAGTTCTTTCACTTTATCCGAGACATTGAACTGTTTTACCACAGGGGTTGTATGTGTTATATCATGCCCCGTCCCCTCCTTTATGTGGGTAAAACTTCTAGTATGTTAAAGACAAGAATTTTTGAGTACTGCAGCTGCATTCACCACTCTAAGGTTGTGGCTTCCCTTGTCTCACACTGGCTTGAGTCCTAGCATGACATTTCTGACCTGCATTTTTTTGTGGTCAAAGTAGTGGCTCACCATGCACAGGGTGGTAATTTCTCTTATTTTTCAGTCTGCCAAGAACAATGGTGGATCTGCATTTTAGAATCATTGACACAGTCTTAATGAGATTGATGTCTGTATTTTTTTTAATTCTTTATTTATATGATTTTAATATGATTTACAGAATAAATTCCAATTATTCAAATCATTGGAAAGCATTGAAAACAAAAGTAAGTACATATAAAGAAAACAAAATATCTCACAGTCAATTATTTCCATCTTTCTGTCATTATCATATTTAACTATTTAAGCGGTAATATTGTGAGATCCAAGATATAATAGGAACAATATCTATACAACTGTTTAGAAATCAAAGTATTAGGGAGGATACTGAAAAATTCTATCTAAGCTCGAGACTTAGGTCACACACCCCACATTCTTATGGCTATCTATAAATGTACGTAGATGGTCAGGTTTATAAAAAATATAGCGGATATTATTCAAACTTAATACGCATTTGCAAGGGTATCTATCTAATAGTTATCTTAGCACCCATTGATCTTGCCTCCTGGCACATCCCAAGCATCTTTTTTCTCCGGATTTGTGTTGGTTTTGTAATGTCCGGGAAAATCCAAATTTGTTGCCCGTAGAACAGCTTTTCCCTATTTCGCAGAAATAATTTTAAAATCATATCTCTGTCCATCAAGAAAACAAAGGAAACAAAAACTGTTCCACGTGACTCAACTTGTTCCTCCATTGATGTCTCAAGAAAGGCTGTTAAATTACTGCCAACATTCAAAGGTGGGTTATCCAGACTTCGTTTGTTTACGTAGTAAATATTTGCCATTGGGGGAATCACTTCAGAAGAAACTTGGAGGATTTCTATCAAATATTTCTTAAATTGGTCTCTCAATGAGATCATCCTCACTTGTGGGAAATTTAAAACCCTCAGGTTCAATTTCCTTTGCATATTTTCTAGATTTTCTAACTTTCTGAAATTATCCAAGTCTGATTTCACAAGATTTAATTGTACCTCTTGCATCGCTTTAAGTTTAGAGTCTAGTTCTTGAAATTTAACTTCATGCCGTGCTATCACAGGCTCAATCTTTTCAATACTTTCCTGATTATTCATCAGCGCCTGTGTTAACGAAGTACGGTAATTGCTTTTTCTAAAGTTACCAAGGCACTCCAAACCATCTCTAAGGTTATTACTGCTGGTCTAACCAATTCTTTGAGTGTGGCTTGTGCCTACTTCAGCTCCTTGACAAGCTTCTGAAATTTGTTCAATTTCGTTGGTCGAGTCCCCATCCCCCGTCGGATTAAAACTAGCAGCACTTGATTTTCCATCAGCCCATCTCTCCCTTCTGCCTTCCAGGCTCTGTTGTTCCTCCGTTGCTGCAGTGCTGTTCTCAATTACACTCGCAGCAAACAATCCTCTCCCCCGCCTCCGTTGCGCGCCCTTCTCCAGCAACGGCTGGTGGGTTGACCAGCCCAGATCTTGGATGTTGCTGCGGGTCAGAGGACAGGGCATCTCGGGCACTCCAGGACTCAACGACGCTTGTATGTCCAGGGGTGAGTCAGCGTGTTCCCCGCTCAACACCCCAGCGGACCCACCTGGAGTGAAAACAGCAGTCGGAGCAAAGAAGCCCACTATCGTGGGTTGAGAAGGGGTCATCATGGCAGGCACCGAGGAATCCTGTCGGACCCTGCCTTTCCTCTTAGAATGTGGCATAAAGATTCGAGGTAAGTATACTATCTTTCGGAGCCAACTTTGCTGCGACCTCTCCCTAGGACGCCATCTTGGATTGATGTCTGTATTTTTTTTAATCATGTTATTTCAATTCATTTTTCTTTTCTTTTTTCCTATGGATTTAAATTGCTTGATAGTGGCTGCAATTGGCTGTCTTTACCTATGAGTCTCCATTCATTCATTTCTTGGTAATGATTCATGCAGTAGGCTATGAGATTGGCTGGGCCCAATCATGTAATATTGGGCTATCGTGCATGGTGACTGGCTCTTTTAGTCACATGTTTTTTTTCTTGGCACTATTTTTTTTAACTTCTTTAAGCATTTAGTAGTATGTTTTGAGCTTTTTCATAAGAGGTGATTGTCCTTTTTCAATTGTTTTGAAGTATACTTTTGATTTGTATATTTATGTTTGCTTTTTTTCTTCAGTTGTTGGTAGCCTTCATCTGTGCTGTCTATGTATTCTATTATTTTATTTAGATAGGGTTGTCCCTCCCGATGCAGCCTGAGGGTGAAATATGGGATCATGTTGGGGGACTAATTTTGTTTTTATGGTTTGCTTTTGGATATACTTGGATATGATTCTATCAGTGATAAAGATTGTCCTTAGATAAGACATTTTGTGTGTGTTGACTTTTCATTATTTTGAGGACAGTTCAAATATACTGCTTGGCAATACCCTTGCTTTGCTAATTTGGTCCATAACTTAGGAGGCATACTGGCAAATAATCTCTCACTGGTATTATATAGTGCTCTATGGCCATATGTTTCCATTCATTTTATAAAGCCATGATGCCTTTCCTTTTCTTAGAACTTCCTCTGAGGATGACTGAGTGATATCTTGTGGTCTGGAGCAGTAACCACACTGACTGCAGCCTTTTCTCATGCAATTTCAACTTTTATTAACATAAACAGCAAAATAAAATTAACAATAACTGCCTTCCAAGACAAACTTCCCAGAGAGGGTAAGGAGCTCCCTCCTGGAGACCGGGGAGGGGGGGGGGGGCCTGCTGATCCTAGCTGGGCTCTGCCTCTTAACCTGCCCAACAGGGTCCCATCCATAGCGCTCTCTCCTTCTATGGAATTTAAAGTGGACAAGGCTAGATGCCAGGTCCTATACAGGTTAAGAAGGGGAAACAGGGCCATTCCTTTACACTTCTGTTATGCCTAAACTGTTGTTTTTTGTTATTAATTATTCTCTTTACAGGCCAGCAGCAACTGCTACTCAGTTTTGGACTTCTGTTTCTGGCAGCTCCTTTCAGGCACTGTGAACATTCATTAATGGGGCTAATGAGGTTCATGCTTATTGTAAACCCGATAACGTATTATGCAACTCAGAGCAGAAGACCGATCTAGAAATATAAGTGTTGAAGTTAAAGGGGGTTAGTTGTGGCTTTTTAAATTAGGCAAGGCCTCTGACCTGTGATGTTAGCCATGGCATACTGTGTGCCATGTAAAAGTCACCACTATCTGATGCTCAAATCCAGACTAGCACCTGGGCACCATTCTTAGTACCTCTTGGCAATGAGAGACACCAGTGATGGCTGTTAAAAGTGTAGGAGCTCTTAATTACACCATGAGCTTTGCAGTGTAGTAATCAATGGATAGGATGCATAGCATGGATAGCCAGAGTCTGCTTTGTGCAGCACACATACTGCACATACACCCCCTCATTTTCTTTGAATCTTCTCTTTTGGGTTCTTCCAGCCTCTGACTTATTGCTGGGCTGAGTGAGACAGGAAGCGTATGCACTGTGCACTGGCTGTAACACAGTGGAGCAGATCTGGCAGTCACATCTGGAAGTTAAAATAACTAACCAAGCCAGCTGCCAGCACTACATCGATGTCTCTCTTCTACTGCTCTTGATATAGAGGGAGATGGTCTATTGTGATGGGTTTATGTGCATCCCTAACTCCCTCTCCTTTTATTTTAAAATTCGGAAGGGAGACTGTTGAAGCTTTCAGTGAGACCCTAGCCCTCCGCTCGGCCATATGAATCCTCTCCATGTCTGGATTGTCTGCTCTGTGGAAGCTGGTGTGCCACACAACATTTTTGCTAATATAGGTGTACCTTGGGCTTGAAAAGGTTGGGAAACGCTGCCGTACAGTACAATTATAAGGATAAAAGAGATGGCAGAGCAGGTTGGGATCTTTGATACTGAATTGGATCCCTGGGGCATGGACGGTTGGAAAGCTGAGAGCAAGCAGCAGGAGCTTGAGGTGAGAAATGAGGTGATTGACAAGGGTGATATTGGAAATACTGAGGAAGTGGTGACTGAGATATATATAGTAAGGTAAGGCTTCTTAGTGTAGGAATAGTATGGTTGCCTTCTACGTTGATGAGACGTGTAAGATTGTGACAAGGAGTGCATAGCTGTAGCCTGATCTTTGAGGTAAGTGACTGCTTCCTTAATCTTGTCCCCAAACAGGGTATGGCCAGAGCATGGAACATCTGCCAACTTTTCATGTATGTCCTCTTGAAGGTCAGAAGTCTTAAGCCATACAAGGCATTGTGTCACAATAGCAGTCACAGAATCCCAAGATACTGAGTTGAAAATATATGAAGATCTTGTCAAGTGTTTTGTACAGTCTCTAGCATCCATCAGCAACTGTTGCACTTCAACCATAGCAGGTTCCAGAAGCTATGAAGTGACTTCTTGTAGCTGGCGTAACAGATCATATAGATATTAGAGATGTGAATCGGAACCGGAATCGGTTCTGATTGAAATCTTATAATTTTTATCATCCGGCCCGATTGGTTTTTTGTTTATCGGCTGCGCCCGATCCGATAAACAAAAAACCCACCCTGACCCTTTAAAACTGACCCCTTAGCCTCCCCCACCCTCCCGACCCACCCTTTAAAACTGACCCCCTTAGCCTCCCCCACCCTCCCAACCCCCCCAAAAACATTTTAAAATTACCTGGTGGTCCAGTGGGGGCGCGGGGAGCGATCTCCCGCTCTCGGGCTGTCGGCTGCACTAATAAAAATGGCGCCGATGGCCCTTTGCCCTTACCATGTGACAGGGTATCCGTGTCATTGGCCAGCCCCTGTCACATGGTAGGAGCACTGGATGGCCGGCGCCATCTTTAAAAATGGGTCAGGAGGGTGGGGGAGGCTAAGGGGTCAGTTTTAAAGGGTCAGGGTGGGTTTTTTTTTTTTATTGGGCCATCGGTGCCATTTTTATTAGTGGCAGCCAACAGCCCGAGAGCGGGCGATCGGTCCCGGGGCTTCCACTGGACCACCAGGTGATTTTAAAATGTTTTAGGGGGGTTTGGGAGGGTGGAGGAAGGTAAGAAATTAGATTTAAAGGGTCGGGGTGGGTTTAGGGGTTGTTTTGGTGAGCCGGTTTTCCTGCCCTCCCCCTAAATAACTCCCGTTAGTGGACACAAACCCAATTAATGATTTTTCATGATAAATCGGTGGAATTTCTATTGTATCACACTCTTTAACAATTTTTGACGATTTAAAAAATATCGGACGATATTTTAAATTGTCAAACAACGATTCACATCCCTAATAGATATTGCTCCATCTGCACTTGGTGTACCACAATGTGGGCAATGAAAGCCGCAGCTTGAAAAACTAATTTCTTCATATTATTCAGGAAGTAAGGATCCTTCCCTGGAGGGCTAACGCACGAGATCTGGAACACTTAGCCTGAAGGAAAGCAGTTTGCACAATAATGGAATCCAGAAGGATTTGAGATTGGGAATGCCCTGGACAGGGTTGAACTTTATACTTCATGTCCCATTGATTTGGAAACTGGAGGACTAGTGAAGGGTGTGGACCAGATTTTGAGGAGCATTATGTAGCAAGACCACCCTTGCCCTCTTGGGTGATTGTGGGAATTGGAAGACACCTTCATAAGTCTTTGGCGGAACTTCTTCCCACAACAGATTGAATGAGTCATAGCCAGCTTGGTAAGTAATAGATGATAGGTGGAATCATCCGGGAGAGTACCAATGACATCCGGTGAGGCTGGAGATGAAAGATCTGAAGAAGAAGGTATCTGAGAATAAACTGGAGATTATCATGAATCCAGTGACTCCAGAGATCTGTAACACGGTCTTGGCCATGGTGGAGAAGGTCAAGGCAAGGTTTGAGGCCTATCAGGCCTGGGCAACTGAGGAGATCTCAATGGAGGAGGAGAAGGAGACAGAGTTGGTACCAGATTAGTGCATAAAGATGGAGAAAACGGAGCAGAAAGAAGGTTCAGCATGTCTGTGTAAAAAGCCTGCCAATGATCCCATGTGACAGGGTCTAGTGGCATGAGCGAACAGTCCAGACTATGAGCAGAAGATGAGTCAGATAAATGACCAGATGGTGCAAACCAGTCTTGGGCAGATTCAATTGTAAACATAGATTTGGAGCCTGGAGGAAAGTCATGAGGACGCTCGCTTCACAGAAGTGTTCTGCTTTTGACTTGGTCGACTTTTCCCTTGCCTTGGTGTGCAGCTCTCTACTTGGTGCTGAGTAAACCGGCACTTTAAGTAGCGCTGATTCTTTCAGTATCTTGACTGTCAGTGCCTTGAATGGCCTTGTATTGGGAGGTGTTGTATCTTTCGGCGCTTTAGTGTACGCTATATCCTTCTGTGCCATAGATAGCATTGCTTCCTTGCACACTGTGGTCGGCACTGTGGGTTTTGGCACCTTTGATGGCACTGTGTGTTTCGGTGCCTTTGATGGCGCAGCATCTTTAAACACCTTCGGCGCTGCATATTTTGGTGCCTTAACACAGTGCCTTTGACGGCACTGGGATCTTTGGCACCTTCACCAAGCTCTTCTGTGCCTGGGAAGAAGGAACGTGGTGGAAAGGTGGTGCCGACGGTGTCGATCCTTTGCACATTGAATCCTTGGATGCCATGGAGTACTCTGAGCCTCTGTGCCCAGAAGAGGAGGAAGAGGTGCATGCAGATTACAGGTTTTCAGCACAGACAAGGTCTTACCAGAACTCTGGAATGCCAAAGGGGAAGCCAAGAAAGATTTGTGATCACTCTGTGGTATAGGGATGTCTGGATGGTGATCGATGCACCTCATGAGGACTACTGGTTAAATCCACCACTGGAGACCAGACCGGAGGACCTCTGGAGTCAGAACGAGAGTTGTAGCTTCTAAAACATCTGGATTTGCAATGATGAGGAGGGAGAATCATCTTGCTTATGCTTAAGAGACGCACCTGGAGGAACTCATATTTTGAGTTCTTGATAGCATTGAACCTTGCAGTTAGAGGAGTCAAGCTGAGATCCTAAGCATAGAAGGCAGCATCATAGAGATCCCTCAAGGACATTTTTTGTTGCATTTTAGACAGACATAAGGGGCAAACCACTTTGAGGGAATGGGAGAACAGATCAGACCCAACTATTTGTGGTGGCAGACAAAAAGAGACTGGGGTGGGAGGAGTAGATGGCATGTGACGGCTATTGGTGCCAACCTGCTGCGCATGGGCGGGAGGATTCTCGAGAGTTGAGCTGCAGATCGGGCCCGACTTGATGCCATTGGATGATGTAATCTCATCAGTGACTGATGTCCTGCTTGTCTACGGAAAACTGCTCCTGGCTCATCTACTTCTGGTTAAGGGCTGAGCAATAGAGCCAGTTTTAAAGGGAAGGTGAGGGGGATGGCAAGCAGGACTTCTGTCTGGGGCCCCAGCATCACAAGAGGCTCTTGGAGAAGCTGAGTGATGTCATTTAGGTAGAGCATCAAGGCACCTGGCATTGGCTGGCGCCTGCTCCTTAATTTTCTTGGCACTGTAGAGTAGTTAGTAACTTTGTCACCTGCTGATGTCAGAAAGAAGGCACAATAAGATAGCCAGTTCATCCATTAAAAACTGTAAATACTATACTTTTGAACACTCTGTTAAACATCGAAATTTTGTAAACCATTGTGATGGCAAAACCGAACGACAGTATATAAAACTCGATAAATAAAATAAATAAAATAAATAAATTATTTTCTCTCGGTTCAGATTATTTTGGATGAACTGAGTGCTAAAGCTGCAGGAAGAGCTTGTTCAAAGTAGAGTTTGAGCTGCATGGATGTTTCCTAACTGGTTACAGCAGAGCCGTACCTAGCCTATGCTCAATTTAGCCATGGCCATCGGCGCCATCTCCAGGGAGCGCCACCGTGCTCTCATAATGTGGCTGAAAAGCCACATCCCCTCCTCTCAATACAGCTCTCTCTTCAAGACCAGAGCTCTGCCTCCCAAGGAAAGAACTGGTGTGCCGGCTCATGTCCCCCTATCCCTCAGGAAGTGGGAGAGGGAAGCTAAATCGGGTCAGCACTGCTGCTCAGTTCAGAGGCGTCCTGCACAGGCACTTGTTTCTTGGCAGTGAGGAGCAGTGTGGCCTGTGGAGACACATGAATTGTCATCAGCTTCCTTTCATTCAGTCAGAGAGGAAGAGCAACATGGTGTTCAGGCCACAAAAAGAAGCTTTGGCTCCTCTGTCTCCCTGGCTGTCAGTCAGATACAGGAGAAATAGTGCAGCCCACAGAGTAGCAAAAAGATGCATCAGCTTCTCTCCCCCCCCCCCCCGCCAGGAGGAGCAGCGCAGCTCCCGGTGCCACTAGAAGCATCCAGAGCCTCCCCCCGCCCCCATCGGGAACAAGAAGAGCAGCGTGCTGCACGGGTCACAACATGAAGCATTGGCCTCCCCCTGGCAATCAGGAGCAGGAGGAGCAGCGTGGTCTGCTAGCAGAAAGAAGTGCCATCGGTCTAACCTCCATATCACCAGGAACAGGAGCAGCAAGGCCCCAGACTAGAAGCAAAAGGAAAGGTCTGATGGGCAGAAGGAGGAGGAGTCTGCTGCGGATCTTGTGTTTCCAGAGGAGGGGAAACAAATGAGAAAGCAATTGTGTGTGCGTGTCTGTGTGTGTTTACGTGTGATTGAGCATGTGACAGTAGGTATGTGTGTGACAGAGCTTGTAAAAGGGAACACATGCCATGTATTTGTGTGCATGTGTATGATTGAGCATGTGAGAGTGTGTGTGTAAGTTTGTGACTATGTGTGACTATATCGCTCCATGGTGAGACCACACCTTGAATACTGTGTACAATTCTGGTCGCCGTATCTCAAAAAAGATATAGTTGCAATGGAGAAGGTACAGAGAAGGGCAACCAAAATGATAAAGGGGATGGAACAGCTCCCCTATGAGGAAAGGCTGAAGAGGTTAGGGCTTTTCAGCTTGGAGAAGAGACGGCTGAGGGGGGATATAATAGAGGTCTTTAAGATCATGAGAGGTCTAGAACGAGTAGATGTGACTCGGTTATTTACACTTTCGAATAATAGAAGGACTAGGGGGCATTCCATGAAGTTAGCAAGTAGCACATTTAAGACTAATCGGAGAAAATTCTTTTTCACTCAATGCACAATAAAGCTCTGGAATTTGTTGCCAGAGGAGGTGGTTAGTGCAGTTAGTGTAGCTGGGTTCAAAAAAGGTTTGGATAAGTTCTTGGAAGAGAAGTCCATTAACTGCTATTAATCAAGTTTACTTAGGGAATAGCCACTGCTATTAATTGCATCAGTAGCATGGGATCTTCTAGGTGTTTGGGTAATTGCCAGGTTCTTGTGGCCTGGTTTGGCCTCTGTTGGAAACAGGATGCTGGGCTTGATGGACCCTTGGTCTGACCCAGCATGGCAATTTCTTATGTTCTTATGTGTGTGTGTGACTGAGTATGTGAGAGAGCACATGTGAATGTGACTGAGCATGAGAGAGTGAGTATGTGTGCAATAACCCCCTACTCTCCCTCTGCTAATGCCCAACAATCTCAAAGCATCTGTAAATAAAAAAATTCCCAGGTATTTATTTATTTATTATTTTATTTAGCATTTTTATATACTGACAGCCGTTTGCACATCGTATCGGTTTACATGTAACTTGATAAACTTGGTCCCAGAAAACAAACTGGTAGCCGATCCAAGATGGCTGATAGCAATAAACACAAGGAGTAGGATCGGTAAAATAGGACTTTATTATATTTTGCCCAACTCTGGCCGAATTTCGCTCAACGAGCTGCCTCAGGGGTTTAAGAGCCACTTAAGTTGGCACAGGATAGCATGAATATCTCATATGCCACAGTTAAAGGATATTCATCGGTAGAAACCAACTATTGAGGAGGTTTTGAAACCGCCACTTTTTCTGCACTCTATCAACAGCGGCAGGCTGCGATAGCTATGTCGCCTAATCCTACCTGCTGCTCTCCGAACAAAGTGAGAGCAGCGGGTAGGATTAAGCGACATAGTTATCGCAGCCTGCCGCTGTTGATAGAGGGGGTAATTTTCAAAATGGTTTACACATGTAAATATGACTACTATTGTAACAATTTTCAAAAGCCATTTACCTGCATAAAGCGCACTTATGCAGGTAAATTCTATGGACAATTCAATGTTATATATAGTAGCAATTTTCAAAAGCCCACTTACATGCATAAAGTGCATTTACACATGTAAAACCCATTTTTAAGCGTGTAAATGCTTTTGAAAATCAGGCCCAGAGTGCGGAAAAAGTGGCAGTTTCAAAGCCTCCTCAATAGTTGGTTTCTACCGATGAATATCTTTAACTGTGGCATATGAGATATTCATGCTATTCTGTGCCAACGTAAGTGGCTCTTAAGCCCCTGAGGCAGCTCGTTGAGCGAAACTCGGCCAGAGTCGGGCAAGATATAATAAAGTCCTATTTTACCGATCCTACTCCTTGTGTTTATTACTTGATAAACTTGGACAGGGAATCTGTCACGCAGGCATAGCCTTTACAGGGAACAAAAACAATATGATAAAATAAAAGTTGATTAACTAGGAAAGGTTAACTAGGAAGTTAAAAGTTGTAAACAGATTAACTAGGTACAATATATACAGTATAGGTTAAATAGGAACGTTGATTTTCAGGGGGGGGAAGGTGTGGGAGGAGTTAGGGGGGTTTAAAGAGTAAGCTTGGTCATGGGTGAACAATAAGCTGAGGGGTGAGGACAAGGTTACTGATTACGGGGGGAAATTTACATAAAATTCAAAAGTATAAAGAGAGATTTACATAAGTTCAAAGGTATACAGTATAAAGGTACATAAGTATAAAGGTACATAAGTATACACTATAAAGGTACATAAGATTTACATAAGTTCAAAGGTATACAGTATAAAGGTACATAAGTATAAAGGTACATAAGTATACAGTATAAAGGTACATAAGATTTACATCAGTATAAAGGTATACAGTATATGGAAAGCTGTGGGGGTTTTTTTTTGTTTTTTTTTATCCTTACTAGTTTTAATTATTGAGTACTATTTGATGTATCTGCTGTTTTGAAATATTTTATTAGAATTTGGAAAATTTTTATGAGTTTTTAATTATTAGACTTTTTATTCATCAGCTGTTTTGAAATATTTATTTCTATTAGTAAATTTTTACTATTATGATTGATGATTTCTATTTCTTGATTTTGTTTGATGTTTTGTGAGGAATGGTGATGTATCTGGTTTTCCATTCCTGCACTACATACAGAGTCTGCCTTCTTGTGATTTCCAGTTTTCTTTTTGTCTGCATGTTTCAATTTAAACTTTATTGCCTCTTTATATTTGGGGACTGTCTGCCTGTGTTGTGCCTTGTGACTGAGGTGAGGTATGGTGCTGGCATGTAGTTTCTATGTAACTATCTATAGCAACCTGTCTTGTTCTAGTTTCCTAATAGGGGATGTATTGGTGTTTTAGGGCCTGGTGCAATATTTGTAGTGTTACTTTTCCAAAGATAGGATTGTTAGTGTTTGAGTGCTATACTTAGTGCTGTTCTGGTATGGGAAGTTTACTATGTTGTAATTGTTATTCAGTTTATTCACGGCTTCCTAAGGGCCAAGCCCACACCCAACATGCTATAGGCCAAATACCATGCATGTACCAAGTGTGTATTTTGCTTTTTTGGCACCACAACAATGCATGTAAATATAATATACATGTTGTAAGAGATTTTTACCTCAGAAGACTGTCCTTTGCAGTTCTTTTTTATATAAAATCTTACAATTAAAAATGATACAACTTGTGGGGGCACAACTGTAATGGGGAGAGTGGAGCCAGCAAGGAACATGCTGGGATTTCATTTTGAAATTATTGCATGTGGTTTATGGTGTTGATCCTGTATCTGCTACAAAGCAGGAGCAAAGTTTATGGGTGTGCAAGCACCCAGGGTTCAAAGAGAAACTTCATGGGCACTTTCTCAGTCTCTTACAATGTGTACATTGGATAGGTTTGATGACTCTGAATCCTCTGATCCAGCGGTTCTCAACCTTTTTTCGGTCGGGACACACCTGATAGATAGTTGTCACATGCGTGACACACTGAACACATGACTGTCACGGGGCTAAATGTAAACATATACTTTATATCTACGGGATCCACCCTGACCCCCCAACAATGGGTGCAGAACAGAACTAGGCCATTCCCCTTTCAATTTACCATGCAAAAAAGATTTCTGGTGTCATCTCAGTAACAGCAACATACTCTCTCCTACCAGGTGCAATAGCCCTCCTTATGAAAAAACAATAATTTACCACCAATACATGTCCTATTGAGAAAACACAACAAATAATTTTGATACAAATGCCTACATGCTAGTAAAATACTTCACATCGGTCACACACATAGAATCGACCTTCACCAAGTACAGAAAGACCGCATTACAAATATGGAGACAAACTGGAATGGAGATCCAAAAAAGCTACTCTGCATGCAGTGCAAAACTGAAGAAATGGAAACAGAAATATAGCACCTATCAGACTTCCAGGATCTGCAATAATGTACACAAACTAATGCGCAAAAAGTTACATCTGCATTATGGAACTCATTCAAACAGTAACAATCCTATCTATGAAAAGACAACATTACAAATATTTAACCAGGCCCTAAACACCAATACACCTCCTGTGAGGAAAACCAGAACAAGCCAAGCTGTTATAGATCCCTACACAGAAACTACAAGCTTGCAGAATACCTTTACCTGGGTCACACACGCAGAACACAGATAGACCATCACCAAATACAGAATAAAGTGACCATCAAGTTAATGATTTTGTTTTCCCATTGTTGCACTGCATACACTCAGTCTGGCTTCTTGCTGTTTCCAATTCAGTTTTTGTCTCCACATTTCTGTTTATACATTTCTCAAGTAATATAAAATAATTCTAAAACTAGAATAATAAATATAAAACAGCTGATAAATAGAATAATATCTGATCATTAAAAACTTACAAAATTATTAAAAATTCCCTAAACACCAATAAAATATTTCAAACAGCAGACACATCACATAATACCCAATAATTAAAATGGCAGTCAATCAAGAAAGATAAACTTAAAAAGACACCTTTACTTACCCTCACTGGCAACTCTCCTACTCCTTTCCCTTGTAGGCCTTAGCACACACCAGAAGCAGCAATGGCTGGTGAAGCTCTGTTCTGACGTTCCTCTTCCTTAGGGTCCATGACTTGTCTGTCTCACACACACACACACACCAGTCACCTCCCTAACCAATCTTTCTCTCTCACACCACACACACACCAGTCACACCCCTGACTGATCTCATTCACTCATATACACCAGTCGCCTACCTTACCAATCTCTCTCTCATATACACACCAGTCACCTCCCTGACCAGACTCTTACTTTCACACATTGTTTTCTCTTACACACACAGTCTCAATCACACACATTCTCTCACATACTTACACACATGCAGGCACTCTCTGTCTCTCTCACTCACCTCCACCCCACATGGCAGCTATTGCACAAGGCAGCTGGTATTCTGCTATTAAAGCAGTTGTGACAAGTTGAGAACTGCAGCAGGGGTGAATCCCCCGGCCCCGCAGCGGTAAGAAGGCAGCACTCAGCTGTTTGCTTGTGCTGTGATTATCGCAGCACAGAGTAGTCAGCTGAGAATGTGGCCGCGGGGATTTCCTGCCATGTGGCTATTTGGGAAATCCGTCGAGTAGCCATGATGTGCAAGAGCTGCGGGAGTCAGTGACTGTCTCTTTATGTATCAAATATTGTTGATTGCACGGGTTAGTGAGTGGCCAAGAGCAGAAAGGCCACGAGTCTAGCTACAAGAGCCAGGGGAAGTTCACGTGGTATGGAGGGTGCAGGGAGGAGGGGCTGAGAATAGCGGCTGTAGGCTGTGGATGTGCAGAACCTCGGGAAACCAAATGACAGGCTCCCCACGGTATGAAAAGGCTGCGTTTTGATCGGCAGGAGCCAGTTGATCGCAGCCTGAAGAGAGGCAGGAAGTGTTCCCGAGGGGAAGGGCTGGAGCGGACATGAGTTTCTGAGCCTAGTGCTACTACGATGAGAGAGGAGAACTGCGGAAAGCATTGGGGGGGGGGGGGGGGGGCTTACGATTTAGGCCCTAAACCTGCTGACATCAGTGGGACCATAAAAAAAAAAAAAAGTTAAACGCCGCAGACCCGAGGCAGCAAATCGACGGATTTCTCAAGCAGCTGCGCGGCAGGAAATTGCCACGACCACATTCTCAGCTGACTGTACTGCGTCGCGATGATCGCAGCACAGACAAACAGCTGATTGCTACCTTTTACCGGGGGAGGAGACGTGAGACATTAATTTGACAGCGGCAGCATGTCCCTTTCTTCTTCCCGCGTGCCTGGTAAATATCATTTCCTCTTCCGGGGCGCAGGGGCGGGACAAAGAAAAGGCCATGCTGCTGTTGCTGGCTTCCACAAACACTGCTGCCGTTCCACTCTGAGCTTGAAAGTGCCGATAGCACGGGCAGGAAGAGCAGCAGTGTTAGTTGAAGAAATGTGCGTGTCTCGCTGGGGTGAGGAGAGGGAGGGAAGAGTGGGAGTCCAGGAAGTGAGCGACACACCTGCTGGTGCTTGGCGACACACTGGTGTGCCGCGACACACCGGTTGAGAACCGCTGCTCTGATCTATCCATAAGATACAGATACAAATAGTTTCCATGCTCATTATTCCTGCATTAGAAACCTAATTTAAATATAGTGAACAATATTTGTGCCATGGATGTACAAATATTTTTGTTTGCGAACCTTTTGATACGTATGTCGTTTTGAAACTAGCCCAGAATTGCAGACAAAGCAGGTTATAAAGTTTAAAAAATAAATCAGGCTCATAGTGCCAGGATCCCTGTACTGGTTCCAATTGAGCTGAAAGCTCAAAGGGGCAGGAGGAAACTGCCGAGCCAAATTAAAAAAATTAAAATTAAATCGATTCTCCCAGCTCGTGGTGTGGTGTGGTGTGGTGTGTTCAGGGTGAGGGTGCACTTTTTCACTACGCCATAGGTGCCAAATAGCCTGGCTTCAGCTCTGGTTTACAGCAATGCTGGAAGTGTGAGACAATGGTTAAACCACCGAGTTGCAATACCTACAGACCCTGACTTAATCCCACTTTTCCCATTCAACATGTGACCTTGAACAAGTTACTTTTCCTCTCTGTGGTAAAGCAAGGACATTGGGGAAAGAATCCATTGTGGTCTGTTTCTGTCTACTGAAGGTCAGTCAGTAGAAAGGCTCATAGTTTATATGCTGATCAATGGCTATGCATGAGATAATCTAAAAGTAAGAATGTTGCAGTGTGCAGACAATCTAACTCGCATCATGACTTCTATCTTTTTCTGACTTCAGTGCTAAGTGAAGACAGCTCTCTGTCTTCGGTTCACCCTCATTTACTCAAAAGAAATGAAAAGTATTAAGATTGCTGCAAGTCAATTTATAATTCAGTCTCTTACTTCAAAGCCACGTATAAGAAGTTTTAAGTCTATAAATACTTCATTTTATGAATAATTAACTTTATCAGGTCTCTCAAGTTTTAAGGCCACTTTTATCAGACATTTTAGCACATGGAAATTTATATTAAGTCATTTATTCCACATGAATAATTCTGCTCCTGGTTTCTCGGGAAAAGTAGATGTTTTAAGCTTTTCCTTGCAGAAAAACCCCAGAAGAACAGCTTTTATTAAAATAAACCAAAAAAACTTTCTGATTTCCTTCTATAAAGGATAAAATAAAAACACATTAAAGTGCTTTTCCCATGTATAGTCTAGCTAAGGATCGCTCATATCACTGTGGTGTTCCAAATAATAAAAAGGAGGTGACAGAATGATAAAACAGTATAGGAAGAGACCAAGCAATCTGCCTGTTCTTACAGAATTAATAAACAGAGGGTCTGTGGTATTGGAAGCTCAGTTTTTCAAAGTTATCAATAAATGGTCGCCAGATCATAATATTTTTCTGACAAAGCCTATTTTAAGTCACTTCTTCCTAGTCAGCCAATCAGTAATATATATATATATATATTTTTTTTTTTTTGTTTTTTGTTGTTTTTTTTCTGGTTCCTTTACCTGCATACCTTTACTATAGCTTTCAACCTAATCGGCAAGAACCTGCCCTAAGTTTACACAGCAGCTGCTTGGATGGGTACAGGAATGGGTACTCCCATGGGCCCTTTGCGGAAATGGCTCCTGAGAGATTTCCCTCTCTCTGAAGTTTTCTTCTCCCAAAGCATCAAAACAGGCATTACAGTAAAAATCCCATCACCCAGGGCCACACACACCTCTGCTTCTGATGGGACCCAGCTCAGGCACATCCTTTCTCCTGCCTCAAACAGAACCGGACGCTGCTTCATCTCTCGCTGCCCTCAGAAGAGTGGGCCAGGCTCTCCTTAAAACCTGTTTTTGCTTAGGAGGGAACGTGTTTGACTGTAGCGCACTGGAGTCGATGCACAATAAAAGATGCAGAAATCATTTTTGAACTCCTGCTTTCCATCTGTATACCTTTTCTTGTTAATTGTGAAATCTTCCCTTGTAGGCCTACTGGTGGCTCAGTGTCAACTGCTGCGTCCTGCTATGCGGAGGACCTGGTCTGAATCCCTGGGTCTGGGACTCCCATTACTCAGTCTGGCCAGGGTTTAGGATGCTGAGGAGGCAGGGGCTCAGAGCCCCTGTGGGAAGGGAGTCTTGGTGATTGCCCTATGGTAACACCTAGTACCACCCAGCCCAGATTGTCCAGGTCCTAGAGGGAACTATGGTTTGGCTGAGGACTGAATTGGGATATAAATAGAGAGGACATCCCCCCAGCAAGCTGTTGTGAATGTGAAGGCTCAGTGCCATCAGATCCCAGCCCTGCTTCCGACTGAGCTGAAAATATAAAGGAGCAAGAGGGAAACTGTTGAGCCACAAAGAAAATAAATAGAAAGAAATGAAAAATAAATTGTGCCTTGGCTCTAAAAGATAAAGTTTTGTTCTTAGTGGCTAAAATGGTATGCAATTACATTTATGTGTTAGAGAATGCCAATATGTGAGATTACCTGAGTGCATTTTGTTCTTTTGGATGATTGAGAGATCTGATTAATTAAAAATCACCAGCATCTGTTATTTATCCTGCCACGTCGCTTGCTCTCATCAGGAAGTTTTAGCCACAGGACAGTCTTAGGCTGGAAAGTGATATAAATAATAAATGGAAGCTCTCTCCCTGTGTCAGTTGCATGCATTACAGCAGGGTTGTCATTACTGTTCCCTCAATCACAATAGGAGCTTTATGGAAGGCCTCCTCTAATGGCAACAAATTATGTCTTCGAGCAGGAAGGATCCAGAGTCAAAGCTGGAGTGCTGAAAATGGCAATCTTTGCTGCGATGTCCATTCTACTTATTTACTTTTTAAAACTTTATTTAGCATTCTCGTTATGGGCTAGGATCGGGTTTCAGATGAACTAGCTGAGTGGTTAGAGCAGTAAGCTGAGAACCAAGAAAGCCATGGTTCAAATCCTACTTCTCCCACTGATGTTCCTTGTGACCTAGGCCAAGTCGCTGTGTCCTCCATTAGACCAGCTACATTTCACCTTCAACATAGGCCTTGGAAAGCCAAGTAATTAAATCAAAATCCAAAAGATTTGTAAGTGACTAAACTAGAATATGAATCCTTGCCTTTGCCCAGGGTAAGATAGTAGCACAGGGTCTGTAGTATTTCAGTTCTTTGCTAATTCAATCCAAGAATAATCAAGCAATATACAAGTTTAATTTTGTAGGTGACATTTGGAAGGGGTCACTGTGTGCTTTTTGATTAGAGTTGCCCAAGAAGCCCAAGTCAAAAGGGGCAGGCTGAGGCACTTCTGATTTTATTTTATTACATCTGTGGTGAAATTGAAACTTTAAGTCTGTAAGTAGATGAAGTAAAATTAGGACTGACTTAACCTGGTCCTTATGACATGATCTTGTCGGCAACTGTCCTTCAGCTGGAAATGACTAATTGGTACTGACAATGTCATACAATTTCAAGCCACATTTCAATTATTAATTTAGAATTGAAAGTCCCTGAATCCAGATGAATTAAAAAAAAAAATTCAGCAACTTAAACTGGGTCTATGAAATCTATGGGGGCCCAAAAAAATCAGCAGTAAGTAGCATTACCTCTAAAACCTTTATTTCTTACCAGATGGAGTCTCAAAGAAGCTGCTGCTGTGACTATTTTCGTTTGAGCTTGCTTCACACAAGTTTCAGCAGCAATAGCTAATTCAGCATTTCAGAATCTTTGCCTCCCACAGTGTCAGCAGCAAAAGAAATACAGTCTAATCCAGACCCGTAGTTCTCTGTGACAGCCTGAAGGTATTTTTCTGTAGCAAAGAACACACGAGGCTGCAGTCAATATTTTAAAATTCTGCAGGAGATCTTTGGCATGTCTGCAGCACTAAATATGTCTGTTTACAGTATATAGCCTTTTAAATGGTGAATTATTATTGAACATGACAGGAAAATATTTATTTTGCTCATGAGGCAAATGAAAGCTTTGTTGTTACAGATACTTACATATTTATAGGTAAGAGGAAGGTCTAAACATTGTACTTAATTGGATTTTTATTTAAATATTATCCTTGTGGGTATGGTATGATAGGAGAAATGCTTAATATGGTCTTTAAATGCAAATTCTCTAAGAAGAGCAGAATGTCTTGACCCTTTTCATTAATTCATTCAATATCAATTAAGTTCTGATGCTAAATGCACACAGTTTAATAATACTTAATTTAGATCCTATCCTTCCTTCATATATTTCCATTCATATTAATCATGCCAGTATTTCCTCACAGAAGACAAAATGATTTTAGACCTTGTGACCAGACCAGTACATATTTTTTTCCAGGTTCTAGATAATCGTGGTTGCTGCACTTTCCCAGTCAGTATGAAACAATCTCACTATATATATAATATGCTACATTTGTGTATTGGTCACTTTGTATGTCACATTCCAAAAATCCCAGATGGAAACAAAACAACCCAGATGGAAGCCCCAGCCAGCTAGTTAGTGGATTGATAGGAACCAACTCCTGACCTTGCTTAGGCCTGAAAATACAACCAACACAACACTCCTCACTGCCACCTAACTCTAAAACCTAAAATCACTGGCCACAGTCTATCCAAGGAGAGCTGCTTATAAACCTTTCCAGGGGGGATGGCCATTCCAACATCCTGAAAGGGAGGGGCTGCATATGAACGGTTCCTCCCCTTCTTTTCTAACCTAAACTGCTCTAGCTAAGAAAGTTAATCTAGGACCACTAGTGGTAATGTGACTGGAAGGTTCACCACATATAAAGCAATCATAATAAAGCAAACTAATAAAAGAATATTGCCAAAGAGATGATGAATAGAATAACAGCCAATAATTAAGAACTCATAAAAAGTTTAACAGTTTCCAAACATCAATAAAATATTTCCAAATAGTAGACACATCAAACACCCAATAATTAAAACAAGAATGGAAAAATCTCCTGCTTCCCATACCCAAAAAGTTTGATTTCTAGTCACCTTGAGCATGTCGTGGATTAGTGGGGGGGGGCACAAACTTTTTTTCACGCATCCTCCCCAAGGCAGGCTCCCATTCATACATACACAGATATCCCTGCCAGGAAGGCTTCCATTCACACATACACCAATCCCCCCAGGTAGGCTCCCATTCACACATTGCAGACAGGCTCCCATTCATACCCAACCACCCTTCCTCCCCAGGCAGGCTCCCATTCATACCCACCAACCCAGGCAGGCTCCCATTCACATCCACTCATCCCAGGCAGGCTCCCATTCACACACACACACACACACACACACACACACACACACAAACCTATGAAGGCATGCAGGTAGGGTCCACGGAGTTTCTCTTACTCCTCTTCTGCTGCTGCCACCAGGTGCCTTATTCATTGGGGGAGAACAGGATTCATTCCAGAGCTGTAGGAGTCCTTTCTGCAGCACAATATTCAACACTCATGGTGTTAGCACGTCCTGTATGCTCATCTTGTGATGCACGAAATGAGCATACAGGAAGTGCTAGCACTGCTAGTTTTGTATACTGTGGGGCTGGCCGGCACACGTGGAGGAGCTGCAGAACAGGCTTCCTTTGCTTCAACTGCTGGTGTGGGAGCCTTTTCCTTCTTCTGCTGCTGGTGGGATGGGGCCTACCGGCGGCTGCATGGGCCTCTTGCTGCTCCCTTTGGTGGGCCCCTTCTACCACAGCTGCCACCCTCCCGGGTCTGCCATCCCATACAATTGCAAGGTTTGCACATCTGGTGGCACTGGGTCTGTGCCCATTCACATCTCCTGCTCAGCTTTATAGTCCCTTCCTCTCCCTCAGAGATCCCTTGTGCTTGTCCCATATTTTCTTGCATTTTGATACTGCTCTCGTCTCCACCTCCTCCACAGGGAGGCTGTTCCATTTATCCATCACCCTTTCTGTAAAGAAATATTGCCTTGGAAATACTTTTGTGGATGTAATCTGGCTTAGTGAACCTTTCCGATTCACACAGTCCGCCCACCCAACCAGAGCAAACCTCAAAAAGTACCCTACATATACCACCTCTCAAGAAAGCCCATCTCACATCAACCAGGGACCGCGCCTTATCAATTGCCGGACCTACCCGCTGCAATACCCTACCCACAAACCTCCACCTTGAGCCATGCCCCTTTAAATTCAAGAAAATGCTAAAGACCTGGCTCTTCCACCAGGCATTCCCAGACTAGTTCTAGACACCCCTTACCCACCACGCCCCCTCCTCTCAACTGCTTTAACACTACCACTCACAAAATCTTACGTTAATATGTTTACATGCTAATATGTTAATACATTAATATCTTGATATGTTTTCCTCTCTAGTTTTATCCTTCAGGCTCACCATTAGAGCCTCTTCCTGCTGCAGCACTGTTGTTGCAACATGTTACACTTGTTGTCCCTCTCCCCCCTCCCCGTTCTTTGTATTTTCCACCTTTTGTTTATGTAAACCGATATGATGATCATTCGAATATCGGTATAGAAAAGCTGTTAAACAAAGTAAATAAATAAATAAATATCCATCACCCTTTCTGTAAAGAAATATTGCCTTAGATTACTCTATTTCTTTTCACCTTCATCTCACAACCCTTCATTCTAGAGCCTCCTTTCCATTGAAAGATGTCCACCTCCTGTGCATTTTTTCTCATCATTTTGTCATGGGCCCTTACACAGAAGAGACCAATTGATTTTGAGTCTTTTACTATATTTCTTTCTTTTTGCTCAATCATTACTATAAAATATTAATCTGAAGACTGGCCTAAAGGCTTAATTACCGTGTAGGAAACCTGGCTCCCACTTCTGCTCCTCAGGCAAGTCAAGGCTGGAAATGCTGCAGAGGTAGGCTTCATAACCCCTGGGGGGGGGGGGGGCAGGGGGAATTCCAGCCATGGCTCAATAGAACTACCTATCGGCTAGACTCAGGGTACGCAGACACTAGTTCCGGAAGGAGCCATTGTGTGTGGCCTCTGGTTGAGAGCTATTGCTACGATGGCTGAGCTACAAGGAATGGAGGTTAAAATGGTCAGCGGAGGGGGAAATCTATGTAGTTGTGAAAAAAGGCTTATGATGCTGGTCGCCGCATCTCAAAAAAGATATAATTGGGATGGAGAAGGTAGAGAGAAGGGCTACCAAAATGATAAGGGGACTGGAACAACTCCCCTATAAGGAAAGACTAAAGAGGTTAGGACTTTTCAGCTCGGAGAAGAGACGACTGAGGGGGGATATGATAGAGGTGTTTAAAACCATGAGAGGTCTAGAACGGGTAGATGTGAATCATTTTTTTACTCTTTTGGATAATAGAAAGACTAGGGGGCACTCCATGAAGTTAGCATGGGGCACATTTAAAACTAATCGGAGAAAGTTCTTTTTCACTCAACACACAATTAAACTCTGGAATTTGTTGCCAGAGGATGTGGTTAGTGCAGTTAGTATAGCTGTGTTTAAAAAAGGATTGGATAAGTTCTTGGACGAGAAGTCCATTACCTGCAATTAATTAAGTTGACTTAGATAATAACCACCGCTATTACTAGCAACGGTAACATGGAATAGACTTAGTTTTTGGGTACTTGCCAGGTTCTTATGGCCTGGATTGGCCACTGTTGGAAACAGGATGCTGGGCTTGATAGACCCTTGGTCTGACCCAGTATGGCATGTTCTTATGTTCTTATGATGCTGAATCAAAAGCATGAGTGTGCTAAAAAATGAAAGATTATGTACAAAAAGCAAATAATGCTGGACATTCTGCATTCACAGAACTACAGAAAAATAGCAGCCTTGATTCTACTACAGTCCTCCTTTGCCCCATGCACCCTCCTGGCCTCGACTAAACCACGATCTTTTAAAAGACTTGCATGGGAGATTCGGATAAAATGCTGCAGCACATCCTGAACCACTTCTACAAGCCATAAAGGTGATACAAGAAAATAACCCCTCTGTGATTGTCTCCTCTTAACCTTGCAGCTTCTGGACATACTGAGATGGGATTTTCAGTTCAGCAAGTTTCCTAAAATCTCTAGTAGAAGGTGAGAACCCGCAGACCACAGGAGGTTATTGCCTTTCCGTAATGTGAATTCCTGGGTATAGTAATAAAGTGAAATTGTATTCCTTTGTTAATGTGTCTGTGAACTTCCTATTCTATTATTGATACACCAAGCATGCTTGCAATGCATTTATTATTCTGTTTGTTCAAAGAAGAAATTCCAATTTTCTACAATCCATATTAATCTATTTGCTGACTATGACTACTTGATAATTGTATTCAATATCTCTAATCACCTTTTTCAAAGATGTTGCCTCCGATGCTCTTGTCTGAATGAAGTAGTTCTTCTACTCTGCAGTACATTAAGAAAAAATTAAAAGCTAGTGGGGGTACCACTCAAGCTAATAAATAGTGCATTGTTTCATAAATAAAATTGTTTTAAAGCTTATATGCATAAATGGCACTTAGAGGTTAATTCAGACTTCTGTAATTGAGCTGAATGGGGCTAAATAGATGCCAGAAAGGGTTATTATGTATGACCCAGGTCCTAATTCTAGTCCATATGGATACCTCTACTTAAATATCACTCAACTTCTATGTAAAACAATGGGTAATAAGTGTTTTAGGGTAGCTAGTTTAACTTGGGGACTGCGCCTTTAAGCATTGGTGATGTCACAAGAGTTCAAAGAGTATAAAAGGGGAGACTTGCAGAGTGACTGAGGGAGGGGAGGAGAATTTTTGTGCAGATTTTGGTCTGTACTGGTTTTTTTGCCTGCTTACTGTGTGAACTCCCAAGAAAAGAAACCAGTGGAGGCTCTTCATTTTTCCATGGAGGGAGCAAACCTAAAACTGTGTTCTTAGGGGATTAAGGCCTAGTTTCTTTTTAGAAAATCCCCCTAGAAGGAATCATAGGGATACCACCAAGGAGAAGAGCCTGTTTTGAAAATCTCTTCATTTATCCTAACCTCTAATCAGAGTAAGTGACTGATTTTGCTTTCATGAACTGAGCTGGATTTGGGCCAGAAAATGAATTCCCTGTGCTGTATGAATATATTGCGCTGTTAAGGTTTTGTTTTCTTGCTACTAACTGGGTGTTGTACTGTGAAAACTGAATTTGTGAAGATATTCTGAGGTGGTTTTGCCTGGCTCCAAACAGTGATTTTCAAAATCCTGCCATACTGACTGGCCCTGAGTTATCTGGATAACCTTTTAGCTGGCTAAAATGCTATTCAACTAACTCAGAGGCGGGGCAGGGCTGTTTTGGGGCAGAGACAGTTATCAGGCTAAGAGAATCATTTATCAAAATGCGTTAGGGCCCTAATGTGCACGATATAACGATCTAACGCCCGCGATAATTGCGTAACACATAAGATAAATACCACATCTCGCGAAATGCGTATGCAAATTTAAAATTAGTAGTCCACTGGGAAGAGTTTGGGCGGAGTAAATGGAAATGAGGATTGGTTAATGTGCATTCAATAACATAACGCATACTGTCGTGGGATTTAATGCTGGAAATAACTGCATCTTTTTTCTGTGAGTTATGTCTGTGATAGCTGTGTGTTATGGGATTTATCGTGAATCCTGGTTTAGGGGAGGGGAGAGAGAGAGCTTGCTCTGTGGAGGGTAACTTGTACTTGAACTTTTTATACCACTGTAAGAGGGGACATCGGGTTTGAGGTGGAGTGAATTCTGAGGGGCACTTTTACATGCCCAGTCATATGTACGAACAGAACAGTTACCACCAGTGAAGATTTAATGTGATTTGGAGTGATGAAAGGTAAAAGAAGAGTAGATTTGTACCATGTTCTCTCTACCTAGCTGCAATCAAGTAGAGAGTAAAGTGTACAAATCTACTACTCTTTTACCTTTCATCCTTCCAAATCACATTAAATCTTCACTGATGGTAACTGTGCTGTTCGTATGTATGATTGTGCATGTAAAATTGCCCCCCAGAACCCAGTCCACCACACAAACCTCACCCCAAGTTACTAGTAGCCTCTTTTACAGTGGTATAAATAGTTAACTTTTTTTGTGAGCCTTTACAGTCTCTCTCTCTCACTCACTATACCTTTTTTTTTTTTTTTTTTTTTTAAATCGCAGGCACTATTTTTGCTTTATTTATAGCAAAATGATGAATCTAGGCCTATGGGGGTCATTTATCAAAGTGCTATATGGCCTTTTCGCATGTGTTAAGGTGTTTTCGCATGCAAAAAATGCCTTAACGCATGCAGAAGCACCATAACGTTTGGTGCGATACAAATGAGAAAAGGGGGAGAATATTGGGGTGGGAATTTTGGCCAAGTTGGCTGGGCTGCATGGCTTTTGCAGCAAAGTAATCAGGGCCCTCTTGAGGAAGGAGTCTCTACCTGTTACCCAGGTAGAGAGTCCATCAAGTTAGATTGAAAGAACATTGCACAAATCTCATCTTTGGGTGAGTTTCCTCACTCCGAAGGTCTTCAAATCTTCACAAGAGAGCACTGTTCTGTTCATACGTCTCTCTTTGAATGTCAAAGTGGCCCCTAACCCCTACACTAATACCTAAACCTCACCTGGAGTTACTAGGTGGGCCTCCCATAGAGATATAAATACCTATCTAGCGTGAGGGCATTATGGCTAGGTTCTCTCTCTCTCACTCAGCTTGGCTGGCTCTCCAGGAGGTGTAGTTAAAATTTTGTGAGCCCAACCCATTTGGCCAAAATTCCCACTCCAATATCCTCCCCTTTTTCTCATTTGCATCGCACCAAACGTTATGGTGCTTTCGCCTGTGTTAAAAGTGTTATGTGCATGCGAAAACACCTTAACACATGCGAAAATGCCATTTAGCGCTTTGATAAATGACCCCCATATACCCAGATAAGTTTAGGTCTGCCAAAGAGCCAGATAAACTTATCCAGCAAATTTTAAGATACCACTGAATATCCTGACAAAGTCAGCTGGCCAGACAGTAGCTGAAAATAAAACTGCCCTGTGCTTTTGTCTTTAAATAAATCTTTGCAGCATTGAACCACCAACCAAGTTGTGACATGAACTTGTCCACGGTTTGAGGTTTGCCTGTAAGTTATTGTGTTCCGGAAGAAGTCCAGTGTGTATGGAAGTTGTTTGTTCATCCACAGAGAAGATTCCCAGCCCACTACACCATCTGCTTGATCCATTTTAAGAATCCACTCCAGTGCACAGGATTCTAACCCCTTAGCATCTGTTTTTTATTTTATGTACTCCTGCTTTGGGGTTCCACATAGGATTTACCCCTATTACTTAACACAGATCAGGTCAATTAAAGGATGTTTTGTTCCAAGTTTTTACATGGTTTGGCCAGGAAAACACTTACCATACAGAATCCAGTTCCTCCACTCCCACATGCATCCTCTGCTTATCTCTAGATTAAGCAGCTTGGAATCTATTTACTCCTTGAGATCGTGCCAGGTACCTGTGACCTGAATTGGCCACTATTGGAAACATGATACTGAGCTTGGTGGACCTTTGGTCTGACCCAGCATGGCAAGTCTTTTTTTCTTATGTTATGTTCTCTGATCCTGGCTCCAGACAGTGACCTAGATTTTTCATGCCCAACTTGTTTTATGGGGACCTCTGAATCGAGGCTCAGAAGCTGGACTGTGGAGAGTTAAACTCATGAACTGTTGCTTATGGCCCAGAGCCATAGCCAGACAATTTGGCACCTATGGCCAAGTAAAAAATGTGCATTCTCACCCTATACACACCAGGAGCTTGGAGGGGCTCTTTTTTTTTTTTTTTAACAAAATATAACACTGTTTATAAAACAGTTTAGGTATCAATGAAGATTTCACTTTTCAAACTGGCGTATGGGTACTCCTTAAATCAGTGTTAGGCACATTTTAGTTTATTAATCTACCAATTATATATTATAACTTTTACCTGATGATTAGCTACAATTTTTTTTAATTCTTATTTATAAATTTTTCAAACAATTAACAAAGAACAGTTCACATATTGCTTTACAGTACCAACAGTTATTGCCAACTGTTCCTATCCCCCAACTCCCCCCACCCCCTCCCCGCCCTAGAATCTATATAAAAAGACATTGTATCAGAAGCCTAGTACCAATATATTCAACATCTTAATGCGTAGAACAGCACAGCTTATTGGTTTATGTAATTATTAGACCAAATATGTTAAGTAACCCACTGGTAGCAGTCATTTGTTGCATGCCAAGATGAGAGGCAAAAGTGTCAACATGTGATAACACAACTAATAAACACATGATAAAATAATACAATAGTAAAGAGATATACCAATGAGATGCAAGCTCAATACACTCTTCGGTATCACCCAAGGTCACCTATGATACAGCTAGAATTGTACTTCGAGCTTTGGCATTTAAAGACATTAAAAGTATGGCTTCCAAATATTGAGGAAGGTATTATATTTCTGAGGTGACATGGATTTTTTGGCTGAGATGGTGAAGTTTTAGATGCCACATTACATGTGATGGTGGTTCGTCAGAGATCCATTTGGCCAAGATGGTTTGTTTGGCTAGTAAAAACGCTTTTGCCAGGAACTGCCGGTGGTAGGCTGAAACCCACGGAAGATTTTCTCTTATACAGTTAAATAAGCAGAGTGCTGACGACAATGCAAGGTTTTTGCCCAATATTCCTCACACATATTGCATAAGTTGAGCCCAGAATCGCTGGATCGCTCTGTATGACCAGAAGCAGTAAAAGAGCATAGCCGAAATGACACAATATTTCGAGCATCTGTCATTTGGGGCCAACCTGATCAGGAACACTCTAGTTGGAGATATATATATGTGTTGTAGAAACTTGAATTGGGTCTCCCTGAGCTGGGCATTCTCGGTGATGTAAGCCAAAGATTTCAAGCATGTCCTCAGAGTCTCTATAGAGAGCGTGAAATCCAGTTCTCTGTTCCATCGTGCCACCAGGGGTGGTATCAAATCGGAGTCATCCTGGAGCTGAAGTTTTTGCATCATTGAAGCACAAGTCACTTGCTGTTTCTGTGATGTAAAAAATTTAAACAATGGAAAATTCTGTTCTATGGAGCCCCTATGTGGTTCAAAAGGCAGCTGTTTGAACTGCATGGTCAAACTGTTGATATTTGAACCCTGCCGTGATCCGTAGAGAGAAACTACCATGGTTCAAATTGCAGGGCTGAAGTTTCAACCATGGGGTTGAAAGGGATGCCGGTGGCCAAGGATGGGGTGTGAAAGGGATAGCGTGCACACTCCCTTTTGCACCGCCAGCCCCTGCAGTTGGCCATGGTGCCCTTGCGTCATGGTGCCCATGGCCGTGGTGCCTGTCATCGTGGCCATAGGCTAGCTACGATTCTGTTATGGCCCAAAGCACAAAAACTAAAGAGGTTAGGACTTTTCAGCTTGGAGAAGAGACGACTGAGGGGGGATATGATAGAGATGTTTAAAATCATGAGAGGTCTAGAACGGGTAGATGTGAATCGGTTATTTACTCTTTCGGATAGTAGAAGGACTAGGGGACACTCCATGAAGTTAGCATGGGGCACATTTAAAACTAATCGGAGAAAGTTCTTTTTTACTCAACGCACAATTAAACTCTGGAATTTGTTGCCAGAGAATGTGGTTCGTGCAGTTAGTATAGCTGTGTTTAAAAAAGGATTGGATAAGTTCTTGGAGGAGAAGTCCATTACCTGCTATTAAGTTCACTTAGAGAATAGCCACTGCCATTAGCAATGGTTACATGGAATAGACTTAGTTTTTGGGTACTTGCCAGGTTCTTATGGCCTGGATTGGCCACTGTTGGAAACAGGATGCTGGGCTTGATGGACCCTTGGTCTGACCCAGTATGGCATTTTCTTATGTTCTTATGTAACTGACAGTTCACAATGAACATCTTTCGTCAGCATTTTAGAATGCAAAAACATATCCATATGCTCCTACACACAGACACACACACACACAAAACAAAACATGAACAGAGGCAAAGGCTTGTTTAAAAAATACATTAAAAATATGAAATGGAGATGCAGTTGGAGAAACAGTATGGTTTGAAAAAGGGGGAAGGCTGTTGGGGAGGATTTAAAAAGCTCTCAGAGTTGGGGAGACAATAATATTGCTGTTGCTGCTTACTGGAGGCTTTTGTAGCTCAGATTATTGAGCAAGACTGGCATTCTTTGGGTGCTAGTTCAATCCAGCACTCCAGGACTGGTCTGTAAGCATGGTAATGAGTTTCCTTGATGCTAATGTTATAGAGAAGCTAACCATGACATGAAAACAAAATGGCGGCTAGTTGGAGAAGAATAATCACAGATATTTAAAAAAAAAAAAAATTACTATAAATAGTAATACTGTGATCACCATATGAGGCAGTAATTTTGGAAATCTTTTAAATAAGTCCCTTCTTATAGTTTAATGTGACACAGAGATAGAGGGAAACCCAGCTTTCAGCGGCACCGTGTGAATGAAATTCCTGTGGTGACATCCTGTAGTTCTGTATCTGGAGCTGAATTCTGACAGTGACATCAGCAGCCGAGTTTCCAATGGTTCCATTTCTGTTGGAATCAAGTATAAGCACTGTAGCCCTTCTGTATGGGGTGCATAAAATGTAAACTGAATGCCAATCTCTCAGAGAGATGTGGGTCAAACATGTTATAGTAGAACCAGCCCAGAGGGTGTGCAGGTGTCATTAGTTGCCTGGGTAGTGCTCTATATTAATTAGAATCCTCTCTATGATCCCCTCTGACTGTATATCTTCCTGGTTTCAATCCTGCTAACTATATCAGGAAAAAATAGGGCTCACTCTAAGGATATGTTCCAAAAAACCCCAACTTTTTATTTTCTGGTAAAACCAGAAGTCAGAATGAAACAGAGTGGAAAAACCTTCACGGATTAGATGAGAGTACGTAGGCTTGCACAGCTATGCTGAGGTAGTTGCCAAATATACAGAGAATAATAAATGCTTTCCACAACTATGTATTTATTTATTTAAACAATTTATAAGCTGTGCATCATACATAGCTTGAGGCACCATACAATAAAGCATTCATAATAAAAACAAAACAGAACAAAACACAACACTCATTATTCCTTCCTTTACTGCTAATCAACATGGAAATTATAATGCCTCGTCTTTGAAATTTAGAGCTAACAACTGATCGTGTAAGTCAAAGTTACACATAGCAGACGAGGAAAAAGATGGCACCACTGAGAGATGGCAGGTCAAATAAGTGAAAGCACTAGGGGGTCCCGATTGGAATCTAGCCCTTTTAAAATGCTGGGAAAGGAGAGAGGCGTGGTCAGGATTCCCAGAGAAGTGGCAGATAAAGAGTGCTATTGATATTTCCAAGAAACTGGTAAACTTGTCACACTCCCAGGAGCTCTACCACCTGCCTCCCACCTCTAACCCTTCCCCAGCCTTTGCCCCCAGGGGAAGCCGGAGAAGGGTGAATGGTGTGTGTGTGTCTGTGTGTGAACTTGAAGTACTCTCTGAGGACCGGTGCAAGGGTATTGGGCACCTAGATGAATCTTATAGCCTTGTGTCAACCCTTCTTGCAATCCCTTGGCCCTGCCCACACATTATACACATATAATAACAGATTTTACACGATTTGCAACACTGCAAATATTACATCAAGCCCTAAAACACCAATACAGCTCCTATTAGGAAAACAAAACAAGTCAGGCTGCTATAGACCCCTGCACAGAAAATACACGGTAGCAGAATACCTCACCTTGGTCACCCATGCAGAACACAGACAAACCCTCACCAAATACAGAATAGAGAGGCCCTAAATTACAAATAGAAATATATAGGCAAAAACTGAACTGGATACTGCAAAAAGTCAGATTCTGTATACAGTGGAACAATGTAAAAACAGAAACACCACCATTCATCATAAATACAATAATAATAAAAGCATACTAAGAAAGTGAATATTTCAAAATAGCTGACAAATAGAACATTCAAAATTAAGCTCATAAAAATTTGTCATAAGTCCCAAAATATCAACAAAATATTTAAAAAGAGCAGACACATCAAATACTCAACAATTGAAAGTAATAAATATAAAAGAAATTCCCCACTCCCTATATCTGGGAGCTTTTGATGTCTGGTCACCCTGAGATTGTCGTGGAAGAGTGAGAAGAGGGGTCTGCACCCAAACGTTGTCCTCTCTTTCATTAACATACACATATCTTCTCCCACTCTGGAATGCACAAGCTGCAGCAGCCTCCACCTTCAGCCCAAGCAGCCAATAGGGGGACTACTCATTCCACTTGGGACGTGGGCAGACGCTACTCCTGCTCCTTCTGGCTGCAGTGATTGTGCCTCCTTCTTCCCACTTGCACAGCCCACAAGATACATCTTCTTGTGTTGGGCCTATGCATATGGTAAGAATAAGAAGCCATAATCATCACAAGTCCTGCTCCCAGAACTGTGGCGTTTTAGGCAGCTGTCTGCTTTTTCTACTGGTCCTGCATTATCTCTCATTCACCCCCCTTTAATACATTCTTACTTCCTTCTCACTTCCCTCTTCCACCTCACTCATTCACTCCCCTCCTTCCCTCCTATGTCTCTTCCCTCTCACTCACTCCTTCCCCTTCCTTTTACCTTCCCTCAACCCCTTTCCTTCTCTCTCATGCATACATCCTCTCTTCCCTCTCACTTGCTATCCCCTCCATTCCATACTGTTAGTTATTGCTCTCCCTCTGCCCCCTTCTCTTCCCTTTCACTCATTCAGCTCAGCACCTTTTTCTTTCCCTTCCCTCCCTTCTCAATGAGGAGGGAGAAGAGGGAAGGGAGAGTGAGCTCTCTCTCCACTTCACTGTCACTGACTCACCTCTCCTCCTCACAGAGATGATCTTCCTGCCCGTGGGAAGGGGTGGGAACCCTGCAGATAGTTATCTTAGGTGCCACTGCAGTTCTACTCTGGCCTGCAGGGGGTGGAGTCCCTGCAGGCCCAGCATCAAACCATGCCACCATTGATTCCTTTCTTCCTGCCCACAGGGGGTTGGAGACCCTACGGGGTACGTCATCAAGCCCACATTGCCATGGTTCCTTTCTTCTTGCCCGTAAGGGTTTGGGACCCTGCAGGCACATGCTGTTGATGGGCCTGAATGCAGGGTGAGGCAGCCCTGATGGGAGAGTTTTGAGGGATATTTTTTGCCGCTTCAACATTTTGCCACCTGAGGCCACCACCTCACTCTGCCTCATGATAGAACCACCCTGCCTGCAAAAATAAAAGTTTTTAAATTCTTGTGAAAAGTCCAAGTACACATAGTTAATCACAAGTGGGCTGGGAGTGTGTTCCAAAAAAATTGGAGCCACAACACAAAAAGCCCTTGCTCTAATTTCTAGAAGGCAAGCTGATCATGGTGAAAGGACATCAAGAAGGCCACTCTGTAGTATCCATGTAGGGTTATATATACAGTATGGGGCAGATTTTGAAAGCCTTACGTGCGTAGGGGGGGTTACGCGCGCCGGGCCTATTTTCAAAATGCGTGGGCAGGGCGTTCCAGGGGCGTGGCCAGAGGCCTCCGTACGGCCACTCGGCAGGCGTAACTTCAACAACAAAGGGGGGCGGGACAGGGAGGGGAAGGTGGGGGGAAAGGAAAGTTCGGAGCGGCCTCGGAGGGAATGGGGAAAGCCAGCTGGCCTCCCCGAGGGCTCGGCACGCGCAGGTTGCACTAGTGTGCACCCCCTTCGTGCACCGACCCCTGATTTTATAACATGCGTGCACTTGGCCAGAAATCCTGCCTCATACTCCTCCCCTTTTCTAAATTAGCATCGCACCATGCGTTAAGGCATTTTTCGCATGCGAAAAGCCCATAACGTGGCTTGGAAAATAACCCCCTTAAAGTACATGGTATGATGGTCTCGCAGCAGCTGTCAGTTGAGTTGTAATTATATAGGAGGATGTTTTTCAAAAGTAGAGTGAATATATTTTCCAAACTATTGTGGTTTGATTACTTGAAGAAATGATTATATGGTTCATTTACAGTGTTTTCTTTTAAAAACATGCATAACAGTTCTTCTTCAAAAAGCTAGCATGCTTTTTAATTAAATTCTGTATTTGTGATTAATTAGTGCTAATTTTCTAAAGAAAACAGAATTAGATCGGATACAGTGGCAGCTTCTGTTTCCCACTTTTTCCCAAAGGGGCAAAAAAAGCAAGTTCAAAAAAGTTCCAGGATAGTAACCTGGCAGAAAATTACCATTGTATTTCCAAATCTGTTTGCAAGAGAAGAAACTGTTTTGTGTTAATGATGTCATTTATTCTCATGTATGGAAGGATTCAATACTTTTCTCCATTTTGATAGGCTGATGGCTTATTTTAAAATAGTTAAAAAAATTGTGTTCCTAGAAGAACCTTATTCAAGCAAAGCCAAAAGCAATGCTGGCTAATATTAGAATACAATTGGCATAATCTTTTTTTGTGCCTTTTGATTACCTTGATTTTGATTTATATGTTTGCTTGGTTAGTGCTGTCCCAATCAAACAGGCCAATGCAATAGGGTTTGGTTGGCAGAAAGCACAGTTTAACCCTTAGTTGTGCACACAGGGGCAGATTTTATAAATCTGCGCACACGCATACTTTTGTTCACGCACCAGGTGTGAACAAGAGTACGCGGGATTTCAATAGATACGTGCGTAGCCGCGCGTATCCATTAAAATCCGGGGTTGGCGCGCACAAGGCTGCCCAAAATCGGCAGCCTGCGCACGCCGAGCCGCGCAGCCTGCCTCCGTTCCCTTCGAGGCCGCTCCGAAATCGGACTGGCCTCGGAGGGAACTTACCTTCCACCCCCCGCACCTTCCCTTCCTTTCTCCTACCTAACCCCCCCCCCCACCTTTGTCATCAAAGTTACGCCTGCTGGAAGCAGGCGTAACTTTGCGTGCGCCGGGCTGGCTGCTGCGCTCCATGTTCCGGTCCGGGGGCTGGTCCAGAGGCCACGGCCATGCCCCTGGAATGTCCCTGGGCCGAAACCATGCCCGCGGCGCCGCCCCCGAAACGCCGCGTCATGCGCGACACGCCCCCGAAACGCCGCGTCACTCGCGACACGCCACCGACACGCCCCTCCATGCAAGCCCCGGGACTTGTGCGTGCCGCCGAGCCTATGCAAAATAGGCTCGGTGCATGCAGGGGGGGGGGGGGGGTTTGGGGTAGGTTTTCGGGGGGGGTACGCGCGTACCCCTTTGAAAATCTACCCCACATTTTTTGTACATAAACTTTACTGCCTATGCAGCAAGGAGTTGCACACAAAATGTGTGTGCCCAGTAATGTGCGTTTAAGTTGGCACCCTGCATAGAAATTCCATGCTAATGATGGCATTAGTCTTTACCTTCCATTGCAGAGAGGTGTGCTGGCTTACCTTGTGTTTTCGTAGCACTGGAAATTTTACTCTTAATCCGAAATGAAATAAAGTTTCCAGGATTAAGGTTAGTTTACGTATCGAAGCTGGAGTTCTGGTACTGGGACCTGTACTCAGTATTTCATGCACAAAATATATGCTTTGGGGTAGATTTTATAAGAAGCGCGCGGGCATACTTTTGTTCGCACAATCCTGCGCAAACAAGAGTACGCCGGATTTTAATAGATACGCGCGTAGCCACGCGCATCTTTTAAAATCCGGGGTTGGCGCGTGCAAGGAGGTGAACATTTGTGCACCTTGCGCGTGCCGAGCCCTGCGTGCGCTGCCCGCTCCAAAATCTGAGCGGCCTCGGAGGGAATTTTTTTTTGTTCTCACCCACCTTTCCCTCCCTTCCTCTACCTAACCCACCCCCTAGCCCTAACTAAATCGCCCCCCTACCTTTATTTTAAAAGTTACACCTGCCCGAGGCAGGCGTAACTCGTGTGTCCCGGCTGGCTGCCGGTGCGCCATTCCCCGGCCCGGGAGCAGTTTCAGAGGCCTCGGCCACGCCCCTGGAATGCCCCCGGGCCGGCACCATGCCCTGACATGCCCCCAAGCAAAGCCCTGGAAGTTACGTATATCCCGGGGCTTTGCGCGCGCCGGCAGCCTATGCAACATAGGCTCGGCGCGCGCAGGGGGAGCTTGGGTACGCGCGTATCTTATACGCGTACCCCTTTGAAAATCTGCCCCTTTGTGTGCATAAACCATGTTTTCTGCATATAAAATATGAGTTAAGCACTTACATCATATGTTGGACTGCGCCCTAAGCCTTTTTTTGTGCACATTTTTCAGTTTGTGCACATTTTTAAACTCCCAATGCAATAGCATACTTTCGGATTACTGCACTGGGAGTTAAAAATAAAATTAACTTATGCATTAAATTGTGCATTGGATTTCAGCGCACAGTTTTAACGCTCCGCTTTTTGCATCGGCCCCTATAATGTGCTAGTTTTCCAATCTTCATGGTATCATTAGATGTCTGCCTATTGAGAATCAAGTTGAAGTCAGAAGGGTATAATTGGCTTAATCGTTTCCTCTATCTATTCTGTTAAAAATGAACTCTCTACTACATGAAAGGAAAGATTGCAAATATACTCTGATTGCTGCTTCACTATGCCAAACTCCATAAGACACATTCCACTAATACTGTACGTTCTTGACCTGGAGTTGACCTGCTATTTGACACAAATATAAGTATAATCAAACGATAAAAGGTGAGAGAATTCAGCTGGTATGAAAATATATGTTTCCAGTGTATGGCTTTAAATTTAAAGTCTCTGCCTTCCAAATACTCTGTACTAAATGTACTACAGCCCTTTTACCCATGTTTTGGTTTTACACAGAAAGCTTTTAACATTTATCTCATACCAAAATGTATTGTTATAAACTATATTATAGAATAAGGATGGGATAGGGAGGGGCACCGACGAACATCGTGGGAAGGCCCTAGGCAGAGGACGCAAACGTCATGTGGGTCCGTGATGGACATAGTCCGTGGACAGTGGGGGCATTTCTGGAAGCCGATTGCCATAAAAAAAAAAAAAAGACAATGTGCGGTTGGTGGCCACTGGGCGGCAGGCGCTCAGGAACCGACCACAACAACGCGAAGATTTTACTTAAAGAACGTCGTAGGAACCAACTCGCGAAGGGGGACCCCGGAGCGGGAAGAACCGGCAAAAAAAAGTACAATTCCTTTCTTTTTAGGAAAGAAACTGAAGAGCTCCAAAAACCCACGAGGCAACTGCACCGCGGAAAAAAGGAGCCTGAAGTGGGATAGTGGCATGCTGGAAACTTTGACAAGCGTATGTCAAAGTCATCTGATGATGATGTCACCCAATCTGAGGGGGCTAACTCCTGCTGTCCTGGGAGAACACCTGTTACAGGTAAGCAACTCTGCTTTAACCAAGTAGACTTAAGGAATAGCCACTACTTAGTTACGTGATAGCAGCACGGGATTTATTTACTTTTTGGGATCTTGCCAGGTACTTGTGACCTGGACTGACCACTGTTGGAAAAAAGGATGCTGGGCTTAATGGACCCTCTGTCTGATCCAGTATGGCAATTTTTATGTTCTTATGGGAAGGCAAGATGGCACCCAGATAGGACTCTGGAACAAGAGATCCCTAGTAAGCGGAGTTTCTCCTCTTGCTGAGAGAATTTTGTAGGTGTTCATGATGGGAGAGGGGAGGGAAAGGAAAGCTAAGTCAAAGGCTTATGAAGAATAGCCTCCAATGGCAGCTAAAGATATGAATTTGTCAGTGCAGGAGTTTGGCATCCAGGAGAAGCAGCTGCTTGCTGTATGCCGGCTAGTGAGCCCGACTTATTATTGAGCTCTGGCAGCAGGACTCCCTCACCACTTCCAGGCCCAAGTGCTGGATTTCTGCCTATCATTCCAGTACAAACCAGAATGGACGCAAGACCATTTGAAGGCATCTATGGAAGCTGTGAGATTGCAGTCATCCCACTAGGCACATGGGCCTGGAAGCTACATCGCTTGGTGAGGATCAGACGGAATATCTTTCTCCCAGGGAGCTGCCATAGGACACTGTGTAGTTGTGAGTGGTTAGAGTTGTTTCTTCTCCACATGTTCAGTGCTGGCTGCAGTTTCGATTCCTGCAGCAATGCCTTGTGAAGTGCAGATAGTTTGGCCCTGGGAGGAAAGTTGCACTGGAGGGCAAATGGACTGTAGTTGCCAGGATAGAATGTACCTTCATTCCTATAATTTCAAGTTTGTGTACCTTTGTAGATGAAGTGGCTGCTAAGTTCTTGGGCCTAGATTAGAAGTTGGAGCAACAAGAGGGGAGAGTTGCTTCCATTGGATGTCAGGTTTCAGGTCTACAGACCTCTGGTGTATCTTTAATTAAAGATAATTTGGCTTTGTATAATAAAAATGGACATTCTTGGGAACTCTCTGGATTTGTCCCAGAGACTGCAATTCTGAACGCATTGCAGGTCTCCAGGTAGGGTTGCCAACTGGCTCCAGATTTTCAGGACAGGTTAATCTAGTCCTGGTTTTACCCCATTGCATGCTGGGACTTACTCTGATCTCCCTATTGCATTACCTAAGAAAATCAAAGACTGTAAGTACTTGCATGCAGGGGAGTCAAACCAGGACTGGGATCAACCTATCCTGAAAATCTGGAGCCAGTTGGCAACCCTCTCTCTGGGGTTTATTAGAAATTGATTAAAGACCGTCTGAATGTGCGGTATTTTGGGAAGGTTGTAGTAAACCCTATCTCTGGGTGCCTTGCTGAAGAAGGCAGCCCAGAATAAAGAGCGGTTGGAGCAGCATGGGCCCAAAGGAGGAGCATTGAGCCATGCAGAGAACAACGAGCAGGAGAGTCAGCCCCTGCTGCACAAGAGGAGGAAGAGCAGTAGTGCTGCCCTCCCCTTGGCAGGGAACAAGAGAGAGAGAGCAGCATCATCCCCTCTGAGTAGATGCAGGAAGAGTAGCAGCATTGGAACCATATAGGAAAAACAAAACAGGGGTAGGGCAGGCCCTTGCTGCAGGAGGAGGAAGAAGAGGAGCACTGGTCCTGCGGGCCTGGGGAAAGGGGAAGTTGCTACGCCTAGTCTGGATTGAGGTGAGAACGAGTGTGCTTGTGTGTGTGTGTGAGAGAGAGAGTACGTGTCTGTGTGTGGAACAAGAGTGTGTTAGTGTGTATGTGAGAGAGAAAGTGTCTCCCCCTGCTACCCTGCAACAGTCTCAGGGGGACTGGAAATCAGAAGTTCCCTGGGATGACCATAAGTGCCTTCCCTGATGTGACATGGTCTATACAGTCACAGAGGAAGGTTTTCCTCCATTTGTGGCAGCGAGTGGCCGCACTAAGTTTCCTTGCAAGTACCTTGTCAGTAATAAGGGAGACCAGCTTATGTTTTTTGATCCTTCACAGTTGGAGTTGTTTCTTTAGGATAAATTAGTGGTACACTGATGTTTTCTTTTTCCAACCTATTACTGAGGGTCTTAGAATGGGGATAATAATGAGTCCATAAAGAAGGACAGGCCATGGGGGATATGAGGAGCGTTAGATTATTCCCCCTTGCTCCTTCCTTTTTTTCCTTCCTCCCCCTATTTATAGCGCGTTGACATCCTCCTTTGGCATAAGTGTGTTTTGTATTTTTTTCCCCTTTACTATTACTGTAACTCGGGGAGTTTCCTTGATTTGTTTGTTTTGTAAATCTATTTTTGAAATTGCAATTAAAAAACAAAGAATATAGATCGCCAAGAAAGTTGCATTCCCATCAAGGCCCGGTCATTATCAAGCTGCTATGCTATGGCGAATGAACATGGTTTGTTTTCTTTAAATTTGGTTTGAAGTTAAACCTCATGATTTTATCCAAATTCCATTTTAAAAAGCAAGCATTTCTTTTCAGTAGTCGCCATACAGCTTTTGGATTGAGCATGTTGTTGTTGATAGAACAATTGGCATTATGAAATTTAATTTTGAATGTAAATGATATATTTGGCTCATGGCCAGGCTAAACCACGGTAATGGTATAGTATAGTATATCATGTGGCTCCCTGGGTATCACCCAGCAGCCATCATGCAACTTCTTCTCAAGTTTGGATTGCCTTCCATTTGAGGTTCACTCACATTTAGTCAAAGGATAATTTGAAATACTTGCCAATATAAAAAGGGCATTGCTTTCTTTTAAAAGTCAATACAGTGAGCAGTAGAATCTGTTCCCAGTTTTACTGCTCAATATTTTAGTATTACGTCATTACTTTTGAAACTCTTCAAGTTGCCCTTGCAATTCCCATGACTATCTGAGAACAGATGTGCAGTTACTGAGAGAAGGTGCCTCGTGCTTACGGGATGGGATTGGTCTAGATTTACTATTTTACAGATAACTTCACAGACACATCAGTCACCATTACAGACACCCTTTCATGACCGGTGATTTGTGACTCCCTTCCAAATAGGAGGGCCCACAGGGGTTCAATGTAATTTCAAGAAGGCAGATGTTTTGATAAAGGACATGTATTCTCTTAAAGTGTTGGGCACTACAAGGAGGGCACAGCTTTCATTTAAATGTGGATTGTAATGCAATTAGCTCCAAAATGAAATTCACAGAAAAGGCTCAGTAAAGGCATTTACAGCTTAGCTCCATTAAAATAATTAAAAGCCATAAGGGTAACTTCAGGGGTTTTACATTTTCCAACAATTGCAACTCTTAATAGGTTGAAATGGTTTGACCTTGGGCCTCCTGCCTCACAGCATATAGAAGATGAGAATGGTAGGAAATGGACCCAAGCAAAACGTGAGACCACAATTCATGGTTTTCTGCCACCCGGAATCTCTACTAAGGGGCATCGCTAGACACAGGTCCCAGAATCTGTTTGTGAGTGCCCTGAATACATCTGGCCCAGGAGTTCCTGTGCCTTTAAGATGAAGGTGCGGCAGGTTGGTGCCACCCAGCTGACATTGCGACTGCCCTGGGAAAAGGGCTGTCTTTAATTTACTCTGATAAATGATTTTACTATTGTGGATTTCATTCGCATTCTGATGTGGGTGCACTTACTATTTTTCTTTCTTATTTATCAAACAGTTTAAAACGTCCTTAAACTGTAGCAATGCATGGCTCCAACAAAACAGGTTGTGGAGATGTTGCTTTGTTTAGATATCGGATTGATCCATTTTGGGTATGGAAGAGGGATCCATGAAGTGTGAGGGCAATTTTCAAAGAACCCAATATTCAGCGGTGCAGCGAGAAGGTAAGTTAGCTGGATCAACTTATCTGGCTAACTTAAACCAGATATTCAGCAGCATATCCAAATTTAGCCAGGCAAATAGCACTGAATAGGGACCGCTGAGGAATGTTTTGGCTAGATCAAAGAACCTGAATTTTGTCCTCCACCGAGTGGGTAAAAATAACTGCCAAGTTTCATTAAAAGACAATATTTACCCATAGAGAAAAAGAGCATTCCAGGAGGCAGGGTTAGGCTTGGGGAGGACCAGTAGGTGGCGGTGCATGTGTCATTTTCTAATATCCATGCATATGGTTCTGTGTTCAGCTGACTCACAGGAGCAAGGAGTGTGCCTGCTTTTGAACCCATGTGCCTTGTAGGTAACTTTCAAGGAGAAACTATCCAGGTAGCAGATGGGTACAAAAAGCCACTTGAACTTGCATCTAGGTGGACCAGGGATAATTTCCCTGTTTGTTTTTGTTATATGCCCTTCGAAGATGATTTATACCATTTGATTTATGAAGATGATTTATGACCATGTGTCATCCACACATTGCCAAGATGTGCTGCCTAGTCATATGTAGAACTGTATGCGGGTCAAGTCATCTTCTGTGCTTCAGAGGGTTTTCATTTCTGTGCATTTCGTTCTACCCCCAACCCCTCGAATGGTACATCTAATTAGATGATTGTTGCTGAACAGCAGCTACTAATTGGCTCTGAAAAAGAAGCTTGAAGTTATTTGCAATTCAAAAAATAAACATGGAGAGATCGCAGAAAAGAATGTGCCATTGTCAGTGTCCGAGCAACCTTGTTGTGTTACATAAAAGGGGAAGGGCGTGGTTAAAATAATGGATTGGGAACCAGGAGACAATTTCTGTCGCTGATATTTATCATCACCTTGGAATTAATGAAAGCCTGCGCACTGCATGTCCCTTAACCTTGCACACGAATACAAGGCGTGCAACTGCAGTGACTTCAGTAGCGGGGTTTAAATTCAATTTAATGCATCTGCCTACACTATTATTTTACCAAGCTGCCCATCCAAAGTTCAGGAAATGCCATGCAATGATTCTAGGAGAAGGATCAGCAAGAACTCTCTTCCGTTTCTGATCCACAAGCAAAGCAGGTTCAGTACCATCACAAACGTGTAGAAGAAATGATATTAAGCAGTGACTCGGAACGGTGTAATTGGCAGCAGGAAAACGGAGGCACGTCCTATTTTCAGGTTTGCTGCTTTTGCATTGAAGAACGCCCCAAGAAATAATGTTCAATTAGAGCAGGCGCCTCTGGAGTCTTCACCTCTTGCAACTGCGGCAAAAAGTGATAAGTTAGGTACGGCTGATGGAAGGTTTTCAGGTTCAGCTGAGAAGATGAGGTCAGACAGGATTTACATGTGCATTCCTAGGGTCTGCCTGACCCAGTTTTAGTACTGATCTAATTAGTGCCATCATTCAAATGTCACCCTGCAAAAAAAAGCAGGCAACATATTCTGGCTTACAGTTTGCATAGGATTTACTTTAAATATCTTTTCTTCCAGCCTTTATACAGTTACATTCTATACTTATATTCATAACCAAGAATTCATAACCATTTCAGATAAAGGCCACAGATTGTACTGGATTAGGTATTATGACATATAATATCAAGCCAGTAGTCATTCTGTTTTTTTGGCCCAGAAGTTTTGGTCCAGATTCTTTGGCCTTCCATTTTAAGCAGAACTAGCCACTATTGGGCTATGGAGCCAGCAGCCTTCATTTGCAATGTATTTGGAGGGGTTTCCTCTCTTTAAATTCCTCCCTCCCTTCCAACTCAGCCCAACCATTAGAACAATAGTCCTCAGGCGAGGGCCACAAACCACGACTCCTTATGAAACCAGGTAGCGTGGACCCTACGTTTGATCTTTAAGTACTGTTATGTGGACATCGCACACTGACTGAGGCTCACCCACCCACCTAAGAGCTGTGAATGCTGCCTCCGCAGTATCCCCTTTTTCTGCCATCATGTTACTATATTTCTAATTAAGGAGAATCTTTAAAAAAAAATTAGATACAATGGTGGGAAGTACTTGAAATTTACTTTCTTTTTAAAAAAAAAAGACATGAAGTATATGTTCAATCATTTTTCCTGCTGTGTGTTTAAACTAGTCTGTACTGTAATCCTGCTTTTTTACTCTGATGTATAAGTCTATAGGATTCTTACTTTTGCTTAATTTAGTCCTATACCGTGTGTATTTTGATTACGGTGTGCTCCTGACGTGAAAGTCATCACAGTTTACGCAACTGCTATGCACATATAACATTCTAACTTAGTAGACAGTTTGAGTAGGCTAGGCCAAAGGGCCACTTTAAAATACTATGATGTGCACTAGAGCTACAAAGACTAAGGAGTTTCAGTTTTGTGTTTCATTATCCAAGTTTTTAATTAGTTGTGTCTGAATTCTCTTTTATTTTTCATGTAGTGCTAGAATGAGTGGTCACCATGCCTCGAATACTAATGTCAGCCTTGCACTTTTCAGCTTTATCTTTCTAAAAACTGCATATTAGACCAGTTTTTACCCAAGTCAAGAGCTCAGATTCATTACAGGGGATTGTAAGATAATAGAAAAAGCTAGGTTGGCTATTTGTAAAGGGGATTCTCTGTAGACAACAGGATAAATCAGTGACACAAGTGGGTAACTCTGACAGCATTGAGACATAAAGGTCTTTCAGAGCTCAGAAAAACCTAGAAGGTCTTTCTGAGCATGTGTGGACCTTCCCATGCAAGCTCTCCCTGTGTGAGTTTTTTCAGTTTTAATAGCAGGCTAAGACCCAAATCTAAAAGGGGAGTTGGGAGGGTCTGTGTGGTTGATTTATCCTGCTGTCTATGGAGAACCCCCATTAAGCAACTTAGCTTTCTCTGTGCACAAGCACAATAATATCAACCACACAAGTAGGGACATCCAAGTTGAGGGTTCCATGTGATTAGTTTGCTATTATTTGCACATCAGTAGAAGATCATTGCAACCCATCTGTATTCCCAGAGAATGGAGGGTAGAATTGAAGGAATTAAATAAGCTTTGAAGAACTGCATGTCCTAAGCTTGTATCTTGATGCAAAGCAGTCTCTAGGCAGTAATGAGCAGTGAAAGTATGGATAGAAGACCACATAGCAGCTTTGCAGATATTTTCTATGGAAGCAGAGTATAGATGTGCTAAACAAGTTTCTGTAGCCCTAACCTGATGGGTCTTTACTTTGAAATGTAGTCCGGCTCAATTGTAGCAGTAAGTGATGCAATCAGTAATCCAGTGGGTCCATGGTCCACCCAGTTTGGGCTCAGGTACATCCAATTGCATAGTCTGGTGACTGAAGATGAGGCCACTTCATCTTCAGCCACCCATCTTCAGGATGGCCAATCTTCAGAATGGGATCTGCAGGGCCGCTGCAGATCCCATCGTGCAGTGACCCAAGAATAAGTGAGGCTGTGGTGTACATAAGAACATAAGAAATTACCATGCTGGGTCAGACCAAGGGTCCATCAAGCCCAGCATCCTGTTTCGAACAGAGGCCAAACCAAGTCACAAGAACCTGGCAATTACCCAAACACTAAGAAGATCCCATGCTACTGATGCAATTAATAGCAGTGGCTATTACCTAAGTAAACTTGATTAATAGCCATTAATGGACTTCTCCTCCAACAACTTATCCAAACCTTTTTTGAACCCAGCTACACTAACTGCACTAACCACATCCTCTGGCAACAAATTCCAGAGCTTTATTGTGCGATGAGTGAAAAAGAATTTTCTCAGATTAGTCTTAAATGTGCTACTTGCTAACTTCATGGAATGCCCCCCTAGTCCTTCTATTATTCGAAAGTGTAAATAACCGAGTCACATCTACTCGTTCAAGACCTCTCATGATCTTAAAGACCTTTATCATATCCCCCCCCTCAGCCGTCTCTTCTCCAAGCTGAACAGTCCTAACCTCTTCAGCCTTTCCTCATAGGGGAGCTGTTCCATCCCCTTTATCATTTTGGCTGCCCTACTCTGTACCTTCTCCATCGCAACTATATAAAAAGTGGGGAAGGTTAGGGTTAGTCTAGGGGTTGGGGAGGAGAGGGGAAGAGGTAGAAAGGGTAGGGTTAGTGATAGGAAAGTTCCCTCCCAGTCCGTTCCAATTAAGGAGCGAACTGGGAGGGAACTGGGGGAGGCCCTATTGCATTGCCGTGTGTATTTTTCTAAAAATCCCACCCCCCCCGCTCACAGAGCAGACCACCAGCCCGCAGATGTGCCCGCGGACATGAAAATCTGGCACTAATGTGCGCGCGGGTCCCGTATTTTATAACATGTGCGCACAAAACATGGACAGATGTACGCGCGTTTTGTTTTTTTTAAATCTACCTTTCTGTGTTTTGTGAATTAAGATGTGGATGCAAGTATCTTTTAAGTCTAGAGAGCAAAGATAGTTGTTGCTCTCTAAGAGGGGAAGGATGGTACCCAAGAGTACATCCTGAATGTTTCTTTCTTTATGTGACAATCCTTTGGGATCATCATATATGGCCCTAGTCTTTAACCCTGTGCGCTAGGATAGGAAAGGTAGTGGAGGGAGGGGAGCTCCATTTCCGAACAGCTCCTCCACTGAGGTTGCTGGAATTGCCAGCCCCACTGCTGCTGCTAAAAGCAGGCTGCATTGCTAGGTGTGGCATTTTGGTTAAACGTTAGAGAGAGTAGGAGAGGTTTTCTTGAGTTGTTCCCCTGCTTGGGTACCGAGTTTCACAGCCTGGGCCAATACCTTAGTGGAAAGGGGGACAATGCCTTCCTTGATGCTGGTTCTACATTTTGATTGAGATTTTTTGATGTTTTTGTCATTTTTGAGAATTCCTTTAGTGAGAACCCTGGTACTCCTGGCTGGAGGAATTTGGTGGTATCCTTAGATCGGGAGGTAGGGAAGATTCCAAATGGTGACCCACTTCAGAGGAGTTCAACATTTTTCTACTCTCTTTGTGAAGATTTTTTCTGAGTTCCCAGGAGAAAGATTGTGGCCACCCTTCCTGCCTGAAGAGCGGACATCTGTAGAGAGCTGCTGTGTTCCTTGCTTCTGGACTTTCCGTAAGAAACGTCCTATTGAGACCACAGAAGAGGAGAATTGTAAGACGGACCTAAAATTCTAGTCTGAGGACACCCGAACGGAGTCTTCACCCTGGAACAGAGACACTTTGAGGAGACTAATCCATTTTGCAATCAGTATTTTTGGAAGGGGTTTTCCATGATGGTTAAGGATACCCTGCCCAACTTGGAACCTTGCTTGGTCAGACCAAGGTGGGTGAGAGTTTCCCTCCCCTATACTGAGAGACTCTTGCACAGTTAAACTGGAAGACTGTAAACTCTAACTTGCGCCAAGAACTGAAGTGACTGATTTTACTACTCAAGAACTCTGACAATAAAGATTTATTTTTGGACACTCAATCTGAGCCTCCAGAGTCTTTTGTGTCACTCATATCCTTTGACGTTGATAGAGACCTGTTAATCTCCCCTCCCCCCCCCCCCAGACAACAAATCAAGAGTCACCCCAGCCATCTTGGGCCTTGGAGGATTTAGTCCTCCCCCCATTGGAAAGAACCTTGTTTTGGGGCCCTAGTGGGAGAAAGTTAAAGGATTGGCCTCTGGACCCTCCTGTGCCCCTGCCCTCCTAGCCCCTAAACTGGAGAGGGGGTTACATTTAGGTTTTTGTTGAGAATACTTAAATCGAAGATTGGCTGAAGACTACCCGTCTTCTTCAGAATCAGAAAATATTTGCAAAAACTCCCCAAGTTCTTCTTTTTTTTTTTTTTTTCACAATGGTACAGACTGTGCTGCATTGTCTAGTAAGAGGGATGAAAGCATGAACATTTTAATATATAAAGACTGCCTCACTGGGGGATTGTTTGGGGGAGCAGATTTGAGATTCAGTCAGTATCCTAGATGTATAATTTTTAGGACCCATTGTTCTGTTATTAAGGACGATGCTTGTTTGAAATGCTGAAGTCTTCCCACTACCAAAAGCTTGTCTAAATGTGGTAGGGAAGATTTGTTGAAATTGTAGTAAAAAATGATTGGTTTTGGTTCATATCTGCGGAAGCGGCTTGGCCTGCCTTCTCTCTCTGCTGCACAGCCTGTTTTCATACAGCTGCTATTGCTGCTTCTGGAAACAAGGGCGTGGATAAGGGTACTGTTGCTATCTTCTTCTTGACTAGAAACATTGCCTTTTGTAGACCTGATGCTGACCCTTTCTGGAGGTGGAGGGTTGCTCAGCTGTAACTGACGACAGGTTAAGGAGGGTAGCACAGCGATACTTAAGATCCACTGTTTCATTTACTTTATCCCCAAAGATATTATCTCCTCTGCATGGAGCATCTGCGATCTTCTTGTGTACATCATCACAGAGACCAGATGCATGCAACCAAGTAAGCCCTCTGACTCCAGTGGATACCACCAAAGTCCTAGATGAGGTGTTGTGTGTGTCATAGGCTGATCTTATTAGATGTTTGCCACAGCCTTCTGCCTCCTGAATGGCGGGAATAAAGTGGTTCATTTTATCTATCGGAAATGCTTCTGCTAGAAATTGTAATCTTTGCAGATAAGATTGCATATACTGAATCATAAGTTGATGAGCGGCTATTCTGCAGTTTAGAATGGCTCCTTGAAAGACCCCTCTTTACCATGTTGTCCATGGCATGTTTGCCAGGAGAGATGTTCAAATGCATTTTTGTGTGCTTAGCTTTTCCTAAAGCTGATTCTGCTACTACAGAGTGAACTTTATCATGTCTAGGAGATGATTCAACTCTGTATTTAATATCCTACTTGCTTGATACAGGAAGAATGAATAAAGGTGCCTGTACTGGAAATGCCTCTATCTGTCTGAATGCATCAGTGTACCTGAGCAAGCCGACAACATCTTCTCGAGATTCTGATTCATTTTGTAATTTGAAAGGAATTTCCTTTGCCATTTTCTGCACAAAGGTGGTTTAGGACCTGTCCTCAGGAAGAGATGCACCCCCTAGGCTGTTGAGGGGAGGGATTGGATAGAAGACCTGTTTGTCCTCTGAACATAGAAAGAGTGAGGAGATAGCTTAAGCTATCTTGAGAATCAGTTAAATCAAGGGGAGGGACTTCCAGAGGCATCTTATCTTTGGGAGAACCACCACCTTTGTGATTCCAAATGGGTTTGGTTCTAGTTCATCCCTGTATTGATAAGATGAAATAGTAGACTGGATTTCTAACTTCAAAGTCATGGTGACCAAAATATGGGTGGGGGGGGGGGGGGTGTCACTTACTTTAAGGGAGAAGGAGGAGGCAACTTTTGACATCAATCACATAGCCTCATTAAGATGTTTCATCATGTATATGTTTTTTTGTGTATTGTAAGCCACTTAGAATATCCAGATAATGCAGCAAATATCAGACTGGACCAATTTAGTCATGGTGCTTCAAAGCCTGGGTTCTTATGGTAGGATGAAGGGAACATCCCTTCACCCAGAATCTCTTGCAGTGTTCTGCCTTAAGGAGGACTGGGTTAAAATCTTGAATCGGGCTCCTTAAGGTAGAATGAGGGCGTGATCAGTACACTCCTGTCTCAGGAATGTTGATTCATTGGAGCAGGAGGAATTGCCAAAAAAGAATCATCTGATTCTGGGATTAGAACTGGCATTCTCAGTGGAGAAATCTCTCCTCCTTTTGCCAGAAGTTTTGCTAAAGTATTTGTAGTATTTTTGGAGTCCTTGGTGCCAAAGAAAAACACTGAAGTTTTTACTTGTGCTTCCCACTTAAGCAAAACAACCCCCGAACTGACACCAGGTGTAGTGTATTTGGGCCAGCTGCAGCTGCAGAAATAGTTCAGGAATATAATAAAACTGGAACAAATTAGTTATGGTGCAGATATTTATTTACAGTGCTTCAAAGATACAAGAATCAAGATAGTAGCTCACCTTGCATCAAGTACAACTAACAGATAAATGTCCACCGTCTGGGTGTATCGTGAGGTCATATCCACTCCTTGGGGCCTCCCCAAGCCTTTCTAGGCCTGGCTTCATATGGTAGGGTGTTCCGTTTTAAGGAGGACTGGGTTAAAACCTTAAATCAGGCTCCTTAAGGTAGTATGAGGGAGTTGTCGGTACACTCCATCATATACCTCCCCTTCTGCTCAGCCATGTGTGGTTGAGCACCCAGATGTGCCCAGGGCACACCACGGCTCTGTCTCAAGTGCCTCCCCCTCCGGCTGATTTGTCCCCAATACCCATGGGTTGTCTCCATAAGGGTGCAAAATGGGGATAATTTCAACCCAGGACTACTGGGTATGGAAGCTTGGAGAGGACAGCCGCTTCTAACACATCTTATCCTGCAGCAGTCATCAAGAGGACATGGGAAGTTGAATGCTTTTGTTCACCTCCATGTATACATGTTACTGTCTCTATTTTCTTACCATTAATATCTCTTTGAAATAGTAAGTCCTGGCAAGTGAACGTTTTACTACAGTTGGAATCTATCAAAGCCTGGATAGAGGTTCCCTTCAGTTCGGGAATTTGCTGGATCACCAAGCAAATGTCCATAGGTTTGCTTCGGCCATACTGACAGTTCCTTTTCAAGTGTCCTTTTTGTCCACAGTTAAACTATGTGGATGAGATTGGTGTCTGGAAACTGGGTACAAAGGCTGAGCCCCTATCTTGGAGGTTTGTTGCTGAGGTCTTCTATCCTCTATACTATGCCAGGGAATTGTTATGGGTTGTCTCTTATGCTGGCAGGCATTGACTGACTAGTCGAAGGCTTCTGCCACTTCCAGGGTGAGCCTGGTGTGTTGACAGACCCAATTCCACGTGGGCCAGTCTGGACCATCTAGGAATTGCTCCAGGAGAATTTGTTGAGCCACTTCCAGTCCTGACCTTGCCTCTGGCTAGAGCCACTTCCACCCCGCATCTTTCAAATGATGAAAGAGGTTTCTGGGGCTCTCCCCGGGTTGTAGGGCCACCCGTCGGAACTGCTGTCAATAGTATTCTGAGGAGTTCCCTGCTGTCTGTAGTATAGTGACCTTTACATCCTCATATGAAGCCCTGCCATTGGGAGTGGTGGCCTGGAAAGCCTCTTGATTCTTTCCAGTGAGCAAAAACAAGTAAGTTGTCCAGCTGGTCTCTTGGCAGGCTGACAGGCGGGTGGTCCATTCAGAGTTCTTTAGAAAGACCTCTGGGTCCTCTCCTTCATTCATCTTAAACAGGATATATGAATGTGAAGGTGCCTGAGATATTCTGGACATAGCTGATTGCAGGGCCTCAGCTAGCCTTGTTGCGTTAATTGTTCTTGTAACCACTGCTGTTTATCTATTACTACAGTACCTGAATGTAATCCACTTTGAAGTGCTGCGAAAAGTGGAATATACATAAATAAATATTTTTGTTTGTACAGCATTTTGCAGCTATTGCTGTTCTGTAGCCGGGACCTGTATTACCTGCTCCATTTTATCTCCCTTTAGGGCCAGCTCCCATATGGATAACTCACATGTGGAGAAAACAAACACCTGCTGGCCTGTCTGGACCTAACTTACAACTTGACCCTTGACTGCCCAAGAGAGGCTAGCCCCCTTGGCCTGCTGCAATAGAAATTGAAGTCAGAAAACCCCAGAAAAAAAACTCTGCAAGCAGGTTTTTTTCCTCTTCTTAGAGGCTGTAGGTTTTTACTTGTGCTTCCCACTTAAGCAAAAAAAACCCCAGAAAAACCCCCGAAATGATTTATTTATTTATTTATTTAATTTATTTATTTATTTATTTATTTAGGGTTTTTATATACCGACATTCTCGATATACATATCAAATCAAGTCGGTTTCCATATAACAAAACTGTCGCCGGTAAGGCGTTACATTAAACAATAGACAAAGTATTGAACAGAGAACGTGCAGCGTAACATTAAACAATCGACAAATTATTGAACAAAAGAACGTAGATCAATAAATATTAAATATTAAACGTAAAAAAAAAGATATATAAAATAAAATAAAATAACTATGGGAAGAGCATGAGCTAGAAAGCTGATGCTTCAAGAGATGGTTTTTCATAGCAGGTGGGTGGACTGTCCAGATAAGGTCCTGAAGGTCCTAAGGGTATAAAGTCGGTAGTGGACTTTATATTGTGCTATTTTGCTCTTTGACCTGTGTCGAATTGTTTCTGCGATTCCGAATAGGCTTGTCGGAAGAGCCACGTTTTGAGGTTTTTCTTGAAGGTGAGATGGCAGGTTTCAAGACGAAGATCTGGCGGTAATGAGTTCCATAGGGAGGGCCCAGCAGTGGAGAGTGCTCGTTTTGCTAGCGAAGTTTTAATCGGGGGAGCATATAAAGAACCTTTATAATTATATCTGATAGGTCTTTTTGATGTGTGAAGGCGGAGTTGTGATACCACGTGTAGCGTATTCAGGACTGCTGTGGCCACAGGAATAGTTCAAGAATATAATAAAACTGGAACAAATTAGTTATGGTGCAGATATTTATTTACAGTGCTTCAAAGATACAAGAATCAAGATAGTAGTTCACTTTACGTCAGGCACTACTAACAGGTAAACATCCACTGTCTAGGTGTATCGTAAGGTCCTATCTGCTCCCTGGGGCCTCCCCAAACCTTTCTAGTCATGGTTTCTTATGGTAGGGTGAAAGAAACCTCTCTTTACCCAGAATCTCTTGTGGCGTTCTCCCTTAAGGAGGACTGGGTTAAAACCTTGAACCAGGCTCCTTAAGGTAGAATGAGGGAGTTATTGGTACACTCCATCACAGGAATGTTGATTCATTGGAGCAGGAGGAATTGCCTAAATGGAATCATCTGATTCTGGGACTAGAACTGGCATTCTCAGTGAAGAAATCTCTCCTTTTGCCTGAGGTTTTGCTAACATATTTGTAGTACTTTTGGAGTCCTTGGTGCTAAAGAAAAACATTGGCAACGTGAAGATTTGTGTGCCAATGAGGCACCGATGGCTGTGCTATTCAACGTTGCTGGCTTACTGTCTGCACTGAAAATAGACTTGGTGGATAGCGTCAAATCCCACACAGCCTGCTGTGCACCAGGTGGCACCTCAGAAGATTTCCCATCTTTCACTGCACCAGTAATCTTTAACACTGGAGCATGAAAGTTACTGCTCTCTTTCTCTGTGCCGGTATCCTGTGGCTCAAAAATGCACGACTTTCCTCCTTTTTTTACTGTATGGTGCTTACAGTGAGACTGTGCCACATCATGACTCTGCATGACGAGAATCAGCTTTTCTTTTTTTTTTTTTTTTTACTTTGGATAAAGGTTGTGCTGCAGATGTAGACTTCCTTCTTTTTCTGGAGGAAAAAAAAGAGTAAGGTGATTCTAAAAATTCTGTGTGTGAGACTCCTGGACCTTTAAGCCCTGGGGGGCATACAAGCGCAGTTGGTGCAATTTGGCATATCATGAGAATGGCAAAGATTTCTGACCCAGCGATCATGGAAGTCAGTCAAAGATATTTTGTTAGAGCGCCTAGGGTATCTTCTGAAGCCTGCTTTTGATTCCCACAGCTTGAAAATCACTAAGGCTTAAAGAAATAGTACTATTAGCTATATTATTTTTGTTTAGAAAACTCACTAAAAATAAAAATAAAGAGAAAATTAAAGAAAATGGAAAAACCGAGTGGCTGGAAGAAAAAAAGATGGAGCAATTCACATCTGTTCACAATAGCAGAAATAAGACATCGGGTGGCTGTGCAGGAAGGTCTGCACACGCTTAGAAAGAAGGTCTAGGTTTTTCTCAGCTTTGAGAGACCCTTTCCCTCTCCGTGCTATCCAATGACATCACCCACTTCTGTGACTGATTTTGTCCACGTTGTCCAGACTTGTCCACAGAGAAATTGAACTAACGTGTTGAATAACATTTTCGTAGTAATGGGCACCGAAAACGTAACTCATTCACAGATGACCTTGTTAGTTGCTTCAGATTTGGTTCACTTATTTGGTACTTAAAAAATAAATGTTATATAAAGCATTCGCTGGTTTGGATAGTTAAGATGCAAGGGAAAAGAACCACTGGGTGAAGCTCAGTATTTTAAATTAGCCAGATGGAAACATACCACAAAGCTTCTGTTAAGCTCATTTTGGAGGCTATTGCTTCCCAACATCTTCAGAAATAAAAGGCTAAAAGTCATGGGCTTTCAAAAGCATTGATATGACCTTTAAAGCAATCATACTTCTTCCAAAGCTGGATAATTACTTTTTCAAATTTAAAAAATTCAACTGAATTTGAACCCTGTCTACTACCAAATAGAAGCATAGGGGCTGATTTTAAAAGTTAAGCGCGTGGGGTACATTTGTGCGTGCCACCCGGCGCGCACAAATGTACACCCGATTTTATAACATGCGAGCGCTGCCGTGCGCATGTTATAAAATCCAGGGTCGGCGCGCGCAATGGGGTGCACACTTATGCACCTTGTGCGCACCGAGCCCTAGGGGAGTCCCGATGGCTTTCCCCATTCCCTCCAAGGCCGCTCCGAAATCGGAGCGGCCTTGGAGGGAATTTTTTTTTTGGTCCCCCCCACTTTCCCTCCCTTCCCCTATCTAACCCAACCCCCAGCCCTACCTAAATCCCCCCCCCCCACCTTATTTCGGCGAGTTACTCCTGCCTCTGCCATAGCCTCTAAAAAAAGATTTTGGAACATGCAAGGAGGAGGAAGAACCACCACAAATATCTTATTTATGCCCAATGCTCCAAACAGATATATATTCACATAAATATATTGTATGAAAAAAGTACTATGGACAAAAGAGCCTGCTACTCCTCCTGGGCATGACCCTATCCAAGCCCCTTGCTTTCAAAACCGGCTGGCAAAAAGCTTGATCTAGAGGGCAAATTTGGCTTTTGTAAAGAAGAGAGGAGGTAAATGAGAAGCTCCAACCACTGCATGATGTGCATCTGGCAAAACCCCAACAGGGAATCCAGAAGGCAGATTCCTGATCTTTGCAACCCTTCTTCCTCATCCTGAGGCATCCAGCAAAAGGTGACTGGATCAGGGGATCATTAGTGTTACAACTTCACAGTGGCTGGTAGCACATCAATTTTCAGCTAATGCTCCACAAATGTCATATGTTGCCAGAGGCAGATTACAGGAAAATATCAGCCCAGGGGATTTTTTTAAAACCAGCCCATGGGATATCTGACTCCCTTTTGCACTTTCTCTACTGCACATGCAATCACATGCCAAGTCAACTCTGAAACCTGGCAGAATTAAGCCCAAATATCTCCAAAATAAATTTCACGTTTTTCCTAAATAACTAAGAAATAGAGCATATGGTTGGGGCTGTCCCACAAGTCTGATAGCAGAATACCTCATCTTAGTCACACATGTAGAACACAGACAGACCCTCACCAAATACAAAATGAAGAGATAATAAAGTATAAATAGAAACATGCAGACAAAACATGAACTTAAGAACATAAGAAATTGCCGTACTGGGTCAAATCAAAAGTCCATCAAGCCCAGCATTCTGTTTCCAACAGTGGCCAATCCAGGCTACAAGTACCTGGCAAGTACCCAAAAACTAAGTATATCCCATGCTACTGATGCTAGTAATAGCAGTGGTTATTTTCTAAGTCAATTTGATTAATAGCAGATAATGGACTTCTCCAAGAGCTTATCCAAACCTTATTTTAAACACAGCTACACTAACTGCATTAATTGCATCCCCTGGCAACAAATTCCAGAGTTTAATTATGCATTGAGTGAAAAAGAATTTTCTCCAATTAGTTTTATATGTGCTACATGCCAACTTCATGGAGTGCCCCCTAGTCCTTATATTATCTGAAAGAGTAAATAACCGATTCACATTTACCCATTCTAGACCTCTCATGATTTTAAAGACCTCTATCATATCTCCCTCAGCCGTCTCTTTTCCAAGCTGAACAGCCCTAACCACTTTAGTCTTTCCTCATAGGGGAGCTGTTCCATCCCCTTTATCATTTTGGTCGCTCTCCATTGCAACTATATCTTTTTTGAGATGTGGTGACCAGAATTGTACACAGTGTTCAAGGTGCGGTCTCATTATGGAGCGATACAGAGGCATTATGACATTTTCTGTTTTATTCACCATTCCCTTCCTAACATTGTTTGCTTTTTTGACTGCTGCAGCACACTGAGCTGACAAACTTGAAACAGCAACAAGCCAGACTCTGTGTGGAATGGAAAAACAAATATCATTCCTCACTAAACATCAAACAATAACATCAAGAAATATAAAGCATCAATCTTAATACTAAAACCAAATTCATAAAAGGGCAGATTTTAAAAGGGTTACACGCGTAACCCTTTAAAACCCCTCCTGTGCGCACCGAGCCTATTTTGCATAGGCCTGGCGACGCGCACAAGCCCCAGGACGCACGTATGTCCCAGGGCTTGAAAAAGGGGGCGGGGATTGGGTGGGGCCGGAGCCTCCAGGCACAGCGGCTATTTGCTGCTGTGCTGGCCGCTGGCCGGCGCGCGCAACCTACACCTGCCTGGAGGCAGGAACAACTTCTAAGTTAAAGGTATGGGGGGGTTTAGGTAGGGCTGGGGGGCGTGTTAGGTAGGGGAAGGGAAGGGAAGGTGGGGGGGGCGGGGAAGGAAAGTTCCCTCCGAGGCCAATCCGATTTCGGAGCGGTCTTGGAGGAAGGCTGTGCGCTCGCCGCGCGCAAGGTGCATAAATGTGCACCCCCTTGCGCGCGCCGACCCTGGATTTTATAACATGTGCGTGGCTGCACACGCATGTTATAAAATCGGGAGTAGATTTGTGCGTGCCGGGTTGTGCACACAAATCTATGCCTGCACTAAATCTTAAAATCCGGCCCAAAAATAATACATATTTCAAAACAGCTGATGAAAAGAACATCCAATGATTATAAACATATTACATTGTTTTTTTAAATTTCCCAAACGTTGATAAAATATTTCAAAATAGCAGACACAGCAAACACCACCCAGTAATTAAAATTAAAGCTAAAATAAATCCCCTGCTCTTCGTATCTGGGAACTTTAGATTCCAGTCACTCTGAGATTGTCTTGGATTAGTAAGGGGTGAGAGATATGTACAACTTTCTTCTGTCTCTAACACACATGTTCATTCTCACACAAACTCCCTTATTTTCTCACACATATGCTCAGTAGATCACACGCTGTCTCTTATACATGCTCACTGGCTCACATGCTCTTTCTTTCAGACATGCTCTCTGTGTCACACACTCATGCTCTTGTTCACACACATACGCAATCGCTCTCTCATGTACCTGCTCACACACGTTCACTGACTTGATCTGCTCACACACACATTCACTGGCTCAATCGCTCTCTAGAGATGTGCATTCGTTTTTTCTGAATTGGAAAATTTCAACGAAATTGTCCAATTCGGCATGGATCGGAAAACAATCGGGCTTTCCCTGAAATTTTGGTGAAAAATCATTTTTCTGGTTAGCATGGGTGGGAGGGGCACATTTATATAAAAACAAAAACAAAACACTCACCCCAACCCTTCAAATTTACTTAACAACCCCCCTACCATCCCGATCCCCCCCAAAACTTACTGAAAGCCCTGGTGGTCCAGCAGGGGTCCCAGGAGCGATCTCCCACTCTCGGGCCTGCCAGGAATCAAAATGGCGCCGGTGGCCCTTTGCCCTTACCATGTGACAGGGCTATTGGTGCCATTGGTTGGCCTCTGTCACATGGTAGGAGCAATGGCCAGCACCATCTTAGAAAATGGCATGGGCCATCCATTGCTCCTTCCATGTGACAGGGGCCGACCAATGGCACCGGTAGCCCCTGTCATATGGTAAGGGCAAAGGCCACCGGCGCCATTTTGATTAGTGGCAGCCAACAGCCCGAGAGGAAGAGATCACTCCCGGGATCCCGCTGGGCCACCAGGGCTTTTAGTAAGTCTTGGGGGGGGGGGGGGAATTGGGATGGTGGAGGGGGGGATTGTCATTAAGTAAATTTGAAGGGTTGGGGTGGGGGGGGGGGGGGTTTCTGGTTTGTTTCACCGAAAAAAAAAAATAAGAACCGTTGGAAAACAAAGTTTTCCAAGAAGCGCCCCGGCCCAAAGCCCGACCCGATAGCTAAAAATGACGCTCATCTCTTGTCTTTTATACTCACACACAGGCCCACTGGCTTAAATAGTCTTCTTGCTCAAACAAATGCTCATTGGCTCACTTGTTCTGTCTTGCTCACAAACATGCTCTGGTAACCACAAGCCCGACTGTATTATGTAGTGCAACAGTGGAAAAATAGAAACATTCACTCCTCACAAAACATCTAGCAATAAAATTGAGATATAAGACATTATTCATAATATTAAAACCATGAAGAGAGAGAATATATCAAAACAGCCGGCAAACATAGGGGAGCCCAATATTCAAAGCGCGTTCACCGCTACTGAGCCGGATAAGTAGAAATTATGTGGTTAAGTAGCAGACGCTGAATATGTGCTTACATTTAGTGGCTGCTGCTTTCGCACACAAGTCCCTTATGTGGCTAAAACGTTAGCTGCATAAGTTGTGGGCAGGCAGTGGTCGGAGCAACTTAGCCACATAACTAATGCAACTAAGTAGCATTATTCAGTCTTAGCCATATAAGTTTACCAGCTACGTTAGATGGTTACAGCTAAGTACAAATATATATGCGTATATTCAGCGACATAGCCGTGGTGCTGAATATACCGTGTAATTTAACCAGATAAGTTATATCCGACCAAGTTACTTAATCGGCCATCTTTCAATATTGGGCCCTAATGATTTAAAAAGTCACATAAATTTGTTCTAAGATTTCCCAAGCACCAACAAAATCTTTCAAAACAGCAGGCACATAAAATAACATCCCAAAATGTAAAATAATTAAAAATTAATTTAAAATATCCAGCTTTCCATACCATTAAATAAATAAATATCTGGCATCTTTTTTCCCCAGATTGTTTTGGATTTGGGTGAAGAAGGCCACACAATCTTTATCCTCTCTCTCATTCACACACATAGGCACTCTCTCATACACATACAGGCTCTCACACACACACATGCAGGCTCTCACTCTCTCATGCACACATGCAGGTACTCTCATACAGACATGTAGGTGCGCTTTCTTATACACATGCAGGTGTTCACACACATGCAGGCGCTCACTCATGCACATATGCAGGCTCTCTCTCATACACACTTGCAGGATCTTACTCATGCACTTATTCAAGCTCTTTCATACACACTTGCAGGCACGCTCTCTTTCACACACACATGCAGGTGCTCTCTCTCTTTCATATACACATGCAGGCTCATGCACATGTTCAGGGTCTCTCTCATACACACATTCAGGGTCTCTCGCATTCACACATTCAGGCTCTCTTTCATATACACTTGCAGGCTCACTCATGTACATATTCAAGCTCACTCTCTCATACACACATGCAGGCTCACTCTCATGCACATATTCAGGCTCTCTTTCATACACATTTACAGGCTCACTCATGCACACGTTCAGGCGCTCTCTCTCTTTCATACACACAAACACACACCTCTCAGGCGTCTTCCTTTCTTCTGGGTCTTGGCCGCGCCTGTGCTGCTCATTTACTGCCTGAGAGGAAGTGAGAGGAAGCTGCCCTGCAACCACCAAAAGTGTTCTTCTGCCAAACCTGTAGGCTTTTCTTTGGGCCGTGTCAGTTTGGGCTCTGTTGCAGTCTCACCAGGACCTCCCTTGAGCCATGTCTGGTGTCCTGGCCCCAAAAAAGACCTTATTCCGTGGCAATCTCTCAGCAGGAGCTGAGATGAAGACCACGTGACCAGTGCAACCAGCCCACCGAGGATGCCCGATCCCCTGATAGGCCAATCCGCTCCTGTATTTTGCTGATATTTTCTTCATGATTGTGAAATGTCTATTCCACATTTTCCATCATGCCAATCAATGTACTTCACACATGACTTATGCTTCCAACAGCTTCCTGCAGCTGATGACTACAATACATCTTAACTACACTTTGAACCTGATGATTCTGCTGAACTGTCCCCACAATAATTAACACTTTAGTTTATTGGTCCTGGTGATCCTCATACCTCCTCTTAAGATCTAATAAGTAGCTATTTTACAAGAGCTTCTTATAAGTTACCCCCTTCCTCTTTGGATAGACTTGGGAGATGATGTTAATCCACCCAAAGAGGGACCCCCTATCTCAGAGACGTACAGAAGCTCCACTTCCTCATCTACATCCCAAGATCTACCAAAGAACTCTTAACAATGATTACCCAACCGACCTCATATAGTATATCTTACTTCATCAGAAAGACACTTGGAGTTGTTAACCACCACCCCCCCCCCCCCCCCCCCCCCCCCGCTGCTACAGATCCAAATGTATATCTCACCCAACTGATATACCTTCCCCTCTCCCTCACTTATTAACCTAAGCCTATATCGAACATCAGTATACATTAGGGATGTGAATCATTTTTTGACGATTTAAAATATCGTCCGATATATTTTAAATCGTCAAAAATCGTTAGGGCCACGATACAATACCAATTCCCCCGATTTATAGTCAAAAAATCGTAAATCGGGGGAAGGGGGAGGGCAGGAAAACCGGCACACTAAAACCCCCTAAAACCCACCCCCGACCCTTTAAATTAAATCCCCCACCCTACCGAACCCCCCCCCCAAATGCCTTAAATTACCCTGGGGTCCAGCGGCGGTCCATAGCTAAATCGGGGGAAGGGGGAGGGCAGGAAAACCGGCACACTAAATCCCCCTAAAACCCACCCCCGACCCTTTAAATGAAATTGGGGGAAGGGGGAGGGCAGGAAAACCGGCACACTAAATCCCCCTAAAACCCACCCCCGACCCTTTAAATTAAATCCCCCCAAATGCCTTAAAGTACCCTGGGGTCCAGCGGCGGTCCGAAACTGGCTCCTGCTGTTGAAGCGTGTTGTCTTCAGCCGGCGCCATTTTGCAAAATGGCCACCGCAAAATGGCGGCGGCCATAGACCAACACGATTCGACCGCAGGAGGTCGCTTCCGGACCCCCGCTGGACTTTTGGCAAGTCTTGTGGGGGTCAGGAGGCCCCCCCAAGCTGGCCAAAAGTCTCTGGGGGTCCAGCGGGCGTCCGGGATCGATCTCCTGCCGCGAATCGTTTTCCGTACGGATAATGGCGCCGGCCATACGCATATGGCCGGCGCCATTTTCCGTATGGAAAATGGCGCCGGCAGGAGATTGACTGCAGGAGGTCATTCAGTGAGGGTTCCAGACCTCCGCTGAACGACCTCCTGCAGTCGATCTCCTGCCGGCGCCATTTTCCGTACGGAAAACGATTCGTGGCAGGAGATTGATCCCGGACGCCCGCTGGACCCCCAGAGACTTTTGGCCAGCTTGGGGAGGCCTCCTGACCCCCACAAGACTTGCCAAAAGTCCAGCGGGGGTCCGGAAGCGACCTCCTGCGGTCAAATCGTGTTGGTCTATGGCCGCCGCCATTTTGCGGAGGCCATTTTGCAAAATGGCGCCGGCTGAAGACAACACGCTTCAACAGCAGGAGCCCGTTTCGGACTGCCGCTGGACCCCAGGGTACTTTAAGGCATTTGGGGGGGTTCGGGAGGGGGGGATTTAATTTAAAGGGTCGGGGTGGGTTTTAGGGGGATTTAGTGTGCCGGTTTTCCTGCCCTCCCCCTTCCCCCGATTTAGCTATGGACCGCCGCTGGATCCCAGGGTAATTTAAGGCATTTGGGGGTGGGGGATTTAATTTAAAGGGTCGGGGGTGGGTTTTAGGGGGTTTTAGTATGCCGGTTCACGATTTTAACGATTTTCACGATATTCTAAACACCCAAACGGCAACGATACGATTCCCTCCCCCTCCCAGCCGAAATCGATCGTTAAGACGATCGAGGACACGATTCACATCTCTAGCATACATGTAATATCCTTGCTGTATGTAAGATCTTTACTGTATATAATGAGCCTTACAATTGATAACTATTATATGTAATCAACTAACACTACATGATAAGATGCTGTGATGATATTTATACAACCTGTCCCATGTTTCTGTAAACCGTTCTGATGGCGAAACCGAATGACGGTATACAAAACACGATAAATAAATAAATAAATAAATAAATCTTCTTGCAGTAACAGTGTTGGAGATATGTATTCAAACCCAAAAAAAACCAACAGTGTCAATACTAAACACATTTATAACAAAAAGAAATTTTCAAAAAAATATCTATAAAGATATTTTTTCAAAAAAATTTGTGTTATATATCTATATATCTATATATGTGTGTGTGTGTGTGTGCTGAAAGCATCAAACCTGGAGCTTCACCATGAATTTCTTAAGTGAAGAACGCCACCCCATGACATCATATGCCAGTCTTTTATTTTTCAAAATAAGTGCAACAATGAAACTCACAAAAATATTTGAAAACTTCTAAAAAGGAATCCTCTGTTAGAGAATGCCACTTCTAAAGTCAATAGAATTCACACTAATGCCTAACACTTCATTCTCAGTTTGATGTCCATATCAGTCAAAAAAACAGATTGTTTAACTTTTACAAAAAGATTCCAATGTGACTTTGATGTACAAAAAAATCCAATAATTGAAGAATGTGTTCACAGTGAAACAGATCATCAGGAGACCTCTATCTGCTCAGGGCAGAACCAAGAGACAGATGACCTGACACTCATTCTTCAAGTCTAAAGCATCAGGCTAGCACCAGGTTTTACATCCTACAATACAAATGTGTCTGTGGCCCTTGGCCATCACTTCATCACCTTACTGTCCTCCTGTAAGTAAGGTTTAGGGGTGCAGGAACTTGTCTACTATAGGACACTTCCAGTTACCCCTACCACTTCACCTCATGATCCTATGTTCAGGAAAAAAACATTCTCTCCACAGAATTATACTTTTATCAGATTTGGCAGGATCAGTATTTTAGAAGATAACAACAATACATGTCTCTAATATCCTGGCTACTAAGCACCAGTTTATCCTAAAGAAGGTTCTGTACCATGGGTGGTTTCAAAGATGCCATAAACCTTAGCCTGCCTAACCTATTAATACTTATGGCTATCTTAATTACCCCTGGTCCCAACTTCAGGTGTTTTCCCTCTGAAGCAGGCTCTGGCTGGAAGTCTGAAGAACCATTTGGGAAGGAGGATTGTTTCCAGGTCTGGTACTGGCAGAGCTGCCAGGCTTTCTGGGGGCTTTTTTCTGAGTCTGGTACTGTCAGGGATGCTGGGCTGCTATCGGCTCCTCACCGCCTCAGACTCTGTGCCACCATCCGACCCCAGGCAGGGCGCCTCCTCTCCCTGGTCTCCTGGCCATGCCTAGTCTTTTCCCTCCTTGATAGCAGGGTTGCTGGGGCTGCTTCAGGTCTGCTCCCTTTCTCCTTATTTTCCCCCATCCTATACTTTCCAACTGATAAATATGCATAAGCTTATGTATAATCATGTAGTAGGTGGAGGGTCTTTGCTGCATTGTAGGTCTTTTTCCCCTCCCCTTTTCTTCAGAGGGTGGGGTGGGGGGGGGGGGGGAGGTTCTGCAATGTCTGGACTGAGGCTGTATGCCAGCATATGCGTTTTCTCCATTTCATAATGCTCCCTCTTCATCCAAGGGTGGGGTCCCTCTGACTTCTGGTCTTCCCTTGGCCGGTCTGTGACTTCTACTTATGAACTTAAGTTGCTGCATTGGCCCTCTGCCTTGGTTTTATTTAATCAGGGGCTTACAAACAGGCAGCTCTTGATAAGTATCCTTCAGTTCTGGTTTAAAGTTCTCATCTGGGCAAAGTTTCTTTTCTTTAGCTGGTGACAGTGTTTTTGGGCCTGTCAGTATACTTGTCTGTATCCCTCTTTTACTATTATGATTATATTGGGTGCTTTCAGTGGTTAAACATGGGATATCTCCCTACACTCCCGCAGATTCCGTGTTGCAGAGTTCACCCTCAGGCCCTGTTAGGAGCTCGGAGGCACGGTCCCATCTACGGTAGGATGTGAGCCCTTGGGCCACGGCGTAGCTCAGGGAGGAGCCCCAAGACACACGGTGGGAGGTGAGCTGGTACGAGCATGGGGGGAGCAGGAGCAAAGACAAAGGCAAGAATTATCCGGAACAGGAACTAGGCAGGCTCAGCCCTCCACTGGACCTACACGCACCAATGAGATCCAGCAATGCAATGCTGATCTCGAGAGTAGCCCTCCGGCCACTCGATAGCCCTTCCGGACCTGTCTCTAGTGAACGACGAGTGCATGAGGCCAGATGGAGGCTGAGGGCAGGAACATGAAGACTTGGACGAAGACTCAGGATACTCGGAGGATTCAGACGTAGACTTGGATACTCAGGAGACTCAGACGAAGACTTGGATAGTCAGGAGACTCAGACAAGGATTCATGAGATTCAGAAGACTCTGACAAGGATCCAAGTTGCTCGGAAGTTTCAGGCAAGGATTCAAGAGGCAGGAGAAAGTACTGGGTGAGAACTGCATCGCAGCACGCCCTACGCAGCTGCCCATGGCTGGTCGCGGACCACATTGAATGCGAAGCAGACTCCAGGCGAAGACATGGAACTTGAGACTGGAACATGGCGAATATTCAGTAGAGGCCTGCTCCGAGGCACACCCTACACAGCTGCCTGTGGCTGGTCACAGACCACGCTGGAGCGGAGCAAGTTCTGGCAAAATCTTAGGCATGGACGGATACAGACCCAAGGGAACTCCGTAGAAGGGGAACAAGATACTCAGGAACCAGGCTTTAAAAACAGAAGTCTCCCGGAGGCTTGCACTGCTGATGAGAAGGCCTTGTACCATGAGGCGCCCTACACAGCCTCTCCGGGGCTGGTCAAGGACCATGACATGGCACGCCAGGAAAGGTGGACAGATGAGGGACCTGGGAACTGGACGAAGAGCTAAAGATGAGATGGATGAAGTCAAGACAGGAACATCGGACATCAGGAACATGGAACATGGCACCTCAGGACTTGAAACATCAGGACATCTGGACATGGAACATCTGGAACATCAGGAACAGAAGACAGGCGATGAGGGAGCTCCGACAAGGGACGAGACCAGGACCATCAAGGAGACGAGGTTCAGGAACATGAAGAATATGGAACGAAGGTCCATCAAGACACAGGAGACCACGGAAGACCTGGAACGGAAGGAAGATCTCAGACTGTGCAAACTCGAAGGCCCTGAAGAATGGCAGCAAGGATCTTTTATAGGGCTGAAGCAGGAACAGGTCAATGATGTCATTGATGAGGGCCACGGGACTTTTCCAGTCACTGGTCCTTTAAATGCCGAGGTGAGGCATGTGTCCACGTCTATGGGGAAGCCAGGAAGAAGACTGCACGTCGGCGGCATCCTGCCACATGGAGAGCCTGGGGAGAAGCGGCTCCCTGCCACGAAGATGGAGGAAGAGGCAGGCACCGGCAAGGACAGCCTCCCTGCCATTCGAGGACCCCAGCAGCGGCTCCAGTCGCAAGGAGAAAGTGACGGGCGGCTCAGTCCTGCCGCGCGGAGCAGGAGACGGCCGCGGCCTTCAGGCTGCGGAGGATGGTGGCGGTCTTCAGCGAAGACTAGAAGAAAGGTAAGGAGACTGCCTGCGCCTGTCGCGGGCAGGCTCACAACACTCCGTTGGCCTGGAGATATGTTTTACCTGAACCCAGTTTCTAACTCTATCTCATCACTTGCCTGGAGACTAAAAGGAAGTTTAGGTTATGTGGGGCATAGAGTTTATGGAGCAGATAAGAGCTGACTAGAGAAAAATGAGGGGTTTGGTAAATCATTGAATTTCTTCAACCACACATGTCTTCAGTGGCCTCACTTGTGTGAAGCAGCTCCATCTGGGTCACTCACTTGGACATCACTGTGATCTAGAAAACAACAATGCAAGTTAGATATATATGACTTTGCTTGTTCTGTGCCTATACGTCTTATTAAGCATCATGGGGCCAATGCAATACAGGTTAAACAGCAGAGTGCACTGTTTAACCTGCTGTCAGAGGCGGGTTAAATAGGCGCTAATCCACCTTCTAATGTAATAGGGGGATTAGCGCCTATTTAACCATACACAAATCCATCTTCTCACACAACTCCCTTTGGCTCGACATACCATTCAGCCCTGTCACCCAGACCCGTCCTACCAGATCAATCCACAAAGGAACCCTGCTAGTACCTCCTCTAAAAACAGTTCGCCTCTCTTCCACTAGGGAAAGAGCTCTCTCTATTGCAGGCCCCACCAAATGGAACTCCCTGCCCATGACGCTTCGATTAGAACCTTGCCCAATCAAATTCAGATCTAAATTAAAGACTTGGCTATTCCATCAAGCCTTCCCTGACTAATCGACCTCCCCCAGCAATATTGCCCCGCTATCTGTAATTTACTCCCCCATACCCGTCCCTTCCCTTGTACACTACCCCTGCCCTTTTGTAACACACCCCCCTGTCCCAGCCCTTTCCCCCTGTCTTTTCCTAACATGTCGCCTCCATTTTGGAGCTCATCCGCACCTCTCCCTTTATATTAACATATCATTATGTAGCCTCTTATATTAGAATTTGCAATTATTATTTATTGTAAATACATATTTATCAGTTGTTTTATTTGTTTTCTAGTTGTAGTTTCCCCCTTTTCCGGCTTTTCTATTGCTCTAACCAGACTCACATTCCCTGTTATAATGTATTTCCTTCGCTTTTGTTAATATGTGAACCGGCATGATGTGCCTCTCTAATGCCGGTATATAAAAGTTACTAAATAAATAAATAAATATTTAACGTGCGTCTGACGCGGAGTGAATGAGTTAGCGCTCATCACATGCAAATACATGTGAATGAGGCTATTATTCATTCACTCCAAATGCAAAAAAATAAATGTGCGTCTCAGATGCACATTTATCGTTCAGATATTAATGCCTGCACTGAAAAAAAGTACAGCAAAGCAGAAAAAAAAAAACAGCTTTTCTGTACTTTTTTTAAAGTTAAGAAAAAAGAAAAAAACCTCTGCTGGCCACTTTGAAGACCGACGCTGATATGCTTGGCATCAGTTTTCATAATCAGCCGGCTGCAGTAATGAAAACCGACGCTGATAATCTCGGCTTCGCTTTTCATAACTGGCTGACTGCAGTTATGAAAACAGATGCCGAGTTTATCGGCATCGGTGTTCATAACCGGCAGACCGCCGGTAACCGCGGGGTCACGTTAGCAAGGAGGCGCCAAGGTCGCGCTAGCGACCCTAGTGCCTCCTTGGTAGCGCGAACCCCTAATTTGTTTATTGCATGGGGCCCCCCTTGCGGGTGCCATGCATGCGCTAAGAAAGCGGGTGCTGAAAAGTCAGCGCCCGCTTTCTGCAAATTTTATTGCATCGGCCCCATATCTTTACAGATAGAATACTGAGTTTAGTCTAATGTACCTTCTTATGCATTATCCACAATGCATCTCTCACTGACTGCATGGGTTACTTCTAGGAGTTCTGCAAGGTTTCATGATACTTCATGGATAGTGAGGAGGGTTATGTCGTGGAAGAACTAAACAGACATTGGTCCTATGGTTCTTCCCTTGAACAGTGGCCCTGTAAGTGAAAGCATAGAAAACTAGCACAGTAAGCCATTATTAAGTTAGTATTAATTATAGCAAATGTCTACATATATGCTATTTTTCACAGTATAGTTCTCTCCTGTCACTTTCAGACTGCTCTGATGCTTTGCCCAGGACCACATGCTATACAATGCCTTCATCTCTTGTAGGATTTGTCTTTTGTTAGGATTAGAGTGGGATACTGCTGATCAGGGGCATTGCTCGGTATTTCAAAGATCTGTGTACAGTCCCATAGGTCCTTTCCTCCCCACCCCACTGGATTACCAACTTTTCCACAAGCAAGGAATGGACACTTGAGGACTGGGAGGAGGAAAGACACCCTCCATTCCCCTCATTTGCATGAATTTGTTTAAATGTGCCTCCACTGTCCCTGAACCTGTCTTCTCTCTCTCTTCTCTGTTCTTTCTCTTCTAGAATACGCAGGACAGTTGCACTGGACCACCTACCAATGGATCAATAGAACCAATAGTGCTATGAATGATGAATGATTCACTCATTAATCTGAAACACCATAAGAATGATGGAGCATAATCTGCATAGATGCATGTATTCTATTAATTGTGTATTATGGGTGCACTAATAATATTTCCATATCATTGGGAAAAATTATGAGTGGATCAATCATCCACACTCTTCACTGATCTCTTTTCAAGGTGCACTCACAGCTGGTTGAGGGACTCAAATATAGCACAGCATATCATAAGCCACTTTCGTTCACTGTAGAGGTGTAAAAATTGTACTGTTTTTAATTTTATGTGGTCAACAAATTGGCAATGAATCCTCTAAAAGAAGTTAATTACAATTACAATATAGTAAACCTTCTATACCAACACTAACTGCCAGCACTCAAATAGCAACAACCCTACCTATGAAAAGGCAACTTGGCAAATATTACACTAGCCCCTATAATATCAGTACCCCTATAAGGAAAATAGAACAAGCAAAGTTGCTATAGATCTCTACATAGAAACCGCATGATAAGAACATAAGAACATAAGAAAATGCCATACTGGGTCAGACCAAGGGTCCATCAAGCCCAGCATCCTGTTTCCAACAGTGGCCAATCCAGGCCATAAGAACCTGGCAAGTACCCAAAAACTAAGTCTATTCCATGTAACCATTGCTAATGGCAGTGGCTAATCTCTAAGTGAACTTAATAGCAGGTAATGGACTTCTCGTCCAAGAACTTATCCAATCCTTTTTTAAACACAGCTATACTAACTGCACGAACCACATTCTCTGGCAACAAATTCCAGAGTTTAATTGTGCGTTGAGTAAAAAAGAACTTTCTCCGATTAGTTTTAAATGTGCCCCATGCTAACTTCATGGAGTGTCCCCTAGTCTTTCTACTATCCGAAAGAGTAAATAACCGATTCACATCTACCCGTTCTAGACCTCTCATGATTTTAAACACCTCTATCATATCCCCCCTCAGTCGTCTCTTCTCCAAGCTGAAAAGTCCTAACCTCTTTAGTCTTTCCTCATAGGGGAGTTGTTCTATTCCCCTTATCATTTTGGTAGCCCTTCTCTGTACCTTCTCCATCGCAATTATATCTTTTTTGAGATGCGGCGACCAGAATTGTACACAGTATTCAAGGTGCGGTCTCACCATGGAGCGATAAAGAGGCATTATGACATTTTCCGTTTTATTCATCATTCCTTTTCTAATAATTCCCAACATTCTGTTTGCTTTTTTGACTGCCGCAGCACACTGAACCGACGATTTCAATGTGTTATCCACTATGACACCTAGATCTCTTTCTTGGGTTGTAGCACCTAATATGGAACCCAACATCGTGTAATTATAGCATGGGTTATTTTTCCCTATATGCATCACCTTGCACTTATCCACATTAAATTTCATCTGCCATTTGGATGCCCAATTTTCCAGTCTCACAAGGTCTTCCTGCAATTTATCACAATCTGCTTGTGATTTAACTACTCTGAACAATTTTGTGTCATCTGCAAATTTGATTATCTCACTCGTCGTATTTTTTTCCAGATCATTTATAAATATATTGAACAGTAAGGGTCCCAATACAGATCCCTGAGGCACTCCACTGCCCACTCCCTTCCACTGAGAAAATTGCCCATTTAATCCTACTCTCTGTTTCCTGTCTTTTAGCCAGTTTGCAATCCACGAAAGGACATCGCCACCTATCCCATGACTTTTTACTTTTCCTAGAAGCCTCTCATGAGGAACTTTGTCAAACGCCTTCTGAAAATCCAAGTATACTATATCTACCGGTTCACCTTTATCCACATGTTTATTAACTCCTTCAAAAAAGTGAAGCAGATTTGTGAGGCAAGACTTGCCCTGGGTAAAGCCATGCTGACTTTGTTCCATTAAACCGTGTCTTTCTATATGTTCTGTGATTTTGATGTTTAGAACACTTTCCACTATTTTTCCTGGCACTGAAGTCAGGCTAACCGGTCTGTAGTTTCCTGGATCACCCCTGGAGCCCTTTTTAAATATTGGGGTTACATTTGCTATCCTCCAGTCTTCAGGTACAATGGATGATTTTAATGATGTTACAAATTTTTACTAATAGGTCTGAAATTTCATTTTTTAGTTCCTTCAGAACTCTGGGGTGTATACCATCCGGTCCAGGTGATTTACTACTCTTCAGTTTGTCAATCAGGCCTACCACATCTTCTAGGTTCACCGTGATTTGATTCAGTCCATCTGAATCATCACCCTTGAAAACCCTCTCCATTACGGGTACCTCCCCAACATCCTCTTCAGTAAACACCGAAGCAAAGAAATCATTTAATCTTTCCGCGATGGCCTTATCTTCTCTAAGTGCCCCTTTAACCCCTCGATCATCTAACGGTCCAACTGACTCCCTCACAGGCTTTCTGCTTCTGATATATTTTAAAAAGTTTTTACTGTGAGTTTTTGCCTCTACAGCCAACTTCTTTTCAAATTCTCTCTTAGCCTGTCTTATCAATGTCCTACATTTAACTTGCCAATGTTTATGCTTTATCCTATTTTCTTCTGTTGGATCCTTCTTCCAATTTTTGAATGAAGATCTTTTGGCTAAAATAGCTTCTTTCACCTCCCCTTTTAACCATGCCGGTAATCGTTTTGCCTTCTTTCCACCTTTCTTAATGTGTGGAATACATCTGGACTGTGCTTCTAGAATGGTATTTTTTAACAATGACCACGCCTCTTGGACATTTTTTACTTTTGTAGCTGCTCCTTTCAGTTTTTTTCTAACAATTTTTCTCATTTTATCAAAGTTTCCCTTTTGAAAGTTTAGCACGAGAGCCTTGGATTTGCACACTGTTCCTTTTCCAGTCATTAAATCAAATTTGATCATATTATGATCACTATTGCCAAGCGGCCCCACCACCGTTACCTCTCTCACCAAGTCCTGTGCTCCACTGAGAATTAGATCTAAAATTGCTCCCTCTCTCGTCAGTTCCTGAACCAATTGCTCCATAAAGCTGTCATTTATTCCATCCAGGAACATTATCTCTCTAGCGTGACCCGATGATACATTTACCCAGTCTATATTGGGGTAATTGAAGTCTCCCATTATTACTGCACTACCAATTTTGTTAGCTTCCCTAATTTCTCTTAGCATTTCACTGTCCATCTCACCATCTTGACCAGGTGGATGGTAGTATACCCCTATCACTGTAGTCTTCCCTGATACCAAGGGATTTCTACCCATAAAGATTCAATTTTGTATTTAGTCTCATGCAGGATGTTTATCCTGTTGGACTCTATGCCATCCCGGACATAAAGCGCCACACCTCCTCCCGACTGCTCCTCTCTGTCATTGCGATATAATTTGTACCCCGGTATAGCACTGTCCCATTGGTTATCCTCTTTCCACCATGTCTCTGAGATGCCAATTAAGTCTATGTCATCATTTACTGCTATACATTCTAATTCTCCCATCTTACTTCTTAGACTTCTGGCATTAGCATACAAACATTTCAAAGTTTGTTTTTTGTTTGTATTTTTATTCTGCTTTTTAATTGATAGGGATAAGTTAGAATTTTTTAGCTCAGGTGAGTTTTTAGTTACAGGCATTTGGACTACTTTTCTAATTATTGGAATCTCACTGTCGGGATGCCCTAATTCTAATGCATCATTAGTATCCTTTAAAGATACATCTCTCCGAACCATGCGCTGCTGAGCGACTGTCGGCTTTCCCCTTTGTTCTAGTTTAAAAGCTGCTCTATCTCCTTTTTAAAGGTTAGCGCCAGCAGTCTGGTTCCACCCTGGTTAAGGTGGAGCCCATCCCTTCGGAAGAGACTCCCCCTTCCCCAAAAGGTTCCCCAGTTCCTAACAAAACTGAATCCCTCTTCCTTGCACCATCGTCTCATCCACGCATTGAGACTCCGGAGCTCTGCCTGCCTCTGGTTACCTGCGCGTGGAACAGGGAGCATTTCAGAGAATGCTACCCTGGAGGTTCTGGATTTAATCTTTCTACCTAAGAGCCTAAATTTGGCTTCCAGAACCTCCCTCCCACATTTTCCTATGTCGTTGGTGCCCACGTGTACCACGACAGCCGGCTCCTCCCCAGCACTGTCTAAAATCCTATCTAGGTGACGCGTGAGGTCCGCCACCTTCGCACCAGGTAGGCATGTTACCAGGCGATCCTCACGCCCACCCGCCACCCAGCTATCTACATTCCTAATAATCGAATCACCAACTATGACGGCCGACCTAACCCTTCCCTCCTGGGCAGTAGGCCTTGGGGAGATATCCTCAGTGCGAAAGGACAATGCATCACCTAGAGAGCAGGTCCTTGCTACAGGATCCTTTCCTGCTACACCTGGTTGGTGCTCTCCCATTATGAGACCTTCTTCCTCCAAGGCAGCACCAGGGCTGCCAGTCTGAAGTTGGGACTGGACTACTATGTCCCTGAAGGTCTCATCTATATACCTCTCTGTCTCCCTCAGCTCCTCCAGGTCTGCCACTCTAGCCTCCAGAGATTGGACTCGTTCTCTGAGAGCCAGGAGCTCTTTGCATCGCATGCACATGTACAACTTCTCACCGGTGGGTAAAAAATCATACATGTGACACTCGATGCAAAAGACTGGGAAGCCCCCCTCTTGCTGCTGGACTGCTGCCTTCATCTCAATTTTTATCAGTTCCTAGTTAAGTTTTAGGTTGCTATGGGAGTAGGAATGTGTCTAAGTTCCTTTAAATGTATTAGTGAATTCACTATATGTCTGGTAGTGGCCTACTGGGGTCTGATCGAATTCTCAATAAAGTTTTTGTTGATGGGGTTTTTTTTTTTGTTTTTTTGTGCAAGTGGCACCTGCCTATAAATTAATGGATGAGCTTGGGGTGGGTGGGCGAGGGGTGGGAGGGTTGGGAATTACAAACAGTCTAACTTTAGTTAGTCAGCCTGAGTGACTCACAGCTCCCTTGATTAACAAATGTTGTTCCCTATTCAAACCTAATCACACTACCTCAACACCTTTCCAAGGTGAGTAACTGAGCTGAACTATTCAACTTTTTTACTTTGGTATATACTGCTCCTAGCTTATTTCTAGCTTCTGGCTACTTTTTTGTGGGGTTTTTTTTTTTTGTGGGTTTTTTTTTTGTTTTTCAATACAATGCACTCAGTTATTATTAAATAAAACACTTAGCTCTTTAAAAGTCTGGAGGACACTTTAATAGTCAGGCAGACTTTTAAAAAATAAACACACTACCTACTGCTACCTTATTGACTGACTAAATACAAACAGTCTAACTTGTTTATTCACCGCCAACCTACTGCTACCTTATTGACTGACTAAAAATACAAACAGTCTAACTTGTGTTTTCACTGCCTACCTACTGCTACCTTATTGACTGACTATTTAAAAATGCAAACAGTCTAACTTGTTTATTCACTGCCTGACTATTAAAGGCACAAACACACAAACACACTAAATAATATTCCCAAATAGTTAACTTTGCCCCAATACTTTTAAAAAAAGTCAATGTCAATGTCCCAAGCAAAAACTTACTGATTCCTTTCAGCCACCAGCAAGGTGATCCTCTCCTCTCCTCTTATTCTGGTCACACATGCAGGACTCAGACAAACCCTCACCAAACACAGACTAAACAGATCATAAAACATAAAAAAAACCTGCAGACCACCAATAATTTAAAACGTATAAAAATTTGAAAATATTTCTCAAGCACCAATTTTTCAAAACAACAGATACAACAAATAACACCCAATAATAAAAACAAATAAGGATAAAAACAATCCCTTGCCCTCCATACCTGGGAACTTTTAATTTCTAGTCACCCTGAGACTGTCATGGATTAGTGGGGAAGGGAGCACACAAACTTTCTTCTGTCTTTCTCTTTCACACATACACACACACTCTGTTCATCAGTGGTTCTAGTGCAGGGGTGGGCAATTCCGGTCCTTGAGGGCCACAAACCAGTCAGGTTTTCAGGATATCACTAATCCATGACAGTCAGGTTTTCAGGATATCACTAATCCATGACAGTCTCAGGGTGACTAGAAATTAAAAGTTCCCAGGTATGGAGGGCAAGGGATTGTTTTTATCCTTATTTGTTTTTATTATTGGGTGTTATTTGTTGTATCTGTTGTTTTGAAAAATTGGTGCTTGAGAAACTCAAACCCTTACTCCATGCCAGTGATTTTCGCACTGTCATCCAGGCCACCCTTACAGCAAAAATGGACTATTGCAACTCCCTCTTCCTTGGCCTTCCTTACTCCACAATAAAACCTCTCCAAATGCTGCAGAATGCAGTAGCGAGAACCATCTCAAATGCCCGCAAATATGACCATATTACACCCCTCCTCAAGAATCTGCACTGGCTTCCTATCCCCTCTCGCATCCTATTCAAAACCCTAACCCTGACCCACAAAGCAATACATACACACAACTCAAACTGGCTTGTCGATTCTTTCTGCCCCTTACGATCTAACAAATCCACCAGAGCCTCCAACAATGGAACCCTCCATGTACCATCACTTAAAATAGCACACCTTACCTCCACAAGGGAACGAGCCCTATCTATTGCAGGACCTACCCTCTGGAACTCTCTACCTCCCAACCTCAGGCTCGAGGCCTGCAGCTCCAAATTCAGAGCCAACCTAAAAACCTGGCTATTCGCACACGCCTACCAAGATTAATTCTTCCCATTTGGCTACCCAATATGCCCATCAAGAACAACTTCCCCTACTCACACTTAAACAATCCTATTCCCCTTTGCTTTCTCTCCATGAACATTGTATAAAGTTCTCTTTGTTTTCACAAATTTTATGCTTATTTTGAACTGTTGTGGCACTCTCCCCGAGTAGCCTATTCCTATGTACTTCCTATCCTGCGTTCTCACAGTTCCTATTACTCCTTCCCCACCACCCTGTTTTATGTAATTTCCAACCTTTTGTTTTTTGATGTAAACCGATATGATGTCCCCACTAATATCGGTATAGAAACTTAAACTTAAATAAAATAAATAAATAAATAAATATTCAAGAGAGATTTGCATGCACTTGCCTCGGTTGTATTCAAATCTGTCCCATGTATATTCATTAGAGATATCCTGAAAACCTGACGGTTTTGCCAGCCTCGAGTACCGGAATTGCCCACCCGTGTTCTAGAGTGATCTCCATTGAGTCATGGAAAATCTGTTGCCACCACATGGACCAAGATCTCAACTTCTCTGGAATGAAAGTTGGCCTTGTACCTCTTTCTGTCTTTTCTGCAGCTTCCCTATAGAGACAGTCTCTAGATTAAGCCTGTGATTTGGCTGACATCCTGCTTACTGGAAACTGTCCGAGAGTCTAGGGTCTTCATAGGCTGCCTGCTCCCTTGAATTGAGGTCTTGATTGCCACCAGCTTTAGCTATGCTGCATGCATTCTGTAGCAGGAAATATCCCGGGTGTATGTGCGGGTAGCTCTTATTCAGTACTATGTTAAGTGAAGATGTGATGAGATCTGACTAATGAACAGGGCCTGTATTAAGGGGATATTCCTGTGTGCTCATGCCTTTTTTTTTTTCTCTATCTTAACATTTTTAGTATTTCATGAAAGATGCTTGAATACAATTATCTGACTCTGGGTACAATTATCAACTAATGATGTTGCTTTCCCAGGTGGTTTGCTTTTCTCTAATTGTTTGTATCACTCTTTAAATCTGAAGACATAACAGACTTGTCTGAAATCCTGAATGGCATTTGCAGGGTTTTACAGCTGCATATTAAGCATTCTATAACTCTATGGAAAAGAGCCACATCATTGTGCATGAGCATATTTAAATGAAGTACTATGGTGACTGAAGTGCAGGCTTCATATTCTTATTTTGAGTTGACATTACAGCAAGACTCCGTGCCTTGTACTTTTTCTGCCCAAGTCCAGATATTGGTGACATCAGATGAGCAACTCTACAGATCTGAGAATCATGACTTTTAATAAAGCAGATATCATGATATACAATTCTGAGTGGGGGATGGTCTAAAACATTTGTATATGGGATTTACATTACTTTTTTAAGTAATGTAATTTATTTTTATGGAAGACATGATTAGTCTTATTTTCCAATGTTGACTAATAACTTGTAAAACAAAAGAGACCCACTAGAGAAATCCAAGATGTCTAAGAAAATCCAAATAAAGATTCTTCCCACAAATATGTAATAGACACTACTGTTACATATAGTTTTTGTCTAATAATAAATGACCATTATATGCATATGGCATAATACATTACAAAAAGAACAGACTAGTGAATCTCACACAACAAAAACAAGAATAGTTTAGAAAAAACGTTGCGGATAGGAGATAGTTTATGGAACCTTATAGGACATCGATAAATTTAAGTATTTAGATCAGGACCTTCATACTACCTCGCGGATGCTGAATGATAATGCTATTCAGTATTTTTACCATTCGGGGTCCTGATCTGTTATAAAATCCAGGGTCGGCGCGCACAAGAGTGTGCACAATTGTGCAACTTGCACGCTGAGCCGCGCAGCCTGCCTCTGTTCCCTCCGCCCCCCCGCCCCTTCCCCTCCCTTCTCCTACCTAACCTGCCCCCGAGCCCTACCTAGAACCCCCCCATACCTTTGTTGAAGAAGTTATGCCTGCCTCCCGGCAACTGCCGGCCCACAATGGCCGGCCCGCTGTTCCTGGAGGCTCAGGCCACACTACGCCCCTTTTTGCAAGCCCCGGGGCATGCGCGCATGCCACCGAGCCTATGCAAGATTGGCTCGGCGCGTGCAGGGAGAGGCAGGGGTAGGTTTTCGGGGGTTGCGCGCGTATCTTACGCGCGCAACCCTTTGAAAATCTACCCCACTATGTCCAGTGCTCTTCCCCATATATTATACTTAGCTTGATTAAGCAAAAATAGTCACTTACTGAAGGAAATCTTTAGTGTCAAAGCTCAGACCCAGGGCCTTGTTTTGAGGGAATTGTGTCCTCTGCATCAGGAGCAGCAGTCATCCATTATGAGCGGCATCTAAATGCAAACTGGGCGAGGGGAGTTAAATGACGATTTTCAACATCACCAATCACAAATAAGTAGGAGTCTGACATCTCATGTTGCTTAAAAAGATTGTAAATCAAAATAAATATGTGCAAAAAAAATTCTGTCAAAGGAGGAATACCACACAACGTCTTTATTCAAACCATGGGAGGATACGTTATCTTGGGAAGTATGTATCACATGCCCTTGTTCTTTGCTTTATAGAGGCCAGAGACAAAACAGGCCATTAGGGTCCGATTGAATGAACATCAGAATTGTCTATTTCTAAAACATTGCCCCGATAGTTGAGCACATATGGCCATGAGTTTGCAGCTTGAAGTGGATTGTCAGAGAAGACGTCCACCCAAGTTGGCAGGAGCGCCTACAGAAAAGCTCAGTTAAACATCAGAGAGCAGTTTGGGATTTTTTAAAATGTAGATTCTGTGTCCCCTCACAGTTTGAATAAAGAAGTTAAGTGGTATTCCCTCTCCTTTAACAGAGTATATATTTTGCATACATTTATTTTGATTATTGCACAATATATATTATGGCCCTTTATTATTAGACAAAAACTGAACATAACAATAGTGTCTATTAGAAATTTGTGTGAGGAATCTTTATTTGGACTAATAACTTGTTGCCATAAATTCCAGTTTTGAGTGAATTTGAGTGAATGATAGGTTACTGGTTCTATTAAATCTATTAAGCAGATTGCTTGCAGCCATACTTGGAAGAAACATTTACTGTTGTACACAATTTCAAACTGCAATAATTATTTTTTTCTGATTGTAATGTTCTGCCTAAGGTAAAAATCCTCACTGCAACAACCTTGAACACAGCCAGAACCCTCAGTACAGATTCAAGGACTCTTTATTCTATGCATTTGCAAGCTGACAGTGCAAATGCGATACTATGAAATGAACTAGAATACCACACCGCTTATGAGGGGGAAGTAATAGTTTAATTATTCCAACCCAGTGAGAAGCAGTACAATAGGGGACATATTTCTAAATCAGTGTGCCTTGTTGCATACTGTATATAATATTGCCCAGACTCCCTCCCAACCTTTGAAGATTGGAAAAAAAGGGTATTGAGTAACAGCTCTTCATTCACAGGTATATGGTACTTTCTGGTGTTCAGAGGACAGCTAAAAAATATTTCTTTTTTGGCCAAGCAGCCTTTCTCCACTTTGCGATTCTGGTGCATTTGGAGCCTGCCCAAACCAGATTTATTATTTTTAACACTTTCATGATGCTTGCTTGCTTTTTTTTTTTTTTTAACACGCACATAGTAAAAGAGCAGAAAATATGCATGATTATTTATTTATTTTATGTATTTAACAGTTTTTTTATACCGACATTAGTGGGCACATCATATCGGTTTACATTAAAACAATAGGTGGAAAATACAAAGAACAGGGAGCGGGGAGGGGAGAACAAATGCAAAATGTGCATATATAGTTACAGTTCCTGATGCAATTTGAAATCTGCTATGTTGAGTGACGTTTTTGTATGCTTGCAGACCATGCTGGAAATTTCACTCATACTTAAAATCCAATCATTATATGGCTGTCACCTTTGGGGGCTGCCAGGATTTTATGTTGCCTTCTGCAGCCCCGGGGAAAAAAAACAGGGTCCACCTCCACCAGGAGAAGACTTACCCAGCCTCAACAAAGTCCACCGTCTCCACAAGGATTGGCTCTCAACACAGAAAGGTTTGTTGTAAATCCAAGAAGTAAGCAGGCAAATCAGATGATTTGTGTATTTCTTGATAGGACACTGTCCATATGAAAACCACATTTCCCTTTTCTAGTCCACTTCAATCTTCAGCCCCCACTGTTCTGGGCAAATTATACAATGCAGGTCCACTCTGCTGCTGAAGTTTTCCCAGGATTAGATTCACCCTTTTCCCTCATGGGATCTCCTATCCTGACGGGATCCTCACTCCTCTGAATTGTAACTTGGAAAATTTGTTGTTCCTTGCTGCACCAAAATTGGATGCCTCAGGGACCTTTCCAGATCCCTGAGATCAACCACCCTAGGTGTCTGAGGGACACCTTATATAGATTCTCAACGTTATTCATCCTCATGTGGATGGAATGTTCCTTCTTCCTTATCTCATACTTTACCACCAATTCTCACATCCCCCTACAGTCTCTCTCCTTAACCAGGAAGAGTGATTGTAAAGCACACAGCTCCTGCAGCTTGCAGGAGCTCTGAAACAGCTTGATCCCATCCCCCTCAATATCCTCTTTTACAGGGATACTTGCAGAGGGCAAACGTTCTGCACTTCTCACAGAACTCCCTCAATTTTGCATGAATCCTGGACAGCAGGAACCATCCAGAAAGCTTTCTTTTTAGAACCCACTGAAACACTAGTAACCCTGGGTATGGCTACAAATACAATTATTATTGATCATTTGGTGATCTGGAACATTAGGTGCTTGCTTTTATTTTTATTTTGGAATGGGTCTTCCTCAACTAATACCAGTTTTAACAGGGAGGTAAAATTATGTTCTTGCAGAATCGCTGAGAACTAGGAATGTTCCACCCTGTCAGGATAATATTCCTTTTAATTATTGTAGTCGCCCAAGAATTTTAACTGAAATTCCTTTCTGCTTGGGGATTCTGAGACATATAGTAAAATCAGACTTGGTTTTAATAGGTCTGATTAATACAAGGTCAATCTGCAATAAATCCTCATTCCTTTATGATTGGATTTTAGAATACAAACTTAAGATTTTATTTCTGATGGTGAATGAGGGGGATGGTTTTATCATCCCTCAAATGTGTCTCCTGGGTAGTGTTTTATAGCCGTATCCTGACTTCTATGGAAGGGTGGGGGACTGGCAGTTATTTTTGCTGATAAGTTGGGCATTGCCCTGCTTAATAAATGGAACTTCAATTAAATTGAACGTTTGGCTATTTGAAGAAGGGGGGACTCCATCATATTTTCTGGTTGTCTATCAATCACCAAATTTGGGGACCTCATCTCTGATGATTTGACCTCATTGGTCTCTGATTTGGTTTTAAAAAGAAATCAATGGATTGTTGTGAAGGCTTTCAATGTACATTTTGATGGTTTATTGCAAGGAGCCAAAAGGGATTTTTTAAATTTCTTGTATAAGCTTGATTTTTTACCAGCTGTCTCAGAACAGAGGGCATATTCTAGATCTAATTGTTATTCCGGATTCTGCTCAGTTTTCTTTGAAGAATATTCAGCAGGTCTCCTGGTCTGATCATTTCATGAACAGTTCCCTCTAAGCTATGCATCTGCGCATCCAGGGGTAGATTTTCAAAGGGGTACACGTGTACCCCCCAAAAACCTACCCCAAACCCCCCCTGCGCGCGCTGAGCCTATTTTGCATAGGCTCGGCGGCGCGCGTAAGTCCCGGGGCTTGCAAAAAGGGGCGGTCAGGGGCGTGGCCAGGGGGCGCGGCTGAGTGCCCCAACACAGCGGCCTGTGTCGGGGCACTCAGCCGCCCCGGCGCGCATAAGTTACTACTGCCCGGAGGCAGTAGTAACTTCTCCGATAAAGGTAGGGGGGAGTGTAGATAGGGCCGGGGGGTTAGGTAGGGGAAGGGGAAGGGAAAGGAAGGTGCGGGGGGGGGGGGGGTAGGAAAAAAGTTCCCTCTGAGGCCGCTCCGATTTCGGAGCGGCCTCAGAGGGAACGTCAGCGCGCGCAGGGCTTGGCGCGCGCAAGTTGCACAAATGTGCACCCCCTTGCGCGCGCCGACCCTGGATTTTATAAAATTGGAGGGAACATTGAAAATCAAAGTGAATCGTGACCAATTTAAAGCAGAAGGCAGTGACCTGAAATAGTGTCCTAATTAATAGGAGGAATCTAGGAAATATAACTGTCTGATTTGGTTGCAGTTTAGCTACTGATCTAACCTTTTGACCTTACCCATAGAGTAGAATTGCAGACCTGAATCATACTTTCTAACTTTTATATTGGATAAGATTGATCCAATTAAAACCGCACTAAAGAGGAAAAAGGAGGCCCCCTTGCTATTTGACAACTTAAGAGGAAGTGGCACAGAAGCAAGTCGTGTCAGGACAAAGAACAAGGGTGTATGTTTAAGGACCTTCCGTTTTGGTTTTTATTGTTCTTTATTTTTCCCCAGGAATTTATCAGGGTTTATTATGACAAGAACAAAAACAGGAGAAAATCAGTTGGGGGGGTGGGGGGGGGGGTTGGGAAAAAGAGACTAATTTTTCAGGATTAATTTCAGAATTTATTTTAGTGGACAAAATAATATTAAGCAGGTTCTCTCACCCACCTACTCAGCAGCGTCCCCATCTCTATCCCATCCCCTGCCTATCATTCCTCTCTCTCCCCCCCCCCCCCTTTTACTGCCCCTCCCCCCACCTCCTCGCTGCAACAGCATTCATCCTTGCCGATGGTGGCTCCAGGCTTCTCCCCCCTCCCTCGGTAGCACGCTTGCTGAGACGGCCATGCTCTGCAGCACTGCACTTCTGCTTTTGTGCAGAGCCAGGGAGCCTGCCGGGAAGGGCTTCTGCTGGACAGGGTCTGCTTGAAACACGTTCATGGCCCCAGTCAGCAGGCACTTTGGCTGCTTGGGAGTGAGGAGGTGGAAACTTGAAACACGGCACGAGCGGCACTGGAGGGCGAGCGCTTTCCTTGGTGTGGAGCGGCACTTGAAACACAGCATGCACTTTGGCCCACACTGACTTCCAGCAGTGCTGGAGGAATTGAAACGCTGCATCTGGAGTTCTGGAGCAGCTTTTTAATCATCCTAAAATTAAGGTGAATATCCATTTAAACTGATTTTCAGCTTTAGAAAAATCTAGGCATCTATGGGTGAAAATGGGTTTAAACTGAAAACTAAGGACCCTATGTATGTTCTAATGTGAGCAGTATATTGAGCTCCCCATTATTATCATGCACTAAATATTGTGGATTGTCTATCAAACACACACGCTGCTAGTATAACATCAGATATATCTTTAGATGAGTCACTGGGAAGAAATTCAATAATGAATGAACATAGATTTCATATCATCCCTGCTTTTAAATAAATTGCAGAATTGGAGGTTGAAGGTATTGAAGGGAATAAATCCAATCACACGCTTACTGGATCTGATACCATCACATTTTTTAAGCTTATGGGTGAGGAGGATGGCCTTGGGCTATTGTCTATTAAATTTCTCTCTTACATAGGGTCAGCTTCTATCAAGTCTGAAGAAGGCCCTGTTAAGATCTATTTTGAAAAAGGGTAATTTGGACCCAGAGAAATTGTTTAGCTATTACCCCATGTCCAATTTTCCATGCTTAGCTAAAATGGCAGTCCTTGCCTCATTTAATTACATTTGGGGCATTTCATCCCTCACAATCAGGTTTCCATGAGGATCATAGCACCAAAACTGTACTCCTTGCCTTATTAGATAATATGTGAATTCAAGGCAATAAAGGTTAACCCAGTTAGAGCTTTCTTCAGCATTTGGATCAACATCTGCTCCTTAGTCATTTGATGGAGCTAGAAATTCAAGGAAACCCATTGTCCTGGTCTTCCTCTGTTTTGCAAGCTAAGTCACACGCTGGGAGGGAGTATGCTTTAAGGATTTTGTTATTTTGTGGAGTGCTCCATGCCCATGTTATTCAACATGTATCTGTCCCATTTAATTTAGAGATTGAGAAATTCATTTTGAATTGTTTCATGGTTGCTGATGATGTCCAACTAGTTACTTTTTTGGATAATGATTAGTGGACAGTTATTAACTTAAATGCTTATTTAATGATGATTTTGCACTAGTTGCACTGGAAAAAATTAAAATTGGAGCCTGATAAAAGTACCATGCTTCGGCTCTCTATAGCTAATAATTCTCAATGTATTTCCCTAAATTGCAGCTTTCCTTTCTGAGTACTAACTAGCCTAGGAGTTCTGTTAGATGTTATTCATTCATTCATTCTCTCTCTCTCTCACTCTCTCTCTCTATATATATACAGTAATTTTTAACCTGCCCAATTGCCAGATATCTGTTCTGGGCAGTTTACAGCATAACAAAAGGAGAAACTACATAAAATAACTTTCAACAGGCGTTCGATCAATTTTTTTGTAGCTTTGTCTTCTATGTAAATTGCAACCATATTTAGAACATTCTGCTCTGGCTACAATTATAACTTTACTTATAAGCTTGACTACTGTAATTCTCTTTATCAGGAATTATTTAGGATAGATTTATATAGACTTTAATAGCTGCAAAATACAGCGGCCAGACTACTTACCAGGCAAAAGAAATATGGCCATGCAACTCATTCTGTGTAGTCTACATTGGCTTTCTACTGAAGCCAGAATCAAAATCCAAGATCTTGTATTTAATTTTCAAATGCTTGCAAAGGGGGGATCCATAATTGGTCTCATTCCACCTTTTATATTACTTACCTGGTAGAAATCTTAGGTCATCTCAGCAAGATTTATTGAACATAACAATTGTTGTAGTCCACTTGTCTTGTCTTAGACTGCTCGCCTAGCATCTGAAACTCATGCCCAAAGGATCTGTTGAATGAGATCATTTACATTTAATTTAGGAAGAAAGCCAAGATATGGCTTTTTGTAGGAGAGGATGTCTAATAGCTGGGATATTTTTTGATTTACTGGCTATCTTGCTGTATTTTTTTTTTTTTTTGAGAAATTGTGTAATGTTATGTTTTACTGTACCTGAACTGCAATGATTTTATTGTAACTCACCTATTATTGGGTTAAATAGACATATAATCAAATTGAAAGAAATGAAACACTCCTTTACGTGAATTTTAAAAGATCTATGCGCACCAAAGCAGGAAGATATGTGCAGAAGCTGGGCCGGCGAGTGCCATGTGGATTTTAAAAGGCACCCGCATATGCAGGTATCTTCTGGTACACAAACAAATAAGTTGGAAAAAGGGGCGGAGTGTGGGCGTGATCTGGGTGGGACATGGGCATTCTAGGACTTTTAACATGAAATGTGGGTGTAAGTATCTATATGCACAAGTGCGCACTGGTGTCCCCTGCTGCGTAACTTTACTACTGCTACGGATAGCATGTAAGTAATAAAATAAAAAAAATAGGCCGGTCAATGTTAGTGCTAACAGGGCAAAGGGGAGTCTATTTAGCTAGGGGGTTAGGAAGTCCCATCCATTACCTGGGTGAACTGGGAACGAGCTGGGGAAACTGGTAATTGCATCAGTGGTAGAGGCGGCATTTGCACGTGCATGTGTGTCCATATATGCGTGCATGTTATAAAATGGCCATGTCCTTTGGCGCAAGCCGGCATATGAATGTACATGTACACCCACATGGTTGTTTAAAAGTTACCATCTTTATGTGTAGTATCTTTCCCCTTGGATATTGATTTGACTTTGAAAACATTTTAATGAAATACTACAAAAGATTCTTGCTGTTCGCCTAGATCAGTGTTTCCCAATCCTTCCCTGGAGGCAGAACTAGCCAGTTGAGTTTTTAGGATTACCACAATGAATATTCCTGAAATAGATTTGTATATATTAGCTTTACAAACACAGGGTCTCTATCTCATGCATATTCATTACAGATATCCTGAACACCAGACTGGTTCGGTATACTTCCAGATGTACCCTAAGAAGCTATAGGCAACTCTTGAAGAAATTAATAAGTGTAAATCTTCAAAACAAAAAGAAAACGCAAGAAAACAATGAGTTCAGCTCCTTTGGCTTATTAGACATACTAGAATTTAGCTACATTCAAAAGGATTCAAACTCTTTTTCTCTTTCCATTCAACTTCAGAGTGTATTGGTGAGATTCAATCTCCTGTCTGTTACTACTTTAAAGCAACAGTAAGAACTCCAATTCTTTAAGAGACCCCTTGTAAAAATATCTACCACAGGTTTTGGAAGGATTAACAAATGAAAATGAAATCACATATAGATAAAAGTCATCTGAACTGAATTTTTCAAATCAAAACAAAGAAATTTGATTCCCAAGAAAATATGGTTGACAAATGCCAACATTAGTAATATTTCTGCAGGGAGTCTGCACATTCTACACTCTTATTATTGCAACCACAACTAATAAATATCACTGGGCAACAATGAAAGTGTTACTGACCTAAAAAAGGTCCTACTCTGTAGTATCTTGATGTGCTGAACACGAATATGACCATGAAAAGTTTTTATTGGCTCTCGTTTTGAAGATATTTAATATAGTTCACTTTCTATGTTTAGTCATGTAAATTTATCCAGGACTGTAAATAAGCCTAGAATGATGTAATATTGCATCATATTGCATAATACCATCATGCACACATCATCCAGAGTTTATTACATCATTTTCTGATGCAATGCAGTTCTACTGCCATGCTGCTGCTGAGTAAGCTGACGTCAGCAGTGTACTATATGAAGCCCAGTCAGAAAGGGTGAGCATTTGAAATATTCATGTTGGCTGACTACTGCTGGACACTCCGCAGAGATGCTCCCGAACAGGTATACAAGAGACGAGCAAAGAAATCTAAGATGTAGTCTATGACTTCATTTTTCAAACGGTATTAACCGTAGGTCTCCTACTATTGGCATACAGTTCAAGATGTAATTATATTGTTGCATATTACAAAAAAACTAGAGCCAATTTTGCATTTTCACAGTCACATTCATGTTTAGCACATGGAAATGTATAAGAATTGACTAATTTCATTTAAGTAACATGACTTTTGTGAAATTTTGTTGCCCAGTGAGCTATTGGCATACAGTTCAAGATGTAATTATATTATTGCATATTACAAAAAAAACTAGAGCCAATTTTGCATTTTCACAGTCACATTCATGTTTAGCACATGGAAATGTATAAGAATTGACTAATTTCATTTCCGTAACATGACTTTTGTGAAAATTTGTTGCCCAGTGGATTCAGTCCAACTTTCAAAACTGTCCACAGCACACCATTTGTGTGTGTAAGTGGGCCAGTGGAGATTTATGTTAGCATTTTATAAACTGTATGACAGGAGCTGCACAGTTTATAGCATACCATACATTTTTGCCCACACGTTTCAGTACATGTGATTTTTGGAATGCAGGAACATGCACTCTCTCTACCCATTTTGTAAAGTTACACATATTCTGTATATGTTGCCAGAATTAGTGGAGACAGGGATTTTGTAGAGTACTCACATACTCTGCTTCTGAAAATACTTACCTGCACATGTACTTGGAATCATCAGTTCATCAAAACCTTCACCAATTGACGCAGCCTCTTCATCACTTCACCCTGAACGCCCTCCCACCACTTAAACACAGACCACCCACCCAAAAGCTACAGAAAAAAAAAAGATGAGTACGATTTCAATTGCTTGAGTCAATTAGCATGTATAAAAGTGTACAGGCAAGTTTTGTTATGTATGCAATTTTCAAAATAGTGACTTGTGTACGTACTTCCAAACCCAGCCCCACAACACTCCTAAAGCGATTTTTCTCCTAACATTTACGCATGACACTGTGCATATACGCATGTACTCAAGTTTTATAAAATAGGATATACACACATGCATGCTAATTTTGGGGTAGATTTTATAAATTTGCGCGAGTGCGAACAAAAGTACGCTGGATTTTATAAGATACGCGCGGCTACGCGCGTATCTTATAAAATCTGGGGTCGGCGCACGCAAGGGGGTGCACATTTGTGCAACTTACGCGCGCAGAGCTTGGCGCGCGCTGCCTGTTTGTTTATTTATTTATTTATTTAAATTCTTTTAATATACCGATGCTCAAGACCAGGTCTTATCGTACCGGTTTACAATTAACTAGGGGGAAAACCAGTTAACCATGGAAGCAAGAAATTACATTATAACAGGGAATGTGGAACTTGGTTGTTAGAGTAAAGGATAGGTTAAACAATTTCTAACTGGAGAAAAAGCAAATAAGCAGAAAACTTAAGTGCTTACATGGTAAGCATTATATACAAAATTACATCGTGTGTAATATTAGGCAAGTTATATTAAAGTGCAGTTAGCCGAGAAACAGTTCCTTTTTTGAGTTGCTGAAGGAGGACGCAACCGCGGGGTATGTAACTGTGGGGGTGATCCTGCGGTTTCTTCAGGGGTATCACCCTACCCGGGGGCTGGTCCGGAGGCCTCGACCATGCCCCCGGGCCGGCGCCACGCCCCAGTCCCACCCCAAACCGCCCCATGACCCCGGACATGCCCTGGACACGCCCCCTCCCCGCCCCTTTTACGAAGCCCTGGGACTTACGCGCATCCCAGGGCTTTACGCGCGCAGGGCTTTTAAAATCCAGCACTTTATGCGCACAACCCTTACATAACTCTTTGAAAGTGACCTCCATTATATATATAGTACTTGATCCAAACTACAATTATAACTTTTTCAAGACTTGTCACTAGTCAGTTTCTTGGTCACAGTTGAACATAGCCTAGAATAAAGAAGAGCTGTCTTAATTTAATCCTTTAAACTGAGGCATAGGAACAGGCTGACACAGTTCATAGGATCTCACCAGCCATAGTGAATTTCAGCACAGCAAGATCAGCAAGCAGACTGCAGCACAAAACACATATGTGACTAGCTTTTGAGAGTTACACTTAGTTTGACCTGATGAAGGCAGTATGGCTCAAAATATAATCATGGATGTATTAATTTGGTCCAAATAAAAAGGTATCACCTGCAATTTGTTTGGTTGACCTTTCTATTTCTACATATTTAAGTGAACAAACACAGTGACTGTATTACTTAATTGAAGACTGTGTACAATGAGAGGGTTAGTCTGTAATTGCTGAAATACTGGATCTTACATTCACTGTTGCCTCTGCATCTCTTTTATTTTAGTGGCGAGTGCCCTCTGAGAATTGCCTGCCAGCTCGTTATATCATGTTCCGATTAATTAAAATGGAGCCAAGTCACCAAAAACATTTTGCAGTTGTGATTAAAATTTAGGAAATGATGGGTGCGGGATGTCATAAAAAAAATAAATAAATAAAAATTTACATCTTTTTCACAGCAAGTTCCAGCAGAATTGAAATGATGCAGCTTTCCACCCCGTTTTTAAACTACTTGAACACATTTTCATTTTGGTTTGCTAAATTATATAAGTGCTCCTTATACACATATGGTATGGTCTTCTATTCAGCACTTTTTAAGTGTCAGTCCCACAGGGCAATCTCCAGTAATGGGTTGCCAATTCCTTCTCAAGAGGCTGTCATCATCTCTGCTCCAGTCAGCAAGATGCTTATTTTTATTTTATGGAAAAAAACATTAAAGAAGGGGCTGCTGGGAGCCTTCATCAGCACAGCACTAGCAGTCTTTTTTTCATGTCATTCTGGTTTGTATGAGTGCGCTGGTCTTCCATGTTTGTTGCCAGCAGATTTAGCTAGTTTCTCTTTTTGAGACCTTTATGCCACTTATATCCAGCAACGTTTGTGGGGCTGCCATCCCCTGCTGGATAAAGTTGTCAGCGTTATTCAGTTCCATACACTATACGGATTCTAGTGGCTTGTTATTTAGGTTGGCGGCAGTTGATGAAAAGTTGGATTAAGGATTTTGCAACCTAAGGCATATACTGTACAATCTTGGGACACTTATCGAAAGTGGCAAATAGAGGGCCATTTTGATGGTTCAGCCTGGAACCTAACTCTTGCTCATTGGATTGGCAGGAGCTGGGAGCATGATGGCAACTGCTCATAGCTTTGACAATCTCTTGTGGTTTCTTTAATTTCCCTGCTCATTCTTTTTTGAATAAGGACATTTTCCCCTTTTGGCCATTATAGAAACTACCTTTTTTTTTTTTTTGCATTCTATTGCTACATTTCTATGTTGAATAAGGTTTGGACTTACAGTGGACCCTTGACTTACGAACTTAATTGGTTCCAGAGGGCTGGTTGTAACTCAAGTTGGTTGTAAGTCAAGACTATTTTTTCCATAGGAAACAATGGAATTACCCATAATGCATTCCAAACCTCCCAAAAGCACCCCTTCCCTAACCATTTCTATAATAAAAAATGGTTGTATAATGTCTGTTATTACCAGAAACACCAATAATTTCCTAGTGTACTCACCAAAAAGTTATAAAATGTGCCTAGCCTACCAGAAACAACAATTTTACCTCCTCCACCAATTCCTTTATGATATCTGCATATGGACTCGTTACCTGGGTAACATCAAGCTAGGTTGAGAGAACATTGCACAAATCTCATCTTTGGGTGAGTTTCCTCACTCTGAAGGTCATCACATCTTCACAAGAGTGCACTGTTCTGTTCGTACGTCACACTCTGCATGTCAAAGTGGCCCCTAACCCCTTAACCAATACCTACACCTCACCTCGAGTAACTAGGTGGGCCTCATATAGGAGTATAAATACCTACCTAGTATGAGGGCATTATGGCTAGTCTCTCTCTTTCTTTCTCTTTCTCTCACCGGTCATAACTCAAGGACCCACTACTGTATTTGGTTTTTCTCTTTCCTCTGGCCACTGTGAAAAAACACCTCCCTTGGAGGTGGCTGGCTAAGAAATTCAGGCTTTTTGAAACTAGAAAAATCTAGTCATTCTGAACACATTGGCTGGGAAACTTTTTTCTAAAGTTTCCCATTGGCTGGGAAACTTTTATCCCCAGCTAATAAATATTAAAAAAAACCAAACAAAAAAACTTCATAATGCTTTGAACTTGCTTGCCTATAATCTTTGTGCTACTGTCAACCTGTTTTGATTGCTTATACTCTACCTTTTGCTTATTAATTGAAGTGTGTTTATAGCATTGACAATCTTGTTGTTTCTTAAGTTTCTCTGCTCTGTTTTAAGCAAATTAGTTTTGGGGTTAACATGCCCTTGACACCTAAAATCCCTCCTCCCATCCCATTCCTTCCTCTTCTTATATAGTCCTAGGGCACATGGTTAATTAAACTTGAGTGGTAAGCAAGTTATTTAGAAATTTATCTTAATACAGGTTTTCTATAATCAAAACAAATTAGCATAGAGGTAGATTAAAAATAAATGTGCACGCGCATGTTATAAAATAAGATTCCCATGCGCACAAGCTCTAGATTTTAATATCCACACATGCATGTGTGGGCGGATGGCCTCTTCTGCGTGCGGGGGTATTTTTTTTAAATTTACGTGCGGCAACGCGATTTCCGTTTTTCCCAGGTCCCTCCTGGTCTACTCCAAATTATCCCTACCTATCTTACTGCTTCTGTGGAGCAGAAGTATCTTCCACACGCCGGCTGCCCCGGCCCACCCCCCCCCACCCATCCCTTTCCGAGGGCCCAGCCCTTCAGCACACAGTGGGGATTACATGCATGGATGGGCCCTTTAGAAAATAAGTGCAGAGCATGCAGGGCCCAGCCACGCACATAATCCCCAAATTTTATGTACGTGGCCTTCTAAAATTGGCCCGATAATGACTATTATTCAATATAACAATTATAGGGCCTTAGTCTTAAGGCAGACCATAAGAAGTTATTATACTGGGTCATTAAGCCCAGAACCCTGTTTTCATCAGTGCCCAATCCAGGATACAAGTACCTGGCATGTACCCAAACATTAAGTAGATCCCATGTTACTAATGCCGGTAATAAGCAGTGGCCATTGTTTAAGTCAGCTTCACTAACAGCAGTTTATGGACTTCTCTTCCAGGAACTTGTCAAAACCTTTTTAAAACCCGAATAAGCTAACTGCCTTAGCCACCTCATCTAGCAACAAATTCCAGAACTTAATTATGAGTTGAATGAAAAATTATTTTCTCCGATTTGTTTTAAATGTGCTATTTGCTTATTTCACAGAGTGTCTCCTAGTCCTTGAAAGAGTAAACAACCGATTTATATTAACCTGTTCTAGTCCTCTCATGATTTTATAGACCTTTATCATATCTCCCCTCAACCATCTCTTCTTCAAGCTGAACAGCCCTAACCTCTTTAGTCTTTCCTTATAGGGAAGCCATTCTATCCCCTTTATCGTTTTGGTCACCCTTCTCTGTACCTTCTCCAGTGCATCTATATCTTTTTTGAGATGTGGGAACCAGAATTAAACACAGTACTTCCAGGTGCAGTCTCACCATGGAGTGATACAGAGGTATTATGACATTCTGTTTTATTCACCATTTCCTTCCTGATAAAAAAAAGAATTAACTGCCACAGCACACTGAGCTGATTTTAGTGTATTGTCCATTATGACTCCTAGATCTTTTTCCTGGGTGGTAAATCTTAATATGAAACCTAACCGTGGAACTACGGCATGGGGTATTTTTCCCTATATGCCTCACCTTGCACTTGACCATGTTAAATTTCATCTGCCATTTGGATGCCCAGTCTTCAAGTCTTACAAGCTCCTTATACAATTTATCACTATCCACTTGTTATTTAACTACTCTGAATAATTGTGTCATCTGCAAATTTGATCACCTCACTCGTTGTCCCATTTCCAGATCATTTATCTCCCAGTCCAAGTACAAATCTGAGGCACTCCATTGTTTACCTCGCTCCACTGAGAAAACTTACCATTTAATCCTATTCTCTGTTTCCTATCTTTTAATCCGTTTGTAATATACAAAGGTACATTGCCACCTATCCCATGACTTTTTAATTTTTTTTTTTAAAAGCCTCTTATGGGGGACTTTGTCAAACACCTTCTGAAAATCCAAATATACCACATGTACAGGCTCATCTTTTTGCATATGTTTATTAATCCCTTCAAAAAAAGTATCAGATTTGTGAGGCAAGACAACCCTTGGGTAAATCCATGCTGTGTCCCATTAAACCATATCTATATGTTTTGTGATTTTTTTGTTTTGTTTTTTTTTTTTTTTTTAGAATAGTTTCTACGATTTTTCCTGGCACGGAAGTCAGGCTTATTGGTCTATAGTTTCCCGGATCACCTCTGGAGCCTTTTTTTTTTTTTTTTTTTAATATCCGGGTAACAGCCACCTTGCAGTCTGCAGGTACAATGGATGATTTTAATGATAGGTTACAAATTACTTGTAATAGGTCTGAAATTTCATTTTTTAGTTCTTTCAGAATCCTGTGGTATATACCAGCTGGACTGGGTGATTTGCTAAGCTTCAAATTGTCAATCTGTCCTACTCTGTCTGCCAGGTTCACCCTGATTTGTTTCAGTTCACCTGAAAGATACAATGAAGGATCAGACTGGAAGGGAACTTTCCTATCCCCCTAACTACCCTTCCTACCTTTTTCCCTCTCCTCCCTGACCCCTACCTACCCAATTTTGTTTTATTATTTACCTGCTTCTTCGGCGACAGGCCGGCACTTCTGAGTGTACTGGGGGATGTGTGTGGGGCCAGGCCATTTTTAAAATGTGCTTTTCCCACGCACAGCCCAGCCCCACATGTATTTTCTGGTTTTAGTACTTAAAAATTTGGGCGTAAGTCATATAGGCAACTTCAATACATGGCTCGAGAACTGGTGTAAAGGAGGATTTTGATATATTGGAGACTGGGGCTGGAAGTGGAACAGCAAAAGGCTATATTTTGCAAAGATGGTCTATATCTGTCCATGACAGAAATTCAGATCATCGGTCATCAAGCATTTAAACTAGAACATGAGGCTAACAGCAAGAAGCCAATTGATTTGGAATGTTGCCCATAAGAAATAAAGATACCGGTAGTGGGCAGAGAAATTAAAATAAATCAGCTCTACCTGTTATGGGTCCGGAAGTGGTTCCTTGGTCTGACCGATGGAGAGGTGGTTCCTCGCAGATGGAACAGGTCGGAAGGCAGGCCGCTGCAGAAGGTAGACGGTCTTCACCCTGGAAGTCCGCGACCCCTCCAGGCGAATCCTGTGGAGGCCCAGACCGCTGGGACTTAGGTGGCTTCGCCCTTGAAGCCCGCGGTCCCCCCGAGAGGAGCCCGTAGGGACCCGGGCCGCTGGGACCTAGGAGAGCGGCTAGAGACGTGGACGATGAGATGGACCAGGATCAAGGCAGGTGGCTGAAGATGTGAACGATGAGACGGACCAGGATCAAGGCAGGCGGCTGAAGACGTGAACGATGAGACGGACTAGGATCAAGGCAGGCTGGATCAGGTAGGCAGGGTCAGGCAGGCTGGATCAGGCAGGCAGCAACTCTTCACTCAATCGAGCTGACCGCGTTGCAGGGCGAAGACCAGGGGTCAAACGCCGAGTTTAAATCTCCCTCAGTGTCTGACGTCAGTCGCGGGGCTGGCTCTGCTCTTCGCGCCAGAGGCCCTTTAAAAGGGTTCCCTCTGCGCGCGCGCACGAGAGTCTAAGGGGCGGGGCTACCGCGGCGTCTCCCTCGCAGGGACGCCGCAAGGTAGGCCCAGGCAGGGCCAGAGGATTCAAGACCTGACCAGCGTCTCCGTCGCCGGAACGAGGTGAGGGGCCAGTTGCGGCCGGGACCGCAACACTACCATACACACTTGAGCAAAAGGGAAGAAAAAGCGAACATGAAGAGCAGTAAGCACAGAGAAGCTGGAAAGCTGCAAGCACAAATATTCATAGTCTGGGTAATAAAGTTCCAGATCTGCAGGTTCTAATGGTGGAGGCAGACTTGGACATTGTTGCAATTACAGACATGTTTCAGTGAGTTTCATGAATAGGATAGTAAATGTTGCTTACCTGTAACAGGTGTTCTCACAGGACAGCAGGATGTTAGTCCTCACATATGGGTGACATCACAGGATGGAGCCCAATCATGGAACACTTTTGTCAAAATTTCTAGAACTTTGACTGGCACCTACTGGGCATGCCCAGCATGGCACTAAACCTGCAGCTAGCAGGGGTCCCCCTTCAGTCTTGTTTAAAGCTATAGGAAGTGCCGAAAAATAAAATAAGAAAACGTAACGAACCCAACACCGCGGGGTGGTGGGCGGGTTTCATGAGGACTAACATCCTGCTGTCCTGTGAGAACACCTGTTACAGGTAAGCAACATTTGCTTTCTCACAGGACAAGCAGGATGGTAGTCCTCACATATGGGTGAGTACTGAGCTGAGGATGTCCGAGAAATGCACCAAATGTACCCAAGATGTGCAATAGGCACAAGGACTAGGGCGGAATTTGGTAGAGGGTATCCTGAACCCTAATGGGCAGGCGGAAGGGTGTTGGTACATCAAGTTGTAAAAAGGTTGCGCAAGACAGACTGGCCAAAGATGGAATCTTGTCTTCCGGCCTTGTCTAAGCAATAATGGGCTGTAAAGGTATGGAGAGAACTCCAGGTAGCAGCCCTGCAAATGTCAGGAAGCAGCACAGAGCGTAGGTGTGCTACTGAAGTCGCCATGGCCCTCACAGAGTGTGCTTTAAATAGGTCTTGAAGTGGAATGCCTGCTTGTTGATAACAATAGGATATGCAGTCCGCTAACCAGCAGGAGCGAGTCTGCTTACCTACAGGCTGCCTCAATTTGATGGAATGGAAAGAGACAAACAATTGAGTGCTTTTCCTGTAGGCAGCTGTACGGTCTAGATAGAACGCTAGAGTCCGTTTGCAGTCAAGGGTATGCACTGCAGAGCCTGTTCTCCTGGATTGGAGTGGGGCCTGGGAAAGAAGGTAGGTAGTATAATGGATTGATTAATGTGAAACTCAGATACTACCTTAGGTAAGAACTTAGGGTGAGTGCGGAGTACTGCCTGGTCCTCCATAAGTTTAGTGTAAGGCGGATAGGTAACTAGGGTCTGTAACTCACTAACTCTGTGAGCAGATGTTATTGCCAAAAGAAAAATCACTTTCCATGTGAGAAAGCAAAGATCACAGGATTGAAGAGGCTCAAATGGTGGTTTCATGAGCCGACCTAAAACCAGATTCAGGTCCCAAGAATGGGCCGGAGGATGCAGTGGAGGCTTGAGGTGAAGCAAGCATTTCAGAAAACGTGTCACGAGGACTTGTATCGAAATAGGAACGTCCCAGAGACTTTTATGGAAGGTGGCCACCGCACTGACATGCATTCTGATGCAGGAAGTTTTTAGACCTGACTGACAAGTGCCATAGATAGTCTAGAAACTTCAAGGTGGAACAGGTAAAGGGATCAAGGGATTGAGAACAACACCATGACTTAAACCTGTTCCATTTGTAGAGGTAAGACTTTCTTGTGTAAGGCTTCCATGAAGCAATCAGGACACAGGAAACTGGCTCCGAAAGGTTAAGTGGCTGAAGAATTAACCTTTCAACATCCAGGCCATCAGGGACAAAGCTTGAAGATTGGGGTGGCATAAGCACCCGTCGTTCTGAGTGATCAGAAGCGGGTCCTTTCCCAGGGGAATGTGCCTGCGAATGGAGAGATCCTGAAGTATTGGAAACCACACTTGGCGAGGCCAGTGAGATGCTATCATGATCATGCATCCTTTGTCCTGACGTAACTTCACAAGAGTCTTTGATAGAAGTGGAGGGAATGCATATAGGAGACCAGTTGCCCACGAGAGGGAGAACACATCTCTTGGCTGAGAGTGTTGGCTGCGAGTGAGAGAGCAAACGTTCTCTACTTTACGGTTTTGAGGTGATGCAAAGAGGTCTATGCGAGGATAACCCCAACGTTGGAATATTGAGTCCGCTACTGTGGGGTTGAGGGACCACTCGTGCGGATGGAAAGTTCAACTTAGGTTGTCCGCCAACACATTGTCCACTCCCAGCAAGTAGGTGGCCCTGAGGTACATCGAGTGGGAGAGGGCCTCAGCGCATATCTGGGCAGCTTGCTGACCCAGTAGGTAGGAGCCCGTCCCTCCATGTTTGTTGATGTACCACATGGCCACCTGGTTGTCCATCTGAATCAGGATGACCTGATTGGAAAGGTGATCCTGAAACACCCTGAGAGCATATTTGATTGCTCACTGCTCCAAGAAATTGATTTGGTGTTTGGCTTCCTCTGGAGACCAAGTTCCTTGTGTCTGCAAATTGGCGACATGGGCTCCCCAGCCAAGGTTGGAAGCATCGGTGGTGATAATTATTTGAGGGTCTGGAGCCTGGAAGGGCAGGCCTTGGAGGAGATTGATCTGATTTTTCCACCAGGCTAGAGCCTGACGAAGTGAGTCGGTGATGTGGACAGTAGTCGATAGAGGTTGGATGGACTGAGTCCATTGTGACCTTAGAGTCTACTGCATGACTCTCATGGCCAAGCGGGTCATTGGGGTAACCTGTACTGAGGACACCATGTTTCCCAGCAGGATGAGGAAGTGGCATGCAGTCATGCAGTGCTGAGACTGTAGCTGGTGTGCGAGAAAGATGAGAGTGAGAACTCACTGTCGAGGCAGAAATGCCTTTGCCTACAAGGTGTCCAAGTCTGCCCCTATGAATGATAAAGTTTGAGATGGGACTAAGCAGGATTTTGCATAGTTGATGAGAAATCCTAGCAAAATCAGAGTGTGTAAAGTAAAACGTAGGGATGACAGAGCAGCTTGCTGAGTGGGAGCCCTGATCAACCAATCATCTAGATAGGGGTAGACCTTAAGTCCTGAGGAAGGCTGCTACTACTACGAGGCACTTGGTAAAGACTTGTGGTGCAGATGCCAGGGCGAATGGTAGCACTCTGTATTGACAGTGCTTGGGGCCTACCAGAAATCTCAGGAACCTGCGATGAGATGAGTTATCACAATGTGTGTGTACTCATCTTGGAGATCGAGAGAGCAGAGCCATTCTCCTCTTTGCAGAAGAGGAAGGAGGGAACCCAAGGTTACCATTTTGAACTTTTCTCGGTGGAGGTACTTGTTGAGGGCACGTAGGTCCAGAATTGGACGAATGCTGCCTGATTTTTTGGGGATTAGAAAGTACCGGGAATAGAATCCTAGGCCTTGTTGGGAGTAGGGCACTGGCTCTATTGCTCTGGACTGAAGGAGGAAGGAGACCTCCTGCTCCAGGGAGTAGTGAGTGGTCAGATGTTCTCCACAGTGGTAGAGGTGGGGAGTCCGGTGGGATGGAGAGAAAGTTCAGGCAATAACCTTGAGAGATTGTGGCAAGGACCCACTGGTCTGAGGTGATTGTGTGCCACCTGTTGTTGAAATGGCACAATCGACCTCCCACTGGTATTTGAGGCAGTGGAAACTGGCTGCTGCTCTCTATGCAGGAGTAAAAAGCCAGAAGCAGGGCCTGGCTGAGGAGCTGCTTGTGGCTTTTGTTTACAAGGTTGACGAGACTGGGCCTTTTGGAAAGGTCTCGTGGAACGAGTTCTAGACAGTGGTGGATAGGATTTTCTTTGGACGGAAGAATGACTTTTTAGTATCCTTCCTGAATGGCTGTTTGGAGGAATACTCAGAGGGCATCAGAGAGAGCTGGCAAAGGGTCTCATGATGCTCCTTGAGTTCCGCCACCGTCCGCTGAATCTGTTCGCCAAACAGATTGTCTCCTATGCAGGGCAGATCAGATAATCTGTCTTGTATCCATCGGTGGAAAAGTGGCTATAAGTGCTTCCATCTTCGAGAGCAGTGGTGCCAATGCTGCCGGAATGGGATCGATGGTTGGTTCCGCGACCGGCACCAATTACGGTGCTGGGGGGAACATGGAGTCTGTTCATCGCCTTATCGATGGCCTCCTGAACCATCCGGTCCAGTTCTTCACGGAGACCTGGAGCAAGCAGCCCCGGCAGGGAAGAAGGAGGCAGAGGCATAGCCAGAGGGACCACCGTTAAAGGTGGAGTCATGGCTCCCGATACCAGTCAGGGTGAGGGTTGCCTCGGTAACCCAGTCGCAGAAAGGGACTGTGCCTTTTCTGGACGGGGTTTCTTCGATGGCGGCTCAGATGATGGCGAGGTCGATTTTCCTTCCTCAATGGTCCGAGACTTCCGGTGTCGATGCCGATGTTTCTCTCTACGATCCCCTCGGTCCTGGGGGGGGGGGGGTAGAGTTAGTCGAAGGCCACAAAGTTGTCGACGCCGGGCAGTCACCGGCTGGTGGCCTATACTGGTGCGAAGTGGATGGTGCCGGTTCAGAAGACGTTGATGTAATAGACGGCGTCGGGTTTTGAGAACGGAAGAGAAGTTCCATTTTCTCCATTCTGGCCTTGCGACCTTTAGGTGTCATTAAGGCACATTTGGTGCAGGTCAAGACATCATGCTCGCACCTAAGACACATTACACAGACTTTATGAGGGTCTGTTATAGACATGGTGCAGGTGCAAGTACAGTCCGGGCACCGACGGAACCCCGACGCCATGGCCTTTGAAAAAATTGAGCCACGGTACAGTTGATGGCCAGTAGGCCGCGAGGGCCAAACTCGACGGGAATCGACCAAAAACGGGTAAAAACTTACCGGAGTACCACAGAGTCAAAAATTTGAAGGAGGGACCCCTGTGGGGTATGAAAGGTTTTAGTAATTCCGTGAGGAAAGTTCCTGTCAGGAATCTCTGTGGAGCTCCTTAACCCGCGTGGCTACTGCTGCGCGGAAAAAAGAAGACTGAAGGGGGACCCCTGCTGGCTGCAGGTTTAGTGCCTTGCTGGGCATGCCCAGTAGGTGCCAGTCAAAGTTCTAGAAACTTTGACAAAAGTGTTCCATGATTGGGCTCCATCCTGTGATGTCACCCATATGTGAGGACTACCATCCTGCTTGTCCTGTGAGAAATGACCATACCAGGCTATATAACAAAGAACTCCTCCCCCTTTTCTATGTCAAAAACAATATCCAAGCAATGGAAATGTAGGGAGGATAGGGAATAGAAGGGCTATTTTTTTTTTTTTAAAGGACAGTGGCACTTTAGCATTTCCACTGGTGAAGTCTACAGGCCTTCGACTCAAAAAGAAGAACTAATAGAGGTCTGGCAGAAGACATCAAAAAGATGACATGAAAGGAAGAGATGTTGTCCAGAGATTTTAATCTACCTGATGTGGATTGGAGTATTCCTACAGCAGATTCTGTAAGAAGTTGAGAGATTGTGGATGCCCATCAAGGAGATCTGCTCATACAAATGCTGATGGAATCCACAATGGTGATGGTGGTGGGGGGTGTTTGAGCAATACTGGACCCAGTACTCACAAATGGAGATGGAAGAGGAGCAAGTTCAGCAAAGCATTGAGCAAATGGGATATCCAGTAAACTGAATATCCCTGATTAAGGTTATCCAGCTAATTGGAGCCAGATAGCTTTCAACTTATCTGGTAAATTTTGAATATAATTGATTATAAAGTTATCTGGCTATAATTACCTGGATAACTTTAGTCAACTGGCTATATTACAAAAAAGAATATTTTATTTTATTTATTTAACACTTTTTTATACCGACCTTCATAGTAATAACCATATCGGATCGGTTTACATAGAACAAGGGTATAACTGAAGCAATAAATAAAGTAATTAACAATAGAAGTGAATAAGGCAAAGTTACATTTAACAAGGAGTAAAAACTTGGAAGCTTAAATAGCTGGAAGAAAGGTAAAGGCAGGAGGTAATTGTAACATAATACAATAAAGAATATGGGTTAAAGCTTAAGGTGCTTTAACCTGGAAGTGCCAGAGTCCATCGTTCGAGAGGATAGAAGACCATACGTCCAGGTGAGAATAATGACGACTAGTGATTGTCTGGAGGATCATCGAAGGCTTGGTGAAAGAGCCACGTCTTGAGTTTTTTCCTGAACGTTATGAGGCAGGGCTCTAATCTGAGGCATGAAGGGATGTTATTCCAAATAGATGGTCCTGCTATTGAAAAAGCTCGGTCTTTGGTCGAGGAAAGGCGTGTGGCTTTAGTTGGGGGGAATATAGCCAATTAAGAGGAGTAGTAAGACAGAAAAAAAAAAAATTGTATGCCTACTGGCTCTAATATCCCCCACCCGAGATCTAACCCTGACCCTGCTGGGCTAAGCCTGCAGCACCTCTCCAAAAATAAACAAAACCCCCTCCTTTTGTTAAAAGTAGATGCTGCAGCCAGTCCTGAGTCTCTCCCCTCCCCTTTTCATGTCCTGTCAAATAAAAAAAAAAGTTATTTCCAGGAGCCCCCCCTCCCCCCCCCAAAACCCATACCCTCCCATTACTTTGGCTTATTTTTCTGCCCTGACTCACAGCAGCTTCCAGCATAGGTGCTAAGTGACAGCAGAAGCCTCGAGCCCGGGTCGCTGTAGGCTGCTACTAAGATCCGGGCAGAAAAATAAAGGACAATAAGGTAACAGGAAGGAGGGTAAGGAGGGAAGATGGGGAGTCCCTGGAAATGATACATTTTTTGATCATTTGACAGGGTATGGAAACGGGGGAGGGGTGAGACTGAGACCAACCATAGCATGTAGTTTTAACAAAAGGAAGGGCTTTTGTTTTTTGGGGAGGGGGTGCTGCAGGCTTGGCCCACCAGGACCAAAGATTGGATCTTGGGTGGGGGATATTAGGGCCAGAAGGACTTCAGTCTTTGTTTATTTATTCAAGTCTTGCTACTCCTCTTAACTGGCTATGTACTGTTTTAATATAGCTGGTTAAGACCAAAGTTATTCGGGAACATGTTTCTGGACAACTATAGACCTGTTCTCGAGCACGTCTACATTTAGGCACATATCTTATCCGGCTAACTCCTATCATTGGAGATAGCTGGTTAAGTTATTCATCTAATTCTGCCCTCCTCGGAACCCCCAACATGCTCCTTTCTTATTCGGCTAATGTTTAGCCAGATAACTCTGTATCCAGCTATCTCTTAGCCAGATAAGAAAGGGAAATATCAAAAACTAGCTATGAAAAACAGATAACTCAAGTTCTCTGTCTAAATGGCTTTGATATTGACCAAAATATATTTAATATCTATGTAGGTGCCCACCTGGGCAGCAGTGATCATCGGACAGTATGGTTTCATATGGCAACAACAGAGAGAAGACACAAAGCTCAAAGTCTTGAATTTAAAAAATATGGATTTTGGTAAAATGGGGTCATACCTTGAGGAATAGCCACAAGACTGGGAAAAGATGGGTGAACTGGAACAGCGAGCCAAATTAAAAGGAGTATAATAAAGGCAACACATCTTTATGTAAGAAAAATAAATATAAGGAAAAGAAAAAGGAAACCAATCTGGTTCAACAAAAAGATGACTGAAAAAAATATACAGGGAAAAATGTCTGGTGAACCTTAAAGAGATGAGGAAATAAATCAGGAGAGCAAAAGCTCAAGTGGAAGAAAGGATCACCAAAGAGGCAAAGCAAGGTGACAAAACCTTTTGTCAGATATATCAGAGAGAAAAAAAGATGTCCAGTGGTAACATTGTAAGCTTGATAGGAGACAAGGAGCAACATGTGGGGAAGGATAAGGAAATAGTGGAAATATTCAACAAATACTTCAGTTAGTGTTCACTAAAGAAGTTCATGAAGAAGGACCTTTGCTGACTGGTAAGAGTACAGAGAACTGTGGGGTAGATACCACCCCATCTACAGAGTGGAACTAGCAAAATTGAAAATGGACAAGTTCTTTGGGCCGGATGAGATACATCATAAGATACCAAGGGGTTGATGTAATAAGACCCGCGCTGATTATTCTGCGTGGATTCTTTTGGCACGCACGGCAAAAACCAAAGGCAGTGTGGGATAGGGGTGTGCATTCGTTTTGAACTTAAATGGAAAACGCAACTTTTTTTTTTTTTTTAACTTAAAAAAATGATGAGGCGTAAACGATCGGATTTCCAACTTATTCAACATAGCTATGTTGAATATGTTGGAAACCGCGATTGTTGATCTAAATAAAAATTTAAACCCCTCACCCTCCTTAATCCCCCCCCCCAAGACTTACCAAAACTCCCCAAGCTGGCCAAAAGTTCCGTGAGGGTCCGGGAGCGGACGCGTGGGGAATCACGTGACGTCCGCGTCACGCGATTCGTCACGTGATTCCCCTCGGGTTCGCTCCTGGACCCCTCGTTGGGCCCAAAAGGCACTTTTGGCCAGCTTGGGGGGGTCAGGAGGCCCCTCCAAGCTGGCCAAAAGTGCCTTTTGGGCCCAACGAGGGGTCCAGGAGCGAACCCGAGGGGAATCACGTGACGCCGCGTCACGCCGACGTGACGCCGACGTCACGTGCTCCTTGCAAAGGAGTTCAGGAATGGCGTCCTGACCCCGCTGGACCACCAGGGAGTTTTGGTAAGTTTTGGGAGGGGGGGCGGGATTAAGGCGGGTGAGGGGTTTAAATTTTTATTTGCACATATGGACATAGACTCAACTTATGGAATTCTCCATATGTCCATATTGACCGCAAATGGGACCCCCTTTCGACTTATGGACTTATGAACTTAAACCTTTGGTCTGCACATCCCTAGTGTGGGATGTAATAACGGCTACATATGCTAATTAGATTTTTCTCATTTTATCAAAGTTTCCCTTTTGAAAGTTTAGTGCTAGAGCTATGGATTTACTTACTGTCCCCCTTCCAGTCATTAATTCAAATTTGATTATATTATGATCACTATATAATTAGTGGTTCAGAGAAAGGCAACCAAAATGGTGTGCGGTCTACTTCCGAAAGTCTTATGGGATGAGACTGGAGGACCTAAATATGTATACCCTGGATGAGAGGTGAGACATGACATAAATTAAGTACATTAAAGGAATAAATGATGCACATAAATCAAACCTTCTCCAAAGATAAGGAGGCTTTAGAACTAGGGGTCATTATGTGAAACTCCTTGAAAGTAGACTCAAGAACAATTTCAGGAAATACTTCTTCATGGAAAGCATGGTGGATGCATGGAATGCCCTTCTGGAAAAGGTGATGAAGACAAGAATGGTAATGGAATTCAAACGGGCATGGGTTAAACAGAAGCTAATGGATGAAAGATACAAATGAAGAAAGGAGGTAACCTTTGTTAACTTTAGGTGTAACAGTTTTTAATGGGAATAACCTGCACAGAGTGGCAGTTACTACTCAACAGAAAGCATGGGAGATGATACTCAGAGAGCAGCAGCTACTACTTTAAACAATTTGTTGAGCAGACTGGATGGTCCTTTGGGTCTTTACCCGCCTTCAGATATAATGTAACTATGATAACAGATCTAGGGCAAAAGAGCAACATCCATCCCACAACAGTCTTATACCATGGATGCAACCAACAGATATTTGCCTCAGGCTTTAAAAACAGAGGTTATCAGTTTGTACTACAGCCAAGCATAGCTACTGCAAATGACTTGGCTATAGGAGGAAAGGGAATGGCAAGTTCAACTGAAAAACTCCAGAGGTGATAAATTAAAGCCCACATTCCCTTAATCTCTGAATTTTCTACCGCCTTTTCCCTTCTCATCATTAGTTAGTTAGGGAGAGAGGGTGCAGGTAGAAATGTTCTGATTAAATTGAGTGAAAACCCAAGGAGGTAGAGGAAGACTAGACAGGTCCAAAAAAGTGGCAAACAAGTTTGTTTTTTGAAAGCTACAGCTCAATGCAGGAAGACCTTGTGAGTCTGGAAAATTAGGCATCTAATTGGCAGATGAAATTTAATGTGGATAAATGCAAGGTGATGCATATAGGGAAAAATAACCCATGCTATAGTTACACAATGTTAGGTTCCATATTAGGTGCTACCACTCAAGAAAGAGATCTAGGCATCATAGTGGATAATACATTGAAATAGTCGGTTCAGTGTGCTGCGGCAGTCAAAAAAGCAAACAGAATGTTAGGAATTATTAGAAAGGGAATGGTGAATAAAACGGAAAATGTCATAATGCCTCTGTATCGCTCCATGGTGAGACCACACCTTGAATACTGTGTACAATTCTGGTCACCGTATCTCAAAAAAGATATAGTTGTGATGGAGAAGGTACAGAGAAGAGAGACCAAAATGATAAGGGGAATGGAACAGCTCCCCTATGAGGAAAGACTAAAGAGGTTAGGACTTTTCAGCTTGGAGAAGAGACGGCTGAGGGGGGATATGATAGAGGTGTTTAAAATCATGAGAGGTCTAGAATGGGTAGATGTGAATCGGTTATTTAGTCTTTCAGATAATAGAAAGACTAGGGGGCACTCCATGAAGGAGTGGCACATTTAAAACTAATCAGAGAAAGATCTTCTTCACGCAACGCACAATTAAACTCTAGAATTTGTTGCCAGAGGACGTGGTTAGTTCAGTTAGTATAGCTGTGTTTAAAAAAAGGATTGGATAAGTTCTTGGAGAAGTCCATTACCTGCTATTAATTAAGTTGATTTAGAAAATAGCCACTGCCATTAGCAATGGTAACATGGAATAGACTTAGTTTTTGGGTACTTGCCAGGTTCTTATGGCCTGGATTGGCCACTGTTGGAAACAGGATGCTGGACTTGATGGACCCTTGGTCTGACCCAGTATGGCATGTTCTTATGCCCATACAATTCAGTTGCTTATAGCTTTGCTTTTGCAAATAGGTAAAAAAAGTCAAATTTCTTACACAATTATTTATGAAACAGTTGTACTCTTTACACATGCTTAACACTAGATATTTATCCAGTTATTATAATCAAGAATTTTGCACAATTGAGACCATTTTGAGAGGACTGGTAAAAAAAAAAAAAAAAGACAGAAATGTGGAACCACACTAAGATCATCTGCTGGCTCAGTGGGGGAGTAGCTGCTGTATGATACTCAGACCATGCTAGAATCTTTGTTGATTTTACTGTGAATAATGAATAAAGCTGGGACAATTTTACTTATTTAAATTGTGTTCATGACCATTTTTATAAACATATTTGCATTTATATAACCCACACTTTTGAATGTTGCAAGACAAAAGACATCACAGGATGTGGAAACGCAGCATGAGGGTTAACCACATTTTATATTCCTTCTCCTTAAAGCACAGTGTATTGCTTGGGCGTACATGCGATCACGTCTTGCACTTGTGTTACTTGCTAGTTAAGGCTTCAGCAACAAAACTCTGAAGGAAGGACTGGGTAAATTCTAACTGCTTCTGAGTGCGACTTAAGATAGTTCATTAGTCGCTGGGACTTTTAATGGCCACAAATTTCACTTTGGTTTTGAGAGAATGAATAAAATATGAACAGGGCCAAGATTTGAGGTTCAGTGATGTGCGTTTCATGCCTTATCTTTTCAAAGCTAAAACACATTTAAATATCACTTTTGAAATGCACTGCTGCCTAACTAGTGCATAAGCCTAGCTATCTAATTCCCTTCAGAAGTTTTCTTATGATAAAAATGACAACACACGCTATGACCTATGCAGCCCAAAATTACTGATTTGTTTTTAAGCCGCACATTTATAAGGAAAAAATGTTAGACTTAAATGCTAAACCCAGAATTCAATTAAACATATTAGATGGTATCCCATAGCAGGTAGGGTACAACCTATATTTTAAAAAAACATTTTTTTTTCTTTTTCAGGTAATGCTATAAACCTCCAGCTGTGGATGCATTTTATCATACACCAATAAATATGATCTATTTTCTTATAAGAATGAAATGGCTAGCTGCAAGTACTAGTTCCTGCTTTAGTAGGTATGATGCTGCTGAAAATGAATGACCATAAACGAGCATTCAACTCTAAGTGTTTAATGTAATCAAGATGAGGATCTGATCAACTTGTTTGTAGCTTTGTGTGAGCATTTTCTTGGAGGGATGTTGCAATTTACATCTGAAACCTACAAATTAGGCTTTTTCTTTTGTTATTATTTAAGGTGCAGGTATTGCTACAGATTTATTTATATTTCTGCATCCATTTTCAAGCAGAAAGGTTTTGCTCTTTGCTCTTGAATTTTAAGAAATTGGAATAAAAAGGTATTTTTAATGATCTGCTCTGGTCTTGTTTGAATTTCCTGCCTGAGCAGCTGCATTGGGTTCAGCTTGTTTTTGGTTTTCTGTATTAAAAAAAGCTGCCACCTTTAGGCTGCAAGGCAATGTCAGGAAATATTTTTTTCCACAGAAAGGGTGGTTGAAGCATGGAACGCCCTCCCAGAGTGGGTGGTGGAAACTAAAACAGTAACAGACTTTAAAAAGGTCATGAGATAAGCACAGAGGACCCTTAGTTGCAAAGTGAAGCGACAGCAAAAGCACGCCCTGGTGGCATGTGTTTAAAGGGGCCTGCTTGAATGATACAACCAGTTTGGGGATTGCCAGAATGAATGGCACAGTGGGTAACATGAAAGGTTAGAAAAGCTAGCGGAAACGTAGGCAACCAGCAGCTGGGTCTGTCTGACAGGCTGGAAACAAAGAACTAACTAGCAGAAGTGTCTGTTTGGCAGGCTACAAATACAGTAATAAATACGAGTCTTAGTGGAAATGCAGGCGGCTCACCTAGCTGGTTCTGTATGGCAGGCTACGCAGGGGACCGAAAAGGGTGGATGTTCGGGCAACAGCCACGCAAGGATTGGCAGCTATTTAGATTATTATAAAATAAACCTTTGTGGTTAATCAAGTGGAATTAAGGGTCAACAAACAAGCTGTAAGTGAAAATAGCCACTGCTATTACTAGCATCAGTAACATGGAATAGACTTATTTTTTGGGTACTTGCCAGGTTCTTGTGGCCTGGATTGGCCTCTGTTGGAAACAGGATGCTGGGCTTGATGGACCCTTGGTCTGACCCAGTATGGCAACTTCTTATGTTCTTACCATTTTACTGGACTAACAATGTATTTGTGATGAGCTTTTGAGATTTATTCTCTCCATCAGGTCGGTGAAGAAATGGAAGGGAAAGGGCTGAGTGTGAACTAAGGTGGGGAGCCTTATGTTCATTTGCTCATACAGTGGAGTACAAATAAGGAAGATGACAAAAACTATGTTGGATAAGCAGTGACATCTTAAAAGTGGTCACACACTGCAGCTAGTAGCTGGGATATATCCTTGGCAATGTGGGCAGGGTTAATTGGGCAGACCGGATGGGTCGATTGGTCTTTTTCTGACATCTACTATGTTAATATATTATTGTGAAGCTCCCAATCAAAACCTCTTTTGAGTAAGTTGTTAAGGTTCTGCATTTCGATGCATGAATAATAATCATGTAGAAAAAGTATAGAAGGCTTAAAATCAAGGTTTAAAACAAGGGTTGGTTTTTTTTTTTTTTTTTTTAGAAAGCACAATAATGTGACAGTTTATTAGAATCTTTGAGATTGGCACTAGAGGTGCCTGCTTCCAATTAACACAAAAGCATTAATCTACTAGGGTTTCTTTTTCTCTGTCAAGAAGCTTGCAATAGAGTTGGAAAATTGAGCTTAAGGGTTTGTGGATAAACACTTATGTATATCATGGATAAAAAAAAACCCAAACAGAAGAAACACATTACAGATCTGTATAAATGGCTGCAGTCTTTTTCTGCTAATTCATTCACACAATTTTCAAATGTTTTGAAATATATATGTAACACTATTTACAAATTATAAATAAATCATAGGATCCTTAAAAGTTAACCAAGTTAAAAAAACCAAAAACAAACAGACATCGCCCTTGCCCTCCAAAACAAGGAGCATAAAAATGTTCTAGTCTTTCAGTGGGGAAGGTTAGATGATGTATAAAATACTTCTTTTTACAGTTGAATAGATTGATGACATTTATTGAGAAAGTGCTTGTTTTTGTTAAAAAAAAAAAAAAGTTAATATAAAAGGCAATCTCTAAAACAATCAAAATGAATTAGGCTTGTGAATTTTTCCACAAGCTGTTTTTTTTTTCCCCGAAAGCATTTTTCTCAGTAAAGTTTAACCTCAAAACAGCAGAGACCTAACACACTTAATTTAGGAAAGTGAATTACATCATTTGAACCGCACAAAAACCATTCTTTACCAGAAAGGAAAGACAATGAAGTGGTCATTGGTGGCCAGCCACAAGATTTAACAACTTAACTTAAAAGGTAACATTTTATGTAACTAGTCACATTATTATCTATACATCCTGCAATGAACAGCAACTGAAAAAGAACTGTTAGAATATGCATTTACAAAACAAGAGACAGAGAAACAGTTTTGATGTAATGTCCGCTTAAATTAATGCTTCGCTCATACAATACTTTTGTCCAAGCATGAACACTGCCACGAACCACAGCTACCTCCGACTTTCATAGGACGAATGCTGGATAACCAGTACTATACGTGATCAAGGAACAATAACGAGGGAAACCATAATGACAACTGTACGCAGACACGAGGGTAAACAGTGCCACCCAGGCTCAATGTGCCATGACAACCAGGTCCGAGTGTTTATCGACAATGGATGAACTTGACAGCTTGAAGCGACCTTTGCAGTAGCTTTCTATTTTTAAGGGTTTTCGACCCCCTCGGCTGCATCTCCAGTAATCCCCTTGGCTGCTTTGGTGAGAATTTCTTTCCATTTCATTTGTAGCTCTTCATCCTCTGCACTAAAGTATACGGTTTGCTGGGATTGACAAAGCTTGAAAACGTGCTTGGTTTCAAACTTCTCATTGGCACTTGGTAAACTCACTTCATAACCAGGCAGGGGTATGGTCCGTGGCATGCGTCCATCCTAAAAACAAAACCAAACCAAATAAATATTGTATCTGACCAAGGAGCCAGCAGGAATAAAAACAACACACAATATAGTCAGTGATGGCAGATAAAGAATAATTGGCCCAGACAGTCTGACTAATTGTCCTCTTCACTGGTTTTCTACCAGTTTGGGTAGATAAGCATTTATTTCCCATTCTTAAACCAACACCAGCTCTCCAAATGTCTTCTCAACTCATTTACCCTCCATTGCCTCAGGTATAAAACTTAAGATTGTAAGCCCTCTGGGGATAGAGAAATACCCACAGTACCTGAATGTAAACTGATGTGATAGCTCAGATCGGATGTCGGTATATAAAAATAATAAATAAATAAAAATAAATACATACATTTCCTATGACTGTTCTAAGCACGTTTAAATTCCATCTCAGAGCTAGCATCTCCCACTTCTGCTGGTAGGCTATTCTAGGCCTTGGCCTCTTCTTTTTTTGGTCCTTACACGATCCATACTTAATCCAACACCCAGGCCCCCTTGCAATATCTTACCACCATAAAAATATAGAAAGTTTCAGCAGAAAAGGACCATTTGGTCATTCCAAAAGTCTTCCTATTTGCACCTGTTTGCTGTGTGGTCAACAGATCTTACTTGATCTCTGGTCATTTCTTTCCCTTCAAGTTCTGTAACAATCCATAGTCATCAAAACTAGAGAGAATGTGTTGTCTGAAACATTAGGCCACCTTATGCTCGTTGATGTATCCATGGCCTCTCCATGCAGATTACCTCAGTGTTCTTGGAAATCTGATGAAGCTGTATTGCGCCTCTTTCTGCCATTAGCTTGTAATTCAACCTTTTTTTAATCCTATAAAGGATCATATATTTGAACCAGTACCCAATCTCTCTCTCTCATTTCTCCTACCTGTTGCCACACCTCCCTTCCTGCTACATACCTTTCTTTATCACCGCAATCAGTATCTGTCCCAAGCATGTTTAAACCTCTGCTAGTAGGTTATTCCAGGTATCTAGCACCCTCTCTGTAAAGTGTTTTCTCTAAACCTCATTTTAGACCTATAGATACACAAAATAGAAGGTGACATTTTCCATTCAAAATTCAAGGACAAGAGGTTTTGATATGAACTTGCAGGGAGGAAGATTCAAAGGAAACATGAAAAAAATACTTCTTTTATTGACAGAGTAGTAGATGTCTGGATTTGTCTACTGGCAAAGATAGTGCCAATCAAAACCATGACAGAATTTAAACATGATTGAAAAAGAGAGACTGCAGTATATGTGTCTATGCCAATAGTTCCTCCTATTTCACTTGTTGTATAGAAACTACCATAAATGATGATTGCCAGCTTGAAGCTCTAACTCTCATATAAGGAATAGTTTTTCAAAATGGATAGAAGAGAAATACAGCTAATGCCTTAAAGCAGTGATTGTAACCATATGGCAAATGTGCTCAGTGTTTTACTCATGATTATGGCTATGATTTTGTCACAGATGTTCCCAATGCAATAATTTTAGCAAATGTCTGAGACGTGTCAAAAATTTTCCAGAGAAAAGCATTAAGCCATGAACACGCTAATTTCTTTTACCCTAGGTGGTGAAAGTATGCATGCCTTTCGCATAACTGCACAGCCAATAAAGTGCATGTTACCAAGTAGTCAACTCGACTGGTGCTTGTGTGTCAGGTGAAGAAATGGCCATAGCATGTACCAGCAAAGTGGTGAACACAATGGGGCTAGCCAGAGAATTTCCCAGAACACTTCATGAGCATGATGGATTAATGTTCTGTACAGCACATAATGCTGCTGATTACAAATGAAAAGCAAGCCGTGACATACATCAAAAGTTATTTGCATAACTGTAAGGTATACGGCCTAGAACTGGACAAAATTGAAAATACAACAAACTACGAGCAAGCTGTTTACAGTAAAGGCCGAAGAAGAGCAGATACATCCTATGACAGAAGTTCACTGATTCACAGAGGATTTCTGCACTGTTAACATTTCACTGCATGTCCCGAACTACCCTGTTTTGAATGGCTATCTGAAAAGCTTTCTAAAACCACAGAGTTACCTTTCCAACATTATCCACTCAAAACATGGCAAAGCATTTTGAGAGATGGGTAAATGACCTGAAAGAACTGCTGAGTCAATGTTTAGGACTGGCTAGCTGACAAGATTACTGATATGAAGTGCATCACATGCAGAATATCTTGGCAGTACTCTGTCTATCTCTACAAAACATATTACACTGAGGAGGAGAAGACTGCATGGAATAGAAGCGTTTTTGGAGACTGTGAGCTTTAAACCAGTGGTAGAAATAATGCAGTAATATGAATTCCTTTAAAGAAAAATAACCACCTTTATCACTGACAAACACTGCATGTAAGAATAAAACCTGGTAATGAAGGGGTGGCCCAGTGGCAAGTGCTGTACACTGCCATGCAAAGGACCTGGGTTCAATTCCTAAGTCAAATCGTCTGCTTCTCAGTGGGGGAGGCAGTATTCACTGCCAAGGTAGAATGGGTATCCAAGTCATCATGCGATGGCAGTAACTAGTGGCTAGATTTAGGACACATAATTTCAGGGTTCCCGCAGGAGCCCTGTTGTGAATGAAGGTTATGAAGATCCCAGCCCCATTTCCAACTGAGCTGGCAGGAAGAGGAAACTGCCAGGTCCCCATCCTCTCAAAAACAAACCATAAAACAAAAAAAGCTAGGAATGAAATCCAAAACAGCTTTTTCTGAATGAAATGCATGTAACATACGCTGCACATCTTCTTAAAAAGTGGGTGACACCTGGAGAAAGAAAGTTTGCTTACCGTAAACAATGTTTTCTGTAGATGGCAAAATGAATTAGCTGTTACACGTGTGTGACATCATCCAGCGGCACCAAACGGACCTCTCTCTCAGGCCGATACAGAAAAATGCGCGGGAGAGCCGGCAAGCACCAGCTCTCCCGGCACTCTCCTAGGCACGCGATTCAGGAGGGTGGCCTATGCAAATTAGGGCTCGCGGTAAAAAGAGGCGCTAGGGACACTAGAGCGTCCCTAGCGCCTCTTTTTTGACAGAAGCGGCGGCTTTCAGTGAGTTTGACAGCTGATGCTCAATTTTGACGGCGTCGGATCTTAAACCCGCTGACAGCCACGGGTTTGGAAAACGGACGCCGGCATAATGAGCGTTCGTCTTCCGACCCGCGGGCCGATTTTTAATTTTTTTTTTTTTTAAATCTTTGATTTTGTTATTTTGGGGGCTTCTGACTTAATATCGCTATGATATTAAGTCGGAGGGTATACAGAAAAGCAGTTTTTTCTGCTTTTCTGTACACTTCCCTGGCAGAAATTAACGCCAGCCTTTGGGCAGGCATTAATTTTTTTAAAGTAAAATGTGCGGCTTTGCTGCACATTTTGCTTTCTGGATTGCGCGGGAATAACTAATAGGGCCATCAACATGCATTTGCATATTGTGGGCGCTATTAGTTTCGGGGGGGTTGGGTGCTCGTTTTCGACGCGCTATTACCCCTTACTGAATAAGAAGTAAAGCTAGTGTGTCGAAAACGCGTGGCCAAACCCGGGCTAACAGTGCGCTCCAGTACTGTATCGACCCGCCGTCTGTTAGTAGAGCTTATGCTCTACTGAGCATTTGCAGGAATTACTGTTGGGTGTAGCCTCGTGAGCCCCCTCCCCCCCTTTCAGTCGATTTAAAAGCTAATTCTAGCTAGGTAGTCGACTCTCCAGGGAAATGAAAGGGTACTTAGTGTGGCTAATTCATCTTATCTACAAAAAACGCTGTTTACCGCCTGAAAACTTGCTTTTTCCTTGTTGATAAGCAGGGCTGAATTGCCATTATATGTGGGGAGTTCCAAGTATTTACTGAAAAACACAATATGGACCCCACCATGGACAGTGGCTTATTGGTGCACAGGCTATGCAGAACTGCTTGTCTGCATTCACTGTCACTTCTTGAGAAAATCTTCAGACGATTATTTATTTAATTTATTTAAAAGAATTTATATGCCGCAAAATTAGACAGGATCTGTCTGGCTAAGCGGTTTACATAGAAAACATACATAATAAAATACACAATTAAAACAAGGCAATGTACATCAATAAAAACAATACATCCAGAAAAACAAATAAGAAACTTATAAAAACTACTTTTAAAAGGACTAAAAGTAAAAAGCCGTTTGCTGTATTGATGGTAATGTTTTCAATGAACTTAAAAAGTTGTTATATAATGTTATATGTGGCGGCAAAGAGATAAGTTCTTAAAGCCTTTTTAAATTCTTTCGTATTTGCCATTAAGCTGGCTCTTCAAAAAGGCATTCCCAGACTAGACCCCGGAGTTCCGCAACTTCCCCAGCACCCATGCTCTCCTCCCGCCTAGCTCCTCTCCAACTCGCTCCTAATCCCTCTGCTGCCACTTGTGGCGTTAATCTTACCGCTAAGTTATGTTAAAACTGTTTATTGCTATGTTATGTTAAAACTGTTCACCTTCAAGTCTTGCCGCTGACCATCCTTGTTATCTCTCCTCTGTCCCATTCCTCTATGCCTGTTCCTGCATAGATCTTCTTTTTGCTCTCGTTATCTATACTCCCACCCCCTGTTTAATATATTTTCCACCTTCAGTTAGATGTGAACCGGTATGATGTAACCACTAATACCGGTATAGAAAAGCGGTAAAATAAATAAATAAATAAAATTAAGCAAGTTTCTTCTGGGATGGCATTTCAGAGGATTGGTCCGGCGACAGAAAAAGTGCGATTACGTGTAAGATCCAGATGTGCAAGTTTTACTGAGGGTACCTCTAGCATACATTTATCCATTGATTGTAATTGTCTTTTTGGTTTGTAAATTCTAAGAAGCGAACAGAGCCATGTTGAGTTTGTGTTGTGTAAAAGGTTGTGTATAATATTAAGAATTTTGTATGTAATACGGTAGGATATAGGTAACCAATGTAAAACTTGTCAAAACCGGGATAATATGTTCTCTGAGTGGTATGTTATACAGCACACAAGCAGTAGCATTTTGAACCAGTTGTAATGGGTGTAAAGTAGATTTCGGCAGGCCAAGATACAGAGCATTACAGTAGTCCAGACTAGTTAAAATAAGAGATTGTGTCACTGTGCGAAAATCTGAAGGTGGTAAAAATGGTTTAGTTTTCTTAGCATATGGAGCTTAAAAAATGATTTTTTTTTTTACAACTGCTGATATGTTGTTTGTCATAGACAATCTAGCATCTATGATAATTCCAAGATAATGGGCCACAAAGGTATACACGGATGACCAAATTGCAGCTCTGCCGATGTCTTTGAGAGGAAGTTTTTGCAGATGACCCACTTATACAGCCATGGCTCTAAATTGATGAGCCTTTATGGTAACTGTAATTTGTAAGCCTGCTAGGCCATAGCAGTGTGCAATACAGAACACTATCCAACTGAACAACGCCGGGTGAATTTTAAAAGGCCAGCACACGCCAAAGCTGGGAGATACGCGCAGAAGTCAGGCCTGAGAGCACCGCGTGGATTTTAAAAGGCACCCGCATACGTGTGCATCTCCTGGCATGCACACAAAACTTTTTTGCCGAAAAAGGGGTGGGGCGTGGGCATTCCAGGATTTATGAATGAAACTAGTGCATAAATACTTATGTGCACAAGCATGCCCCAGGGTCCCCTACCGTGTCACTTTACTTCTGATATGGATGGTATGCAAGTCCTAAAGCAAAATATAACTAGGCTAGTCAGTGGGGTTTTAAGGGTCGGGACTAACAGGGTACAAGGGAGGCTAATTAACTAGGGGGGTAGGAAGTCCTATCCTTTACCTGGGCGAACTGGGAATTAACTGGGAAAACTGGTAATTACGCCGACGAGTGTATCTACTAAAATCACCCCACTTACATAGTAGAGGCAGCATTTGTACACATGCGCGCTTCCATATAAAATTGTGCACACAGCCTATTTTATACCATGCACGCACATATGCACATACGATATAACATGGCCATGTCCTTTGGCGCGAGCTGGTATATTGCACATATGCAGGTGCGTGGCTGTTTCAGAGTTACCGTTCAAATGTTTAGCCACTGCTACACTTTGTCTGTTTGGATAGTAGGAGATGAATAACTGCGAAGCCTGATGAGGCCGCGTTCTTCTCTTGTAGTAAGCTAGGGCCCTTTTACAGTCTATAATATGAAAGGTTTTTCACCTTTATGTGCATGTGGCCTCAGGAAAAACGTAGGCAACACAATGGCTTGATTAATATGAGAAACAGATATTACCTTTGGTAGAAACTTTGGGTAGGTGCAGAGCACCATTCTATTGTGGAAGATTTATGTATAAGGTGGAGTTTGCTGACTTTTCTTGCTGAGGTTACTGCTTCCAGGAATATTACTTTCCACATTAGAAACCTAACAGAAGGTGACACCAATGGTTCATATGGCAGCTTCATTAGTTGTTGAAAAAAAAAGTGATGCACTGTCTCACACATGATAACCAAGTAAAAATCAAGAGACAGAAGACCAACAAGCAAATAAAGGCATTCTTAAACCTCCAAAACTGGTGCAAGAAAGGTGTTTGGTGCTAGGGATGTAAATCGGGTGCCCGATCGTTCCAGCTTTCGGGTTCGTCTGACCGCGGGAAAATCTCGTTTTCCCGCGGATCCCCATTTTTTTTTTTTTTTAGTGAAAAATCATTTTTCGGGTTAGTGCGCGCTAACAAAAATAGCAAAAAGTAACAAAAAATAACAAAAATAAATGTTTTTTTGTTAGCGCGCACTAACCCGAAAAACAATTTTTATGAAAATTCAGGGGGAAAAGTGATCGTTTCTTTTTTTACCCGATATATTAACGAATTTAGAAATATCGTACGATATTTCAATTCATTAGAAAAACGATTCACATCCCTATTTGGTGCATGTATCCAACATCCAGCCAGATCTTCACTTTCTGTAGTCATTGGGAGACATTGTGGTCTGGGTGAGAGCACAGAGTTTCAGACAAGTTACTCTTTAAATTTGTCCCCTGAATCAGGGAACAACAAAACGTCAGCCAATGGGGCTTTTTTCATTTGTGTGCATGGACATGAGGTTTTGGGTGCAATGTTTTGAATGCTATTAAAAAAAAAATAAAAAAAAAGTGTTCACTTAAGATTACTTTTGGTGTTTAATGAAATGACATTCTAAGACTGCTTTAAGGTGAATGATAGATAAAACCGGGTATTGGATACATGCAGACACCATTTGGCTTCACCTTCCTTACACTAATTTTTGGAGGTTTATGAGTACTTTTATTTCAAGGCTTGTCTGCTTCATTAGTTGTGCCAGGACCATGTTTAGATCCCAGGAAACAGGTGGAGGTTTAGTATACCATAAGCCTTTCATGAACTTGGAAACTGAAGGATGAACTAAGATGTACTCTTACTGGTGAGGTGCTGAGACCTGAATCAGACAGAATGAGTAAATAGTTGAGTAACTCATTGGGTTCACATGTGAATGGATAGACACCAGCTAGAGAACCTTCTCCATTTAAAACCATAGGCTCTGATTGTTGATTTTCTGGCACATCTTGAGTTCTGCAAATTCTGAACTGGAGGCTGATTGGATGTGAGTGGTATTAGAGAACAAACGGGATTTGAAGTCTACAGGCGTCTTCTCAGATCCATTAGTTTTATTACAGCAAAGCCTATAATAATTGTTGGGGGTTAGAGATATTATATCCCCTTCTTCCTCTGTCAAAATTCTGTGTAGGCAAGCATACAGCTGTGTAGGAAACACTGCAGCACAATGCATCAATAATGAAGCCACCTGCTCTGAAGGAAAAGGTGTTGATGACCAATGCATTTTCCAGTTTGCTGCTTCGAGGAATTATGCATTGATGGCACCATAGGCATATGCACTGATAGCACCAGGGCCTTGTGTGTTGATAGTGCCAATGCATGTGACACTTGGTACTTTTTGCACACTGGTTGCTTTGGCAACTCCACAAAGTAGAGCTTCTCAGATGCAGTTGAGGACCCAGCCTCTTCTGCCACCAGAAGCAATATTCCCAGTGAGGGAGACAAGGCTGTACTCTCGTAGGAGGACCAACTGCAACTTCTCGGAGACTTAAAAAGTTCCTCCATTTTCCAGGCCCTCAATCTTTGGATTTGCAGAGATATCCGCCTACAGTTGTAACAGTTAGTCTGGTCATGATCCAGCCCCAGACAACAGTAGCAGAGTTCATGTCCATCTGTGATTGACATTTTCATTCCACATACACAGTTCCTTAATCCACTAACTGTGGCCCTTCTCTTTCAAGATATTCTGAAGAAAAACATTTTTGGAAAATGTTAACACTGAAAAGTTCTATTCAGGAGCTGCTGAGGCTGTGAGGCAATTTTAAAGATAAAAGTATGAACATTTTTATAGAAAAAACTGAGATAGAGGTACATATCCATGCTGATACTCAGATAATAAAGACTGAGGGGGCTCACGAGGCAATGCCTGAATTTCCCACACATGCTCAATACTCTACCAGCTAAGATAGGGGTTAATTTAGTGCTGCTAGACGATTTCACCCACATGTAATGGGCTAATTCAACTCTACTCATTGACGAAGATTAAATACTGTAAAAAGTGCATTTACCACCTGCTCTGCCCCATAAAGCACAGCTCTGTTAATTATTCCAGGAGAAAAGGAAAGGTGCCTGCAGTTCCATTATCACTGGTAATCACACGATGGAATAGCTGATTTGAAGATCTCCATTTTCAGATCTCCAGGACTATATGAATTTCTTTTGAGGATAAGTGAGAACAAAGCTGCAGTTCATGGGTTGAATATGGGGTGAATGTTATGTAAAACCAACAGAAATCAAAGCAGATGCAGCGGCAACAGAAGTGTTTGCAGCAAGAAACATGACAATTCTCATTGCTTATGAAAGTTGAGAAGTTCCATTGCACAGGGTGGCAAATGCTTTGGCCAATCACTCGGTAGCACCACTGACAAATTGTTAGCTAAGAGAGCCCTTCAAGAAAGGAGCATTCAAACTTTAGCTCACTGCAAATTGTTTAAAAGCCTCTAGGTTGCTTGATCTCAATTAAACCGAACCATCTGACCTTGAATTGCTATATGTGTTTGAGCCTATTTCCATGTTTAAAGACATTGTGTTGGCAAAAATGGAGGGTTTCTTTTGTTTACCTACAGCAGTACAGTCACAGAAATGACGTGATGTTGTGGAATTTTGGTGTAACCTGAAAGATTGCTTTAAGTGTTTGGCTATAATTGTTCTGAGATGTTCATCAGTGCCTGTGAACAGTGTAGACCGAGAGAGATCTTTTTCCTATTACAAAGGGGTATTGAGACATGACAAAAGTTCAGTCAAAACTAGCAACCTGGTGATGCACAACATGTTTCAAAACCATGCCAAGCTGTAAAATGGAAGCAAGCAACAATTTTGCACTATTACAATCTCGATAAAGTTTTGTAAGACAGGTTTTTTTTTATAACAAGATATATTCAGACATAGACATGTATTCCAAAGTAAAAGCTTGGTGGTTTCACACTATAATAATCCTAGAAGAATGTTTTGGGAGAGATTTATTTTCTATCAAAGATATATTGAGAGCTATGTCTGGCCTGGCATGCTGTAATGTGAATGGGTTTGTTTTACATTTCAGGGTTATTTTCCATTTGTTTTCAGTTTGTTTAATATTTATCTCAGTTCAGTTCATTTGCCAAACTGAAATTTTTAAACACCACAAGCAAAAAACAAAACAAAACTGAAATGGTACCTCTTGCTACCTCCACAGCTGTTGCTGGGGCCTTCTCAGGCCTGCATGACCACCTAGTCCCCTCCCTTGGCCAAAAAGTATTACAGATAAAGATAGTAGGGCCTGGATCTACCCAGCTGTGCTGAACCCAGCCCAGCTGAGGCTTCCTCAGGCCTTTTGGACCCCCTTACCACCAAATAAAGAGGTCAGGGATCTCCCTTGCCCCCATTTACCCCTTCTGTTAGGGACCTTTCTCCAGGTAAAAGTAAGGGGCAGGAGCATCTTCAAGCACTCCCACCCCTGTTGTACTATTTAAAATTGGCACCAGGCCCTAAGATTAGCACCAAAGTGACATCACTTTGGCACTTGACTCAGGGTTGGCTGGTGCCATTTTTGCATATGGCCATACAAAAATATGGATCCTGCCATTTTTATGTAGCTGTAATAGTTTTTGGTGGGAATGGTGAGAATAGGTATTTATTGGGGTTATTTTGCTCTTCACAAACAGTGTATTTGCTAATAAGATGCACTAATTGCTGAAACAAAATAAATGAAAATTTTGTGGTTTTGTTAGTCTTGCCCATTCGTTTTGGGTAAAACAAATGAAAACAAAAATGGCATGTTTTAGTTCAGATTACCCATTCATTAAAATACAAATGCATATCTCTAATATGTATGATAAGTAATAGTTAAATATTAAACTTGAAGGTCCCATGCAAATTAGAAGTTTCAATAAATATTTTGTGTATTTTTCTGCAATTTATTGCTAATTGCCCACATTTCCTCCATAATTGCTAGCGAAAATTGCTGTGACAAAATCTTCATCATATTCATGGCTAATTGAAGTGGTTCAACTCCCAATTGGAAATGTATGCCATCCAACAGTGCAACCACCAGCTTGGGCACAAAATGTTAAAAAAAAAAAAAAAAGTAAGGCAGCAAAAACTTGAAGGACTATTTAAAAAATAAATATCATAGGAACTAAAAACTGGGAACATTACAAATAGTGAAAAAGATATTCATCAATGTATGAATGTCTCTTTTTCATGCCTTTAATTTATTGTTTTTGAAGTCTTTTTGATAGAGCATTTTTGGGATACACCCAGTTTTAGCTCCATTGAAAATGTCTGACATTTTTGCTTTTGTGCCATGCAAAGTAACAATATATTAGTTGCTACCAAGAAAGTGTTTCTTTCATACTTATCATATGTGAATATAGTCTATTTATGGGAGCAATTTTCAAACAGCCTATGTAGTTGCAAACTATACAAACAGTTTTTATGCATGTACTTTATACAAATTTTCAAAGAGAAACCTTCTCCATGGTTTCTCTTTGAAAATTAGCAAGCGCAAAGTATGTGCATTGAAAGCTTCCACATATATTTGAAAATTGAACTATTTCCTGTCCCCAAACTAAACACTGTCATAGGAATTTCTCTTTTTCCTGTAGCTAAAGTATGTGTGCTATGTAACCAATATATGCACTGATGATTATCTGGCATCATTTGAGGAGGGCAATTTTCAATTAAGCCAGTTTACCCAGGTAAATACCTTAGAAAATTCCCCTCTAGAAATCTCATCTCTCTTGTGAAAAAACAAAAACAAAACTTCTGTTAATCACAAAAGGTTTAATATTAAAACAGTGCTGCCTAATTATTATCAATGTTTTAGGTATTTTAAGCAGTTCCAAGGATATTTGTTACAGAAACAACCTTATCTACATATTGAGAAGAGTATATGAGTTCTTCAGTACTTTTTCTTAATATGGGGCCTATTCACTAAACATTTTCTCCCATTTTGTGTCTAAGGGGGAAAATGCCTAGTAAGCTGGACCAGATATATGCTATTTGTTTTTTATGTAATCTTGAAGATTATTTACCAACTCATAAGCCTCCATGAGAAAGCAGGAAACCTGAAGTCTTGGAAGCTGTGTGTTTATTTCGCCTATCATAGATTTACTATACGTGTGCTTCTACTTCTGAAAGATACCCCCAAGCAAATGCCGCTTTTACCTGACTACATCCTTGAAGATACAGCACAAGGGGCTCATTCCTAGGAATAGTCACCCACACTTTGTGCCAAGTCTTCCCCTTGTCAAGGTATAGAAGGTTGCTGCTAAAAAGGCTGTTTTCAGGTGCTAAAGAGTTTTGTTGCTGTAAGAAAGAAAAACAGAGCATATTACTGCCACATAATTTCAACAGATTTTTTTTGTAACAATTTAGTTGTGCAGACTTGAAGGGTTTAAATATCAAGTGGTTACAATTTGCATACTAGAATATTTATTACAGAAGCTACTGTATCATAGTATTCAGAGGATGTAATGTTTAGATTTTAGCGACTCAGTGTAATGTTAGAATAGCAATTACAATGACACAATTTGTTTCTTGCTCAGTAAAACTGGGTTTCAAGAAGCATGAAGAATCAGATGTGTAAAACATTATACTAATTCTCTAGTCCCACCTGTTGTCTATGTACAAAATCCAGTATTAAATTTATTATCCCCTCTTGCGGATATAAATTCCAGCCTGGACTCTGGTCATCTTCCTTTCTCTCTCAAGTCTGCTTTTGTTAAGCCTTTGTTAAAGATGCATTCTCTTGACCCAAATCTTCTCTCTCCAAGGTTATTGAGAAGGTTTTTCAATCTCAGCTTTGCAGTTTTTTTTTAGAAAACACATTTGCTCTGTATCCCAAACAATCCGGTTACCAGAAAGGCCACAGCACAGAGACCGTGCTTACTGCTTTAATCAATGACATCAGCCTTCATCTCAATAAAGGGAAGCTAGTGCTCTTAGTATGCTTAGACATGAGCTCTGTCTGACAGTGTTGACCATCAGCTCTTACTTAATCGCCTTTTCAACACAGGAATCCACTACTCTGGTTTAAGCCTTTTCTTGACACATGTTCTTAGTCTGTTTCATTGAATGCCACACAATCTGCCTCTATTCTTCTCAACTGTGGTACACCTCAGGGTTCCATCCTTTCCCCTATTTCATTCAATTTATATTTATTCCCACTTGCCACTTTAATTCAAAGTAAAGGGTTTTTCCAGCTGATAACATTCAGAATATTGCAGGTTTTGATCTTGATTCTTCTTTCACCTTGAGTAGTTTTAACAGTTGTTTTACCGAAATAGCCGACTGGCTTAAACTTTCTAAACTTAAAGTTTACCTTAGTAAATCTGAAGTACAGAAACATTTCCAAACTCTAGCGAAAAATGTTAGAGGCATGGCAAAGACTATGGCCTTTTCAGAAGTATTACTTGTTCACGGAAAGGGAAAGGAGAGATCATGCCATATAGATAACTTCAATGCCTGGCTCAAAACCTGGGGTAAGGAATGTGGATTTGGATACTTTGGAGGCTGGGGCTGCGAAGGGAGGCAATAAAAGATTATATGATAACGATGGCCTGCATTTGTCAATTCTTCAACCTCCACAGCAAAATAGGAAACCTCCAGATTTCGTGGTTTTTGTGCGGTTGCCTTCTGTGGTCCAGCCCTTTATTTTGACTGGCCACTTAGATGGCTTCCGTGTTTTATTCTTAAGTTTTATTAATAAACCATTGATTTTTTGATAATTTTCTTCATTTTTGTTTGTATTGCTCAGTTTCTATGTGAGAATTTGTGCATTAATTCCCCGATGTGCGGTGCGATCCCTCTTTATTTGTACTTTTGCAAATGCACTTATCTTTGAGTTGTCCAATTACCGCCGCTGTTGTTATGGGACCGCCTCCGCTTGCCCGACACTGGCCATATTTCGGCAGTGGTCTGCCTGCTTCAGGGGCCACGGGAAGGGATTTCTAATTGCGGAACCTCCGTCAAGTGTCATTTGTCAATGGCAGAAAAAAGGATGCTAAGTGAAAAATTCAGATCATACCTTATCAGACATTTAAACTAAAGAATGGGGATGGAAGGAGGTGGTCAGGGAACTTGGCATGTCACTTCCAAGCGAAACAGGAAGAGGGAAGAGAAAGTAAAAAAATCAATCCGTTCAAAAATGTAGAAAAGCTGACTAGAAAGAGCAGCTGTAAAGCTATGACTACAAATGCTCATAGTCTGGGTACCAAATCACAGACTTGCAGGCCCTAAGGACTTGGACATTGTTGCGGTTACTGAGACATGGTTCACTGTTTCTCAAGATTGGGATACGGCCATCCTAGGCTATAACTTGCTAAGAAAGGACAGAGAGGACAGAAATGGGAGAGGAGTAGCTCTTTATGTCAAAAACAATATCCAAGCAACTGAATTGCAAGGGATGTGGGGTAGAGAAGAAGCATTGTGGACCATCCTAAAAAAAGAAGATAGTATTTCCATTTTTACCGGTATGTTCTACAGGCCACTGACTCAAACAGAAGAACTGGATAGAAAACACACAGAAGACATGAAGAAGGGTGAAGTGTTGTCGTTGGAGATTTTAATCTGCCAGATGTGGATTGGAGTATCTCTTCTGTGAAACCTACAAGAAGAGATAGTGGATGTCCTTCAAGGGGTTCTGCTCAATCAAATGGTAATGGAACCCACAAGAGAGTGTGTGATACTCAATCTAGTGCTTTCTAATGGTGATAATGTCCCTAATGTTCAGGTAGGAGCTCACCTGAGGCACCAGTGATCAGACAGTATGGTTCGATTTTGCCAAAAAGATACAGAGAAGACACACAAAGACCCATGTTTTGAATTTCAAAAATACAGACTGTGTCTAAATGGGGGCCATAGCTAAAGGAAGAACTGACAGACTGGGAGAAAATGGGTGAGGTGGAACAACGGTGAGCCAAGTTAAAAGGCGCTATTACAAAGGCAACAACTCTATATATTAGAAAAAGAAACAAAAGAAAGAGGAAAAAGAAACCGATCTTGTTCTCTAAGGAAGTGGCTGAAAAAATAAAGGCAAAAAGAACAGATTGAAAGAAGTATAAAGGATCCCAAAAAAGGAACATAGTTTTAACAAATATTCTTCCCTGAGAGAGACAAAATGAATTAAGGAAAGCAAAATGTCAAGCAGAAGCAAGGATGGCCAAAGAGGTAAAGCAAGGAGACAAACATTTTTCAGATATATCACAGAAATATAGAAATGATAGCAGAAAAGAACCAACTGGTCCATCCAGTCTGCCCAGTAATCATGTACCGTTATAGGTTATCCCATGCTTGTTTCCCAGACCATAAAAGTCAGAGTTCTCATTGGTTGCTATTTGAAACTTGTTCCCCATTACCGCCCCTATGCTTACCAGTTTCCCACACTAGCCCTTGATTGTTGTTGAAACCAATTCTCTGTTATGCCTTGCTGTTTAAGCAGAGAGCAATGTTTGAGTTGCATCACAGTAACAGTCTTGTTGTTTAAGGGTAGTAACCGCTGCATCAGCATGTTACCCCCATATTTGTTTCCCCAGACTGTAAAAGTCATCGGCTGCCACTAATCAAAATGGCGCCGATGGCCCTTTGCCATTACCATGTGACAGGGTATCCGTGCCATTGGCCGGCCCCTGTCACATGGTAGGAGTAATGGATGGCCGGCGCCATCTTTAAAAATGGCGCGGGCCATCCAGTGCTTCTACCATGTGACAGGGGCCGGCCAATGGCATGGATACCCTGTCACATGGTAAGGGCAAAGGGCCATCGGCGCCATTTTAATTAGTGGCAGCTGATGGCCCGAGAGCGGGAGATCGCTCCCAGGACCCCCACTGGACCACCAGGTACTTTTAAAAAGTTTTTTTGAGGGGGGTTGGGAGGGTGGGGGAAGTTAAAGGATGTGTTTTAAAGGGTAAGGGTGGATTTTTTTGTTTATTGGCTCGGGTGCAGCCGATAAAAAAAAAAAAAGATCGGACCGCACGAAACAAAATTTCACGATAGTCCCTGAACCCGGAACCGATTCTGGTTCCGATTCACATCTGTACTGAACACAGTACTCCAGGTGAGGCCTCACCAAGGACCTGTGAAAGGGCATCCAATCTCCATTTTCTTACTGGTTACTCCTCTTTCTATGCAGCCCAGCATTCTTTTGGCTTTAGCTATCGCCTTGTCACACTGCATTGCCAGAAACTATCACACCAAGATCCTGCTCTTGGGTCATGCACATCAGCCTTAAACTCCCCCCCCCCCCCCCACACACACACAAATCTCATGCATCTGGGATTACTGTGTCCAGGATGCATGAGACTGCACTTCTTGGCATTGGATCCCAGCTGCCAAATTTTCGACCACTCTTCAAGCCTTCGTAAATCCCTCGTAAATCCTTCCGGCATATCCACTCTGTTGCAGATCTTGGTATCATCCGCAAATAGATAAACTTTACCTTCTATCCCTTCCACAATGTTGCTCACAAAGATATTGAACAGAGCAGGTCCCAATACCGATCCCTGTGGCACTCCACTTAACATGGCTCTTTCTTCAGAGTAGGTTCCATTTACCATTACACGCTGTCTCCTATCAGTCAACCAGTTTGTAATCCACTCCACCACCTTGGCGCTCACTCCCAAGCTTCTCATTTTGTTCACAAGCCTCCTATGTGGAATGGTATCAAAAGCTTTGCTGAAATCCAAATAGATGACACTGAGTGCTCTTCCTCGATCCAATTCTCTAGTCACCCAATCAAAAAAAATCAATTAATCAGATTTGTCTGATAGGACCTTCCTCTGGTGAATCCATGCTTCCTCTAGTCCACCAACTTTCCAGATTGTAGATAGTTCAGTATCCTTTCTTTCAGCAGCGTCTCATTCATTTTCCCACTACTAAAGTGAGGCTAACCAGCTTGTTTCTAGCCTCCTCTCTCTGCTAGCACTCTTATGAAGCCCGACCATCACCGATCTTCTCCAATCTCGTGACACCACTCCTGTTTCCAGGGACCTACCGAACAGGTCCTTTAGCGGACCCCGCCAGGACATCTGAGTTCTTGTAGTATCCTGGGATGTACCTCATTCAGCCTCATTGACTTGTCCACATTCAATTTTCCTAGCTTTTCCCATACATACTCTTCCGTAAAGAGAGTTGTGTGTAGTCCATTCCCTTCTAGGGTCTTGTCAACCAGAAATGGTCCTTCTCCATGGTCTTCTTTAGTGAACACAGAATTGAATAATTTGTTTAGTATTTCTGCCATTTTCTTGTCTGTCTTGGCACATTGCTCTTAGTCACCCTTCAATTTCACTATACCACTTCGGGCTTTCCTTCTTTCTCTGATATATCTGAAAAATGTTTTGTCACCTCACTTTACCTCTTTGGCAATCCTTTTTTCTGCCTGACTTTTTGCTTTCTTTCTTTGTCTCCCTCAGTTTCACCAGATATTCTTCCCTGTGTTCCTCTTTTTTTGATCCTTTATATTTCCTGAATGCTGATGTTTTGCCTTTATTTTTGCAGCTACCTCCTTTGAGAACCAAATTACTTTCTTTTTCCTTGAATTTTTGCTTACTTTAACATATAGATTTGTTGCCTTTTTAATAGCTCCTTTTAATTTAGCCCACTGTTTCACCTCGCTCACTTTCTTCCAGACTTCTAGTTCTTTCTCCAGGTACATCCCCATTTTGTCCAAGTCCATATATTTGAAATTCAAAACTCAGGTCTTCTTGTGATTTATTGGTATCTTATTCGCAATATCAAACCATACTGTCTGATGATCACTTGTACTCAGGTGGGTACCTGTCCGGACATTATAGACATTATTCCCATTTGTGAGCACTAGGTCCAGGATTACATGATCCCTTATGCGTTCCAATACCATTACCATTTGTTTGAGCATAGCTACTTGGAGGGCATCCAGGATCTCTCTACTTCTCATAGATTTCGCAGAAGGAATACTCCAGTCCACATCCAGCACATTAAAGTCTCCAACAAGCAATACTTCTCCCTTCTTTCCCATTTTTTCGATGTCTTCAATCAGATCTCTGACAAGTTCTTCTGTCTGAATTGGAGGCCTATAGACCACACCAATGTAAATGGAAGCGTCACATTCTTTTTTTTTTAGGCTAGCCCATAATGCTTCTTCTCTACCCCATGTCCTTTGCATTTCAATTGCTTGGATATTGCTTCTGCCCTTCCTTATTAAGTTAAAGCCAGGAAAGGCTATATCCTAGTCATGTGACTCTCTAAACCATATTTCTGTAACATCAACAATGTCCAGATCCACTTCCACCATTAGAGCCTGCAGGTCTGGGATTTAATTGCCCAGAATATGAGTATTTGTACTCATAGCTTTCTAGCTTCTCTCCTTTAGGTAAATGCTCTTTTTAGACTTCTTTTGTGCCTTATTCAGCTGACTTTTGTTATCCTCTTCACCCATTTCTTTGAGATTTGGGGGTGACATCCTGATTTCCTTCTGCCACCCTCATCCTCTAGTTTAATTGACCTGGCATAGGATCTGAATTTATCACTTAGGATCTTTTTTCCTGCCACAGACAGATGTAAGCCATCTTTAACACAGAGCCTTTTACTGTTCCATACATGGCCCCAGCCCCCAATATATCCAAAACCTTACTCCTTTCACCAAGTTTTGAGCCATGCATTGAAGTTATCTATATGGCTTAGCATCTCTTTCCCCTTTCCATGAACAGGTAACACTTCAGAAAAGGCAATAGTCTTTGCTATGTGACTAATCTGGTTTGCTGGAGTTTGGAAATCTCTCTGTACCACTTGGATGCTGTTTCTAGCAAGGTCGTTTGTTTCCAGATGGATGATAATATCAACTTAAGAATCCTTACTTTATCCGATTGCATTGACTATCTGAATAGCATTTCCACTGGCCGATGATCCTGGAAGGCTTTTAACTATAGTGTTCCCCTCGAAAAGAGTTTCCAAATTAGTGCCTCTAACGATTGAGTCACCCAGCTCAATGAGCTTTTTCTTATGGTTATTGATTGCATCATGTAATTTCTGTGTGCATTGGGTTTCTTCTTTCTTTTCAGATACCACTTCAATCTCCATTGCTAGAGCTTTTTCATTATCTAATACAGAGAAGGCATTTGTGTACTTATGTCACTTGAGAGAGAGTCTGTCTTCACATGACAGGTCTTACTTTACCAGAGCCTACTATAATCCATTTGTTCTGTGTTTCCTGTACGCTCTGTGTAGGTGGTGTGGGGGGAGGGAGGGTGGATGTGGGCTGCACAGTTGTGAACAATGGGTGTCTTTGGGTCACAGGTCTTATCATAACTGAGCCCACTGTAAACCACTTTTTTCTGGGCTTTTGAATTTTCTGTTGTAATGGGAAAACGATTCCAGAATACTGTAAATTGTCTGAGGATTTCTTGGTGGTTGCTGATACTTTTTTTTTTTTTTTTATTGCAGCTAATTCAGCTTTACGGTGAGCCAACTCCTTTTTCATGGAAGATAGTTCTGAACAAATGGGGCAAGCCCTAAGTTTCCAGATGATTTGCCTCAAGATAAAGGCTCCACAATTGTTACATTGGATAGTCCTCATTTTGTTCAACTGATTTGATGGAGAACACCCACGGAATTACCAAATTACCAATTATGTATCCCAGGCAGACTATATTAGAAGAACAAACCCTGGAGTGGGTGGACAGAGGGGTAGGGTGAGAGGGAATCAAACAGTTGACACCTTTCCCTGCTGTGCTCAGGACTATCTGTCTGCTATTGAGTTGGAACAGCCCCGCCCCTAAGACAAGCTGGCTACTGCTAGGTGAGGGGTGTGGTTTTTTTTTAAAAAATATTTAATTTAGTCTACCTCATTTCCACTGCTAAGAATCAAGATCAATACTAAAGTCTGAGCTATGCAAAGACACACCAACAATGCAATTATACAAAACATTTTTGGCTATATTTCAAGATTTAAAGGAAATAATATAATATATACATAGCTGAAGCTCTTGTGGTCAGGGAAAAACCAGAAACCAACTGGCCAATGGAAAGAAGGGAGGTCAGAAGTAGTGAAACTGAAAGGTGACAAGAAGCAATGTGTGGAGAGTAACAAAGAAATGGCAGAAATATTAAACAAATACTTCAGTTCAATATTAACTAAAGATGACCTTGGAGAAGGCCCATTGCTGATTAACAAGACTGTAGATGGGGATGGAGAAGACAAAACTCCATTTACAGAACAGAATGTATGGGAGGAGCTAAGCAAACTAAAAGTGGACAGGACCATGGGCCGGATGAAATACACACCAGGATTCTGAGAGAGCTCCGGATGTGCTGAAGGATCTGTTCAGTAGATCCCTGGAAATGGGAGTGGTGACGTGGGATTGGAGAAGAGAGGTAGTGGTCCCATTTCACAAGAGTGGTAGCAGAGAGGAGGCTGGAAACTATAGGCTAGTTAGCCTCACCTTGGTGGTGGGAAAATTAATGGAGACTCTGCTGAAGGAATGAATCATGAACTACCCACAATCCAGTGCGTTGCTGGTCCTGAGTCAGCATAGATTCACCAGAGGAAGGTCCTGTAAAACAAATCTGATTATTTTGATTGGGTGACTAGAGAATTGGATTGAGGAAGAGCACTAGATGTGATCAACTTGGATTTCAGCGAAGCTTTTCATATGGTCCCATATAGGAGGCTTGTGAATAAAACGAGAAGCTTGGGAGTGAGCGCCAAGGTGGTGGTGTGGATTACAAACTGGTTGACTGATAGAAGACAGAGTGTAATGGAAAATGGAACCTATTCTGAAGAGAGAACCGTGTCAAGTGGAGGTCCAAAACGATTGGAGTTGGGATCAGTTCTGTTCAATATCTTTGTGAGTGACATTATGGAAGGGATAGAAGGTAAAATTCGCCTATTTGTGGATGAAACTAAGATCTGCAATAGAGTGGACATGCCTGAAGGAGTAGAGAGGATGAATTTAAGAAAGTTGGAAAAGTGTTCAAAGATTTGGCAGCTGGGATTCAATGCCAAGAAGGGCAGAGTCATGCATCTGGGGTGCAGTAATCCAAGAGAGCTGTATATGATGGAGGGTGTAAGACTGATGTACACGGACCAGGAGAGAGGTCTTGGGATAATGCCTGGAGATCTGAAGATGGTGAAACAATGTGACAAGGAGATAGCTAAAGCTGGAAGAATGCTGGGCTGCATAAAGGAATAACCAGTAAAAAAAAAAAAAAAAAAAAAGGAGGTGATAATGCCCTTGTACAGATCCTTGGTAAGAACTTATTTGATCATTCTGGAGTCCACATCTGAAGGGAAATAAACACACAGGATAGAGGCAGTCCAGAGAAGAGTAACCAAAATGGTGTGGGGTCTGTATCAGAAGACCTATGAGGAGAGGCTGACGGATCTGATTATGTATATACCCTGGATGAGAGGAGGTGCAGTGGAGATATGATACAGACCTTCATATACCTGAAAGGTTTTCATGATGCACAATCGTCAAACCTTGTCCATTGGAAAGTAATCAGTTGAACTAGGGGTCAAGAAATGACACTTCAGGGAGGACGACTCAGAACAGTCAGGAAATATTCCTTCATGGATAGGGTGGTGGATGCCTGGAATGACCTTCTGGAGGAGGTGGTGAAGATGAAAACAGTGAATGAATTCAAAGGGACAAGGGATAAATGCTGTGGATCCCTAAAAACTAGAGGATGGAAATGAAGAAAAAAGCGCATGGGGTAACTTGCTGGTGTGGTGGTTATTTCCCTTAACCAATAAGCTTACATACTGTTAATGCAACTCCATCACTGCTCTCTGTTTCAATGCCAGGGGAAAAGGGGAATGGCATTCAGACAGCGACCAATGAGGGCCCCGACGTTTACAGTCTGGGGAAACAAATAAGCATGGGGGTAACTTGCTGGTACGGCAGTTACTACCCTTAACCAATAAGCCTGGTACTTTTGATGTAACTTCAACATTTGCTCTCTGCTTCAAGGCAGGGGGTAATGGAATTGGATTCAGACTAACCAATGAGGGTCCTGACTTTTACAGTTTGGGAAACTGATAAGCATGGGGTAACCTGCACAGCAGAGACTACTATAATCTTGCTTGTCAGACTGGATGGACCATATGGTCCTTTTCTATGTTTCTATGGTTAGAATTGACAACTCTTAGATCTCTCATCTCATCCAAAGTTTTTTTGTTTTTTTTTTATCCATCCATAGACTCAGACCTTTCTGGGCCCACTCTGATTCAAATTATTGGTCTATTCTTTAATCTTAACTCATTTAGATTATTGTAATGCCATTTTCTATGGTCTATCATATAAATCAGAAGCCTCCATACTATCCAAAATATGACAGCTAAGTTGATTTTCATAAAGCAGAAATTTGACCATGTTATTCCTTTACTTCTTAATCTCCATTGGCTCCCTGTATCTTTCCGCATTTTGTTCAAAATAAGATGTTTAATTTTTAAGGCTTTATGCTGGGGTAGCCCACCCTACATTTCCTATCTGATTGTTTCCCACTGACCTGGGAGATCTTTGTGTTCTACTCAACAAGATCGCCTAGTTTTACCATCACCAAGGGAGATCAGCTGGAAAGTACTAAAAAATTTGTTTCTCATTCTTAGCACCTAGCCTGGGTAACTCCTTCCCCTTGACTTTATGCTTGGAGAAAGATTATTTTAAAAATTTAGGAAAGCTTTAAAGACCTACTTGTTCCTACCAGATTAGGGCAACAATTCTTTACCTACCTGTTCTTTCATGGGTTTCCTCTTATTTTGTACTTTGGTTCATTTTTAATATACCATATTATTACTATTTTATTTTAAGCCTTTTGTTTATTTTTTATATAATTTTTTTTTGCTAAGTTTTTACACTATTTTAGCTTATATTAGCTTCATTTATATGGCATTGGTTTGCCTTGATAAAGATCTGCAATTAACCAAGTACGAAAAACTAAACATCTAAAGAGCCTTCTTAGAATTAGAGCCTAATTGTAATATGGAGACAGGGCAGCTCCTGTACTCTGCCCTGGGCTAGCATCTGGATTACCAGAAACATCACACAGCTACTTTTATGCCAGAAAACCCACATTTAAATCTTGGGCATATAAAAAGTCAGTGCGAGAAGGCAGCAGTCTTTGGCAGAAAGCAAGCACTAAGAAGGGCATTAGCAGTAAATATGAGAGATTGAGATCACCCCTAACATACTCTGGATAATGAATGAGGATAGGTATGTGGAAAATAAAGCCATTTGGAGACATTGCGCCCCCCCCCCCCCCCTCCGGCACATGCAATAAAATCCTGTGCTTATTTTCTTACAGAGTCTGTTCCTCCTCAAGCAACAACACACAGTTCTATTTCTTGCCACCACAGGTTTTCCAGACCTTTACAGTAGGCACACCTCATATACAGGTTGACTTAAGCCTCATGTGGCAACCTGCTCCTGTCTTTCAGTAGCCTACCCAAGCACAAGACTCACCCAGTCTGCTTATATGGACATTTCCCATGTAGATGGTAGTCCTCAGCTTATCTAGACCACATCCAACCAGGTGGCTGCCTATCCTCCCAGCCCTCTGCCTTGTTTCCAGAGAGAGACTGTTTCCCCTAAGTAAGCCCTTAATTGGCTTCACCTGGGTCTAGAAATTATTGTTGCTTCTCCATGCTGTCAGCTTCTGCCTTTCCAGGGCTACAATTCCTAACTGCCTTTTCCTTAGAGTGGTACCACATCTAACTAGCATTAGACTATGGCTTCTTAGCACCACCACGTCAAGAAACCATCTGTCTTCAACTTCTTTTACTTTCTTCACTTACAGCTATAACCTGTCTTTTTCCATAACACCCTTGCAAGAGATGTGCACACGATTTTGATTTGGCTTGTTTTTTCATTTTGGAGTAGGAGGGGGTTGTTTATTTGTATTTTAGTTTTTAATTTTCATTTTGGTTCAGTTTGTTTGCTGAACCAAAATAAACATTAAATACCCCCCCCCACCACCAAATAAATAAAAACATGGCCTTGCCGGACACCCTCCACTACTTTCTCAGGTCCTAGAGCTGTTCTCTACTCCATACCTCCTGTCAAGAACCAGGGCTGAGGTCAGGGCCTCCCCAGGCTAGACTGAACCAAGCTCAGCCAGGGCCTTCCTGGGTCCCTCAGTCCCCCCCCCTCCCAAAAAGAATCAATGCTAGGATCTCCTCTAGCCTCTAGTTACCCCTTCTTTGGTGGTCTTCATTCTCCAAAGAGGCAAGAACAATCCCCTGGTCGGATGGTGGCCGGCCCTGAAAGAGGTGCCATTTTTAAAAGAATGCTGGCAAGGCAGGAACCAGGAACTGCTTTTGCCTCTTTGGAGGATTGCTGCCATCACTCGATGACTCCCTTCCCTCTCCCCCCAAGAGGTTGTGACTCTTGCCTCCCTGGCCCCAGCTGACCCAAAGAGTGGAAGACCAGACCAGGGGGAAATCAAACCCAGGCTCCTTCGCATAGTAGCATGCAGCACTGTCACTGAGCCGGCCTGCATCTAATAGTTTTGACTAATTCATTTAGAAACAGAATATAAAGTAGACAGACTTCAATTTAGGTGTTTTCAGTATTCTCCTGTCATGTTTTATATTTTTTTTACCACAGGCATATTATAATTTCCATGCCTCTGAGAACAATGGAATCTTAAAGAGTAAAGCAGCAGTACTAGGTAGATTACTTCAAATATCTACTTGACTGTTTTTTGGCTCTATCACTTCTCCTCTAAGACTTGCTCCTAGGACACCTTTCTACTTTCTCATACATTTTTTGTATATCTATAGCCCTTTTTAAAAATCTAACTTATTCTACTGTATTCCTATAGTACATGTGGCAAGAGGTACTTGTTGGGGATTTTAGGAGTACAGCCATGTCCTTGTGGATATGGCTAGGTATAAGATCTAAAAAACAAACAAACCCCAAAAAACATGTAACCGCCATCTACCCAAGAAATAAATAACAAACACAAAGGGTCAATAAATCCAGCTGTTTATTAAAATGTGTTTCACTATTATTCAGCACTATGGTCTGGACAGCTCCCGTAGGGCACCTCAAAATAATAGTGCTGTCCAAAATTTTGAAACATGCTAAAAATTATCTAGGAAATTTTGCTCGTTTTTACTACCAAATTGCCTAGGCAATGTCTTTTGCTATTCTGTTGCTTCAAGCACAATATTCTATATCATTACTTACCTTTTGTTTCATTTTTGTCATTGAATCCACAATTTTATTTTTAATTGGAAATATTGTAAAACACCATACCCTTTTGAGGAAGGAAATGTAAATCTATGATTAAACATCAAATACACCACAATGGATGAGGGGTTTACAGCTTCCCTCCAGGGGAATACCAAGTTAGGGAGGTGAAAAGCTCACATCAACATAATTTGTCTCCAAGGCAGCAGGTAGCACTGGTGGAAAGTAATTATGTATTCTGAAGAGCTTTAACAAGTAAAAATGGAAATCCTTTTCTTCAGAAATCTCTACCAGCTCTAGATCTGAACCAAAATGAAACTCCCTATTGGTTATTCCTGTAGTGCTGGCAGATGATGATCCAAGATCTCAGTAACATGGTTCCATTATCATTTGCAGTGCCTAGTTTTATTCTCCTTTACCTTACACAGTTCTGCTTGGACAGTTCAGGAGTCCCAGTATTCTCCAGTGCTAGCTAACCTGCAGATCAGTCAAACTGGTGTGAAGCATCCAAATTCAATGCTAAGCCCTCCATCACCCCTCCTCTAAAGGAGCACACATGGGTTTAAAAGGCTGTCTGCTAAGACTTCTTTAAACAATTAAATCACTGTATCAGCTCTTTACTCCTTTATTCTATTACGATTTGTAGAGGCATCTGCAATCTCAACAAATAGAGAGAAACCACACCACTTTAAACAAATATAGGCAGTTTATGGGAGTATATAAACAAACAAAGCTGGGAAACATAAAAGTAAACTTTCTTTATAGTGATCACCAGGTGCCCTCGTGCAAGCACTTTCAGAGCTAAGTTGTAAGATTACCTCCATGGTTGCTTTTCTCTTTGACTCATTAGCAACCTCAGGTCCTGGACTGCTTGGAATAGCCACTGGTGACAGGAAACACTCTTTGCAAACCCGGTTATGATTTCTGTTATCTGCAAGTGACTTAAATTCGGAGCACTTCGCACAAATAACCTATATCGGAAAGCAAACACTTGTTAGAGGTGATGCAAACCACCAGCAAAAGCCATACTTTGCAGCAAAATATTAAGAGTAGAAACTTGCAAAATTTTGTGGAATAGTTTTGTATTATTTGGAGAAAATTGAACAGACATCCATAGGAGAGAGAGTGGATATACATTGAAGGACTAAGCTCTGCTCACTGCACACATGTACTCTTCAGTCCCTACTAGCTATGGCCACTGTTTATTTTGGCTTCTATGACTTTTTTGAGCATGGCAAAACTACTTTTTGACTAATTTATATGTTCTGTGCTTTGATTTCACCTCAGTCCCATTTCTATAAAAATGACAAGTGTCCTACATTAGCATCCACTTACAAATCAGAGTTTGACCTAAGTATGTGGATGTCCAAAGACTATGCCCCATATTGGTATGCAGTCTTGGACCTTAACTTTGGAAAGGTGGGTTATAAAAGCATGCATATAAATTGTTCTTGTGGATACTGCAGTATTTGTTATGCTCAAAAATATATATATATACACACACACACACACATATATATATACACACATACATTCACACATATACACATATGATATATATCATGGAACCAAATGTACAGTAATTACATTATATCAGCTTATAGAAATTAACTTTATTTTGTTCTCTACATCAGTGGTTCTCAATCTTTTTTTGGCCGGGACACACCTGACAGATGGTTCTCACATGCGTGACACACTGAACATGTGACCATCATGGGGCTAAATGTAAACATGCACTCTGCATCCACAGGAATCCCCTCAAACCCCAGCAATGAGGGCAGAGCAGATCTAGGGCATTACCCTGTACAACTCGCCATACAAAAAAGATACTCTGGTTCTGATGACATCTCAGTAAAAGCAAAACAAACTCCCTTTACTACCAGGCACAATAGCCTTCCTTATGAAAAGACAGTAATTTACCACTAATGCATATCCTATTGAGAAAACACAACAAATAAGATTGATACAAATGCCTACATGCTAGTAAAATACCTCACCTCGGTCATACACACAGAACTGACCTTCACCAAGTACAGAGACCACAAATTATACATATAGAGACAGAAACTGGAATGGAAAACCAAAAAAGCCACTCTGCATGCAGTGCGAACCTGAAGAAATAGAAAGAGAAATATAGCACCTAACAGACTTTCAGGATTTGCAATAATGCACACAAACTAACCCGCACAAAGTTACACCTGTATTATGGAATATACTCAAACAGTAACAACCCTATCTAAGAAATACAACTATTAAACCAGTCCCTAAACACTAATACATTTCCTATTGGGAAAACAGGAATAGCCAAGCTGCTGTAGAGCCCTATACAGAAATAATTGTAAAGCTATACTAAAAATGTTACAAAACAGCTGCTGAACAGAATAATATCCAACAATTAAAAACTCATAAAAATTATTAAAACATGTCCAAATATCAATAAAATATTTCAAAACAGCAGACATCACATAATACCCAATAATTAAAATGGCAGTCAATCAAGAAAAAAAAAAATGTAAAACGCCACCTTTACTTACCCTCTCCAGCAACTCTCCTACTCCTTTCCCTTCCAGGCCAATAGTACTCACCAGAAGCAGCAAGGGCTGCTGAAGCTCTGTCCTTACAGTCCTCTTCCTTAGCGCCCACAACCAATCACTCACACACACACACACACAAACACCCCCAATTAGACCCCATGACCAGTCTCGGTCTCTCTCACACCAGTCATCTTCCTGACCAGTCTCTCTCTCACACACACAGGAACACATCACCTCCCTAACCAGTCTCCCTCTCAATCACACACATGCTCTCTTATATACAAGCTCTCAATCACACACAAATGCTCTCGCACCCATTCATACCAGCTCTCACCCAAGCACCCATTCACATCAGCTGTCACCCAGGCACCCATTCACATCCACAGACAAGTTCTCACCCAGGCACCCATTCACATCCACAGACACAAGTTCTTACCTAGGTTCCCATTCACACCCCCACACACCATCTCTCACCCAGGCACCCTATTCACACACACCAAAAACTTCCTTCACTGCAGGGATTGGCTCCAGTTCCGCCGTGGCTTTACTCCAGCAGGCCTTCTTTTTTCGCCACCACAGGGATGGGTCCTGTGGCGGCCTCGGTTGGGTTTCCTCTTCACCACCACAGGGATGAGCTCCCATGGTGGCTTTGCTTCATTGGAGTTCAACACTGCCATTCCTCCCACCCCACCCCCAAGCTATGGAATGCCTACCTCACCGGCCAATCAAAGGCTTCCTCCCTTCTTCCTACTCCCACTGGCAGGTAGAAGGGAGGAGGCTTCCGATTGTCCTGCATGGGTGGCAGGCAGAATGAAGGAGGCTTCCCATTGGGCAGTGGGGGTAGGAAGAAAGGAGGCTTCCAAATGGCCCGTGGGGTCAGGAAAAAGGGAGAAGGAAAGTACAACAGGGCAGTGGGACACCGGGAGACAGGACACAACTGCTAGTGCTTGGAAACACACTGGTGTGCCGCGACACACCGGTTGAGAATCGCTGCTTTACATGGTCCATATCTTTGTATATAGCTACAAAAGCCAGATAAAGATATTAAATTTTCCATCTCTTTTCTGATCTGCCATGAACAGGCAAGTAAGTCTGAGCAGACATGACGTGACTTGACATACTTTTGATAACTGGTTTGTAAAGGATCCTACAATTGGCAAGGCTCACTTATCTGTACACCATGGGGCATTTTATATTTTAACCTCGTATTATACACGTCTGTAATTTTCAATTACAATCATATTATTGGATGGGTAAATACACCACCGACTAAAATTTAAATTACACCACACAGTCTAGTTTTGTGCAGTTTATTAAAATATGCGCTGACAGCATTTTGCTTAACTAAATAAATGGACATGAAGCCAATAGATTTTGAAATTACAGTAACTTTTTTTTGAGGCAAATTCATTTTTTTTTATTTGCTTACTTGTACCTGTTGTGTCCATCGGTTCCTAATGCCCTCTCTCCGCCCTCCCTCACCTCTTTGGCACCTCCCTCTTCGCCCACGGGAAGATTGGCTGCCATGGCGTTCCTCTGCCGAGGTCCTTCGGTGTCCCTGGACTGGCTCCACACTGCTGACCACCAAGTTTCCTGGAGGCCTAGGGGCGCGCGCGCAGCCCCGACTGAAGTACAGGCGATGGTGCGAACCTCGGGGGCGTCCCCCGAAGATGACGTCACCCACGACGGATATTTAAGGTCTTAGAATTTCCTAACACATTGAGTTAGCAAGGGGTTTTGCTACCTAAGCTACTCTGCCTCCTTGGACTAACTAGGGGTACCCGCTCTCTCTCTTACTTTGTAGATTGCAGTCTGGAACCGGTACTCACTCCTCGAGGGTCCTTGTTCCCGGACGTCTTCAAATTCTCTTCTGCCTGGAAGTCAGCACTGTCTACTACATCAGTGAGTTACCATCGCTCTCTCAGAGCTTTCCCTGGAACCAGGTACTCGCTCCTCGAGGGCCTATACATTCCAGCTCTTGGGCTTCTATGAGACATTGTGTGAGTCTTACCTTCAGGTTCGGTACATGAACTCTGCTTACCCTGCCTACTCACTATATTTCAGTTTCTCTACAGCTCAGCCTCCAGGGATCGCTGTTCCAGCTTCTGAGGGACTACAGCCCAGCCGTGCATTCCAGCTCACTACTGCCATCTCTGGTGGTTCAGTATACTGTCTAATAAAAGAACTGGTGTGTGTCTGTCTTCATACTCTGAACCTGACCGGTGGTCCCTCTCGGGGTCTTCCCCGGGGGCGTAGTCATCTGCCACTGGTTCAAGGATCCACCCACAACTCTCTTAAATACATCAGATTGCTAACTCCTCACGGAGAACACATCAGTACCATAGCAGACAAGAATATCATTTTAATGTTTAACTTAAACCTAATGAATTATTAATACTTAATTTCAAATGTTCACAGAATCTTCTGTCAGAGAGGAGCACTAATGAGTCATAAGAACTCAATGTAACTCCCTTCACAGAAATAAGAATATAGAAGCAAGGAGACATTTTGGAGTGTCAAGCAATTTTATGTTGTAGCAAGTTTGATGTCTGGGTTCTCTGGGGGGTTATGATACCTTTTTATTGCATCAACATAGAAATAATCGCAAGGTGATGATATTCATGAGGTTCCAAGACCAAATATGCCCCAAGAAAGATCTTATGTAATTTTAAAGTTCATGCACATCTGCATCTTTAAATAATTCTTATACTGATGAAATTAAAAACTATTGCAGCCTGCAAAAAAAATCATGTTTTTCTGCAGGCTGGTTAATAGGACTCTTCAATAAAAGATTAAGGATTTCAAACAGATTATGAGCTTGATGGTAGGCTCATTGTTTCTTTGTGACTCCACATTTAAGGCCAACTGAAATGTGCTGAGGGTAATAGTAGGTATTTCATAGAATGTAGTGATAAGCTTTTACCATATGTACTGAAAGGTTTATAGTTCTTGTGGACATCAGAGCCTGTGAGTCAGGAGCATAAGTTGGTTCATAAAAGTTGTGCACACATAACAGTCATAAATGCAGAGTACAGAAGACCAAAACCATGCTCCAAGTTCAGTCCCAAAGTCTAACACTAGCCCCACAAACTTTACTTCACCTCTGACCTTGAGTTACCGTATTTTTCGCTCCATAAGACGGACTTTTTTTCCCCCAAATGTGGGGGGAAAATGTCTGTGCGTCTTATGAAGGGAATATAAATAAAAATGTAATTAATTACAACCCCCCACCCTCCTGACCCCCCTCAAGACTTGCCAAAAGTCCCTGGTGGTCCAGCAAGGGTCCTGGGAGCAATCTCCCCCTTTCGGGCATTCGGCTGCCAGTAATCAAAATGGCACCAATAGCCCTTTGACCTTACCATGTGACAGGGGCTACCGATGCCATTGGTCGGCTCCTGTCACATGGTAGGAGCAATGGATGGTCCACACCATTTTTTAAGATGGTGCCGGCCATCCATTGCTCCTACCATGTGACAGGGGCCGACCAATGGCACCAGTAGCCCCTGTCACATAGTAAGGGCAAAGGGCAGCTGGCACTATTTTGATTACTGGCAGCCGAATGCCCGAGAGGGGGAGATCGCTCTCAGGACCCCCGCTGGACCACCAGGGACTTTTGTCTTGGCGGGGTCAGAAGGGTGGGGGGTTATAGTTAATTAAATTTGAAGGTTTGGGGTGGGGGTTTTTTTTTTGGTTTGTTTTGTTTTTCATAAAATAGCATGATAAACGTTTTCTGATCCAAGGAGTGGACCGAAATGGCCCTCCCCAGACCCAAAAATGAAACAGGGACGAAAAAAAATTGTATGCATTCCCATCCCTCCATAAGACGCACAGACACCCGGGAATGGAGCTGGTTTAGCACCCCATTTTTTTTTTTTTTTTTAAATTTCCCCCCCTCTGAACCCTAGGTGTGTCTTATGGTCAGATGCATCTTATGGAGCGAAAAATACAGTATATTTCCAACATTATGAAAATAGGAGTTAATCCTATGCACCATTCTGCGTTGGTGAACAATAGCTAATGCCTTGATTAATATGGGATTTAATTGAGGAGTACTAAGCTGTGTAAATATTTTTTATGCGTAAAACTCATTGCTACATTGTGAGTTCAGTTCTACACACAAAAAAATGTGCACAGAGCCATGCGCTGACGTGCACACAACCCAGTGCACCTTATTACATCAAGGCCACAGTTCTCAGCCATATACTAGCAGTAAAGAAACCTGTGGCTATTAATTCATTTTAGTGATGAACTAACAAATAAATAAATAAATAAATAAATAAGATGGCAGTATTTTTTTTAGGTCCTATAAATTCAGAAGCCAAAAAAAAAAAAGAAAAGCCCTATAAAATGACTCCTGTGGGGAGGAGGTTGGAGGAAGATACTTGTCCATTATGTGAATTTCAGTAGTTAGCACAGAAAATGAGTTTTGTTATTGCTCTGACACTTACTGCTCCACACTGTTTGCAGTGGTGCCGCCTTTTTGTAATGGAGTTAAAATTTTCACTGCAGTTCTTGCATGTTTGCTTTTCCTTGTCTCGCTTTGACCTGGAAGATTTTTTGGATGCATCAGCCTGAAATTAAGAAAAAAATTCAGTACAGAGGTAGTGCTGCACACGCCTTGGGAGAGAAAGGGAAAGATGGTTAAATGGACATCCTGAGAGGTCTGCTGGCCAAATTTTGTGTACCATGGGTATTTTTGAAGGAACCTTCCAGATTTAATGTTGAAAGTGGGGTTTTGTTACTTTACCTTTGTTTCTGCAAAAGCCCAGGGTTGGTAGCTTCATAGGAAGGGGGTGAGGTTAAAAAGGAGGAAAAAATAATCTACCTTCAAAAATGCAATTCAATGATTTTTCTAAAATCAGTCAAGCTGTTTCCTTTATGTATGTATTTACGATAATGAAAATTATACGTCTTACTCAATGATAGGGATGTGCAGAGGGACGCCATAAGTTGCATTCGGGATTCGTATTCATCAGGGGCAGATACGTTGCATTCGGCAAGGGGGCCCCCCTGATACGTTCTATACGCCAATTCCTATTCGTTCCCCTGCTAAAATTAAATTAACTACAACCCCCCACCCTCCTGACCCCCCCAAGACTTACCAAAACTCCCTGGTGGTCCAGCAAGGGGTCCGGGAGCCATCCCCTGCACTCACACCCTCGGCTGCCTGTTTCAAAATGGCGCAGATAGCCTTTGACCTACTATGTCACAGGGGCTACCGTGCCATTGGTCAGCCCCTGTCACATGGCCATCGGTGCCATCTTTTGCTCCTACCATGTGACAGGGGCTGACCAATGGCACCAGTAGCCCCTGTGACATAGTAAGGGCAAAGGCTATCGGCGCCATTTTGATTATTGGCAGCCGGCGGCCCGAGTGCAGGAGATCGCTCCTGGACCCCCGCTGGACCACCAAGGACTTTTGGCAAGTCTTGGGGACCCTCTTGACCCCCCACAAGACTTGCCAAAAGTCCAGCGGGGGTCTGGGAACGACCTCCTGCACTCCGGCCGTCGGTTGCCAGTATTCAAAATGGCGCCGATAGCCTTTGACCTTACTATGTCACAGGGGCTACCGGTGCCATTGGTCAGCCCCTGTCATATGGTAGGAGCAAAAGATGGCACCGATGGCCATGTGACAGGGGCTGACCAATGGCACCGGTAGCCCCTGTGACATAGTAGGTCAAAGGCTATCGGCGCCATTTTGAAACCGGTAGCTGAGGGTGTGACTGTAGGGGATGGCTCCTGGACCCCCCGCTGGACCACCAGGGAGTTTTGGTAGGTCTTGGGGGGGGGTCAGGAGGGTGGGGGGTTTGTTTAAATTGGCTCCTAGGCGGCCAAATAATTCGGCGAAGATTCGTTGTATTCGTGGGGAGTCGAGATACGTTTCGATTCCCCATGAATACAACGAATAAGGCCCTATACGTTGCGGATTCCCAATTCGTAGGGAACGAATGCACACCCCTACTCAATGATGCTGTAGCTTCACAATGTCCTCCAATCACACACTCATTTTGCCAGTCCTCAGATTTCAATGCTTACATTACCAGGCTGTGCTAAACAGTGTGATAGAGGCTGATGTGGGTTAATGTAGGCTTTAGATATTTAATTGTTAATATCTGATTTTATTTATGTTATTGGGTCACCTGCCGAGAACTGTGGATTGAAAAGAATTGGTTATTTTAAATAAATAAATATGGTAGGGTTTTTTTTTGGTGTGTTTATATTTAGCCACACAATTTCATTGGTAGCTTAATGCGAGTTGCATTCGGGTACCATAGGTATTTTTCTGTCTTTAGAGGGTATACAATCTAAGGGCTTCATTTAGTAAGCCTTTTTTCCCCATTCTGTATCAATGGGGAAAAGCTTAGTGATTCAGACCCTAAGGGCTAGATTTTAAAAGCCCTGCGCGTGTAAATCCTGCCGGATTTACGCGCGCAGGGCACTCACGCACTGGCTTGCCTATTTTGCATAGGCCACCGGCGTGCGTAAGTCCCGGGGCTTCGTAAAAGGGGCGGGAGGGGGCGTGTCTGGGGGGGGCATGTCCGGGATCAGGGGCTGTCCGGGGCGGGTCCGGGGGCATGGTGATGGTTCGTGGGTGGGCCAGGAGGGTGGTCCCGAGTCCCCCGGCACTGCGGCCTGTGCCGGGGGATGCTGAGGCTGCGCGAGCAAGTTACGCCTGCTTCTAGCAGGCGTAACTTGCACAACAAAAAGTAGGGGGGTGGGGATTTAGGTAGGCGCTAATTTCTACAGGCACCGGGAAAGTGCACAGAAAAGCACCCTCCGACTTAATATCATGGCGATATTAAGTCTGAGGTTCCGAAAGTTACAAAAAGTTAAAAAAAAAAAAAAAGATTTGAAGTCGGCCCGTGGCTTGAAAACCGGATGCTCAATTTTGCCGGCGTCCGGTTTCCAAACCCGTGGCTATCAGCGGGTTTGAGAACCGACGCTGGCAAAATTGAGCGTCGGCTGTCAAACTCACTGACAGCCACCACTCCTGTCCAAAAAGAGGCGCTAGGGACGCGCTAGTGTCCCTAGCGCCTCTTTTTACCTATTTTTACTGCCGGCCCTAATTTGAATACTGAATCACGCGCACAGGTGAGTGGCCTGTGAGCGCGCCGGGAGAGCTCTCCCGCAGACTTTACTGTATCAGCCTGAAAGATAACTATCCACTTCTGAATCCTGGATAGAGGAATCGGTGTTAAACAATTCATCATAAAATTGTGTAAACCATTTCCTAATTTGGGTGATGTTAGAAAAAAAATTCCCATTTTTATCCTTTACCTGAAGAATTTGACCTCGTACAACCTGGGTTTTAAGTGTCTGTGCTAGTAAATTTCCTGCCTTGTTTCCATACTTAAAATATTTTTGTTTAGAGATAATTGAATGAAATGAAATCTCATTCAAGTAAAGCATTTGCAAATCCTTTCTGGCCTTATCTAATTTCTGAAGACTCCGCCTATCCAACTGAGATTTATGAATGTATTCTAAATTTTTAATCATTTTTCCTAATTGTAATCTAAGTTTTAAATTTTATTTCTTCTTATAGTTGGACCAGGATATTAAATGCCCCAGAACCTCCGCTTTGAGACAGTCTCAAAGCATTACCTTTGCAACTTCACCATTATCATTGATGCTGATATATTCTTCAATAGCTGTCAATTTTTTACACAATACTTTATCCTGAAATAAAGCATCATTAACTTGCCAAAACCGTCTCCTGGTATCATTCTGTTGTAAAGCGATATAACGCATAGTGGGAGCGTGGTCTGACCACATTATTCAGCCAATGGTGGCAGTTTGTATACTAGAAACCAGGGTCTCATCTACCAAAAGCATATCTTTTCTTGAAGAAGAATTGTGAGGTCTAGAGAAAAAATAAGTATAATCCCTCATCAAAGAGTGTAAGAACCTCCAAACATCTAATACCTCCAATTTGGTCATCAACATTTTTAAAGCTATGATGATGTTTTTGGGTACCTAATCTCTGGGCTAGTGAATTATCAAGATATGGATCTACAGTAATATTAAAATCTCCTCCAATTACCACCTGCCCTACTATTTTATCAATAAGTAGATCAGAGATCATCTGAAAGAAAATACTATGTTCAGAATTTGGAGCTTATAAATTTAAAAGGGTAAATGTATATGAAGAAGTTACCCTCTTGAGCAGAATATATATCCCATCAACATCCTTATTTAATACTTGAAAATCCACATATACATTCTTTGAAATCAAAATGCCTACCCCCCATTCTTATGTTTTAGAGAGTTAAATGCTAAAAAAACCCCCAACTTTTGAAAAACTTGTATTATTCAATAGCCTCTTGTCTCTTTTACACAAATGCATTTCTTGAATAAACAATTTCTACTCTCAGCCTCTGTGCTTCTTTAAATGGCATACTTCTTTTATTAGGAGAGTTTAACCTAAAACTTAAGGTATTAGCAGCCTATAAATACTAATAAATTAAATAAATAATAATGAAAAGCTCATACCCCAGAGATACCCTTAAAAGATCAGAAGAAAAGGACATAAGAAAGCAAGCCATACCAGCATAGCCCACAAAACAGCTTGTGTTCAACTCTCTAAACAGTGACATCCAAACTTATCTGCATAATTGAGTAAATATTTGAAAAACAATCCCATCTTCCTTCCTCGTTTACCAAATCTCATCCCCTCCCTTCTCCCTTTAATCAAGTGAAACCTTAACAGGCTCCTAATAGTAGAGAACAAAACCTCCCTTCCCTCCTCTGCATATAATATTAAACTAAACAAGGTAAGGGTAGAGTAACAAACAGTGCACTCGATAGGTAACATAGTATGGTTTATTCTTAGAAATCGTATATTCATTTATGGAACACAACAATATACTGCCTTAGACACAACTCCTCATAGAAATTAGTATAATAAGAGGGAACCAGCATAAGTATATAAGAAGTATGAACTCTAAATTGAGCAAAAAAAGATTTGAACGATGTAATGTAAAAAAGGCTACATTCTGAGTATGTAATGGAATGAAATAGCACCTTAATTAACTCATACTTGATGCTGTTGTGTTGACTTAGAATAGGTATTTATAATTGTAAGAAACTACATAATGCATGAAACTAGATAATGCATGAATATAACCTAGACCATGTATTAGCTATTTGTATTAACCAGAATAGGAATGATGACCAAGAATGGTAATGTTGAACCTGAAATTGAATGATGACATTGTAAACAGTTGTGATCTTGCCTTAGAACGATGGTATATAAAACACCTAAATAAATAAATATATAAATAATCAAATGATTTTACTCTCAAGTCTCAGATATTTTGGCAGTTAGACCCCACGATTCCCTCCTTCACTCATTAGTGACTGTCTGCCATTTCGAATAATCTTTGGGTAGTGTCAATGTAGTTTACAATGTCAACGTTATCTGGACTGAAATCTGAGCAGTCTGTAAGATTGGTGCAGCTTCAGATGCAGTCTTGATTCTGGATGTTACACCACTAATGGTGAAGGCAAGATCAAAAAGGAAAAGCCATCTGTATCTTATATTTTCTTTCCATCAAATAGTGGTGTTTTCTTTAAGAACTCTCTACTTCTGTATGATTAAACGGAGACAACTTCCTTCCTTGCAGTTCGCATTACTTTTTCTTTCACCTGAAAGTTCTGAAAGCATGCCATTATATCTTTTAGGTTTCCCATCCTTGGACCTAGGACTCTATGTGCTCTTTCAACTCCCACTTTAAGATCATCCTCCAAATCCATTTCAGGAAAGAGCAAGATCCTGCTTATCTGTTGTACCACTGGATAGCACCTGCAGTCTCTGGTAAACCTCTGAATTCCTGGATTTACTTTCAAGATTTTCCTTTTTTCTTGGGATGCTATTTGTGGCGATTCTAGATCAGCAATTTTTTGTTGTAACCACGACAGACACACACCTTGACCATCCACATGTGTCTACAGCTCATCCACCTTATGGGCAAAGCCCTCAAATTGTGTACAACTCAGCCACCATTTACAAAATCTCTATTTTTATTGTCAAGATATTGTTATTCAATTCACAAAACCAAGTGGTAAAATCTGCCCAAGATAAACCTTCTGATGGTAATTGTCCAGAATCTGTATGTCTCACATTGCTCTGGGCCTCAGATGGCACGGAGTCATCAGCGTTGGCCATTTTGTTCCCATCATTCGTTAGAATCCTGAAAGCCCCATAGGAAAACTGGCGCAAATTCACCAACTTTTTTCTAGTGGACATCAGTACCACCTTCTACAGCAGCTTGGCCACAAAATGGACGCTAAAGCAACCTCAAATGAGCACTCTAACCCTATGATTTGAATGAATACAGGGAAGAGCTGTCTCTTCAATGCTCCCATCAGGGTCGGTGATGTCACTTCCTCTCTATTTTGAAATTCTAATGTACTTTACCATGAGCACTTGCAACTACGTCTGTGGGTACTTTTGTATTCCTGGTCTGTGCTAGTCTACATTTTCAAAGGGAAATTCCACAGGGAATCTCCCTTTGAAAATTCACTTGTGGGTCTTATGGACCTACAATTACCCCAGTCTCTTTCAAAATTGCTCCATAATATTATATGACCTTATAAAAAAATAACCCTAACTTTATTTAATTAAAAGTCTTTTTACTCTGTAATTCTTTTTTTTTTTAATTGATAACAGAGGAAACAGCCTCCTGTAATTCTAAGAATATTTTCTATATATTGCAAATCCCAATTGGCCTGTAATCCCTCATTGAGCCTCTGGGGACACAGATCTGGGAGCATGGATGTCACCGATAGCCTTAGCAGAGGACAGGAGGTGAATTTATACCCCTGCCAGGACATAAAATTATCTGATATAATAAAGCCCACAATACAAAATAAAAATGGGATACTGAAGTAGAATTTTAGATTAGTTAACCAGATTCAAGCATAGCTTTGACTTCACAAAATATTAAACCCTATAGATATATATATATATATATATATATATATATTTTTTTTTTTTTTTTTTTTAATATAAAAGGGCAAATAAATGGAGGACAACATTGACAGAACAAAAATAGTAAAGTCAGACTTCAGAATGGAACATTTAGTTATTCTAACTTTTTTCTTTTAAAAATATAATATTCTCCTTACAGCCTGGAACCTTTCTGCTGCTCAGTGCTAGGCTTTCTGGCTCCAGCAGCCCTCTCCCTTCCCCCCTCAGTCTGGTTGTCCGTCACGACAACAGTTCTTAGCTGAAAGATGCAGACTGTCTCCCCCCACATTTTGCAGCCCGGTGCACAGTGAAGTGAATAGTAGCAGTCAAGTGACATCCCTTCCGGCCTCTATCATTTTGCCCTATGGATCAGGATCTGGTGCTGAATGCAGGTGTTTCTCACACCATACTGTTGGGCCATCAGGTTGGCCTAATATTTCTTAAAAGTTTCAAGAGAATTGTCTCAGGAAGTGACATGCAAAGAAAAGCAGCTAACATAAAAGTACAAGTTTTACTCTCTTTCCCCAAATCATTTGAAAGATTTATCAGCATTCTGTTACAGGTCATTTAGGACACCAGAATGAGATTGCAGCCAACCAGTGCATGTTTTAATCTGTGCTTTGCTGGTAGCAACCACCATCTTTTAGAACATTTTTAGCAGTTACGATCTTTAAAACGTCAAAAGCATTTTCCAGCTACTTCAAATGCTGCTGTCCAGATGCAGGGATACTTTGAGGTTGGCTGTAGTCAGTAATGAATAGATATCAAATATTCTTAGCAGGCTAATCTGACACCAGCTTGCAAACTGAGCTTTTTAGAGATCACCACAACTACGGTGTGTTTCTGTGATTACACCAAGCATTCTTTACAACACTCATCGATTAAATAAAAGAGCTACAGTATTGTAAGACCCTACCACCTAAAGATTTTCTCCAATTTTAACCCCACTGCAAAAACCTGTTAATAATAAATGGGATTCAGGGCAGAAAATAAGGACTGGAGCTAGCCAGTACGACATGTCATACAGCTCTGCCTCAGTGATATCACTCAGCGTCACCAAGGGGGCCCCTTGTGATGCTGGGGCTCCAAGCAAGTGTCCTGCTTGCCTCCAATTCCCCCCAAAGCCAGCCCTGAAAAGCTAAATCAGCTAACTTCAGCCGTTTTTCAGCAAATAACATATAGGTGCATTGTAGGGTGAACGCACAATTTATTGATCATTTCAAATAAAATATTTAACTGCCCAGAGATTTATTTATTGGTTAAGGGAGTGAGGGTGTAGGGGAAATTCACTATAAACAGGGATTTGGTTCCATCTGAATTCAGTGGAAGGGAACAGAATTTACAGCTGTGGGATTCATTCTACTACTAGTATTTTGATGCCTCTCACTTTCTCTAAGCACATCCAGAACACTGCTAAAGCAGGTCCATTTCTTCCTGTATAACATCGTTAAAATCCATCTCTTCCTTTTTGGACATGATACCAAAACACTCATCTACTCTTACACTGGGCAACAAAGTTTCACAAAAGTCATGTTACTGAAATGAAATTAGTCAGTTCTTATAAATTTCCATGTGCTAAACATGAATGTGACTGTGAAAATGCAAAATTGGCTCTAGTTTTTTTGTAATATGCAATAATATAATTACATCTTGAACTGTATGCCAATAGTAGGAGACCTACGGTTAATACCGTTTGAAAAATGAAGTCAGACTACGTCTTAGATTTCTTTGCTCGTCTCTTGTACACACCTGTTCGGGAGCATCTCTGCGGAGTGTCCAGCAGTAGTCAGCCAGCATGAATATTTCAAATGCTCACCCTTTCTGACTGGGCTTCATATAGTACACTGCTGACGTCAGCTTACTCAGCAGCAGCATGGCAGTAGAACTGCATTGCATCAGAAAATGATGTAATAAACTCTGGATGATGTGTGCATGATGGTATTATGCAATATGATGCAATATTACATCATTCTAGGCTTATTTACAGTCCTACTGGATAAATTTACATGACTAAACATAGAAAGTGAACTATATTAAATATCTTCAAAACGAGAGCCAATAAAAACTTTTCATGGTCATATTCGTGTTCAGCACATCAAGATACTACAGAGTAGGACCTTTTTAGGTCAGTAACACTTTCATTGTTGCCCAGTGTTATCACCACCCGCTTAGGACTATTGAAATGTGCTCTTTCTGGGCCTCCCACTGAACCATCTTTCTCTACTGTAATCTATTCAAAATTCAGCTGCATGACCTATCTTCCCTCAACGTCACTATAATTGTGTAGCCCCTCTTCTCATTACACTGGCTCCTGTCTGCTTCTGCACATAGTTAAAGCTTCTCTTACTCGCCCATAAAATGCATTCACTCTGCAGTTCCTCATTAGCTGTCTTCTCTTCCTCGCCTTACACTCTTCCTCATGAATTCCGTTCATTGGACAAGTTGCTCTTATCCCTGTCCTCCTCCTCCACCACTAACTCCTGATGCTTCACCTTCCATCTTGCTGCGCTCTATGCCTAGAAAACCCATCATGCTCCCTTTTCTGGCTGTATTCAAACCAGTCTAAAAACTCACCTTTTTGAGGCCACTGTTCTAACTACTTCTCTGCAATACATTCACTCCCCATGGACTTGTTTATCATGGATGTCTTAACCAGACTGTAAGCTCCATGGGGCAGGGATTGTCTTTTATAAATATCAGCACAGCACTGTATTAGATCTAGTAGTGCTTCAGAAATTATAAGTAGAAATAGTAATATTAGAGATGTGAATCGGAACCGGAATCGGTTCAGTTCCGGTTCTGATTCAAATCGTGCATTTTTTTTCGTCTGGCCCGATCGGGTTTTTTTTTTTTTTTTTTTTTTTTTAAATCGGCTGCGCCTGATCCGATAAACAAAAAACCCACCCCGACCCTTTAAAACTGCTCCCTTAACCTCCACCACCTTCCCAACCCCCCCAAAATTACCTGATGGTCCAGTGGGGGGGTCCTGGGAGCGTTCTCTCGCGCTCGGGCTGTCGGCCGATAAACAAAAAACCCACCCGACCCTTTAAAACCGCTCCCTTAGCCTCCACCACCCTCCCGACCCCCCCAAAGATGTTTTAAAATTACCTGGTGGTAATTACCTGGTAAGATGGTGCCAGCCGTCCAGTGCTCCTACCATGTGACAGGGGCCGGCCAATGGCACGGTTACCCTGTCACATGGTAAGGGCAAAGGGCCATCGGTGCCATTTTTATTAGTGGCAGCCGACGGCCTGAGAGCGGGAGATCGCTCCCGGGGCCCACTGGACCACCAGGTAATTTAAAAACATTTTTTGGGGGGGGGGGGGGGTCGGGAGGGTGGTGGAGGCTAAGGGAGCGGTTTTAAAGGGTCGGGTGGGTTTTTTGTTATCGGCCGACAGCCCGAGCGCGAGAGAACACTCCCGGGACCGTCGCTGGACCACCAGGTAATTTTGGGGGGGTCGGGAGGGTGGTGGAGGCTAAGGGAGTGGTTTTAAAGGGTCGGGGTGGGTTTTTAGGTTGTGTCCTAACTCTCGTTAGTGTTCACTAACCCGATTAATGATTTTTTCATGATAAATCGGTGGAATTTCTATTGTATCGCACTCTTTAACGATTAATGACGATTTAAAAAATATCGGACAATATTTTAAATAGTCAAAAAACGATTCACATCCCTAAGTAATATATTGTGCCACAAGACATACGCAGTTCTGTGAAGACACATGACCCAGTACCTGCTCCATGGAACTTATAATCTAGTCAAAAAGACACACAGATAAGACAAACAAAAAGGTATATATTTAAAGTTTGTATTTCCATAACAAAGGCTGTATTTCAGTAAATTCAGGACACCTACACCATTATAAATTTTCAATAGCTCATCTGACCCAAAAACAAATCACCCAGTACAGTTAAGCTGCATGTAACAACAGGGACAACGTGGCCCTTTTCTCACTGGCATTAAGGAGGCAGACTTACTTAGTGGAACAGTTCTACAATAAAAGTGACTTTAAAGGACTGTGTAGTCCTGTACAAGTACCGTATCTCAATGATACAAAATAATACAGGTGCACTAAGGGAAGGCTTCAGTTGCAGATGGCATAATAAACCAGAGGTTTAAGGACCTCAGAATACACTCTAGAAAAAAGGTGGCAAAAGGAGATTATAACAGAAACAAAATAAAAGTCTTCAATGAAGTAAAAGGCAGCAGCATTTTCTATAGGAAAAGGTCATAGACCCATGCATGGGCAAGAAAAGAAGCTGGAAGGAAGGAGGATCAGAAAACGCTTTCCAGAGGTAGCAGTTGCCTGGGACATATAGAGAGAGTGGTGATATAAGATAAGGGGGTTATGTTAAGAGTCTCAGTAGGCAGGGCCAACTAGGCAGGGCAAGAGGTCCTTATCTGCTGTCAACTGCTGTGTTACCCCATTGCCTTTTTATTGGACTAGCTCAACATATTCTGTGACTAGCTCTCATGTTCTCTGCCGGTCTTGCAAGACAGGAAGAACTGCACAAGAAAACAGTTAACATTAAGTAAAGTAAGAAATAGGCGGTGGGAGTTGAGGAGTTGAATTTTTGCCTCCCCCCTCCCAGCCAAAAAGGCATACCCCTGCCCTGCAAAGTCGTCAGCCTTACAATGTACAGCTATGTATGCACCCAAAGAAAAAAAACACTTTGGAATCATTTTGGGATGGAAATATATATTCACTAGTCTGCCATGCAAGCCACGAGCAGCAGGGATGTCCTAAACTGTGTACAGCACTAAATACTCTGTCTTGTAATGCACTACTGTATGTTGTAAAATAGGGATAGGCAATTCAGATCCTCAAGTGCAACAAACAGGTCTGCTTTTAAGGATATCCACGATACATATGCATTAGATAGATGTGCATGCAGTAAAGGTAGAGAATGCACATATACCTCATACATATTCATTGTGTATATCCTGAAAACCCAGCCTGTTGGTCGCACTTGAGGACAGGAATTACCCCTGTTGTAGGGTATAGGGCGAAGCGCTGTGATGACTAATACACTATAAACATAGAGGCTATAAAATCTGTTTGAAGGGAATCAGTCAGTTTCAATTGAGAATACTTTTGGCTGTTAAAAAAAAAAAAAAAAAAGCTCATTAGATATAGTCTTTAGTATGTTTTTGTTCTTCCTGGAATTGAATGGGTACAGATATTTATGTATTTATTTCAATTTTTGTGATGCACTAGTGCATCAAGCATCACAGCTGTTCAGTCTTAGGTAACTTTTTAGCAGCTTCTTTAATGGCATGAAAAGGGAAAGGTAGGTCCCATTGTGCTATTCAGTAATTTATTTCAGCTGGCACCTATCACTGATAACATGCTGCTGTTCTTTAAATCATGGAGTTTTATGTTCAGAAGTTTGCTCCCTGACATCTGCAGGATAGTAGGACCTTTGGAGTTCTTCCAGCCCATATCCCAGTGACTGGCAATAGCAGTTAAGCATCACAGAAGAAATAGTGCTATCCCCTTACTGTGAGTCAGTTTGCTATTACAGATGCTGAAGAAATAGGCAACCCCCATGTTTCACTCATGGTGCTCTCTCTGACTGTGAAGAAAGTATATCTCAGAAAGAAAGCTACACATTGCCTCTGGCAGCAGCAGCAGCACTACTTCTGGGACAGTAGCCTATGTAGCTTTGCACAGTTACATGATTTTATGAAAATTAGTGAAAAATGAATTTTACTAAACATAATCGATTTGCGCAGCAGCGCACCACATTTATCAAAGCCCGATCCAGCAAACAGGTATATGCAAGTCAGTAAATCTGCATTTTAGCTTTCGATGACAATTGAGGTCTATCTTTTAGATATCACATGTTGTCTATGGCTGGGGTAGAGCTGCCAACTGACTCCATTTTTATAGGACAGGTTGATCCAGTCCTGGTTTCTAGCTCACTGTATGCTTGGAATTGTAGTTCTGCATTTCTTAGGGGAATACATTGGGAAATTAGAACTACAAATCAATGCATGCAACGGGGTAAAAACTAGAACTGGATCAACATGGAAAAATTGAGCCAGCTGGTAACACTAGACCGGAGCAATACATAACAGTACTGTAAGACATTTAACTGCACATTAAAATATTTGTCAGTTTGAATACATTCTGCCCATTCTCATAATGTGTCAATCTTATTCCATTTTACCTTTTTAAAAATAAAAAAAAATGTTAAGAGCGGGGGGGGGGGGGGGGGCTGTAGCTCATCGAACAAACAATAGGTTGAAATGTAGGGATTACAATATTGTGAGAGTAGTAGTGCAGAAACCTTATTATCCCAGTACATTTTGTATGCAGTGCATCATCTTTCTTTTCCATACTAACATTTATTTTGCTCATTAGAATATAAATGAGGCAAGACCATAAAAGGTCACTGCCCACATGTTACAGGAATCTGGTCAGGGCAATCAGCCATCCAATTCCAGCAGCAGTAAAAATAAAACTACTCTAAATCAACATAAGTAATGCAAACTACACTTAGAAAGCGCCTGTAGAATCAGCCAATGAATTAACCAACCTACATTAAAGTGTTACTTTAGTCCTATGCATACATATTTCTCATTTACACTAGAAAAATGTAGTTCAGCTAGCCACCACTGCCACCAAGTGGTTTATTTACACAAATGCTGGGCAAAGAAAGCAGGTGGTCTCCTGGTTAGTAGAGAACAATGGGCTGGGAAGCAAGAGACCTGGGTTCAAATCCTGCCTCTGCCACTGACCTCCTGCTGCCTCAGGTACACCACTCAGACCTGGGGCAGGCACTCACTGCGCCCATCTGTAATTTACTGCAAATCTCCCCACTTTGGGAACTATAATCGTAAATACTGAAATAATAAAAATTAGTGCACTTCCAGCTTCACCTGAACACTTGTCGAGGTCATGTAAAGAAAGGATTTTATAAAGAAAAGGATTTCAAGTAGTGACATGCTAACTTCTTCAAAATAAGTTTAGCTATTGGATGAACCTAGAAAAATGCTAAAGCTGTGTCAACTTCCTCATCACGTCTTTCTTAAAAGAAAATCTCAAGCAGATCCAAAACTCCAGAGTGTATTTCATCAGGTAGTGGGATCCACTTTTAGACTTTACAACAATCAGAAACAGACTTTTTTTTTCTCCAGATGCCCTTAGAATTTTACTTAGATTCTCAGGGAGTGGAAGAGGAAGGAGGGAAGAATTCAATGAATTCCACGGCAGATCTGGGCAAATTTAGAGAACAATCTGAAAGCAGACTGAAATAAGAACACCAGAACTTAAGAAGAGCCATGCTGAGTCAGACTAATTTCCATCGAGCCCAGGATCCTGTTTGCAACAATGGCCCATCGCAAAAAGTAGATCCCATGTGCAGCAACAAGTACTGCTCATAGGATCACCTAGTTAATAACTGTTTATGGACTTTTCCTCCAGGAACTTAATCCCAATGCAGTAAACTAATGAAATTACTACAGCGTTAAAAGTATGCTAAAACAAAAATCTGTACATAAAATTTGAGTTGTGTGCAAAAAAATGAAAGATGAACTAGAAATCCATCTGATTTGAATTGTTCACACATCTCTGATTCTGAGGGTATAAAAACTAGATTCATATCAAGAGAATGTGCTATGACAAACAGCCTTATTGTTGAGGTGGCACATATAGAGCCAGATTTAAGTTCTAGTTAAAAAAAAAAAAAAGTTACAAAAAGCCTCTAGGTTCATTTATTTGCAAAATTTTGAAATCCTGCATCTTTTGCACACAACTTGCGGGCCGATTCAGTAGAAACGTGGGAGAGCGGACGAACGCCCACTCGCCAGTGCGCGCGATTCAGTATGTAAATTAGGTGGTGCGGTAGAAATGGGCAAAAGGAGGCGCTAGGGACACTAGCGCGTCCCTAGCGCCTCCTTTTGACCCGGAGCGGCGGCTGTCAGCGGGTTTGACAGCCGATGCTCAATTTTGCCGGCGTCTGTTCTCGAGCCTGACAGCCACGGGCTCGGAAACCGGACGCCAGCAAAATTGAGCGTCCGGTTTTCGGCTCGACAACCGCCGTCCCAACTGAAATTTTTTTTTTTTTTACTTTTTACACCCTTCGGGACCTCCGACTTAATATTGCTATGATATTAAGTCGGAGGGTGCACAGAAAAGCAGTTTATATTGCTTTTCTGTGCACTTTCCCGGTGCCGGCAGAAACTAGCGCCTACCTTTGGGTAGGCGCTAATTTCTTAGAGTAAAATGTGCGGCTTGGCTGCACATTTTGCTTACTGTATCCCGCGCGCATACCTAATAGGACCATCAACATGCATTTGCATGTTGAGGGTGCTATTAGGTGCCACGGGTTGGACGCGCGTTTTCCGCCCCTTACTGAATAAGGGGTAAGGGAAAACGTGCGTCCAAGGGCAGGTTAACAGTGCGCTCCGTCGGAGCGCACTGTACTGTTTCAGCCTGTTGATTTCCTGCAAATTCAGGAGAGGGATCAATTTCCACAGAAAATACCAGAGAAAGAAAAACTGGTGCATCATGGACTGTTTTTGCCCATGCAAATTTAGTATTTTCAGACAAAAATTCTGCATTTGCAGTAGACTTTGCTAGAACAATTATTTTTCAGTGGAATTTTTCCCTTTGTACAAATTGCTGGAAATTTGATCTGGTACAAAAGATGAACGATTTCAAAACTGCAAGAAAATTCATTTGAAAGCTTTTTGCCCTTCGTTTTTTTGCTTTACTTTTTTGTCTGAAGCATTATGAGTGTCTGCAAAATTAAATGCTACATTCACCCCAAAATACTAAGGGAGGTCATGAAGAGTTAAGGAGTTGCCTGTTGGAGATATATGAGATTGAGGCACATACTTTCATCATCACACACTCTTATCAAAAGCAATATTTTCTATAGTCATCTGATCCAGCAACAAGATTTGCAAATTATTTTCCTATATTTGGGTCAGCTGGTTTATCTCAAATATCCAAAATCAATAAAATTTGCCTACCTTTAAACTGAAGTATGTTATAAAAAAATGTATTTCTACTTTGTCAGTATTAGCCTTAAAACTACTTACTCCTCCAGATCCACTGCAGGTATCTGATCCTGGTGTAGATTCTACAGAACTTGTGCTTAGTGCCTGAAAAACAACAAAAAAAAGATCATTGTAAAATCTGAATTTACAGCCAATACAGTAATATCCTTCTAATCTAAAGTCTAGGTACAGTAGATCCCTCTATGCACACCCCTGAAATAAAGTGCACACAGTTAAAGTTTACATAACAGCCAGAGTACATTTATTTAGCATTTATTGTGACAATACAAAGCTGAGGTAAAATCAGCTACAATAAAGCCCGCATCCCTCTAGGTAGGCGAGTGCTAGAACACTTTACAGTGAAAATGTGTGTGTTAGTTTCCAGCAAGCCTGTGAAAAATGCTTAGAGCTCTAACATGGTTTTGCTTGCAACTATCTTGAAAATAAGTGAACTGACTAAGAACATGGTGCATGCAGATTTCATAGGCACATACAGCTCATGAGGCAGTCACGAGCAAGCCCTGGACAAATCTTTCAACATTCCAAAAGTAATTTTCATTATGGTGTATCTCCTGCATAGGCCAGAGGGTTCAAAAAGTGGCAGGGAAGCATGCAGGGGTGGAAGGAATAAAACATAATTCAAAACGTGTGCTAAATTTGAATGCACATTTTCTTCACTCATTTGCTGAAAACGAATTCACTCCCAATCCAGTAAGCTAATGGTGTGTAAATTAAATCAGTGTTAAAGTGTGCTAAGAAAGATGTGTGCATAAAATATGAGTTGTGCACATAAAATTGAAAAGGTGCACTAGACAGGCATCACGTGAGAAAAAAAAAGTGCTTCTCTCTGGGGCAGGCACTTACAATATCAGAATAGGCTGCATCAGGAAACTTGCTATATGCCATTTCACAGTCTATATCTATGAAGTTGGAGGTGGGAAGCTGTGCAGCCATTTGTGTTGTAAGTCCTCTTGAGTTCTTAGACCTTTAAGTTTAGCAGTGTTTAATTTCTTTGAAGGATTTTGCCTATGATGCTACTTTTATGGTTTCTGATTAATCTGTGATCAGACCAACAATCTGCATCTCATATAGCACATATAACCTTTATATCATGAATGTCCCTCTGTCTGAAAATGAGGTCATCCAGAAGATGCCATTGCTTTGAACAGGGGTGCATCCAACATTCTTGTTCTTGTTTAGTTGCTGGAACAATTAAACAAGAACAAGTGATTGCAAGTCTGGGTTCATTGCCTTTGGACAGAAGCAAAATAATTTGAATTGGCTTTGTCAATGCCATGGTGTTGCAACACTGGTCCATGAGGCTACATCATAGCCAACTATAGCACTGAAGTCAGCCATGAGTATCAATTTATCATTATGAAGGATATCCTTTTTGGCTCATCCATCTGTTCATAGAAGGCATCTTTGATTTCAGTGAGGGTAATGGTAGAGGCGTAGGCACTAATGACTGTATCATGCCTACCCTTGAAGATATTTATGTGGATGGGCATTAAATCTACCATTGACTCTTCTTGGAAGCGTGTCCAAATTATGTATCAGAGACATATGACGGGCAAAGCTCTGTCCAGGTGTTCTAGGTTCACTTTTAGATTTCCGTATCCATTAGAATGTATAGCCTATGCCAACATCTACTAGAACAGACTCCGCTAAGAGCAGAGTTTCACTTAGTGCTGCTACGTTGATGTTGTATTTCTTGACCATCCTGTCTAATAGGGAAATGAACCTCTCTACTCTTGCATCATTATCAATCAGCATGTACGCACATTCTATGTGGCAAAGTTCATATTGTGTTTGATTTTTCGACTGCACTGCTGGATGATCAGCCAGGAGCATCGACCTGGCAGATTGTGGAGAGGGCAGGCCATTTTTAGGGTCTCTTTCCAGTACCTGTCCCCCATGTGGGGAAAACATTCCTATCACTGAACAGAGCTGCTCTGTTGCCCATGCAGGATAGAACTGCCACATCTACCCCGATCTATGGCAAATGACTATCACATGTGGGTTTCCTGTTTTCAGGTTTGTGGCTAGAGACTCCCAAGCAGCATCCTTGGCCTGTCCCCATAGCCATTGGCCTGTCGCCACAGAACATGGAAGAATATAGTAACATTGCTTAGTCCTTTGAGGTTGCTGATAGCTTGCACGTGATTGGATTATAGTGACAGATTTGTATGGACCCAGTTCCACTCTCTCATCCACATACATCTTTTGCTATTGCTGCAGAATCAACTCATACTTCGTGCTGATTGTTCACACCACCAGTAGAGAATTAAGAAAAAGCAGAAAACTGTGTTTGTATGTGTGTGGGGGCAAGAAGATAACCCATCAATCATGAAAGCTCAGCAATTATTGTATACGAAATGAAAACTGCAATCCAGTATCCATATGGTGAATGGTTCTGGAAATCTTTTAATATTGGGATGGAGGCAGCATTAGAAAACACTGAGTACTTCCAATAGAAGGTTTTTGAGATCTCCCCAATTTGTTCCACCTGTATGAATTTTGAACATATTACCACCCTTGTGGCATTGGTTTAATATTTTAAGACTGAACAACACAGTCTACTTAAAATATATTACCTAAAAACCCTTAAAATTTGAGTACAGTGGCATCTGTTCTGCAAAATTCCTGAGCCATATCAATGCTCAAATATCTATTGATATGGGATCTGTTCACTGTTCCTTCTAAACTGCACGTGTGCACAGCTGCGCACAACTTTGCTCGCAGCCACACACAGTTTTTAACCCCCTTGTGCAGGAAGACCAGCAGGGGCATGGTTGAGCCCATCTCACCATGGCCTGAAGTGAGCCTGAGACCAGTGTTGTCGTGGTGGAGACCATCTCAGCACAGCCTGAAGAAAAGAGGCGGCCCCAAATTTCCGGGTGCTCCTCCTTCTTCCTTCCCGTACGGCCATGGAAGAAAAAGGTTGCTGGAGCCACATGGGTAGGAAGGAAAAGGAGCATCAGCCCACATATAGAAAAGGAGTAGGGTCTGTGGCAGTCTGCCTTGGATCCCATCTTGTGGCAGCCCAAGGAGAGGATGCCCAGAGGGGAGAGGGAGGCTGAGGCTCTGAGACAAGAGAGAGAGATAGAGAGAACACGCGAGCATGTGTGCGTGAGTGTGAGAGTGAGTCAGCATGAGAGAGTGAAAACCTGTGTGTGTGACAGCATGTGAGAGTGGGAGCCTGTGAGTGCATGTGGGAGAGAGAGTATACAACAGCGTATGAGTGTATGTGTGAGAGAGAGAGAGAGAGAGCGCCTTGTGTGAGTGGGAGCCTGAGTGTGAGAGAACATGTGAAAAAGAACGTGTGTGAAAGAGAGAGAGCATGTGAGAATGAGAGCCTGAGTGTGTGTGTTTGAGGGAGGAAGGGAAGACAACAGGTCGAGAGAGAAGAAACAAAGAAAAAAAGAAAAAAAAAAAAACCAGACCCTAAAAACAGAATTGGGAAGAGACTGAGAAAGGGAATGTGGGGGAAAAAAGCCTCGGACCAAACAATCAGAAAAATAAGATCAGATAATAAAAGTAAAAAAACAAAATATTTAGAATTTTTAGTGACTGGCCTATGTTAGTTTTGAAAATGTACATTACATATTTGTATTTTGTTCTTTCTTCAATATCCCACGGTTCAGTGTCTGGTTTCTCGGGCTTTCTATTTTATTGTTGTCTTCATGTTTCTGATTTGTAGTCCCTTATTCTGTATTAGGGTCTGTGTGTTCTGCATATGTAACTGCTGGCATGTAGTTTATCTGTAGGGCTCTGTAGCAGTCTGGCTTGTTTTGTTAACCCCAGTAAGTGGTGTATTAGTGTTCTAGAGCATGGTATAAATATTTGCATTGCTGCCATGTCATAAATAAGGCTGCTGCTGCTGCTGTTTGAGTCCCGAGATAGTGCATAAAATTTCCTGAAAGATTTTCGCACACAATTTAGCAGGTGTAATTGTACACGGGTTGTTTTCGTGGGATAATTTTCAAAAGGGAAAGTATGCATATGTATGCTCATACTTTCCCTCTGAAAACTGGTGTAACTTATGCACATATGTGCCATCTAATTTATGTGGACTGTTATAAAATTACCCCGTTATTGTATAGCCTTGGTTCGGAAAGGAAAAATCAATGAGATTGCAAATAAGGCTGCAATTATTCCTAATGCTAACATCCCATCAGAGCTATGGGAATAGACATCCTATGTGCTGGTAATGCACTTGCACATATTTCATTTGATATTTCCTCTCGATGTAAGCATCTTCTGTGAATATAATTGTAAGACTTGGCTACCTGCAAGGTAGCTCCCATACAGACTTCTCTAACAGAACACTAGTTTACGACATTGTGCATGTTTATTATATGTGAACTGGGTAGGGTGCAATCTAAATGCATGAACGTAGGTTTGTTTGGGTTTTTTTTTTTTTTTTTTTTTTGCAATCTACATTTGGCAGTTTTTGAAAAAATAAAGAAGGGTGTAGCATTTCCGGTCTGTTTCAGCACTGATGCTCTATGGTAGCTTTGTTTTAAAGAGATTTCATGATGGGGATGGAAGCAAACTAAACTTGGGCCAGAGCTCTTGCTGACCTCACCTACTTTCTTTTGCAGAGATACTAGGGGCACACATCACAACTAACTTTCACAGTCTAAATTGATTTAACACCAAGCCTGCTTGTTTGAAGCTCTTGGCACTACTGCATCTCGCCATCCTCCCACAGAAGTGTGATTTCCTCCCATGCATTTGAAGCGTGTTATGTTATAAAGCCCACACAAAATCGTGATCATCTAGACACCAGATGCAATGAAGTGAAGATTCTAATCCCTTTGGGAGGGGTTGAGTAGGGGTGGGATGGGTGACCATCAGTACAAGCTAGCAGTTACAGCATGAAACATTATTCCCGCTGCTTAAGTTACAGGCTCAGTCTTCGATTGTAAGATCTTTGAAGTGGGACTCTTGAAACCATATGATTTAATTTGTGTAGCAGTATGCAATATGCTACACAATGCAATATGCTGAGCGCATTCTTTAATGAGCAGTTAGACATGGCTAAAATAGGCGCTAATCAATCCCCTAAAGCAATAAGGGGGATTAGTGCCTATTTAACGCGCGTCTAACGTGGAGTGAATGAGATAGCGCTCATCACATGCAAATGTATGTGAATGAGCCTATTACTCATTCACTCCCAATGCAAAAAGATAAATGTGCATCTCAGATGCACATTTATCGCTGAGATATTAACGCCTGCCTGGAGCAGGCATTAATAGCTGAGTGCATTGAAAAGAAGTACAGAAAAGCAGAAAAAACTGCTTTTCTGTACTTCTTTTTTAAAGTAAAAAAAATAAAATAAAATAACTCGGCAGACTGCCGAGTTATGAAGACCGATGCCGGTAAACTCGGCATCTGTTTTCATAACTGGCCGTCTGCCAGTAATGGCCGCCGATAAACTCAGGGGCCGTTTTCATTATTGGCAGATTGTCTTTCAATTTTTTTTCACTTGCAACTTCATAAAAAGAAAGTCAAACATAAGTAACAGTTTCTCTTTTCTTTGTTATCCGAGCTGTGCGGTAGGCTACAGGACTTTTTCGGCAGAGCCTTTCCTCGACCTCTCCTATAATGTTTTGATCAAAATGCTAAGGGGAGTTAACTCCGCTCGGGATTCTAGAATGACTTTTCCCCAGGTAGTTTTCCACTGTACATTTTTTTGTTATTTATTTAGAAGTTTTTATATACGATGAACGTTGGGAACATCTCATCGGTTCACAATAAACGAAATGCAGCAAAATGAGCTTTACAGTGAAACACAGAACAGTGAGCCTAAAATTAGGTAGCAGTAAGATAATAGAACATAAAGTATGAAAGAAATATAAATAAAGTAGAATAAATATAAACATAAAACTGTTTATGTTGCTTAAAAAACAAACAGGCAGCCATGACCCCCTAATTTAAATATTGCATGGCGCCCCCCTTTGGGGCACCATGCACGCATTAAGAGAGCGGGCGCTGACTGTTTAGCGCCCGCTTTCTACGCGCCCTTATTGCATCAGCCCCTTAGAGCGCCATTCGAACAACATGATTTTTACGTTATGTACTAAAGCCAGGCATAAAAGAACAGGGGCGGAGTCAAGATGGCTGCCCGGTAGAGCAGCACACTGGTTTGAGCTCCGGAGCCTAACGATTTTTTACTTGCTGGTTAATTTTCTTGCTATGGGGAGGAAACGTAAACCGCGGGGAGAGCCTTACCCTGCTGTCTCCTCCGCGTCGACGCCAATTTCTGGCCCTATGGATGCCCACATCGTGCGCAGAGACACACAAGCAGAAGGAACACAGCCGTTGGAGAGTTGTGGAGGAGAAGCTGAGTTCCCCTCTCTCCCAGGTTCCATGTCACCTTTTAGCCCCGCTGAAGGAACGCTGCCGGTAAATCCTGCCGAGGAGAGAGTTGCTGCAAGGCCGAGGGAAACGCCGTCAGACCACGGTGTTGAAGGACGGAGCCCAGTGGGGTTCGGAGGAGCAACGGCCTTGGCAGACGCTCTAGGGAACATCGGTGAGCAGACCGGCATTGAAAGAGAAACAGCTTTGGAAAGACAGGCTGGAGATGCTGCAGAAACCCCTATTATGATTATACCAGCAGTGGTAAGACCTTCAGAATTTACTTTGGAGATTATTTGGGAAACTACAGTAGAAATGAGAGCTTCTATTTTACAGCAAGTTAATCCTATTAATGTTAAAGTTAACCAGCTGGAAGAAAATATGAAAGTATTAAGTAATACCACTATAGAGCTGGAACATCAAATTGCGATGAATAGACAACAAATATCTGGAATACAAACAGTCCATTCAGCAATGATAAAGGAAAGAACAAGTATGGCAATGAAAGTGGAGAATTCAATTAAGAATAGGAATCTGAGGTATATAAATGTCCCTCAGGTTCCTTTAATCTCTCCCAGAGACATGTTTAAGAGATATTTATTGGAAATTTTACAAATAGATGAAAATGCCATACCACCGATTACCAAGGTTTTTTATTTACCTAAACCTAGAACATTACAGGAACAATCGGAAGGGGCATTACCAGCTGAGCTCATACAGAATCAATCATTGGATATTTCAAATATTTTGGAGACTTCAGATTCGGCGATACCAGCTACGTTGATATTTATTTATTTATTTAAGGGTTTCTTATATACCGAGGCACGTTTGCAAAACATCACCTCGGTTCACAGTGTAACATAACCTAGCAACAAGCTTTACAATAATAATAATAATAATAAAATAAATAACTAGCAACAAGCTTTACAATAGAACATTAACAGGTAGCGGTTAAGAGGGTAGGGGATGATAGTACGAGAAATATATACAAATGTACATGTAAGTTTTTTAACAATAATGTTAACAATAATGATAGTGACGCTTGCCTTGGAACATGATAAGGAATGGTTACTTCGATTAGGTCTTCGTCATAGGACTAAAATATTTCTTCATTGCAATATTAGAGTTTTTCCGGATGTCTCGCGGGAGACACAAAAAAGGAGGAAGGCCTTCCTGTTATTAAGGCCTCATGTCATACAAATTGGGGGGGGGGGGGGCTTGTTACTTAAAGTTCCCATGTAAATGTATAATAAAGTATAATAATAATACTTATATTTTATTTGATCCCCCCCCAACTGACGCAGTTTCTAATAGGGAAGAATGCGGTGACACCAGCCTTACCAAGTATAATTGCTTCAAGTTCCTCATAGTTATTTAGTCTCTGTATCTACCGAGCACATTGCCTTATATTATTGTAGTAAAATAACTATTTTCTACATTTCCTTAAGTTGAATATACTCTGTCCCCCTACAGTTGAGGACTTTATACAGTGATAATGTAAGACTGTATTTCCTAGATTGGTAATAGTTCTTGAGTATAAATCTGTTATCTCTGTATTTTCTTTTAAGATGTAATCTTGTCAAATTCTTAAAATGCATAAAGATAAAAAAAAAAAAAAAGAACAGAGTTTGCACTTTACCAATACATGTTCTGTTGCCAGTTCAAGAGTGAATATGGTCATACCTAGGAATTCTCCGGATTTACCTGGAGACTCCAGGGAAGCACTAGAAAGGGACAGGCCTCACTGTTCATTGCTCCAGCCACTCGTTTTCAGGAAGCCTGCAGAGAACAGGAGGGGCTGGAGAAGGCAGCAGAGCAATTGTTTGCTTCTTTGCAGCATCTATTCCAATTTCAGCCTCCTCCCCTTTTCTCAGGTAAATTTGTGTGTTAAAACTGTGAGCTGAAATTCAGTTTTTAATGCATGCACTAAAAAAGGTTACTTCTGATGTAGTATGCTGATGCATTGGGACATTAAAAAAAAAAAAGCAAAAAAGCATGCTAACCAGAAAATTGATGTAAAAAAAAAAAATGCTTAGCATGTATCACAATGTTATTTATGCACATAAACCATGTTTTCTGTTCAGAAAACATGTTTTCTGTGCACAAAACATAAGGTCTATTTACTAATCCATGGTATTTTTCCCAGATGAGACAATACTATGGGATTCACTAATCTGTGGTACTGAGTGAAAATACCATGGATTAATTGATCCCATGAAACAATGGGTGATGACAACCCCAAATCCTGGGGCCATTTGGCTCTGGAATCCTCACACCCTACAGTGATAAAAACAGTCAGTATCCATTAAGACTCCTTCTACCACCCCATCCCACCCCCAACAGGGGCAAACGAGCGCCCAAAGCCAGCGGGTGCCATTTTGAAAATAATCACCACCGATCCCACATTTCTAGAGAGCGCTATGGCGGTCACCACTACACCTCCTGGGATTACTGTATGTGGATCGGGGTACCGGAGGTGGGTGTTCATCTGGATCATTTAAGAACAAGCAGAGGGGCTATCGCTCAAGCACTTAATCTGTGGTCATTTTTTTTTTTTACTTTGGCATATCCCTGCGTCAGGGCAGCTGAGAGAAATCTCTATAGACCCCCACTGATTTTGACATGCCACCGGGGGTGGGGAACAGAATTCAGTCAGATGACCCCCTTTAAAGCTACAGCCCAGGTGCATAGGGATGTGCATTAATGTCCTGATGCTCCTGTGGAAAGTCTGCTACACCTCTTGAGGTGCAGCTAACGTCTCAGCAAAATCCAGCTTGTGATTTTTGAGTCAAGCCCAGGGCCAGCACGAGGCATTGGGCGGACTAGGCGGTCGCCTAGGGCGCCATCGCTGAATGTGAGGGCGGTATTCTTTTTATCACAAAGGAGTCTGGCGGCAGATTTGAAATTGTAGGACTTGCGCATGGGATGAGTCCATCGGCGAGGTAAGGGAGATCTGACTTGGGTACTGTGACTTGAGGGGGGGGGGGGGGGAAGAATATGAAGGGATATGACATCATCATGACATCACCACCTAGGATGGCTGGACACACTCACACCAGCACTGGTCAAGCCATGTTGATTTGCTCAGTAAAGCTGTTACTGAGCTTTGAGAGGTGGTCTGTGTCAGCACCATCGATGATGTCACCCATGCATAATGGCTGTTTTATTCCTGCTTGTCGATGGAGAAATTATTTAAGCGCACCAAAAAATGCTTTCTGTGCAGAAAGAAATGTGTGCATATAAATCATATTTTATGTGCAGAAAACATGATTTGTACACAAGCCATGTTTCCTGTGTGTAAATCCTGAGTACTAGATCCCCACACCACCAACTTCAGGTTCAGCCCCATAGACTAACATTGGCTCCAGGAACTTTACTCCACCTCTGAGGAGGAGTTAAATTTTGAGCATTCACAAAACATGGGTTAAGCCAGCACATCTCTCTGCATTGGAGATAGTAGCTAATGCCTTCACTAGCATTACACTTCCATGTGAGGGCGTAACTACTATGCACAATTTTACATGCATGTTTTTTGTGTGCAAAACACCTTGCTGTATCGGCAGCAAAGTTTGCACACAAAAATGTGTGGACGACTGCAGGTAAAACTGTGCTGAGTGTTCCTTAGTACACCTAGCCCTAAGAAAGACTGCAGGGAACAGAAGAGGAGGGGTGACCCTGGAGCAGACACTGCAGACAGCATGTGGGGAGAAACTGGAGGGCAGGAGCTGGAACAGACACAGCTCAGCCTGCAGCTGTGATTCCAAGACTTGGGATTCAACTGAGGGTAGAGTGAGGAGGCACAACTTAAAAGGGGTCCAGAGGGGGGAGGGTGAGAAAGGAGAGTGCTGGATCATTCCTGGAAGGGAGGGGAGAGAGAGAGAGAGAGTGTAGATTAGCAGGAGGGAGAGTGGAAGAAAGAAATCCTTACCCTGCCCTGCACCCCTTGCCCACTAATCAGCAGCAGTCTCATGGTGACAGAAATACTAAAGTTCCCAGCAATGAATATAGTGCTCTATGAAACCTAAATTATTGGTTCTCTGTTACTGTTCCATGCCAGTGACAATTCTGAAAATACAGTCCTTTCCTACTTAAGGGGAATTCTGAATGCTCCAGTTTCCCCGAGAGTGGAATATTCTGAAGCATTAATTCTGCCACCATTGCAGGTTAAAAATCCTAAAGTTGCTTTTATTGATTAATCTAGTTCTAGAGGGCCTATAGGTTCTTTACTATGAGGAATTGCCCAGCTCGATGGGAGGGAACAGAAATGGTATTAGTGAGGGTGTTCTCTCTCCCATGTAGGAGTTTAAGATGGTGAGTTCTCAGCATACGGGCAGCATCTCCCTTTCCTACTTCCTTTTTGTTTGTTCATAGAAAAGGACTCTAGAGGTCTCTGGGCTGGAGGCCTGGGAAAAGAAAGGAGATGGAGTACTTTCACCTATTTTTTTCCATGGGTTTTGGAAACCTCTCTTTTGTGAGGAGGAAGTTTTTCCACCCTTCCTGCCTGGTTTGGTTTCCCAAATGGGGAAACCAAACCAGGCAGGGTGGAAAAAAGATAAATGAACGTTTAGTTAATGTCACATGTTTGTCTGGAAAAGAACAGACAATGGGGAGTAAGAGCCAGCCACTAATTTGGACACTATCAGCCTTTTTAGATGACTGATTGAATAATTGCCAGGTTCTTGTGGCCTGGTTTGGCCTCTGTTGGAAACAGGATGCTGGGCTTGATGGACCCTTGGTCTGACCCAGCATGGCAATTTCTTATGTTCTTATGATCTAGAAATATGTAGCCCAGAAGATGTTTGTATCTCACAATGTAACTATTTTTCAAACAACTGTGATCATTTAACCAATGACCCAGACTTCAGCAAAACTATCAATTACTCACAAAAATGGTCCTGTTAGTACCAGGGTTCAGTCAAAATTTTAGTTTTGCAGTGCAAAAGATCAAATAACTGTATTAGTCCTAGAGGAGACAGAATTACTTGCAGGTTGTGATACCCTTTGTCACATCTAAAGAAGGGACCTATGTGGTCTCAAAAGCTTGAGTATGTAATCAATTGTTGCTAATATATACCTGCGTTGAATTAACACACAGTCACATATATCCCATGTCAGAACTATATAATCCTAATATAAAATAACTTGATAGTAAATGGCTGTTACATGAAACATTTATTGAACATACATACAGTATTGCACACCACAGGTGGGGAGGACAAATGTCAAAGCAATTTACCCATGTAAATTGGCTTTCTGTAAACTGTCCTCACATTGATTAAAAGTATGCAGGCTGTTCAGCAATGTGTGTGGTTCCAGACACATTTAGAGGTGGTATTCCTGGGGGGGGGGGGGGGGGGGATTATTTGGATAAGATTATCATCCACTGGCAAATTTATCTTCATAAAAAGCAGGTGCAAATGTAAAGTACTTATTGCAAGTTTCAAAATAAAAATACATGCATACTTTCACTTTGAAATGTGGTGCAAAGTTTGTGGGTAAGGATAACAAATACCCATGGGCTTTACCCCAATGGTGGTGATAGACTGAAAGTTGTCGTCCCCCCCACCCCGAGTTTCAAAACATTTCACAGCTGAAATGTAAAATGCTTTCCCAAAATATTGGGCATAAAAGATAATGCTACCTTTACTTACAGGTGAATCTGGGGCACGTTCCTCCTCTCGAGAAAAGGAGCTGTTAAAAGCCCTGAATGTTTCACTATTCTGCTTATGTTTCTCAATTGTTGCTTGAATCACCTAAGGAAATAAAGTTTACCAGAAATCAAAGGCCTTGGCAAATCTGTTAATGTGATGACAGTGAAATACAAGTTGACCACCCTTTTAAACCATATGTATCACCATAAAGCGAGGAAGAAAGAAAGATATTATTCACCCTAGTTGGGAGTGTATAATATTACATTATTTTTATTTATTTATAACATTTCTAGACCACCTTCCCAGACAAGGAACATAGGGAAATACAACACGACAAAAACCACCAAAAATGCAAAATGTTTTTTCACTATGCCACCTCATAAATCAAAAAATCTACCAGCAATGCATATAAACTATCCTATGAACCAGCCTATCCTAGAACAACATTTACAGCCTATGCTCAATGCACAGACAGTACACAAAATATTCGATTAAGGCCCTAGTTTCAAAACTGCTGCTACATAACCCCAACCCCTGTCCCATCAACCCTCAACTCACCAACCACGAATGTGATTTTGAGCAGTTGGTTAACAAATCAAAATGCCTAAATAGCTTCAGCTTTGTTAGAAAATCTACCTCTTATTTGTTTGATAATACACTGATATTTAGGTTCTAAAGCATTAAAAAGAGTAGCTCAAAGAAAGGGCAAAAACCATAGTTGCTATTTATTGATTTAACAAGAAATAACCATGTATGTTCTTTGTTTCTGGATTTGTCCACAAAAACTGCAATTTTGTGAATTATGGTGCATTATTAGAAAAGCTCAGGGCTAGGGATGCTGCTGAGGCACAGCCCTGAGTGGCAGGGAGTCATAATCATTGTGCAAATGGCAACATCTAGTGGGTGGATTTAGGGACCATGATTGCAGGGTTATGGAGGAAGACCACATGCATGGCCCCTAACCAAAGAATATATAAAACAGGGGAAAATTCCCCAGGTAGTTGCAAATGAAGGCTTCTGATACTGTAATTCAGAGGCTGGTTCTGAATGAGCTGAAAGCCCAAAGGAGCAAAAGGAAATTTTGGGACCATTAAAAAAAAAAAAAAAAAAGCAGCACAGATGCACTAGTACTAGAGCACTCCATGGAAGTGAAATAACCTTTTCTTGTTGCATTTCAGTAACTCAAGGATGTGCATTCATTTGAAATGAAATAGGAAATGTCAACAACATTTCCTGTTTTGTTTCATGATGTTTTCAAATTGGAACGAAATTAAAGCCAGCAAGATTTCATTGTTTTTTTTGTTTTGATCCATTTTGGAAAAAGGTAAAAATCCCTTGGACCAACTTGATTCTTCCCTGGCCCATCTCAAGGTTCCCCTGGGTTCTTCTCAGACCTAAGGCTTAGGCATAGGCCTAGGCTTAGCCAGGAGGCCAGGTCTCATCGCTGAGGCAGAGGCTGAGGTACATCTTCTTCTATCCGACGTCCTCTTCAAATGATTCCCTCTGTTTGGAGGATGTGCTGGAGTGACAACCCTCCGGTACCTTCCTACTGAGCAGAGGGATCCATTTTGATATATGGCCATACATCAAAATGGCACCGTCTACTATAGAGGGCATTGGACAGAAGAGGACATATGAAGACCTGGTCCTAGGGCTTCATGCATTGGGCCTAGGCCTAGATGATGGGACCCAGTCTTGAGCCAAGCATAGGCTGCGCAGACTGGATCCCCTACAAGCAAGGATAAGTGAGGAACAGGGATGTTTCCATTCCTGGCAATTTTTGGGGGGTGGGTGAGATGGGGCACATGGGGGGACCCTTTTCTTTTCTTCTTGTTGTTTGTTTTTATTAAATATTTAGTTTCTGCAAAGGACAGAAATAAAATAAACATTAAACAAAAAATGATACCCAGGGAGAAAGAACCCTAAAACAAACATTTTTTTCCCTGCACATCCCTAGTAAATCTTCAAGGAGGCAAAAAACATTATCCTGGGGATAATTATGGGCAGCAAAGATGCATACTGCAGTCCATCTGCATCTACTATAAACTTTTCATGGGGGAAGGATGTGGGAATATATGGAACCAGTTTTAGCAATAGATGTTTTGTTTTTAACATTTACCTGAATCCATTCTTTCTTCTCTTCTTCTGTTCTGTAAAGACAGCGAGAAAGCAAAATGCCCCATTATTCCATTTCTAAATATCTACAATTAATCACAGAATGGATTTTAAATTAGCTCTGCATTATGTCTTGCACACACTCAAAGCATAGATTTTGATAAACAGGAAATTCAGAATGACAGAAATGATTTGAAGTAGAATTAACTTAAGTTCTTTATAGCAGAGATAAGAACATAAGAGATGCCATACTGGGTCGGACCAAGGGTCCACCAAGCCCAGCATCCTGTTTCCAACACTGGCCAATCCAAGTCACAAGTACCCGGCAAGTACCCAAACATTAAACAGATCCCATGCCTTTATGTCAGCAACAAGCAGTGACTATTCCCTATTGATTAATAGCATCTTATGGACTTTTCCTCTAGGAACTTACCCAAACCATTTTTAAACCACGTACGCTAACTGCTATAACCACATTCTCTGTCAAAGAATTCCAGAGTTTAATTGTGCGTTGAGTGAAGAAGATTTTTCTCCAATTTGTTTTAAATGTGCTACTCACTAACTTCATGGCGTGCCTCCTAGTCCTTGCATTATCTGAAAGAGTAAATAACTGTTTCACATTTACCCATTCAAGTTCTTTCAAGATTTTGCAGACCTCTATCTTTTCCCCCCTCAGCCTTCACTTCTCCAAGCTCTTCTCCAAGCTCCAAGTCCTAACAAGCCCTGACAAATACAAAGTGATGCATATAGGGAAAAATAATTGCTGTAGTTACACAAAGTTAGGTTCTATCTTAGGAGTTACCATCCAGGAAATGGATCTAGGCGTCATAGTGGATAATACATTGAAATTGTCAGCTCAGTGTGCTGTGGTGGTCAAAAAAGCAAACAGAATTATTAGGAAGGGAATGGCAAATAAAGGGATGGGTGTCATAATGCCTCTGTATCGCTGCATGGTAAGACCGCATCTTGAATACTGTGTGCAATTCTGGTCACTGCATTTCAAAAAAGATATAGTTGCACTGGAGAAAGTGCAGAGAAGGGCAACCAAAATAAGGGGCATGGAATGGCTGCCCTATGAGGAAAGGCTAAAGAAGTTAGGGCTCTTCAGTTTGAAGAGTAGATGACTGAGAGGGGATATAATAGAGGTCTACAAAATCATGAAAAGGACTTGAACAAGTTAATGTAAATCGGTTATTTATTCTCTCAGATAACAGAAGGACCAGAGCACTCCATGAAGTTAGCAAGTAGCTCATTTAAAACAAATCAAAGGAAATTATTTTTCACTCAGCACATAGTTAAGCTCTGGAATTCATTGCCAGAGGATGTGGTTACAGCAGTTAGTGTACGTGATTTAAAAAAAGGTTTGGGTAAATTCCTAGAGGAAAAATCCATAAACTACTATTAATTAATAAACAATAGTAGCTTGTGATTTATTTAATGTTTGGGTACTTTCCAAGTACTTGTCACTTGGATTGGCCACTGTTGGAAATAGGATACTGGGCTTTATGGACCCTTGGTCTGACCCAGTATAGCATATCTTATTTATTATGTTCTAACCTCTTTAGCCTTTCCTCACAAGGGAACCGTTCCATGACCTTTATCATTTTGGTCCCCATTCTCTGTACTTTCTCTAATGCAACTATATTTTTTCTGAGATGTGGTGACCAAAATTGCACACAGTGTTCAAGGTGCAGTCTAACCATGGAATGATAGAGAGGCATTATGACATCCTCTATTTTATTTGCCATTCCCTTCTTAATAATTCCTAACATTCTGTTTGCATTTTTGACTGCCATAGCACACTGAGCCAACAATTTTAATGTAATATCAACTAAGATAATACTTTAAAATAGTCAGCTCAGTGTGCTACAGCAGTCAAAAAAGCAAATAGAATGTTAGGAATTATTAGGAAGGGAATGGTTAATAGAACGGAAAATGTCATAATGCCTCTATATTGCTCCATGGTGAGACCACACCTTGAATACTGTGTACAATTCTGGTCGCCGCATCTTAAAAAAGATATAGTTGCGATGGAGAAGGTACAGAGAAAGACAACCAAAATGATAAAGGGGATGGAACAGCTTCCCTATGACGAAAGGCTGAAGAGGTTAGGCTTGGAGAAGAGACGGCTGAGGGGGGATATGATAGAGGTCTTTAAGATCATGAGAGGTCTTGAACGAGTAGATGTGACTCGGTTATTTTCACTTTCGAATAATAGAAGGACTAGGGGGCATTCCATGAAGTTAGCAAGTAGCACATTTAAGACTAATCAGAGAAAATTCTTTTTCACTCAACGCACAATAAAGCTCTGGAATTTGTTGCCAGAGGATGTGGTTAGTGCAGTTAGTGTAGTTGGGTTCAAAAAAGGTTTGGATAAGTTCTTGGAGGAGAAGTCCATTAACGGCTATTAATCAATTTTACTTAGGAAATAGCCACTGCTATTAATTGCATCAGTAGCATGGGATCTTCTTAGTGTTTGGGTAATTGCCAGGTTCTTGTGGCCTGGTTTTGGCCTCTGTTGGAAACAGGATGCTGGGCTTGATGGCAATTTCTTATGTTCTTATGTTTCTGTGATGGCCTTAGCTTCCCTTAGGGCTGCTTTAACCCCTCGATCATCTAACAGTCTAACCAATGCCCTTACAGCCTTCCTGTTTCAGATATATTTTTTAAAGTTTTTGCCTCTATAGCCAACTAATTTTCAAATTCTCTTTTAGCCTGTCTTATCAACGTTTTACATTTAACTTGCCAATGCTTATGCTTTTTCCTATTTCAGATGGATCCTTCTTCCAATTTGTTAATGCAAAAGACATCTATTCAAAGCAATATTCCCCTCTGAAATACTTTGTGCAAGGATATTTTTATTTACTCAAATGCAAGTCACTTAAAATATACCTTGTCTTTGACTCAGTCATTTTAAATGAAATCACATATCCTGAGGATTAAAAGATCAATGTTCCCATGTTTAAAAAATATATACAAAACACAGTACAGTACCTAGCTTGCAGTTCCAATGATCTTTTTTTTCCTATTATCAAAAATGTTCGAGTTGCATTTGGCTTGATGATCTCCTGTACCTGAAAATGTGAAATGCAAATAGATCAATAATGTTGCTCTTTTTTCCCTACTGCGTGTGTGTATGTATATATATATATATATATACATACATATATATATTATATATATATACATACATACCTCAACTGACAAAAATATTCTCCATTACTTATTGGAACATGTCTACAAAAGACTGAATGATCACTAGCACTTTATTTCTCCCTCTTTTACTAATCCTTAGCCCTCTAATAAGTTAAATCTCATTTTTCAACTACTGTAAATACTAAATAGCTCTTTTAAAGGACATCAGATTACTCTAGTACTTTAAAAATTTTCATCTACAGTTTAAAAAATTAAGCTTTTCAATAATATTTACATATAATCTGCACATGGGCAGTCAGTCCATATTCCACAGACCCTATGAACAATTTTACAGTTTATTCTGAATCTCCTCAAAACATGTCATTGAAAAATTCATTCTTGGACTTTAATCTATCCGGGCAAACTATTGTGCCCCCCATTTCCTTCTTGTGTATCAAGTACAGAGACTAGACATAGTCTTCAAAGAGTCCACGTGGATCAGGTATATATTACATGTGCATACTCTCCTTTTCTTGCACTCATCAGATGGAACGGCTCAATAGTTTTGATGGGTACATGTCAGCCTTGCTTTGCTATCACTTGGTTTTATTTATCTATTTAAAACTGCTTATTTATTGCCTATAACCGAGCATCCATTCTAAGCTGTTTCCAGTTAAAACATACACAATAACAAATAAACAAAACAATGAACAAACAAATAGACAAATATTAAAATATATTTTCAACTAAATGCCATAAAAATATACAATTATTACATCATAGAAAAGCCATTTGAAACAGATGTGCATTAAGCTTTTCCCTGAAAAATTTGTAGTCCTCAATTACTTGCTTAACAACAGAATAAGATCTGGGATAGTCACTTTTAAACTGGTGCGCGGGCGCACATGAATGTGCATTTGCCGGCTTGCGCCCAGGAATGTGGCTATTTTATAACATACGTGCATATAAGCTTGCATGTTATAAAATAGGCTGCACACACATGTGCACTCAATTTTAAGTGGATGCACGCCTATGCGTGCAAATGCTGTTTCTACCACATAAGTGGGGGGATTTTTAATAGACGTGCGTGCCGGTGTGTTTGACCATTTTCTCAGTTCATTCCCAGTTTGCTGACTTAAAGGATAGGACTTCAACCCCCCCCCCCCCCCCTAGTTTAATAGGCCTTCTTTCCCCTGTTAGACCCAACTCTAAAACCCTGCTGATCTGCTTAGTTTTGTTTTATGACTTACACGCCATCCATAGTAGACGTAAAGTTATGTGGCAGGGGACCCCCGGCACGCGCCATTGCATCTAAGTATTTATGTGCTAATTTCAATGTAAAATCCAGGAATGTCTATGCCCTGCCTCTTTTTTTGCAAAAAATATTTGTGCGCGCAGCGGGATATATGCGTATATCTGGGCGGTTTTTAAAATCTGCTCAGTGCACGCCGACCCAACATATTCACACATCCTCTAATTTTGACATGCACTGGGCGATTAACATTCAGCTTTAAGCGAGCTACACTAAAATCATAACATATAATCACATTTCTCTATATAAAACACGTAAACATCCTCTCAAACATATACCTCCAAACAAATTCCCATAAAAAAAACCACAACACATAATAATGAAATAAAAATCAAACTATCACAAAAAACAAAAATCAACCACATGCAACTGACATTCAACAATACAAATAAGAGGGCACTAATGAAAGTGGCAGCCGGACTGCAAGCTCATTTTTAAAGGACATGTCCCCATATAGTTTCCCTTTGAAAGTATGACTGGCGTACACAATGTGGGTACAATGTACCTGCGTACTTTTGCACCTGCGCTGAAGCAAGCACAAATTATGCACTGGAAATCTCTGCACATAAATTTCCCTCCACCACCTATTGTCACCCATTTTCTTTGGGCGAGCGCATGCTGAGAGATATTGTGCATGTGCGTGTACATTTACCCATGGGTGAGAAGGGGGAGTATTTTAGAATGGTAAACATAGGTTTAATACACATAAGGAGGGTCTTTTCTAACACTACCTGCAGATTTTAGCCCAAATTTTAAAATTGGTCTTATGCACATTAGTTGGCATTAAAATTTGTGGGTTGCACCGAACCAGACAAAGATTTACACACAGAAAGTTACGAGCTGCTTGGAGCAGGCTTAGCTTTCTGCATGTAGTTTTATGCTTATACTTTTGCAAATCTAAAATGTGCGTGTAAATTATTTCCCTGCCTCAACTCCCCCCCCCCCCCCCCAAGCATGACTACTTGGTGTGAGTATAAATGTGTGTGAAATCAGGGGCTGCATGCACGTCTACCCATAGGACCTCTCAACTGACTTCCAAGCACAATTTATATGCATAAAACAAGGTTTTATATGCATAAAGCAATTTGAAAAATCAAGCCCTAAGGGGACAATAATTAAGTGTTTTATGCAGGTGTAGTCATAAGAGCCATTAAACTGGAGACCTATGAAGTTGGAAAGTTCTGCTTTGATGCCAGGAACACAACTGATTCAGTCATGAGACAGTTGTAGTTACATAATCTTGTTGAAATAAGAAACTTGTCTACTGTTCATATATTTATATCTCGCACCATGTTTAACAAGCAAAAATGTTGATTTATATTCCACCTTTCAGGTGCTTCAGAGGGGATTACATTCAGTAAAATAAACTCAAAGCTTTTGAAATCATAATAGAAAGACATGTATTGACTGAGTTTCTTTTCACTCTTAAATGATCAAAGCCTCTGTTGAAATTCTTAGGCTTGTGTATAACAATATAATGCATACAATAGGTGCGCATCATTGTAACTCCGATACCCTAAACTGTATGCTTAAGTTACATGAGATGATTTGCTGGTTATTTAACATTTTTTTGTAACCTGCTTCCCTGATTCCAAAGAAATACACATAATTCACATGAAAACACAAATAAAATAAACATTATAATATCAGAAGACCCCAAACTTGCAATCAAAAAACGAGGACCTAACTTTTATTAATCATGTTATTTATATATTGACAGATTGGGCAATAATTTAGTTCAGCTTTACACTTAGTGCTGAGCATTTCACCATAACCAAGTTATTCTCCTGTGAAAGAGAAGGATATGTTTAGATATTAGCCCTCGGACAGCAATACATGGTCCATGCCTCTCACAAACATGCTCAAGACAAAGATGCACAATGATGTTGATATTTATCATACTAACTTGAAGGCCTGCTATGTCAATTTTCTCTCGAACCCCAAACTTCTGGCCAATGAGCCTCAATTTTGGTACACAATATAGCACCATGCTGTTAAACTGTGAAAGGAAAAATGTAATTAGAAGAAACCCAAATATATAGAGGCTTACTTAAGCTATTCCCAGAAAATTCTCATTAGGTCCATATTAATAAAGACTGTGTTAAAACTGGGGCAAAGTTTTTAGTGCAAATTCTTTTTTATATTACCTCAGTGATTTTTTTTTTTTTTTTACTTTTTTTCCAATGAAATAAGTAAATGAGATGCTTAGCACACGCTAGTTAAAATTGCAAGATAAAGCGGAAAGAAAAAAAGTGTGCTAAAATGGAAGTAAATTTAGTTTCCACCTCTTATTGTAGTTAAGTTTAACTCCTACCCCTAACCATTTAATAAAAAACAAAACAAAACCAGAGGCTCTCTGGTCCAGTCCCAATGACCCAGGACTCCTGAGGCAGGATGACTCTGCCCAAGGATCCCAGAGCCTCACCCACCTACCCCACTGGGCAGCGAGTCGGAGGGTGAAGGCAGGCAGTTGAGGAGTACGTAGGTGGGTCAGTGAGTGGTGGGGAGAAAGCATGAAGGTTAGTGAGATGGTGGGAGATTATGTAAGTGGGCTTAGTGTGTGAGGCATTTGGACTTGAGCTGCCCGAGTGCGGGGATCTTGGTTCAGGGGTCCCAAGTCTGTGGATCTTCAACCTGGGAATTCCAGGATGAGGCGTGTGGCTGATTCCTCAACTTTCATTCACTTCCCATAGAAATAAATGGAAGTTAAATCTTGACTTCAACCCCTGAGGAGAACTAACCATGACAGAGAAAAAGAGAAGTAAAAATGCATGCTAATTTTCTAGTGTACTTTACTGCCCTGGAAAAGAGCTATAGTGATCCCATGGCTACTGCCTATAAGGTGCCTTGGTGCTGCACCAGTGGTTGCCATGTGTGTTTATTATCCACAGCGAGAGCAGGCAGGGCAGGAGGAACATCTGCTCACAAGTGTCCTGTTGGCTGGAGTTTGGGATTATTTGTGGGGTACAATGCCCTCCAAATGCTGCACTGCTGAAATGGCCCATGGGGGCTCACATGAGTCAAAAGACAGAGGAGGAAACAGCCATCAAACTTGCATCGTAGGTGGGCAGGAGGCTGGAAGGCAAGAGCTGCAGAGCTCCTTGTTCCCTTACTCTTCGCTATGTCAGGCATTGGTGGGCCATAGAGCACATGCAATGCTCCCAGGCCCCATGCCCCCCCCCTCTTTCAAAAGAGTGTGGACAGAGAAAGGAGGGGGGGGGGGCTGCAGGCACTGACAGCACTATGCATGCTCCAAGTCCCAGTAGCTGGCGCTGCTGGCTATGCAGAAGGGAAGAGTGACTATGAGAGAAGAGGAAGACAGATGAGAAAGGAGAAGAAATAAATGGAAAATAGAAGGGCAGTTGGGAGAAGAAAGAAAGATGAGGAGAGTGATGAGTGTGAAGGAGGGGTAGAGGGAAGGTGAGAGATCAGAAAGGTGAGAAGAGAGGGAAAGTGAGAAGTGGGTAAACGAGAGAAATGGGATGGAAGGGAGAGAGGGAATAGAAGAGATGAGGGGAAAAAGTTGAGGGATGTATGATAGAAGCAGGAGAACAGGAGGAAATGGAACTGTGGAAAGAGGTGAAATGGGCAGGACTAGGGCCAGGTGTGAACTCTCACTCTCTCACATATACACACACACATATACCCAAATCAAAGCCATGTGGCTGCCCTTGTCTCAGGGTGAGCAGCTCTACTTCCTGCAAGGACCGAGAAGCCATAAGTGATCCATGCAACTCAGGGGAGCCAGAACCATATACACTGCCGACTCTGCTCTGCTTTCTTGGGTCCTAGAAAAACGTGGCAGAATGCCATTCTTGGTTGGTTCTGCCAGAAATTAAGCCCTCGGTAATGGATACAAAAAGGGGTTGAATTAGCACAAGTTTGAAAGTTGTGAGCAGTAGTACCATTCATAAGAACATAAGAAATTGTCATGCTGGGTCAGACCAAGGGTTCATCAAGCCCAGCATCCTGTTTCCCACAGAGGCCAAACCAGGCCACAAGAACCTGGCAATTACCCAAGTACAAGATCATCCCATGCTACTGATGCCAGTAATAGCAGAAGCCATTCCCAAAGTCAACTTGATTAATAGCAGTTAATGAACTTCTTCTCCAAGAACTTATCCAAACCTTTTTTAAACCCAGCTACACTAACTGCACTAACCACATCCTCTGGCAACAAATTCCAAAGCTTAATTGTGCTTTGAATGAAAAAGAATTTTCTCCAATTAGTCTTAAATGTGCTACTTGTTAACTTCATGGAGTGCCTCCTAGTCCTTCTGTTATCTGAAAGTGTAAATAACCAATTCACATCTACTCTTTCAAGACCTCTCAAGATTTTAAAGACCTCTATCATATCCCCCCTCAGCCGTCTCTTCTCCAAGTTGAACAGCCCTAACCTCTTCAGCCTTTCCTCATAGGGGAGCTGGTCCATCCCCTTTATCATTTTCGTCACCCTTCTCTGTACCTTCTCCATCGCAACTACCGGTATATCTTTTTTGAGATGCGGCGACCAGAATTGTACACAGTACTCAAGGTGTGGTCTCACTATGGAGCAATACAAAGTAGGGATGTGAATCGTTTTTTGACGATTTAAAATATCGTCCGATATATTTTAAATCGTCAAAAATCGTTAGGGCCACGATACAATACCAATTCCCCCGATTTATCGTCAAAAAATCATAAATCGGGGGAAGGGGGAGGGCAGGAAAACCGGCACACTAAAACCCCATAAAACCCACCACCGACCCTTTAAATTAAATCCCCCACCCTCCCGAACCCCCTCCCCAAATGCATTAAATTACCTGGGAGTCCTCCGTAGCGGCGGTCCGTGGCTAAATCGGGGGAAGGGGGAGAGCACGAAAACCGGCACACTAGATCGTGAGGTCTTCAGCCGGCGCCATTTTTCAAAATGGCCGCCACAAAATGGCGGCCATAGACAAAAACGATTCGACGCAAGAGGTCGTTCCGGACCCCCGCTGGACTTTTGGCAAGTCTTGTGGGGGTCAGGAGGCCCCCCCAAGCTGGCCAAAAGTTCCTGGGGGTCCAGCGGGGGTCAAGGAGCGATTTCCTGCCGCAAATCGTTTTCCGTACGGAAAATGGCGCCGGCAGGAGATCGACTGCAGGAGGCGTATGGCCGGCGCCATTTTCCGTACGGAAAACGATTCGCGGCAGGAAATCGCTCCTTGACCCCCGCTGGACCCCCAGGAACTTTTGGCCAGCTTGGGGGGGCCTCCTGACCCCAAGACTTGCCAAAAGTCCAGCGGGGGTCCGGAACGACCTCTTGCGTCGAATCGTTTTCGTCTATGGCCGCCGCCATTTTGTGGCGGCCATTTTGAAAAATGGCGCCGGCTGAAGACCTCACGATCTAGTGTGCCGGTTTTCGTGCTCTCCCCCTTCCCCCGATTTAGCCACGGACCGCCGCTACGGAGGACTCCCAGGTAATTTAATGCATTGGGGGTGGGGGATTTAATTTAAAGGGTCGGGGGTGGGTTTTAGGGGGTTTTAGTGTGCCGCTGGACCACCAGGTAATTTAAGGCATTTGGGGGGGGGGGGTTCGGGAGGGGGGGGATTTAATTTAAAGGGTCGGGGGTGGGTTTTAGGGGGTTTTAGTGTGCCGGCTCTCGATTTTAACGATTATGACGATACTTTACACACACAAACGGCAACAATACGATTCCCTCCCCCTCCCAGCCGAAATCGATCGTTAAGACGATCGAGGACACAATTCACATCTCTAATACAAAGGCATTAGGACATGTTCCATTTTATTAACCATTCCCTTCCTAATAATTCCTAACATTGTGTTTGCATTTTTGACTGCTGCAGCACACTGAGCCAACGATTTCAAAGTATTATCCACTATGATGCATATATCTTTTTCCTGGATGGTAGCTCCTAATATGGAGCCCTAACAATTGGCATTACCGCTCACAACTTTCAAACATGTGTTAATTCAAAGCTTTTTTTTGTGTCTATTTGCTCTGCAGTGTCTGCTTCAATATCACCCCCTCCCCTTCTGTTCCCTGCAATTCAGGAGAAGTGGAAGGGAAGGGGAACAAGAGAGACGGGGCCTGATTAAGGAGCAGAGAGACAATTCGCTTCTCTGTGTGCTTCAGGCTCAGCTCCTCTTCTTCTCTTCCATGTAGGCTGCCTGGAGGGGAAGGGCGAGAGACGAACACCCCTGCTACTCTGCCTCTTAAGCCTGAAAAGAAGTGCCGGAACTGCACTCTACCCTGTTCCCCCACAAATTAAGCCCTGAGTATGTGAGTGGTGGGGAAGGGCGAGAATGGGGAGAAGGGATATGTGGGAGGAAAAGAGGAGCAAATGAATTGTGTGTGAGAAAGAGAGGAGGATAGGAGAATGGAAGTATAGGTAGGATAAAAAGAAGAAAAGGAAAATAGAAAACAAAAGAAATGGGACCCTAGGAATAATATGAGCAAAACTGTGCAGCAGAGTGGGAAAATCTAGCAGAACGGCTGAGAGATTAGGACAGATAACAGAAGAAGAAAACTTTGAAATAAGCAGAGAAAAATGTGGAAATAAGGAAAAAAAGAATAAATAAGGAACATAAGAAGTTGCCATACTGGGTCAGACCAAGGGTCCATCAAGTCCAGCATCCTGTGTCCAACAGTGACCAATGCAAGATACAAGTACCTGGCAAATACCCAGGGAAATACTAATACTAAAGACATGAAAAATAAAGAAAAGAGAAAATAAAAGAAGGATCAAGAAACAAAGGTAGAAAATAAGAATAGAATAAAAGACATGGAGAAATTACTACTAACCTGAATTTCATTTTTCTTACTGTGGACAGATGGAGTCAGACCAAGTGGATTATGCTCCCCTGCCAGCAGATGGAGACGGAGCAAGCTGACATCACAGTATATATACTCCTGCAGCAACATAAGCCCGTCAGTATTCTTTTCAAAAGCAACTGTGAATAGACTAGCAAAACACTTGATTAAAAACAGTCAATCATTTTCTCATCATTTTCTTTTTCCTTTTTGCATTGTATAATGTTTGAAAGAAATTTAATAAACTATAAATTTAAAAAAAAAAAAAAAAAAAAAAAAAACAAACAGTCAATCATTACTTTACTCAACCAAAGGAAACACTGAACTCAGGTAATGAATGTATGTATCCCAATCCAGGGACTGGTTGAACACTTACCAGTAACCCCCTAGAACACACAGCCTCACAGGAGGACCAGTAGACCAATCATTCGGTAGCCAAGGGCGGGAAGCTGAGTCCATCTGTCTATACTAAAGAAAACAAAATTATCAGGTAAGTAGTAATTTTTCCTTTTCTAACGTGAACACAGATGGACTCAGGACCAGTGGGATGTACCCAAGCTACTCCTGACTAGGATGGGAGGATGCCCATGGTCCAGACAACACTGTATGTGCAAAGGCTGCATCCTCCCGGGCCTGCACATCCAGATGATAATATCTGGAAAAAGTATGTAAGGAGGACCACGTCACAGCTTGGCAAATGTCGACGGGAGGCAACAACCTAACCTGACACTGCTTGAGCCCTAGTGGAATGAGTCCTAACTTGAGTAGGCAATGGCATTTCAGCCTCCACATACGTGGCCGTGACTACCTCCTTACTCCAATGAGCTACTGTAGCCTGCGAAGCTGGTTCTCCCTGCTTCCTTCCACCATGAAAGACAAACAGGCAATCTGTCTTTTGGAAAGGTTTAGAAAGTTCCAGATACCACACGTCTCTTGACATCCAAAGAATGCAAAAGGTGATACTGTTCCACATCTTTCCCCTTATCCAATGACAGCAAGGAAATGGACTGATTCATGTGAAAATCCGAGACCACTTTAGGCAAGAAAGAGGCAACAGTATGCAGCTGAGTCACTCCTGGAGTCACCCGAAGGAACGGCTCCTGGCAAGACAAGGCCTGCAGCTTGGAAATTCGGCAAACACAACATATCACCATCAGGAACACTGTCTTCAAGGTTAATATCCGCAAGGAAAGGATGCACAGCAGCTGAAACATAGGACCCGCCAAGAAATCTAACACCAAGTTAAGACTCCACAAGGGAACTGCTAACCATAAGGGAGGAAGAAGATGATCCACTCCCTTCAGGAAACGAGCCACATCAGGATGAGATAAGGATTCACCATTGACTTGGTCTCTGAAATATGCAAGATCCCCAACCAGTACCGTCAAGGAATTAAGGGCCAACTCCTAATCCATCCTGCAAAAATTCCAAAATGAGCGGGATCTTCACTGAATGAGGAAGAACACCTCAATCCTCACACCAAGCCTCAAACACTCGCCAACCCCACACATAGGTTAGAGAAGTGGAGAACTTCCAAGCACGTAGCAAAGTAGCAATCACCGCATAAGAATAATCATGCTTCAACAAGCAAGCCCTTTCAAGGGCCATACCATAAGACAAAATTGAGTCAGATCTTTGTGAAGGACAGGGCCCTGTTGCAACAGATTCTTGTGTAGCGGAAGACGAAGAGGAGACTCTACCACGAGTCTCCACAGATGTGCATACCTCGCTCTTCTGGCTAATCCGATGCCCCAGGAACACCATCCCCCTGTGGCCTCCAATCCTGTGAACTATTCTGCCCAACAGGAGCCTCGGGAGAAAGTCTTCCGGCCAGACTTGTACAAGAGCATCAATCCCCAAGGACTCTGGATCTCTCCTGTGACTGAAGAATCTAGGAACCTTTACCTTGCGAAAAGTCGCCAGCAGGTCGAGGAATGGAAAACCCTAGAAATCCATTATCAGTTGAAACACCTCGTCCGACAACACCCATTTTCCTGGGTCCAGACTCTCCCAGCTGAGAAAGTCAGCTCTTACATTGTCTTTTCCTGCAATATTAGAGGCCAAGATCACCTGAAGATGCCCTTCCACCCATTCCATAAGCTGGTCTATTTCCAGCGACACTTGTTAGCTCTTGGTTCCTCTCCATGCCAATTAATGTAAGCCATTGTCTTTGCGTTGTCAGACATTATTCGGACTGCTTGACCCTGCAGTTTGTCATGAACTGCAAAGCATGCCAACTGTACTGCCCGGGCTTCCAGGCTATTGATTTTTCAGAGAGAGACTCTTCTGTGTTCCAGTGCCCTTGCACTGTTAGTTTCTGACAGTGCACGCCCCAACCCTGGAGAATCGCATCTGTTGTGAGAATCAGCCAGTAAGGCGATGTCAGGGTGACTCCCTTTTTCAGATGAACCTCCTGCAACCACCACTGCAGGTGGGAACAGTTTTCCATCGGCAAGTGGAGCCGAACTGAATACTCCTGTGGCTGTGGGTTCCAACAAGACAGCAGAGAGTGCTGAAGGGGATGCATATGCACCCTCGCCCACACTTCCAGGGCCGAAAACCCAGATACTCCAATGACTGAGATGGCTAAAGATTGCTTTTGGCTAGGTTCACCACACAACTGAGCTCCTGCAACAAGGATATCATCTTGCGGGTCACCAGGCAGTTCTCTTCCAGAGATATGGCTCAAATCAGCCAGTCATCCAAATATTGATGTACTAGGATCCTATCCTCTCTCAACTTTGCTACCACCACCACCATAACCTTAGAAAAAGTTCTGGGAGCGGTGGCTAGATCAAAGGCATTGCTCAAAACTGATAATGGCGCCCCAGCACCATGAAACACAGAAACATTTGGTGCTCCAACTGAATGGGAATAGATCCAGTGAGGTCAGATATTCCCCTGACTGCATGGCCATTATCACAGAGTGCAAGGTTTCCATGCAAAAATGAGTCACCCAGAAATGACTATAGACTTCTCTCAGATCCAGAATGGGATTAAAGGAGCCCTCCCTTCTTGGGCACAACAAATAACTGGAATATCGCCCCATACTTTCCTGAGAAGCAGGCACTGGGACCACAGCTTTCAGACTGAGGAGCCTTGACAAGGTAGACTTCACTGCCTGCTTCTTCTGCAGGGAGTGGCAAGGAGAAACCATGAACACGTCTCGAAGAACACTGCGAAATTCCAATGTATATCCTTCTCTAATCACTTCCAGGACCCACTGATCTGATGTGATTTCGACCCACCTCTGATAAAAGAGAGATGTCCCCCTATCTCTTGACTGAGACCTGCTGAAAGGCAGAGTCCTCTGAAAGGTCAATCCTTTGAGGGTTGAACCCACTTGGAACCCTGAAAAGGACCCCTCATACCAAAGAGGCACTGCAACTGCTTCTTATCCTCCAGCAATTGAGGAACCAGGGATTCGCCCTACTTACTGGCCAGTTTCTCCAACTTGCTCCCGAGCAAAAGCAAGCCTTTAAAGGACATCTTGGTAAAATTAGCTTTGGAGGCTGAGTCAGCTGACCAATTTCGTAACCAGAGTTGATACCTGGCCACTATCACCGAGGCCACTCCTCAGGCCGAGGTATGAGCCAAATCACAGCCTGCGTCTGCTAAAAAAGGCAGCAGTGGGCTCCATAAACACTCTGGAATTCCTTCCAGATTCATCAACCTCTTGAGAGAGAAGCAGACAAGATTTCGCCACTAGGGCGCAACAGGAAGCAATCTGTAAAGTCATTGCCACCACTTCAAAGGCTTGCTTAAGAATAGTCTCAGTCCTTCTATCATGTACATCCTTCAAGGCTGTTCCTCCCTCTATGGGGATAGTCATCTGCTTAGAGATGGCACATATCAGTGCATCCACTTTGGGAAAATGTAAACTGTCTCTCATAGTCAGAATCCAGGGAGTACAGGCCTTCCAACGTCTGACCCCCTTTAAAATTTGCCCCGGGGCATCCCATTCCAGATCAATCAATTCCTAAATGGCAACCTCACAGGGGAAAAAACAAGAGGCTTTAGGTAAGGAAACCAAAATGGGATTCTTCCTCGGCTCTGACATGGCACCCGAACCAGGGACACCCAGCTGTTTCAAGGTCTGGGAAATCAGGTCTGGCAATTCATCTCTATGAAAGATTCGCAACATGGTTCAAGTCCTGGAGGAATTTCCCCATCTTCCAGGGAATTGGGATAGACATCATCAGTGCCATCCAGATTTCTGTTAGGAACACCTGCAGGGAGCAGAGGTGAGCTCTGGCGCTTAAGCACAGGGCTGGAAGAGGGAGGAGCCACCGGCTGAGGGTCTGATCAGACAGGAATGGGGGAAGTGGAGGACTGCGCCTGAAGAAAAGCTTGTAAGCCTTGAAAAAATTCCACCCAAGAAAAAGCAGCCGGGTCCAGACCAAGCCCATAGAATTGCTCTCCGCGGAGGAGCCAGTCAAGGGAGAACCAAGATCTGGCGTTCCGCAGTCAAGGCCATGACCAACATTAATGATTGCCTCCATCTCTCTTTTAATCTTCAATGTGCAATCCATAAGGAAAAAAGTACCTATAATCTATGATTTAATCTCCTCTCTGATTACAGAGACCTGGCTTTTTGAATATGACAATGTAATATTAAATTCTTTATGCCCTCCAGGTTACATTCTGTTCTCAGAACCTCACCCAAATCGCAGAGGAGGAGGTCTATTGACCATTGTTAAAGCTTCCCTGCAACTCTGCAGGAAATCTTTATCAATGAATTACCCCTATGAACTCATGCTAATCTCAATCATTTCAGTAAACCTTTGCACTGTATACTGTCCCCTAGCCTACTCACTAATAATCTCTCCCCTCTGATAGAATCCATAACCATATTGCCAGTTGATCTATCAAAAACTATTATAGCTGGAGATTTCAGTCTACACTTTAACCCAATACTCCCTCCCACTGCTGTTTCCTCATTAGACAATGCTATGTCTGGTCTAGGCTGGGAACAACTTCTGGATAGGCTGACACACATTAAGGGTCACACCTTAGACCTTGTCTTCTACAATCCTATACATATAGAGCTAACCACAGTAACCCAACAAGTTCCTTGCTCTGACCACTTCTAAATACAAGTAAGTGGTGAGCTCAAACATACTTCACCTAACATAGTTGTTAGTCTTAAGAAAATCCTCAAAAGAAATCATGTTGACCTGATACCTTCATTATTGCCCTTCTTCCCAATCTTCCTATGATCGCTGACATTGATATCAGTCACTTGATATCTGGAACTCTTCAATATCCAAATCCTTTGACTCTATAGAACAGAGTAAACTCTGTACCATTAGATCTAAACCTAACGCGGCTTGGTTCTCAACAACACTATGACAAATGAAAACCATGTTAAGATGCCTTGAAAGTTGCTGGTATAAGAATCCAACTCCAGAAAAGAAAACTGCCTATTTTACTCAGCTGAAAAAATACAAAAAAGAAATTGATTTTGCAAAAAAATATTATGCAAATAAAATAAAAATGGCAAACAGTAATCCAAAAATATTATTCAACATAGTAAAATCTCTAACATCACAAGAAACCATCTCCCATAACATTTCAAATGACCTATGCTCTAAAATTGCTCACCACTTTCAAGAAAAATCAGTTTCGTCAGAATTCCTTCATCTGCCAACTCCAAAAATAAACCTTCCCCCGCTTTCATGCTCATGGTTCTCCTTCTCAGAAACTGATGCGTTCATGGTATCACATTTACTCACTAAGCTGAAAGTGTCTAATTCATCATTCAGTCCTTGTCCAGGACAACTCCTGAAGGACAGCAGAGACTTTCTTGCACAATCCATAGCACAATTAGTTAACTTATCACTTAACACAGGAACATTTCCCAACACTCTCAAACAAACCTCTGTTAGAACCATAACCAAGAAAAAAAAACAACTGATCCATTCCAGTTCACTAATCTTCGTCCAATTGCCTCTTTGCGTACTCTCGCTAAAGTCACTGAATCAACAGTTCTGCACCAATTAACAGAATACATCACAGACAATAACATCCTACATCCAAATCAACACAGCTTCCATAAAGGGCATAGCATAGAGACCCTACTTCTATCCGCCTTTGACACTATCATTCGTGGCTTTGATGCCAACACTGATTTTATCATAATTCTCCTTGACTTTACCGCAGCCTTTGACACCTTAAACGATGGCTTGCTCCTCGCTAGTCTAGAATTCATAGGACTTCGAGACACTGTTTTTTGATGGATTGACACTTTCATATCCAATCATCCCCAACAAATTAATCTAGATTCCCATCACTCTGAATGGTACACTACCACAACTGGAATCCCACAAGGATCTTGCCTGTCTGCAATGCTGTTTAACATTTATCTCCGTCCACTATGTCATATACTAACTGGTCTAGGCATAGATTTCAATATCTATGCAGATGACATCCAACTACTCATCCCATACTCTTCCTCCTGGAATCATACCTTCTCACTAATCAACCTTTACTTAGAAACCATAAAAACCTGGTTGTCTCACAACAGACTAAAATTAAATACGGCAAAAACTATTCCACTATTCCTCACAAACCATGCGGTCCCCCATCGCATCTTACCTTCAATAATCACCGGATCCCCATTGTAACCCAAGCTCGAAATCTAGGCATCATTGTAGATTTTAAAATATCCATGTCTTATCCAAATTAGTAAAAACCTGGCTAGTATACAAATTGAATCTTCTAAAAAGCCTTACCCCTTCACTTCCCAGATTTCAGAATTATGCTAAAGCCATCATTCTCTCAGGTTTAGACTATTGCAATTCCTTATATGTTGGCCTTCCCGAATAAACAATCCGTCCACTCCAACTCATACAAAATTCTGCAGCTCTCCTCCTAACAAACACTAAAATGAATGAACATATTTCCCCCATCCTTCTTAATTGGTTATAAGTCTTAGTACAGTTGGAATGGAATTCCAATTAAGCAATGTATTCAATATAAAATTCTAACCTTAAGTTTCAATCTAATCTATAACCCTTCATCCATTTGGTTATGCACTTTGTTGTTTACCAATCTCGGCATCACCTAAAATCAATCAATAAACATATTCTTGAGGTCCCGACAGTCAAAATTGCCAGATTAGAAATTACTAGAAAAAGTGCCTTTTCTGTGGCAGGCCCCCTGCTCTGGAATTTCATTCCAACCACACTAAGACTTATAACCAATCCAAAAGAATTCAGGAAAAAACTAAAAACGTATTTATGCATTATTGCCTTTCAACTCAACAACCCGGAATAATACCTTTTATATTTATTTCTCACCAATTTCCATTTACACACACAGTTCAATTTGTCGTTTATCTATATATTTTTCTGAATTAAGTTTTATTTAATGTATATTTATAATCCTATTTTATTTTGACATCTCCTACGTTTTAAGCTATTGTTTCCTTTTATTTTCTATTACATTATGTATGTTTTATAATTGTAAACTGCCTAGACCTCCATCCATTTATAAGCGGTATACAAAAATTTTTAAATAAAATAAAAAAATAAAACCCATCATCAGAATGGGAGGAGCCAGGCTTAGCAAAATCTGAGGAAGACAACTCATCCTGAGCGTCTGAGCAGCGCTGACAGGTTAGAAACCAGATCAGGCTGAGAAGCCCTAATATGACAGGCAACACAAATAGGAAGACCTTTAGGCTTCTTGCTTTACCAGTGCCATCGCGGCAGTAAACATGCGTCAGAATGGCTCACGCACAAAAGGGAAATGCGAACAAACAATAAGCACCTAGAAAACAAGCACGGCAAGGCACACGCACAACTTGTGCACCAAGTTAAGCGCAGGAAAAGTAAAAAGTTTGTGCATGTAAAAAGCGCGCCCAAAAGCCAAGCGCACTGTGCACACTGATAGCCTGTAGAGGGCAACAGCACCCAGGAGCGGGAAAAAATGGCCACTGTGGCCTACCATGCAGCATGCAAGAAAAAAGCCTAAGTGTAGGGCTTAGCCCACTGGGGGCCGCTCAACCCGCCAGGCTGCCCAGTTCCCCAACCCCAATGGGAGCGGGAACAAACATTGGTAATGCGTGCCAAGCACGGAGACAGGAGGAAGTTTTAAAACCCTCTGTCTCTGATTCAAAGGTAAAACCTCTTTTTTTTTTTTTTTTTTTTTAAATCTTACCTGAGGTCAGCTCTTACCAGCTGAGAACAGAGACAGTCTCCAGCTGCGGGGGGGGGGGGGGGGGGGGGGGTGGAAGAGGATCACGCTCTGCCTCCTGCACCCGCTGCCTTTCAGCTGAACTAGCAGCTAAGTCCACGCTGGGAAACCGGCTACCGGACCAAGGCACATCTCTGAAGGTCCACGGAAATCACCTCAGGAATTCTCAACTGGGGGAGGGATCTAGGGGTATCACCACAGGACACCAGGGCTTCTTTTCCTGAATTTAGAATTTCAAATTTCTCCTTCCAAAAAGCTCGAAGCAATCCTCTTAGAGAGGTGCACGTCCACCATCTGCTGGAGATGGAGAATACTGGCAGGCTGGGGTCACTGCAGGGCTATATATAGTGTGATGTCAACTTGCTCCATCTCCATCTGCTGGCAGGGGAGCATAAATCCACTGGTCTTGAATCTGTCTGTCTACACTCTAGGAAACTGATGTTGGACATAGAGACCTCCAGCCACTATTTCTTTTACATTGCTTGGGGGAGGTGTCATTGTTTTTGGAGGGGGTATTTATCTGGCTATATGTTCAATAAAGCTGGGTAAGATTTACATTATCTGGGTACATATAACTTGATAACTTTCGGACTGTTCTGAGCTGGATAATGATGAATATCAGCCTTAACTGGCTAAGTCACATGGCTCACTTTGCTCCCCTCTGACTTTTCCAGTTATATAGTTAGCCAGCTAAGGATTTATCCCGATAACTCGGGCCAGTCAAACAGCTGGAAATTTAACAACCCTTTCAATATGGGCCGCACAGTATTAAACAATAGTAGTGAACTGAACAAACTTACCAAAAATAAATACCTATCCTGAGCTGTGCCATTTTTGGCAGACAGCTTCTGAATATGCCCTTCTTTAATAAGTTCATTGGCTGGATTAACAATGTCCTCTTCACCTCCAAGTCGTTCATATACTTCCAGCAGCTTATGCATCTTTTCCTGCAGAAACATCCAACAATCAAAACATTTATTCTCAAAGCAGAGCAGTACAGTATTCAACTGCCATCAATATACTGATTCCTCACAAAATGTTAATGTGCTATAGAGAGACCTCATGGTAATGTAGAGATCCTAAAGGATTCTATAAAGGATTCTCTACTAGGAAGACTAATCCAATTCTTTTAGAGGGGAGCAGAGTGATGTGGTTAGCAGTAGTTGTGGGTTTTCACTCCCCCATTTGGGAGATTCAAATGGAGTGCTCTAGCAATTTATAAACCCCTGTCACCATCTTAGGGGCATGGATTAGTTGGATTTTCCTCAGTTGACCCTTTTAGAGACCGCATTGCCTCTTGTTCTCACTTTTGATTCTTTTTTTCTGGGAAAAGGACTCTGGAGGTCACTTGGATTGAGACATGAGTGCCTTAGCTCCTATTTTTTGTCCATGGTTTTGGAAACCTGATATTTGAAGAGGAAGTTCTTCCATCCTTCCTGCCTCTTGTTTGACTTTGAGTAAGATTTTCCCTTTTATATTCTAATGAGTACCCTGGAGTCCAGGGACTAAGTCTATCATCTGGAGGAAGTGGTGCCTTTCACCTAGAAAGATCCTGAAGAACATCTATGTCATCAGGGAGAAATGGATTCACATTCCTTATGTCTACCTTGTGATATTATTAGTGCTGTTTACAATGGACTAAAAGGAGGGAGGCTAAGCAATGCATAAGGCCTAGAAGTTAATCTTCCTCGTAGAGGAACATTCAGCATGAAATGACACCTTTTTGAGAACTGAGCAGTAACTATTTGAACTGAGATGGATGCCTTGGGCCCTTATCCAGGACCAGCTGGTCCAGAGGTTACAGTGGGGAAACTATTGTAACCAGTCATCATTGCGTATTAAAGAATAGAACTCCCTGAATACTATCCTGAATCCAATCCAGTTTCATCAACTCAGTAATATCATACTTGAACAAAACAGTACAGGCCATCAATGTCATTGGTTAAGAACTAGGAAGGCTTCAATTTAGAATAATTTGGTAATCTGAAAGCCAGATAATGCAATCAACTACAGATGCACATCTACTATGCAGAAAAGTGCTAAGAGACAGAACTGTATTTTGATAGCACTGAACCTTCCTGTTGGAAAAAAAAAAGTCTGTATTTTGATTTAAATGTGGAATAGGCATTAAATATGTACTTCTACCTGCAAAATAAAATCAACAAAACACAAAAATTAATTGACTCTAAATATGGGATGACTGAAGCATTTCAACTGCTCAGACATTAGTTAGTTATTTCTTGATAGTAGCAAGAGGAAATGAGGTCTCTGTGTCTTATCCAAAAAAAAAAAAAAAAAAAATTAATATCACCGCCAGCCCTTTTTTTGGTAAGAGACATGAAAGATATTTCCTGCTCAAGACACATAGAACTTAGAGTAGCGTATCACTTCTAAAATGACTTTGCATGGTATTTCATATTAAAATGTTAAACAATGCTTTAAGCCTCTTTTACCTAACTATACCCAGAGGGCCAGACAGGCCCAGTGCAAAAGGTTATCAGACTGGAAATGAAACCAGAGGAGTGAGAACATGTTTTCTTCCTCCTTGCACTTTAGAACAGGAAGTGGCAGTGACAGAGCCGTAAATTCAACTAAGGAGGTCAGTCGGTCGAAAGCATGTAATTCCCACTTACCATTTTTCGGATGGCTGCGTTTGAATGGTTTGCTGCAGTGGAAATGAGCTCCAGTGACTCTGCAATAGAGAGGGTACAGGCTAGCAGCCAGATGTGCCATTCCATCCACTCTAGAAATTGTGCAGTCACTAAACAGCAGCTGCTTCTCAGCTTTAGGGTCACCCTCCCCTGCCCCACTCCCATTTTCTTAATGCTGTCATAACTAATGTACTTGCAGGTAAGAAAAATGCAAGAAGACACACCCAGTATTTGCAAATATGGGTAGATGGGGGGGGGGGGGGGAGGGCAGGGGCAAAAAGAGGGAAAGATCGGATGCCAAGAACAACAGGCAGTGTAAAAGCTATTCTTAGCAGGTACAGACTCTGTTGAAGCCTCTGATATCTTTGGGCTAACAGAAAGGAATTAACACTTTAGGAGTAAAAAAACAAAACAAACAAAAAAAAAAAACAACCCACAAAATTTTAGGAGGCTGTCATTCCTGCAAACACCCACAAGCCCTATTTCTTTCAGAGCCTCTACCGTGCATGTTCCACTGAGCGCATATTCTGATGTGACTGGTACATCATTCATTCAAATCACTCTGCAAATTTTGTCACATTTCATAAATAAGTTACATGGTTAAGTAGGTTCTGTTTTATCCTTTCCATTCGTTTCTGAATTTTTACCTTTACAGAACTGTGCCATGATAGATAAAAGCGTCTGGATTTACATGATAATCCTATCCCCTCCTATGTACTGTAAACTATCCAGAGACCCCCCTCCTCCCACTTAGGCTATGGTACAGATGCTTATTTCCAATCTCTAAGAGTGCAGGGGGAATCTAACTTACTTTCCGAATCCTTCCTGTCTGGGGAATCTTCGGGAAGTTTCTTTAAATAATCTTTTAGAAGAAGTTCATAACGAGGAATTCTTTGTACTGGTTCAAGCATATGATGCTGTAATGTCAGGTTTCCACACATATCATCCTTCTGTATGCATAAAGCAGCCCCAAAACATAATTGTTAGATTACAAGAAAAAAAATGATTCTATTATTACAACATAATACTAACAGAAGTAGAGATCTGTATTCTTGTCAGCATAGAGTTTGAAGGAAAGCAGATGCTAAAGAACATACATTTCACAAGGTATTGTAATAGGTGACACCATAAAATTCTTTACATTTTCAACCTATTCTCTTGCATCGTGCATGTAGTCCTCAGAAGCAATGATAAATTCAGTGCCAGTGGTAAAAAGGTGCTAGCTACCATGCCCACAGTGCCACCTGATGGCTACTGGAAGTATAAAGAACACTTGAGCTAGCTTGCAGCTCATTCTGCCCCCTGGCAGTGCTGCAGCCTCATCTCTGTACATAAATAAGAGAGGACATAGTTGTGTGTGAGTGGAGGCTTTAGAAAATTTAGAAGTGAATAGCACTGCTACATCCAAAGGGGTCCAGGATCTGAGATCACAGAAATTGTGACCTCAAATAGCTATATACACACAGTACAGCTTGTACCTCATTAAGATGCGGCCTCTTGGACATCAGACCTCTGAAAGTCATAAGAGACTAATGGGATCCCCTAGAATAGGATGCCCAAAACTATGGCCCGTGGGTCAAATTTGGCCAACAGCTGAATGTTATCTGGCCTGAGGTGCTGTTTGCAGAAGGAACAACTGCAGGGCCTGGCTGTTCAATAGGCACACTAGGCCTGTACCTAGGGCGCAGGAAGCAGACTGGCTGAAGATTTACTGCTTTCCAGCTGTGCTGAATTTCACTCAGCCAGAGAATAGCCCCCTGCTTCCTGATCCAGCCCCTCCATTTCTCAGGCAGCATATGCAGGGAACAAAATGGGAGGAGTGTGAGTCTGGAGCATAGAGAGGGCAGGGGGATCATTTTGGTAAGGTTAGGGGTTGAATGGGGATCACTGGGGGTGAGAAGAGAGGCTGAGGGATGAGAGTGGGTCAGATAGGGGGAAGGGGGATGTGTTTGTGCGAGAGAGAAGAGATTGACGCTGGAGTGTGTGTGCCAGATTGAGAGGATAGAGAGGAGCTGTAAGGGGGTGCAGGACCACAACACAGTAGAGATATCTATCTCCTTCTCCTCTCCCATCCACTGTAATTCAAGTTCTCTCCCGTGATCTCAGGTTCTATCCCCTAGGATCCTCCCCTTCTTTCCTCTTCCTTCTCTCCAGATCCTGGAACCCACCCCCCAACATTTTTCTTACTCCCTTTCCCCATCCTAGAATCTCCCTCCCTCTCCCTCTTTTCCTCCCATTCAAGATTCCTGACTTTCCCCCTTTCCTCAAGCTTCTCCATCAATCATCCTCTCCTCTCCTCCCTCCAGTCCCAGTCCTCTTTCCTTTATACCCCTTCCTCCTATCCCCAGTCCTTTCACCTTCTCACCCAATTCCAAGTCTTCCTCCTTTCCTCTCCTCATCCCTGGTCCTCTCATCCTCCCCTTCTCATCCTCTTCCTCCTGTACTAATACTTAAGATCCCTTTTTCCTTACCCAATAAAAAAAATTAATGATACAGACACAAACAAGTGTGGAAAATTATTTAATTTTTATAGCATGAAAGACGGGAAATGTTTGCAAATGTGTGCTCACTATTGTCTGACCTTACCCGGGGGAGAGGGGAGGTGCAACAGCAGCAACAGTGCCAAGGGGTGGCAAACTCCTGAATCCGTCTCTGAGCAACAGGAGCACATTCTGCTGCCGTCGCCCACTCTGGCCACTACCTACCTACACCATGACTTCAACCACATTCAAAACCTGCATGAGATCGGCAATAGAGGAAGTCCTGGCTGGGGAGTTTTCTACACGCTCACAGTCATGGGTGTTGATCATGAGCCTTAGAGCGGACAGCAGCAGACAAAGGTTCTTCCGTCACTCCTTCTGCCACCACTGCTAACCAGCTGGACAGAGGAGCCTGGCGCAGGGTGAGAACTGGCTCACATCCCCAAGGGCTTGTCAGTGGAAGGGCTGCACAGTGCACTGTACTGGGAGTTAGTGTATCCCGGACTCCTCCCCTCTCTAGTGTCTCATTCTTAAGCAGCCTGGGTCTGTGTGGCCCTGACTATGCCCTATCCTGCAGCCCCTCTTCTCTCTGGGGAAGGGGATGAGGCAGGGGCAGATTCTGAGGATAGGAAGATATGAAGAAATACAGAATTATTATTACCGAGAGCTTGATCATTTGCGATGCCCCTGGGGGCCCCCTTCCCCAGTATCTGCCCCCTTCCAAAGCACCAAGAGAACTCCCCCCTACTTTGTGAACTGACCCCCCCCCCCCCCCCATGGCCTCCCCTGGTGATCTGAAATGTTCAGTGTCTCCCTTTGTTGAAAGTCTGGGGACTCTCCCCCTGGAAGGTACCCGCACCTTCTGCTATCACAGGATCCATGTAAATACATTTTACACATTATGGAATGGGGGTGGGGGGGGGGGGAAGACCTTTGCCTGAAATATAGTCATAAAAAGAAGGTACTTTCCTAAAATGTGCAGCATCATCTGTTCATATTCAGTAACTCGGCATTCGGCATCAAAACTTATCACAATTTAAAAAACCCCCAAAAAACCCTGCCTCCTGCTGCTCGGATCCATTATGTTCTCAGACTAAAATACTTTATTCTCACTCTTCTTCAGAAATCACCAGAAGAGGGAATAATCTGAGCGGTCAAAGACAAATCTAACATACTTAAATAATTAGGTTCCAGGCTCATTAAAAAAAGGAACAAGACACTTTGACAATTTGAATTTTAGAAATGTCTTTTCAGCCTGGCAGTTTCCCCCTGCTAGTTCTGGCTTCCAGCTCAGTCAGAACTGGCCTGTCACGGGTCTTCATCCACAGCCGCCTGGGGCGTTCCCCCTCGTCCTCAGAGCCTCTCACCTAGAGTGAGTTTGCTTAAAGTGAGGGCAAACAGCACTACTGCTAGATTAAAGGAGGAACTCGTGCCCCTTCTCCTTAACCAGAAATTCCTTAACTTAGCCTCTTTTGTGTCTAGAATAAACCTTGTTTGTTGGGATAAGGCAAAGCATGTAAAGGGCTATTCATGTGCCTTAAATGGAAATATTTCATCTCCAAAAAGTGCATGAAAACAGCCTGCACACCATCTCACTGGGTCTAGTCTGAAATCCTTAGCCTGCCTGTGAGACTCTCCCCTGCTATGAATGTGGAGACCAAGGTTCAAGTCCCGCTGTCACTCCTTGTGACCTTGGGCAAGTCACTTTACCCTCCATTGCCTCAGGTACAAAAAACTTAGATTGTAAGCCCTCTAGAGATAGAGAAATACCTACAGTACCTGAATGTAAACCGGTGTGATATCTCAATTGAGATGAATGTCGGTATATAAAAATAATAAATAAATAAATAAATAAATCTTCTGTAAAGCATTTCCTCAATTTTAACAGAATACAATTTACAGCAAGTTAAGCCAACCTGAGAGTCAAGGAGGTTGAAATGTAATCACCACCACCACCACCTGGACAGTGAGAAGACAATTTTCAAAGCGATTCACCTGAGTGAATTGGCCTGTGTGTAAAATGCCCCCTATCGCAGTGACTAAAATCATGCACATGAGGTTCACAACACATGCATTTTTACCTGCATTAAAAGCAGGCATTCCTATGGGGGGGGGGGGGGGAGAGCCGTAGAGGAATAAACTACTTATTTTCAAATCTCCATGTGTACTTTATATCCTCCCGCTCCCCTTTCGTTTGCCCATAGAAAAAGGAGGTCTCTCATGTTCCTGGTATCCGTATAAGTTAATTTTCACAACAAAACTTTGTGCACGTTTTTCTTTGAAAAATTTCTACCAGGACCACAGGTGCAAACGTACCCACAGAATTTGGACCTACAAAGGCTACTGAAAATAGCCCCCAAAATGCTAGGGGTTGCAGTACATCTGTTCTGGAAGGTTCCTTCTGCACAAAATTTACCAAAGCAATGGACAATGAATTCAGATACTGCTTTCCAACGAGGTACATAATCCATAAGTATAACTTCTGTGGATTGTTCCCAAAGACACACACACATGGAGAGTCATCCAAGATGCTTAGAGACTCCTATTTGCCAGAAGCTGCTTTGGATATCAAGGGGAGACAGTGTCCACCCAGGCACTGGGACAACGCCATCACGATGGGCCCATGAAGACTTTTCCATTTTAGAAACACTGCAGTGTCACGGGGTAACTGTGTTGCCACCAGCAGGCAACAAATCCCATAAACAGTGTTAAATGGCTGTGCTAAATAGCATTGAGTCATCCAATCAGAATCTCCAGGTGGGAGGGAGGGACTGGAGGGTATGGATGGCTCACTTTACTGTATCGAGCTGTGTGTTCTAAGGACAGGGATACAGGGATAGTGGCAAAGTTTCTATGTTGATATGCTAACCTACAATAAATGAATACTTTCCATTACCTGGAAACCCCCCCCCCCCCCTTTTTTTTTTTTAATCTTTATTATACTTGTTTAGCCTGATGTTTACTTTCTTTCATTGAATCCAAGGCTTATAACATTCAATACTTATCTTTAGAAATGAATCTATATTGGCTTCTGGAAACAAAACTATCACGCTTATCCAGAAGCCAATATGGATTTGTTTCTAAAGATAAGTATTGAATTTTATAAGCCTTGGATTCAATGAAAAAGTAAATATCTGGATAAATAAGTATAACAAAGATAAAGGAAAGGGGTTTTTTTTTTTTCCAGTGATGGTGGCCAAGTGGCTTGAAGCACCATTACAAGTTGTCTATTTTTGACATTTAACAGGGTGTGCTGTCTGAGATTTTTTTCCCCCTTTTGTTATTTTGTGTATTTTTGGTTTCAAAATAGAATATTGGGCTTCTGGTTTTGTGTATGGTAGATGCAATATTTTTGATAGATATAATACTACAAAAAAGAAAATAAACATGAACATAAATAAAGTATATTGATTTTAAAGTTTGTTTGCACAGACAGAAAAGGGGACTATATTTTTGTGGAGATATTGGTTGAATACACTTCCGAGCCCTTTTGTAGTAAGATGCTTGGCATTACCTGCCACACAACAACCTGCAATTAACAAATCAAAAGCAAAATATATTTACAGTGTACATGCCACTATTATAATATAAAATTTTGTTTATATTTTTAGTTCAGCATATAAACACCTTATGTAAACTGCCAATTCAATAGTTATAGTTACTAACATTTAACTTACATGTTGCTACTTTTGCTAATGATTGCAATGAAGCATACATTGCCCTGTGCATCAAACAATCATTTTGTGTATTTTATATTTTTCTTGCACTGTTTTTATGAAATTATGCTTTGTTTTAGATTGTGCACACACTGCTTTAGATTGTATTTATAAACTGCTTTTATAAATTCAATCAATTAAATTTGGTTTAAAAAAAAACAAACCCTTAAGATAGTGCTATCCATCCTTAGTCACAAAATATAAAATTATTTGCATAGTTTTGAAGGTGTTCTCTGTTAGCTAGTTTTCCTTCATCTCTCTGCTGGGCTTATTAAGGAACTGTCGCAGGGTACCTAAACTACCTGAAACACCAAGGGGCAGGGAATAAAAAGTTCCCGGCATATGATCAAACTTTTCAACCACACAGAAAAATTGCTCTTCAGATCACTGTTTTCAAGATGTACATAGAACTAGACTCATCTCAGAGCAGTTCAATTCAGATAAACTTAGCTAGGTAAGGCTGAGGTACCACATATCAAAGTGTCTGTCCTAGAAATCAGACATTTAACACAGTCCCTTGACAAACTTGTCACCATGAATTTTCCAAGGGTGATCCTGGTAGGGAAAGTCTATATTGTGCTTAGTCTCTTTGTTCAGCCTTTCCAAAGCAGCCTCAACCTTTCTGCAAATGAGGATACAGCTGGACATGAGATATATGTTTTCAAGTTTAAATAACGTTTTGGGTTTTTTTTTTGTTTAAATCATAGTATGCTACTAATAGAATTAATTACTTAAATACAAACGTAGACAGCACATTTTATCTTTTTGTCTTAAACAACTATTTTATTTTTGCTTTCCTTGGAAAACTGAAGGCAAAGATGTCCATTCAAAGCATTTATCTTCAGCCATCATCCTTCCATAAGTGAGGCCCCCTCTCATGAAATGTCAGTCTCTCACTATTTAGCACACACATTCATCCCCATTTTATAACTAGAAGGCAATTTTTTTCTTAAATGTACATGGAAAAAAGACATATGAAGAGAGCAAAAAGCTAGCAAAAGATAAGAATATTTTATACCTGTATGCTCTGAACAACATCTTTAAACTGAGATGACCTTTGCGTCCATGTATTCACCATGTCCATGGCTCTGTCAAAGTTCTTCACATACTCCCCATACATCTTCATAAAGGGTGCAAGCTTCTGAAGGATATCACCTATCCGTGGATTTGAATTCCTTTAAAGATTGAATAAAACAATAACCTTTATCTTATGAATAGCAAAAGAATCAATAGTTTAATGTATCTGCCAAGCTTTTTATAATTTTAGCAAGAAGCAGTGATTTTTTTTTCTTTATTATACAACACTGTGGCACAGACAAAATAGCTAGCAGTGGACCCATTCTGTTTTCGGTGCATTTTTTCCCGATAGAAAAATCGCTTGTTTGCTTTTTCTGTCTGTGCGCACACATTATCACCTAAGCCATTTGACCTATAGTAACCAGATATGTAAATCTATATATAACCTAGAATCTGGAATCAAATTTCTCAGAGAAATTTTGGATCTAGTCAAAAATTGTGAAAACACACTTTTTTAACTGCAGTACTACCACTGACCAAAAGGTGACAGTATCCAATTATAGTAGATGATACTGGCACCTTATGAATACTATGGGGCCGATGTAATGCAGTGCCCTCAGCTGAGCGCACTGTTTAACCCATGGTTGGACGTGCGTTTTGGAAACACGTCTCCAACCCCTTAAGCTATAAGGGGATTAGCGCATCCAAAACGCACGTCTAACCCCCCGCAAAACTAATAGCGCTCATCTCATGCAAATGCATGTTGATGAGGCTATTAGCCAGTAACCCTGATCTAAAAAAAAAATAAAAAAAATTGGGCACCTCACACGAACATTTTAACACTCAAAAATTAGCGCCAGCCTAGAGCTGGTGTTTTCAGGCATCCCAAGCCAAGCTCATAAAATATTAAGTAGGTTCCTCCTACTTAATATTATTGAGATACCAAGCAGGAGGAACCACCAAAAGCTGCAACCAAAAAAAAAAAAAATACTTGACAGTAGTCAGGTTAGGAAAAGGGACGCTCAGAAAACTGAGCATCTGTTTTCCTTACCTGCGCACAGCCACATCTCCTGGGCACTCTATGGCATGGACGCGCAAATTATCCACCGCACATCCCTTTTAGCGCGCCAGCTCATTAGACTATTAGATCGAGCGCCTAAGAGAGGGATGCGCGGGCATTCAAAAAACATGCATCTAAGTTGGACACAAGTTTTTTGTGCGCATGATATTGCATCAGCCCCTATGAGTGCTGCAGCCTGCACTGTACTTCTGAAGAAATCAGTGTTGTGGAGGAAAAAAGTGCCTCAAAAGATTTCTTGTTGTGTTTTTATTCTACTCCACCTGCGACCATTCCTTTTCCCAAACAGCGCATCTGGCTGGCTGCGGGAACCCTTGCACAGTGCTAAAGACTGGGGAAATTGGCTCTTTTGAGGCATATCCTCAAAGCCACTCTTTGGCTGGCCAGGATCACCAAAGCAGTGGGGGGCTGCCTGCCTCCCTCCCTCCCTGGCCCTCAAGGCGTGCACAAAGACTGACTGGCCCTGGAAAGGGGATCAGAACCTGGATTCCCCATGTCACGGCACACCATGCTCACAGCCAGTGCTAGCTCGTTCCACCTGCTATATGCTGTGGACTTTGCAAACAGTGTCAATGTGAACACCGACAACTTATTACAATGGAATATGGTAAAAGACTCAAGGTGCTAAAAATATATTTTGAACAAAAAAATATCAGATGTTTTCCAGACGTTCAACCAGATCTGACAAAAATTATTATACGGCTAAACATCTGCATTTTTCCTTTTGATTTTCTAAACCAATGTTTAATGGCTCTGTGAATCTAGGTGAGTTGAGTACCGTATTTTTCGCTCCATAAGACGCACTTTTTTCCCCCCAAAAATGGGGGGAAAATGTGGGTGCGTCTTATGGAGCGAATGTAGTGTTTCTCCCTCTCGCGCGCCATTCCCCGCCCCCTCCGAACTCCTCCCAATCAGCATGGTGACGCGGGTGTGTCGTATTCTGCCGGCGGAACTTGAGCTCCCTGCCGGTCTGCTGTTCCCGGGGTGCATCTTGCTGCGAGGGTCGGCGCGGCGCAGGTCAGACATCAGCTGTTTGAATTGCGTGGGCTCCAGAGGCCCCTCCAGTTCGGACAGCTGGCGTTTGACCTGTGCCGCGCCGGCCTTCGCAGTGGGATGCACCCTGGGAACAGCAGACCGGCAGGGAGCTGTTTGAACTGGAAGGGCCTCCGTAGCCCATGCGGTTCAAACAGATGATGACTGACCTGCCCACGCCGATCTTGCAGTAAGATGCACCCCGGGACCCGCGGGGAGCTCGGGCTCTGTCGTCGGAAGACTTCTCTTACAGTGAGATGCACCCCGGGACCGGCGGGGAGCTCGGGCTCTGTCGTCGGAGGACTTCTCTTGCAGTCCAGAGTAAGAACTTTGGAGCAGTCATGAAAGTTTAAAATAACTGGTGTGAGAGAGCTGTGCGTATGAGGGAGAGAGTGATTGTCTGTGGGTATGTGCATACGTGAGGGAGAGCCAGTGAGTTGAGTGGGGGAGAGAACTAGTGAGTGTGAAAGAGCCTATGTATGATTGTGAGGGAGAGAAAACCAGCAAGTACCTGTGTGGATGTTCTCTGCCTTACTATAAAAAAACAAAACCAAAAAAATATCCCATGGACAGCCACCAGGGGGAGCTCCGGATAGAGCTCATTATGGGGACAGAATTTTTTCTTAATTTTCCTCCTCCAAATCCTAGGTGCGTCCTATGGTCAGGTGCGTCTTATAGTGCGAAAAATACGGTAAGTTAAATTACAAGAATAGTCACACGACCCTACTTAATCTCAAGGCTCTGAATAAATATACCTTTTATTGATATATTTTTTAGTTTCTACAACTGGAATATCATTTGAATGGCTTCCCATAAAACATGCAGTCTGGGTTCTTTTTCTCTGTCTCTTTCATCCCTACCTGGGGGCTTTGCTTCCTCCTATGCTTGCTGTGGGCCTCCATCACGAGGGAAGCTGTGTATAATACATGCCCACTGTTCTCACTAGCAGGAAACCTCTCTCTTTTACAGGAAAGAAAAACAGAACTATGGGTCTGAAGTCACATCTTTCCTGGCTGCAAACATACCCCATGAGAAGTGCTGGAAGGAGGAGGTTCCTTATCTGTTTTCCAGCACATAAAATCTCTCCAATGACATGAATATATATGGTAGAAATATTACAGATCATATGTATGGATCTCTCTCGTATCACCCCCATGCTCTAAATAATGTTGCAGAGCTCTAGTACTTCCTTCATCTGCTAACAACGATAATTACTGAATGCAAACGCACATTTTAGTTTCAAAACCAAGCGACATCCTTTGTATAAGAAAGAACGTTGCAATGAAACCCAATTAGGATTTTGTGTTCTGTCAAGCCAGGCCGCTAACCTAAAACTTTTTTTGTGTTAGGAGGCCGTGCGGGCCAAGGGAGAAGTCAGTGGCATCAAGCAGCCCATGTGGGTAAAAGGGAAGGAGGCAGCCGGAATCAGTGGCCTGAAAGAGAGGGAGCACGAGTGAGAGAAAATGAGAGACCACGGGGGAGGGGGAGGGAACAGGTCCACACCAGTGAAGGTGGAAGGGTGGTGGAGAAAGTTTCAGCATACCTCCTCCCTCTCACTACCCCATCACATATCCTCCCTTCAATCACAAACCTCAGTTCCTTTTTTTTTTTTTTTTTAAAGAAAATCACAGAGGAGGACCACAGTCCTGCAACATGTGTATTTGATCTTTACTGAGGGGTGACCTGATATACACACATTTCATACATATATAAATAAATGTGTTGGTCATTTCTCTTTATCTGTATATAAATAAATGCCCAGAAATCAACTGGGGTCTAAGGCTTTGCATAGAGAATGAAACTGGGTAGACTGGATGGGCCTTATGAACATCTGCTGTCATAGTCTATGTTTCCATGTGCAGGGTTAATACTGTAGACACATGGTCTTTTATTGCGAGGACATATAGATAAATGAACATATGAGTTTCACCATACCATACCTGTTCTATCAAAATTTAAACTTGTGTAAAAAGATGACTTTGCTGACTTCATGGGTTTATTTATTTATTTAAAGCTGTGCTGCATCTGCACATTTGGTTTATTTCAATGGGAGAACTCTGCACTGCAAAAACGTCACTTGCAATCTTGTTTTCCATTTTTCTGCTGTGTTTTATAGCTAACCCATTTCTATTTTATATCACTTCAAATTGCTTTCCATTTATAACTTAGAGCAATTTTCAGAGCAGAGTGGTGTACAGTAGCAGCCTAGTAGTTAGAGTAACAGGCTGTGAACCAGGAAAGCCAGGGCTGAGACACTGCTGCTGCTGCTCCTTGGAACAAGTTACTTCATCCTCCACTGCCTCAGGGACAAAGCTTATATTCTAAGCCCTCAGGGGACAGGGAGATACCTTCAGTACCTGAATGTAATCTGCTCTTAGGTATCACGAAAGGCAGAATATAAATGATAAAATTATTTTAAAAGACTTCAGCTCAGCTATTCTGCAGAGTTCTAGTATGTAGACAGCCATTCACAGCACTTTTGGTAACCAATGAAGTAAAGCCCTCTTTATATCCTATTGTGCCACACGTTTGTGCCTTTAAATGCTGGCTATTTAGGGGCAGATGCTATATTAAGTGTGGAAAGCGGGCGCTGATTTTTCAAATCAGGGGTCACGCTCGCGCGACCTTAGCGCCTCCTCGCTAATGCGAGCCCACCTTGGCTGCCGGTTACAAAAACTGACGCCGATAAACTCTGCATCGCTTTTCATAATGTCGGTCTTCATAACTCGGCGGTCTGCAGAGGCATTTTTTTTTCTTCAATAAAAAAAAAGTACAGAAAAGCAGTTTTTTCTGCTTTTCTGTACTTCTTTTACATACGCTCAACTATTAACGCCTGCTCCAGGAAGGCGTTAATATCTGAGAGCTAAATGTGCATCTGAGACGCACACTTTTTTTTTTTTAATGCGGAGTGAATGTGTAATAGCCTCATTCACATGCATTTGCATGTGATGAGCGCTATCACCTTCACTCCGCTTCGGACGCGCGTTAAATAGGCGCTAATCCCCCTATTGCATTAGGGGGTGGATTAGCGCCTATTTAACCCGCGTCCGAGTGCGGGTTATACAGTGCGCTTGACTGAGCGCACTGTATTGCATTGGCCTCTAAGAGTGCTATATGGAGTTAATGGTTAACCCCTTGAAAGATCACTTTGCAGGTGAAACAGCATCAGGGTGGTTGAGTTCTATAGCTCTTCCTGCTTTATTTGTAATTTATTTTGGTTGTTCTACCTTTGATCCAGTGACTGTTGTCTCAAATTTTTTGCCTGGGGAATGATTAAATATCTGTATATCTATAAATGATGAAAAATTTGCTGCTAGGTCTACGACTGCAATAATTAATTTTCCCAATGAGAACAGTGCATCCACAGTAAAGAATATGACAAAATGTAACACACGATTACATACAGCATATGTATGTGATGTGATAAGATGCACTCCACTGTACGCATGTTAATTCGCAGCTCTGCACAATTTACTCCCAATTTAACAAGTTTAGTGCACAAATAAATGTGTGCAGTAACAACAAATAAGCAAATCCAGGCATTAGTAATTGTGTTTTGTGGACATAGAACATTTTCTGCCCATAAATCATGTTTCATGCATAGAAAAGCATTTTATATGTGCCTAGCCTGTCCTGTGTACATTTTTTGGCTAGCATGCTTTTTTTTTTTTTTTAAACTCACAACCTATTAACATGCATAATAAAGTTCAGCACACTTTTTTTTACTCACATCTTATTACATCAGGGCCATGAACAGGTAGACATCAGAGGACTTACAACTCCCTACGTAGCTTAGTTGCCTTCTACTGTATATTTTACCCTGTAAAACTATTTCCTTAAAAAGATAAGGGAAAACATTTCATAACCTCAGTTCATTATGATCATTTTTTTTTTTTTTAAACGATGGCTTATTGAATTATAATGATTTTAAAAACATCTTTCCTTTTACTGTAATGAGGAAAATAAGGCTTATTTTTAGGTGGCACGAAACCCAAATTATATATTTATGACATACAAGTCATACCACCACAGCGCAACAGTTTTATAGAACCCAAATTCACCGTTTGTTACTGGAATGCAATGCACAGGGAAACGTATTTACTAAAAAGTGCTCCGCCTTGGACCGTACAAGGAGCAAGCACAGGAATGCTGTGGCTTCAAGTAGGATGAAGCGTTTGTGGTGGACTTTACCCCAAGGCTCTTAACACAGAACAAATACCACAAAAGCCCAAGGCAGTCCCTGGAAAATGCCATTGATGATGATAATAGTCCGATTCCACACCAACCTTCAGACTGTCCTCCAGCCACAACAAATACTGGGAACTAGATAAGGAGGGCTAAGGACAAAAAAAAAAAAAGCCAGAAAAATAAACAGGTTGACACTTGGTTTGTATGTTCTTTAGCATGGAATCTGTATGCCCTACCTCGACTCCCTTCATAAGGGAAAAATGGAGACTACGAATGCTGTATAACTATTTATTATTATTTACTGTATTTACCTCCCCCCTTTTCATTGTAGCTCAAGGAGAGTTACCTTCAGGCACTGTAGGTATTTTCCCCGTCCCACAGGGCTCAGAATCATTTATTTATTTAACACTTTTCTATACCGACCTTCATGATAAAAACCATATCAGATCGGTTTACATCGAACAGGGTAAAAACTGGAGTGACAACTAGAATAAATAAGCAAATGATGTGGAAGAGGCAAAGTTACATTCAAACAAGGGGTAAGAACTTGGAGGTTTAATCAGCTGGAAAGAGAGGTTAAAGCCGGCGGTAGTCATATAAATATAATACAGTAGAGAAAAAACAGGTTAAATCATCGTGTGCTTTGAAGTACCAGAGTCCATCGTTCAGGCAGAGAATGAGGACTGACTAGTGTGTATCTGGGGGATCTGAGAAGGCTTGGCGGAAAAGCCACGTCTTGAGTTTTTTTCTAGAAGTTAAGAGACAGGGTTCTAGTCTGAGGTCTGATGGGATGTTATTCCAGATAGATGGACCTGCTGTCGAAAAAGCTCGGTCTTTTTCATAAGTTGGTACCTAAGGCAATGGAGGGTGAGCTGACTTGATTTGATTTGAACCCTGGCTTCCCTGGTTCTCAGCTCAAACCACTAGGCTACTAGCTGGATAAACGATTCTAGCCCAGAGCAACTGACACAAGAGACAACTGGACAGTACGATTCTTAGACAAGAGGAAACCGTTGATGTTTTCACTGAACACGTTCATGTACGCACAGTATTTATATCAGGTGAATATGAGGAATTAAATATATCCTATGACCGTCAGGGCATCTCATGCCCGGCTATAGAAAGAAAAGTTCCATACATCCAAATTCTTATACTTTAGAAAATTTAAGTATTATCATTGGTTGGTACATTAAAAAAAAAGGAGATCATTTTCTGAAAATAGGTAAAATGTAAGAGTATAGATTTTATTTTAAGGGATATGCTATTCAAGACAGACAAGAAAATGTTAGGATTAGTGGATTGGGTTGAAACTGACCCAAGGATAAATTGACAATGTACTTCAAAAATCAAGATTTGAGGCATCTCCCATAAAGCATTTTAGGGGTAATTTTTAACTTTCTGTGAATAAAAAAAAAACACACCAAAAAACACTGTTTTACATGCAGAAGTATCCTTTTATAAAACTGCCTGCCTAACATACACAAGTTTACCCAGATTGAGCGCAGGTGTTCCCAGGGAAGGAGTTGGGGGAGGGGCTTGGATTTATGCGCACACTTTATAAAGTCTGGGGGTAAACGCATGAAGTTTTCAGGACAAATTTCAGCACACCATATAGCAGATGTAACTTGTGCAAGGTAGTCAGAGGGATAATCTTCAAAGCTGATTTATACATGCAAGCCCACTTTGAAAACTGGTGTAATTTAGGTGCACCATTGCCCATTTTCCTAAGTAAGCTGTTTGAAAATTACCATAAGCATAGACTATATATATTTTGCCATGCTAAATTATTAGTATATACAGCTGGGGGCAGGCTGGATGGGCTGTATGGTCTTCATCTGCCATTATTTTCTATGATAAGAGTACAAAAAAAAAAAAAAAGAGGCAAGCCTGGTGACTCAGGAGCAGAGCTGTCTACTGCCATGTGGAAGAGCCCTGGTTCCATCCCCAAGCTGAGTCCTTCTTGTCCATAATTCAGCTGGGGCTGGGAAGCTGTGGGTCACTCAAGGGTGACACCTAGTGGCCAGATTCAAGGCCCATGACTGTAGGATTCCAGAAAGAATCCTCATGCGCAGCCCCTGACCAGAATAATGGCTGGAATAGGTATGTCGGGAGTGGGGAATAAAGAAAGGGGGAAAAGTCTCTGGGTAGTTATGAAGACTCCTGGACCAGGTCACAGTCCTGGTTCCGACTGAGCTGGAAGTATAAAGAAGGTGGTGGAAAACTAATGGGTCAAAAGAAAAGAAAAACAAAAAAAAAATTGCATCCTTCCTAAATAAGCAATGGCCTCCACTACCATAACATTACAAGAAGCAAGGAAATGCTGGAACTGGTACAATCCATCACCCAGCGATGTGATTAATCAATTTTCAAAGCAAGCAAATCTGCCACAGGAGGTTTATATAAGCATTCATTCGTGTGCTGGGCTTACTGCCAAGTTAATATTGGCAACATTTCACTGAATGATTGCTGTACAAATGCAACTTTCAACCCTTTGATAATTATGTTATCATAATGATGATTTTTCAGACATAGTGTGCCACCCTAAATTCACGTCACCAGAAAAGGAGGTAAGTCTGAATGCAAATGAAGCTCAAGAACAGGCAATCTATTAGGCTTCCTGCTATGTCATAATTAATAGTGATTTTGTGTGAAGCTGACATACAGTATGCGATAGCATACATCCTTGGTGAACTGAGCCCATGAGTGCCTATAGAATTTGTAAGGTTTTCCCCACAGAGTTTACTGCGATCACAATTCCTGCTGAGAGCCCAGAAAAGTCAAAAAAGTTAAGAAAAAAAAATGTTCTCCCTTCACTATTCACGTACATTGATTGCAAAAATAAAATTTACCATTTCAGGTCTTCAGAAAAAAAATGTTGTAGTGACAAATAGCATGCACCCAGTTTTCAAAGGATTTGGAATTATTTAATATAATGGAATTAGTCTGAGTTTGACCTCTCTGGCTAAAGATGTATTTAGAAATTAAAGTTCTCACACAGACTCACATCATGTGAATATAGCAACTGTGAGAATATAAGAAATAAATAGCAGGTGTACAGTATCTGTGGTGAGGGAGTTAGAATCGCAAGACTACATTTTGGGAACATTGCATGCAGTTCTCACAACATGGTTTCAGATGCACAGACGGAAAGGGTTTACTAACAGAGGCAGGGAGAGGGAAACGGCAGAAGGACAGAGTGAGAGAATATTCCCGGCAGCTGCCCTAATAACTGCAAAAAAGTGTTTGAATTACATTTTCATTGCAACTATTGTCTTTGTGTAATCCTTAGCATGGTGGTTTAAGTCCCAAAGGCACACAATCTTATGTATATCTTCAGGGGTTGCTCTGGCTAGCTATTCACTCCCATGCTGACTCTTAATCCCTGGGGGGAATCTCTTGCTTATGGACCAGACGATGAAAGAAGGTCACCAGTGTGTGTGCTGTACTTTAGGTGCTTCCCATGAGGTGAGAACTTGTAAGAACCCAGAAGGGGCCAGGACTGGGTGTTAAAATAAAGTTTACCAATTCTTAAAGTCAAATTAAAGTCCATTGTCCAAAATGATGAGAGTACATCTGACTGTAGTTATAGGGCTTCTTTCAGTATAGGCAGGTGTTCTTATTACAGATAGATCTCTGGATAGAGCCCAAGGTGATTTTAAATGTGCATTCTCTCCCAGCGGCTGTGCTGTGGGAATCCTAGTGGAGGGGTCCCCTTTACTTTGTAAAAATCCTACTTTTAGACATCTTCTCTCCCGTGGACAGAAATCCATATGGGATCTCCTTCTCTTGCTCTTCCTTGGATTCAGTTGCTCAATCTCCATTATCTGTTACTTTAGGCAATTTCTCTGATGGAAAAATCTGGGGACCAGGCTATTCATAGCACTGCAATCCCAGTGGGGAAGGGGGATCCAAAAACCTCCCCACTACTCTTTAGTCCAAAAAAATACTTTAGCTCCTAATCTGGATATCTTCTCTGCCCTCCCTGTCTCTCGCAGCAGGATCCATCACTAGTGCTTGCCTACCTACAGGCCGATACAGTAGCGTCGGAGCGCACCGTTAGCCTGCTATTGGACGCGCGTTCTCCCTTACCCCTTATTCAGTAAGGGGAGGAAAACGCGCGTCCAACACGCGGCACCTAATAGCGCCCTCAACATGATAAATGCATGTTGATGGCCCTATTAGGTATGCACATGGGATACAGAAAGTAAAATGTGCAGCCAAGCTGCACATTTTACTTTCAGAAATTAGCGCCGACCCAAAAGTCGGCGCTAATTTCTTCCGGCACCGGGAAAGTGCACAGAAAAGCAGTAAAAACTGCTTTTCTGTGCACCCTCCGACTTAATATCATGGCGATATTAAGTCGGAGGTCCCGAAGAGTAAAAAAAGTAAAAAAAAATAAATAAATTTGAATTCGGCCCGCAGCTGTCGGGTCGAAAACCAGACACTCAATTTTGCTGGCGTCCGGTTTCCAAGCCCGTAGCTGTCAGCGGGCTCGAGAACAGACGCCGGCAAAATTGAGCGTCGGCTGTCAAACCCGCTGACAGCCGCCGCTCCTGTAAAAAAGGAGGCGCTAGGGACGCGCTAGTATCCCTAGCGCCTCCTTTTCCCCGTTTCTACCGTGCCATCTAATTTGCATACTGCATCGCGCGCGCCGGGAGAGTGGGCGTTCGTCCGCTCTCCCGCTGACTTTACTGTATTGGCCCGCTAGTGAGTAGAGTAGGATCTCAGGTCTTTGGTCCCCTGAAGAGAGCCCCTTTCCCGAAAGGGGTATCAGGCTTAAAAGTCTCTCTCACTGTAAATTATAAGAAGGACCCTCTGGCAGGGAGTGCTCGGTGAGGTGTCTCTTCTACAAGAAAACTCCTTTGGGCAAGGCTGGGAGGCCCTACCAGAGTGTGGAAAAAAGTACATGTTTACTCTGCAGCTGCTCTCTCAAACTGAACCCCATGAGTGTTAAAATGGCTGCGCTAAATAAATAGCACTGAGTCATCCAATCAGAATCTCCAGGTGGGAGGGAGGGGCTGGAAGGTATGGATGGCTCCTAAGTGTGTTCTAAGGACAGGGATACAGGGATAGTGGCATCTAGTGGCCAGACCCGATAGGGGTGCCACGTTTGCTATATCTGCATATTTTGTCTTGCCTTCTAGAACATAACTTAGCATTAATAATAAACACCATTAACTTGGTATCTACTGTATGCTGAGCAAGTGTGTGAGAGTGTGGCTTTGTGTTTCCTTAAGTAGTGGCTGATGCCAGAGGTGTTATCTGGTAGGATACCGCTTTTTGTTCCCTTGTGTATCGGATCTTATTGGGAGGAGAAGAGCCCAAAGGACACAATTTGGTGTATCTGAAGTGGTGAGTCTTGCTGGAGTTGTTACCCAGGGGATGCCAACCCTTGGTCTGTTTTTCTTTTGCCACACCCACATAGCAAACCTGCAACACATGTGAACCAGATTTAAGGGTAATATGTCCTATTTATGGGATATCTACAATAAAAGTTCATGAGATTTTTCTACATGTGTTCAGTGAAACAAAATGTGTTAAGCTATCTGTTCTGGTTACCCTAACATTCAGATTTGTTTGAGGGTCTCCAATTGAATAATTGCTTCCCTGTGAGAAGAAATATATGGAAGACATTTGCTTTCTTAAACTTCTCACTATTGCATCATAGGAACAATTTTGAAATATTTCATTATAAAAGTATAATAAGACTTTTTTTGCCAAAAATGCCAATGATTTAAAATAAAGCTGCAATTCACAGACAGTCTTGGCTGCACTTACTTGCATTGCAATGGAAAATTAAAAGTACCCACATACATGTAGCCGCTGCCACAATTACTTTTGGTTCACAAGGGCTCACCCTGAAGGTTACGGGCCAGGGCTGCATCCATGCTTCCTGATTCTGCTTGCATCAGCAGTCAGTTTTATTCTCCCTGGTGCTCCTCTGCAAACATACCAGTAAAAAGAACACACTCCACACTATAGCTGTTTAAAAATAAAATTATTTACCCGTAACTTGTTTGCAGGAAACGAAAATCAAAGCAGGTATGCTATGGTATCACGGTCTTAGTCAATAGCAAGGCTGCACACCCTGGCAGGTAGGTACTCTGGGGGTCAGGCACACCCTCCCTGGCCACTTCCCCTGGGTACCTGCTCCTTTGCATGCAGCTCTCTTCCTTTCTTCCATTAAATAGAAGCAGATGAATCTCTGGCCAGTTTCTTCTCCCCCCCCCCCCCCCCACCTTTCTCTTGACTCCCACAAAAAAACTATCCTCTTTCTCTAACTCTAAAGAAGTTCCTCTTTGATAGAGTAATAGAGCTCAACTTGCTTCTTCTTAGATACTTCCTTCTAAAATCCTCAGTAAATCTCAGGCCTCCTTAGTCCTGAAGGCCTGGACACCTGACCTTGCGCACCCCAGACACCTTCCCAGAACGAGAGGCAGGACTGGCAGCCTGTGACAGAATACCCCTCCAGCATCTCTCATAGCCAGGAAGCCAAACCTGAAGAGCTCTAAATCATAAGGGCTCATGAAACCTCCCCATCAAGGGGGACAGACTTCCTCTACCACTCTGTTTGGACATTATATGCAATATATGTGACAACAATGATGCCTAATAGTAGGGGGACAGTTTTGGGATCTCCTTGCACAAGCAATGTTCTTCTAATGCCGAGAACCTCCTGAAAAGACATTAAAAATCCATCACCTCTTCTATCTCTTGTAACACCACTTCCATACCTGTAGCCATTCTCATATCATGTGTCATTCTCCCTTTCTTCTTACCTAATTGTATGCTGCTTGGGGCAAGGGCCCCTCTTCCTTGCCTACCGTTACCCAGCATGACTTGTGTTAAGCGTTCATTGTATCCGGACACTGCAGTAAATGTGTGCAACTGTTCACTGTTTCCATGTAGATCCATCAGGATAACAATGAGCCAAAAAATGGCTTCCACAAGCTTTTCAATCTCACCTCTGATGAACACCAAATGGGCCCTCGTATTTTTAAATGCAACTCTTTTAAAGCCCGGAAACTAATGAGGACCTCCATGTGGGGAAGGAACAGAGGTGTGCCACTGACCAGTGTTTTGACCTGAACTGTACGGCATTCATCCGAGCAAAATGGATGCATAGCATAATACTTCCCTTGCTAGGCAGAGGGGAATGTATGCTGGGGAGAGAGCATCTGGGTGTTTCTTGCTGATTCCGTCACAAAAGAGACCACCCCAACAGTTGGACCTAGGCAATGAGGCCCTCAGTTACAAAGAAACATCTTACCTACCATATGGACTTTAGAACAGTGTGCAAGAATCAAAGATAAAATTCCGTGCACACAGTCAAAAGCTAGGGATTATACACTAATCTCTAGTCACTACCACCCACAGTGGGTTTTATTAGTTTTCCTTTTTTCCTCAATTCAATAAAATATGAAAGACCTCATCTTGAGTATTCAAAGGTTAGAACAGAGGCTGGTCTCAATAAAATAAGCAATTTCAGTGTGACTTACTGCTGCACTAATACGTTTTATCCACTTCACTGCTTATAATGAACAGCTCAGTTTGATATAGAATTCAGTTTGATTTAGCATAAAATGTTCACAGTAGCTCAGATTGTGAAGTAGTTAAATTGATACCAGTTAGAAGAACAAGCACCGATGACCCAGACAGCAGAAACTCAGTCACTAAGTACAACGTCAGCTCTAATTATGCTTTGGCAGACTAATGACATGTCCATTTCTATATTCTGAGAAAGTAACATAACTGCATAGTACTTTTTGCAATACTGAGGGAGTTAATGAGATCCCAAGGACCAATAACTTCTGCTTATAGTGGATTAAAAAGATTTTAACCCCCCTGCCCCCGACCATGTACAGTGCAACAGGTTGAAATATTATATCACAAGTGCTTTAACACCTACTCAACTTTCTCTCATGATTTACTTACCACTCCTGTGTAATTCGTATTTTGAGCTCTGGCAGGAGAAACTGGCCATGGAAAAGATATATTGATGAAATATTAGAAAAGATTCCGGTTGTCACATCATGTGGAATACCAGCTTCAGATAATCTAGTGCAGAAAACCTGTTGAGGGGATGCACAAATTATGAAAGACAAGGTGCATATATTTCAACTTTAAGAACGGCTCTTTGCTGGAAGACAAAGTATCTTGTCTGCTAATCGGTAGCAGTTTTAGTTTAATTATTTTAATCTGATTCGATAGACCACTGTTTGCCATCAATCACAGCAGTTAACAAAATTAAAATCTATAAAATACCATCTAAAATGAAATACATAGCATACGATAAAAAAGCAAATTTATTTATTTAAAATGTTTACATACCACACCCTTCAAGAAGTATTGATACAGAGTTACATTCACAGTATGACAGAAATGCAGTAACCAACATATAACATAAAACATACTATAACCTACAGTATCATAAAACATCACAATAATATCAACACACAAATTATCAACTGCACCATATTAAAAAAAGAAAATCACTAGTCACCATTACACTATTTCATAGAATTAAAAACACAGCAAATTAGTAAAATGTCTGCTTAAAAAGCCAACCTTTAACTGCTTTTCTAATTTTGGAATAGTTCGCCTCATTTGGCAAATCATTCTACAACAATGGGCCTTAATATACAAAAGCACAACACCTTGCACACTTTAATCTAATCTTTGATATCACAAGATCTTTTTGAGAGGACTCTAATGTCCTCGACAGATGGTTACAAATCAACAGATTGGAGAGATATTGCGGTTGACAATCTGTAATACCATAAACATCAAAAGAAAAAGGAGAAAAAGAGAAAAAGAAAATATTAGGAATTTGTGCAGAAAAATGTGTCATTTTGGTTTGTTCATTCATTTTGTATGCTCCAAAGTTTGATTGTTGTGTTTGTTTGTGACATTCATACCTCTTTGGGGAAGCAATATATCCTATTTTGGGCTCCAAAATGTGGGTTTTCTAATTAATTCTAATGAAACATTCAGGCAGACATCACAGGAAGAAGGAAGAGCACTCCAAGACACCAAGATTGTTTCAAATTAGCCCAAAGAGAAGAAGAAGAACAAAGGACAGAAACAGAGGCAAAAATACTGAAGGCTCCAAAAGAGGGGTAAAGGCATCAACAACTATTGAATGATGACCCCAGTGCATTAAAAGAGTTGCAAAACAGCATCAAGAGTGGCATGAACAGCCCAAGGCACCATGAGAGAGGAATGAAGCACCAAAAGTGGCAGGAAAAACTCCAAGACACCAAAACAGGGTGAAAGCAGCATGAACAGTGGTGTGACAACCCCAAAGCACCATGAGAGGTGCAAGGCAGCCACCCTTAGTGGCAAGAACCCTAGGGCTCTAAACGAGGGGCATACTGCACCAGTACAAGTGGTATGAAGATCCCAAAAGGTACCTAGAGATGACCCAATGACAACAATATTGGCACAAATACCACAAAGCACCTAAAACAGCAGCAAAAGTAGTAAGGCGCATTGAGAAGGGTGAAGCATCAGCAACAATGGCATAAACACTCTGAGGTTTACAGTGTGGGGTATGGCAAACAGCACAGAGGCATCAAAATCCCTAATCTGTGGAGTGCAGATGTTGTGAACCTGCCCGCGATGAGCGTGGGCAGGCTCCCTACCTTCCTCTCAGCTGCTTCCCAGAATGCGGCACGCCGCCGACGTCCTCCACAGTCCAGAGACCTCGGCAGTCTCCTGCCCTGCGTGGCAGGGCCGAGCCGTCCCTCACCCCCTCCTTGTGGCTGGAGCCGCTGCCAGGGCCCTCGAGTGGCAGAGAGGACGTCTCTGCCGCTGCCTGCGTCCTCTTCATGGCACGTAGCTGCTTATGCAGCCTGCCTTGCTCCTCTCTTCACGGCAGAGCTGCCGCTGCCACTCCTCTTTGGGCCTTCCACGTGGCCGGGACGTCACTACCAACGGGCCTGTCTTCTTCCTAGGTGCGGGTGTGCGCCTCTGCTCATCTTTTAAAGGGCCAGCGGCTGGAAAAGGCCCTGCGGCCCTCAGAGATAACATCATCGACCTGATTTCCTTCAGCCCTATAAAAAGGGGCCCTGTTCCAGTCTCTCGTTGCATGTGCAAGGAGTTAGATGCTCCTGGATGTTCCTGTCCTTCGCTCCAGGAGTCTTCTCTGTTCCATCACTTCTTCAAGGTCCTGTGTTTCCTGTTGTAGCTCCTGTGTCTTCGTCCGAGCCTTCGTTCCTGATCTTCCATGTCCAGATGTTCTGCTGTCCTATCAGTTTGTTTCTGAAGTCTGTGATCCAGGCTAGATATCCGTCTTCCAATTGTGATGTCCAGTCCTGATGTTCCTGACATCCACAATCCAGTCCTGTTGTTCCGAGATTCAGCCTTGATGTCCTGAACCCTTGGTTCCTCGTCGACACCTTCCTGGCGTGCCATGTCGTGGTCCGCGAACAGCCCCACGGGCGGGCTGAGTAGGGTGCCCCGTGGCACAAGGCCTGCTTCTCTCCAGCAAGCACATGCCTCCAGAGGGTCATCCTTGCTTGAAGCATAATCCCGTCTAGGTCCGGTCTCCTGAATCTTGTCCCGGCCCTCGGATCTCCTTGTGTCTGCTCCGTCCATGTTTTAGACTCTGCATGATCCTGTGACGCCCCAGCGTGCTCCGTGACCAGCCACAGGTGGCTGTGTAGGGCACGCCCCGGTGCAGGCCTCTACAGTTCCTGGGACATGTTCGTCTCACTCGCTCCACTATCTGGTCTGGAGTTTGCCCCACATCCAGTGTGGTCCGCGACCAGCCCTGTGGGTGGGCTGTGTAGGGCGCACTGCGTCGCAGTCTCAACCCAGCACTTTGTTCCTGAATCCTCATCTTCAGTACCTTGTTCCTGAATCCTCGTCTTCAGTACCTTGTTCCGGAGACTTCGTCCAAGTGTCTCTGCCTGAGTCTTCATCTGAGCCTTCCATGTTCCAAGGCCTTCGTTTGCCCCTGGCCTCAGTCCAGCCTGCCGCTTCTTGCCATTACCCAGCGGCAGATCTGAAAGGGCTTGGAATGGTCGGAGGACCATTCAAAGACCACCATTGCGTTGTTGGTCTTCCCGAAGCGTGCAGGTCCTGTGGAGGGTCAGTACCTTCGGTCATCCTTGTCTTCATTCCAGCCTTGCTCCTGCTCCGGATTCCATCGTCTGTCTTCAGTCCAGCCTTGCTCCTGTCCAGCCCATGCTCGGGCATGCCTCACCTGCCTCAGCACCTCTTCGGAGTTCCTCTGGGGTCGAGCCATGGTCCAAGAACACACAATCCCCTGGAAAGTGGAACTGCTCTCCTAGCGCTTCCTAACAGCAGGGTAATGGCAAAAAAAGCTAAATGGCATTAAAACCCACGGCACAAAGTGTGGGGTATGGCAAACAGCATAGTGGCATCAAACTCTAAGGCATCATCAGAAGGGCGAAGGGCACTAACAACAGTGGCAGGAATATTTCAAGGCACCGTAAAAGGGGCAAACCAGAACCAGCAGTGACAGGAATTCCCCAAGGCACATGAGATGGCCAGGAGGAGACCAGGCAATAACAATGGCATACTACTACAGCAAGGAACAGAACCACGAAAAAGGCAAGATGAGAAGAGGATCTTGTCATTTTTTTCTTTAACATTCTTTCTTTTGGGGGAAAAACACTCTAGTATAACAGAGAAGCAGGGTAGGAGAACAAGGCCGAGACCCTAGAGTGATACAAGGAAACAGCAAGGTGCAGAACTAAGGAAGACAGGGCATGAGGCTTGGGCAGGTCAACATAGCAGAAGCCAATACTATGGGCATTGGTTTTCTGTAGCTGTGTACTCAGTTCTCTTACTACTCACATGGAAATTCCAGGAAACCCAACACAGTGAGGCTTATTTTTAAAAAAAGAACAACTTTTCTATCATCTGTGGTGCCAGCTGTGAGCAATGGAGACTTACAGTATGCCCTTCCATTGAGAATACCTGTTCACTAGACATTCTGGTAAGCAGGCAAGACAAGAAATGCTGAAACACACTGGCAATGGGGCTGGTGCAATATCAAGTGCAAAAAACATGCATCCAAACTGGGCGCACGTTTTTTTCCAACACTTGCACATCCTCCTCTCCTGGGCACCTGATGCAGTAGATAAATGAGCTGCCATGCTAAAAAGGATGCACCAGGGTTAAACTGTGCTTTCCTAGCACATCTATGGCATCAGGTGCCCAGGAGATGTCATTCAAAGCCACAGGTTAGGAAAAAGGGCACTCGTAAATTGAGCATCCATTTTCCTAACCTGACTGCCGTCAAGTTTTTTTTTTCATGCTGCTTCCTGTGGTTCCTCCTACTTAGTATAGGGATGATACTAAGTAGGAGGAACCACAGAAAAGCAGTAAGTTCTGATTTCTGTGAGCCCTTGACACGTGTCAAGACAATGCCAGCTCCAGTGAGTTTTTTGCATCAGGAGCAATAGCTAATAGCCTCATCTACATGGCATTTACGTGTGATGAGCACTATTGATTACGAGTGTGTTTTGACGCACGACCAAAATACATGTCCAATCACAGGATAACCAGTGCACTAGCCTGAGCGTATGTTGCTGCATTGGCTCTAATGTGTGGCCAAATCATGGCCTCATGTGTTCAATATACTGTACCAATGGATCCGTGGCCTCGTCTTCTATGGGCTCTACCAGATAGCATGTGACTTGATATTTGAGCTGGTGTTTCCTTTGCTTGGACAAAATAATCTCCTCAGCTATTAACTGCTGTAACTATGGCCTGTTTCAAGAGAGACCGTTCTAACATGGCCAAAAGGGGGGGGAGGGGGCAGATAAAAGTGGGAGAAGTGGTAGTTGACAAAGTGCTGCTCTAGCAGGCACTACTGCATGAGGTGCCCATTCTTTCCTCTACTGTATCTCCACTCGTCCTCTGATGCTCCTGTGCAATAACATCTCCTTTCACTAAATTAGAGAGTTGCACCAGAGGGCGAGACTCCCTTTCACCCATCTAGTGTATCTATCCTTCTATGTGAGGAGTATCTTGTATCTGCTCCTGCAAGAAGTCCAAGAAGAATAAAACCTTTCGAGTCAGTCCCTGCTCCTGCTAAAAACACTTAACTTACTCTGCGGGATGTTGACTATGGGGATCACCTCACTCAGGGCGATTCTTGAGGAACTGAGGCATCCTTGAAGAGCTTCAGGACTCAGATCAGTTCTCAATCTTGATGCCCCAGGGGACAAACCAAACCTATCTTACCTTCCTAGAGTCAAATCATGAAGGAATTCTGCTGCTCCACTAACCACTGCAGCATTAGATAGGTGGAAGTCCACCTGGAGCCTACATCCTCAGTCAGCCTGTGCACAGGCCACCCTGCTGCTGCCCACCCTTCACTTTCTGGTGAAAATACCCCACTGGTGTCCTATACTTCTCAACCACTTCTTTCAGGACAAAGTCTTGAGAGTTGAGAGGAGCTCGTTAACAGTATCAGTGTTAATTGTATCAGAGCCTGAGTTCTGTATATAAAAGTCAGCCAAGATAAGAAAGATATATCATTCTTGGAAAAAAAGCTCAATTACAGAGGTAATTTTTGCAGCCTTGATTCAAGACCTTATTTCGTAGAAGGGAATTTTCCTTATTCTTCACTGCTTTTGTTTTTGTCTGCTGGGTATTATTATTGTTTAGAGGAATTCTAGAAGGGAAGGGCTGCTTTGCTGTTAGGTACTTTTTTTTTTTCCTTCTGCCACAGTATGTAAGATGCCCCAGTGCTTTTCTCTCTACTGCTGCATTTACAACAGTGAATACATTCTATAAAACATGGCTCTCCTTCGCTCTGAAGTGCTCCCACACCCCAGAGTTCTTATGGGACTTCTATTCCGTCTCTGAAATTGGGTGCTGGTACTAGGGTCAAGCCAGGATTTCCTGATAGGTACACTAGGTCTCTGCCTAGGGCAGCAAAGGTCTGGGAAGCTATAGGCCAGCTGAGCATTAGCTGCTACTCAGCTGTGCTGAATCTCAGTCATCAGAGAACAGCTCCTTCTTCCTGATGCAGCTCCTCCCCTCCAGTGCAGAAAACTGGAGGAGAAGAGTGAGGCTGGAACGGACAGAACAAAGAAAACCTACTCTGTTCCTTTTTCCAGCCCTTCCCTTCCTGGTTTGTACAGGGAACAGGAGAAAAGGGAGAGGCAAGAGCACACAGCAAGGTGCAAAGAAAAGCCACTCTGCTCTCCATAAGAACATGCCATACTGGGTCAGACCAAGGGTCCATCAAGCCCAGCATCATGTTTCCAACAGTGGCCAATCCAGGCCATAAGAACCTGGCAAGTACCCAAAAACTAAGTCTATTCCATGTTACAGTTGTTAGTAATAGCAGTGGCTATTTTCTAAGTCAACTTAATTAATAGCAGGTAATGGACTTCTCCAATCCTTTTTTAAACACAGCTATACTAACTGCACTAACCACCTCTCTCCTCCTGTCATTTAAGGACATGAGGGGAGAAGATGAGCCTGGGACAGACAGAATAGTGCAAAAGCAGCTGTGCCTTAGACCATCTGCTGTATTGTCCCTTGTCCAGATGGGGGAAGAGGGAGGGAGCCATCAGCATCAACAGTGTCAAAGGACATCAAAAATCCTAAATCCGTCACTGACTGGGGTTGAGAATGGACAGAGAACCAAAAGGCCAGAACATCTTTCTCTGCCTGGGGAGTTCTCTTTGCCCCAGCAGAATTGCGTTCTGCCTCCTCTACCTGCTCAATGGAAGATAGCATGCTAGTAAATAGCCCCCCCGCCAACTTCTCCACAGCTACTAGCTGTTCTGTCTCCTCCGATTCTGAGAAGCCCTAATATGATTCTTCTGAATCAGAGGTTTATTGAAGGATCTGCTGCAGACATTTCTCAGGAGGCAGCACTATGCTGCTTTCAGCTGCTCCCAGGACTACCCTTGCCCCTCCACTGCCAGTGCCAATGCCACCTTCCACTTATTCTGCCTTCTCTTGCACATTAGGAATAGTGCTAACAGTAGCAGCAGGCAGCATACCTTCTTGCTTGATAATACCTGTGGATTTCCCCTAAGAAAAAAAATCTCTCTTTAGCTTGAGCTAGGGAGTGCTGGTAGTACTACTAGTGCTACCAGGTGTATTGGAATTTTTACTTTTAGTTGCCTTTCCAGAAAGAAGAAAAGCTTTTCTTCTCCCTTTGTCATGGTTTCCATAGCACCTTCTTCTTCTTCCTATTCCCTGTGGCACTACAAATTTAACACAGTCACTAAGAGTCCCTACTTCCCACTGTCTATGGAAAGAGACTTTTTTTTTTTTTTTTTTAACAAGTACTATAGTGTTAGTGTGTGTAGTCCTCTTTTCACTGTTCTCACACACACTGCATATTAGGGATGTGCATTCGTTTGCGATGAAATAGGAAATAGAGACAATATTTCCTATTTCGTCATGTTTTGGGAGGGTGATGAAACAATAAGAAAACCCATGAAATTTCATGTGGTTTTCTTATCATTTTTGGGGAGGTGAGAAAGGGCACATTAAAAAAAAAACCTAGGAAAAAACCCAAACCCACCCCAACCCTTCAAATTTAATTACATGCAACCCCCCACCCTCCCGACCCCCCCCCCCAAGACTTGCCCAACCCCCCCCCTCAAATCTTACCGAAAGTCCCTGGTGGTCCAGCGGGGTCCCGGGAGCAATCTCCCCCTCTCGGGCCGTCGGCTACCACTAATCAAAATGGCGCCTATGGCCCTTAGCCCCTGTCACATGGTAAGGGCAATCTGTGCCATTGGTCGGCCCCAGTCACATGGTAAGAGCAATGGATGGCCTGCGCCCATGCTCCTATCACCTGACAGGGGCCGACCAATGGCACCGATAGCCTCTGTCACATGGTAAGGGCAAAGGTCCATCGGTGCCATTTTGATTAGTGGCAGTCAACAGCCAGAGAGGGGGAGATCACTTCCGGGACCGTGCTGGACCACCAGGGACTTTCAGTAATTCGGGGGGGGGGGTTGGGGGGGTTTGTTTTGTTTTGTTTTTTTAATTTGAAGGGTTGAGGCAGGTTTCAGGCATCATTTCGGGGGGGCAGACAAAATAAAATCGGCCCGAACCGCAGGAAAACGAAATTTCCCGTGGCAGGCCGATAACGAAGGCCAAACCAAAAGGTTTGGCCGAATCACATCTCTACTACATTCTATTAATTCTGTTTCTACTTCCAGAACATTTAATTCAAATTATTAAGTTATTTTATGAAACCAGTGTTTTGGAGCAGAAGGAAGCACATCATCAACATTGCATTATTCTGGTATTAAGAAAGCATGCAACATTTTGAAGGTAAAAAACAGCAAAAGGTCACTGTACCTGATCTAGTAGATGCAACCTTTTAACATAAGCTTCTTCTGTGTGGAGAAGTTCATTTGCAATATGGAAAAGCTTTTGAGGTTCTGTACACTGAAAGAAACCAAAAATTAACACCAACTAAATTGATTATATATGTATATATAGCACAGTTGCTTACCTGTAACAGGTGTTCTCCTATGACAGCAGGATGTTAGTCCTTACATGTGAGTGACATCATCCGATGGAGCCCGGCACGGAAAACTTTTGTTTGACTGGCAGACCGAGCATGCTCAGCCTGCTGCTATCTGCGCTTCCATGCGCGGTCCCCCTTCAGTCTCGTAATATAGCAAAATAAGGGCAAGAAAAATAATATAACAAACTAAAGGTGAACCCAACATTGTGGTGAGATGGGCGAGATTCCTGAGGACTAACAACATACTATCCTAGGAGAACACCTGTTACAGGTAAGCAACTGTGCTTTCTCCTAGGACAAGCAGGATGGTAGTCCTCACATGTGGGTGATAATAGAGCTCCAGACTGCCCCATTCGACCAGAGAGACCCACAGTAGCCAAACAAGGTGCCAACAGGCACAACACAACTGCGGTGCTGTGGGGAAATAGGGGCGGTCTGGTCCCACAGAGAGCACGATGAAAGATAGTTGGTTTGAAGACTGGAATAGATTGCGCAGGACAAACTGGCCAAAAGCACTGTCCTGGCGACTATTCCTGTCAAGATAGTAGTGAGCCGCGAAAGTGTGGAGAAAACTCCAGGTCGTGGCCCTGCAGATTTCAGCAACAAGGACCACACACAGATGGGCCACTGATGCCACCATAGCCCGCACAGAGTGAGCTTTCACCCTGTTAGCCAGCTGAAGGCCTGCCTGTTGTCCCAGTTGGGACAAGGTTTGCTTCCCCACTGCTGCCCCCAGCCTATTGGGGTCAAAAGACACAGAGTTGGGTGGACCAACTATGGGTCACTGTACGGTCCAAGTAGAAAGCGAGCACCCGCTTGCAGTCCAGGGTGGAGAGCACGTTCTCCTGGGTGGGAATGAGGCCATGGGAAGGATGATTGACTGGTTGATGTGGAAAGCAGTCACCACCTTTGGCAGAAATTTTGGGTGTGTGCACAGCACTACATGATCATGGAAGAATTTCATGTAGGGAGCGTATGTGGATCTCATTGGCCCTGTGAGCGGAAGTGATTGCCACCAGGAACATAACTTTCCAGGTGAGGAACTTCAGGTCACAGGATTTGAGAGGCTCGAATGATGCCGCATGAGCCTCGCCAGGACAATGTTGAGAACCCACGGGGTCGCTGGTGGGTGAAGCCGGGGCAGGCCCCGCTTAAAACGCTCGACCAGCAGCTGGACTGAGATGGGCACGCCGGTGACACCCTGGTGGTAGGCGCTGAGGTGTACTTGGACCGAGCTGGCTTGGGAAGCCAGACTCGGACAGGTGCCAAAGGCGGGGGAGCAGACAGGAGAAAGGGTCCAGTCCATGGCCGCCGCACCAGGCGAAGAAATGCTTCCAATTCAAGATGTAACATTTTCTGGGATTCAATCAAGCCCCTGGAAACACCATCCGAGAGTTGCAAGGGCTGGAGGATCATGCGCTCAACATCCACGCCATGAGGGCCAGAGCCAAGAGGTTCAGGTGGCACATGGTGCCCTAGTTCTGCGACAGGAGGTCGGGAGCCATCCCCAGCAGAACTGGTACGCTCACGGACAGGTTCTGGAGCAGAGGAAACCAGACCTGTCTTGGCCAGGCGGGTGCCACCAGGATCATGGTCTCCCCGACCCCTTGCAGTTTCGTCAGAGTCCTCAAGAAGAGCGGGATAGGGGGGTACGCATACAAGAGACCTTGTCCCCAGTGAAGGGAGAATGCGTCACAGGCCAGATGGCCCTTCCCTGGAATCAGGGAGCAGAACATGCTCAGCTTGTGATCGTGGGGAGAGGCGAACAGGTCCATGTTCTGCGTGCCCCAGCGACGGAATAAGTCGGCAGCCACCACCAGGCTCAGGCACCACTCGTGTGGCTGGAAGGACTGGCTGAGGTGGTCCCACCAGCATGTTCAGATGACCCGGCAGGTAGGTGGCCTGTAGATACATCCCTCTGGAAAGGGTCCAATCCCAGACCTGTATCGCTTCCTGGCAGAGGAGGAAGGAGCCCATGCTGCCCTGCTTGTTGATGTACCACATCACTACTTAGTTGACCATTCCGATGAGGACGACCTTGGAGGAGAGCCTGTCCTGGAAGGCCCACAAGGCGCACCGGATCACCCGCAGTTCCAGGACGTTTATCTGGCAGCAGGCTTTGGCCGCAGTCCAAAGGCCCTGGGTATGCAGGCCATCCGTATGGGCCCCCCCACCCCTGAGGCGAGGCATCAGTGGTGCTGGCTGAAATGGGAGACCGGTTTCCAGATTGGGCAGGGCCTCCCACCATGTCAGGGAGAGGCACAGAGGGTCCATGACCACCACTGGTGCCTCTAGATTCTGGGATGCTTGCCGCCACTGGGACAGCAAGGCCCACTGTGGGTCCCTCACGCGGAGGCAGGCCAAGGGAGTTACATGGACTGAGGCCACCATATGGCCCAGCAGGAAGAGCAGCAGATGAGCCAGCGAGGAGAGGGCAACCGCTCGATCCTTGGGCAGAAAAACCTTTGCCATATCCAACCTGGTGCCGATAAAGTCTAACCGTGGAGACGGATTGAGATGTGACTTGGGGAAGTTGATAATGAATCCCAATGTCTGCAAGGTCTAAACCGTCAAGGCCAGAGCATTCAGGGCCCTGGAGCGAGAGTTGCTCTGGATCAGTCAATCATCCAGGTACGGAAAGACATGGACCGATCAACAACTGAGGCAGGCAGCCACCACTGCCAAGCATTTCGTGAAGCCACATGGGACTGAAGCTAGCCAGCACTTTGTACTGAAAATGTGCCATCCCCATCAGAAAGCGGAGGAACTTCATAAGGTTGGGACAGCTGCAATATGGGCATAAGCCTCCTTTAAGTCGAGGGAGCAGAGCCAGTCTTCCTTTCGGAGGAGTGGGATCAGCATGCCCAGAGAGACCATTTTGAATTTCTCTTTTACAAGAAATCAGTTTAAAGCCCTGAGGTCGAGGATGTGGTGCACGCCGCCATTCCTCTTTGATATGAGGGAAGTACCCCGAGTAGAAGCCATGGCCCCACTGCTCGCAGGGGACTGGTTCTACCATGTCCACCGCTAGGAGGGCGGAAAGTTCCAATTGAAGGACGACCTGATGGGTGGGCATACCCTACGATAGACATGGGGGAGCGGTCTCTGGGAGCCTGCTGAAGTTCAGGCGGTAGCCCTGGCAGACAATGGAGAGGACCCAACAGGCGAAGTGAATGCCTCCCAGCTGTGGGCGAAGCAATGAAGCCTGACACTGACTGGGGGATCGGCCACCAGTCAAAAGCCAGCAGACGGGATCTGTTGGGGGGGGCTGGTTGGGCCCTCGGAACTCGCTGCTGCCGGCAACGGCCTCTAGGGCTCGACCGAGGCGGCCGGCATGGGCAGCTGGAGGAAAGTACTTCCTCGGCCAGAAGGGCTTGCGAGAGCCCGGCCTGGAGGACTTCCTGGCAGAGGAAGGGCCTTCAGAGGGGCTGGCGGAGAGTTGCTGAAGAGTATCATGTTGATCTTTCAGCTGCGCCATGACCTCTTTCATCTTATCCCCAAACAGGTTTTTGCCTGTACAGAGGAAGTCCACAAGCCCATCCTGAATCTCTGGTCGGAGACCTGAGGCCTGGAGCCAAGTCAGACGTCTGGCACTGACGCCTCCGGTGGCTAGGCGGGCTGCAGTCTCAAGAAACGTCATAGGTAGACCCTGATCTCATGCTTATCCGCCTCAAGCCCCAGCGTGACAATGGCTGCAAGGGACTCCTGCTGTTGCTGGGGAAGGCCCTCCGCAAACTCTTGGACCTGCTTCCACAGGTTGCGGTTATATTGGGACATGTAGAGTTGGAAGGCTGCAAAATGGGCAACCAGCATAGCCTCTTGGAACATCTTTCTCCTTATGCCATCGAGCTCCCTGTGTTCGTGCCTCAGAGGAGCAGAAGCGTGTGTCCGGGAGCGTCCGGCCTTTAAGCACGGACTCCACCACTGCTGACTGATGGGGTAGGTGCTGATGTTCAAAACCTGTGGCCTGTTGAACCAGATAAGTCGCATCAGCTTTCTTGTTTACCGGGGAAACTGACACCGGGTTTTCTCACATTTGGAGGAGGAGCTCCTTAAAGATGTCGTGGACCGACACTGCCATGATCTCTTTTAGAGCATCGATGAACTGGAGGACCTCAGCATCTTGTGATGGGTATCCTCCTCCAACAGGAGTTGGAAGGGGATGGCCTCTGCCATGGCCCTTACAAAGCTGGCAAATGACAGGTCATCGGAGATTGATGCTGTTCCTCCGGAGGAGAAGGCTCTGAGAGGGGTCGTCTGAGAACTGAGGAGTCTGAGGAGTCATTGCCCCATGGGTCCTAGGGACCCTCCTCCTTACTAGGGCCCAGATGCCGAGGGCAGGGACTGGAAAGGACGGTAGACCTGGGCCCCAAGGACACCAAAGGCCGTGGGGGCACCATCGATGGACTTTTGGGAATTGAGGGGGGCATTGGCCGTGGTATGCCGGGAGGAACCGGCAGCGGCCTGGGGAACCACGGGCATGGGCACCCAGTCCCCGAGGCCTCATCCTTCTTGAAGGACCCAGGAATCGGGATCGCTTCGGTGGAAGGCAGTGGCAGCCGAGGAGGCATCGGAGGCCTTTTAGGCACCAGTAGCATGGGTAGGGCACCAAGAAGGACGTCCAGATGCTCCAGCAAGAGTGCGAGCATCGAAGGCAGAGGCTCGGGCACTGGTATGGGGGTCGGTGGTGCTGGCAGCTCGGTGCTCTGTAGCGCTTTGAGCTCTGCTAATTGCACCCTGCGGTCCAACTTCTCCTGAATGTCCTGGGTAGTAAGGACTGATCGAGGGGGACGAGGTGTCGCCGGCAAATCCTCAGAAGGATCACAAGGAAGCACAGCGCCCAGCACAGTTGCAGTAGGGAATGCCTTGGGCTACCAGGGCACCAGAGGATGGGGCCTCTGGTAGCCGGTGCCACTTCAATGGTGGCTCAGTAGTCACTGATGCCGCTCTGGAACTGGCACTGTGGCGAGACGGTGACCAGTGTCAATACTTCCTGGATTTTCAGCGCTCAGCCCGGTCTTCGAGGAAGATGATGACCCCAAGGTTAGGGGGAGCAGAGAGACCACAGAGGATCAATCTCCCTCTCCCTGATCCTTAGGGGTACTGGAGAGCGGGACCACTAGGGGAAGAGGATGACACTATTGAAAAAAAGAGGCTGGCGAGCGGTCAATGACCATTGACCATGAATAACCAAAGCAAAAGCCAAGGGTACCTACCAAACAGAGGAACCAAATGTGAATGGGGACCCAATGCAGAAAAAACCCAGAAAGACAAAAAATGCTTTTGAGGATTTGAAGCTCCACAACCACGAGGCTACAGCACTGTGGAAAAGAAGAAACTGAAGGGGGACTTTGCGTGGACATGAGGATAGCAGCAGGCTGAGCAAAAGTTTTCCGTGCCGGGCTCCATCGGAAGATGTCACCCACGTGTGAGGACTACCATCCTGCTTGTCCTAGGAGAAATATATATAAAACACCCCAACACCTCCCTCAATGACTAGTATATTGTTACTGAAACCTTAATGCAGAAAAATTGTTATGACTAAAGACAAATTGCACAGTCTGACAAATTATTTGTCAAAGCAGTCTCTGTATGTATCCAAATTATTCTACATCGGGGCTTCTCAATCTATGGGTCAGGACCCCAAATAGGGCACAAATTCTTCAGCTGGGGTCACTAGTGCCTCAAAGGGAAACACTCTTCAGGCACCAGTAGCATTAGTACTGAATTCAGTGTGGGGCCTGTGGAAGTCAGCATGGGCACACAATCATGGGCCCTGCAATGGCTCTGCCCTTGCATGAATTTCTGTGGAAACTGAAAGCCCTGTGCAAAGAGGGACTGGGGCCACTGCAGGGCCTGAGAGCTTTATCTGGCTCACAGGCTCCACTTTGACTTTCATTAGTAATGCTGCTGCTGCTGCTTGCCTATCAGTGTCAGGTTTGGGACCAGCCATGAGGAGAAGGGTGGGCTGAGTGTGCACAGGCCTGTGGAGATTGCCACTGCTCCTCTCTCCTCACCCACCACTGAACCTACTAGAGAGGAAAATGTTGCACCTGTCAATGCTGCACAAGGCTTAACCAGGGATACATATAGTGTAATACATAAAAGAGCAGAGACTTTTCTATGCCTAATGAAGTGGTTTCTAAAGGTAGATTTTGGGAGGCTATATTGTACAACTGGTGTTGGAAATTAGCTATAAAACCACAATTAACCAAGGGATTTTCAAATATGGCAAACTTGGAAGCACAGTGCTCCTTTGAATTGTGATGGGGCACTGGCTCCGAATTGGCTCCGAGCAGAAACTGCTTTCTGGCAAATTACATATGAATTCTGTATAAGATAGTACGCATAGGGGGTAATTTTCAAAAGGAATTGCATGCATAAGTGTATCTACTATTGTAGCAATTTTCAAAAGCCATTTACTGGAATAAAGTGCACTTATGTGAGCAAATCCTATGGACAATTCATGGCATATATTGTAGCAATTTTCAAAAGCCCACTTACACGAGTAAAGTGCATTTACTCGAGTAAAATCCAGTTTTAAGTGAGTAAATGCTTTTTAAAATCAGGCCCATAGTGAACACTGGAGAAGAGACAACCACTTCATGTTACATACACCCAAGTCCTCTTAATCGTGCAACTCCGTACTAAATGAAAAATCAATTCAAGAGTTCCAGTTTTTGACCTTGTGATCACAGCCCTGATCACTTAATCACATTCAACAAGTGCTACTTTGAGCTAACAGAGGCCTTTTCAGGAAACTGCATGGAAACAATTTAAAGAATTTAAAAAACTTTTTATGTTCTTCTTATGAAGTAGTAAAACAAGTTGTATGAATATTTTTGACCCAGTAGTTTTCCTTCTGCTCCTTTTGTGCTTCCACCTCAATCAGAACCAGTATCTTTCAGCAATGTTACAAAGAAGCCTTCATTTGAAACACATCTGGGATACAAAACTCCACTAATTACATCTAATTTAGAAAGACAAGAACTGGAAACTGTTAAACAAGAATTAATCATTTCAAATGACCTCAATGTCACCAGACAATGTGATAAAGCAACAGGGAACGCTAACAGTACGAGTGGTTGTACATCTAGAAGCAGCGGCAGAAAAAAGGAAGTATTGCTCTTGTATAGCTCACTACTGAGACCCCATCTCGAGTACATCTCCAAAGGCTGTACCCTTTGTAAGGACATTGAGAAGATGGTTATAGAAAGGCTACAGAAACGACACAGGATCTGCAGCAAAAACCCTGCAAAGGTTTAACATGCTGACAGGGTAATTTTCAAAGATTTATGCACGCCACTGAAAATTACCCTGGGAAATCATACTCACTGGAGGAAAAAGAGAAAAGGAGGATATGATAGGAACAGTCAAATATCTGACAGTCTTCAGTAAGTGACAAGAACTTGATTTCAAGGACACGATATGACGCTCAAGAGAGGAAGTTTCAGAGGAAACGTGAGAAAATACTTAGTTTATGGAGACAGTGGTAGATACCTGGAATAGTCCACCAGCAGAGATGGAGGAAACCTGCACCGACATGAAATAAGAAGGGACATCCTACAAGCAGTTAAGTTTCTACAGCTGGGCAGCAAAGACCAGAACAACTGGGCAGAATGGATGGGCCAATTTGATCTTTAACTGTCATCTACCATGTTACTAAGTCCTAACCACCAGATTTTTTTTTTAAATCCCTATCAAGCAGTTTCAGCAGATTTACTTTCCAGGGCTTGGCAGGTAAGAGTAATACAATATTAGGGAGTACATCATAGTACATCTAAAACAATACCAACTCAAAAATTAGAGAAAAATTATTTTCACCTCTGGAGGCTTTACACCATTATATTGGTATTACTGTACTATTATTGTACCTGTATGCAATCTGCTGCAATGATCCTGGTTTTAGGACGTTCTTTGAAAGCTGAAATTATAATTATTACTATTCTAAAAAGTGCACTCTTGTGTGGAATCATTTCAACCTAACACTTCAGCTGAAATACTGTTGCAATAACGGAGTCAGAACTAAATCTAATGTAAGCAAAATTTAGAAACCTAACTTTTAGAGCAGATACTCATCACAGCTACCATGTGTGAGTCAGCTGGGCCGGGGTGTGCTATTTATGTTATGCATATTCTTAAGCAATAATGGATACTGGGAACTCCAGTCCCCTTACCATTCATACTTTTTTTTTTTTTTTTTAACAGGAGAATCAATCTTTCTTCTTTAACTATGGGCTTAATGCTTTCATATCCAAAATGGGGTTGGCTGCTAGAGTGTTAACCCTCCCACCCCCATGCTGTACAGGCTCTTAATTTCGGCCAAAGAATCAACAAGGGACCACACTAAGCTCATGGCTCAGATCTTAGATTTGATCTGAGCCAAATGGCCAAGAAGCAATCTCCATTAGTATTGAGACCCTTGTTCTATTTCAAGGTTTGCTCCAGATGTTGTCGTCGTTCTTGGCTACCCTCCCACTCTTGCATGCAGGAACTGTTCTGTTTCACGTCATTTTCTCTGATAAGTGCCTTGCAAGGAGGAGTTAAAAGTGCCAACATGGAAAGCCATGCAAGATTTACCTCTAGTGTTTTAGAATTAGGGTTACATAGAACTCTAGTATGTAGCCTAACAGAAAACTTGAGAACAGAAGTATGAAACAGGTATTTTGTTATAAACATAAAGAGACCTCAGAAGAAGCCTGATGCATCTGTAAAGCTAATGTACTGCCTTCATCTCCTTTATTAGTTCCATAAAAAGTTGTTAGAACCTCCAGTATTCTGCAGGACCAAACTGACCAACAGAGCTACCATAAATGCTAGAAATATTAGATCTAGACAACAGAGTTGTGATTGCAATCAGTGTTCACACACCTTGGGGCCAATGCAATAACGTGCGCCCAGCCTAGCGCAGAGGTTTAAGTGCAGTTGGATGCGCTAGACTAGCACCCGATGCAATAAGGAGATTAGCGCGTGCAAAACACTCGCCCAAACAAATGCCTGGCTGATAGTGCTCATCACATGTAGATTCCATATAGATGAGGCTATTAGCTAGTACCCTCCCCAATGCAGAAAACTGCCGGGCAAACACCACACACTTTTTAACGCAGCAAATTTAACTCCAGCCCCAGAGAAATTTTAAAAATACCGTCCTGTGTGGTTCTTCCTACTTCAGAATCATAGCGACACTTAAATCTACTGTTTGGAGTTTAAAAATAAATGGCTTAACGTAAACAAAAATGTATTGGATTAATGTAAAAATAAATAAATAAAATTTCTGGACACACTTTTACACACAAAATATACACGCACAATAACAAGGGGTGAAATTGGCCTGAAGTGGATAAAACGGACGCAAGCCTGCTGCAGTTCTGGACCCCAGAGCATTTGAGCGCTAGGGATGCACAATGTTTCCCTAGCAGGTCCTTTTTTACTGCAGCGCCTCATTTTAATACTGCATCGGACCCAAGGGGATGTGGCTGTGCAGGTTAGGAAAACGGACGCTCAAAACGAACGCTCATTTTAACACGCGTCTTATTGCATGGACCCCTCTTGATCTATCAGAGGAAAGCCTTCAGAGCAACTAAGCACAGTTTAAAGAACCAGGCATGTGGAGCTCCATGAAGAAACTATTTAATTTCTAATCTTTTTAAGCTTAGCAGTCTGCACTCTAATGACTTAGTTCTCCTTCCTGTGAAAGCTGAAAGTGCAAAAGCTGATTACATCCCCTTGTGAGTTTTCATTTAAAGCTGCACCACATCCTCTTTCATCATAAATACCACATCTACTCAAGACTGTACAGCGTTCATCAAAATAACTTTCAGTCTAACCTCCGACCCCTATTTTCCCTTTAAGCCACAGTCACAAATAGCATGCCTGGATGAGTCAGGAACCTCTGCTGGCCTTGAAGAAAATCTCTTCCCAAGTCTTTTCCGTGGTGCCATTTTACTGCAGGGATCTCTGCCGTAGTTACTCCTGGGGGAATTCGGCGCAAAAAAAAAATTTAAAATTCTGCAAAAACTTTATATTGGTCAAAATAACACAATTTACATGACACTAAGTAATTACTTTTTAAATTAATACAGTAAAAAGTTATTACTTAGAGATGCAGAATTTTAAATATTTTGAGCAGAATTTCCCTAGAAATTCACTGTAAGAGTGTCCCTTCCGCTCGCTCTCCCTACTCCCCTGGCCACTTTGCCCTCTCAGGGCCCAGCTCCTTCACCTGCCAGTATCTCTCCCCTCCACTTCTAGGCTCAAACCCTTCCACTATCGCCAGTCCCAGGGTTTGACCCTGTTCTCAGTACTGCCCCTCACACAGGTTCCCTCTGTCCCTCCCTCTCTATCTAGTACACATACCCTCATATAGGCTCCCACATACACACACATCCCCTCATACAGGATCCCTTCTCTCTTGCATACACACCCACACATGCTCCCTTTCTCTTTCATGCATACATCCTCACACAGGCTACTTATGTCTCTCTCTCATGCACCCCTTCTCACAGGCTCTGTCTCACACATACACAATCCCTTCAAACAGGCTAGCACCCTCGCATACACACAATCCCTTTTTCATACACACGAGCTCCCAATCTCTCTACACATACACACTCCTTCACAATCTCCTCATATAGGCTCCCTCTCTCTGGCACCCACACTTGAGCATCCCCCTCCCCCCCCCGATCTCTCACCCCCCTGCTCTCTCACCCTCCCCTCCCTTTCTCCCCCTCCCCTCCTTCACACCCCTCTCCTCTCACACACACACTTTCACCAGGGCCTTCATCTTCACCGCAAGCAGAGCACACTCCGTTCACAGCACACAGGGGACTTTATCTTCGCTGCGAATAGCAGGTGCCCCACAACTCACAGGGGCCTTCATCTTTGCCGCGAATGGCACGCCGGGGCCTTCATCTTTGTGTGCGCCGTTCGCAGCATGCCGGCGTCTCCTCTGCCATTTTCTGCGAGAAAATGGCAACTCTGCACGGGTTGGGGGAAATCTGCGCAAATTCTGTGCTCCGCAGTAGCACAGAATTCCCCCAGTAGTAAGTAGTGGCAGCAGCTCTCTGGGCTTGAATGTGTAACCCTTTCCTGGGATTTTGTTGGTTCCCCTTGGGCCATAAAAGTATTTATAAGTTGGAGCTGCTCTTGCCATCCTTTCCCTCCTTCCTGAACGTCCCAGGGAGTGAGCTCTTTCTGGGGGGGGGAGAGGAGAACCTCTGTAGCCCAGGTGATGGAGAGTCCCTTCTATGGTGTGTGTGTCTTTCTGGTGTTGTATTCTCCTCAAGGACAGACAGGTTGGACTCAGACTGGGTGTTCAAATCATATTTACTGATCATTTCAAAAAAGTCAATCACTGTCCCACAGACATTCAACAAATGAAACTGTACAGTTGAACTATTTACATGGGGTCTTTGCTGGGGTGCTGGTGTCCACCTCTCCAGCTCCTGGGAGGGAGCTTGCCCCTGCCTACTCATCTATGCAACATCCCAGTAGAGCGGAAATCCTAGCAGGAGGGGGGCCTCATGCCACAAAGAGATCCTGAGTCCAAAGTTCAGACTGAACTTTGGACTCAGGATCTTGTCCTGTGTGCCCAATACCTTTGGGGTGGAGATCCGATTGGAAGTCTCCCAAGGCTTGATGGAACAACCTTGAAGGACCTCTCAGGGAGAGAGGCCAGATGTTCCAGTTCAGCTTACAGCTCTCTATCTCCTTCACCAGGTTGAGCAGACGAGTGGCACAAAAACCTCCACATGGACAAAAAGAGGGAAAATCCAAAAGTCTCTTTCCAAAAAGTCTCATGCTAGGTATTGCTGTCTTGCTTCCTCTAGGGTATAGAGGGAGGTCGCTCACAGGTCTCCAGCCCCTGCTCTCGGGATTAGAGGGGGGTTGCTCCTTTCCCAAGGCACAGAGTGTTCCCCAGAACAAGAACACTTATGAAAAGCTACAAAAACCTTCACTCTCTACAAAAAGGAGGCAGACCTTCTCAGATAGGGAGTGTACGGAGAAGGGATCTCCTCTAAATGCAAGAAAGTACCAAGCTGGGTTAGTGGGCCCAACTCTGCAGGGAGAAAGTAAAATAGCTCCTTACCTCTCTAACTCCACCTTATGCCCCTGAGATAGCCAATCACAGTCAGCTCAATGGAGAGACTGAAAAAGAATGGAAGATCCCATGCTGTTACCAGTCCAGATGGTAAGGGACCTAGGACATCTAGTGATAAACCGAAGGATTGGTCACAAATGTGTCACCTCCACAGCCCACTCCAAGTCTGCTGACACTGTTGAACGTATATCTCCAGTGATGTAGCAAACAATGCTGTGGCCTGAGCCACAGGCTTGGCCCCAAGATGTGCCTTTAAAGTATGGACATGCATTTGTAAGTGTGAGTAGGCCTTAGTACTGAGTAACACCAGGAATGTTCCAGTAATGGAAGGTTACAGATTAAGCAGTGTCACCAAGAGTGACCCCTAAAGAGTGAGCCAAAAGATGGTGGAATGTATGGTGACCCCACAAGTCACTAGGAGGAATCATTTGGAGTTCTGGTGTCCAGGAATTTGCATCTGGGATTCAGAGAGCAGAGCCATACATAGCCAGGCAATTTGGCACCTATGGCTAAGTAAACAAGTGCACCCTCTCCCTGTGTACAACATAACACTATGAGGTAGAAGACTCAAATTTTTTTATTATTTAATGCATAATACTATTACTATTATAATTTATAAGTAAACACAAGTGTGACCTTGATCCCAAAAGTGTGATCTTCAGGTCTGAAGGTTGTGATCCTTATCTTCTACAAGGACTGACCCTTAATTCTTGCCTCATGAAATATAAATACTTGTAACATGAGAAAAAATACAACTGAGAAAATGAGGAATAAATACAAATTAAGTAATAAAAAGCAGTAACTGCCAGCACTTAAACATTAACAACCTTACTCATGAAAAGGCAATATTGCAAATATTACACCAGTTCTAAAATGCTAATACTCCTCCTATTAAGAAAGCAGAAAAAGACAGGCTGCTATAGGTCCCTACACAGAAAATATACACTAGCAGAATACCTCACATCAGACAAATGCATAATGCAGGTAGAACCGTGCCAAATAGAATAAAGAGAACATATAAATAGAAATGCGCAGACAACAACTGAACTGGAAACCACAAGAAGCTAGTCTCTGTATGTAATGCAATAATGGAAATACAGAACAATCACTATTCCTCAGAAAACATCAAAAGATAAAATCAAGAAACAACAATCATTAATAGTTAATTTCCTGTTCAATGTTTATTGTTTGGCACCACAACCAATTTGTTAATGCAGAAGACTTTTTGTCATGTGTTGGCTTGAAATGGAGCTAGTGAGAAATTGGTTTCATAAATAAAAATGCATTTAAATACTTAAAAGTGCATATTTCAAAACAGCTGACCAACAGAATAATATCCAATAATTAAAAACTAATTTACATAATTTTTAAAAATTTCCCAAACACCAATAAAATATTTCAATACGCATCAAACACCCAATAAGTACAACTAATAAGGATTTAAAAAAACAAACAAACAAAAAAAAAACTGTTACTCTCCATTCCTGGGAACTTGTGATTTCCAGTCACCCTGACCCTGAGATTGTTGTGGATGTGGATGTGTGTGTGGCTGTATGTGTGTGTCACACACATACATGTGCTCTCTCTCTCTCTAACACACACAAAATGCTTGCTCCCTCCTCACAGATATATGTTTGCTCTCTACCCATACACACACATGCTATTTCTCTCCCCCACACATGCTCTCTCTCATGTGTGTGTGTACACATGCTCTTACATCATCATCCCCCTCCCCCAACCCACCAATGCCCTTTCTCTGTTCCTGCCTCCCCCTAAGCAGTACCAGTATCCCTCACTCCCCAGGAACATAGGACATCACTAACATCTCTCCTCTCCCTAACCCCCAGACACGTCTGTCTCGCTGCCCTCTCCTCCTCCCAACACTATCAACATCCTGGGCTCAAGTTACCCTCCCTCCCGAAGCCTTTTCCCAGCTGGCGGCCTGCACGGCAATGCTCTCTGAGCCAGTCGGGTTGCTGCTGTGGTACGGCCTCCCCCTTTCACTTGCTCCGTTTCAGCCCTCACTGCTGGATCGGCTGGGCCCCAGGACTCTTCCTCGAGACAGCAGCCAGCCACAGCCAGAGTACCCGCTTTGTTCCCTGCACTGCCTGCCCTGTCTCTGTATGGCATGTTGCTTAGGGCTGTGCCTGCGTGGCTGCAAGCGTCTCAGCATGCCGCACAGGAAGCACTGTTACTTTTGGGAGGCAGGGGCATTGTGGAAAGGCGTGGCGGCAGCCACGGCGCAGAAGTCTCCAGTGTGGCTGGCGGTAGTGGTACCAACGCAGCGGTGCCTTTCAGGTCTGGTGCCTATGGCCACGGCCATATTGGCCATAGGCTAGCTAGGGCACGGCCAGAGAGGGCAGCAAGAGGTTGGTATGCTACTCTAGGGTTTCATTTAATCCGTAGAAGAGAAGGGGGTTTCTCTTCTGCAAGTGGCAACGGGCCAAATCAGGAAGGTCTTACCTGCAGAAAACAGTGGCAAGCCAGCCAGTTGGAAAGGCAGTGCAACAAAATTATTAAATTAAATAGGTGAACCAAGAGGAGTCTTTTGGAAGAATAATAGAAGCGTCAATGTACGGAGTGAACTTAAGCCGCATAAGTGAGGCTCTGCATGTTGATTGTTGAGAAGTTTTGAAAAAATTAGTTTTCTAGTTTTGGAATGGATTATTCTGCACTTATGATTTTTTTATATCTACTGAACTTTTTTTTTCTAGTAAATTTTCTGTTTGAACACAATATTCTTGTGTAGAATGGATATTTTGGATTGTAAGCATGATCTTCTTAGTGGCCCGACAGGTGTACTTTATCCTCAATTCACAGAACTTGTATCCAGCTATCCCTATGAGTAGGTCAGTGGTTCTCAACCTTTCTTCTACCAGGACACACCTGAGAAATGCCGCTCACATGTGTGACACACTGAACACACGAGCATCTTGGGAATAAATACAACCATGTGCTCTGCATCCACAGGAATCGCCTGCTTCCTAACAATGGGAGCAGAGCAGAACTAAGACATTTCCCTGTACAACTCACCATACATAAAAAAAAAAAGATATTCTGGTGTCAGTTCAATAACAGCATCACAAACTCCCTCTATTACCAGATGCACTGTAAAATAATACAAAACCTGTACATGTCTATCAAACCTGCCATACCGCAGAAGCACTAACTTCAAGAAATGAAACAGCAATAGCCCAACCCATGAAAAGGCAGCAGTTCACCACCAGTGCAATATCATAGTGAGAAAATACAACAAATAAGACTGATACAAATCCCTACTTGCTAGTAAAGTACCTCATTTCAGTCACACACATACAGATAGACCTACCTTCACCTAATATAGAATAAAATACCACACATTACAAATGCAGAAACAAAAACTGGAATGAGAACCCAAAGACGACCTTCTGCATGCAATGCAAAACTGGAGAACTAGAAACAGAAATACATTTTCTCCTACATTAAGCAAAATTCAAAGATAGAAGAAAAGCATATTCTCAAAACTGACATATGACTCTTGTATCCCGTCACTCCCCTCCATGCCCCCATCACTTCTCCCAACTATTCAATCATCCCTTCACATACTAATATCCCTGACCAACATTTCTGACATCCCCCACCTCTGCATCCTCTTCCCTGTGCATCCTCTCTCCCCTGCTGAATTCTCCCTGCTCTTCCCTACCCAGCATACCTCTGACTACCTCTTTCCCACCACTTCCTGCTCAGCATCCCCTGATCTCCCTTCTCCCCCAACCCAGCAGGCTCCACAACTCCTTCTCTCCCTCCACTTCCATCTCTCCTCCCTGCCCAGCAGCCCCAGTCCCTCTTTCCTCCACCTATCCCAACCCAGTAACCCTGACCTCCTTTCCCCCACGCAGCAGACTCCTGACTCCCTATCTCCCAAGGCCTTCCTGCCCAGCACATTTCTCCCTCCTCTTGGCTCTCAGCCAGCATAAGCCTTCAGCCCAATCCAGAGTCTCCCTCTCACTTTATCAGCAGCAGATGAGAGCAAGAAGCACTGAGGAGAGGAAGAAGATGAGGCAGCAGCAGTGGAAGTCGGCAGTGCATCTATAGAGCACGCACCTCTCTTCCTCATGCTCCTGCTTTCATGTCCAGGCCCCATGGGGTGAAGAGAGCATCAGCAGCCTCACTGCCAGGCCCATATGAACAGAAGTTGGTGATATCGCGCTCTGATCTGGGTGAAAGAGAAGGGAAGAACCTCCTACTGGGCCAGGAAGAGGAGAAAGAAGCAATCAAGGAGAAATCAGCCAACTCCTGTCCAGACTGATGAGGAAAGAGCAGCCGTCTGCTGGGTCTGCGACACACCTGTTGAGAACCACTGCTGTAGGGCATGGAAATATGTCTGTCTTTTCAAATGTATGTATGGGGGGGGGGGGGGGGGGGGCGCTAGTAAATTATGGACCGAGATGGCATTAAGAAAAAAAAAACTGCAGAGACTCCAGGCAACAACATTTTCTATTTAAAAACCCCAACGCATCATAATGATTTACATCAGTGGTGATGTGAATCTTGCAGCTATTAATCATATTCTCACTAGCCATACTATCCCTACTATATTCTAAGAACATAAGAAATGCCATAGTGCGTCAGACTAAAGGTCCTCCAAGCCAAGCATCCTGTCTCTGACAGTGACCAATCCAAGTCACAAGTACCCTCCAGGATCCCGAAGAACAGAACAAATCCTCTTTGCTTATAACTAGGGCTAAGCAATGGCTTTACCAAGTCTACATGGCTAATAATGGTTTTAAAGGACTTTTTTCCTCCAGGAATCTGTCTAAACCCTTGTTAAACGAAGCTACACTAACTGCTTTCACCACATCCTCTGGCAACAAATTCCATAATTTGTGTACTGTGTGAAAAAAAATACTTTCTCCGATTGTGTTACCTATTAGCGTCCCCTACTTTTAGTACTATTTGAAAGGGTGAACAATTGTTTCCTATTTATCCCATCCCACCTCACTCAAGATTGTATAGACCTTTAGCTTATCTCTTTTCAGCTGTCTTCTCCAGACTGAAGAGCCCTAACCTGTTTAGCCTTTCCTCATAGGGGAGTTGTTCCATCCCCTTTATCATTTTGTTATTATTATTATTTATTGGACTTTATATACCACTTGTAAAGCAAGTTAACCAAGTGGTGTACAGAATAAAACAAACAAATAATCAAATACAAAAAATCAAATACATTAATGGAAGCAAGAATTAAAATCAAATCATTAATAGTAATCTGCATACAATAAGGTACAAGGGTTGCTCTTCACTGTACCTTTTCTAACTCAGTTATATCTTTTCTGAGATGGGTTGATTAGAACTGCACACAACACTCAAGATATGGTCACACCATGGATTGATAGAGACATTATGATATTCTCCGTTTTATTTTCCATTCCTTTCCTAATAATACCTAACATTCTGTTTACTTTTTTTTTTTTTTTTTTTTTTTTAACTGATGCAATACACTGGGCAGAAGATTTTAAACTATTTTCACAATGATTTCAAGATCCTTTTCCTGGGTGGTGATGCCAAATATGGAACCCAGCATTATGCATCTATAGTTTGGATTATTCTTCCCTACAGGCACCACTTTGCACTTGTCCACACTGAATTTCATTTGCCATTTAGATGCCCAAATCCCCTAGTCTCACAAGGTCATCCTGTAATTCTATACAATCAGCTCATGAGCTAACAATGCATAATTTTGCATCATCTACAAAATCTGATTGCCTCCCTTTTCAAGATCATTTATAAATACAATAAAAAAGCAACAGTTCCAATACAGATCCCTGGGGTCCTCCACTATTTACTTTTCTCTACTGAGAGGAATGACCATCCAGTCTGTTTCTACCTGTAGTAAAAACAAAATCCAGGTTTAAGAAGAATGTATGCTATTTTATATCTTAGTTTCTTCAAGATCTATAAACGGCACAGGTAATATAACCTGGAGCTTTGACACCAGGAGCCTTAATTTGCAACCATCCAGGATTTTTTCCAGAATAGGTTCAGCTATTGGGAACCCCCCTGGTGGGTTAATCAGGCCAAGGCAAATCCACCTCCCAAAAGACCACCCAGAAGGAGAAAGTGGCATCCTTTTCATTTTCACCACCCAGCCTTTATTTTCCTGCAATCTATTCATAGGTTTTCCTCCATTTTTTAACCTCTCTTCCAGCCCACACATCAGGCCCAGCATGAGACAGAGGTCACAGACCACAGCTCATTCTGTGACCCAATGTACGTGCAACCAGGGCCTGGCAAATAGGTGCTAATGTGTTACAATGGCCAGAACTCCCTCCCCACTGGGAGCCGTGAGCGCAGTATTTTCAGCCAGCCCAAGCTGCAAAAGCTGGGTGTGGAAACAACCCAGGTCTCCCACATGGCAGGACACAGCACTGCCACCGAGTCACTGGGCTGGCGCCCAGTTTTAATGTTTTGGACTGCCCTTCTTTTTAATGGCAGCTATAATTTACAAAATGACTTGCAAATAACACCAACCTGTACATATCATCCCAACATAAGAAGCTTACCTAGAAGCCAGAAAGCCTTAAGTCCATCCAGAAAACGTCATTTGCAGAGGCTCTCTGATTTTCTTATGCAGCTAAAGAAATTGGTAGCAAAGCTTTCAAAGGAATCAAATAAACTTTCTATAGTGACTGCCCGGTAAAGAAACATACAGGATTGAAACCACTGAAACCTTGTGTGTGACTGCCAGTAACTGCAAATTAATTTTTTAAAATTTATGTACAGGTAGCATTTTAACACTGCTGAATAAAAATGCTGCAACCTATTTCAAGAAGCTTTTGGGGAAAAAAAAACAACTTTAAAATAACCATCCAACCTGCTCCCCCCCCCCCCCCAAAAAAAATATTCTCCATAATTTCCAAGGCAGCGCAAACCTTAGATGGCATTTCTCTGTTACGTACTTTACATCCCACCAGACAGTTCATGCCCTGTGATAGACTTCTCTGACCATAGCAGTGCCCTGGAAAAAAGACGGCTGGAGTTCAGTCCAGTCAAAAAATTACATTTACAGAAAAACTGGGACTCGCTTTATAAATCATTTTAATTAACAATTGGGTTAATTACCCTTTTCCCGCTTCTCCCCCAACAGGCTGTTTGGCTACATTAAAGTAGACCACACACCTGAGTTAATAGGTGCATCCCCATCAGCCTAGTACATTGTTTGCTTCTGAAAAGTACTTTGATAAGGAGGCCAAGGCACTTCCCCCTTGAGATAAACATTCCTTTGCCAAAACCTCTCTCTCTGGGATCTCTGAGCAGCTGCACCATGACTTTCAGGTCTTGCAATTAAAAATTACTTATTTATGCTTCAACTACTGCACAGTGAAACCCAGGAGGAAGCACAGCCTGCGTCTTTAAGAAGCTGACATAATGTAAATGCTGGTGATGTCAGTTCTTGAAAGCATCAATTATCGTTTTTTTGTATTTTGTCACAGAATTTTTATCCCTGGGGAACCTCTTTAAAGACTTCAGCAGTAATTCTACCAATTATTATAAAAGAGGAAATCCAGATCCAAACTGGACACCCACAACCTTGTGGGATGGAATTAGCTTATCACTTCAGCAACTCCTGATTACATGACTGTGGGAATTCAAGCAACAACCAAACATGAGCAATATAAACTATTCAAAGAATTTGCAAAACATTTCATCTTTAAGAAAAAATATAGATTTAAAGGAGTCTTGCAACCTAGCTGACCAGGGATTTGAAGAGAAAACACACTTGGAAAGGAAACCTATAACTTTTGAGAATTTCTCACAAGTAATGAATTTTATGCTTTCAGCAAATGTAAAGGTCACATAAAATGTCAGTGAACAGATCATGCAGTGTGCAAAAATTAAAGTCTGCACTTTATTTTTTTTTTTTTTAATTTCTGATGTTTAAATTCCGCTTTTTGGCACTTCAAAACGGATTATATCCAGGTACTGGGGAGCAATTTAACTATGCAACAGTTATAGATAGCCCATGCATACTTTTATACATTCTGAGGGAGATACTTTTCATCTGGATGATTGCCAATGCGTCTATGTTTAGCCTGGGGGGAGGGAAGTTTGGGTCAGCAGTGTACACACTGGCATTTTTTTTTATATCTACATATGCTATTTTACCCCTTATTGAATACCTGCCCAAACAAATAGCAGGTGCAAAGTACACGAATGCTTTGTATGTGTGCGCCTTGCAAATAATTTTCAGAAGGAAACTGCCAGGGTAACTTCCCTTTGAATATTAGCTACAAAGTATGCGCACATAAAAGTGTGCATCTACGCTCACAACTATGTGGGCTAGTCAGAATCTTCCTCATTGTGCATATCATTTACTCTGCACAATTCTGAAAAAGCACAAGATTTGCATAATCAATTTGGTATTAGAGAGGCACTTGCGCAAAAAATATTAGCATGCAAAAAGATGCACAAGAGCACTTCAGGCCCACAAAGTCATCTAGCCTTAAAGTTAGTCTGTAAGTGTGCAGGATTCTACATCCCAAGGAGAAAATATGCTTTAGTTATTTCTTTATGAAATTCAAGACTTGGATTGAACTCAAGGGTTCTCAGAGTCCTCGGGATATATGCAGTCTGGTTTTTAGCCTATCTGCAATGAATATGCATGAGATAAAATGGAAGTAGTGCATGCAAATCTCTCTCATACATATTCATTGTGGACAGCTTGAAAGAGAGACTGGCTGGGGGCATCCTAAAGACTGGGCTGAGTCTCATTATACAGCATTTGTTCTCTATTAGGTGGCAGCACTGTCACGAACCCCAGTGCACACCTGCTGCAATTTTTCATTCTGGTAGTTATCTGTGGCAGAGTTTACACCTTGCACTGTAAGGGACAACCAACGGCAGTAGTAGAAGCCTCATACGTGCAGCTCATCACATCACTCCACATCCACCCTGCAAGCAGTTGTACAAAGAAGTCAGGTAAAACAGGAAGTTGATTGATGCAGGGAACAGGAAACAATCCCAGGAGAACCAACATGAGGAAAGTGGTCCAATCCTCAAAGTGAAAGACTGAAAGTAGCAGCTGAACTTCCTCCTATTTCTCTCCAAGACAGGGGTAGGTAATATCCCACAAGGGTTTTTCCTTTAGAAGAAATGTATTTATTTACAATCACTTTATACAGCAATATCATAAGATGTGAATGCGGTTTACAAGCTTAAAAAGCACATACATAAACATTTTTTACATAAAAAGCCACAAAAAAAAAAATCTTGAAGTACCATACTCAACTCTTCTGCACACTAGAACTAATAATACTGTATTGCAATCCCACTAAGGTATCTGTGATGAAATGCTGCCAAAAGGTCTATGAAACAACCATGTTTTCAAGAGTTTCTTGAACGAGGGGTTGTTAATTCAGTCACTCCAGGAGAGAGGGGGTGCTAGCATGACCATTTGGCTAGGGCCTACAATGTTCAAGGGGCCTACTTTTGTTGGGCAAAATTAAAAAAAAAAGCTAAATATATCTATTTCTAACATGTATAAATAAAAATTTCAATTGTAATTGAAGAATTTGCTAACAAAAAAGCTCATAAAGCCTTCTTAAATAAATTCAAATTATTTGGGAAATTTAGAAAACGATTTCTCTTATTAAGTATCACATCAGAACCTTACAACCTACTTTTCTTAGCTGGCACGGGTCTAATTCCTGCTCTTTCCGGCCCTGAATTCAGTTCTCAACTTTTCTGGCTCACCCACTGAGAGAGTCCGATCTCTAATTTCCCCCAAATGTGTTGCCTTGATAGATGGAAATGTAAGCGACTCCTTCTTCTGTGATTGGAGAGAACAAAAAGGGATATAAATTCTTAAGGCTACAACTGACCATGGAGCCTTGACCTGATTAATTAATTTATGAATCACATAAGAATCTTATATTCAATTCGTGAAATGATGGGAAGCTAATGCAAGTTAGCCAAAATTGGAGTAATGTGACCAAACCTCTTACCTCCTGACAATAACCGGGCTATTCAGTTTTGTAATAACTGCAATTGGTCTGAAAGACCCAGCAGAAGGGCACTGCAGTCATCAATACATGGCAGAAGCATGTAGAAGCATGCAGAACAAATCTGAAGTCTGAGGGCTCCAGCAGGGATTTAATTCTCTTTAATAAGCGGATCTTAAAGAAACCTGACCGGATGTATTATACAGGTACAGACCATGTTAGGCCCATGAAGAACTGAAACACTGACTGAGCTGAATAAACTGTGATATGCCTTCAGGATTTGTTAAGCCTCTTTAGCTTTTCTTTTCTATTAAATTCTGTCTTCTCTGAAATCTTGTGCTAGTGAGTCTCTGAAGCTCTCATGAAACCTACAGGTCAAATTCCACTGACCTTTTTGAGCCAGCACCCGACAGGGCCTTTCTGCCTTAGGGCTGGAATGCATGAGAAAGGAAAGGGTACACAGCATGATTTAAAACTGATTACTGGCACAAAAAAAAAAAAAAAAAAAAGCAGACAAAGAATGAGATACCCCATATAAACCAGCTCACAAGACCTAATACCTTTGCGCTGGCGGTGACAGAGGTCCAAAGATAAGCTATGCCCAGCCAGCTGAGTCTCTGCAATTGGTGACTGTTTCACAGCTGTGATTCACGAGAAGATCTCAGGGACATGAGCAGATTGAGTTTCTTATTGTAAAAATATATCTATATCTATACCCACACACACACACACACACACACTCTGGTTTTGATTTATTTTTTCTATGCATATAGGAGTAGATTTTCAAAGGTACACACCGGCGTACATGTGCGAGCGCTACCCAGCATGCACACATGGATGCCCGATTTTATAACATGTGCGCACAGGTGTGCGCATGTTATAAAATCAGGGGTTGGCACGCACAAGGGGTTGCACACTATGCATCTTGCGCGCGTCAACACCCACAGCCTTCCCCCTTTCCCTCCCCCCTAATCTAACCTTCCCACCCCTTCCCCTAACCTTTCCACCCCTAGCCCTATTCTAACCCCCCCGACCTCTATCTTACCTTTTGCGCCTGCCGGCAGCCTGCTGACATACGATCCTCTGACACAGCAGCAAATGGCCGCTGTGCCAGAGGCCTCTGGCCCCGCCCACCCCATCCCCAGACCGCCCCTTTTTTGAAGCCCCAGGACCTAGACACTTACTGGGGCTTTATGCGCGTTGCCAGACCTTTATAAATAGGCCCGGCGTGCGTAACCCGATTTACACGTGTAGAGCTTTTAAAATCTGGCCCATACTTTCTTGTATTTTACCTTCTATTACATTTGTATTTTTTCCTTGTTTACATTATCCATTATGCTTATGTTGATTGCAATTTTTATTAGTCCTAGATTATTATATATATTCAATTTACTGGGGCAATAAATGTGAAAATCAGCTAAGCACAGTATGAAGACATTTTCTGTTTGCAACTGTGGGAATTAAGAAAGAGCTACCTGGCAACCTTAGCCACTCCACAGCCATTATACCGAACAAGATTTTTAATATGAGTGGACATAGGTAAACAGGAATCCAACAGAAACCCTAGATCTCTGACAGATGAGACAATTTTCAAGTAACCTCATTATTCTCAGGGGCATTTTTGGTTCTAGAAAGGAACAGGATTTCCAATTTAGAAAATTTCAATACCAGATGATTGTGAGATATCCATTTTTGAATCGCCTCCAGATAAACTTTCAGATATTCAATCAAGGAGGCAATAGAACTTTGTATCAGTATAAGAAATTGGATGTCGTCAGCATAAATAAAAAATTGATAACTCCAGACCAGCCAACAATTTACATAATGGGATTAAATAGATGTGGCACTCCAATAGAAATTTTAGTCCAATTAGAAAGATTGCTTCCAAAGGAGATCTGTTGAGATCTGTCACTCAAATATGATGTAAACCATTTTAAAAGATTGACCACCAATACCCAATGACTTTAAACAATTGATCAAAATTCTATGACCCATCATATCAAAAGCGGCAGATACATCCAATAGGAACAATTAGTCCTGCCCACCATCAAAACCTCAAAGAACAGTATCAAAGATAGATAAAGTCGCAGAACTGCTTTATTTTTTGAAACCGAATTTGCTTGCAAAATCTGAAAGCTGAGTGAGGACAAAATTTTCTATCAGCTTTGCAACAAATGAAAGTGAAGAAATTGGCCTATAATTGAAAAGAGAACAAGGATCAAGATTACCATTCTTTAGTAATAGTGGCTCATTTATTTGCACTAGGTAAATAACAGTCTGTCAAAGAAAGACTGACCAAAGACGACAGAAAGGAAGCAATAACTTCTCTGACCGCTTTTAACAAACCAACAGATAGAATTCATTTTATTCGGAGCAGGATTTAATTTTACAATGGCCTGTTGAACTTCCAAAATAGAAATTGTCTCAAATTCTACTCAATGTGTCAATGAAGTGGCACAAAGCTCCTCCTGACAAATATCAGTATTAGGCAGTGAATTGAGCAAATTTTCAACTTTTTCTTTAAAATAAATAGCAAACATTTCACATTAGTGGAGTACTGAAAACCACAAAATCATCGGAAAATTTTGTAAGCATTTTTACTGTGTTAAATAATATATGGCTATTAAAACAGACAGCATGGCTTTTCTTTGCATAAAATTCCCTTTTTCTTTGATTTACAGCTAACCTATATTTATGAAGGGTAATTCTGTAGCTTTCTAAATTTATAGTGGATTTCTCTTTTCACTATGCTCTCTCTTTTCTTCTCAACATGTTTTTGAGGCTTTTAAGAGCTTCAATATACCAGGGTGCTGATCTAGTATGATTTTTGGTTATAGTGACTATCTTCAAAGGGGCTAGCCTTCAATAATACCAATATAAATATCATTCCATAACTCAAATGCTGGATCGCAATTCTCAAAATCTACATTCTGCAACTTTTCAGAGAATTCCTTTTTCAACTCATCAATATCAACATTACCCCTTTCTCAATTTGTATAATACCCAAAGCATGCTGAGGTGCATGGGAATTTAAACTAGCTTTAAAAGAAATCAGGCTATGAGCAAACCATGAACAGACTCATTGCTGATGGGGACACAGGCCTGATGTGAGAAAACTAAATATAGCGTATGTCCCACTCTATGCATAGGGCCAATAATGACTTGAGAAAGCCCATAGAGTCTAAAAAGATGTCACCGCAGGAAGGGGAAAATTATCAACATTGAGATTAAAATTTACAACTAAAATTGTTTTATTAATATCCAAACCACACAAAGATCAAAAACAGCTGAGGTTAGGGCCAAGATCTCAAAAGAAGGACAGATCTCAAGATTTAAATGAGAAAATTTTAGAGAACGCCTGGCTACGACTAAAAGATCAAAAGCCATTTACTCAAACAAAGTGTGCTTACACGAGCATATCCTATGAACAATTCAATGGTATACATTGTAGCAATTTTCAAAATCCCATTTACTTGAGTAAAGTGCATTTACTCAAGTAAAATCCAGTTTTACACATATAAATGCTTATTAAAATCAGGGCCAAAGTGAACATCAGCATTAAGAGAGACCAGTTCCATGGTTAAACACGAAAGAAAAAAATAACTAAACAGAGTAGCAACGAAACAAAACATTTTACTAAACACTATGAAATAGAACTGCTCATCTAAGCATGTACAAGAGTGCAAACAAAGTGGTAGGCCCCTTTGTCATACTCCTTTGTGCATACACCTCTGGCGTTGTGGTCTCCCTAGTATGCTTGCGCCTCTGGATGACGTCACAAGCACTCACAGCTGATGGCCCTAGAAGTCAGTGTCTCAGTGCAAGGAGGGAAGGAGCAAACAGCAAAAAAGCCCTTCGATGGAAGTCAGTCAGTGCAGGCAAGTCCTTTGTTGGAAAGCATGCAAACAGGTACTCCAGGATGGGCAGAAATCAGGCAGGCACCCACCTCTCCATTATGAGACTGAGACAACAGGGAGTGAGTGGAGGTGGTTTGGGGCAGTCTGTGAGAGGGATTGGCTAGTATTTCTCCCATGAAAGTATTGCCTCCTAACCCAAAATCCTGGCCAATATGCCCATATTCAAAACTTAAGGATGTGCATGTTTGAAACGAATTTCAAAAAAGCGACAAATAAGGGCAATTTGTTTCATTCAGGGGGACTCCTAAATGAACTGGGGGCCACCGAATGAAACAAATTTTATTTATTGCATTCATTTGAAATTAATGCATCTGAGCCGCGGCCTATGCCCTAGTGCGATGCCAGTACCTTGGCCTAGGCCTGAAACCAGGGTCTCGCCTAAGGCATAGGCCAAGGCCCAAAGTAGGGCCATGACCTAGGTCTGAGCACAATGCCAGGGTCTTGGCCTAGGGTCCAGCCTGACACCAGAGCCTCAGCTGAGACCCAAAACAATGAATTAAGTCTTACCTGATCCATCAGGTATTCGATGGCAAGGCCGGACCTCGGGATCCGATACCTGGGCTTTGGCCTAGGCTGAAGCATGGACCCTGGCCTGTCACCAGGACCCAACCCAGAGGCTGGGTCTCAAAGCAGGGCCTCAGCTGAACCTATGCCCAATGCAGGGGCCTAGCCTGGAGGCCAGGTCTCGATGCCTGGGGCTTGGCCTAGAGTCAGGTCTAGGCCTGGAGCCCAGGCCTCGCAGCAACTCCTGTGTCATCGTCTTTTTTCTTCCGATGCCATGCGCTGGGGTAGTGCAGGAATTAACTCCCGCACATTCACTCCAGCTGTTGGCGTCATTTCAAAATTTTGCAATTGTACGGCAATACCATACATCAAAATTGCACCATCCACTGGGATAAATCTATTGGAGTTAATTAACTCTGGCGCGACTCCAGCACATGGCATCAGAAGAAAGAGGAGGACAATGTGCGAAGAGCTGAGAAGCCTGGGCTCCACGTCTCGGTCTAGGCCAAGACCCCAGCTTTGGGACCTTGCCTTTGGGCCAAGTTACGCATCGAGCCTGGATCCCAGGCTCCAGCCTAGGCCAAGGCCTAGGCGTCAGGACCTGGGCATCAGGCTGCAGCGTCGGGCTTGGGTCAAGGCCCCGGTGTCGAGACCCAACCTCCGGGTAAGTGGGATGGGAAGGATCCTGGCCCCAACATTTTTCTAGGCAGAATGGTGGGAGGCCTCAGGAAGCCTTGTTTTCGTTTTTTGGCTTTTTTTTGGGGGGGGGGGGGTATTTTTATTGTTTGATTTGTTTTTCTCACATGAATAAACAAATCAAACAATCCATGAACTGAAATTTGTGGGGGAAAAAACCTCCTGAAAATGCACCAAAACCAAAATTGTTTGCCCTGCACAATAGAAATAGCAAAGGACATTGTAAAGCATACCTACAGGCACCATCCTCTACTCTTTCTATATCCTTCCAGGGATGCAACCTCCAGAACTAAGCACAATAGCACAGCGAGACAGAACTAATGATTGGTACAGAAGCAATAGCACCTCCTTTTTGCTGCAGGTTGTACTTCTTCCTAAGTACTCTAGAATCCCTCTGGATCTTCCCATTGTCTTCTCGGGTGGGGCCAAATGTGATTATGTGCATCAAAATGGCAAATAGCACACGTAATTGCATTTGTGAAATTTTATGAAAGCTAGTTATCTGGCTGTGCGGCAGGCACGGTGATGGCATTCTGGGGTGCAGCTGACTTACAGGCCGATTCAGTAAAAGTCGCGGGAGAGCGCCCGCTCAGGCCACTCTCCTGTGCGCGCAATTCAGTATTTAAATGAGGGCCCGTGGTAAAGAGGCGCTAGGGAGACTAGCGCGTCTCTAGCCAAGCCGCACATTTTACTTTCAGAAATTAGCGCTTACCCAAAGGTAGGTGCTAATTTCTCCGGGCAGGTCCCGAAAGTTTAAAAAAGTAAAAAAAAAAAAAAAAAAAAAAAAAAATTTGAAATAGGTCCATGGCTTGAAAACTGGATGCTCAATTTTGCCGGCGTCTGTTCTCAAACCTGCTGACAGCTACGGGTTCGGAAACCGGACGCCAGCAAAATTGAGCATCCGGTTTTCGAGCCGTGGGCCGATTTAACATTTTTTTTTATTTTTTATTATTTTTTTATTTTGGGACCTCCAACTTAATATCACTATGATATTAAGCTGGTGCAGGCAGAAATTAACGCCTACCTTTGGGTAGGCACTAATTTCTGAAAGTAAAATGTGTGGCTTGGCTGCACATTTTACTTAGTGAATCGCGTGGGAATAACTAATAGGGCCATCAACATGCATTTGCTATTAGTTTCGGGGGGAAGGGGGGTTTTCGACGCGCTATTACCCCTTACTGAATAAGGGGTAAAGTTACCGCATCGAAAACACAAACCCTCCCCCAATTAACTCAACCTACCATAATGGCTCCAAAACAAAACAGCAGCATCACTGGGCCAATAACTCTCAAATTGTTCCCTCTGGCCCTTTCCGTAATTTGAAATATTGGGGGTGGGAAGAGGCAAGGGGCAGGTTTCCACAGAATTATAGCAAAAAGAGTGGTGTTAAAAATACATCTAAGGAAGTTAGAAAGCCTGCCAGCTGCCCCCCCCCCCCCCCCCATTTCCCAGAATCTGCATCTGCCCGCTGTGAGAGTTGGGGGATGGATCAATGGCAGGGCGACGTGTTTGTGGTGCATTCTCTCCCACTCACATCTCCAACATACACTCTTGCTCTTTCTCTACTTCTTTCCCTTCTCATTTTTCCTCCACCAACCCCTTTTATCCTCACTCACACTCCCTTTACCTCCTCTCACTCGCCCCTCACTCACACACCTTCCCTTCTCTCACTCACACCCATTTTGACACACATTTTTAGATTGCAAAACATATGCAAAATTGCTAATGAACTGAAAATCCTGTAAATCAGCTCACTTAGCATGAGCAAAGGTAAAAATGTTTGCAAAACTTAACTAGAACACAGGGAGGTGTTAAGACCTTTTTTTTTTTTTTAATGATAAAATTCTTCAATTTTGCACAAACCTTACTGCAAAAATAAAGCTGGTCTGTAGCTTGCATAGTATTAAAATAAGCTGGTAACATGAAAAATTTTCATGTGTAAGCAGCTCATTTCTTCAGAAATCTTAGTGGATTAATATATAGGTCCCATTCTTTGGCAACCCTGAGGTGGTGCCAAACAATAGGAGAGGCATCCAAGGGTGATCATCTTTAATTTGGTGCATAATTTGTTACACAATCTGAATTTTGCAGAAAAGAGATGAAGAAAGCATTTTTCATATGGATGAGGTAATAAAGTTGACATTTTTGGCTGATTTGAAGTGTAAATATTTAGAGGGGCCTTTCCAATAGACTTTAAGCCTTGGTTTGGGTCCTATATAATAAGCATTTTTCAATAAACAACAAAATGGGAAGAACACATGATTGAAAACATGGCTTAATGACCACCATGCCCTCCATTTCCCTTTCAGTCATTTGAGGACATGGATTGCTCTGAAGAGTAAGCTGCCTCTGTTGCGTACTTGAACATTTACAGACTTAGTACAGCAGTTGTCCATCAGGTCTTTACATTTGAACTTTGCCATGTTACTCTTTACAATGTTGAATTCGTTACTGTAAGAACTTGGATTTATATAGTGCCTTTCATCTGAACGGGCACCATAACCTCACATTTTAATATTTCCACCACACACAAGCAGCCACTTTCAAAGAGGCTCAGATTTAAAATGCTGGCTTTAGGCCCAACCCTGATTTCTTTATATTTAATTCAATTATAAAGAAGAGTAGTTTACTTAAAAAAAAAAAAAAAAAAAAAAGTAAATGAAATTAAATGACTTTGTAGCTCACTCTTAACATTTCAGATAAGAGTGCATTTGCTCTCTTACCTTATTTACATCTAAATATTCTGATTTTGCCACATCTGTGATCTCTGGGTCCTCCTCGCCGCTTCCCTCATCCAGGTCGCTGTCCTCATCCTGGGTTGAATCTCTCTTTTGCTCCACACAGGAAGAACTGGACTCCTTTTTGTCAGTTTCCGTTGGATTTCCAGCTATATGGTTGATCTTCTTTTCCACAGCTTCCTCACTGGGAAAAACCTCCCCCGACACGCTACATGAAGGACTGTCAATTCCACTGTCTCGGTTGGGTATTTTACCATTCCCGTTCCCCTCTAGAGCAACATCTCCATTCCCATGCTCTGCCATGGTCTCTTCTGTCAGATCCATGGCAGTACAGTTGCCACAGTTTTTGATGTCACTTATGTTCAACTCTTTCATTTTAAGCACATCTGGGCCGGACAGTTCTTCAGCAGCTGTTATGGTGAGTTCTTTTTCATCTGCTTCAGTTTGTTCAGCTGTCAAACATTCAGAGGCAAGTACGGAGTCCCTGTCAGCTGTGCTCAATCGTTCTGAAGAGTCCAAACCAGGTTCCATCTTAAGACTTAAATTAAACTTGTTTCTATCAACAATTTGGACAGGTTGCCTACGGCAGTAACAACGAAAAAGAGAATAAGTTATCAAAATAGTAAAATTTCATATACTGTTTCCTGTAGAGCAGCAGACTCATAAGAAGTACAAAGGTATGGGATTCAAGGTAAGCATATATAGTAGTTACTGGAAACTTTCTGAACAGAACAATCTGCATGAAATCTGTAAAACTGCACTAATAAAATCACTGGCAAATTCACTGTGTGCAATATTTTTATCTGAATGAAAAATTGATTTTTTTTTATGAGCTGCATTCTTACACCTTTTATATGTAAATGTTTTATAATGCTCATAAAAATGTATTTAGCCAAATGGTCAAATACTTATGATGTTATTTTTCAGAGTAAAAATAAGTGTTCTATATTCTATTTAATTTATACCCCACCTAATTGCTCTCAAAGGATCACCCTAAGTGGTTTATAATAATTTCAAAAATGTATTTCAAAAAATACAATTCATATGAATACACTGCATAACACTTCATAACTAAACAATATTAATAAATCAATACCCTGTCTCACTGCTGAAGCTCACTCTCCATTCATAAGGGAGATCTGCAGTGTCACAACTAATATCAACATAATTATACTTACATTTCTAAAAATACAACCTCTCAACAATCCAACACCCCATCAAATAATAAACAAAAGCCTCATCCACAAAATCCACCTTCCTTACAGCTCCCAAGCGAGTTCCCAAAATCCCAGAAATACAATATCCAAGGCCAATCTCAAAAGTAAGGGGAAAAAAAAAGGAGGGAGATATTCAGGGGAATTGAATATCCAGCTCCACCGAAAGGCCGCCACTTAGACCTATAACTAGTTATCTCTCACCCTAGCTTGATGCACTCTACCTAGTTGCTATCAAGCTAAGCCAAGAGAACATTGTACAGATCTCATCTTTGTGTCCCTTTCCTCACTTCAAATCACATCAAAGCTTCACTGATGTGTACAGTGCTGTTCATACGTCTGACTGTGCATGTAAAACTGCCCCCCCCCCAAACCTAGACCACCACCAAAACCTCACCTCGCTTTACTAGTTGACCCTCCTACAGTGGTATAAATAGTTGATTAATATGAGAGCCTTATAGTCTCTCTCAGAGGGTTTTGGAGTTTTTTTGTTTTGTTTTTTAATTGCAGGCGCTATTCATGCGAAATTTATAGTAAATTGATGAATCTGGGCCAAAGATAGCTGGATATATTTAGCTGCACGGGCTAAGTTGGCTAGTTATCCGGTTAACTAGCCAAGCCATCCAGCAGCTGAATATGGACCTCAAAATGTTTCCTTATTCAAACCCTACTCTCAACTACGTCAACTCAGCCGACCATATGACTCCAAAACAAAACAGCAGCATCACTGGGCCAATAACTCAACTTGCTTCCTCTGGCATTTTCTGTAATTTGAAATGCTGGGGGCGGGAAGAGGCAAGGGGCAGGTTCCCACAGAGTTATAGCAAAAAGGGTGGTGTTAAAAATACTTCTAGGAAGTTGGCAAGCCTGCCAGCTGCCCCCCCATTTCCCAGAATCTGCATCTGCCCCCTGTGGGAGTTGGGGGATGGGTCAATGGCAGGGCGATGTGTTTGTGGTGCATTCTCTCCCACTCACATCTCCACCATACGCTCTCCACTTCCCTCTCCCTTCTCATTTTTCCTCCACCTCCCCCTTATCCTAACTCACACACCTTCCCTTCCTTTTTCCCCTCCTCACTCATACTACCTTCCCCTCCTCTCACTCCCTTTCCCCTGCTCCTCTCTCCTTTCATTTCCTCTCATTCCCCTCCTCTTTTCTTCTATTCCCCTCACCTCCCCACCACCTTGCACAGGGCTTCCTCCTCTGCTGGTGAATGTTGGAAACATCGCCAGCATTGAAGCCATCAAGGTGCCGCTAGGTTGGGCTTCCTAATCTGCTGGTGGGGGATTTTGGACCCCACCAGGATTGCTGCTTCCTGCGCACAAAATATAGGACTAAGCTGTTTTGCCCGCCCCATCACACTGACTTGCTGTTTTGCAAGTGCCACCATACACAGACTTCCTCTTCTGCTGGCTGGTTTGGGAAACCCTGCCAGAATTGAAGATTTCTTTATTTAATCACTTTTTCCTTTACAACAGGCAAGAAGTTTATAACATTACATTCAAAGGCATATATCTACCAAAGCATCAATTTTAATATAAACCTCTTTTTCTGTAAATCATTATCTATAAAATAATATAGATTCTCAGGAGTCTTTTTGGAGCATAAATCAATTAAGAAATTAATTGATAGACAAATAAAGAAATATACAGTATCTATCTTTACTAATATCCTCAAAGGAATTGAAGATTTCAGCAATGCTGTACGTGGAGCAAAAAATAAAATAAAATGTAAACCCTGCTCTGAGGCTGATTTGGCTCTGGTCAGGAAACTTTTGGAGCGCTGGAAAAAATTGCTATGCAGGCCGGATGCACCCCTGCTCTACCCATACAGTACCCACTTTAGATTTGCATTTAGTAGACCTGGATTCATGGCTTGGATGTACACATCATGTGCTCCGATTACTGTTCTGACATACACAGTCTGTAGGCAAATTTTCAAAACCAATTACTCGGGCAAACTGGCCCATCTGAAAACTGCCCTCCTGGACCAGACTAGGAGTGTTTGGATCAGGGGAATAAAGACAGTGCACATGGTTTGTATTTTCAAATGTACATGTGCTTCTTTCTTCCCCTCTGTTTCTGTTGTCCACACAAATAGCAGATGCAATGTATGCGGGCAGTTTTAGCTCACACATGACATGCTAGCTCATTTTCAAAAAAGAAACCACCTGCACAAAGCAACAGCAGTAAAAAATAAATCAATAATAAAATAATAGTTATTATAAAACCTGTATACTTTTCAACTACTTGGGCTACTCAAAATTGCCACCCCCTCTATTATTACTTTTCCACCACAATACAGTTTCAAGCCCCCATGAAAAAGCAAGTCATGGAAACAAATGCGTAGGTGTACTTGCCTAATATTTTCAAATCTTTCAATTAGGGAGTTGATTCCCGGGGATGTTTCCGCTTGCTCCTTTTTCGCCTTAAGGATAAGGTTCCTGGTGTTTTTGGGATTGGCAGGTAAAGGTCTAGAAGGTGGTGGAGGAATTAACTGAGGCGATCTTTCGGGGCCAATGATTTTCAGGTGGACAGGTTTAGGAGGCACTAATAAAGAAAAAGGAAGGGAAAAAAAAATGCAATAAAGGTTTTCCTCGGTTATATTTATGCCAATGTATCCTGCATTATGAAGACAGCAGAAGCTCCTATAGCTTTACTGTTGTGTTACTTAGAAAATTCTGCAGCAAAAATATATTTATTCTTTCATGGAGAATCAGAGTTTTACTATCTTTGCCCAAGTAAGATATGTTCTGAGCAAACATTTTATGCCAACAGCCAGGACAGTCTGAAAACAGCATTACTCTCTATCAGTAGCATTAGTACTTCCCTGTTACTAAACAGGATGCACGTAGACAAGATTCTGCAGCTTCAAAGAGCCACTGTACTGTTTGCTATGTTTTGAAGATCCATGATATACAAATCATTTAAGGACTGATAACTTCTAGCATGCAGAAATATCTATCTTTCAATATGTCTGTATCTACCTATATCTTCGTATGAACAGAACAAGGCATAATTAATTATATGCAAAAAGCACTGTAATGAGATATGTTTACTGTGAGGAAGCTACTGCAGACAAGCAGAGCAGATGCCACCCTTTCAGGGCCTGTGGCATGCCATCCTTACCAGCTTCCTTCCTCTTTAGGTACTCTACTGCATTATATCTGCGTGACATAAAATGTTTCCAAAGCAAAGCACTTACCTGGTTATAAAACATGAAATGCAATTTTAAAGTATATTGTTTTGGGGGATTTTAAGAAATACAAAAACATGTTTAATTCTCACAATTTGCATTTAGTAAAGAAAACGTACACTTAATGCAGTCCTATTGCTTTCTAGGAAAACTGTTTTAAATGCACATCTGCAGTAACAGTAACCCATAAGAGGAGGCCTATGTGTCTTGCTAAGTGAAAGCTATTCTTCACTGGTATACTTGAAAACAGAAGTGCCAACTCCTCCCTGCATAAATAAGATTACCTTCTCCCTCAAATTCAAAATCACACCAAGTCACGATAACTTCCTTTGCATTGTTCAAGTCCAAGAAATAACCCCAGATGCAGTTAATCAAGATAAGTACTATAGACTTCAAAGAAAGATAGATTTAAAAAAAAGAAAGAAAATCTCTTCATTCTCAGTGGGGGCAATGTTATATTCAGAGCGGAGACTATGGGGAAAAGGATGCTTTTCCACTGTTCGGAACCTATATCTCATACTAATGATCTAATTTAGCCATCATACTCTATCCAAAAATGACTACTGATAAAATGCCTTGAAAAATTACATTATAAATTAAAAACATTTTATCATAGTAACTAGTATAAAGCACATCTAGATGCAAGCGTTAGGGCAATCATGACTACAATGAAGCAACCACAGTGCATTCACACTTTCTTTATGACATTGATGAATCCAAGATTTTGTAATGTTATTTTGGCACTATCATGTGGGAACATTTTCTATCCACAGTAACCTAGTAGATGAAAGCAGAAAAAGCCCATCCAGTTATTCCTGTTCATGCCGCCAAAGAAATATCCCAGTTGCCAATCATACAGCGTGACAATAGGTAAGATATCATTTCTTACCTGGGGCATTTTTTTTTTTTTATCGTCCACCTCTTATATTCCACATTCCTAGGTAGCTGAGCATTCCCTATTTAGTTCACACACCCAGCACCCCTCCCTTCCCAGGTTTTATATTAATCTGAATAGCTACCAATACTAGCCTGGCTGGTGTCCAATCACCAGGCCTCTAGTCCCCCCTGACCTTTCTGGATGACACCCTGCTACCACCAACCTGGTACCCAGCTTGTCTGGCACCAGGAGTATGTAGCCTGCCAGACAGACCCAGCTACATGACCACCTGTGTTTCTGCTACAGCTTCCAGTTATTACTGTATTTGCGGCCTGCCAGACAGACTCAGCTGCAAATTAATTCTGTCATCCTTAGAGATAAAAAGCAGTACTAAATTGTCCTAGCACAAAAACAATTGGTGCAACTCAGATGCATAACATATCCCAACTACTATTCTCTATAACAGTGTTTTTATGTCTCATCTTCCTTGTTCTCTAATACTGTGCTCTCCCATTTCCCCCAGAAAAATAAAAATTAGCTTTGTTTAAATTGAAGTACACTTCAAGTTATGTCAAATCAAACATCTCATGCCCCACACTCAGCTCGAGAACCACTGGTCCATCCTAGCTGGAAAGCACTGGTCCATCCTAGCTGGAAAACAAGTTTGTTTACCTTTAAATAGAGTTTTCTGTAGATGGCAGGAAACAGCCATTATGCATAAGTAATGTCATCCAGTGGCATGGATACAGACCCACTCTCAGCAAAGACTTTACTGAGCATGCACAGAAGTTCCCGTTGGCATGCTGCCTCATTCAGACCTTCAGGCGCCAACCAATAAAGTGCGCCAGCCTAGCACACAGGTTTATGCACGTTTTAGACACGCTAGACTAGCACCCGATGCAATAGAGATTAGCGCGTTCAAAACGCGCACCCAAATAAATGCGAAGCCAATGGTGCCCATCACATGTAAATTCCATGTAGATGAGGCTATTAGCTATTACCCCCGATACAGAAAAATCGCTAGGTACCCAACGCACAGTTTTTAACGGTGAAAATTTAATGCCAGCCGTGGTGGTGGCATTAAGTCAATCCACGAGTCAAGGGCACATGAGAAATTTAAAAATATGTGGTTCCTCCTAGTTAGTATTGTTGGGACACTTAAATTTACTGCTTGCAGCATTTAAAAATAAAGGTATATGGGCTTCATTTTAAAAAAAACCAAATTCTGGATGCACAATGTACACACACAATTTACACGCATAATTGCTAGGGGCGCTTAGCTATGGGAGTCCAGCAACCTCTGCAAAATAGGCCAGAAGTGAGAAAAACAGATGCTCGTATTGAGCGCCTGTTACAATTGTGGGTGCCTGATGCATTTGATCCCTAAGGACGCACAATTTTTCCCTAGCGCATCCTTTTTTATGCAGCCCCCTCATTTACATATTGCATCAGGTGTCAGGGGATAAGGCTGTGTGCACGTTAGGAAAACGGGTGCACAATACGAGCGCTCTTTCTAACATGTCTTATTGTATCGGCCCGTCAGTCTCTTCCAGAGCTTATGCTTAAGCTAAGTAGTAGATTTTTCACGGAATCAGGTAGGTATTAAGAATGACTAATTCATCCTGCTGTCTATGGAGAACTCTGTGAACAAGAAAGAAAAAAGCTTTCTCAATCAACAAGCAGGCATGAATTAGCAATTAGACATGGAGCATCCCAAGCTGAGGGTTGTACAGTGGAAGTACTTAAAGACAACGTGGCCACACCAGGTGGACAGTGAACTACTGGATGAATAGGCTGCACAGAATTACTTGTCCGTTACTGTCTTCTTGGGACATGCTATCCAGACAATAGTGGGATGTGAAGAATCTGTACATATGATCAAATAGCCGCTTTGCATATGTCCTTAATACAAGCTGGTCTGAGATAAGCCACAGAAGTCACTATGGCTTTCACGTGATAAAGATTGCATGCTCTGTCAAAGCTTATTTATTTATTTAGATTTTTTGTAATCTGCTTTTTGTACTTTTTTTTCAAAACTTCAAAGCAGATTACATTCAGGTACTGTAGGTATTTCACTACCCCCAGATATACGCCAAACAGCACATATAGTGCACTATACAGTCTAGGATGAAAGGACACAAACAGTTGAGAAGCCTGATGGTTAGGTTGCGTCCTCGTTCAGTAATATGCCAGGGCTCTCTTACAGTCCAAGCAATGAAAAGCCCACTCTCCTTTATGCATGTGTTCTTGGAAAGAATATAGGTAGCTCTATAGTGTGATTAGAAGAATGTAGATACCACTTTTGGAAGAGATTTGAGGTGAGTTCAAAGAATCTTCCTACTTGAAAAACTGAAGGGATGATGAATATGAAACTCACTCACTCTTCATGCTATCGTGATGGCCATGAGAAACAATACTTTCCGTGTGGAAACTTCAAATCCACCCATTTGAGAGGTTTGAAAGCTTTCATAAGCTGAGCTAGGAAAAAGTATTTCTCAACATTTTGTATGTCAGGAATGGGTCTCGCTACCTTCCTTAAGTTGTGTGGACCAGTTGCAGTGCTGATGAGCTGGAGCGGAGGGAGAGGATACCAGAAAATTAAACACCTGGTCTGTGTCATTTTAAGGTATTTAGACAGTTTAACAAAATTGTTTAAAAAAATAAAAATAAAATAAGGTGCTCTAAAAAAAAACAAACAAACCCTCTCTCTCTCTTCCTTCCCTTGCCAAGCAATAGTATTGTACTCAAAAGAATAAAACCTGCCCTCTCCCGTCTAGCCAGTCAACAGTTAATCATTGAAAAAAAGAATCCCTCCCTTTTCTCTTTCCCCCAGTCAGCCACTAGTTGGTCATTTAAAAAATAAGAAAAAACATCACTCTCTTTTCCAGTCAGGTACCAGCTCATCATTCAAAAAATATAAAATAAAAATAAATCCCTTGCTTTCTCTCCCTCTCCTCTACCAGCCAGCAACACTATTATAATTAAATACTCCCACCCTGCTGACATTTTTTTCCAGTTGGGGGCCAGTCCCAAGAACTGATTTCTGAGAGGGGAGAAACTGCAGCTGAATGTTAACAAGCCAGCGTGAGACTGCATCAGTGTCTGCTCCGCTTTGGCGCCACAGTAACTTCTGGTTTCTCTACAGGAGGCAGGACCTGAAAGTGAATCAGATGCAGAGTCCAGCTCACTAACAGTCAGCTGAAGCTACCGACCCCCCCCCCCCCATCAGAGAGAGATATGGCCTCAGGGCGGGACCTGACTGGGAAAACAAGGTCTGCATAGGTGGGGATGGGGGCTCAGGAAAAGTCTCTACTGTTGTGTGGCTACAGGGCAGTCTCTTAATTCCTTCTCATCCTCCTGCAATAACCATCACTCCGTGGACCGAGAGAAATGCTGATGGGAACCAGAGCTGGTCCACAGACTGGTGGTTGAGTAACACTGAGCTAAGACTACAATGAGGTTCCAAGGCACTGGAGGTTCACCCCCCAGAGGTTTGGAATGCTACACTCCTTTCATGAATTATGATGCTAACAGATGGAGAGACAGACAGAAGCCTCTCTCACCTGCTGGTGATATACCACACTGAGATGAAGTTTGACTGAGGATGAGAGGCAGAACCTGAGGATGAGAGGCAGAACAGGTAATGAAAGTCAGTCCTTCGGGCCACAGGAGAAGGGATCCAGTTGGCTGGTCTTACACCAAGTCGAAATAATTCAGATATTTGGGCCCTCACGGGCTGAGGAACCTTCTGCACTAGAACTGGAGGAGAGACATCCTCTTCAGAAACCCAGATTGGATCTGACAAAGTGGACTCTGTCCTCAAAAGCTCAAGCTTTTAAAAAAAAAAACTGGTTAGTCTCTAAGGTGCCACTTGATTCCTGTTATTTTTAGAAACCCAGATTGGTTCATCATCACTCAAGGCAGTCTGTACAGCTATGGCTGCTGCCTCTGCCTTGGCAGTGGTCAGCTCCAAAGTGCACCTCGCTAGTTGCATTTACATTTCCCATCAAATGGTGCTCTGGTTCATGTATGGCACACTAGCTGCACTACCTGCCACACCACAGCCCCAGTAGCAGGATTCCTGGTCTTATGCACCACAGCACTCCTCTCTGCATTATGCCTTAAAGTACAAGCTCCATGATGAGGACATGGATGCTCCTGCTTGACCATGGGTCCAGAGAAAACAAATGACTTAGTGCCATGGGAATTTTCCATGCCATGAAGGTTGAAGAAACCTGCGCCGATGAGGCTATCTCCCGCTTAGGTGTTGAGGAACGGAGCTCTGTACCAACAGTGCTGACTTTCTTCGGCTCTGATGGGGACGGACCAGATGTGGGTGTCTTATGTCATTTGGGCATCCTTCTTGGCACCTCACCTGATCCCGCAGGCTTCTGTGTCACACTCAGGTTAAGTGTGGCTCCGGGAAGCAGCACCACATGAAGGTGTGATCAAGAAGAGGCGTATTCCTGCATTGAGAGCCTGATGACATCTGGTTTCTAGATAAGGAGTAGCTCTTCTGTCCAGCTTCGTGAGGTGGGGGGCATTTTACTGCTGCCACTTTCCTTAGGACTTTCATTTTCCAGGTGTGATGTTGCTGTGTCTTAGGGGGACATCCGACCACAACTGCAGCAGTTGGAGGAGTTATAGTCCAAAGCCAGTCTGCTATTGCAGAGAGTGTCCGAAGATACAGGCCTCAAAGTTGCTGAACACGTGCTTCTTGGCCTTGGACTTCTCCATACTCGTCTTTCTTTTTTTTTGAGAACTAAAATATTCTGTTTGGGAGGCTGGCAAGACAAGTGGAAAAAAGAGAAGCAGCATATTGAGAGAGAGCAAGAAGGCACAAGGACAAAAGCTGAAAAGGTTTAAGAGCAGAAGTTAAGACTGAAGAAAAACTGATGGGCTCAAAAGGCAGCATGTGCATGCGGGAACTCCTGCGCAAAGCAAGTACAAAGTTTTTACTGAACTCTGAGAACTGGGTCCACGTCGGCGATCTTGAATGACATCAACTACATGCAATGGCTAATTCATGCCAACTTGTCAGAGTAGAACCAAAGTAACTTTAAACAGAATCCTCCATGCAACCATGTCCAATTATTATTTAAAAAAAAAATGCCACAATAATTTAACTCAAAACACTTGCCCTGGGGTTTCTGTAAAGGAAGCTTTTTGATGGGTGCAGATTTGGCATTGGAGCTTCTCCCGGTTTGTGGAATGCATGGTACAGGGCTGATGGGTTGCTGGATCTTCTCACACGTTTCCTGTAGTGGACCTGAATCAGCGTGACATCTGATTTGAGATGCAGCGTCCAACCACCCTGGAAAGAAAATGAAACAATGCTTTATTTCCTGTGGCTTGAAAACTACTGCCCTGCAGTAGTTTCAGCTTTAAAAGGTTGAATCTGCTGCTCGTAACTACTGTTCATCTAAAGATAAATGGAGGGACTTGTGCTATCTTTATCAAGACTTATTTGATTATGACCTCACAAAGCAAAAGCAGCTCATTTCTGTTTAATACAGAATGTATGTTTCTTTATCTTTCAAAATTATTCCAGCATCCCTTAAAATCAATCAAATAAATGTGAACTAATGTATTTTTTTCCTAACAGAAAACAACAGAAATTTTATTTAAATGTTCAGTTCTACAGCAAATAAATTCTATATTGGATATACCTCTCTGCAAATATAAAGGCTCTTTATGTTACTACTGGGCAGCTAAAGTGACTGCCCAGTAATAAACTATAACATTAGCTACCATTTACTTTAAGGCAGCTGTTTGGCAGCAAACGCTCCATGGGGGCCACACCCCTGGCTTGAAATACTGCGGATCAGCATTCTTCTGCCCTTCAAGGAGATGCAGGGTTTTTCAGCCGGGGGATGTCCACAGCTGTAAATAATTGACAACAGACTGGGCTTTGTGGAACTTTCAGATGCTCTATGCCAGCTTCATTAAAAAGCAGTTTGTTATTGACTTTGTACGTTATTGCTGGGCAGAATCAAGTTGCAAAGAAATAAAGTAAAAAAAAAAAAAAAAAAGGGCCACTGTGCATCATAAAAAGTATCTCCCTCCCACTCCCCAGAGATGATTTCTGGCCTCTGGATGGCATCCAGTACAAGAACAGAATTAATTTGTGTAAAACTGCTCAACTCTCACAAAAATTCTCCAGCAAGGCTCAATGTGGTTTCCAGATCCCGTTCTAGCAAAAACTTACACCAGCCAATAATACAAAAATCATGGAGGAAAAATGAAATTGAAAACTTGGTCACTCTTCTCAATTCCAGATCTTCTACAGAAAGGGACTTGAGACTACAAAACTTACAAATTTTGGATCTGCAAGTTCCTGCCCAACAAATAGCAGTAAATTACTGCCTGTGCACTCTCTCTCCACTCAGTCTAGACTCTATTATCTTAACTACTCTCTGGAAAAATCTTTGCGTGACTACCTAGAAAATCCTGGAGTGTACCACTATAGCACACATATGAACGTGCTTAGGAAATGGTATTATCCCACTGCATAAAGCATATCTAACCACATGCAACTAGTATGGAATCAGCGGGATCTTACCTTTATTATCCTTTGACATGTTCGGTTGTATTTTTAAAGACCAGCTTTTAGTCAGATATTTCTGCTCTTGGTTCATGCTAGATACTTGTTTTTTTTTTAGAGGTGAATTTTAGGGATTTAGTTCAGTTGTGGTCTTACCTGGTTATATGTGTTATTTTGTGTTTTATTTATATTTGTGTCTATATAGTACATTTATTGCATGTTTGGCTGTACCATAGCTTGGGTAGTCATTGGAAAGGTGAGAGAAAAAAAAAAAAAAGAAAAGACTATACACTGTAAATAATAAACAAGTTAAATGCCCAATCAAAAAAATCAGCAGAAATACCAGCAGTTATAAATACAACTTCAGGCTGCTGCAGAAGATCTGAGAACAGATGTCATTATGATGGCGAAACCGAATGACGGTATACAAAAAACATGTTAAATAAAAATAAATAAAATAAATAATTTCAGCAGCCTGCCTCGGAGGGGGGGGGGGGGGGGGGGGAGAGGGTCAATGGCTACTTTCAAATACTATTACCTGAAAACACTTAAAATATTTTTCAGCCAGACTTGGAACATCTTGAAAAATCTTGGTGGTATCAATGAGTGCAGAGCTCCCTTATAATCACAGCTCCAGATTCCATTGGTGAACCCTTTCCTCCTAACTTACTGGCAGACAAGATCACGCTCGGGAGAAACCAAGTGAAACTCAGTACAGCTTCGGTGGTGCTTGAGGACAGGGTGAAAAATAAGTGCTGCTAGGCCCTCGAGGATAAGAATGAAAGAATTAAATAAAAGTCTTCATACCCCATTACCCCAATTTGTTGTTCAAATCCATAAAAGTTTACTGAAGCAAATGGCAAAAAAAAGTCATTGAAACAGAAAAATACTTATTCCAAGAGTGCAGTACAAAACACAACCATTTGGAAATGTAAATTCCAGGAGGCCCTGGGTAACCCTTTTCTTTGAAGGGGCATTATCCTTCAGGGCACACAAAAGTATTTTTATATCTATGGGGCGGACTTCACTGTCATTTGTCCCCTTCTGCTAGTTGCACCTCAGGGGTGAGTCCTTTCTGTGGGAGGAAGTTATTGCTTGTGGCCCAGGAGGTGAGATGCTTCTTTTTATCAGTGTGTATCTGTTTATCTGAAATGGTGTTGTGATAATGCTTGACTGGGACAGATGAAACACGACACAGAGCTGGGTGTTAAAAATAAAATAAGTTTACTGAGTTTTTATGGTTTAACAACCATAAGGAGGCGTCCCTAGCGCCTCCTTATGGTTGTTAAACCTGTTGACAGCCACGGGTTCGGAAAACGGACACCAGCAAAATTGAGCATCCGTCTTCCAACCTGCAAGCCATGGGCTGATTTTTTTTAATTTTTGGAGCCCCCGACTTAATATCACTATGATATTAAGTCGGAGGGTGTACAGAAAAGCAGTTTTTTCTGCTTTTCTGTACACTTTCCCGGTGCCGGCCAAAATTAACTCCTGCCGTTGGGCAGGCATTAATTTCTGAAAGTAAAATGTGTGGCTTAGCTGCACATTTTACTTTCTGTATGGCGCGAGAATAACTAATAGGCTCATCAACATGCATTTGCATGTTGCAGACGCTATTAGTTTTTGGGGGGTTGGACACGCGTTTTCCTCGCGCTATTACCCCTTACTGTATAAGGGGTAATAATAGCACGTCGAAAGCATGCGTCCAGATGGGGGCTAACAGTGCGTTCGGTTGAGCGCACCATTCTGTATTGGCCTGAAAGTGAAGTTACAGCTGGATTTTGTCCTCTCTCTGTGTACGTGGTAGTAACTCAGGCACCTAGTTGATTCCAAACACTCCCTTCTCCAAGTGTGTGAGAAGCCCAGACTCTGAGGGAATCCTGCTCTGCTTGGGATCCCCTTAAACACTAAACAGTCCTTCCTGAGTTCAAGGTTGTTTTCTTCTACTCAGCCTGCACCTACGTCCAAGGGGGAGATGCAGTGATGGGACTTCCAAGTCTGTCTTCCTTCTCCTGACTCCAACCCCAATCCTTTTCTCTGGACCTCTCAGTGGGAAAGATCTATAACTGATGGAGATCAGGTACCTTACCCAATCTCCAAAAGAGAGGAGTGGTGACAAAAATGCCTCCCATCAACAAAAAGAGAATTCCCTTACTAAAAATGTACAAAAACCTTCTGGGGTGACATTGTTACTGCAGATCTCATTTGTTCTAGAAGGGTACTGACAGATCTTCAGTTTCCTGGCCTCAGGATCTGGGAAAAAGCCACCTCCAGTAGTACCAGGCATCAACCTAGCAAAACAACTCTTAAAGTAGTCAAAAATCCTGAAACAATCTCTTCTGCTAACTTGAGGTGTATCCTGCCTGGCAGGGAGTGCACAGGAAGGAGTACCCTCAAAAACTATACTAAGTGAGAAATATAGGCCTTACTAAAAATAAACCACTCTAACAGAGTTCCTTCTCCCTACAAAATCTCAACTCGAGTGCCACACCTTCTCTTGTCTTAATCCCCATTTATACAGGTCTACCCACTCAGGCAGCCTGTACAGGAGAAGCTGAACTAAGATATTCCTTCTCGCTGGTCTGTAGGCACATCTAGTTGCTAACCTAGAGGGAGGCGACACTTGAAAGGGTAAGAACGCTTCTATCCAATGATTAGGATGACAAATCTCATTGGATTGAGCTCACTTAGCATCCTGGTAGATTCAAACCCCAAATACACACTACAGATCAATAGAATAAGAGACCCTTTCTCCTTTTCAGGAAGCAGAAAGGCTAACCCTCTTTCCTCTCCTACTGCTTCTAGAAAGCAGGCCATACTGTAGCTGTCTATCTTTACTCCTCTTCAAAAGTCTAACATAAGAACATATGATATGCCATACTGGGTCAGACCAAAGGTCCATCAAGCCCAGCATCCTGTTCCCAACAGTGGCCAATCCAGGCCATAAGAACCTGACAGTTACCCAAACATTAGATAAATCACCTGCTACTTTTGCTTATTAATTACTAGAGATGTGCTTCGGGTAAAAATTTCATGTCGGGCTTCGTTTCGGGGCCGCCCCCCCCACGCGTTTTTCCCGGGCCCCAATTTTCGGGTTAGCGCACACTAACTCAAAAATTAATTTTTTCTGAAATTTCGGAAAAAATTCAATTGTTTTTCAGTTCTCACGAGTCATTCCGAATTAGGCAATTTCATTGACATTGTCTAATTTGGGAAAAATGATTGCACATCCCTATTAATTACCATCATAGTTTATGGATTTTTCCTCTAGGAACTTATCCAAACCTTTTTTAAACCCAGTTACACTAACTGCTGTACCCACATCCTCTGGCAATGAATTCCAGAGCTTTACGATGCGCTGAGTGAAAAACAATTTTCTTTGATTTGTTTTAAATGAGCTACTTGCTAACTTCATGGAGTGCCCCCTGGTCTTATTATCTGAGAGAGTAAATAACCGACTTATAATAACTTGTTCATGTCCTGTCATTATTTTGTGGACTTCTATCATATCCGCTTCAGTCATCTCTTCTCCAAACTGAACAGCCCTAACTTCTGTAGTTTTTCTTCATAGGGCAGCCGATCCATGCCCCTTATTTTGGTAGCCCTTCTCTGTACTTTCTCCAGTGCAGCTATATCCTTTTTGAGATGCGGTAACCAGAAATGCACTCAGTATTCAAGGTGCGGTCTCACCATGGAGCAATACAGAGGCATTATGACATTCTCAGTTTTATTTGCCATTCCCTTCCTAATAATTCCTAACATTCTGTTTGCTTTTTTGATCGACACAGCACACTGAGCAGACTATTTCAATGTATTATCCACTATGATGCCTAAATATCTTTCCTGGGTGGTAACTCCTAAGACAGCACTTAACATTGTGTAGTTACAGTAAGGGTATTTTTCCCTATATGCATCATTTTGCACTTGTCCGTGTTAAATTTCATCTGCCATTTGGAAGCCCAGTCTTCCAGTCTCACAAGGTCCTCCAGCAACTCATCACAATCTGCTTGAGATTTAACTACTCTACATAATTTTTTGTGTTACCTGCAAATCTGATCACCTCACTTGTCGTACCCCTTTCCAGATAATTTATAAATATATTATAAAGCACCAGTCCAAGTACAGATCCATGAGGCACTCCACTGTTTACCTTTTTCCATTGTGAAAACTGACCATTTAATCCTACTCTGTTTCCTGTCTTTTAACCAGCTTGCAATCCACAAAAGGACATCACCTCCTATCCCATGACTTTTTAGTTTACTTAGAAGCCTCTCATGCAGGATTTTGTCAAACGACTTCTGAAAAACCAAATACACCACATCTACCAATTCACCTTTGTCCACATGTTTATTCACCCCCTTCAAAAAAATGCAAGATATTTGTGAGACAAGACTTTCATGTTGGCTATGTCCCATCAAACCATGACTATCTAAATGTTTTATGATTTTATTCTTTATAACAGTTTCCATGATTTTTCCTGGCACTGAAGTCCAGCTCACCGGTCTATAGTTTCCTGGATCACCCTTGTTCCCTTTTTAAATATAGGGGTTACATTGACTATCTTCCAATCTTCAGATTCATCAGATGATTTTAATGATAGGTTAAAAATTAATTGAAATAGGTCTGAAATTTCATTTTTTAGTTCTTTCAGAACCCTGGGATGTATACCATCTGGTCCAGGTGATTTACTACTCTTCAGTTTGTCAATCAGGCCTACACATCTTCCAGATTCACCATGATTTAGTTCAGTTGATCTGAATCATCACCCAGGAAAACCTTCTCCAGAATGGGTTTCTCTCCAACATCCTCTTCAGTGAACACCAAAGTAAATAAATCATTAAATCTTTCCACGATGGCCTTATCTTCTCTAAATGCCCCTTTAACTCCCTGATCATCCAACGGTCCAACTGACTCCAGCTTCGGATATATTTTAAAAAGTTCTTATTGTGAGTTTTTGTTTCTATGGCCAATTTTTTTCAAATTCTCTCTTAGCCTGTTTTATCAATGTCTTACATTTAACTTGCCAATGCTTATGATTTATCCTATTTTCTTCGGATGAATCCTTCTTCCAATTTTTGAATGAAGATGTTTTGGCTAAAATAGCCTCTATCACTTCACCTTTTAACCATGCTGGTAATCGTTTGCCTCCCTTCCACTTCTCTTAATGCATGGAATACATCTGGACTGTGCTTCTAGGATGGTATTTTTTTTTTTTTTTTAACAATGTCCACACCTGTTGCACACTTTTTACCTTTGTAGCTGCACATTTCTTTTTTTTTCTTACTATTTTTCTCATTTTCTCAAAGTTTCCCTTTTGAAAAAGTTTAGCACTAGAGCCATGGATTTACTTACTGTCCTCCTTTCAGTCATTAATTCAAAATTGATCATTATGATCACTATTGCCAAGCGGCCCCACCACCATTACCTCTCTCACCAAATCCTGCGCACCACTGAGAATTAGATCTAAAATTGCTCCCTCTCTTGTCGGTTCCTGAACCAATTGCTCCATTTATTCCATCCAGGAACTTTATATCTCTAGCATGTACCGATGATACATTTACCCAGTCAATACTGGGGTAATTGAAGTCTCCCATCATCACCGCACTACCAGTTTGGTTAACTTCCCTAATTTCTCTTAGCATTTCGCTGTCTGTCTCACCATTTTCTCTTTTACCTTTACTGATCTTAATTGAAATAATAAAGCAGGAGTAACGATCTCTGGTCCTCAAGTGCCAGAAATAGGTCAGGATTTTAGGATATTCACAATGAATATGCATGAAATAGATTTGTTTACAATGGAGGCAGGACCTGCAAATCTATCTCATGTATATCCTGAAAACTAGGCCCATTTATGGCTCTTTAGGACCATAATTGGCCACCCTTGTATTAAAGGTGCTTGCAGGAATGTGGGATGGCTTACACAAAAACCACTGAACTCTTATATACCATCTTTGTAAGGAACTTGGTGGTCCTTACATTGATACTTCAGTGCTGCTGCCCAAACGTTATAACCAAACTCACATAATCAATTAGCAATGGCATATATTTGGTCTCTATGTAAAAATACTGGCTGACAGATACGTGAAAGAATTTCCAGGTGAGGGTATGAAGGCAGCCATTGATTCATGAGACAAGCAATTTGGAGAATGATAGTTGCTGTTGGGCCTTCTGGAACCAGTTTTTGTTGTTATCCAGCTTGAAGATGCATACATAATTGCACGTATTTCTGCAGGTTTTGTGATCAGATCTTTGTTTATGAACTCTCAGTTTCAAGTTGCCACAAAAGCTGTGCAACTTGCTTTACATTTTAAATTATTGATTTCATACTGCTTTATTAAATTGAATTTAAATATTTCATGATAAATGTTTTCCTAAAGTGTGCACAACCATTTCAAGAATAAGCAACTAATCAGTATGATTTTTTTTTTGCAATCATTTATAGAAGCAGCTGTTGCAAAGTCTGCACATATTTTTAACCCACAGACTTTGCACCACCTTTCAAAGCAAAAGTACGTGTGTCCTTTCATTTCGAAACTTGACACTTTTTTTTCTGTGGATACTTTCTTCATGGATAATAATTCAGAGTTGAAAATGTTAATATTCACATGTTATTTCTTTCACATGACCAAATCCACACCCTCTTTCAATGAATACAATTCTTTTTTCCACTTTTTTTGGTATTGTGTTTCCAATTAGCTCCACTTTCTATAGTGGCTTTCAGCTCTATTCATAAATATGAATATATTAAAAACCACCCAGAATATGCAACTACACATCTGAGGTATAATCACTGCAGATATCCTGAAAATTAGACTTTTTAGGTGAAACTCTAGAACCAGGTTAGTAAACACTGACCTAGAAAACATTCTCCATGTCATGTCATACTTCCTTACATTTTAAAGACACTGCTAGTTAGTATTAACAAGCAAGGCAAGTAATCGCATGCACAGCAAAAATGGTAACACACCAATCAATTTGCCTACTGACCAATTTACGAAAGTTTAAGAGGCAAGAAAGTAATCCTGTCTTGCTATGCTAAATGTTTTGTTATGTTACCCAAGTCTGATGAGTGGTATATACACACTGCTGGTATTATCCTCCAGGGACCTCTACCATACTTACGTTTGGTTTCACTGGGGACTGCAGGTGCTGAAAATCCTGAATTAGATATAGCAAGAATTGTTGACTGGGAATCTCTTCACACGCAAATCATCTTTCACAGCAGAAGCTGTTAGAATTGGGCCCAAATAATTAAGCCAGGAGTTCTCAATTTCTGTTCTCATGATTCTCAACTCAGATCTGGCTTTTTAGGGCAACCAAAATATACAAATTAGCTGAATTCTTAAAATAAAAATATAAGATTTGCCATACTGGGTCAGACCAAAGGTCCATTAAGTCCAGTATCCTGTTTCCAACAATGGACAATCCAGGTCACAAGTACCTGGCAGGATCACAAAAGGTCGATAGATTCCATGTTGCTAATCCCAGCCAGAGATAAGCAATGGATTTTCCCAAGTCTACCTTAATAATGGATTTATAGACTTTTCTTTCAGGAACTTGTCCAAACCTTTTTTAAACCCATCTTTCATCACATCTTCTGACAATGAATTCTAGAGTTTAATTATGCATTGAGAAAAAGAATATTTTCTCCTATTTATCTTAAATGTATCACCTAGTAACTTAACTAAATCATCCCTAGTCTTTGTACTTTTTGAAAGTGTAAACAATTGATTTGCATTTACCAGCTCACTCCACTCATCATTTTAGAGACATCTGTCATATCTCCCCTCAGATGACTTCTCCAAGCTGAAGAGCCCTAATTAGCTTTCCTTATAGGGGAATCACTTCAGCCCTTTTACCATTTTGGTCACCTTCTCTGTACCTTTTCTAATTCTGACAGGTGAAAACTTTTCAAAATGGGTGTAACTCTACTTTATTTCCAATATGCAATCATATGCAAACACCTAACCAATGGGAAATATTCATACAGATAAAATAAAGATTTTTACAAAACTGTATACAAATTTTATGAAAGTAGCAGCTTAAACACACACAAATTACACATCACCTATCTCATTCATACCTCATTCATCCATTAAAAACAAATAAATTGTATTTGAAGAAATTCTTTTTTTTAAATACAACCCGCGTTATAAAATTATCTACCAGTACTGCTAAACTTTCTCAAAACATAAGAAGTTGATGACGCATTCATTAGATGAACCCATCATGAGAAAATCACCTATTGTGAATACATTTACTCTATTCCCAAGCAAAAACATATGTTTCATAAATAAAAACTCTCAAAGGAAATGTCTGCCAAAATATCTTCTAAAACTCGCTCTCAAAAATCGCAACTGTATCAAAATCTTCTCATATCAACATGGTACACCTTCTCATTCATGAAGGTTCCTCTAATCTGATGATTATATTACAAATGTCACCCAAATGTCTCAGAATGATGCCTTTCATTACAAGTATCAAATATCTTAAAGTGGCATCTCACACATCAAAAACGATCCTTCCCTACAAGGGAATCCTCATTTCACCCTGCTAGGCTTCTTCAGGGGAATGAATATCCTACAATAAGTACAATAAAAAAACTCTATTAGTTTTTGCATATCATTCATTACCACATTTCAGTTTAAGAATAAAAAATAATTACCACAAATGATCTTACAAATCTATATTGCACAATTTCTCATTACTGGCTCCCAGTTCTATCCCATATTCCTGACATTATTCCTAAAAATCTGCCAAAACACAAAACCATCTTTAAATGTACACCAAACTCATACTTTTAATCACAATATGATTATAATATATTACTTACAATTACTTTCAACTTTTCAAAACAAACCAATAAAACACCGCCTTCCATATACAACCGAATGCCACCACCATCTGTAGCGTTCTGACGCTTATGTGCTTCACGTCCTCCTGCCCTTACATTTAAATGTATCAATCAGATACAGAAAAAGTATCATGAGAGGCATTTAATCTATAGCTCGTTAACTCAATCGAAAATAAATCACATAAAAGCTGACATTCTATATCGCTGTTGAGCCCAAAAGGTGCCAATGTCTGCCAATTATAAATAAAATAGTGTTACCATTGATGCAACCTATAGGAAATATCAAACTCCCCCCTCCCCCAGTATATCATATAATTGTTTAATCACAAAGAATAATATCCTCAACAGTGTGCTATGTTGAAATCCAATGGGCAACAAAAGGGGCATTTTCTTAAATGTCCGAACACTGATCATGTGTTCTGTAATTCTCTGTTTAATTTGCCTTTTAGTTTTTCCAATATACATGTAAGAACACAGACATATCACCACATATCATTCATTGTAAACAATTCACTTGTAAATAATCCTTTGTATATAATTTTTATTGCTTATATATCATCATGTTTATAGCTTATATTCTTTTCGTTCAGTAATTCCCTCTTGTTTCCCCTCCCTTACCTCCACCCAGTTCCATTATCAGTTTCATTGTAAAGCCATGTTGGCCAGTTTTTATGTTACATGGAAACCGATGTGATGTTTGCCTAACGAATGTCGGTATACAAAAATTTCAAATAAATAAATAAAATAATAAAATATATGACATTTAGAAGTACAAGAAAACAGATCAGGTAAATCATATGAGCGTTGTAAATTCTTATGATTAAATTGCCGAATAACCAAAACATTCTCACAAACCGAGAAGCCCGCACACCAGATTTGTCCCCTACCACCACCATAATCTTCATGGATAAGATTACCTCAAACCAATCTCTGTCTCAAATTCCGACCTTTTTTTTAATGGAAAAAATAGGTTTATCCACAAAGGCTGACAGTGATTCCAACACAGGCCGATGTTTTTGCATAATCTGTTTTATGTTGGTCATCCATGATGAATAAGGTAATATACAAACAAGAAAAATCGGGGCCTTTTCAGTCTTAACCAATAAATTTTGTCAATTTGCATACAAACCACGTTTAAATTTTTTTTTTTTTAAACACAACTAGATGAATATCCTCAATTAATAAATCTATTCATAAGTTCCTGAGCACATTGTTTATATACTGGAACTGAAAAACATGAATGACAATATCTTAAAAATGGACTACATAGTATATTTTCTTTAATTCGGCGAGGATGAAAACTTTGGAAGTGCAACACAGTATTCCTATCAGTCAGCTTCCAATATACTGAAGTACTGAGAAAATGGCCTTCTTTGTTATAGTCATATCCAAAAATGCTATGCTCAAATTGTTCTCTTGAAAAGAAAATTTTAAATTATGATCCAAAGTATTAATCCATGATGCAGAATTAGATAAAGAAAAAATAAATTGATATATCGACGCCAGAATGCAATGTACTAAAAGAATTGAGATTTATAAAGAAATGTTTTTTCAAAATATAATCCAGCTATTGACAGAGGCAAAGGAGATCCCATAGCGATTCCTTTAACCTGATGGTAAATTGTAGATTTGAAAGTAAAATAGCTCTGTTTAATAACAATAGTGGCCGACTGCGTAATAAATTAGACAATTACTTGGAACCCCTAGTTCATCTAATGATTTATATATGACGTGTAAGTCTTGCAAGGTCCTCTTGCAATTTCTCACAATCTTATTTTGCTATAATTTTTGAATAATTTTATATCATCAAATTTGATCACCTCACTTGTTCCCACCTCTAGGTTATTTATAAATATATTATAAAGCAGTCCTAGTACATATCCCTGGGATACTCTACTATTCACCTTGTGCAAAAACCTCTCTCATGAATATTCAATGTGGATTGTCTCAAAAAACAAACTTTGCATTTGGAAAACAAGGATATATGGTACAATATTTCAACACAAAGACTAAGGCCCATCTTGTCTGCCCATTTCCCTTCCTGCTCCAATATTATCGAACCCATCTAACTGTTGGCTTTACCTTTACTTTCTTGCAACTAGGAACCCTTTATCCCATGATGTTATCAATTCAGATACCATTTTCATCTTTACCAACTCCCTGGGGGCCACTCCATCTATTTGTCACTCTCTCTGAGCCACAGCATGCCTATGACCAATATGGCCATAACCATAGGTGCTGCTACTCAAAAGGCACTATAGCGTTGCTATGTAGTGCCTCAGTAAGTGTAAAAGCAGCACGGCCTGCTGACCACACTGATGATTCTGGCAGAGTATGCTTCTTTTTCCACTCAGAAGTGTCGGAAAACAGAGGAGGTCCACCGACAATGGAAGAAGCCTCATTAGTGGCAGTGGGACAAGGCATGGTTTTCTTAGCATTGTCCCCGTCCCCCCAAAAAACGTTACTTCTTTCTTTAAATTCAAAATAAGTGATTATATTTCTTAATGCTGCTCCCCTCTCCTTTCCCAGACACCCCATTCCCCAGCCCTTCTCCACACTCTCACAGCCCGCACTCTCCAGTAGTCTTGCTCTTCAGACCCCTCTCTCATCCCAGAAACCCCACCCCCAAGAAGTGTTACTCCACAGCCCCTCTCCCCAGCAGTCTTGCTCAAAAGTCCCCCACATTATCAATTTTGGTGGGGCCATGCTCCTTCAGAGGAGGAGGAGAAGGTGCACACCCTGACCTACGAAAGGAACCCAAAGTCAGAGCTAGGTTGGCCCCTGTGGCCAGAAATTGTTCCCTTGGCTGTGGGAGTTGAAGGAGACTGCTGCTTCAATGGAGAATAAGAGAAAGAGAGAGAGCAAAGGTGTATGTGTGTGAAAGAGTGAGAGAGCAAGGGTGTATGTGTGTGAGAGAGTGAGAGAGCATGGGTGTATGTGTGTGAGAGAGTGAGAGAGCATGGGTGTATGTGTGAGAGAGTGAGAGAGCATGGGTGTATGTGTGAGAGAGTGAGAAAGCATGGATGTATGTGTGTAGGAGGTAGAGAGAGCGCATGTGTGTGGGAGACTGACCCCACTTCCTCTCTGCCTGCTAATCCATGACAATTTTAGGGCATCTGGAAATCAAAAATTCCCAGGTATGGATAATGAGGAATTTTTTAAAATCTTCATTAGATTTAATTATTGGGTATTATTTGATATGTTTGAAATATTTTAATTGTATTTGGAAAATGTGTATGTGAGTTTTAAATTATTGAATGTTTATCTATTTATTAGTTTTTCTATTTATTTTTATTAGTATGGTTTTACTAATTTGTTTTATGAAGAATGGTAATGCTTCTGTTTTTCCATTGCTGCAGTTTCTGGTTCAGTTTTTGTCTGTACATTTCTATTCATACTTTATGATCTCTTTATTCTGTATTTGAGGATCTGGGAGGTCGAGCAGGCCTTGTGCCTGCTCGGCTGAAGTAATGTGGTTTCAGGCACATGCAATAGCAGGAGGAGTAGGTGGCTCAGCATGGACCGTTTGTCTGACTGGGGGGAGGGGGCTGAGCCGGGCTGTTTTTTTTCCCTGTAGGGTTTAGATAATTTAAAATCCTAAAGCCAGAGCCCATTGGCCCGCAGGGCGCTAGGGAGTAGGAGACATTAGGGGTGTTCTCGGCAGCAACAGTGCTGAGCTTGCTCTTTGCGCTCCGTTGCTGCCACGGCCGCTTCCCTCCCGCCTGCCCTTCCATTTGTTGACTGTAAATGGGGCTTGTTCTAGTCGCAGCGAGGGCGGGGGGGGGGGGGGAAATCTGGTTGCCCAAGCCTTTTGGGGGTTCAATGTCACTATTTCTGCTGACCTGACTTCGGTCATGTTTCAATGTATAAGGACAACTGGGAACAGTTGTCATCTTTGGACTCTTTGCTGGGAGGTGGCGGGGGTCTTCCTGACTTGGCTCCTTGCTGGGTGGTGGCGGGGGCCGCGATTATGAGTTTAAGTCTGACAGGAACCCGCTGGCCAGGTGGCTAGCAGTGAGCATCTTGCTGGGAGGTGGCAGATGGTCATTTTTGGGTTCCAGAATTTTGAGTTTAGGGCTCGGGCACCTAAGTGTTATAATAAAGCTTTGGTCTTTTGATTCCAATGTTGTGTCTGTGTATTTCTTGGGGGAAAGGGGAGGGGTTTTTTGTAAAAGGAAGGTTGCAGAGGAAACGTATGTCCTGACTACCCCCATTATATATCTGTGTTTTGCATGTGTTACTGAAGTGAGGTATTCCAATAGTTTGTAGTTTTTATATAGGGATCTATAGCAGCTTGGCTTGTTCTGTTTTCCTAATAGGGGGTATTATTGGTGTTTTAGGTCTGGTGTAATATTTGAGGTGTTCACTTTCATAGGAAAAGTTGTTGCTGTTTGAGTACTGGTAGTTAATGTTGTTTTGATATAGAAAGTTTATTTCATTGTAATTCTGTTTTCTTGTGGCCCTCTGATTGTCATGCCCAAGACGCATTACAGAAGGACTAATACCATGTAAGTTCCAAGTGTCTCTTGCTGTTTTGCAGGGTTTTCTGGTTGGCAGCACAACAGCGTATGTAAATATAATATACATATTGTAAGTGATATTTTTACCTCAGAAGACTGTGCTTTGAATGCCATTTTTCATGTAAAATCTATTATAAATGTATTTTTAATTGTGTGTGAGGAGGGTGTAATGGGGTGGGGGGGGGGTGCAAGGCTGTAAGGTTTTCCTAGGGCACCTAATACCCTTGCACCAGCCATGGTCATTGTTGTACAAACATTTAACAGAGTCTCCCAACTCGTGGTGTCACGTGTTGTGTAATGGGTGAGGGCGTGCTGTTTTTCACTTGGCCATTGGCACCACATTGCCTGGCTACGGCTCTGCTGCAAAATGACAAATCTTTCCTTCAAGCCCCTCTGCAATATTATTTATGAAAATATGAACAGAATAAGACCAGGACTGACCTCAGAGGCACTCCTTTTCCTTGGAGTAAACTCAATTTATCGCTACCCTCTTGTTACCTATCACTCCTACAATCTCTAACCTAGTTTACTACCTTATGACTCACGTCTGAAGAATTCATCTTGTTTATGTACCTCCTGCACATGACCATGTCAAAAACATTAAAGACATCTTAGTGCACCACATTCAAATCCCTCCCCAATTGATTTCTTTGGTCACCCAGTCCAAGAAATCAATCAGTTGTATTTGGCATAATATTCCTCTGCCTTGGATATTATAATGTACGAGACTCAAGATGTTTCATTATCCTTTCATTTAGTAGTGTTTCCATTAATTTACCCAGCACCAGGGTTATTCTAATTAGTCTGTAGTCCCCAGCTTCCTCCCTACTCTAACTTTTATGAAGGATGACTTCCCATCTCTGGAACCACATCTGTCTCCAAACGACAACTAAACAGAACTGTCAATGTAACTGACAGACTTTTCCAAGTTCCTTTAATATTCTAAAATGTATCCAGTCTGGCTTTCCTGCTTTGTCCACTTTCAGTCTTACTAATTCCATGAGAAACGTATCTTTTATGAAATGGTATCAATTACTCTATTATATGTACTTCTGCAATCAAGGACAGACTGAGTCGCGTTGGCGCCCAGGGCAGGCTAGTAATTTGGTGACCCCCCTAAAAAAACAAAACAAAACATGATAGCCAGCATTACTTCTTTCTTTAAATTCAAAATAAGTGATTTATTATATGTACTAAGGGTAAGATTACATTTTACATCATGGTTTTTGTGTCACTCTGAATAGGACAGTATTAGTCACTTACACCCACAAAGAACGGCAGCTACTTGTGTGGTCTTTTTCAAAGTATATTACAATATTCTAAACCTCCCATACCAAAACAATACTCAAACAGCAATAACTTTGCCTTTGAAACAAACACTGAAATATTACACCAGGCCCTAACACACCAATACATTTTCTATTAGGAAAACAGAACGAGCCAGGCTGCTATAGATCTCTACACAGAAACTGCATACTACCAGAAGCCTTCACCTCAATCACACATACAGAAAGGAGACAGACAGACCCTCACGAAATGCAGAAGAGATCATAAAGTATAAATAGAAACATGCAGACAAAAACTAAACTAGAAAATGCAACAAGCTAGACACATCATGTTGCTGAAATAGGAATGCAGTTGGTAAGGAGATTGCTGAATTATGTCCACAACAGAGTCATGTGTACATCATTGTCCGGTCAGAAATTTACTTCAACACATTGCTGGAGTTGTAGCAATAAATTTGAGGTATAACTGATTCTGTTTTATTGTAAAAATAGTCCCGACCAAAATTCATAGGAAAAATTTCCAATTGATAAATCAAAGGCTAATGATAGTATACAGATACTCATCCACAATGAATAGGTCCCAAACGTTTGGGGACCTATTCATTGTGGATGAGTATCTGTATACTATCATTAGCCTTTGATTTATCAATTGGAAATTTTTCCTATGAATTTTGGTCGGGACTATTTTTACAATAATTTGAAAAAAGAAAAAAATTGATGAGTTGAAAATTAAAGTAATTAAGACCCCTTATAAAAAACAAGATGGTCTGCTCTATGCCTACTCGTGAATAGAGGGTCTAACAAACGTTTGTTCGGTAATAGGTGCTTTATAGTTTATACCAGTACATTAGTTGGTTGGTTTGTTGTTTACATAGTGGTGTACTGGAATACACGAGTGGTGTGTAGTGGGTTTTTGTGTGATCATTCTTTTTTAGCCATCACATGGATGATTTTGCACCAGGTTCTACCTGATTGGAAGGGAGGTGACCGAGCTAAACTTTAAACTTCTGAAAAAAAAAAAAAAAAGGAGCAACAATGGATGTCAGTTACAGTAAATCTTCCCAAATGGGTTGAATGCAGATATTGAATGGAGCTTATTTATTTATTTATTTTAACTGTGGTGGTCGATTAGCAGCCTTTTGGTAACAGCTGGTAGTCAATTTGGATTTATGTACTAATACAGTAATGCCAGCATATACATTTAAAAAAAAGTCTGTGGTTAGAGCTTCATCTCTAACAAAAGTAATGATGGCCATTTCTGTAGGAAATGCTGAAAATAAAATCTGGTCATTGGCTGTATAAAAGTATATATGGTAGTTACTGGCTGAGATATTTTAAGAGGTTTATTAACCTGTCGTTTATGCCTTAGGAGACCAAGCCCTTATAAAGAAACTCAAAACATGGTTCTATGTCAGGCAGTTTGCATCATTTAAAGGAAAGTAGTATTTTTCATTCTTAATAAGTGCACCTCAAAGCAAATGGAAGTTTTTATCTGCAATTGAAAAAATCTTCAATAGTATAGATTTAGCAGCAAGGACAGCTATAGACTTATGATTAAATATGAGCTGATTTAGTCGAAAGGAAGTTTCAATTTATCCCTCAACATGGGTGTTATGAAGGTCCTTCTGTTACTGCACGGTGATTTGTAGTTTTAAAGCAATATAAGATATTTTGAATGCTATTTTTTCTTCAAGGAAATTGCTGAGCCAAAAATACAATAAAAAATAAATACATTGGAAATGTTCAGAACTCTGTTAAATATATATTTTAATACCCTGAACAACAAGAAACCAAATCCTCACCAATTCTGTACAGCAAAAATAAAAATAATGTATATCTAGCAACAGCCCTAAACACAATTTTAATGAAAAAGTTTCAATCTTTTATCATTTTCCTTTAAAGAATAAATATTTTTCCTATTCTTAAGTATGCATTTGTATAGGGGTTTTTTTTTTTTCCATTTTTCTCTATTTCTTTTTCTTCAATTGTATTTTTTCTCCCACTTTGTCCCACCACCTCTCTTTCCTCTGTTTACACTACAGCCTGTCTCTCCCCCTTCTCTAAGGCACTTCTCGCTTTGCCTACTTCCACTCCATAGTCTATTCTTTTTCCCTCTGGTAGTTTCTCCACACCTTCCTTCCATCTCCCCTCTCTTTGCATGCACGTGCCCACACACACACACACACACACACACACACACACACACTCTTCCATCCCTTCTCTCCTCCCATCTCTCTCTCCTGCAGTTTTCCTTCCCTCCACTCCTGTTTCTTATCCCTTACTCAGTCTTCCCTCATCTTTTCTGGGCTCTCCTTCTTCCCTTCCTTTCTCACTCAGCGATTTTCTCCTCCATGCTGCAGCTGACCATTCCTCATAAAACAAAGTCAAGAAATATAAAACATAATAAAACCATGCTAATAAAAAGAATAAATATTTCAAGACAGCTGAAAAATAGAACATCCAATAATTAAAATCAAATAACATTTCTTAAATATTTCCCCAAACACCAATAAAATAGTTCATAACAGCAGATACATCAAATAACTCCCAATAATTAAATCTAATAAAGATTTTTAAAAACCCCTGCTCTCCATACCTGGGAATTTATGATTGCCAGTTACACTAAGATTGTCACAGATTAGTGAACAGTATATGGGATGCACAACATTTCTCTTTTGTCTCTTAAAAACACACACTCTCTAACATGCACACCCCACTCCCTTACACCCTTCCTGCTCCTCCTCTCAGCTATTCACATGCATACACCCTCTCACCCAGCACCCCCCTTCCCCTCATACAGGCTCCCTCTCTCTCATACACATGCAATGCTCCTTCCCTCACACAGGCTCCCTATCTCTCACACACACAAGCTCCTTTTGTGTCTCTCTCACACACAGGCTTCTCTTTCAAACACACACATATACGTTCCTTCTCTCTCTCTCTCTCACACAGTCCCTCTCTCTCTTATACACACACACTCACACAGGCTCCCTCTCTCACACATATATGCATGCTCCCCTCTCTCTCAGATACAAGCATTCCTCTCACACACATGGGCTCCTCCTCACACACACACTCATTCCTTCAAGTAGTGTCTCTCACACATACAGATAATCTTCTTCTCACAGGCTCCCTCTTTCACACACACACACACACACCCCCTTCCCTTAGGCAGACTTCATCTCATACACACTTGCTGCTTCTGTCACATAGGCTCCCTCCTTCACGCATATACAACTATGTTCCCTCACACACAAACTCCTTTCACACAAGGTTCCTTTTTCACACACACACGGGGTCCTTCCCCCAGGCAGGCTTCCTCTCACACACACACGTGCTCCCTTCTGTCACACAGGATCTCTCTTTTACACACACATATGGGCTCCTCCTTCTCACACACTAACACATGCACACTTCTCTCAGGCAGGTTTTCTCTCTCTCACACACACACACGCTCAGGCTCCTTCTCACACACTCATACATATGCTCCCTCTCATTCAGATAAGCCTCTTCCTCTATTTTATTTTTACGGCTTCGAGCCTGGACTCTTTCTTCACAGTTTGCGGGATGGGATCTGCTGATAGTTCCTCTAGGATGACCTCTCTTTTCTCTTTGTTGCTGGTGGGATAAGATCTGCCTAATGTTCCTCCAGACCAGGCCTTTTTTTTCTTTGCTGAAGGCAAGATGCGATCTACCGACAGTTCCTCCAGGCTGGGCCTCTCTTTTCTCTTCACCATCAGCGGGATGGGATCCACAATTGGTTCCTTTGGGCCAGGTCTCTCTTTTTTCTTCATCACCAGCAGGATAGGGTATGGAGATGGCTCCTCCATGGCATTTCAGCATCCTAAATGGTAAGCACCCCAGGCGACTGCCTAGTTGGCTCACCCCTAAATCTGGTCTGCAATCTATAGTCTTCTTCAACCTATTCTTCTTTTTAACCATTCACTCTTACAATTTCACTCCTGCATTCTTTCCTTTTTTTAACATATCCAGAAATAATAATCACCTTGCCTTGGTTATTTATTCCTATCTTTGCTGTCCAAGCAACCTTTCTTGCTTCCTTCGGTCTCTCCAGATACTTTTCCCTATTCTGCTCTAAGGTTGTTTAGCTTTTGAATGCTAATTTACTAATCTTTTTACCCTCTTCTTTTGCATACAATATTGGTCTTTTATTTACTTTCCCAAGATCAAGATTTATTGCCTTTAAATGGTGTCTTTTAGTTTATTTCACTGTTCTACTTCAGCTAAATCTTCTACTCTGCACTCCTAATGTGATGGCCATCTTAATGATGCTTGTAGTCTTGAATTCCATGACTTCAACTTTGGTCTGGCCTACTCCCGACTTTGGTCTATTATTAAACTACACTGTTTGTTGATCACTAGAGCTTGGACATTTATCTGCTGTGACATTAAAAACAGGATATTTTAATTGAGCCATTATTAGGATACAGCTTTACCAGGCTATATAGAATCTATCCAGGAAGAACAAAGCAGACAGAAAATGGGAGAGAGGGGACGAGGGAGTTGTACATCATATAAAACATACCATTAAAGCAACTGAAATGCAGAGGTATGGAAAAGGGAGGAGACATGATAGAAAATTGATATCCTCTTTCCAAGATTACCTATGAATACTGGTCTATTCTCCAGATTTCTAGCACAGATAAAAAGTTGAATACAGATTTAATCAGACATCCATTAAATTTCAGTGGTGGGTGATATTAGTTTGCCAGATGTTGATCGGAGAACCCCTAACTTCCTTCAAGGAGTTGCTTCCAAGCAGAATTAACTGGAAAGGGAGTATTGTATGTCATCTCTGTGACCACAACAATGTCCAAATCTACATCTACCATAAGGGCCTCAAAGACCTGGATTATATTAAGCCTTTAAACAAATAGGACCAATGCATTAAGCATTTTTCTTATAAATATCAGTGATGATTTGCTGTCAGGTCATTAACCTGACATTAATCGGTTTGTTTCTTTTTCCCCATTTAGAAAAAGTAGAAGTTGGGGGCCGCTGCTGGACTTGACCTGGTACCTTTTAATTTAGAAAATAACTGTAAAGATCCTCCTAGATCTCTACTAGAACTAGATTTCTATCAGAAAGAATATTCCATTGGTATGGGAAAGAAATGGAGAAGTATTTAGTGTGGGTGGTAGCCCACCCATGTGGAGCTTAGAATTGTGTGCCACCATCTTAGGGTGTGGAGTTTTTAGTTACCCTTCTGCAGACATGTCCATTATCAATAGACATAAAATGAGACAAACCCTTTGTTACATCTGATTTATTCAGCTTCATCTACTTCAGCTACTCCCCTCACCTACTTTAAAATCCCATCAATGAATGACTGAACTCTTCAGGTGTTCCCCTTTCAAATGTGCAGGTGAGTTCCCAATTCATCCAAACCCCTCTCCTTTATACCAGATCTTTAGCAATACACTGACATTTCTGGTGCAGCATAGTTCATCTTTTCCCTTGACATACAAGTACAGGTAACGCCACAGAAATCATAATTGCTCTTGAACTACACTGGCTTAGTTCCCAGTCAGGACCAAAGTTAAGAACCAAGATACATGCAAGATGAAAGAGTAAGATTTATCATCTAGTAAGAAAAAAAAAGCTTATAGGACTATTTGAGAAACAGACTAACTAGTATACAGTCCTGTACAACCAGAACACAACAGAAAAACAGCACAGTACGCTACCCACTGCCTTGTGGTAATGAGGCCAGAAAAACTCACCTGTTCAAGAACAAACCTCACCGCTATAATGTTAACAAGGACAGCAAGATCTACAAAATCTGCTGTAAAAACTGGGATGTCAGTACTGCTGACCTCTCTGTTGACATTCTCTTATATTTCCAAACACATTCTCACTGCATACAGCCGCATTTGGTAAGCCTCGCTCAAAATCCAGAATCATGAGTCATGATTTTCCATTAACCAGAAGAAGAGCAAGTTTATACCATAATCCAGTCTGCAAAGTGAATGTTTAGCAAAAGTGGACTCCAATTAACATAGACTTCGCTTTCCTTAGCAAAAGCACACCTACATTTACCCACAGAACAAATTGTCTTGACCTGTGTTCTACATTGTATTAGGAACAGGAAAACAAGCAAAGACTAAAGCTCCTGTGAACCTGTAAACTGACAGAATTTAAGAATGCTCAGAGGGCAGTGACAAGAAGAGTTGGCAGACTGGGTAAAAGATGGTGGGGGAAGCTGAGGCACACCTGCGTAGTGATTTAAAGTAAGCTCTTCTACCCAGATGACCAAGGAGGTAAAACAACAAAATGGACTTGGAAAAGGAGTAATATCCTGCAGGCAGTCGAGATTGCATGGCTGACAGCTGGGAGATAGCCTTCATTACAGCAGTGTAGAAAAGAAATGGGAGGACTGGACAGGTCAATTTGTCATTATGTGCCATCACTACTTATGTTAGAATTTTATTCTCTTGCTATGCTGTTGAAATTAATTTTGATTCCCCATATCACGAGAAGTTCAGTGAAGTTACTTTTTGCCCTGGCAGTTGTCTCCTCATGCCCTGGCAGTTGTCTCCTCATGCTCCTTTGGGATTTCTAGCTAAACTGGTATCAAGGGCCTTAAGTCTTCATTTAAAACTATCCAGGGATTTCCCCTCTACTTTATATTGCCTTTTCAATTTAGTCCATTCAGTGCAGTGACAGTCCTCACAGCCAGGGACCATGGACCAGAGCTCCTTCTCAAACCCTACATTCATGGACTAAGTCAGACTATTAAGTGTCACCATTGTACGATAACTATAAACTCCCTCCTCAGCCTCCAAAGTCTGTGAATGCTGCCAATGCAGCATCCCCAAACCTAGATGACCCTGGGAGTGGAAGACCTGAGCCAGAAATCAAACCAGATTTCTCCACATGGCTCAGCATTGCCACTCATGCCATAAGGCGGACCCAAATGAAGGTATATCAAGGTCTTCTGTTGTATTGTTTGATTAAAGTTTGGTTGAGTGTGTGGGAGTATAATTCATGATCACTGATATTTCTAGCTGATTGCCCAGGCACACAGTATACGCCGACTGTATTTCTGAATCGTGAGTCCCGTTTTTCTTCATATTCATAATATTCTTTGCTTACATTCAAAGGAATATATTCAACACTTTAAAAAATACTGTGTGCTAACACTGTGACAGCTAATTTAGTCTAATTATATGATAGTAACTTGAAATGAACCTATTTAATTTACCATAGTATACTTAAATTGTTTAATTACAGTATAAGCATGATTAAAAATGTGATTTACAACTCAAATTGTAGTGTTGAAAAACGAATATTTAATTTTTATGATTATATACTTCACAAGTATCGATATATGATGATTGCACACAATGCTTCTTTATGGATTTAGACAGCCAAAAAAGCTATATTACACATTACAGTTACATTTTGCATCAGGTCTTACAAAAATGTCACAGTATGAGTCATAAAATTAGATAACTGCGATTTATATAACTTCAATTTTCTATGCAGAATCCCAGTTCATGACAGGTTAGTACTTCAGAAGTACACATTGATTATGACCTGCCTATATGAAAGCTTCTGAATATAAGAAGAGAAGAAATAAGGTTATTACTGTCAAATTAGCTGAAAGGGTCCATCAAAACTGACTGCTGTCCTGTCTCCTGCACATATTCTCTCTGTCTGTGAAATGAACTCACTATCATAGAGGCATTCATGCTCTTGATCACAGTTACTTTGTCACAATCACAGACTCTCCCTTCTCTCGCTCATAATACCTCTCTCCACCGAAAATTCCAACACAAAGATTTACTCATCGATACTCACTTAGCCATAAGAAATGACCGACGCGCGCCAAGTGGGGCAGATCCCCTTTAACATGGCGCTTGCCGGAGGGGAGCCCCCCCCCCTCGCCTTACCTTAATAGCCGCATCGGCGCCGGTTTGGTTTTCCTGGGGAGAGGAGCGGGAGAGTAAGAACACGTGCGGCTTAGTGACGCCAGTGTGTCGGCGCACGGTGACATCAGCCTCGTGCTTATCACGAGAATGAGGCCATCAAAACCACGGCGAGCACCGGCCCAAGCCTCTTTGCAATGGCCGGAGCTCGCGTTTCCTCCCACCCACCCAACAAAAGAGAGAAAGGGGATGCAGAAGAGAAGGGGCAACCAAGGGCAGTAGGGATTGACAGTCAGAAACTAACGTTAAAAAGTGAGGTTCAAGAATGTATAATCTGTCACAGCACAAATGTGGCAGGGGTACCCGAGTCAGTAGGCAATAGAGACCTTGAGGACAGGTCCTAGGGGACGGAAGAGTGCAAATAGTTGGACGTGGGCTGCCCGGAGGGATGGCCCTGTGGCTTGGACATGGCAGGAGGCCGGGAACATGTTTTGGCGGACTGGCTTAACATGGCGGACGCCGGCACAAAACCCGGGACTATAATATGGTAAAGACGCACCAATGACTAGGGTACCGGTACTATGTTTATGTTAAGAGTTAATAAAAACTACAGCCTGTTTTCAACCAAACTTGGAGTCTTAGTGGTATTTTATGTGGTATTTGGACAAAGGGCCAAGGGGCCGGGTGGGGAGCGGACACAAAGGTGCAAGCTGCTGATAACAGTTTTTCTCTCCGATAAGTCATACATCTTCTCTCTGTACTTCACATGCAGCCACATTCTCTCACACATTCTGTCTCCTGTGCAAACACCCTCTCTATCTCTGGCTGACTTACAGAGTTTGCATTTAGCACATGCCAGTTTACTTCAGTGCTCACTATGTTGCAATTGTCCACCCAATGTTCCTGTAATAGGCGCGATGAGCCTTGTGAGAGTCAATACACCAGCGTACATGCTACTATGCTTGAGCATGATCTATTTAGTGTTCGTAATTCAAACAACAATTTCCCACAAACCCATTTGAAAACTTGTACACATATTATGCCATCATAATAGACACTACCAGTCTGCCGACCTGCTGTCTTACATTTAATCATTTGGCAAAAAGGCTTTTATTTTTTTTTTAATCATTTTCAGTTGCAAATAAAAACTTATAATGCTCGAGAGTCATGAATTAAAGTCCCATCCCGACATGGTCTGCGTTTTGAAACTTTCTGTTTCTGCATCAGGGGGTCCCAAGTACTTAATCACTAGCAGGCCGATACAGTACAGTGCGCTCCGATGGAGCGCACTGTTAGCCTGCTATTGGACGCGCGTTTTCCCTTACCCCTTATTCAGTAAGGGGAGGAAAACGCGCGTCCAACTCGCGGCACCTAATAGCGCCCTCAACATGCAGTATTAAGAAAACTGCTTTTCTGTGCACCCTCCGACTTAATATCATGGCGATATTAAGTCGGAGGTCCCGAAGAGTAAAAAAAGTAAAAAAAAAAAAATTTGAATTCGGCCCGAACCGGACGCTCAATTTTGCCGGCGTCCGGTTTCCGAGCCCGTGGCTGTCAGTGGGCTCGAGAACCAACGCCGGCAAAATTGAGCGTTGGCTGTCAATCCCGCTGACAGCCGCCGCTCCTGTCAAAAAGGAGGTGCTAGGGACGCGCTAGTGTCCCTAGCGCCTCCTTTTCCCCGTTTCTACCGCGCCACCTAATTTGAATACTGCATCGCGCGCACCGGCGAGGGGCCGTGCGCGCGCCGGGAGAGCGGGCGTACATCCGCTCTCCTGCGGACATTACTGTATCAGCCTGAATGTATTTGTAAATGTCAATGTACTACTACCGGCATTTAAAATGCCTTCATGTCTCAAACTTGAATAAGAATTTTCACAGTTGCAAATAAAAACTTATCAAAAAAAGCCTTTTTGCTAAATCACTAAATGTAAGACAAAGAAAGTCGGCAGACTGGTATTGTCTATTATGATGGCATAATATGTGAATAAATATAAGTATTGAAATGGGCTTGTGGGAAATTGTTTGAATTATTATTTACTATTCCCCCATTGTATTCATGCTGTTGTGTTGTGAACTATTTAGTGTTAGTGCACGTTACACAACTTATTTCACTAGAGCATGCAGAAATTGCATTTAGTATACAGTACTATTTCCATTTAGTATACAGTAATTGCATTTAGAGTGTACAGTTCACCCCTCTCTCCCAGAGCCATGGAAACATAGTAATCAGTCAGATCTTAAAACCTCCATATTTCTCTCAATATCCAACCCCATGGGTCGATTTTGGATGAGTCAAAAGATACCTAATCTATCAACAGATGCCACCCAAGCCCCCCAAGAAATAGGTGATTTTCAGCGCGAGTGACAGCATGACCAACACACAAATACTAGCCAGTTATATATATAGGGATTACTATTGGATAAACAGACACAGCCACAAAAAGTATCATTGGTACTGGAGATTTGACACGTCCTCCTGACATACAGTTCAGTGCTCTAATAAATGGACCAGAATTCCACCCTAAAACACAGTGAACTGTCTATTGTAAATAGAGAAAACAGAGTTTTTTTGAAACAGTGCATGCTGATTCAGTTCTAAGCACAATACAGAGCAACACCTCTCCAATTACTACAATCAAAAAGAAGCAAAGAGAGGGACAAAGGGCTATAAACACCACCTTTTTTTTAAGAAAGAAATTTTTGAAAAAACAATTATAAAAATTCTAAGAGTAAGATGGTATCAGAAATAATGCCTTCGATGTAACAGAGATGTGACTTGGTTATTTTCACTTTCGAATAATAGAAGGACTAGGGGGCATTCCATCAAGTTAGCAAGTAGCACATTTAAGACTAATCGGAGAAAATTCTTTTTCACTCAACGCACAATAAAGCTCTGGAATTTGTTGCCAGAGGATGTGGTTAGTGCAGTTAGTGTAGCTGGGTTCAAAAAAGGTTTGGATAAGTTCTTGGAGGAGAAGTCCATTAATGGCTATTAATCAATTTTACTTAGGGAATAGCCACTGCTATTAATTGCATCAGTAGCATGGGATCTTCTTAGTGTTTGGGTAATTGCCAGGTTTGTGGCCTGGTTTTGGCATCTGTTGGAAACAGGATGCTGGGCTTGATGGACCCTTGGTCTGACCCAGCATGGCAATTTCTTATGTTATTATGATGTAATCCACTGTCTCCCCCATAATGGGCCTGAGGCAGTATCAGCGCTAATAGCACTAAAATTGTAATCATCTACTGTTTAACTCTATCAACTATTACCAAAGAATAAAGCAGCTATTTTTGAATTTTTATCAAAAGGACAAAATAAGATACCATTGCACCATATATTCCCATAAATTCACAAAATACTTAGCTCTGCAGGTGTTTAGCAAATCCACCCGACATGGACCATGTTTCAGCAGCAATGCCTTCCTCGGGGTAAATATCCAATCACTTATCAACAAGAATGCCTCATATTTAAAAAACGGAGCAAATCCTGTAATACGCGCACCAACGATATGGCAATCCATGTTGGGTGAATTTGCTGAACGCCTGCAAAGCTAAGTATTTTGTGAAATTATAGGAATATATGGTCAATGGCATCAAATTTTGTCCTTTTGATAAGACTAATAAAGCTATTTTTTAATTTTTTGGAAATAACTGAGAGTTAGTGGTAGATGATTAAAATTTTAGTGCTATTATCACGGATACTGTCTGAGGCCCATTGCAGGCGAGACAGTGTAATACATCGAAGGCACTATTATTTATGATACAGTCTTCCTCTTAGAATTTTTATAATTGTTTTTTTTTTTTAATTTCTTTCAAAAAAAAGTATTTATAGCCCTTTGTCCCTCTCTTTGCTTTTTTTTGATTCAGTATTAAGGACATCAAAAATGAGAAAAGCTAACAGGAGAGAAAGTAAGAGACAAAATTAAAGGGGAATAAAATGTGTTTTTTTTGGCTAAGTCCAAAAAGCAATGTCAAGAAAGATAAATATGCTGTTCCTGAGGACAAGGGTCATAGATTAGGTGACTCTCTCTCTCTCTCTCACATACACACTATAACACAAGATGAAATGATCGGCAGGAACAGAGTAGGCAGGATCTCCATGAACTGATGTAAACACACTGCAGTCATTCTTCACAGATTGCATGATAGGCATTTTGAAAACACTCAACCCTAGGTATCTATGTCCTAGGAAGGTCACAAAAAGTAAATGTTACAGCCAGGCAGAAGGGAAGTATGAGATGCATGTGAACGGATGTAGTGGAAGGTGTGGAGTAAGGCTAGGAGCTGCAGACAAAGTTAAAATATTCATGAAAATGGAGAAGCTGCCACCAGCGGAAAATAAAAGGGACCACCAATTATGAAAAATGCTGTTCTCATACAAAACCCAACTTGAAAATATACTCGTTTGGGAAATAACAAAGGGGACGGGCCATCTTCAAAATTGTGCAGCCATCAGAAGAATAAGTAAAAGGCAGAACTTTTGTTTAAACGAAAGTTAACCCCTGTTCTGCTGGTTAGTACAATTAGGGGCACATTTGGATATCGATGAAGCAACTAAAAACCCCATGCTCCTTGGGTTTGTTCCTGATGAGGGTTGGTGGCGGGGAGGAGGATAATTCTTTAAAGGTCCCTAGGCTTTTGTACTAATCTTCTGGCACCTCTCCATAAAAATACACCACCACAGCCACCCACACTGGTGTTATTCCAAAATAAATCACCTTAATGGTGTATTTGATAGACAAATAATTTGGCAAATAGTATAGTTAAGGTACAATTAGGTTCTTATCTACTCATTTTCTTTCCTCGAGTCCTGACAGACCAGTTCAGACAAGTGAGTTTTTGTCCCTTCTACCAGCAGACAGCATCTTTTTTTTTGTCCTGAGACTGTCCCTCATATAACCTGATGTAGTCTATTGCCCAAACTGATGTTCGAGTTCCCCTTGGATAGCCAGGGACAATTTGATTTTGTTTTAAGAAAGAAAAAAATTGATTCAGCGTAACACAAAGTCATTTTGAGCTTTAATCCTGCTCTTCTCCCTCCTTGGGATGATGACTTACCATAGAGATTAGATGTTTTCAATAGCCTTCATTCATGCTTATACATATGCCAAAAGGAACATTCTTTGGTTTTTTGTTTTTGTTTTGGCAGGGTTGGGTTCTGGACTGGTCTATAGGACTCAAGGAAAGATAATTAGCAAGTAAAAACCTAACAAGTGGGATGTACCCAAGTAGTACTATCCCAGGTGGGAGTATCCCAAAGCTGCTTCTAGGACCCTGTAGCAAAGTTTGTATCCTTCTTTTCTTCAAGGTTTAGCCTATAAGGCTCATAAATGAAACCAGCAATGTCCAAGTGGCTGCTCTGCAAATATCCGTGTGTGTTACTGTCCTGAATTATGTTTAAATTGCTAACTTGGCCCTTGTGTTCTGAGTCCCTCTGGGACTCGTTTCCTTTTTATGATATACTCTGAAGCTATGACCTCCTTGATCCACCAAGTGATAGACAATTTGGAGGCTGCTTCACCTTTGCAGGCTTCCTGCAAACAGCACAAAAAGTCTGTCTAACTTTCTGAACTCATTGGTTACCTACATGTATCTCCATTAAGTTTTGCTCCCGGAGAAGGACCCTTAATCTACCCCTTGTAGCAAGCTAATGCTGCTACTTGGACTCTTAAGGAATTCACTGCTAGGCCAATTTCTCATCCATCCTGCAGGAACAGCAAAATTGCGGGTACCCCTGTCTTGTATGGCTTTATATTTTGCTGGGCACACCATCCCTTCAAAAATCTTCCATATTCTTATGTAAAATGAGTGAAGTCAAGCTTTTCCTAGCATAGATATGACTTTTCTTGAAATTTTTTTACACTCAGTTTCCTCTACTAAAGAACTAGGCTAAGACAGAATGATGGTGGACCCTCCATGATCACTGGACCTAGACTTAATGCAGCAATTCTCAACCACTGTGTCACCAAGCACCGGGGCAAGTGTCGCACACTCCTGCTGGCCCAACTGCTCTTTCTCTTTCCATCCTTTCACTCCAGGGAGAGACTGCAGACTCCTTGCACTGCTGCTATTGTCACCCAGGCTATCAGCATGCTCAAGCCCGGACGGGAATAGCACCAGAGTAGTGGGAGTTGGCAACTGCAGCATGGCCTTCTTCTTCTTCCTGCCTTCCACTCTCCCCATATGGCCCGGAAGAAGAAATTATGCTCGGTGGGGCACGTCGGAAAAAGAAAGGACCATGCTGCATTCAAAAGTAGCAGCAGCACTGGCCTGAGGAGTAGCACACGCATGAAGAAAAGCAGCTGACTATCCACAATGGGAGACAGTAGCATTAGTCCCCGCAGCAGATGAGCTTATTTCTTGGGCTATAGGGGCTGGAGGAGGAGGCTGCTGCAACTCCCATTTGTGCTGGGGAGAGGGGTAGAGAGACTGGTCAGATATGTCACAAGTGTGGGAGAGAACGAGAGACAGGTTTCACTTCATGCAAGTGCTTTTTTGAGTTCCATTCTGGTTTCTGTCTCCATATTTGTAATTTGTATTATTTCTGTATTTGGAGACAGTCAGTTTTGTGTATATGACAGAGGCAAGGTATTTTACCAGCATGTAGGCATTTGTATCAGTCTTATTTGTTGTGTTTTCTCAATAGGACATGCATTGGTGGTGAACTTCTGTCTTTTCATAAGAAGGGCTATTGCACCTAGTAGTAGGGAGAGTTTGTGTTGCTGTTACCGAGATGACACCAGAATACTGAATCAGCATAGTGCCCCTGGGCTGCACAACAGAGGCACAGGTAGAGCTGCCTTCACCTCTGTTCGCTTCCTTGGAAAGGCAGGATCTCCCAAGTTGCATAGGCTCTTCTGAGGAAGAAGTGGTTGACGCATTTGTCATGGTGACCAGAGGACATTGGAACTTAGGTGCCAGTTTGAAATGTTGACGGGACACCTCCCTCGCATGGAATTGGAGGTCCACCTGTATAGCCTCGCTTCTGAAACCAGAGGTCCAACTGTATATTTAACGCAATGAGGTCCTCTAATGTGGGCACCTAGCCCCAACTCACCAGCTCGTTTTTTTATATGCTCTGCCAAGCCCTGCCAGAAGATGGGGATCAGGCTGTCTTCATCCCAACAGAGTTTTTATTTATTTTTATTTATTTGTTTGTTTTATATACCCTAGTTCGTGTTTAAGCCAGGGTGCAAAAACTGAATGGCGCAGTTGCCCACAGTGCAACTACCCTGCCTAATGCGAAGCAGCTCCATAAATGTAGACTAGGTCCAACCAGGTTCGTCAAAAACTGGCAGAGAAAATTGTCCAGCTTTCCCATCAGTGGATTGTCCCAATCCCATAGTGGAGATGACCAGGCTAGTGCAGGACCACTCAGTACAGACAACATGAAAGTTGCTTTTGGTACAATCTGAAGGAAAACTGGTGGCCTGTACTTCAAAGTGCATTCTGTACTGGTTAATAAAACCTTAGCAGCCCTTAGGGAGTTGACCTCATATTTGGGAGGTGGCAGGAGATGTGGCACAGGTCCCAATGACCAAGTCAAGGTGGGAGGGGAGGAACCAGTGCAAGTGCAGGGGCACAAACCTGCAGTTTAAGGATGCCTCTCATGCTGTTGAGTTTGTCTTGCTGTTGCGGGACCTGAAGGGCCAACCCAGAGATAGCCTGAGCCAGTGACGAGTCCACTGAGCTCATGGCCTCAGCAAACTGTCATGGATGTGAGCCCTTGGGCTATGGTGTGGTTGACGCAGCCTAGCAGGTGAACTCACTAGGCCCATGCCAACAGCTGGCAGACTCACTCTTACTGGGACTGGAGCTAGAGCTTCACCTATACCAGCCACACTCCCCGTGGGTTGAGCTCTTGGGTTCCATGGGCCGGCAGGGCTTAAGCAAAAGTTCTGCAAGGAGCATCAGTTGATGTCAGGGTACAAGCCGAAGTCTGGGCTGCAGCGAGAATCAGTTTCTGGGTCCAGGCAGGGTCAAGGCAGGCAGATGTCCAAGGAGAAGTTGGTGTCCATAACAGAGGTCAATACCAGGTGGCAGTCAGGAGAGGATGGACAGAGCAGGACAAGATACTAAGACAACAGGACAACTAAGTCAGGGCAGGACAAAGCAATGAGGCAATGAGGCAAGGCACAAGAACACAAGTAGAATACACACTGCAAGGCAGAGGGACATGTTGCTGAGGCACCAGCTGGAAGCAAGGCTGGGGTTTAAATCCCCAGCCTAAGCTGATGTCATCTGCCAGTATTGCTGCTGTTTTCTCGCCATGGGTCTTTTTAGTTCACCATACACCTAGAGGAATTCGAGGAGGGAAGATGTCGGTGTCCATTCCACGTCAGCATAGGGGGTAAGTGAGGCCAGTCCTGGGAACATCCCATGCTCAGCCAAACATTACAGTCTAGTCGCTCTTTCAACCTTCTTCCTGTTGGACCTGCCTACCTACTAGTTGCTGGAGACAGAGGTTAAATAGAAGGACAGTGTCAGGATAAAGAATTTGCCCTCTGCCTCCATTTGCTGGTAGGAGAGGCAAACCCACTTGTCTGGACTGGTCTGTAGGACGATGAGAAAGTCTGGTGTAATCCTTAAAGAAACCAAAAATCCCACAACATAGGCAATGATCAAATTCACAAAAATCCTCTCTCCAATTCTCTCACAGTGCACTCTTTAGAGATGCTCCAATCCTAGGACTTTCCTTGTATTGGCACCTGCTTCATAGTGTGCAGAGCTCTGTATTCCCAATAGATGACGCTGGAAAGCTCTTTCCGAACAGATAAAGATGAGTTCCTGTTAACATTCCTCTAAATAGGAACTCTGTGGCAGATTCTCAAGCCTGGCAGTCCCTCCCTTCCTCTGACTCCAGCCTGAAAATCTACTTTAAGACACTTAAAGCAATTTTTCAGTTTATGAAAAGGGGTAAGGGACTAATTCCCCTTGCCACCTCTGGTCCTGTCTCAGTCTCTTCTTGGACCCTAAGATGACTCCCGAATCCTGGAGGCTTGGGTACTTCCACCCTGGAGTCCCAGCCACCTTCCTAGGAAGCTCCACAATGAACAATTTATTGGATATCGCAGAATATATGTAAATAAAGGAAAATAAATTAGAAAGCATGAGCTTAAGCAGGCTTGTGGCTTTTATGGAAAGAAACTCCTTGTAAGACGCCTCCCATCGGGGAGTAGCAGACAAATCACTACACATCTACTCTGACCTCATACTGGTGGCTGTGAAGACAATGATACAAATAATGATGCCATTACATACAACTATGTATACCCACCCCCCCCCCCCAATACTGGTAAAACTGCATTTCAGAATTAATTTGAATATAATAAAAAAAACCATAGACCTCAAAGTATGAATTACCTGTGGAATAACATTACAAATACATTTCTGGCTTTACTTATGACAACTGACAGAAAGATGGACTAAGTCGTCATCAACCATATGAGAATTTGTTCAACTGTGACTGCAGAATAGTTTAGTTTTAAGCAGAAAGTGGATAATGGCAGCTGTCTGTTGACAACTGTTCTGAGGTAAAAGAGAAATCAGGGAAGCTAACCAAATTGGTAGTGCAGTAATAATGGGAGACTTCAATTACCCCAATATTGACTGGGTAAATGTATCATCGGGACACGCTAGAGAGATAACGTTCCTGGGTGGAATAAATGATAGCTTTAAGAACATAAGAAATTGCCATGCTGGGACAGACCAAGGGTCCATCAAGCCCAGCATCCTGTTTCCAACAAAGGCCAAAAACCAGGCCATAAGAACCTGGCAATTACCCAAACACTAAGAAGAACCCATGCTACTGATGCAATTAATAGCAGTGGCTATTCCCTAAGTATAATTGATTAATAGCCATTAATGGACTTCTCCAAGAACTTATCCAAACCTTTTTTGAACCCAGCTACACAAAATGCACTAACCACATCCTCTGGCAACAAATTCCAGAGCTTTATTGTGCATTGAGTGAAAAAGAATTTTCTCCAATTAGTCTTATGGAGCAATTGGTTCAGGAACTGATCAGAGAGGTAGCAATTTTAGATCTATTTCTCAGTGGAGCACAGGACTTGGTGAGAGAGGCAACGGTGGTGGGGCCGCTTGGCAATAGTGATCATAATATGATCAAATTTGATTTAATGACTGGAAGAGGAACAGTGTGCAAATCCAAGGCTCTCTTGCTAAACTTTCAAAAGGGAAACTTTGATAAAATGAGAAAAATTGTTAGAAAAAAACTGAAAGGAGCAGCTGCAAAAGTAAAAAATGTCCAAGAGGCGTGGTCATTGTTAAAAAATACCATTCTAGAAGCACAGTCCAGATGTATGCCACACATTAAGAAAGGTGGAAAGAAGGCAAAACGATTACCGGCATGGTTAAAAGGGGAGGTGAAAGAAGCTATTTTAGCCAAAAGATCTTCATTCAAAAATTGGAAGAAGGATCCAACAGAAGAAAATAGGATAAAGCATAAACGTAGGCAAGTTAAATGTAAGACATTGATAAAACAGGCTAAGAAAGAATTTGAAAAGAAGTTGGCGTAGAGGCAAAAACTCACAGTAAAAACTTTTTTAAATATATCCGAAGCAGAAAGCCTGTGAGGGAGTCAGTTGGACCGTTAGATGATCGAGGGGTTAAAGGGGCACTTAGAGAAGATAAGGCCAATGCAGAAAGAATAATTGATTTCTTTGCTTCGGTGTTTACTGAAGAGGATGTTGGGGAGGTACCCATAATGGAGAAGGTTTTCATGGGTAATGATTCAGATGGACTGAATCAAATCACGGTGAACCTAGAAGATGTGGTAGGCCTGATTAACAAACTGAAGAGTAGTAAATCACCAGGACCGGATGGTATACACCCCAGAGTTCTGAAGGAACTAAAAAAATGAAATTTCAGACCTATTAGTAAAGGTTTGTAACCTATCATTAAAATCATCCATTGTACCTGAAGACTGGAGGATAGCAAATGTAACCCCAATATTTAAAAAGGGCTCCAGGGGCGATCCAGGAAACTACAGACCGGTTAGCCTGACTTCAGTGCCAGGAAAAATAGTGGAAAGTGTTCTAAACATCAAAATCACAGAACATATAGAAAGAAATGGTTTAATGGAACAAAGTCAGCATGGCTTTACCCAGGGCAAATCTTGCCTCATAAATCTGCTTCACTTTTTTGAAGGAGTTAACATACATGTGGATAAAGGTGAACCGGTAGATATCGCTTGGATTTTCAGAAGGCGTTTGACAAAGTTCCTCATGAGAGGCTTCTAGGAAAAGTAAAAAGTCATGGGATAGGTGGCGATGTCCTTTCGTGGATTGCAAACTGGCTAAAAGGAAACAGAGTAGGATTAAATGGGCAGTTTTCTCAGTGGAAGGGAGTGGATAGTGGAGTGCCTCAGGGATCTGTATTGGGACCCTTACTTTTCAATATATTTATAAATGATCTGGAAAGAAATACGACGAGTGAGATAATCAAATTTGCAGATGACACAAAATTGTTCAGAGTAGTTAAATCACAAGCAGATTGTGATAAATTGCAGGAAGACCTTGTGAGACTGGAAAATTGGGCATCTAAATGGCAGATGAAATTTAATGTGGATAAGTGCAAGGTGATGCATATAGGGAAAAATAACCCATGCTATAATTACACAATGTTGGGTTCCATATTAGGTGCTACAACCCAAGAAAGAGATCTAGGTGTCATAGTGGATAACACATTGAAATCGTCTGTTCAGTGTGCTGTGGCAGTCAAAAAAGCAAACAGAATGTTGGGAATTATTAGAAAGGGAATGGTGAATAAAACGGAAAATGTCATAATGTCTCTGTATCGCTCCATGGTGAGACCGCACCTTGAATACTGTGTACAATTCTGGTCGCCGCATCTCAAAAAAGATATAATTGCAATGGAGAAGGTACAGAGAAGGGCTACCAAAATGATAAGGGGAATGGAACAGCTCCCCTATGAGGAAAGACTAAAGAGGTTAGGATTTTTCAGCTTGGAGAAGAGACGACTGAGGGGGGATATGATAGAGATGTTTAAAATCATGAGAGGTCTAGAACGGGTAGATGTGAATCGGTTATTTACTCTTTCGGATAGTAGAAAGACTAAAGGGCACATTTAAAACTAATCGGAGAAAGTTTTTTTTTTACTCAGCGCACAATTAAACTCTGGAATTTGCTGCCAGAGGATGTGGTTAGTGCAGTTAGTATAACTGTATTTAAAAAAGGATTTGATAAGTTCTTGGAGGAGAAGTCCATTACCTGCTATTAAGTTCACTTAGAGAATAGCCACTGCCATTAGCAATGATAACATGGAATAGACTTAGTTTTTGGGTACTTGACAGGTTCTTATGGTCTGGATTGGCCACTGTTGGAAACAGGATGCTGGGCTTGATGGACCCTTGGTCTGACCCAGTATGGCATTTTCTTATGTTCACCAGTACACATAATTTAGGATACAGTAGTGTGGCAGCAGAGCCAACAATAGAGGTGGGTTTTGTTTTTTAGACAGGATTATATTGGTAATTAATATGTGGAAATTAAAAAAAAAACCCTCAAAATAGGGTATTGTACAACTGAGAGAAGTTAAATTCCCATTTTTTGGCTTTTCAAATGACAGTAAGAGATAATTGCAATCTAATCTTGTACTGCCTTCTTTCCTTCACTCTCTCAAACTTGCTATCCTCTCCTTTCTCTTGCAAGAATCAGAAAGATTTTCAATTCTGGGGATACTTCCAGGAACAAAGAATGAAACAGGAACCAAAGATTCCTTTTATAACTACCCTCCATTCTTAAGGGATGTCACCAATGCTATGTTCCTGCTGCTTATGGATTTCTGCTATGCATACAAAATACAAAAGCAATCAGATGTGTATTCAGTTATGGAAATTATTGTGTGTTTGGAACTCTTCAGGCAATGTTATTTATTAGGATTTTCTGCCCACCTTTTTGAACAAATGTTAGGTGCCTTCATTTTCAGTTATTTTATTTTTTCCAGGAATGTATCAGTATGTATGACAAAAGCTGGAGAAATCAGTGGGAAGAATGACTCATTTTTCTCTGTAAATATCACTTTTGTTCTTGTTGTAATAAGCACTGATAAATTCCCAGAAAAAAACAATTTAAAAAAATGAAAATGAAGGTCAATAACAATAGTTTGCCCAAATTGTGGTACAACAGCTTAGGTAGTAAGGTGCAATAAAAATGTGTGTGTGTGTGTGGGGGGGGGGGGGGGGGGGGGTCAGAAATCATGTCAGTGTCTGATGAATATATCACCTAATTTTTGGGGGTAGCCTGCAAATAAAATCAAGAAACACATAAAAGCATGAATTAAAATAAATCCATACCATATTGGCTAAAGGTAATCACTGAAATGGCTGGCTGGGCTGAACTGGGATGTTTTTCCTTACTACTCATCATACAAAAAAAAAGTCAAACTCTGGTGTCACCTCAGTAACAATGGCACAGTCTCCCCTCCATTACCAAACACTTTTGGAAGTAACGCACAACCCTGCAGAAAATATACTCAGCACCTATCATGCCATCCCAAAATAGCATGAGCTGTGTCTGCAGCTACTCTTTGGCATCCTCCAGAAGCTGGCACCCCAGGCCTTAAAGGTTAAGCCAGCCCTATATCTACGGGCCTTCTTGCATGCTGTCCCCTCCTTCTGGAGCGCTCCCCTAGAAGAGCTTGGCCAACTCAAAGACTAACTTCGATTCAGAAAACACGGCCTTTTTGTCAGGCCTTTAATGGGTGATGCTAACAACTGATTAGCTGATCATAACCTGCCTGGAATAGTTGACATTGGGTTACTCAGCACTCCAATCTTCCTGTTTCTCACCCACATAGCTATATATTTGACTCCTTCGTAGCATCTATGAGGTCCATGGTTACGTAAGCAGTCTTGCTGTGTGACCACTGTTGGTTTATTTAAGCTGTTCCCTTGCTTACTTTAAGATGTTGTACCCTCTGTTTAGTTAAGTAGTGTATCCGATTGGTTGTGTGCTTATTTATGTGGTTCTCCTTTTAAGCTGTTACATTTTTATTTTCTTAAGCTACTTAAGTGCTGTATCCCTCTAATTGTTGCTTGTTTATTATGTTGTAGCTTTATTATCTCTAAGATATACACAAACACACACATACAAATTCACATATTCTGCTCATATTTCCAAATTTTAGAGCATGTGGCTGTTTCTAGTTATTTCTACAGCTTGGTTTCTAACAGGATGCACATTTTATCCACATTTTCTTTTAAGCTGTTTTGAAGTTAAGTGAGTGAATGATGGAGTTAGCTCCAGTGAAAGCCATTTGTTGCCTTTTCATGAAAGTTGTTTTCACAATTTATTTGTTCAGCAAATGCAAAACTGTAAAGCTAAGCAACTGCCACCTCTATGCTGAATTCATTTCGTGTTAGACAAATTTGGTGATATCGGACCTTCAGTCTTGCCACAGCTACAAAAACTGGTTCATGTGAAAGCCCCTGGTGAAGACTGGCAGCATATGGTCATTAGCTCATTCTGAATCTGCTCAGGCTTTTGACATTTATTTATTTATTTCAATTTTTATACCGGTATTCTAATGTAATCACACCGGACATGGGTAAATCAAATCCATTGGAGTGATGATGAGTGGGATTAGTCACAAGGGAGTCCAAAGGTTGTCTGCAGAAATATCAGGTCAGGTAAGTCTGCCTTAGGCAAGGCACTGCGATGACAGATGGGCGGCAGGTAGATAGAACAGGTTTATGATGTAGTGGTAGATCAGGGGCAGCAAAAATATTCTTGACGGATTGTGAGCCTTCACCGGCGTGCTGATAGCAAGCACTGGAAGCCAGGGAAAGACTGTAGTGGTCCATACCATGACAAGCTCAAAATTAGGTTACTGTAATGCACTATAGAAGTGCTCACACCAGATCTGCTCTTTCAGTACACCGCTTGAATACTAAAGGGTTGCAGGAGACCAGATCACATAACACTTATTCTCCATAAATTACACCGGCTAACGGTACTTCACAGGGCCAAATTTAAAATTCCTAAACTCCAAGTCCCTTAAAGGAAAAGATCCAAATTACCTGAAGGACATTTCTAGATCCCTGTTAGACCTTAATGGTTCTTCCAGTAAGCCTCCTTAAGCAAGCCAGCAATAAAAGAAATCAAAAGGTCCGATACCTGTCAGAATATTAGGTGCCCTAGGAGAACCTTAAGCATTGTACGCTGCCTCCTCACCCCCCCACCCCCAAAAATGATCATAATTGGACATCAGATTTTAAATATTAAGGTGTGATTTTTATTTGGACAATTTTGTATTCAAAGATGCATTGTTTATTAACTGGTGCGAAAAGAGCTGCTTTTAAATTCCAGTATCCTGTTGCCAAGTGGTAGGGATTAAGAGTTGCATGCAAAGTGAAGGATTAGCAGAAAACCTGTATTCTGGGCTCAGCTGGAAACTTGTTGTTACTGCTGTGCGGAGGGTACCTGGAATCAGCTGCCAGCCCAGGTCTTCCGCTTCCTGGGTCCGCCAGGGCTGGGGGGATGCTGCAGAGGCAGAGCCCACAGCCCCTGTGAAGGGGGCAGGGGGGGGGGGGAAATCACTCATTGTGCAATGAGTGAGCTCTCGGTGCATGGACCTTGGCCAAGGACCATCACTACAATGACCGGGCTTAAAGTTAATTGAGAAGGGATATTTAAAAAAAAAAAAAGGTAAGTGGGAATTCTAAATGAAAGCTCATGGCACCAGGATCACAGCCCTGGTTCTGACTGAGCTGGAAGACCAAAGGAGCAAGAGGAAAAGCCAGATCAATTACAATTTAAAAAAACCATGTTTAACATTTAAAACTGTGCACGCATCTATTTTTAAACATTTTCCACTGCCCAGTCTCAAGAAAGAAATGTATTTCTTGTATTTATATTTTTGGCAAAACATTAGCAAGACAGAGCGATTACTACAGCACTATTATTAACTAATCATAACAACAGTGCTGCTCTGACTCGTGTGGTTAAAGACATTTCCTGTTCAGAGCAGGAAAAGAAGAAGAAAAAAAAACAGAATAAAATTTAAAAAAACCCATCTGCTGCATTCTATTACATTCACCCAAATTTAATGGAATGTGGCTGGGCCTTTTCCTCCTGTTCTTTCACATTCCAAACCAAATCGGAACCAGGGCTAAAATCCAACACCTTGAGCCTTCAATTCATAACTAGCTCAGTGTTTCCTCCCCTCCTTTTTCAGCTCCCTTTCAACTCAGTCCAGTCAATGCAGCAAAATCCGGGGCCACAAACCATTGTTCTGTCCATGACAGGACTAATGTGGACTCTGAGCCTGGCCCACTAAGTATGACCACTGGGCCATAGGTAAGAAGCCCAGTTGTCACTCAATGGCCACACCTAGTAAACAGACTTAGGGCCTATGGCTACAGGCTCCCAGAAAAAGTCATTTTTTGTTGACCCTGACCACGGCCTATCATTGCAAAGGCCGATCTGAGTTTTAGAGGTATAAATGGGGAAAAATCAGCAGGTAGTTGTGAATAAAAGGATCACGGGTGTCTGAGTCCAATATAGGCTGATTCTGACTGAGCTAGATACCCAAAGAGCAGGATGAAATTGCTCTGCCGAAAGAAAAGCAATACAGTTCACAAACCCACACAAATTTCACACAACATTACAAAACGTGTTCCTTTTAACATCCTAAGCAACTGAAATGACTCCGTTTTTGGGTGGGGATATTACAGCGGTCTAGTTTGCCATCGCAAGCACTCTTATAAACTTTACTATACCTCTTTAAGGTTTTCTTAGCATTAGAATCTGAACAGCAAAGCGCAACAAAGGTGGAGTTCTTATATTAGATGTTCAAAACATTCAGAACATTTCTGCTAGTTTTAGATTTGTTACTGTTTCAATGCGAAAAAGAAAAAAAAAAAGTCAGCCTGCTTTGACAGACTACTTATTTACAAACAAAAATACAAAAAAGGAAATCCTTAAGCTAAAATAATATTTAATTCGATTGCTAACTGATCTCTCTTATTCTCATTAGCAAAGAAAAAATTATTACAATGACAAGAGAAATTAAAGCAAGAAAGTCCTTCCTTTTGGCAGAGTAGCTCTAGCACAACACAAACTCCAGTGTAGCAACACACTTGCTACTCTCACCAGACTACTATCAGAAATAAAAAGCAAGTATTTGCCACGTTTATCCATTCACTATTACTTTTATTACTTGTAAAAGTCACACTGAAATGAAAGAGAATAAATGCGCAGCTTACCTAGGTGTTATCATGAATGTGCACATTTTGTTTCTGACAAGCTTTTTCTACAGAACTTCCTGCAGTGAAAACCAAGTTCCTCCTTCTTGAAGCACGCAAAACGCCAAATCTCAAAATGACAATGCATTTACGTTTCTGTAATCTTACGTGTAAAGATTTATTAGCAGGAACTAAAGATGTTAGGCAGGTTTACAATACCTGGTCTCCACAGCAAAAGAATACCAATCCCTGCTGTATGTATACAGAGGCTGATAAACTCCCTGAGGGGCTGCAAGTGGCTTTTTAAAGGGAAACTCCCCACATCATCTTTGTTTGTCTTGTCTAGAGTGTAAACTCCATGGATCATGGACTGTCTTTTATATAGTAGCACCTTAAAAAAATAAGTAGCATTAAATTGCACCTGAAAGTTAATAATGCGGTAAGTTGCCTGAAGAATCATTTTGAAAATCAGACTAAAAAGCCAAATTGACTGAGAATGAAATTGTGTGGTGCCAGATCCCAGTCCTTGTTCCAATTGCACTGGAAGTCCAAAGGAGCAGGAGAAAACTTCTGCACCTGGCCCCTCCTCCCCCCCCCCCCCAAAAAAAAAAAAAGAGGGCAGGTCATGTCCTAGGAAAAAGATGAAAGGGATTTAAAAGTTAAGAAATTAGAGTCAAGGAACCTATTCACTGTACTATGAAAAGTCTTTTCTGCCCCAAGGATAAAAGACCAAAGGCCATGACATTTGTGAGAATGTATAGAAAAGGAAAAATCAAACCTTACAACAAAACAGATTTAGAGTTTTTTCAGATTAACTTCAAGACTGCTGAGGGAGAATGAAAATATTCCATGCTAGAGGTAAACAACTTCATGCCTGGACACCCGGGGCTCCTTCACCCTCCCTTTCTCCCTCACCCATAGGTTGAACCACAACAGTAACAGGAAACAAATATAATGCAAGACTGTAGTTGGATGCAAGATGGCTGCAACTGTTTATTAGATGCCCTAACAAGGGAATTAATTTGGCATGCCAAGTCCTATGGGGTTAGCTGCACTTGACCTCCCGGGTAGGTGCCAAATAGATGCATAGTAAGCCTCCGCCCAAGCGGATCGTCACGAGGCCTGCTCTCGCAAGCTTCGATGTGAGTGAGGGGGTATTCTCCAGGAGGAGTCCCATGTAGGCCACTACACAGCAAGCCTACCCAAGCCCCTCCCCATCGCGTTCACGCCAGCGAGCATGTCAAGGCGCAATCCCCAGGCCTGACATCTCCCCTCCTTTGGCAGTCTGCTGTAAAGCATGGCCCTAGCCTCATTAATGGCACCTCCCCGCCCTGTTATCTCTTGTTGGCCAACATCTCCCAAATGGGCTACGACTCGTGCATCTGGGGAAATATCTGAAGGCAGAACTTGAAGACTGGGAGAAAATGGAAGAGGTTGAACAACAGTGGGCCAAACTAAAATGAACAATTACAAAAGCAACAAATCAGTATGTTAGAAAAGTAAACAAAAGTAAGAGAAAAGAATCCAATCGGGTTCACAAAGGAGATAGCTGATGTATTAAAAAAAAAAAAAAAAAAAAAAGCAGCTTTTAAGAAATATAAAGAATCCCAAAAAGTGGAACACAAGGAGGATTATTTATTTATTTTATTTATTTATTTATTTTTGGTTTTTATATACCGGAAGTTCCTGTATACAATACATATCACTCCGGTTCACATTTAACAAAGATAACTATCGCCGGGTAGGCGGTTTACATGGAACATATCAAATATAATATAATGAACAGATGAACTATAATACAGTATAATGTATTAAGAGACAACTAAGATCAACTTAGAAAACAACTTGGAACTGACTCAATGTGAGCATTACATTATTGTAGTATGACAAGGCTGGAAGTTTGTTCTTCCTGCTTTAGCTCTCTGGGAAAGCTTGAAGGAAGAGCCAAGTCTTGAGTTTCACCTTGAACGTAGTGTGGCACGGTTTAAGGCGGAGGTCCGGTGGTAATTATCTGGCGAAACTGAGGGAGATGAAAAAAGTAATCAAGAAAGCAAAAAGTGAGGCAGAAGAAAGAACTGCCAAAGAGATAAAGTGAAGTGACAAAACATTTTTAAGATGTATCAGAGAAAGGAGAAAGGTACATAGTGGTATAGTGAAATTTAAAGGGGATAAGGATCAACGGGTGGAGAGAGATGATGAATTAGCAGAAATATTAAACAAATACTTCAGTTCACTGCTCACAAAAAAAGACCCTGGAAAAGGACCATTACTTGTTATCAAGATTGTAGAAGAGGTTGGAGTAGACGAAACTCCATTTACGGAAGATAATGTATGGGAAGAACTAAGAAAACTGAAAGTGGACAAAGCCATGGGGCCTGATGAGGTTCACCCCAGAATACTGAGGGGAACTCAGAGATGTGCTGGTGGGTCCACCGTGTGACTTGTTCAATAGATCTTTGGAAAAGGGTGTAGTGCCTAGTGACTGGAGAAGAGCAGTGGTGGTCCCACTTCATAGGAATGGGAGCAGAGAAGAGGCTGGAAACTACAAGGCTGGTTAGCAACACCTTGGTGGTGGGAAAATTAATGGAGATTCTGCTGAAGGAAGGGATAGTAAACTATCTATAATCCGGAGGGTTGCTTGATTAAAAGCAGCATGGATTCACCAGGGGAAGGTCCTGTCAGACCAATCTAATTGATTTCTTTGATGGGGTGACTAGAGAACTGGATCAGGGAAGAGCGCTCAATGTAATTTACTTGGATTTTAGTAAAGCTTTTGATACGGTCCCACACAGAAGACTCCAACAAAATGAGAAAGCTTGAGCATCAGCTCAAAGGTGTTGGCATGGATTACAAACTGGTTGATGGATAGAAGACAACGGGTGATGGTAAATGAACCTACTCTGAAGAGAGAATGGTGTTAAGTGGAGTGCCACAGGGATCGGTGTTGGGACAGGTTCTGTTCAACATCTTCGTGAGCGACATTGTGGAAGGGATAGAAGGTAAAATTTGTCTATTTGCGAATGTACTAAGATCTGCAACAGAGTGGACACGCTGGAAGGAGTACAGAGAATGAGACGGGATTTAAGGAAGCTGGAAGAGTGGTTGAAGATATGGCAGCTGGGATTCAATGCCCAGAAATGCAGAGTCATGCACCTAGGGTGTGGTAATCCGAAAGAACTATATGCGTTGGGGGGTGAAAGGCTGATGTGCACAGAGCAGGAGAGAGATCTTGGGGTGATAGTGTCTTACGACCTGAAGTCATCAAAGCAGTGTGACACGGTGATAGCCAAAGCCAAAAGAATGCAAGGCTGCATAGAGAGAGGAATATCTAGTAAGAAAAGGGAAGTGATAATCCCCTTGTACAGGTCCTTGGTGAGGCCTCACCTGGAGTACTGTGTTCAGTTCTGGAGACCATATCTCAAAGGAGACAGAGACAGAATGGAGGTGGTCCAGAGAAGGATGACCAAAAATGATGGGTGGTCTCCATCGAATGACTTATGAGGAGAGGTTGAAGAACCTGAATATGTATACCCTGGAGGAGAGGAGGAGCAGGGGTGATATGATACAGACCTTCAGATACTTGAAAGGTTTTAATGATCCATGGTCGTCAACAAACCTTTTACATTGGAAACAATTTAGTAGAACTAGGAGTCATGATTTGATACTCCAGGGAGGAAAATTTAGAACCAATGTCAGGAAATATTTCTTCACTGAGAGGGTGGTGGATGCCTGGAATGCCCTTCTGGAGGAAGTGGTAAAAACTGTGAAGGATTTCAAAGGGGCATGGAATAAACACTGTGGATCCCTAAAAGGCTAGAGGATGGGAAAAAATAAAAAAGCTTAACTGGCACGGAGCAGCAGTTACTACCCTTAAGAGAAACATGGGAGTAACCTGCACAGAGCGGCAGTTACTACCTTGGGAAGCTTGCTGGGCAGACTAGATGGACCATTTTGGTCTTTTTCTGCCGTCATTACTACGTTACTATATATTGACAACATCCTCCGTCAAGCTTGCAAACATAGGTTATTGCCCAAGTCTGACAAGTGCACACCATGCCCTGCATACAAATCAGGTCATTGCATGTCAACCCTGTTCATGACAAGTCAAAATATTGAGCGTCAACCCATTCCTGCTGGAAGTGGTCAGACTTAGCTACTTGACAATTCAATTTGGCAGGGTTTCACCCCTACCATCTGCCACCCCACATTAGCTGACAAAGAATGTTCTCCTGACTGAAAGAGTGTGTCTGGCCACATGACCACTACCCAGCTCAAGTCACCCTTAATGCTGTTTGATAAAGCAAGACCTGTCCCGTTCCCCAGGTCATTCCGCCCAGATGGATAAGAAGATCCAATGGGGTCAAGTCTGATCCATGCCAGCACATGCCTCTTCACCCCCTGACTACCCAACCTTTCCATATAACATGAAATCTGGAATAACTTCCTTGGGCTGCCTTTTCGAGCCTGCATAAAAAACGAGTGGCCAATGATCTCCGTCAAGTGACGATTAGTGGCAGCTGGAAGTGAGCAGCGAAACGTTAAGTCTTCTCAGGGAAAGCAGTCCGCATGAGCACGTGGAACCATCATTGTGCCAAACATATGAAGTGCACTCGCCTAAGTACGATCTCAACCTGCGTTGAATGGCTGCTTTTGGGAGACTGGGCATGGCTGCACAGATTAGTGCTCGAATGTGGAATGAATAAGTGCCAAAGCCCACACTGTGTGGCCCCGCCGCTGCTGAGGCCTTTTCAGAACTGCCATGAATTGGTACTTGCTTAGGAGGGTCTAAGTGCACAGGCCATTCCCTATTGGGAAATTTAGCAATGTATCTTGTCATGACATCTGCCGGACATGCTCCTATACCAGGTACCAACATCGCGTGCTGCTTAAGTCTTCGATGGCCTTACTCAAATCACCATCTTACACATTTCTAAAAATCATCATTTACATGTTTCTGTGCTGCCATTTGACCAAAGCCGCCCCTAAGTTCTGATGCCCTGCATGATGGCACTGAATTCTCTAACTAGTAGGATGCATAATACCACCATAAAAGTGGCCCAAAATGGAATGGGCTCAGTCATCAGAGGCTACCCTGGGCAAGATGGCCCATAATCGTACTGGCAGATCTTGAGTCAGTGATATCCACCTATCATAGCGAGACATGGTATCCCCGGCCAAACCCTGCTTTATACTTTTAACAGCAAAGGTTGTACACCACTGAACCCACATGTCAAAGTTTCATAAAGAATGACAAAGATGCAAAGAGTGAGCGGACCATGCTCCTGGATAGGCCTTGCAGTATGCTTGCACTATATAATGGATTCAGTGCACTATATATCTGGATCTTGCTGTCCTGTCCACCTTATTGCACTTCCGAACGTAGGCATTCTGCATGGAAAGTGAGAGATATCGCCGCATTCCCATGATTTCTGGTTCCAAAGGCCCACAGCTTCATTGAGATCTCTAATTTCATCTGCATGTGGGGCCAGCCTCCTCAACACGGACCACTAGTGACAAGACAGGACACTGATCAAAATGCACACCTAGGGACATACTTTGCTCTTGCCACTATATTTCTACACATACTGCATAGTATGAATTCCCTCTGCAAACATGACACACTCAAATGTCTGAGTGCTTATTGCCTGCACTACGACAGCATTGTCGCACCACAAAATACCCGACAGTGTGTGTGTGTGTCAGAGAGAGTGGAAGGGTTTTTTCATGTGTTAGAGAGAGAGAGAGAGAAAGAGAGGAAGGGTTTTTGTGTGTGTGTGTGTGTGTGTGTGTGTGTGTGTGTGTGTGAGAGAGAGAGAGAGAGAAAGAGGGGAAGGGTTTTTTCGTGTGTGTGTGTGTGTCAGAGTGGAAGGGTTTTTTTTCGTGTATGTGTCTCAGAGAGAGAGTGGAAGGGTTTTTTCGTGTATGTGTCTCAGAGAGAGAGTGGAAGGGTTTTTTCGTGTGCGCGTGTGTGTGTGTGTGTGCGCGTGTGTCAGAGAGAGAGTGGAAGGGTTTTTTCGTGTGTGTGTGCGCGTGTGTCAGAGAGAGTGGAAGGGTTTTTTCGTGTGTGTGTCTCAGAGAGAGAGTGGAAGGGTTTTTTCGTGTATGTGTCTCAGAGAGAGAGTGGAAGGGTTTTTTCGTGTATGTGTCTCAGAGAGAGAGTGGAAGGGTTTTTTCGTGTGTGCGTGTGTGTATATCAGAGAGAGAGCGGAAGGGGGGGTGTGTGGGTTTGCGAGGAAGAGAGAGTTTGTCTTTTCCTTTGCCTATATCTCCCACCCCCACTCTTGAAGTGTATGGCGGCTCTCTGCTACTGTGAAATCTGGTTTTGTGGCTCTTGGTGTGATAGGTTAGCTACCCTTGCTGTAATCACTAGACTAGGCTACTCCTCCAGAAGACAAGAGAAAAAGTATCATGGAAAGGACTGCATAAAAAAGGTGTTAGTAATCAGAAAAAAAGCCCAAATAATATATATAGAAAATGTATTTATTTTTAGTTTAGTGATTGAAAATGGCCAGCAGAGCAATAGTAACCTTCCTGCTCCTAAACTGGATTTTATGCAAATTTTGTTAGCTTTTATCAGATCAACATAAAAGTTATCCAAATGTATATGCAAAACTACTAATTTATATTTAGCTACCATGTTCTTACGTAGTTTAGTTTCCAATCTGGTTTAAGTGTGTGAAAGTTAGGATCTTTTGAAATGCATTCAGCTACTAGTAAAAATGCTTAGATCTGATGCAAGAGGAAATGTTTAGTCTTTGGGAGCCCTGCCCCTCACCCCCATTTACTGTTTTTCTTATATAACTTATTTGTGGGTCAAATATTTAATTCTTACAACTTTACCCAATAGATTAAGTGGACAATGAGACCACCTCTAAAATCCACTTTTAAGACTGTTTTCCCTGATTCACCCCAAATTCTTTTGTCTTGTCTATTGTCTCTCTTACCTAGACTCTATGCTCCACAGAGCTGCATGACATTCTCTCTTATATGTACCATACATTGCTGGATACAGTTTATAGTACTATCTAAATGCTTAGAAATATTTCAATTAAAAAAGAAATAGTAGTTTTTGAGACCACACAAGGCCCTTCTTCAGACGTCACATAGACAAAGCAAAGACATCTATCTACATCTGAATAAATGGTCTCCGAAGATCTTAGTTTGGGCTAATCCTTCTTTTAAGCCAATCAAAGGTATTAGAATTTTCCAAGAATATCATGATTGGAAAGTGACGAAGTATTAAGCTGAACATTCTACATATTATTCTTTATTATATGCAGTTAAGTAGTGGCAATAGTTTCAATATGTTAAATACTGTTATGCAGTGTTTCGCTAAGGGTTCAATAGGATATTGGTGGCACATCACTGGTTAAACAAAGGTAAATTATACAGCCCACATATACAGTATATGCAGAATTCAGAGCAAGTTTTCAATGCAGATTTACACACCTAAGTCTGCTGTGAAAGCCAGCAGGTGCATATGAAACCCAGTGCACATATTTGCGCCTGCTTAGAAGCAGCTATAAATATGAACATGTACATTTATACGCATACTATTAAAAATCAAAAGTATGCGATGTGTGAACGGTCATCGGTATAAAAGAGACTTTAAATAAATAAATAAATAAATAAATAAAGAAAGAAAGAAAGTATTTCCCCACTCCAAACCTAGGAGTACATGCCAACTCTGCCCCGGGAATGCCTCTCTGAGTTATGTATATTTTTTACATACGCAATACCAGGGTAATTTTATAAAAAGCCCATTTACACGCACACAAAATCGTGTTTATGTGCAGAATTATTATTATTTTTTTTTAAATCAGTGTAAGAACTAACAAGTGGCATTGCTCTATTTATTTTAAAACATTTATTTTGACTTATGCTCTGTACTTAAGAGTTCACAACTAAAGAGAGAAGAAGGGATTGGGGGGGGGGGGGGCAGAAGGGCAAAGACTGAGGATGGGGGAAGAATCAGGAGAGGGAGGATCCAATTTGGGAGGAGAGGGAGATGTTCCTTCCCTGACTCTAGTCCTGTTCCTCTTTCCATCCCACCCCCTCCCCCACTGTGGTCTTCTCCCTCACTACGCATAAACAGGCCGAGACAATAAGAAGCGCGGGAGAATAGGCGCTCCATGTTGAGCGCCCAGCTACCTCTCCTGGGTGCGCGATCCTGTATTTAAATGAGGGGTCGTGCTAAAAAGGAGGCACTAGGGACAGTAGCGCATCCCTAGCACCTCCTTATTAGTGGAAACCCAGGAGAGGGGGCTGTCAGCGGGTTCAGGAAACAGACGCTCAATTTTAAGTTCAGTTTTCCAAGCCTGCTGACAGCCATAGGTTAGAAAAACGGACGCCGGTAAAATTGAGCGTCCTTTTTCCTAACCTGACCAGCCCACACATTTTTTTTTAATTTATTTATTTATTTTTTTTTTTTTTTAGCATTTTTGGTTCCTCCGACTTAATATCGTTAGGATATTAAGTTGGAGGGTTACAGAAAAGCAGTATTTTCTGCTTTTCTGTACACTTTTATCGGCCCGTATGATGGTAACTTTCAAACCAGTACACATTCATTGGCCCGCACACCTAGGGATGTGGATATTATACAACTTGTGCACATGGTATAAAATAGCCTGGCTACATGCACATGTGCCAAATTTTAAGAGGGTGCACGCAAGTGCGTGCAAATGCCACTTCTATCTCGTAAATCAGGATTTTAAGAGCTGCAGGCCAATGCCGTTTTCAGTTTTACCAATACATCCCCAGTTCGCCAGATTGATAGGTCCTCTATACCTCCCTAATTTAATAGCTTTCACTCCCCCCAGTTATCCCTGACCCTTAAAATCCCACAGATCCACCTAGTTATCTTCATTCCATAGCATCCATAGCATCAGTAAAGTTACATGGCAGGGATCCTCGACGGGCGCCAGATCGTATAAGAATTTATGTGCACATCTCAGGTTCAAATTCTGAAATTCCCATGCCCTGCCCTGATCATGCCCCATGTCCCTTTTTGAAAACTTCTGAGATGTGCGCGCTGTAGTATTTACTCACATATCCGGGCGGCTTTTAAAATCCACTCTGTGCAGGTGAGCCTGACATATTTGTGCATCCCCTAATTAATGAACATGTTGGGCATTTGAATTTCACCTTTAAGTTGACAGGTGCCAGCAAGTTCTCATTTTTCCCATGGATTTTTTTGTATTTGTAATAAAATCTTGTCCCTGTTTATTTATTCTAGGTGCTATAATTTCACCTATTTTTGTCATATCGTTAAATATTATATTGTAGAATATGGTAGTAATATTCTCCCAGACAAGTTAATGTTATGTTCACTAAGAGGAAAGACAATAAAAATGTATAAACACAGAAGGTAAACGCATTCTCTTGCAGTACTTTATTTATTTAAAATATTACATTTATATTACCAAATACATAGCAGGTAAATTTCAAAAGGATTTACACACGCAAAACTGGGTTTTACATGCAGAAATGAGCTTTTGAAAAGAGCTATAATATATACTATTTTACATGCATAACTTCTTTGAAAATTCACTCCTAAGAGCTTAACTTTTAAACCAACTCACATTACTGGATTTGCATGAGTAAGGGGACACACACAGATTTATCCTAATGTTTAATAAACCCTGCAAGTTTATAAAATATTGCGTTCGTTCTGCTTTGAAAGTGCGTGTGAATATTTGCAATGAAAGCATTTATTTTACCTGTAGGGAATCTTCGGTTTCCCTCACTACTGAACTATATTGCTGGGGGGGGGGGGGGGGTGCTCAGTGAGGATTCATTAAAGAGAATTTGGTGTTTTAGTCCCCCCCATGTGGAAGCTGCAGATGGTATGTTCTGTTTATCACCCTCAAGTAGCATCAATTCTCATGGATTTTTAGTTCAGCTTTTATTCTACTGGGTTGTGGATTTTTAGTTACAAGCAGACAGGAGCCCTCTGACTCCTGCTGAATAAACTCTCTTTATGTGAAAGGAGTTTGGGATTTCTCTTTTGGGGTCAGCCTCTCATCTGACCTGCTTTTGATTGCTTTGGACTCTTGTAATCCATTTTGGAGAACTCCCTGTGAGAGTCTGGTCCTCCCCTTGTTGCAGCTGATTGAGGCATCCCTGCGTTCAAGGCAGGATCATGGGGTAGGGAAGACCTGCAGCGTGCTCTCTCTGAGGATAGAACTGACAGTAACCCGATGCAGAGGAGTTTCAGCTTTAAATTATCTGGTCTTTTGGACTATCTCCTCTGTTTAGAGGCAACAAAGTTGTATTCCACCCTTCCGGTCTCCTGCTTGATTTTTCCCTTTTTTTGGGTTCAGAAACTATTTTTGTTCCACTGGGAGCTGATGTCCCTTGGTACCCGGTAACTAAACCATTGGGACAGTGGTGTCTTTCACGCCAAAAATATTCTGAAATGTGTAGGAATTCATCTGGAGAGGAGGATCCCTGCCAGTGGAATAATGGGAAGGAACTAGAGGATACAAAGGGTGAGGATTTGAAGATAAGAAGAACTTTGTTGCTGTTAACTCAAGTAGAATACAAGTGAGAGTGAAGTGCCCCATCTGGTGCTTCATAAGGAGTTACAGGATTTAAGAAAACTCCGGAAATTCATGGGGACTGTTCTGATAAAATATTGAGACTATATTCTAACCACCTACCGTGGGGAGGAGCTGGAATAAAACTAGGAATCTAAACAAGGATTGAACTATTTTCAATCTGGGGCAAGTCTGAGGAATCTGAGTAATTGGGAAAAGAAAGATCAAATATCAATAAAAATGCTTCCAAAGAATTAATAGACTTGGCTACAGAAGTGAGGTCACAAGTTTATTAATCTCTGCCTTATTTATTGATTTTAAATAACAAGAGATGAAGCTGCAAATATTATTCAGTCATCAAAATCAACTCTATCAATAAAAAAAAAAATTGAAAACCACTTTGCTGCACAGTGGGGCCTCCGAACGAATGGTCTTCCCCCACTGGGCACCTTGGATCTCAGATCATAAATGCTATATGTGCTTACGTGGAGAGAGACAGTTGTATTCAGAAAGGGTACATCTTTCTTTGCCTATGTGCCCTGGGTGCCAGCTAAAGGATCCATCCTGCTCAGGGATTACATACCTATTTTATAAAACATGTGTGTATATTTTAGGTGCAAAAAAAAAATCTACATGTATGCCTAATAACCCCAATTTATATGTAGAGACGGGTATTTTATAAAGTATTTTGAAAATACTTGCATGCATACTTGAAATCACCAGTTCGCAGATGCCTTCTACTAGTTCACCTAGGCCCTCTAGAACTTCATCCTGAATCTCGACAGTTCACCCAGACCTTCCACCCAAAAATTTCAGACAAGTCCCATTTCACTTGCACTAGTCAATTAGCAGGTATAAAATGGTGTGAATAAGATCATGAGAGATCTTGCACGAGTAGATGTGAATCGGTTATTTACACTTTTGGATAATAGAAGGACTAGGGGGCATTCCATGAAGTTAGCAAATAGCACATTTAAGACTAATCGGAGAAAATTCTTTTTCACTCAATGCACAATTAAGCTCTGAAATGTGTTGCCAGAGGATGTGGTTGGTGCAGTTAGTGTAGCTGGGTTCAAAAAAGATTTGGATAAGTTCTTGGAGGAGAAGTCCATTAACTGCTTTTAATCAAGTTTACTTAGGGAATAGCCACTGCTATTAATTGCATTAGTAACATGGGATCTTCTTAGTGTTTGGATAATTGCCAGGTTCGTTTGGCCTCTGTTGGAAACAGGATGCTGGGCTTGATGGACCCTTGGTCTGACCCAGCATGGCAATTTTTTATGTTCTTATGATAATGTATGCACATATCTCATAAAACAAGTTCCATGCATACTTCTTGACTTTACTCAGAACGAGCCTAGACTATCCATTTCTTCTGCTGGTAAAATGTACACACGAAGCAGAAAATATGCACATACTTTTAAAGTTTTATAAAACATACACACACATGAATACATGCTATTTATCTGCATATAGCTATTTTTCCATGAACAACCCCTTTGAAAATGTACAAACCACTAAAGGGGTTAACAAAATCATATCATCAAATGCATTAAAAAAAAAAAGTCAGTACAACAGCATGCGAAAGTGCTTAACTAGCGTGCATAGCAGAAAAAAGGCAAATTTCAGTTTCTAAAATAAGGCAAGTAAAGTTAAGTATTACTTGATAATTTTCTTTCCTTGACTCTTGCTAGACCAGTTTTAACTCTAGGGGATTTCTCCTCTCCGCATTTGGTGGAGACAAAGGACACACCTCCCTGACTTTTCGTGACATTATATCCACTATAAGGGAGGTGTGGCTCGCTGATCCTTGTCTGGCTGCCTCCTTCTACTTAAACATACTAACAAAAGTGATGAGAATTCTTATTGACAGGCGAGAACTCATTCAACTCTCCAAGCCGTGGTGTCCAAATCATGTATGACTAAGGGGCAAATCAATTAAAAAAAATAATAAATTTGTAAGTAGTGCCTCTGGCTCCTCTTTCTTAAGCCCCAATATAACCAAAATATCTCAGTTACAAGCAAATTAATTATAAGTACATTAATTACTATATATATATATATATATTTTTTTTTTTATTTTATTTTTTTTTTTTAAATGCTTCACACCCTTCAACTGAATTTAATAGTGGGGGAAAGATAGATAAAGGAAACAAAGGCTAGTAGAAGGAACTTAAAGCCCTACCTGAGCCCCCCCTGCCCCGCCCACCAACTGCTGGCTCATCCTTCACATATGGGAATCTGACTGATCTAGCAGGAGTGAAGGAAAGTTATCATTAGGAAAGATATAATTTAACCTTCCTTATCCTACTGTTAGACCAGTCTTAACTCTAGGGATGTACCAAAGACTGCTAATCCCTTGGGTGGGAAGACGCGAGCTCAGCTTCTATTATGCTTGCCCCGAAGGCTGCGCCTGACTTGGCTAGCATGTCTTAACTAAAGTGTTTGGTAAATGGGTGTAGGGAGGCCCAGGTGGCTGCTTTGCAGATTTCCTCTGGGGTCATCTTTGACACCTCTGCTCATGATGCTGCTTGGGCTCTAGTGGAGTGTGCACATAAACCTGGCATTCCTTTTAGTAGGTTTGTAGGTTGTGTCCACCAATTCAAACCGTCTTTTACTGGGGATTGTAAGTGTAGCTGAAGCCTGTAATCCCTTGAGTCTGGTGACCATTGGGACAGGAGTGATCTCTGTAGTGGGCGCATGTGAGCCCTAGTCCAAGGCACTAGATTTATTGCCACTGCCATGAAACCTATCAGCTGCAAGATGTCCTAGTCTTTGGGAGCTGGCTGCGCCTGAATGTTTAGGGCATGGGAGATCAGTTTCTCAAAACTTTTCTGGATGAAATACACATGGCCTTTTTCCGTGTCGAACCACACACCCAAGAATTGCAGGGACTAGGTGGGTGTGAGGTTACTCTTTGTGTAGTTCACAACCCACTCCAGCCGTTCCATTAAGTGCACCACTGTAGCGTTGGCCTGGACATTCTCCGGAGAGGATTTGGCCTGAATAAGCCGTCCAGGTAGGGGTGGACCAGAACCCCCTGATTGCACAGTGCCACCACTATCACTACCATTACCTTCGTGAAGGGTCTCGATGCGGTCACAATACCAAAGGGAAAGGCTTAGAATTGGGAATGTTCGCCTAGCACACAAACTCACAGCAGTTTCTGGTAGGAATCTCTTACAGGAATATGAATGTGTGTGTCCACCAAATCGAGGGAAAATAGAAACTCTCCTTGTCTCACTGATGTGATTACCTATACCAATTATAGTTTTTCCTTATTGTGCCCCTCTGTAAACCGTTGTGATGGTGAATTAACTTAACGACGATATAGAAGAGTTTTTAAATAAAATAAATCATAGGATCTCCGTGAAACTGAGGCACAAGTATATGAAATATGCCCCCAAGCCCTGTTCTTGAGTGGGTACTGGGACTAATGCTTGTAATTTCTGCAGCTTGATTAAAGTGGATTCTAGTGCCGCCTCTTTTGCAGGTGAAGCACATGGGAAGATCATGAAGGTTTGGGGGAATCAGTCTTGTTAATTCTGGGGCCATTGGTCTGTGGTGACTTGGGTCCACTATGAGTAGAACCAATATAGGCATCCACCTACTGGAGGAATTCTCAGAAGGACAGACTGACACTGGGGCAGGCGGTTGGCCCCTGCAGCTGCAGAGGAGTTGTTTCTTGGTCTTTTGGCCCCCTGAAAGGGCTGGCTCTTGATTTTCTAAATCCTGTGTGATCCATTCCCAAGCCACTTGTCCTATATATATATACTGTAATCCCTGAGGCATTGGCATCTCAGGTCTATAAAATTGACTTGTGGTCTGTCTTCTGATAACATCTGAAGTTTAGACTCACCTAGATTTTTTACCAGCTTCTCCAGCTCTTCTCTAAATAAGAACCCTCCTTTAAAGAGTAACTTTGTGAGGCAGTACTTCGAGGTCACATCTGCTGACCAGTTCCAAAGCCATAGTACTGCCATGTCTGAGGCTAAAGTCCAAGAAGACATCTTGAGAAGATCATAGAGTGTGTCTGCAAGGAAGTCCACTTTGGTCTTCTGAATCCAGTAGTTGTTACACCCATCTCACAAGTGCTCAAGAAGTATCCTCCACATAAGGTGGAGGATACTTCTGTAGGGCCACCGTGTTAGACGGAAATGCTTGTCTCAATATCATTTCAATCTTCCTATTCTGTTGGTCCTTCAGCGATGTTCTCCCTTCCACTGGAACCATGGTCTTGCAGGTTATTGCTGAGACCAAGGCATCTAGGCCAGGAACCCTCAAGGAAGATATCTTTTGTTTCACGGGATAACTAGTATATTCTCCTAAGCCTCTGGGAATGCCACTCTGCTGTAAATTGATCACATCCTCTGCTGCCTCCATATCTTTTACCTGGAGGCTACACACCAACTCCTGCTCTCTTGGGGAGAGGGGGAAGTATGGGCTATGGGGTACTGGTTCCTGCATCCCTGGGTCTGTATCACAAAGAGGGCAGAGAACACAAGCTACCATAGGGATTCTCTTGGTCACACAGGCTGGGCACCTCTTCCCTTTGTTCATACTGAACATGATTTCTTCCTCATCCTCTTTTTTTTTTTTTTTTTTTTTTAAATGGCCCTGACACTGCCTGTTGGCAAGAATGCAGTACTGTTTTGCTTTTTTTTTTTTTAAGCTCACATGCTGTTTGTTGGGAAGCATGACTGGCAGTGGGAATGCAGCAATATTCTCTGCCTGTCGCTCGGCACCCTTCACATGCTGCTGCTGGCCCCAGCACTTCCTCCCTCCCCAGGGAATACCCCTATGGTGCGGGAAATGACGTTCCTCCCTACCTACTCATGACTAACCTCAGCCTTCTCATGGGGCCCAATCAGACCTAGTGGTCTTCTGTGAGGAGGGAGAGGAAAGAGAAAAAAGGGGGGGGGGGCATCCAAAGGAGCACCTTCACAGTAGGGAAAACCTCACCCCTGGTTCCTGACTCCCCTTAGGGAGGAGGAAACCCTCTGCTAGGGTGACTGACCAGACCTCGCGAGCAGCTGGGAGCACAATCTGAGGGAGTTCAACTGAGAAGTCAGAGGATACCAATAATTTTCAGGAGCAGAGGTATCCATGGGAGACCTCAGAAGGTATCCCAGGTGCAGAAAGGACCAGCAGCAGGCCTAGGCCCAGACTAGTTCACACTGCTGGAGACAGAACTACTGATGGCTGCCTCCCTTATAGTGGACGTAACGTCACGAGAAAAGTAAGGGAGGTGTGTCCTCTGTCTCCACCATATGTGGAGTGGGAGAAATCTCCTAGAGTTACAACTGGTCTAGCAGGAGGATAAGGAAATCCCATTGATAAAAGACAAGCCAGTCTGAAATTTACTGATTAGACAAGAGTCACAGATAATTTTAAAAATGTGCAGTTCTTGCTACTATGCTTATAACAATACTTTACTTTTTTATCTTACTTATTTGTGTTAACTAAACTGTAAGCTCCACAAAAGTAGGGAATCTTATGTATAACCATACAGTGCTGCTTGTCTTGCATATAAATAATTATAAAAACTATCTTTTGTAGTAATATATTAGTATCTGTGTAGTTGTCTTGCTTCCAAGACAGTAAGAGGATGAAGAATGACCTGTCCAGAAAGGCTTAACACAATACTCTCATGCGGCATGTTCCAGGATGATTCTTATGGGAACTGAACACTGAAAAGTAAGTGAAGGCCACTGAAGGTCAGAGAGGAATGGGAGGAATTTTGCATTGCTCCTTCACTGGAACCTCATGTGTCTGCTCTTAAGTTCAAAAACATTTAATAAGGAATTCATAGGGCTTGCAACTACTGACCTTGGTGAACATCCCAAGAGACTGAAAATACCAGGAAATAGTTTAGCATTCACCATAACCCTCAGCTTCAAATTGCTTTGGAAGTATGTTTGTGTGTCAGCACCCTTTCCTCTCCTCTTTTGCCCGCTTGGTTGTGCCTCTCAGCAGCAACACTGTTGTGCTAGTAAGGATATCAAAAGTAGGAACATTACTGCCTCAAATATGATAAAGAAGCATATCCCTATCACTGGACTGTGGAAGCATCACCACAATGGCTGCTGCTCTGAAAAATCTGTAGCCATTCAGAAGATTATATATGTACCAGTGGAATTCTTTGAAGGACAGAGCCGAATATTCCCTCCATCTAAAGAAATGGCCCCAATATTTTTTTTCGTGTTGCCAAAAAGATATGTTCTCTAATTATTTCTATAGCACTGCTAGACCTGTGTACTGCTGTACAGAGGTGTATGAAATTGCCCTGCCTTGTGGAGTTTACCGCCTCGTGGAGTTTACCGCCTCGTCAAAACACACATGGAAGCCGAATAAGAGGTTTCGTGACCTATATTTATTAAACTATTAAAATGAATTGGCTATAATCAGAGCCTGGTATTCAAATAATAACTCATCTCAGGAATTTTGCAGAACAGAGGCCTAAATTACCAACACAACAGAAACAAATTAAGGAACTAAAGAAAGGAGATTTTGAATGACATACTAAAGCCGGATTCTCACAAAAATTAAACATCCTTAAGGGTTAAGGGATCCACCCAGTGTACAACTAAGACAAACCTCCTTGGTAAATATAACTAACTGTGCTAGGATTTTATTCTTCATAGACTTTTAAGGGTCTTTGTAGAAATCCAAGTAAAACAAGCATGTGAAAATTCTGTGAAGCTTCACAGATCTGCTTCTCCCTTTCTACCCAGAATGAGATGGTTACACACCTCCCAATACATCAGAGCTATTGTCCAGTGACAAATAGTGTACAATAAAAGGAAAAGAATCCTTTTCCATCTTAAGTATCTATCAATTAAATATTGTTATAACTATTTTGTAAGAGGGACAAGGTGAAATTGAGACCTACCTGTTAATTTCCTTTTCTTGAGTCCTGCTAGACCAGTCCTACTCATGAGCATTGTCCCGCCACAGCTGCCAGAGACACACTTTTTTCCCTTGTGACATTACATCCAGCCATAAGGAGGGAGTGCTCTGAGGCAGTTGCCAGTAACCTTCTGTCAAAGCAGAGGGACAGCTACCATAATCCAATTCTTTATGGGGAAGAAATGATAGAGGTGTTTAAAATCATGAGAGGTCTAGAACGGGTAAATGTGAATCGGTTATTTACTCTTTCGGATAGTAGAAAGACTAGGGGGCACTCCATGAAGTTAGCATGGGGCACATTTAAAACTAATCGGAGAAAGTTCTTTTTCACTCAACGCAGAATTAAACTCTGGAATTTGTTGCCAGAGGACGTGGTTAGTGCAGTTAGTGTAGCTATGTTTAAAAAAGGATTGGATAAGTTCTTGGAGGAGAAGTCCATTACCTGCTATTAAGTTCACTTAGAGAATAGCCACTGCCATTAGCAATGGTAACATGGAATAGACTTAGTTTTTGGGTACTTGCCAGGTTCTTATGGCCTGGATTGGCCACTGTTGGAAACAGGATGCTGGGCTTGATGGACCCTTGGTCTGACCCAGTATGGCATTTTCTTATGTTCTTATGACAATGCAAAAAAAAAAAAAAATGGGGACCCACGATTCAATCTCCAAATGTATCTCTCTTTATATAATTCCTTTTTCATTTCTCTCTGCAATAAGGAAAATAGGAGGGAAACTGGAGGCTCCCCTCCCCCATCCTGGAGGAGCCAAGGATTGACGAGAGAGAGAGACACACACACGAGAGAAGATCCTTTATATTTCTTGAACATTGCTTCTTTTGCTTCTATTAAGTCAGCCACTAGGGGTGTGCATTCGGATTGACCGCATTAGTAAAACGCAACTCATATTTTTTTTTTACTTAAAAAATTGATTCGACATAAACGATCGGATTTCCCACATATCGAACATAGATATGTTCGATATGTGGGAAATCGCGATTGTTGAGCCAAAATAAAAATATAAACCCCCTCACCCTCCTTAATCCCCCCCCCGACTTACCACAACTCCCTGGTGATGGAGCGAGGAGTGAGGACGCCATTTCTGCAATCCTTGGCGAGAAGCATGTGACATCGGCGGCATGTCGAGTGACGCCGGCGTCACGTGATTCCCGGCTCGTTCGCGCCGGACGGCTCGTTCGGCCCAAAAAGAACTTTTGGCCAGCTTGAGGGGGTCAGGAGGCCCCCCCAAGCTGGCCAAAAGTTCTTTTTGGGCCGAACGAGCCGTCCGGCGCGAACTTGCCGGGAATCACGTGACGTCGCGTCTGAGTGACGCGGCGCCACGTGATTCCCGGCTCGTTCGCGCCGGACGGCTCGTTCGGCCCAAAAAGAACTTTTGGCCAGCTGGGGGGGGTCAGGAGGCCCCCCCCAGCTGGCCAAAAGTTCTTTTTGGGCCGAACGAGCCGTCCGGCGCGAACGAGCCGGGAATCACGTGACGCCGCGTCACTCGACGTGCCACCGACGTCACATGCTTCTCGCCAAGGATTGCAGAAATGACGTCCTCACTCCTCGCTCGATCACCAGGGAGTTGTGGTAAGTCTGGGGGGGGGATTAAGGAGGGTGAGGGGGTTTAAATTTTTTTTTTGCACATATGTACATATACCCAACTCATTGGATTTTTTTTATGTCCATATTGGCCGCAAGTGGGACCCCCTTTCGGACATAAAAAATATGAACATAAAATTTTGCTCTGCACATCCCTATCAGCCACCTCCTTTATGAACCAGATCGGTTTCTTATTTCTCTTACTTTTGTTTACTTTTCTAATATATAGATTTGTTGCTTTTGTAATTGATCCTTTTAGTTTGGCCTACTATTGTTCCACCTCTCCCATTTTCTCCCAGTCTTCAAGTTTCAGCTCCAGGAATTTTCCCATTTCGACAAAGTCTGTATTTTTGAACTGCAAAACTCAGGTCTTCGTGTGACTTCTCTGAATCCTATTTGCGATATCAAACCATACCGTTTGATGATCACTGGTGCTGAGGTGGGCACCCACCCGGACATTAGTGAGCACTTGGTCAAGTATATCTCCCTCCCTTGTGGCTTCCATTACCATTTGTTTGAACAGAGCCCCTTGCAGGGCATCCACTATCTCTCTACTTCTGTTAGATTCTGCAGAAGGGATTCTCCAGTCCACGTCCAGCAGATTAAAGTCACCAACAATCAACAGTACTTACCAGGTACTTGTAGCCTAGATTGGCCACTGTTGGAAGCAGGATGCTGGGCATGATGGACCCTTGGTCTGACCCAGTATGGCATGTTCTTATGTGGTCTGGCAGCTTGCCTGGAGCATTCCCCTCAGACTTGCCCTGCAGCTAGAGTTTATTAGGGTTGTTAAATACTATTCTCTTCATAACTCAGGTAAGTTCTGAACACCTCTTAAGGTTACATAGTTTCCCCAAACTTACTGAAGGGTATTTCACTTGAGCAACATTTAAGCCACACCGCAACAGGGCTACTGCCAATAAAGGACTTACGAGCTCTAAGACAGCTGAGCCAGCGATCTCGGCTTACTCTGTTAGGTACTTATTAACCTATGCAGACTGCCATACCCACACTGAGAAATGATCAGCCTTGCAGTATTCTTGCAGGCCGTACCCAGCCTGCTTGGAAAACTTATAGGTGTATCACAAACATAGCACTTAATGCTATAGAAATAACCAAGACAATAGTCTAACAGCAGGGAGTTATATCTAATCTCCTGTGGTAAGGAATATGCTCCACTGCTGCCCTCTTCAACATATGTTGAAGAGGGCAGCAGTGGAGCATATTCACTGGAGCAGTGGAGCATATTAACATCTACCTTTTTACCGCTATGCCAGCATTTCACCAACCTCAATCTAAAACATTTCCTCTACGCGGACGATATTCAGATCCTGATCCCCATTAAAGATACCTACTCGAAAATACTTGATCACTGGGAAAACTGCTTCCAAGAAATCAAACACCTCCTCTCCAGCCTAAACCTAGTATTAAACTCCTCCAAGACCGAACTCCTGCTCATCTCTCCTGAGAACAGCTGCATCACCACTACTCATCCTGCCATTCCACCAACCACACAAGTGAGAGACTTAGGAGCGATTATTGACAATCGCATGAACTTGAAAGCTACCATCAACAGAACTACCAAAGACTGTTTCCATAAACTCCAAGTGCTGAAAAGGATAAGACCTCTCTTCCACACTCAAGATTTCAGAACGATTCTACAAGCAATTATCTTCTCAAAGATAGATTATTGTAATTCAATCTTACTGGGTCTCCCTTCCTCTTACACCAAACCGCTTCAGATGGTACAAAATGCGGCAGCACAAATACTAACTAACACCAGGAGGAGAGACATCACTCCAATCCTAAAAAACCTCCATTGGTTGCCAATACACTTCAGAATCATCTACAAGTCCATTTCCATTATATACAAAACCATCCACCAACATGCTCCAATTGACCTACAAATCCCCCTCCGATTACATAACTCCTCAAGACCGACAAGAGACGCATACAGAGGATCACTCCAGGTACCTTCTACCAAAACCACCAGACATATTATTTTAAGGGATCGGGCCCTCTCTACAGACGGTCCCCCTTTATGGAACTCCATCCCCCCCGATCTGAGACAGGAGCCCTGCCTCCCAACCTTCAGGAAAAGACTTAAGACTTGGCTGTTTAAGCAAGCATTCCCGGACCCTAATTAAGCTCTCACTACATCAACATATATTTCACAGTCATTTTAGTTTCAGCAATGTATAATTATCTTTAACTGATGTTATCCTTTCCTTTTATTTCTCTCTTTGCCCAGTTCAATCTTCCTTGTTATTTGTAACTGATTTTTTTCTGCACTATAGTTACAGTTTGAAGTTATTATGCACCCCTGTTCAACTGTAAACCAGCATGATGTGATTGTATCATGAATGTCGGTATATAAAAAACCTAAATAAATAAATATGTATATCCACAAAGAAACCACTACTTACCACTACTGGTAGTTAACCTGGCTTCTGCAGTCTGCTGCTCCTTCACCTTGAGAAAGGAAGGCAGCAGTGGAGAGAGAGTGCCTTGCAAGCCTCTTGAGCAAATAAGCGATCAACATTGTGCTCTGGAGATACTATATTCCCCAGAGGGTACTGGGCCAGGCTCTGTCCTCTAGAAGTTTCGCAAGCCCACAGGCACCTGGGAGGAATCTCTAGGAACTTATCCAGGGCAGGGCCTGAACTGCTACCAGTGAGATGACCCAGGAGCTTGACCAGGACAGGGGCCTGGGAGACTGCTCGCACTTGGAGAAATGCCATCCAAATGCCGGCACTGTTAGTCAGCATTTGGATGCGCATTTGACAGGCTAGCTTTACCCCTTATTCAGTAACGGGTAATAGCACGTCCAAAATGCGCATCCAACCCCACCCTACCCCGAACCTAATAGTGCCCGCAACATGCAAATGCATGTTGATGGCCCTATTAGGTATTCCCGCGTGATTCAGTAAGTAAAATGTGCAGCCAAGCTGCACATTTTACTTTCAGAAATTAGCGCCTACCCAAAGGTAGGCGCTAATTTCTCTGGGCACCAGGAAAGTGCACAGAAAAGCAGTAAAAACTACTTTTCTGTGCACCCTCTGACTTAATATTATGGCGATATTAAGTCGGAGGTCCCGAAAGTTTAAAAAAGTAAAAAAAAAAAAAGACCCTCTTTGCTCGCCCGCTCTCCCGCGTTTTTTACTGTATCAGCCCATTTGTTGGTAATCAGGACCAAATCCAGGATAGTCTGAAGGGCAAGGCTTTGACAGCCCTGCGTCCACAACAGTGCTACATTGGAGCATTTAGCGAATTGAAATTCAGCAGGTGAGGGCGTGGTCACCCAGAGGATTGAGAATGTTTTAGTAATTGTTTTGTAAATTGAATGAATTTTACTAATTGTTTTGTAATATAATAGTTGTATGCAATGACCTATGCTGTGGCCATATCCATCCAATAAAGATCTTTTTGAATAATGGACTGACAGTTGTGTCTTACAAATATGACAGCGTGGGACAAGGGTGGGGTTAATTATAATTAGGCGAGATGAGGCGGTTGCACCTGAGATGGTTGTGAATAAAGTATTTTTTCACTCCATGCAAAAATCAAACTGTGGAATTAGTAGCTAGAGAATGTGGTCAAGTGTTTTGGACAAGTTCTTGGAAGACAAGCCCTTAAACAATTATTAGCCTGGTAGACTTGGGAAAGCCATTGCTTATCATTGGAATGGATCTCCCAGATACTTCCTACTGATCCAGATGGACCTCTGTTGGAGACAGGGTGCAAGGAAGGACAGACCTTTGATCAAACCCAGCTTGGCAAATCTTATGTTTTTTGGGGTTTTTTACATCTTTATTTATAATCTTTTATATTCAGTTAACAAGCATAAACTTAACAAGAAATGATATATAGAGATGGAAAACTCTACACATATTAATCCAGTAAATACTTATCTAAAATAATATCTCTAACATTAATTCTCTGTATTATCCTATCAGACCACACTATAAGGGGGGTATCCAACTGCAAATATGTAGGAAATTTTTAAACAATTAAACACAAAGTGGATAGACTGCAACTAGCTAGTGTTTCTTTTTCTAAACTCGGAACACATTACTCGGAGCTTGTTCTCGCAAATGAAGGATCTGGATTGACTTTACTATACAAAAAATAGTTTACCTGTAATGGGTCAAAAAAAACAAAACAAAACATATTTAACCCCAGCATGCTTAATTACACACTTGCACGGAAAATAGAACCAAAAGGAAGTGCCCAAACCAATAACAGCCGGATGCATCATAAGAAAACGCTTTCTTTTTGCTTGTGTTATTTTGGCAACATACGGATTTTTTTCCCTACGAATAATACATCTCTTTTTCTGAAAAACATTTTAAGGACAAACTCCCTATCAGAATCCAAAGCTAATGTTACAATCAAAGTTGAAGTCTTCACTTCTTCTTCCATTGAGGTCTCCAGAAATGAAGATAAATGTGAAGTATCTACTATAGGAGATACTACAGGCCTAATGTTCAATTGTGAAGATATCTTAACATAAATAATAAGTTTTGGAAATAAGTGGAATCATATCCTCTTTTATAGATAATATTTCAAGGAAATATTTGCGAAGCATTTCAATCGGTGAGACAAACTTTTTCTTGAGAAAATTTAAAATCCTAAGATTATGGCGACGAATGCTATTTTCCAAGTTTTCCAAGTTGTTTTGTAAGTATGAATGACCCATTACAATTGTGTCCACTGACTTTTGCATATTTGTTTCTTTAAGCTCCAGGGCCTCATTTTGAACTTTTATTTCCAATACTTGAGATTTTATGTCATTTACTTGACCAGATAATTCTTGTTGCTGAGAAACAAAGCACGAAAGCTAACTTATAAGGTTGGTAATTGCTTCCCATATATTTTCTAAAGTTATTTGAGGAGGTTTTAAAAGAGTAACAGATATTACCTCCATATCAGGTTGAAGAGACATTGTATTTTGGTCCGATACTTTGTTCAATCCAGCACTTTCTCCATTTGCTGTCCAGCTAACTGCTCCTGCTGCTTGCCCTTCCATCGCGGCTCCACCCGACGCTGGGGCTGCCAACTGCCTATGATCTTCACTGCAAGACAGGCGCAGACTGGTCACATCAGCCCTCTCCCAGGGGGGGGGGGCTGGGTTGAGGAGGGGCAACGATGATTCCAGGTCCGGAACAGACTGCGTTGGTTCACCATGCGCATTACTGTCCAAGGACTTCGCTTCGGAGCTAAATTCAGGGTTCCGGATGATGTGCTGGTCCATGGGGCCGGTCACCGGTAACATCTCACTTGCTTTGGAGTAAGTTCTAGCCTTCCCCTTCCTTTTTCTCCATACTGGTATAAGGAAACCTCTTTGCAATAACACTTCTTTATGAAGATTTAGGAAAAGCCCGGAGCTCCCGGCACTAGCATGCGGCCATCTTGGAATCCCAATCATTGCCCAAATCTTATGTTCTTAAGGACAGTTTATTCATTGTATGTTGAACCTGGTATTAGTTTAATAAAGAAACTTGTGCTTAGAACTCGTTAATGGACAAATAAATGCTAGCTTTCAGGAAGCAAGTTACATGAAAGATCTTGGAAAAAAAAAAACCAAAAACCAGTACTCTAAACCAACATAAGTATGATTTATTGCCAAGGGATTCTTTTTCACTTCACAGCAGTTTACAAATCTAACACCTGTGCATAAATCTACTTCAAGGTGATTGTAAAATCATTTCTAAATTAATTCATGACCCAGGAACACCTGTGATAATGTCACCAGAAAAGAATCTGTTCAGTACTGCCCATAAGCAGTGTACTTTTCTAGCAATCATGAACTCTTTAGAGCAGAAATGTAACCTTAATTAACTGTCAACTACACTGAAATGTTTGTCTATATACAGCACCCTAAAACATAGAGCACTTTTCACCCTTAAAAATAATTCCACTTTTTCTGTTTTTCCTCCTCTCCAGGATAACTTCCAGGTGAATCCATGATGGATGAGGGCTGCATGGAAAGCCTCTTTTAATAATGAGCATCTAGTGTAGCTGGGTTCAAAAAAGGTTTGGATAAGTTCTTGGAGAAGTCCATTAACGGCTACTAATCAAGTTTACTTAGGGAATAGCCACTGCTATTAATTGCATCAGTAGCATGGGATCTTCTTAGTGTTTGGGTAATTGCCAGGTTCTTGTGGCCTGGTTTGGCCTCTGTTGGAAACAGGATGCTGGGCTTGATGGACCCTTGGTCTGACCCAGCATGGCAATTTCTTATGTTCTTAATCATTGGGGCATCAGGTTTCACATCAGAGAACACTCTTCCTCCTCGCTTACTCCAAACTCCAAGTGGAACTCAAAGCAATATATTTGAACCCCAGTGCCCCAACAAAGAAAGGTACCTACTGAGCTGCAGCCCACAGCATGCCTCGATCTATGGAGGCAGGCATGAGAAATAACTTTTTAATGAACAGTTATTACTGCTACAATTTTAGGTGTAGCTCAACTGAGAGCAGCACCACCTCCCATGGAGCCTATCAAGGCAGTGGCAGCAGCTTCCTAGCTGGCCTAGCTTGGGGGAGTAAAGGGCAAATAAGTGCTGAGCACCCACAAAGCAGTTCTGACATTTCAGACAAAACAGCATTTACATAAAATGTTATTTTCTCCTTTCTCAGGGTTTACAGGGATTGATTTTAAACACTAAGCACCCACAGGGAGCTTTTCCATGCAGATGACCTTTTAAAGTCAGCTAGATTGAAGTCTTCCTTTAAAGTTCAGATAAACAATAGGCTTACAGATTCTTCTTATTTAAAGGAAAGATGGACATTTTTCATCACTTAATAAAAAGGTACTATTATCTGGGCTTGTAAAGCGTAGCATGAGGATTTATTTTCAAATACACAAAACAGTGCTACCAAAGTACTATATATACACAGAAAAATGCAAGTGTTCATACACACATAGTAACACATATAAATGGATTTGATTTAGCGTAAGTTTGACACTCATGAGCAGTAGTGCCAACTATCAAGGTTTCAACCTTACCACAAACATACCACACACTTAAGATATTGCCCCAGAAATACTGGCTCTCCAACAACATTGCAAAGAAAGTGGGGAGTGAAAAACTGAACATAAATGCTTTTTCTGCAACAAGAATTGTTTTAAATTTCTTTTTCCAAACTATGTAATGCTATCTAGTAGATGTAAGCGCATAGCTCCACACCGTTTCATAAACCAAAAATTGTTTTAGCACAAACTGTTGCTTTAACACAGCAAAAACAAAATATATGTGCACAAGAGAGAGAGAGAGGATTCTCACTCCAGCACTAACCACTAAAATGGAAACCTTGAGATTTCAGCTTTCAAACATGTGGCTCTCAAGCAGGGGGGACCTCTACTTCTGATCTCAAGGAGCAGTTCTCCCAACTAAAGTTACAGGAACAGAAGATCCATAATAGAGTTCATCATTAATAATAATTTCTCTCACTTTATATATCTTTCCCTACACATTTATTCTGGTTTTTTTATTCCCCCCCCCCCCAACAACAAAGGCAGGCCAGATATCAGTTAGGATGAAGTATTTTCAAAGGATGAGCTAGTAAATATGAAATCACATAATGCCAGAACCCGGTGGAGGTTAAAAAAAATATATATTTTTTTTCTTCTGTAATGTCAGGGCCGGTTCAGATGCCCAGTTGCCATCTGCAGCCAGAAGTGCCCAACTACTCTAGGACCCGCAAAAGAATAAGACATGAACATTCAGCATCTGGTATAAGTTAACCGAAGAAAATAATGGAAGTAAGCTTTGAATTAAAAGACACCATCTATATATATATACATATATACATACATACACATACAGCAAGACCATTTGGCCGTTCAAGTCTGAACAGTTATTTTTGTCCAGAGTGCCCAGCATATATCCAAACCGTAGAAGTTAGACCTCTTGTAGCAAGCAGTTTTTGTCATCTTCCTCTTTGGTTGTCTACCATCTTGGGTAGATAAACATAAACCTTCCCCATACTTAATGCAAAACCCAGCATAACCCCCTCACCCCATATCTTACTACTAATCTTTGTAGCAATCTAAATAGCTATCAAAACTATATATATTATATATATTATTCACACACAATTCAAAATAAATGCATATTACATGTACAGTCCTATCTGATCCAAAAATACATTTTTTTTAAGGCTAGGAGTAACAGATCTTTCCAAATACAATTAAAATGCAATTCATTCACAAACATGCTTGGCAATGATTATTTTTTTCTTATAAACAATGTCAAAGTGATATAGTACCATTCTAAAAACACCTGCTACAATTTACTACACAGACAAAACCCCCTAATTATTACAAACACTGTTATAGCCAGAGATCTGATGTTACATTAACACAGAAAAAAAAAAAAAAACGAAGTCTGGGTCTTGGTTGTCAAGGCAACTTTACAGACTGTGCACATCAGCTCAGACTTTAAAAATGGAACACATTTATTGCAGCTTACTCACCACTAATTTAAAAAAAAAATGCAAACAAAAAAAATATTAAAATGTAATCACAAATTATTATCCAAATCAAAAGATGCCACTTCTAGTTGTTAATTCTAAAAATTAACAGGGTAATTATTATATAGGTTACAGTATTTACTTTTAGGGAAAAATACAGAAAATGAGCTGTCCAATTAAGTCCACCTCTGTAGCAATTCTAATAGACCTTTTCCTGGAAAGATCATGCTTGATGAATGTTTGCATATCATGTGCAAGAATGTGCTCTGTGAACAAGTGATTGCAAAAGGATTTTTTTTCTTTAGATTTTTAAAAATCTAGTTTAGCCACTTATTTCTTCCTTTCAAAACAATACAATTCTAGCTATACTTATTGCTCTATCACATACAAGATATAAATCACACCATCTTGCCTGAGGCGCTCACGTACCGGGGGCAACTCTGAATACATATGTTGGCATCTTCAATGACAAATGGGCTTTAACAAAGGAACTGCAGCATTTGAATACATATTCTGGGAACAGTTGGAGGGAAAAATGATCACGAAATCTGCATCACAGTCATTTACCTTTTTTTTTTTTTTTTTGCAAATAGTAAAAGGTTTACCATTACAAACTACACACACACACACACAAAATCAATTGTTGATCATGCCAACTGTGCCACCGAACCACCTGCTTAAGAAACAAAAATGCCTTAAGAGGCACCTACAAAAAATAAATCGCTTAAAAATGCTAAAGAGGCATTAAGGGATGCACGAGAAACCAAGATTTGCAACAGATCACACAGCGTGAGAGCTTACCAGCATTTCACCAGTAATTCTTGACCAGCCATCTGCCTGGTTTCCCGATTCAGGAAACCACTGCCTTCACACCACAAAGCGATAATTCCAAGACACACTAGTCAGTCAGATAATCAATCAATACAGTAAGGTTTCTTCTTCCCTTCCCATAAACCAACCTACAAGATGCTGCTAGGTCATTTCAAGGTTGTTGTGCTGCTTTCTCCTGCTGGAGGGCCTCTCCGATACTGTCCATCCAAAATCTGGCTTTTTTTTTTTTCCTTTTTTTCATTCATTCAAAGCTGTAGAAACACACTAGAGTCCCTGACAATACCAGCTTGAAGAATAAAAGAGGAAAAGTAGTTTTCAGCCTGCAGAATGCCTCAGAACGGTCACCATGGAAATAAATGTGGAAAGGGCAAAGGGAGAGTTGGGAAGGAGGGGGGGGGGGGGGGAGGGGGTGGCTGGTCTTGATGACAAATACTGCTGCTACTAAATAGAAAATTGCTGGGAAGGAAGTCTGGCTGTTACTCTACATAGGCAGCAGCATATCCCTAGCACCACAGCAGGCTTATTCCCTACCAACATCTTGTGCACTAGAGCAGTTGCACTTTGGGCAGCTGAAAAAAAAGTTCCAGGACATGGGGGAGGAAGGGGGAAGCAAAAAATGTATTCTGCTACCCACCAGATGCACCATCAAGAACTACACACCTGAAATGTTTATTTGCAAATCTTAGGACAGGCTACACTGTATTAAAACAAAAAAAAAAACAAAAAAACCAAAACAGTTTCCATGGTTTAAAGAGCACAAATATTCCTGGTTTAGGAAAGGTACAGCTACACAAAACAGATGGAAAACATCTTCCTAACTGGCAATTGCAAAATATGCTTTGAGGTAGTCTGAGAAACTATTGACTTGTCTGAACAACCAAAAATATATTTCATAGGTAACACAAGATGCCAAAAGCAGGTTTATCAACTGTAGCACAACCAAAATATGATTAATAAGACTCTGCTAGCTGTCCACTTCACTGATTTTTGTAATTAAAAACTGCATTATATCATGGAACCACGTGACTGCAGACAAATGTGTCAACAGTAAGAAACAAACAAATTCATATTTTAAGTGAATTGTCTCTCTGGGTGAGAACATTCAATTAATGGCCCTATATACAAAAATAATCTAAAATATAAGAAAGTTAATCAATTTAATAGTCAAATTCTACCTAGAAAAAAAAACAAACCACATAATAAACAAACTGGGAGACCCCTAATGAAAATCACATGAACCAAGAATTGGTCCCTGTCCCATTTAAACAATGCACCGATAGTATCAGGTTTCTAAAGAAAAACAATGCTTCAAGTGTTGTTACTGTACCTGGATTATACGAGTGAGGAGCAGAGGCTCTTCCAGTATCTCAGCATAATCCTCCAGCTTCCAGCAAACAATCTTCTCGCAGAATTATTCCACCCAAAACCCTCTAGGCAAATGCATGACTGATTCCCTTTCCCCTTTAAACAGTGGACGACCAGAACTGCAAAAATTAAGGTAACCATGCTCCAGTACTAGCTTGCAATTTTTCCTAATGACTCCAGTGGGCAATGTAATCACACAGTTGGAAAATATCAGAGAAACCGCAGTCTGTCTCCTAGTGACAAGGCAGACTAAAACTGGCCTTCCCTACCCACCTAAAATAGGAAGCAGCAAAAAAAAAAAAAAAAAAAATTCAGAGAGGAGAAAGGAATTTTGTAACACACTGTGTAATGCTCTTGCCAGCTCTCTTGAAATGTATTTAATAAAAAAAATCTCCATATTATGTTTCAAGTTATCCACTCATCTTTGTAATTGCCCAGGCTGGGCCTATTTGGAGGCTTAATAATTAGTGCTCTGCAAAATAAATACATTTTTATTAACAGACAAACACACCATATGCACTTTGCGCACACGCACACACACACTAATATAAATGCTGTCATTCAAAATACGACTGGGATGAAACAGAGCACAGTAAAGTATGATTCTTCATTCTGCTAATGAATGACAGCTGTTGTGCTCTGCCTCAAGACTGTGTGTTGCCTTATAAAATCTATCCCCACTATTTTGAGGGCTCCACTCTTTCAGTGGGGTGTCTCCAAGTTATCAAACATGAACCCTAGATACCATTTCTATCTGCATCTCCTGCACCTTCAGTTCAGCCAAAGCAGGGAGCCCAGTCAGAAAATGTAGGGTTGTGTCAACCCCTGCTCCGATAGGACTGGAAGAGTGACACCGAGGTGGCAGTTAAACACCCAAGAGATCTAAACTGTCCCCTCTCTTCATCACAGCAGTTAACGGCCTATGCATGAGAAAAAAAGATTAAGATTACCAACTGGATCCAGGTTTCCCTGGCAGGGTTGATTCAGTCCTGGCATGCAAGGGCTTGTAGTCTGCTTTCCCTAGAAAGTCCCCCCCCCCCCAAAAAAAAAAAAAAAAGTCTACAAGCTCCATATGTAGTGGGATAAACGAAGGACTGGATAAACTCTGTCAGGTGAATCTGAAGTCAGTTGGCAACGCTAGACAAAATGGCAAGCACAACAGGAAACAAAATCCTGCAGGTCATTTATTATGAAATCCCGGCAAGGAGCAAGTAAAGAATTCTTTAGTGGGGAGAATAAAATGAAAACAAACATCACTTATGCTCTTCCCAAAATTAAAAATAAATGCAAAGTTCTTATTTGCTATCCTTTTATAAAATATTTTTTCATAGATTATTAGTATCTACTGATTGGACTCAAATGAAATTTACAAAGATAAAGGAAGAGAGATGTAGTGCTACAGCATCTGTCCAATTCCTCCCTTTGACAACAAATATGTAGCTCACTACTTTTCCAGATATTTCTAAGATAAGAGCATGAGAGTCCTTCTGAAAATAGGGTTGTTGTTAAAAAAAAATAAAAATAAAAATCCAGACAATCCACAGATGGGTACTGATCATGTCTGTCCATCCAGGACAGTACCAGGGACTGTTGTGAATGCACAGAGAGTTTACAGTAGAACCAGAGTGCTTAAGATTCAATAAATCCAAAGTCACTTTAGGACAATAGTTTTCATGCAGCATTTTATCAGGGAATTAACTTGTATTATCATGACTATCATCGTACTTGTCTGGGAATGCCACATCCTTAAAACTGTCTAGTGAGGCTGACAATGACAACCTTCCTCATGGATAACTATTCATTGATAAATCAAAAGTGTCATTGCATTAGAGTTTAGCATTCTAAAATATCTTTTATATATTATTGGAGATAGAGAACCATTTATAACCTTCGATCTCAGTTTATTGATGTAACCAGGATTTCCTTGTTAATTCTTACAGCTTTATAAAGAATGTGAAATTAAAAAAATAAACTATCATCAATTGTATCAGTACAGCTTCAGCTCATTCAAATGTATTGCGACATTAAAAGAAACTTTATAAGGGAAGTTCTTAGTAAAAGCAGCTTTGAAATGCGCCTTTTGTGCACGTCTGTCTGCTGTTGTTGCGTCCGGTCGCAGATGGCTGCGACCGCTCTGCCTTTTCTTCTCTTTTCCTCCTCCTTGGGCAAGTTGGCTGCCTCCGGTGCCGAGTGCCAAAACCCTCGGTGTCTGTAACTCAGCATGGGCATCCCAGTCCGCCATGCTCCTTCCCGTGGCCTCTTAGGGCGCGCGCACATGTTGCCTACGCTCAAATACAAGTCATGGCGGGAACCTCGGGGGCATCCCCACCGCATGATGTCGATACCTCCAGGTATTTAAAGCTTCCACTAAACTACCATCATTGAGTTAGCAAGGACTTCGGTTTAAGCTACTCTGACCGCTCTAAGCTGCTCGCTTAGATGCCTGGCTACCTTCCGGGGATTTCGCTCCTTACGAAGCTCTAGGCACCCACTCCCCGGGGGCCTCTCGCTTCTAACCACCCTTCGGGGTTTCTACTAACTAGACAACCGCTCCTCGGGGGTCTCTCTCTCTCTATTTATTTCAGGATCTTCCAGACTAGCGGGTACTCGCTCCTCGAGGGCCTACCAGTCTGCGTATCCTGCACCACGGACCTTCGGTCCCACTATCATCATTTCCAGGAAGACGCCGCACTATGCTCCTGTGAGTACCTCTACGATCCAGTGCTCCAACTCCACTCACCAGGCTTGGCCTTGCCCGCACTGCGGGTTCCTAGCTACTGTTGCGTTCGTGCCTCTTCTCGCCCCTCGCTCCACCCTCTCTATCTGGGATGCGACTTCCTTCGGCTCTGATGGACAGTGCAGCCGCGGCTTCTCTCTGCCTCTTGGTCCCGGTTCCCCCGGGCTGGCCTGACGCTACGGATCCACCATGTTCCCAATGACGTAAGGGTAGCCACTCCATGGGGGCTCCTCTCTCTCTTCTTGATTTCAGATTGCCAGAACACTCGGAAGTCTCCTCATTGCCTGGAAGCGATCGCGGACGTGAACACAGTGAGTTCTATTACATAGGAATCAGTACTCACTCCACGAGGGCCTACATTCCTATTTGCTCTGAAGACTCCCTTCCGTCCAAGACGTTAATCGCAGGTACAGAGATCAAGAGTTACATTGGCAAGATTACAAATAGGAACCGGTACTCGCTCCACACGGGCCCATGTTCCTAGAATCTTATACAGCAATTTATTTATTTATTTAAAAGTTTTTATATACCGCACAAATGGATAAAATATATATCAGTCTAGGCGGTTTACAAATGTTCAAAAACACATGCATAATTTTAAAAACAATGACACAAACATTTATAAACAAGACAAAAATTAAGTACTGTGCATGATTATAAAATATTATTATAAATGAAAAGCTTGGATGAATAGATGAGTTTTCAGTGATTTTTTTAATTCTCTGCGATTAGAAGTCAATCAGATACAATCGGATGTGAGTTCTTATTACAGACTGTTGATGGGAACCAGTGCTCACCTATGGCTCCTATTCCTGAATGTACTGAAGACTCTCTGTGGCATAGAGACCATTGCAGACATCTACTATTGTGAGTGTACCATCTTGTATCCAGTATACCCTATCTACTCACTACTTCTAGTCTCTCTCTACATCTCAGCGACCTAGAGATTATATTCCAGTATCAGAAGGACTTCAGCCTTGCCGGACACGACTCACTACTGCCACCCCTGGTGGTCCAGCTTCCAGTCTAATAAAGAACTATTTGTGTTTCTCTCATACTCTAGCCTAGTCGGTGGTTCCTCTCAGGATCTCCTCCTGGGGGCGCTGTCATCTGCCATCGGCCCAGGGATTCACCATTTCCTACAAGTGGTCATTCCTTTCACTATTGTCACCTTGTGGGAGCCAACCACTACAGACCACTAACTCCGCTCACGGAAGTATTATATAGACAGCTACTCCTCTTTCTCTGAGACTTGCCAGCAGCTTAGATATATATATAGATTGCTACTCCATAGCAGGGGGCATGATAGATTGCTATCTCAGTAGCGAAGTACTATATACCTATTGCCAACTCCTCTTCCTTGGAGAATTGATCCATAACAGATTGCTACTCCTTAGCAGATTGGTAACAGCTTGCTACTTCCTTTCCTTACAGGAGTATCTAACAGCAGTTCGCTAACAGATCTACAGATAGCTAACTCCTTCCCTCTGGAGGAGCAGGTCATGTCATATCGCTACTCCTTCCCTTTTCAGGAGAACAGCAGAACAGCTTGCCAACTCCACCCACCTGGCGGAGTGAGCAACAGCAGATTGCTAACTCCTCCCCTCTGGAGGAGGCGAGCGTAACAGCTATCTTGAACATCTGAGTGAGACTTCTACATCTGAGACTGTCTGAACGTATTGGCACCTTGCGGACTTCAGTGCCTTTCCTTCCTGCCTCATACCATCTATCTACAGCAGTACAATTAAGCTTTCCACCTACAAGTGTCTGCTCTCTGAGGTTAGCCTATCGCTGTGGTTCCCCACGGGGCCCCTCCCTGTGGGAGGAGTCATCTCCACTGCGACTAAGGGTCCACACCAGGGGTGGGCAATTCCGGTCCTCGAGGGCTGCAAACCAGTCGGGTTTTCAGGATATCCTTAATGAATATGCATGAGAGAGACCTGCATACACACTGCCTCAGTTGTATGCAAATCTATTTCATGCATATTCATTAGTGGTATCCTGAAAACCTGACTGGTTTGCAGCCCTCGAGGACCGGACTTGCCCACCCCTGGTCCACACAATGCCACAAACACAACAGCTGGTTCCAGTGAAAGCACCAAAGCTCCCCAAAAACTTTCTAAGGTGATCGCAGCAGAGGCATATTGGCAGCAAAATGCATAGTGCCTAGAAGTATATGTAACCCAGGCCAGTTTTTGGGTTACTAATCGGTCATGCACCAGTCTAGTGCAGTTTGGGAAATAATTAGGGGAGTACCCATTCATAGACAGCCCTCCCACTGGCAGAGCGATAACAGATACCCTTGGTCCTGAGATTTTATAGCAGAGCTCTGCAATAGGTTCTAGGGGCAGTATTATTTGGAAGTTATAGAGAGAGGGGCTATTTTTCCTCTGTTTGAATTTTAGGACTACCTGGAGCCTCAGACACCTTCTGGAGACCCCTCTAGGATAGGTCGTAGGGCTCCCCTGCTGTTCTGTCCACACGAGGTTCAGAAGGGTTGCTTTGGGACTATTTTTGGGATTTGTGAGCCGTATTTGTGAGGAGCCCTGCTGGAGGCCTGGGCCTTTCCGAAGCCAGGGAAGGAGGAACCTTGTGCCAAAGATGCCCAGTATTTAGAGAAGACCTACCTAACAAGGGGTCTGGCAAGAATTGCAGTCCTCAAGGATTCCTATCACCAGGCATCCCACCAGAAGAAAAAAAAAATTACTAACTGTAAGTAAAAATCCAAGTATGGGGAAGATACCCACCCAGAGTCCACAAAGAGCCCTGAGGGAAAGAGAATATTACTCTCTGTGCCAACAATTTTTTGTGCCATCCAGGAGGGTTTTTTTCCTGTTTCTAAAGGGGGCCTAACCTGTGGAGAACCTCCATACCTTTAAATCCAAAAGTATGGATGGTTTCCGGGCCTAATAAAGAGTAACACACAGACAGAGGAGAAAAGATCTGTAATTAAGAGAGGAGTGACAGAAATGGTGGCGAGTGATAAGCCATATTTAATTGTGCCATTAAACAAAACGGTATCAGTAAAGCATTATTTTGGACACTGCCTACGTGACCCCAGTGTGGTTAGTTTGGCACAAAGCACCCAGTGCACAGCAGAATGAGAGATTTCCAGCAGAGACCAGAGAGGACTCCTTTCTACCCCTAGTCCAAAGGACCTACAACTTTGGGATGGGAAGAGATGTAAAAGCTAGCCAGGGTCCCTGCCCCAAAGAACATACAAATCACCTTATGCCCCCCCCCCCTCCATACCCAATTGGTACTTTAAGGAGGGGGGTCACATATAAAAATTACAGATTACATTTCTTTTAAAGATATTTTTCCTACTGTGCTGCAACTGTCACGTATGTATTTTTTTCTTGCCTATTTTCAAGTACACTGAAATACACCAACACTATTTGAAAGTACTGATAATTTTGATGCCATATTATAATTTTGATGCCATATTATACCCACGATGTGTGTGTGTGTGTATATATAAATATTTGTTTTAAATTTAAAATTACTTCTATCCAATGCCCTCCAAAGTTCAGTGGGTTACAGAACAATGTACATAAAATATCAAACAGCAATCAAATCAACATTAATGACATACATTGGTGTTCTCTGCAAGAATGCTTGAGATTAATTTAGGAAAGCCTGAGTGAATTGATATGTTTTTAGAGCATTCTTAAATTCCTTGTGGCTTGAGCTGGAACAGATTTCTAATGCGATTGCATTCTAAGTGATTGAGAGCGCACTCACGTACAAAACCTAGTCTAGTACATTTTGCTGCTTAAATATCAAGAAATTGATTTGATGATCTAAGATCCCTGGTGGGTGTATAGAAGTGCACAGCACAGCTTATCCAGGGGTTAGTGACGTTATGTAATAGGGTATGAATTATCAGAATTTTATATGCTGTGCACCATTTTACAGGAAGCCAGTGAAGTGCTTCAAGGATGGGTGATATATGTTCATAACAGCTAGTACTGATGAGTAGCCTAGCAGCCGAGTTCTGTGCGAGTTGTAGCCATCTGAATGAATACTGATACAATCCAATGTATAGTGAGCTGCAGTAATCTATTCCGGTAAGGATTAAGGCTTGCAGTACGGTTCAGAAATCATTATGATCCTGGAGTGGTTTTGTATATGTGGTTTGAATTACTGTTGGGGGTTGCAGTTTAAAAGACAATGTTGAACCAAGTGTCATTCCTAGATCGCAGGCGTTTTGTAAGATATGGATTGTGTGATTATCAAAGTCATAATTGTTGGAGCTTGTGAGTCTGGTGAAGTTGACAGAGAACCATTATTTAAGTTTTGTTGAGGTTTAAAGTAAGTTTGTTAATGGAGAGCCAGGTTTTTATTATTGATAGGCATAGTGATACGAGGTGTGAAGTATCTGACCATGAACTCCTTACAGGAAAGAAGGATTGGATGTTGTCCATGTAGAGTTGGTACAAGAAACCCAGTGTAGAAAGGTGTGTGCGTGTGGGGGGGGGGGGGGGGGTGTCAGGTAAATGTTAAAAAGGACTGAGGATATGGATCCTTGGGAAACTCCAGTTGTGGTAGGAAACCATGTGGATATATCCCTGAATATCCAGACTTGTTGATATCTGTTTTGAAAAAATGATTTAAACCAGCAGAGAACTGATCCAGTGAAGCCTATCGTGGATAAGTGGTATAATAGTATATATCATGTTTATGAGTGAGATGAGGTCCAGTAATATTAATATATAAGATGTGCCAACATCAAAACCTTGGTGAATGATATCCGTGCATGAGTAGTAAGATTCTGTACTATGTTGTTGCCTGAAGCCAAACTACTATTGGTCAAGGATTGAGTTACCTTCCAGATACTGTGTTAGTTGTTTAAAGTACAGCAACTTCAATGATCCTGGATAAAAACAGAAGAGTTGAAATAGTTCTGACTACTTTACTGCCCTATCATATTTTGTTTTTTTGAAGATAGGGTGAACAGATTATCTTTTGAGGGGAGATGGAAAATATCCAGTTTCCAATGAGAGGTTAACCAGTTTGGTTACTGGACATGACAATTTCATCACATGCTAGTTTCAGAAGTCAAGTAGAGTATGGGTTAAGGGGGCAGGTGAATGGATCAAGATTAGCAATGATCTGTGTGACTTCAGTGCTGAATATATATTCAAAATTGCCCCAACAGTTTACAGGTGGGGTAGAGGGGAGTGGAGGAGGTGAGTAGCGAGGGAAAGATGTGGATAGAGTTGCTATTTTAGAGGTAAAGAACTTTGTGAATGAATCATATAGGAAAGACCGGGGGAAGAGTCAGGATAAGAAGGCCTCATCTAAGGAGGGTTAGTTAGATATTTAACGACCTTGAAAAGCAATCTTGGGTTGTTGCCAGATGCTCTAATGCATTTGTTAAAGTATTATTTCTTTGCCAGATTCACTGCTGTGAGATTGAGACTTTATTGTTCATGGTGTTCTGAGGTTTTGTGTTTTCTCCATTGGGATTCAGATTGCTGCAGGGTACATTTCAACATAAGAGTATGATTGTACCAGGGAGCTTTGGATTTATGGTGAATGGGGACTTGTTTTAGGGGGAGCTAGTTGTTCAACAGTTTCATGAACTGCATGGTGCCACTGTGTGTGTCATACTATCTAAAGTGTCATCTGGTAGGGGAGCTAGGGTTGCAGTTAATTTATCTTTGTTGGGGTCAACATGTGGGCGGTTTGGGTCTAGATGTAGTATTTTAGTTAGGATCTGTTGGGAAAGTTTCAGAGTTGAAGGTGAAGCTGATTAAATGATGATCTGACCAAGGTACAGATTGAGGGTTTTGGCTGATGGTGACTACAGAAAAGGTGGGTTAAGAAAGACTAGATCTAGTGTGTGGCCAGCTCTGTGGATATGAACAGAGAATTTTCTCCCAGCCACAGCCTGAAAAGATTTCTAACAAGCTTTTGTATGCGAATGTTAAGGGGATCTGGTCCATGTGCAGGCTGAAATTACCTAGAATTAAGGTCTTAAAGGGATTTGCAAGAGAGGTGGTCAAAAATTCAATAAGGGAGGAATTTTGGGATAGAAGACCATTGGGGACAGTAAACGAGGTGTATATTTAAGCTTTTACAGGATAGTCATGATACTTCAAAAGGTGAGGGAACATTAGCCATAATTTGCTTAAAGTCTAATAGTTTGTTATAAAAGATGACGAGGCCACCATCTCTATGCGATGGTGCTGTTGAGAAAAGTAATTGTAATCAGGGGGACAGCATTGGTTCAGTGGGAATTATCAGCAGTGGTGGTCCAAGATTCCATAATGCAGATCTTTCTTCAGGAAAAAGATCATAAATAACAGATTTCTTTGACAGTGACCAGCATTTGTTAGTAAGATGAAGAGTGCAATGCAAACAGTTAATAGTTTGAAAGGCATAAGGAAAATGTTAGTCAAGGCTGATCTTGTTGTTCCGGGTCTACATCTCCTGGGTGGAAGCTGTCCATATCATCCACGTCTGTTTATGTTGGAGATTGATGCCACATTGCTCGAGGTTGAGGTTGCCACTGAGTTGGCAAGGCGGTGAGCACAAAGGGCCAGGCTCTTTTGTTTGCACTCCTTCGTGCATGCAACCAAGGTGCGTGCACCTCCAAGTGTTGGCAGCCCTGTTTTTTAGGGTCATCGCCTCAATGATGATGTCAGAAGGGGTGGGACGCCCTGTGCTTGGACCAGGAGAAAGGCAGTTCAGGCAGAATCGGTGGGGCCGAGATGGGAGAGGTCCAGGCAAGGCGACAAACAAGAAATACGTAACATGCAGCGTGTCAGCTCTGAGACTATGTTTCTGGCCAACCTCTATTTTTTCACCCCTATCTTCCATATGGCATCTAATCAGAGTGTGGTTCTTACTCTACCAATCCTCTGGGAAAGCACCAAAAAAAAAAAAAAAAAAAGAGGATGGAGGGATCAGTCCAGTCGCACAATGGCAGTGCACTGTCATGTGGGAGACTTGGGCTAGATTTCCAAATCTGGCTTCTGCTCTTCAGGTTGCTGAGTTTGCAGACTCTAAGGCACAGGCCAGATCTGGCCTGTGGCAGTTTTTTGTTTTGTTTTGGTTTTTTTTTTTATCTCACCCCCACAGAGTCAGGTCCCAGAACACTGGATGGAGGCCACACTCCACCTGCATCAGCTGTTCTGAGGAAAGTGGTGGCAGATGGAAGGCACTACAGCACACAGGGGAGGGGACAATTCTTCATTTCTGCTTCTCAGATCTCCAGGGGACCTTCACTCTCATGCCTCTGATATCCAAAATGACAGCACAAGGCACCACCTAATGCCCTCAATGCCATAAGACATAATGGTGAGACCTAGTGGTCAGACTAAGGATGCACAAGCACCTAGTTCTAAAACGATCTATGGTCTTTTGATGCAATGACTAAACTAGATGAAAACGGGGCGAAAAGAATTTCACAAAATAAAGGAAAACCCTAAAATAGTTGGATTGCATTTGTAGGCTAATGCCTTTTCAGTCATGGCAACAACATTGTGGAATTTGCTTTCCATAGATTTAGGGATGGAGAGAAATTACCTTAACTTTCATAAAAAGGTCAAGGCCTGGTTGTTTTCCAAAAAATATTTATTAAAAGAGTTTTTGCAGTAATTTTTGTATTTTTCTGACATGGATGTTTTATTTAAGGGCAATATTGGTTGAAAGTGGTTGAATGGGGAGCTGTTTGGTCCAGTGTAATTTTTCAGCTGATTTAGTTTGTTTGTGTTTTAGTTTTTAATCATTTGTTTTCGGTATTTTCAAACCGTGGTGGTTTATTTTTTTGCACTGTTTTGGACAGCTTTTGATTGTAAATTGGGGAATGCGGTTAAGAAGAAATTTTAAATAAAGGCTCACAGCACTGTAGCCCAGTACAGGCCAATCCTTAAATGAAGTGGAAACCCAAAGGAATAGAAGAAAACTGCCAGGCCAAAACAAAACAAAGAAGGTAATACTCCATTAAAGTATCATCATAATTATCATTCTTAGTTAACAGCTGGTGTGAGAAGCTAGATCAGAGTGACGGAGATTTGGTTTAATCAAAATAAATCATTGGTGATAACACAATACATACATTCTGAAAATGAGGTTAGAAGCTGCCACACAAGATGTTTGGCTCAATGTATCTGACATTTCTAAACCACAGAAAGAGTATATGTTGTATTAAGCTATATTAACATAGCAGTGAGCTACAGGGTTTGTTATCTTTGATCATTATAACAAGGCCAAGGATTTGCAAGACAGAAAACCAAAATAAATCCATTTGATTGATAAAAAACAGAGAGATCTTAAGACACTTATTTTTGCAGTCACCTTTGTTGTTTCCATGCAGATTTTGGTCAGTTTGGTATTGCTGTCAAATCCAAGTACCATATACATAAATCAACTTGTTACAGCAGTACTCATAACCTGGTTAATTCCACCACAATATCACAAAGCACACACTAGCTGTAATCTGCTGTTCCTTATTTTCAGGGGTGTACAGAGGCAAAAAATGTAAAATGTTCTTGACATCATACTACGCACATTTCCTTCAAATTCTGATGACAGTTGACCTAATTAAATGCTCCTCAGCTCCGAGTGGCTGTCTTCCCCAATGACCATCTTTCCCTATGTCTTACAGCTTTATTATTACATCTATAATATTTAACATTTTAATAAACTAAGAAAAAAAACAATCATATATACAGGACCATGGAATCAAAATACATATCACAGATTCACAGCTGAAGAGAAGAAAGAAAATCTCACTTCACTCCTCATACACTTTCCAAAACCATTATGATTATATTTACTAAATAAGGAGTCCAGTGACTGTTGGACAACAAAGGTGAAATGCTTAAAAAAAATTAAAAAAAAAAGTGCCCCCATTTTTTATTAGGGGTGTGAATTCATTTGAAATGACTAGGTAATCCAAAACCAAACAGGGTTTTTCCATTGAAAATGAAATGAATGGATGGATGGTGTCTATGAAAATTTTCATTTGCATTTGTTTTCATATCATATACAAGACTATGGGATAAGGTCAAGGTCGGGTCCCCTGAAGATTCCTCAAAGTGAAGGTCTCTTACTTCAGGGGCCAGCTCTATTATCTCCATTATGTCCTATAGCCTGGCTATCCATAGCAGAAGAGAGAGAGAGTAAGAGAGAGAGATAGCGAGAGATCATAACCACCCTGCTACAGGCATGGAAGAAATCCACCTCTCTGGCCTACGTTTGGGTAGTGTGACATGTGGTGTACCAAAATGAGAGTTCCCCCCTTCAAGGCACAGTTACATTGATCTGTCTATTTTTACAGAATGGTTTGCAGAAATGTTTGGCGTTGACTTCCCTCAAGGTTCAAGAGGCAGCAATTGCCTGATACACAGGGATGGGTTCAGAGAGTGTCTCTAATATCTCATCGGGATATTTCGTACTTCCTAGGAGTGAAGCATTTCAGTCTGCCAGTGAGAACGAATATACTCCCTTGGAACCTCAACTTGGGACCTCATGCCTTTTGTTCACCCGTTCAAACCAATGAGAGGCAGGTGTTAATAGCTGATCGCTAAATGTGCGTGCGAGATGCACATTTTTTTTTTGCATCAGAGTGAAGGCCTAATAGTCTCATTAACATGTATTTGCATGTGTCGAGCGCTATTATATTCACTCCGCGTTGGATGCGCGTTGAATATATGCTAATCCCCTTATTGCATTAGGGGATTGATTAGCGCCTATTCAACCCACGTCCGATTGTGGGTTATACAGTGTGCTCGGCTGAGAGCACTGTATAGCATTGACCCCTTTGAGTTTTAGCCATTTTAAGTCCCTTAGTTAGTGAGGGATTAATGTCAGTTAGTGTCCATTAAACTCCTTTCTCATCAGGGGAGAGTAAGCAGAGTTGCTTACCTGTAACAGGTGCTCTCCAGGGACAACAGGATGTTAGTCCTCACACATGGGTGACATCATCAGATGGAGCCTGGCATGGAAAACCTCTATCAAAGTTTCCAGAACTTTGACTTGGCATACTGAGCATGCCCAACATGTCCTATACCATGTGTCCACGTGGGGTCCCTCTTCAGTCTTATAACATAGAATTAGAATTATCAAAAAGGAGAAATCCAACTACCACCAGATTATAAATTATACATTTTTGTTATAAGTCTTAGCACTAACCACATATGCAGAACATTATCTAGATCAGGGTTTTCTTTTGTTGCTTGCTTTACACTACATGAAATCACTTTCTATAGATACAATACCTATGTTACAAGAACTGTAAAAAAAAAAAAAAAATTACTATAGTGTATTTACAAATAGTGTCTGAAGACACTGGCAAACACTTTTTAAAAGATCCAAACAAAAAGTTAGCTTGCAGATTACAACACAGAAGAGCCATTGAATAAAAGAGAACCTCAGTTTGACTTCATAATTTTTGCTGATATGCTCTTCCCTTTCTGGCAGCTCTGAAATGCTGAAGGCCTCAACTTCAGCACTGTGTGCCACCAGTGTATGATCAAACACACAATATCTATGGAATCTGACAGCATTAAAAAATATATTTCCTCCAGCCATAATAGTCTCCTTGACAGCTAAGACAGTACTATAGGAGGTGGGGTGGGGTCTAGTCAGGAATTAGTAGCATTAAGAATGACAGAAATGCCATTGTTTAAGAGCTGTCGACTGCTTCTGAAAGACTAAATTGAAATCCCACTTCTGGACTACTGAATGTTTTATTTCTTTTCATACAATAATCACTCCCTTCCCCAAAATGTATCCTATAGAAAAAAGAAATTACACACACATTACATATATTTTTACTATAGATAAGCTAATGTTTTAAATTATGTTCTCAAAAGGTGAAAATTCCAGGCAAGTATTTTACCAATAATGTCTCAGAAACCCAATTGTGAATCACAATGCACTGCTCTCTCCCTCCTTCCCCCACCCCCCCCACCCCCGCTCACCTCACCATATAGAAAAATGACCTAGCTGCACATCTCACTTTCTGGATTGTAACTATCATGAATCAAGAACTGGCTGCACCACTGATTTTATACAGCTTTTGACCAGATGCGGTTTTAGAGTCTCCTCATGACAAACCCCAGGAGATGATTAAGCAAGTGAACTCATCGCAATAACTCACAATGTTAAATACCTTGCACGGCTCCAGCCTTTGCTCAGAACTCTTCTGCAGCAAACAGGTTATAGGCATCAGCATCAAAACCATTCACAGTTAGCCCCCCTCCAGTTCAGAGTTAATCCTCATTAGCAAGAACTACTTCCACTGGCAGTTCTGCTAATAACTAACACCTACAAAAGGCAAGTCGTATTAGCTGGACATACAACAGTAAGTAAAATATAAAAAAGAGAGAGAGAAAGCCCTTCGATCTTAATTTTTTTTCCAGCTGGAAAACAGGCGTGGCAGCAGATAAAAGCAGGAAATGATAAAGAAAACGCTTATCGCCCTAGTTTACACCACCCTAAACAGCAGGACTCAGATTAATCCTAAAGCTAACAGAGTGGAAAATACAAGCAGAAAATGCAGCTAGTGATCAATGCTGCCCAGCCTTTACCGCAGCTGTGGGGTAGATACTGCAGGGAAGGTTATAAAATTCCGTGGCACATCTGCATATCATTCTACATTATTTTCCACAAAAACTGACTGAGTATGCCACAAATTTTTCCATTTAAATATATCCATTTTCAAAAAATATGTTTCAATATTTGTCCTGTATACTGGTCAATCTCTTTTCTCTTTCAGTTTTTCCTCCTTTTCTACTTTAGATTTCCAATTCTCTCATTTTTCCCCTTCCAAAATGTACCGTCTTTTCACCTCCATCCATCTCTCCTCTCATTGGTTTTTTTTTTTTTTTATACAATTTATTTATAATTAGTTCCCAATGAAAATGCATTATTTTCCCTGTCCTCAGAGAGAATCTATTTAAAAGGCCTTCATAGTAGTCAATTATTTATCTCTATAGAAGGGCCAGCTAATAGCTCAAGGTGAAGTATTGGTGATGGTTTAAGGTTTAGGAGCCACTTTTAGATGTATCTAACAGGGATGTGCAGAGCAAAATTTTATGTTCATATTTCTTATAGGGATGTGAATCGTTTTAGGACGATTAAAATTATCGTCCGATAATTTTAATATCGTCTTAAACCGTTATGGAACACAATACAATAGAGATTCTAACGATTTATCGTTATAAATCGTTAGAATCGTGAGCCGGCACACTAAAACCCCCTAAAACCCACCCCCGACCCTTTAAATTAAATCCCCCACCCTCCCGAACCCCCCCCAAATGACTTAAATAACCTGCGGGTCCAGCGGCGGTCCGGAACGGCAGCGGTCCGGAACGGGCTCCTGCATCTTGTTGTCTTCAGCCGGCGCCATTTTCCAAAATGGCGCCGAAAAATGGCGGCGGCCATAGACTAACACGATTGGACGGCAGGAGGTCCTTCCGGACCCCCGCTGGACTTTTGGCAAGTCTCGTGGGGGTCAGGAGGCCCCCCACAAGCTGGCCAAAAGTTCCTGGAGGTCCAGCGGGGGTCAGGGAGCGATTTCCCGCCGCGAATCGTTTTCGTACGGAAAATGGCGCCGGCAGGAGATCGACTGCAGGAGGTTGTTCAGCGAGGCGCCGGAACCCTCGCTGAACGACCTCCTGCAGTCGATCTCCTGCCGGCGCCATTTTCCGTACGAAAACGATTCGCGGCGGGAAATCGCTCCCTGACCCCCGCTGGACCTCCAGGAACTTTTGGCCAGCTTGTGGGGGGCCTCCTGACCCCCACGAGACTTGCCAAAAGTCCAGCGGGGGTCCGGAAGGACCTCCTGCCGTCCAATCGTGTTAGTCTATGGCCGCTGCCATTTTTCGGCGCCATTTTGGAAAATGGCGCCGGCTGAAGACAACAAGATTCAGGAGCAGGAGCCCGTTCCGGACCGCTGCCGTTCCGGACCGCCGCTGGACCCGCAGGTTATTTAAGTCATTTGGGGGGGGGGTTCGGGAGGGTGGGGGATTTAATTTAAAGGGTCGGGGGTGGGTTTTAGGGGGTTTTAATGTGCCGGTTTTGCGATTTTTAGATTTTTCACGATATTTTACCCCCCCAAACGGCAACAATACGATTCCCTCCCCCTCCCAGCCGAAATCGATCGTTAAGACGATCGAGGACACGATTCACATCCCTAATTTCTTATGTCCGAAAGGGGGTCCCACTTGCGGCCAATATGGACATAAAAAAAATCCAATGAGTTGGGTATATGTACATATGTGCAAAAAAAAAATTTAAACCCCCTCACCCTCCTTAATCCCCCCCCCAGACTTACCACAACTCCCTGGTGATCGAGCGAGGACGTCATTTCTGCAATCCTTGGCGAGAAGCATGTGACGTCGGCGGCACGTCGAGTGACGCGGCGCCACGTGATTCCCGGCGAGTTCGCGCCGGACGGCTCGTTCGGCCCAAAAAGAACTTTTGGCCAGCTTGGGGGGGTCAGGAGGCCCCCCCAAGCTGGCCAAAAGTTCTTTTTGGGCCGAACGAGCCGTCCGGCGCGAACTCGCCGGGAATCACGTGGCGCCGCGTCACTCGACGTGCCGCCGACGTCACATGCTTCTCGCCAAGGATTGCAGAAATGGCGTCCTCACTCCTCGCTCCATCACCAGGGAGTTGTGGTAAGTCGGGGGGGGGGGGGGGATTAAGGAGGGTGAGGGGGTTTATATTTTTATTTTGGCTCAACAATCGCGATTTCCCACATATCGAACATATCTATGTTCGATATGTGGGAAATCCGATCGTTTATGTCGAATCAATTTTTTAAGTTAAAAAAAAATATGAGTTGCGTTTTACTAATGCGGTCAATCCGAATGCACACCCCTAGTATCTAACTTGCCCCTAAACCACCACCAACACCTCACCTCGAGCTATTAGTTGGCCCTCCTCTAGAGATATAGTTGAATACTGTGAAGCCCCCCCCCCCCCCAAGAGGTTCTCTCTCTTTCTTCTCCACTCCACTTTCCCCTCTCTATTGCACGGTGCGATATTGTCCCTCATTTTAATTAATCCCACCCAAACCCCTCCCCAATCCTGCTCCTTCAAAAAATTAGCATTCATACTGGGGCAGATTTTATAAAACTACGCGTGCGCAAACAAAAGTACGCCCCCGACACGTCCCCCGATGACGCGCCGGCTGTGACATGCCCCTCCCCCCCCCAGGAAAGCCCCGGGACTTACGCGTGTCCCAGGGCTTTGCGCTCGCCGGCAGCCTATGCAAGATAGGCTCGGCGCTCGCGGGGGGGGGGGGGGGGGGTTGGGGGTAGGTTTTCGGGGGTTACGCGCGTAACCTACGCACATAACCCTTTGAAAATCTACCCCACTGTGCGGTAACACAATTATCGCATACGTTAATGCCGTAATGCATTTTGATGAATGACCCTGCAAGTTTGTACCTTAAACAATAGAGGGTAAAGTAACTTTCCCAAGGTGCATTATCAGGATTTGATCCCTGGCAACCCAGGTTCTCAGCCCACCGCTGTATCCACTAGGCTACTACTTCACTGTATATTATTTAGAACTCATTCTGCTTTACATCCTCTTCCCTCCCCAAGATTATTTAGACACACGTAGATGTGTTTCCTGTGTGGGTAGTATGGTGTCTGCTAATGAGTTCCCACCAATTTCCTTGAAAATAAAGAGATTATGTCTGCACCACGTTACTTACTTACACCAAAAACACAGGGTCAGTTGATGGATGGATGAGTAGCAGTGAGTCAGCGACAGTAACTGCAGCTGCAGGCAGAATGTGGGAAAGAGGGCGTTTGGAACGTTTCCTCTGTCTCTGTGGACTTTGCTGCAACACTGCTTGAACCTGGGAGCCTACTATTATTCAAGCCATTTAGTTAAGCAAGTACAGTCTCTTCTTTACTGTGTATCCCACTCCTAGTCAAATCATTTAAATTTCTTGAGTTGAACAGGTAATATGTGCCCAGTAGCATTGGTCTGAAAGTGTCCCAAAAGCATCCCTTACAAAGATACAAGATAATGGAGTATGATGTAGTGAAGGGGGTGTATGGTTTATGATGCTCCCCAATGGGAGGGGTCTTGTAGGGAACTGCTTGGGTTTTAACTGGAACTTAACTGAGTGATCATATTATGCCAATTTTAGCTTAATTTCATTGGCTGTCTATTCTTATGCAAGTAAAATTGAGGTTTTACTTTTAATTCACAAGGCCATGAGTTCAGAAGGACCCAAATGTTTCAGCTCTTTGTTGAAAATACATAGGTCTCCTCGTTTGTTGTGTATACCCTCTGCTAAAAATCGCTCATTTAGCTGAAACCAGGGACCAAACTTTTTCTATCACCAGTCCCCTTCTCTGTAACATATTGCCTGAAATTTTACATGCAAAGATTAGTTTAGTAACATTTAGAAAGCATTTGAAAACTATTTTTTATTTGCCCAGGGCTATGAGCAGCAAAAGCTTGAGATCTTTTAGTCAGTTTTCCATTTGCATGTTTCTTCATGCATCTAGTGGATGTATTGTTTAGATGGTTTATCATCTCATTAGTGGTTTGTATATCATTGTTTTGCCTTGTTTTTAGTTATTTTTTAATATTTTATGAATGTTTTTATAGTAACCAACAATCTATGGATACTGTAGGCTATAAATGCTCAAAATTAAAGTAAATATAAAACCAAGGAGCCCATTTTAGCTCCCTGTTCTCTTTTTCAGTCTTGGTCAACTCTCCTGCCTTAGGAAGGTAGCTGGGACTCAAGGGTGGAGTTCTCAGGTCTCTAGGAATTGAGGCGAGTTCTTGGAGTACAGGAGGATCCTAGGAGGGCTATCAGTGTAAGAGGGGAGTTAGCTCCCTACTCCTAGTCTGCATTAGAAGATTACCTCAATGGTTTGGCGAGAAGTGGATTTTCAGGCTGAAGTCTGATGGACTGCCAGGTTTGTGAACCTGCTACAGAGTTGCTGCTTAGAGGAGAGTTAGCAGAAGCTCCTCTTTAATCTTGTTCAGGAGAATAACCGAGGCAGCCTGGACACCCAGGGCTCCTTCCCCCTCACCTATATGTTGAACCAAACCATAACAAGAAACAGATATAATGCAACACTGTTGCTTGATGCAAAATGGCCGCAGCCATTTATTAGATGCCCTAACAAGGAATTCTGATTCGGAGTGCCAAGTCCAAGGGGTTAGCTGCGCTTGACCTTCCAGGTAGGTGCCAAATAAATGCATAGTAAGCCTCTACCCAAGCGGATCATCCTGAAGCCTGCTCCCGCAAGCCTTGATGTGTGCGAATGAGAGGGTAGTCTTCAGGAGACATCCCGTGTAGGCCGCCAAGCAGCAAGCCTACCTGAGTCCCTCCCCATCGGCTTCCCTGGGCCTATCTCCCCTCTTTTGGTTGTCTGCTGTAGCATATGGCTCTAGCCACTAGCTTCCTTAATGGCACCTCCCCACCCCATTATCTCTTGTTGGCCTACATCTCCCAACCTGGATTCGGCCACCCCGCCATAGAGAACTCCTTATGTGCCTGCCAGTGCCACGGACTGGCCGGCGAAGGTAAATCTCCCCCCAAACAGGCTTTGACTCTTGCATCCATATTAACAAAGATTCTCCATAAAGCTTTCAGACATAAGTTGTTGCCAGATCAGACAGGTGCACACTGTCCAGTGCATACAAATCAGGACACTGAATATCAACCCGTTCATGATGGAAGTCAGAACATTGAGTGTCGACTCCATTCATGATGGAAGTGGTAAGACTTAGCTATTTGATGTTTCAATTTAGCGAAATGTTGCCCCCACCATCTGCTACCCCAGATCAGCTGACATGGAATGATCTCCTGACCGACAGATATTACATCTGGCCACATTGCCGTTATCCGGCTCAAGTCAACCTTAATGCTGTTTGATAAAACGAGACCTGTCCCATTTCCCAGGTCATTACCGCTCAGATGTATGATGAGAAGGTCCAGTGGGGTCAAGTCTACATCTTCACCAGTGCATGCCCCTTCACCACCTAACAAAACAATCTTTCCTTATAACCCGAGATCTGGACAGAACTTCCATGGGCTGCCCTTTCAAGCTTGCATAAAGAATGAGTGGCCAATCATCCCAATTGAGTGATGATTAGTGGCAGCTGGAAGTGAGCAAGCAGAAGGTTAAGCCTCCTCAGAGACAGCAGTCAGCATGAGCGTGGGAAACCATTATGCGAAACGTATGACAAGCACTGGCCTAAGCGCCATTTCAACCTGCGTTGAATGGCTGTTTTTGGGAGATTGGACGTGGCTGCACTGGTTAGTGCTCAAATGTGGAATGAGTTAGTGCCAAAGCGCACGCTGTGTCGCCCTGCCTCTGCAGAGGCCTTTTCAGCACTGCCTTGAATAGGTACTTGCTTAAGAGGGTCTATCTTAGCGCACAGGCCATTCCCTATTGGGAAGTATAGCCAGATATCTCGTCATAGCCTCTGCCGGATATGCCCCTAAACCAGGGACCAACATCGCATGCTATTTAAGATGTCTTCAACTGCCTTACCCAAATCACCATTTTACATGTTTCTATGGTGCCATTTGACCACAGTTGCCTCCAAGTTCCAATGCCCTGCGTGAAGGCATTGTGAATTCGCTAACTAGTAGTACACAAAAGAATACCATAGAAGAGTGGTCCGAAATGGCATGAACTCAAAGTCATCAGAGACTAACCTGGGCAAGATGCCCCATATCGTAGTGGCAGATCTTGAGTCAGTGACATCTGCCTATCATGGTGAAGCATGGTATCCCCAGCCCAGCATTATAGCTTTAACAGCAAAGTGTTGTATCACTATGATCTCATGTCAAAGCTTCATAAAGAATGACAAAGATGCGAGGTGTGAGCGGACCTTGCTCCTGGATAGGCTTCGCAATTTGCTTGCACTATATAATGGGTTTGTTGCACTATTTATCCGGCTCTCACTGACCAGTCAAACTTATCGTACTTCTGAATGTAGGCATTCTGCATGGAAAGTGCAAAAGAGCATCGCCACATTTCTCATGCTGTCTGGTTCCGAAGGACCATAGCTTCACCAGGATCTAATTTCATCTGCTTGCGGGCCCAGTCTCCTGAACATGGACCATTTGCAACAAAATGGGAGACTGTGAAATAAATGCACACCCAGGGACATACTTTGCTCTTGCCACAATATTTCTACACAGACAGCATAGTATGACTTCCCTCCACAAATCTGACACACTCAAATGTCTGAATGCTTATTGCCTGTATTACGACAGCATTGTTGCACCGAGAAATACTTTATGGCATTACAGGGCCTCCCCTCAGACTTGAAGAGCCACCACTATGGTAAAGAGCTCAAGGGATTTGCTATTCCTGGTTAGCCCACATCGTACCCACTCCTCAGGCCAGCCAGCCATGCACCATGAATTCCCAGAATAAACACTGAAGTCAATGGCTCCGGAAGCATCAAGAGTATAGCTGTATACCATTGCTGCGGACTGGCCTGGGGAGCTATGACGAGACACCATTGAAGTCCTCGAGCAACGTCCATCAGATAGCAAGATCTTCCTTGATGGGGCTACCAAAGCTCTTACGGTGGTGCTCATGAACTAGCTTACTGTGGCCTGAAATAGCACATGAAAACTCTGCCCCCGGGATGACTCACGACGAAAAGGCCAGGTTTCCTATCTAGAACTGTGTGTCTCAGGGTCACCTTCTTACTATGTGGTATCAGGCTCAAAATTGCAAAATTTAACAACTGTTCATGTGGTGGTCTGGATTTCATGGATATCGAGTCCAGCCAAACCCCGAGGTACATGTATGCCAATGGGATGCTGTACCTCCGCGCAAACTCCGGAATGCTTTAAAAAAGCTTGCACATTCAACTGTGTCTTCTTGACCAATGAATAGGAAGTTATCTAAGTAATGCACTAAAGATCTAAAAATTAGCTGCTTCCCAAGCAGCCCAATGAAGGAATGAGCTGAATGTATCCCATTAGCAGACACTGTCAATCATCTGCAGCAGGTGAAAAGCAGGCTCTGTCTACTTGGCCATGAGCGACCCCTGCCGCAAACCCATAGCAGCACTAATTCACTGTCAAATGATACCTACTCTACTAAGTGGCATTCCATAGGGATAAATTCCAAAGGTCCTACCAGAAAGAGAGATTGTGTATAATAGAGATGTGATTCGGCCGAACCTTTTGGTTCGACCTTCGTTATCGGCCCACTGCGGGAAATTTAATTTTTACGTGGTTCAGGACGATTTTTTTTCCGGCTGCCCCGAAACGAAAATCCCAAACCCACCCCAACCCTTCAAATTTAATTAATTACAACCCCCCCACCCTCCCGACCCCCCAAAACTTGCCGAAAGTCCCTGGTGATCCAGCAGGGGTCCCCGGCAGCGATCTCCCACTCTCAGGCAGTCGGCTGCCAGTAATCAAAATGGTGCCGATGACCCTTTGCCCTTACCATGTGACAGGGGCTATCGGTGCCATTGGCCAGCCTCTGTCACATGGTAGAAGCAATGGACGACCGACACCGGGTACAGGTTCAAAAACCATTTAACCAGACAACTCACAAGTTATCCGTCTAAATGGATTAAACGCCATATTGAGCCTAAATTATAGCCAATTATGTTAGCTGCTGGAAGCAGGTCTAAAGTTATTTGGCCTTGTGGAGCCTTATAACTTTGGACTTTACCAGATATATTCTTTTTTGAATATATCTGGTTAAGTTATGTTCCCTTAAAAAAAAAAAAAAAAAAAAATTGCAGCCTGTTCCTCACCTCCCTCCCAGCACCTGAGCTGCCAAGGCCCAACTAGTCACCCCCCCCCCCCCCCCCCAAATGGGCCGTTCAGTGTAAAAACGTAACTTTTTCACACTGGGAATCCCCCTGCCCCAACTTTCCCTTATAAATCTAAAATTTCCAAATCGCATCCCCCCCACGCCCACCCCAACCCTTTCCCTTCTCCTCCGTTCCATACTTTTTTTTTCAAGTTGGTCTCTAGGTTCGCAGTAGCCTCATACCGCTATCCGGGACTGGTGCTTCTGGGGACGCCTCTGCCATTGTTAGGCAACTACAATGGAGGCTTCCCCAGCAGCCCGATGAAGGAATAAGCTGAATGCATCCCATTAGCAGAGACACCATGTCATAATCTACTCCCATCGTAGCTGCCTAACAATGGAGGAGGCATCCCCAGAAATGCCGGTTCCGGATTGCGGTAGGAGGCTACCGTGATCCTAGAGACCAACTTGAAAAAAAGGTATGGGGCAGGGGGAGGTATATCTGGGTTATTTACTCTTTCAGATAATAGAAGGACTAGGGAGCACTCCATGAAGTTAGCATGTGGCACATTTAAAACTAATCGGAGAACGTTCTTTATCACTCAATGCAGAATTAAGCTCTGGAATTTGTTGCCAGAGGATGTGGTTAGTGCAGTTAGTGTAGCTGGGCTTAAAAAAGGATTGGAGAAGTTCTTGGAGGAGAAGTCCATTACCTGCTATTAATTAAGTTGACTTAGAAAATAGCTAACTCCCTTTTACCTAGGAGCAGGAACTGGAAACCTGGTGGGAGGAAGAGGTACTTGATTGCTTTATATACCGTCACTAGTTCACAACGGTATACAGGTTTCATAGCTTTCAGTCTCTAATTGTCTCTAACATGTGTCAGAGGAAAGAATCCCCCCCCCCCCCCCCCCTCACTCTAATCTTTTTTTTCCCAGTCCTGGCACGGCCTGCAGAGTCTCCAAGAAGAGAAACCACCAAGAAACCGGTTTGGGGCAAATTCGGCAACCTTTTCAGCTCCACCCAAGGGAGAAGCAGAACCAAGAGCGTCCCGGGATCGCCTGTCAGCCCGAATGGCAAGAAACTTTCTCTTAACCAGCAGCAAGAACGGGGAACAGAGCCACAGCCCGGCCCCCTCTGCTGGAGCTGCCCTCTGTTCAAGAAGGAGAGGAGCAAGTGCAGACTCCAGAAGAGAACCCTCTGCCCTTGGCCTCAGATGGCTCCAGCCCAGCTCCCATCCAGCAGAGAAATGCGAGACACGCCACCAACACACCTGGCAAGAAAGGGCTCGAGGCAGCCAGGGCAAAAGGGGCCGGTGGCCAAACCCATCACCGGCAGCTCTGCGGTGAACTGGTCCCGGGGCCATCATCACTACTTCAGGAGTGCAACCCACCCCTGCAAAGTCCCAGACGGACAGCTGCAGCAGCCCGGATCAGAGTCCCTCTGGGGAGAGCAGTTATGCCAAGGCCAGAAGCTGGCCCCCCCATCGCGGATGCCAGCCCAGCCAAGATACTAAAGGTGGATATCTACAGGAGCAAAACCCAAGACAAAACGCACCCCTCTCACCCAAGAGCATGGAGAGGGGCATGAGCCTGGGCAGTGGCGGCAGCAGGAGATTGGAAGAAGAGGAAAGCAAATCGCTGCGTTACCCAAACTGTGGAAGAAGAGGAGGGCAGTGCGGTACCTGGAGGAATTTTAAAACCTCCACTGGGCCCACCTTCAGCACCACATCAGTGTACTGCCCCTCTCAACTGGGTCACGTCAAGATGACCTCATCGCTCCCAGCACCGGACCAAATCAAGAGGGGCTGCGTCATTGCCATCCGACCCACGCTCACCACACTACCACGATGCATGTTGTGGGACCTAGACTGCGGCCACCCAGGTAAATAGGGAGGTGTCAGGAAGGAGGGCAGCTGCCCAGCTGGGTGCCATGTGCACCCATTATTTGCGGCACCTGTGCATGTGCTGGGGGAGCCACCCATTTTTCCCCAGTTCCATTTCCTGGAACATGGAGATCTGCATACTATCGACCAGGTACCAGCAAAGGGAATGTCATGCATTTTTTTTTTGCGACTGTCTAATTATTGACAGACTGGAGGGAAGTCCAGCATGCTTACATCAGTAGGAGTTGCCACAGCAGTAGCAGAAGCCTCAGCCGCATTTCCTTCTGCCCCCGGAGATAGAATATGCCACCCTTACATTACATCCGAGCTCCGCTGTGCCCATCAAACAGCGGACTCCAAGTCAGGCCTCAAGCATTGCAGCTGCAAAGTTCAAAGAGTCACAAAATGTTTATTGTGGATACAAGCTGCAGCACCCAGTCACCCGTGCGCCCCCCCCTCCCCCCCCAACCAATCTTAGACGGTCCAGTTATGTATTCTACCTAGGGAAGCAGATATCTGCAGCCCCAGGGGTTACACATGGCCAGGAGATTCTTGGCAACATCAGCCTGCCCACTGCCTCTGCAGCTTTCACTGTGTGGTTGCCCCAAGGGCAGACTGCTGAGATCCTATCATGGGCTCCTGCCCTGGCCCATATACAACCCTCCTAGAATGGAGAGGGCTAAGGCATTGGTACTCATAGTACCTAGGGAAGAGTAAAAACCTAAATCTATCACAGATGGTCAAGCCCATATGATCATTATCGTGGTTGCTTTTAACAGCAGGAGGTGGCGATGATAAAAAAAAAACCACATACATTGAGTGGGTAAGCTAACCAAATAAATTTAATCAATTATCTTTACATGTATATTCAGCTGCACTGCACATTGCCAGCTGAATAGTCAGCTAAATCTACCTGCTCAAAATCTGAGCCCGTAGGTTTAGGCATTTACATGGCTTTGTTACCTGATACCACTGAATATCATACTAAACAGGCTAAATTTGAAATCCTGCTCCATGAAATGTCTCCGACCCAGCCCCTTTTCACTTGGTTAAGTTTCAAATATGTAGATTTACCTGGCTAAAATAAGATTTTAGAATATTGACTCCACAGCATATAAAGCATTATGACATCCAAGAATACACCATAAAACAAAATCAATGCCAACCAAAACAGACTCTCCACCTAGACCCTGCTCTGCTTCCCAGCAGCACACCATGGAAATTGCTGGCTGACCTATTTGTTCAGACAAACTTTATCTCATTCAGTCCTCTGCTAATCTCTTTAACTGTGACCTTCCCTTGATATTTGGCTTCACCGCCCACATTAGAGAATGGAGACAGTATTTTTGGGTTGTTTTTATTTTTATACATATGGGTAATGAGTTCAATGAAACAATGAAAAACTGACAATTTTTTTCTTGAAGCATGAGTACATTTTTTTTCTTTCTTTTTTTAAATTTGCTTCTTTTGCCCCTACTTTCTCCACCCAAAATTGATAAGGACAGATTTCAGCATATATGTACCTAAATAAACTGTGAAAAGATAAAGCAACTTTTTTACATCGGCCCCATAGCTAGCATAAAAACACTTCCAAAAGGTTACTTCAAACTATGTGTGTCTCAATGCTCCATTATTATTATATTATATTACATTTCTTTTTCTGTGTGTATCATGCAGCCTTTTTATAATGTGCTCATATGAACTCCTCCCCCCCCATACACACATATTTATTATGGCATTTTTTATGAAAATCATTTTAAGTTAACATGAAATGAGAAAATATTGGCATATTTCATAAAGCAAGAAACTTAACAGAAGATTTGCTATAGTATCAGTATTCTTTCCTACAGCTTCATCTATCTTGGGGCCCAATGTAATAAGGGGGGCTCTGCAGAATGCACAATTTTAGCGGCAGTTGAGTATACATTTTTGTGCACAAACTGTACTCATCACGCAGCAAGGCAAAAAAAAGTGTGTGTATTAAACTGCCTAGTACACAGCACCCTCGCATGGAAATCCCATGCTAATGAAGGCATTGGGTATTAACCCCCAATGCAGAAAGGTACATTGACTCATGCTTTCTTAGCGTTGTAAATTTTACTCCTGGTCAGAGGTGGAGTAGTGTTACTCTATGAGGAGAAGCAGGAGTTCTGGTGCCAGGACCTCTAATCGAGATTGAGGCACAGAAAACATTTTTTGTGCACAAAAAAAAACAAACATGTTTTTCTGCACATAAATGTAACCCCACCCTGGTGTGCGTGTCCTGTACGAGTGGGCCATAAAAGTATTTGTAAGTTCTTGGGGGCCGGAACCCTGACTAGCTCTTTTCTGTGCCCCTTTTCCCAGGGTGAGGATCTTTTGGCTTGGGGGGAAAGGGTTCCTTTTGGGTCTCAGCTTAGGGATTATTGACTTCCTTTTCGTTATCTCTGGGAGTGGGGTAATCTCTCCTTGAGTGCTGCATGCCCAAATAAAGATGCTGGACACACTGGGTTAGTGTCCAAACAAATTTACTGAATAGGATGTTGCAAATGGCACAATAAATATGCTACCCAACGAAATAAGTCCAGGATAGGAAAATATAATAATATACCTTCTAGTTAATCCAACCCAAAAAATATTAGTTCTAATATTTGACTAATTAAATAAATGAACCAGTAAATGCATATCTAAAAAACTTTTTGTGAAAGAGGCATAACTATCATCCAGAATAGGCTATTGTTGCATGTTTTACAGCAACTTTCACTTGCCCATTTATTTTGTTATGATAAAAATGTAATTTCATGGCATGGTGTTTTCAAAGAGGATCCATGCTTTGCTTTCTATATCAGAGAGAGCATTATGAGATCTGTTTTATCAAAACCAAATATGGCCCCTTTATCTAAGTGGCATTCTGCTTGTGGGAAGTGCTCTGATTGTTTTATAGCAGGATATAGCAGAAACATCCTATTTTCTGATAATCACCAATGACTTTGCTGGTAGTTTTCTTTTTGGAACAGGCAGATCACTGCAATGACAAGGAGGTTTAAGTATATAAAATTGTTGATCACTGGTGTTTTCTGTCTGCTAGAAGCAAAGAAGCACACTTAAAGTGTCTTACATAGAGCAGGCCAACAAAAAAGAAAATGTTCAATTGAAATGTTGAATAAAGACAAGAGGAGTAGGAAATTAAAAATGTGGAGTCACGTTTTCCCTAGATCTTTAATTACTAAATGCTAATGGCAAACATTTCTCATATCACAAAACCTCTATTCAAGGTGGTCTGCTTAGTAAAGACTCACATTTTGAATTTTTCAGGGCCTGCCTCTAAAGTCCATAATTTTCTTTCAGCCACTCCTCTTCCAGATGTTCTGTAAAGATCTATTTTGTCTGCTAGTTGCTACTCTCAGCTGCACCTAATTGAATACAAAGATCTCTCTTCTCCAATTTTTAGAGACTCTTCCCGCTATCTGTGCAGGACTTATATCAGGGCTAAGGAAAACATCCTCTCTCTTGGATAAAGTGAAGTGGAGTTCCCAAATCGGTAGGGTCTTTTAGGATGGTTTTAGGATATTCAGTTAATCCCTAAGTTTGATGTAAACCGGCTTGATATGAAGCTTGTCATGAAGCTCGGTATAGAAAAATGTTAAATAAATAAATAAATAAATAAATAAAAACCCCTTCCAAACTGCTAAAAATGGGAACCGTCTATGGCACAGAGAGTAAATCATCTCTCTTTCCCCAGGGTGGGGATAGATGTCCCCTATGATGTTGCTTCCTTTACTCACAGTTAGCAGATCTTTCAGTGCCTTTAGTTCTTTCCTGGATCCCCGATGGGAGGGATCCCTCTGAAATAAGACAGGAAGGAAGGGCAGCCAAAAACTTCTTCAGAATCTTCTAACAAAATAGAGTCTTTTCCCCAAAACTGATATTAATGATTTTATTCTATGTAAGACAATTTTTGTTACTGTCAATGTTTTGTTGTAATGTAAACCGGAATGATAATTAACTCCGTTAATTGAACTTCGGTATAAAAAAGTTATAAATGAATAAAATAAATTAACACCGGAATTGTTCCTTGCAGCAGGTCACCACCTCTAGGGCAAGTCTTCCCTAACCCTGGGCATCCCAGACACAGGGTTCCCCAATCCCTGTACCCAAGAAAAGCCCAGGTGTCTCACAAGGCTCCTACCATGAAAAATCTCAAAAGCCTCAAAACAACCCAGAGGGATATCCCAACCAGCTAGCGAGCAGACTGGGATAGAAACCTTCCCGACCCTGGTCAGTATCCCCAGGCTGGGTTAGCCTGCTTACACTGACTGAACCTGAACAACAAAATCTAAGTTCCTCTCTACCTCCTAACTCTTATCAAACCAAAAGGGACTGCACCCTGAGCTCTCTGTAGAGAGCTGCTAAATAGACTCTCAAGGGGCAGGCCATTCCAGACCCCTCAAAGGAAGAAGCTGCATCCAAATAGAAATGGAAATCTCCCTCTCACACTAACCTGATTAACTCTACCTGAACTAAGGGCTCACCCAGGTCTTACTGGTAGCATGACCGTAGAGTCCACTACAGATATTACAAGAACTAGGGGGCAGGTTATGAAGTTAGCAAGAGGCACATTTAAAATAAATCAAAGAAAATTATTTTTCACTCAAAGCCTAATTAAGCTCTGGAATTTGTTGCCAGAGAATGTGTTTAAGGCAGGTAGCTTATCTGGATTTTAAAAAAAAAAAGGTTAGGACAAATTCCTGGAGAAGTCCACGAACTGCTATTAGTCAAGTTGACTTAGGAAATAGCCATAGCTTATTACCTGCATTAGTAGTATGGGATCTATTTAATGGCTGGATATTTGCCAGATACTTGTACCCCGGATTGGCCACTGTTGAAAGCAGGATGCTGGGCTTGATGGACCCTTGGTCTAACCCAGTATGATAATGTCTTATATGGGCATAGAATCTCTCTACTATTTGGAATCCTGCCAGGTACTTGTGACTTTGATTGGGCACTATTGGAAATAGGATATTGGGCTTGAAGGATCCTCAGTTTGACCCAGAATGGCAATTCCTAATGATATTATCAGCAAACTACACTGCTACTGCTTGCATGCAGTATGCTCAACTACACTCAATACACATACTTTTTCACAGAAAGCGGTGCTACAAGTTTCTTCTTGGAGGATGCACGCTTGCTGTCCAGCATAAAAAGAGAGATCATTGAATCAGTGTCATCTTTTCCCTGCAGGCTCTGCTGCTCTACACTGCCTTGCCATGTAGTTATTAATACAAGAGAAAAAACCGGGCTCTAAATAAATCTGTACATCCCCCTGCAGCACCTACAGAGCATCCAAGGAAGATGGAGCTCAGTGATTAGAACATTTCACTTTTTTCTATCGCATCTCACTTCAACTGTGCAGTGCCTGTAAATCACGTTAAACATCAGGATAAAAGAACTAAATGAAAGCAACTTCTAAACATTCTTTCAGCATACAGTGCCGTGCTTAACATGATCACATTTAATTTGTTTTGTTTTTTTTTACCCTAGAAGTATAAATTCACCTAAAATGTGAACTCATCCATAGCATGGAATGTCCTGGTGAGATATGCCCCAGTAATCCTGACCAGGATTTCTTTGAGCTTCCAGCTACTTCAGTTCTGTTGATATTCCACTCCACATTTGGTGACTGCACCATTAAGCTGCCAGGTGTCAGAGGTTCAGGCTCCATCACAGATAGACTGGGGGTGGGGAGGGAGCCAATATAATAAGCCATGCATGAAAACTATGTGCTGAATGTAAGCCTGCACTCTCTTAACGCATGCACTAAAAAAATAAATACAAAATTAACTCTTGGTGCAGTAAGCTAATGGTATGCTAACGCATAGGGAGAATAAAAAAAGCACACTGATGAAAAATGTGTACACAAACCAGAGTTAAAAATGTGTGTTTACCTTTTTGCATACGTTGAATGCACATTTTAATTCAAGAGAGTGATCTATGTGCAGAAAACAGCAGTTACAGACCAACCACTGGCCCTCTGACTGGGGATCCAGGCATATCAGACTCTAATGCCTCCAAATCATTCACTCTGCCCCAGTAACTTTCTTTTAAGGCAAACATATCGATCTGCCTCTGTTTGGGATCCATTTCTCCCTCTTCTGATCACATTCCCAAGTGTTCATTTTTATTGTAATAGATTATATGCTCTTACCATTTAAAACAAACATAAAATGTGTTTATCTTATTACAGTCACAAGCTCTTTTATTAAATATTTTACAACCACTCCTTCAGTGTCCATGAGCATGGGCATCTATGTGGTGTCTCCATGGGGATCCAGTAAGGATCAGCACCATGATTTACTTAAACTCATACTGGAATGAGAGGCCACATAGGAGGTGGTTTTATAAACATCCAATATCAGGCCCTCCTTACAAATACAATTTTTTAAGGAAAAAAAAAGGGGCACAGTAGAATGACTGTGTTAATTGCAGGGAAATTAACCGTCAAATATTTTTCGATACTGCCTAAGTCTTTCTAGACTTGCACAGTGGCTCTGCAGCACTGCTTTACAATGCTGTGCAAAAGACCATCATTCAATTCCTGGGCCAGCAGGGGGATAAAGAAACATAGAAATGACAGCAGAAAAGGACCAAATGGTCCATCCAATCTGTCCAGAACACTTCTGGTAGCATCGGCCACGCCATGCTGGTTACCTCCATGCTTATCGGTTGCCCAAACCATAAAAGTCACTGTTACTATCTGAATCCAATTCCCTTTACCTCCTTGCTGTGGAAGCAGAGAGCAATGATGGAGTTGTGTTAACAGTATGTAGGCTCATTGGTTAAGGGTAGTAACCGCCGCACCAGCAAGTTACCTCCATGCACTCTTTTCTTCATTTTCATCCTCTAGTTTTATAGGGATCCACAGTGTTTAATCCCATGCCCCATTGAATTCTTTTCACTGTTTTTGTCTTCACCACTTCTCCGGAAAGGCATTCCAGGTATCCACCACCCTCCCCCATGGAGAAATAGCAAAGGTGACATTAAAACAGCCCCTTTGGGGGAAGGAAGCCTAAGTCATTGTTCAATGCTGACACCTGTTGGCTGGAATTACAATTTAGAAATGTCTGGCAGGAATCACAGTCAGTGGCTCTTGACAAGAACCATCACTGCAATGGCTATTATAAAAATAGGGGAAATAACCCTGATAGTTGCGAATGAAGGCTCGTGGCACTGATGCCCAAAAGAGAATGGTTCCAAATGAGCTGAAAGACCAAAGAAGTAGAAAGGAAGACCTACTGGACCAAAAATATATATTTTTTAAAAACCCCTTTGAATATTTCTGAAGAAATATTTTAAAAATAATCACCAATAACCACTGGTAATGTAAATTCAGTGGCTCTGTAAATAAAGATAGTTACAAGCATTTAATTGTTCATTTTCTTTTTCATGAGACTCTGAAATCTTCCACAGCTCCCCGTTTCTTATAAAAGAACTTCCTGTGCTTAGTTCCAGAATTTTTCTGTTAATGTACTGAAGATTTTGTCATCAAAAAGAATCTTTTCTCTTACTAGAAAATTTATAAAGCTCCAATTGTGCTTTATTCAATTCGTTCCTAGAAGAATGTGCCTCAAAACAATGCATACTTTTTTTTTTATTAAATGTAGAATCTCCAAAAATGTCTTAAAAAGAGAGATTACCATTGCATTGTCTGAAACCCATTATGTTAAGTACTATTAAGAAGCAATCTTTTAACATATATTTAAAAACATTAAACAGAAAATAAGACAGCAAAATTAATTCTCTCTGTAGACACCATTATGTATATACGGATGTGCAGGACCTTGGGACTCCAGGGTGCATTCACTTAGTCATGGCTGCTTAGATAATAGTAGATGTGCAAATTCAAACATTTTAATAAGTCTGCATGAAGATCCTATTTATAAAAGCAAACTGCAAAAGAAACCCTACAATGTGGAAATTGAAAAGCTATTTTCTTCAGTGTCTGAAGTTTGGAATGCACAAAGAGAAAAAGTCTTGCTCCCATTCCTAGGAATGCTCCAATACTTTAGCCAATAGCCACACCTTCAGTACTCGTGAGCCCCGTAACAGGTTTTTGGGAGGGGGGGGGGGGGGGAAGAGGGAAGGAGCATAAGCCTAGAATTGTTAAAGCAAGTAAATAACTTATCCAAAAATTCTATTTTCCTTTTGGGTATACAATCATATGTATTTTTTCAGCCTTCAATCTTGGGCTTAAAACTTAAATAAATAAATACATACATACATACTCTCAGCAACACTCCTTTGACCAGCAGTAGTGGCAACAGTCTTTTCTCTTCTCTAGAATTGCCTCTGTGGCATGTTGAACCCAGGCTGGTCAGGAATTCTAACCACGAGTGTATCATAACACAGTAATGCAGGGCCCGATCCACAGGGCCAGCCATATTTTTGCAAAGTTTGTAAGAAACAGATACATTTGAAAAGAAAGTCAGGAGGTATGCAAACTTCAAGCTTCGTCAAATTTCCAGTCAATAAGCAGGGCTGAATTAGCCATTATATATGGGTGATGTTATCTAGTGGCACCAAACAAACCTCTCTCTCTTAGCTAGTAGAGCTTTTGCAGGAATTCCCACTCAGGCACTGCCTCCCGGAGTCCCTTCAGTCTTTTTGTGCCCAAACATCAACACGGACGTGAACTTCTCTCTTTCTGCTTGCTCTGTAACATTTCATAACTTTTGTATTTAAAGTTGCCTCGCTGCCTAAGCCAACTCCCTAAACAGCACTTTTCAATGCTACTTAAAAAAAACAAACAAACACCTCTTCTTGCCAGACATCCTGAGGAAAAAAGCCAAACTCAATGGACTGATGCATGTAGGAGGAAAATGTCCATCACCAAAGGACATGACCTCAGACACTGCTGTCTGGGACAGACCACCTGTTATGATTGTGGATGCAGACCCAAAGATCAAGGGCCTGAAAAATGGAGGAGTTAGCCCTCCTCTCAAAATGTAGCCTCATCTACCTCACTGGGAATCGAGTTGAGCAGGAAATTCCTCCAAAATATCTCCATCATCTAGGGATCAAGTAGTAAAACCCAGCATGCATCAACGAAAAAGAAGCAGCACTCCATGGAACCATCGAACAGCCAGTGTAAAAAAAACAAAAACACACCAGAAGCTCAAGTGCATCAGCATCACTGCCATTGCCGCATAGATCTCCCTCTTCACTATCAAAGCATAAAGCACAGGCACCATCAAGGCACAGGGTCCAAGCGTAATTGACACAAAGGTCCCTGGCACCATTGATGCATAAGTCTTCAATACATTAAGCCCCCAAAACATTGACCTTTGGCCAATAAATTGTCAGAATAGTCAACTCAGTGTGCCACAGACCTCCTTACACTGTTGTATAGGAGCCCAGATTGTTGATACAAGCAGAAGGGTACACAATATCCCTGCTGCCGCCAAGTACTAGAGCACTCTCGCCATCAAAATTATTGAAACAAAGGATTACATCTCACAGCACCAGATCCAATTTGCTCCCTGGTTCCTCTCATCTCTAACTGGCCTACAATCCAGATACTGCAGAGTCTGGAAGATGTGCAAGATTTGATTCTGTATCAGAAGAGGATGCTCCAGTACCCTTGCCAGGTCAAAGGACATGTCAGCCTTTTGACCACATTGCGGAATTAATGAAATATTTCTTTACCTCTTTGGTTACAAATGATAAAAAGGGTACTTATCAACCTCTCCTTTCCAGAATATCCACTTTACTCCCACAAGGAGTCCCAGTATCCCCAGTTCACATGGATACTTCATCAATTTTTGCGAGGTGGTTCTAGCCTGCAGCATTCATGTGCAGTGGACTCCTGTCAGAGAATGTTCACCAGGGCTATACCTCTCTTCAGTCACCATCTTAATCATTGGTGTCTTGGAATAGTGTTCCCTCACCTTTAGGCTCTGAGAAAGGATGGATAGGGATTCCCTCCAACCCTCTTCCAAAACACTTCTACACCATAAGTCCTGTCCAGAAACCTGGAGTAGAAAAAGAACTCTGAGTAAATGTACGTAAGATTGAAGATCCTCGAGCAAATGGTTCTCCTTTATATTCTGTAAACATCAGTGGAGCCAGCAGCTATGCCAGTCCATAGTATCCTGCAAAAGTTACAAACAAGAATATGGGAAACTCCCATTTCCTATGCTCGAGTGGCAAGAAAACTTGACCTTAAATACAGAGTACAAAAATCCCCAGGGTTTAAATTAATGCAATTGCCCTATCAAAACTGTTGTATTGGAATCAGCTCTTAAAACAGCAAATAAAACAAAGATATGTTCAAATACTCCACCTAGGAAGGATCCCAGACTGTTAGAAATCAGGAAAGCAAAAGGTCAAATGGAAGAAAGGATTGTCAAAGAGGTAAAACGAGGTAACAAAACATTTTTCAGATATATTAAAGAAAGAAGGAAGGTCCATAGTGGTACAGTGAAATTCAAAGGTGACAAGGAACAATGTATGGAAAGAGAAACAAATAGCAAAAATATTAAATACTTCAGCATGGTGTTCATGAAAGAAGATCCTGGAGGAGGACAGTTGCTGGTATACAAAATTGTAGATAGGGTAGACAAAACTGTTTACAGAACAGAATATATGAGAAGAGCTAGGCAACCTGAAAGACAAGGCCATGGGGCTGGATGAGGTATATCCCAGGATACTGAGGGAGCACAGAGATGTGCTGGCGGATCCACTGAAGGACCTTTTCAATAGATCCACGGGAGTAGTGCCCATGGGATAGGAAAAGAGCGGTGGTGATCCCACTCCACAAGAGTGGTAGCAGAGAGGAGGCTGGAAACTACAGGTCAGTTAGCCTCACATTGGTGGTGGGAAAATTAATGGGGACACTGCTGAAGGAATATGAACCCAATATGATGGGTTGCTGAATTCTAGGCAGCATGGATTCACCAGGGGGAAGTCCTGTTAGACAAATCTGATTGATTTTTCTGATTGGGTGACTGAATCAAGGAAAAGCGCTCAGTGTGATCTACTTGGATTTCAGCAAAGCTTTCGACACGGTCCCGCATAGGAGGATCGTGAATAAAATGAGAAGCTTAGAAGTGAGCCTGAGGTGCTGGAATGGATTACAAACTAGTTCGATAGGAGACAGAGTGTAATGGCAAATGGAACTTACTCTGAAGAGAGAGCTGTGTTTAAGTGGAGTGCCACAGAGATTGGTGTTGGGACCGGTTCTATTCAATGTCTTTGTGAGCGACATTGCCAAAGGGATAGAAGGTAAAGTATGTCTATTTGCAGATGATATAAGATCTGCAACAGAATGGAAATGCCTGAGGGAGTAGAGAGAATGAAAAGTGATTCAAGAAAGCTAGAAGAGTGGTCAAAGATTTGATAGCTGGGATTAAATGCCAAGAAGTACAGAGTCGTGTGTTTGGGATGTGGTAATCCAAAAGAGCTGTATGTGATGGAAGGTGAAAAGCTGATGTGCCCGGACTTTGGAGTGATAGCGTCTGGGGATCTGAAGTTGGCAAAGCAGTGTGACAAGGCGATAACTAAAGCCAGAAGAATGCTGGGCTGCATAGAGAGGAATAACCAGTAAGAAAAAAGGAAGTGATGATGCCCTTGTACAGGTCCTTGGTGAGGCCTCACCTGGAGTATTGTATTCAGTTCTGGAGCCCATATGTCAAAAAGGATAGAGACAGGATGGAGGCGGTCCAGAGAAAGGTGATGAAAATGGTGTGGGGTCTGTATCGTAAGACCTATGAGGAGAGGCTGAAGGTTCTGAATATTATATCATGGAAGAAAGGAGGTGCAGGAGATATATGATACAGACCTTCAGCTACTAAAAGGTTTCAATGATGTATGGACTTTGAACAATTTCTGTTGGAAAGAAAACAATAGAACTAGGGGTCACGAAATAAAACTCCAGGGGGGACGACACAGAACCAATGCCAGGAAATATTTCTTCATGAAGGGGATAGTAGAGGCCTGGAATGCCCTTCTGGAGGAGGAGGTGAAGAAGAAAACAAACAGTCAAAGAATTCAAATGGGCATGGGCTAAACACTGTGGATCTCTAAAGGCTAGAGGATGGAAAAGAGTTAAATTTGCGGGGATTTGGGGGGGGGGGGGGGGGGGAGTACTTGCTGATACAGTGGTTATTATCCTTAGCAGAAGGCATACCTACCTTGTGCAAAGGTGGCAGACCTCACGTGTCACCCAGATAGGATTTTAGACAGTGCTGGGGAGCAGCCAGCTGTCGTGGTACATGTGGGCACCAACGACATAGGAAAATGTGGGAGGGAGGTTCTGGAAGCCAAATTTAGGCTCTTAGGTAGAAAGCTGAAATCAAGAACCCCCATGATAGCATTCTCTGAAATTCTCCCTGTTCCATGCGCAGGTCCCCAAAGACAGGCAGAGCTCCGGAGTCTCAATGCGTGGATGAGACGATGGTGCAAGGAAGAGGGATTCAGTTTTGTTAGGAACTGGGGAATCTTTTGGGGAAGGGGGAGTCTCTTCCGAAGAGATGGGCTCCAGCTTAACCAGTGTGGAACCAAGCTGCTGGCACTAACTTTCAAAAAGGAGATAGAGCAGCTTTTAAACTAAATCAAAGGGGAAAGCAGACAGTCACTCAGCAGCACATGGTTCGGAGGGAGGTATCTTCGAAGGATACTAATGAAGCATTAGAGTTAGGGCATCCCAACAGACAGGTTCCAATAATAAAAAAAAAAAAAAGTAGTTCAGTGCCTATAATTAAAAACTCACCTGAGCTAAAAGATTTCAATTTATCCCTGTCAACTGAAAAGCAGAATCTTAATACAAGCAAAAAACACACTTTGAAATGTTTGTATGCTAATGCTAGAAGTCTAAGAAGAAAGATGGGAGAATTAGAGTATATAGCAGTGAATGACTACATAGACTTATTTGTTATCTCAGAGACATAGTGGAAAGAAGATAACCAATGGGATAGTGCTATTCCAGGGAACAAATTATATTGCAGTGACAGAGAGGAGCATCTTGGTGGCAGGGTGGCACTTTATGCCCGAATAGCATAGAGTCCAACAGGATAAAGATCCTGCATGAGATTAAATGCACAATCGAATCCCCCCTTGTATGTTGGGGGAAGAGTATATTGATAGGAGTATACTACCATCCATCTGGCCAAGATGGTGAGATGGACAGTGAAATGCTAAGAGAAATTAGGGAAGCTAACCAAATTGGTAGTGCAGTAAAGAGTCTGTAATAGGCATGGACATGGTTAAAAAATACCATCCTAGAAGCAGAGTCCATATGTATTCCTTGCATTAAAAAGGTAGAAGGTCAAACGATTGCCAGCACAGCTAAAAAGTGAGGTGAAAGAGGCTATTTTAGCAAAAAGATATTCATTCAAAAATTGGAAGAAGGATCCATCAGAAGAAAACAGGATTAAGCCTAAGCATTGGCAAGTTAAATGTAAGACATTGTTAAGACAGGCTAAGAGAATTTGAAAAGAAATTGGCAGTAGAGGCAAAAAACTCACAATAAAAACATTTTTTAAATATATCTGAAGCAGAAAGCCTGCGAGGGAGTCAGACCGTTAGATAATCGAGGAGTTAAAGAAGCATTTAGGGAAGATAAGGCCATCGCGGAAAGATTAAACAATTTCTTTTATTTGGTGTTTACTGAAGAGGACGTTGGTGAGATACTCGTTCCGGAAATGCTTTTCCAGGGTGATGATTCAGATGGAATCATCTGAATCATCACGGTGAACCTGGAAGATGTGGTAGGCCATATTGACAAACTGAAGAGTAGTAAATCACCCGGACCTGATGGCATACACCCCAGGGTTCTGAAATAACTAAAAAAAAAAAAAAAATGTAATTTCTAATTTCAGACTTAGGTTACAAATTAACTGAAATATCATTAAAATCATCTGATGTACCTGAAGATTGGAAGATGGCCAATGTAATGCCAATATTTAAAAAGGGATCCAGGGGTGATCCAGGAAACTATAGACCAGTGAGCTTGACTTCAGTGCTGCAAAAAATCATGGAAACTATTATAAAGAATAAAATCACAAAACATTTAGATAAACATGGTTTAATAGGACACAGCCAGCAAGGATTTACCCAAGGGAAGTCTTGCCTCACAAATCTACATTTTTTTTGAAGGAGTGAATAAACATGTCGACAAAGGTAAACTGGTAGATGTGATGTACTTGGATTTTCAGAAGGCAACTGACAAAGTTCCGCATGAGAGGCTTATAAGAAAACTAAAAAAAATCATAGGACAGGAGGTGATGTCCTTTTGTGGACAGCAAACTGATTAAAAAGACAGGAACCAGAGAGTAGGATTAAATAGTCTGTTTTCACAGTAGATAAAGGTAAACAGTGGAGTGTCTCAGGGATCTGTACTTGGACCAGTGCTTTTTAATATATTTATAAATGATCTGGAAATGGGGAAGACGAGTGAGGTGATCAGATTTGCGGTTGACACAAAATTATGTAGCGTAGTTAAACCTCAAGCGGATTGTGATAAATTGCAGAAGGACCTTACGAGACTGAAAGACTGGGCTTCAAAATGGAAGATTAAATTTAACATGGACAAGTGCAAAGTGATGCATATAGGAAAAAATAAACCTTGCTGTAGTTACACAATGTTAAGATAGAAACTAAGAGTTATCACCCAGGAAAGAAATCTAGGCATCATAGTGGATAATATATTGAAATCGTCAGCTCATTGTGCTGTGGTGAGCAAACAGAATGTTAGGAATTATTAAGAATGAAATGGCAAATAAAACCATGGATGTCATAATGCCTCTGTATCACTCCATGGTGAGACTGCATCTTGAACACTGTGTGGCATTCTGGTCGCTGCATTTCAAAAAAGATGTAGTTGCACTGGAGAAAGTTCAGAGAAGGGCGACCAGAATGAAAAGTGGCAAGAACAGCTGCCCTATGGAGGTAAGCTAAGAAAGTTAAGGCTGTTCATATTGGAGAAGAGATGACTATGGGGGGATATGATAGAGGTCAACAAAATCATGAAAGGACTTGAAAAAGTTAATTTAAATCTGTTATTTACTTTCTCAGATAATGGGGGCACTCCATGAAGTTAGCAAACAAATCAAAGAAAATTCTTTTTCACTCAGCATATAGTTAAGCTCTAGAATTCACTGCCAGAGGATGTAGTTACAGCAGTTAGTGTAACTGGGTTTAAAAAAAGATTTAAATAAATTCCTAGAGGAAAAATCCATAAACTGCTATTAATTAATAAACAATAGTAGCTTGAGATGTAATTAATGTTTGAGGTGCAGGTACTTGTGACTTGGATTGGCCACTGTTGGAAACAGGATACTGGGCTTGATGGACCCTTGGTCTGACCCAGTATGGCAATTCTTATGTTCTTAATTGAGAATGACTTGATTACAATGTACAAACATTAGAGGAAACTACAGGGATTTCTTTAAATTTGTATTTTTAGCAGGAGATTTAATCCTGCTTTTGCATAGTTGCTACATTGTGTCCCTAATGGGATCAGGTGGCACAGGATTAAAATCCCCATTTTGTACAGGTTCTTAATCTCAGCCCAAAAGACTAAGAACAGACTATCCTCAGCTCATCTTACATTTGATCTTAGCCAAAAAGAAAGGGATCTTATGGAAGATCTTTATGCATCAAGGAGCAAGCAAGCAAGCGTTTGTTTAATGGGGGAAGAGCCAGCATGAATTTATCAGAGAGAAGTCATATTTTACTAACCTATAAGAATTCTTCAAAGACGTAAATAAGCATCTGGATAAAAGGTGAGCCAATGAACATGGTGCATTTGGATTTTCAGAAGGCATTTGATAAAGCCTCTTAGGAGACTTCAGAAAAGTATAAGCCATGGGATAGGAGGTATTATCCTACTGTGGACTGGTAAAAAGAGCAGAACTAAACAGTTTTCTCAGTGGACAAAGGCAAATAGTAGAGTGCCCCAGGGATCTGTTCTGAGGCCCATGTTCAATTCATTAATGATCTAGAAAAGGAAGCAACATGATAAAATTTGCAGATGTCACAATATATTCAAAGTAGTTAAAACACTGGCAAACTGTGAGGAACTGCAGAAAGGTCTTGTGAGACTAGAGAACTGGGCATTCAAATACCAGCTGAAATTTAAGACGGACTAGTGCAAAATAATCCTAAAGATATGTGCACAAGGCTGGGTTCTGCATTAGGAGCAACCACTCAGGAAAAGGATCTTGGAATACATTGAAATCTTCAGCTCAGTATATGAAGACTGTCAAAAAAAATCAAACAATGTTGGGCAAAATTCAGAAAGGAATGAACAACAAAACAGAGATCATCATAATACTTCTGTATAGCACTCTGATACAGCAACACCTTGTGTGCAGTTCTGGTCGGCCCACCTCAAAAGGCACAGCAGAATTACCAAAAGTACAGAGAAGGGCAACACAAATTGTTAAGGGAATGGAACAGATCCCTTATGAAGAATAAGGAAACAGCCTGAAGAAGAGATGATCGAGAAGGGATATGAAAGGGGTTTATAAAATCATGAGTGGAGTAGGTAAATAGGGAACATACTTTCAAACAACTCTACGACTAGGGGACATTCCTTCAAACTAGCAAGTAGCAGATTTAAAACAAATTGGAGAATATATTTTTCCACTCCAATCACAATCAAGCTATAGAATTCATTGCCAGAGGATGTTGTCAAAGCAATTAACACCCTAAAGTTCAAAAGGGGTTTGGACAAGTTCTTGGAAAAAAAAGTCCATAAATGGTTAATAACTAGGTGACTCCAGGAAATCCATTACTTGTTGCTGGGACAGGCAACAAGAAAAACCTATTTTGGGATAGACCATAGTGAGAGACAGGATACTGGGCTTGATGGACTTTTGATCTGACCCATCATGGCACTTCTATGTTCTTATAATGATTCCAGTGTCACCGGAAGGGGGGGGGGGGGGGTGGAAAGAGGTAAAGGTGAAGGGAAGGAAAGGTTGCCAGGACGTGAGGGGGGAAGAGAGAAAGTATGCTGAGCAGGTTACAATGTATCTGCATACCTTTCCTAGCTTCCTCAATGGTCAACTTCAGTAGTTACAACCTACTTCAGGCCTGGGCTGCTACCACCCCATGCTCATTGAGCAGCTGGCCACATCCTGGAGAGGTGCATTACATCTGTATATCTCTCCCAGTTACCATGATATAGACCAGAGCAGTGGTTCTCAACCTTTCTTCTATCAGGACATACCTGAGAGATGACACTCAAATGTGACACACACTGAACACATGACCATCATGGGACTAAATATAAACATTAACTCTGCATCCACAGGAATCTTCCGCTTCCTAAAAAACAATGAGTGCAGAGCAGAACTAAGACATTTCCCTGTACAACTCACATATTGCCAATACATATTCTCAAAACTGACATAGTATGGCTCTTCTACCCCATCACTCCCCTCAATGCCCCCATCACTTCTCCCAACTATTCAATCATCCCTTCACATGCTCATATCCCTGTCCAACATTTCCGACACCCCACCTCTGCATCCTCTTCCCTGTGCATCCTCTCTCCCCTGCTTAACTCTCCCTGCCCTTCCCTCTCCCCTTTCCTACCTCTGACCACTTCTTTCCCACAACTTCTTGCTCAACATCCCCTGACCTCCCTTCTCCCCCAACCCAGCAGGCCCCACAACTCCATCTCTCCCTCCAGTTCCATCTCTCCTCCCTGCCCAGCAGCCCCAGTCCCTCTTTCCTCCACCTCTCCCCAACCCAGCAACCCCAACCTCCTTTATCCCACACCTTCTGACCCAGCAGACTCCTGACTATCTCCCAAGCCTTCCTGCCCAGCACATTTCTCCCTCCTCTTGGCTCTCAGCCAGCATAAAAGCCTTCAGTCCAATCCAGAGTCTCCTTCCCGCTTTACCAGCAGCAGATGAGAGCAAGAAGCATTGATGAGAGGAAGAAGATGAGGCAGCAGCAGCTGAAGTCAGCAGTGGATCTATAGAGCATGCACCTCTCTTCCTCATGCTCCTGCTTTCATGTCCAGGCCCCATGGGGTGAAGAGAGCATCAGCAGCCTCATAGCCAGGCCAAGCAGAGGAAGATAAAGTTGGTGTCCAGCCAGGACCATATGAACAGGAGTTGGTGATACCTCTCTCTGATCAGGGTGAAAGAGAAGGGAATAACCTCCCACTGGGCCAGGAAGAGTAGGAAGCAATCAAGGAGAAATCAGACAACTCCTGCCCAGACTGATGAGGAAAGAGCAGCCTTCTGCTGGGTCTGCGACATTTTCCGTGACCTCGCAACGGACTAGTGTGTCCCGACACACCTGTTGAAAACCACTGGTCCAGAGGACATTACAACCCATTTGGGTTTTCACCAGATATACATGCCATAGCATTACCTCAGGTCAGTAGATTTTCCCATTTTTTCTAACTACTTACATCTACTCTTCTTGATGCTAATTCTCCCCAATTTTACTCCCTGCTACAAACTACTGCTAATTTCAAGCCTATTGTCCCCAATCTCTACATTGTTCACCGCACCAGCAAGTCTGTCTTTTGCCCTGTTCACTACTCTTAAGCTTCCAAGTTTTATTCCTCTCATGCAGCCATCTTTACTCTCCCTGACAGCATCTCATTCTTGTCACAGTTGTCACACCTCCACCTCTCCTTCATTTTTTCCTGCAACTCCTCCTCCTCTAAGCTGGGGATATCAAACTAAATCCTGCCCTCCAAGGCAACTTTCACCCCATCACTACACATCAAACCACTACCCCTCCAATCTTATCCTTATCCCCCTTTCTCATGTGCCCTGTAGAATGCATGCTCTATTTCCAGCAAACTTACCTACATTCATGATCTCTATCTTACACTCTTCATCTTCTCACCTTGACTGAGACTTGGCTTTCCTCTTAGGGCTCTGCTTCAGTTGATGTTCATCATGGAGGTTATTTTTTCTTCCATATGTATGCCATGGTGGTAGTGGTATTGAACTGCTGCTCTCCCCTTCCTGTATGTTTCAATCCCTTCTTTCACCTCCGTGCCATTCCTTTTCTCTCTTTGGGGCCCCCCTTCCATTCACCTATTCACTCCACTACTTCTCCAGGTAGCTGCCTTGAAACCCCCCCATCCCTGATAAATCCCCCCTCTTCTTTTCCCACCGATTTTGATTCCTGGCTTTCCTTGAACAATCTTTCCCTACCCTCATTCTTAGGGAATTTAATCTTCATGCTGATGACACCTCTGATTCTTATGTCTCAGACCTCCTGGCCATAACTTCCTCATTTGGCCTCCAATGCTGTTCTACCTCCCCTACTCACCAACATGGCCATTGCCTTGATCTAGTCCTTTCTTCCAAGTGCTCCACCTCTGTTCTTCCTCTTTCAGACCATCATCTGAATTTTCACACTAAACCACTCTTCCCCATAACCTCATCCAGTCACCACCAATACCTTCACAAATCTTCAGGCTATCAACCCTTCTATCCTCTCCTCTATTGTCTCATTTCTCCTATCCTCCACTTCATTGTCTGAGTCAAATGAGGCAGTTTCTACTTACAACACTATACTCTTCTCTACTTTAGACACTCTTACCTCATCCCTTACCCATCCTGTAAAGCACACCAAACCCTAGCCTTGGCTTGCTTCCTATGTTCCTGAGCCCACCCCGCAGAGTATATCTGGCTAAAATACCATCCTCATGTCAACTTCATGCTGACCTCCTTCCAGCCTGGTATTGCACTGTCAAATTCTCTTGCCTCCAAGCCCTCACTGTTTTTTTGAAACACTCATTTCCCTCTTTAAACTGCCTTTGCCTCACACACACTCACCCGTACAATTCTTCCCAGACTATGGCTGACTACTTCCACACAAGATTCACAAAATTAGTCTTGAGTTCTCAACCAGATCACCTCTACCTCCACCTTCCCCACTTCATACCTCTCCCCTTCCTCTGGCACCTTCTCCTCCCTTTCTGAAGTCACAGTGGAGGAAACTGACCATCTTCTCTCCCCCTCCAAACTCACTATTTGTTCCTTTGACCCCATTCCCACCCAGCTACTCAGCTCTATTTCCCTTGCAGTCATCCCTTCTGACACATCCTTAATCTATCACTTTCTACTGCTACTGCTCCCTCTGCCTTCAAACATGCTGTGATCACACCACTCCTCAAATAACCATCGCTGTACTCTACCTGCTCTGCTATCATCTGTCCCTCTCCTCTTTTTTGCATTCTAGCTACTCGAAATCATTGTTCACCTCTGCTGTCTTCATTTTCTTTCATCTTAAGCCATTCTTGATCCACCAATCTAGTTTTTACCCTCTACATTGCACAGATACAGCCCTTACCAAAGTCTCCAATGACTTATTTATGGCTAAAACCAAAAGTCTTTACAAATAAATAAGTAATTAAATTCTTAACCTAGATTATGACACTGTTGATCACTAGTTACTCCTTGATACTCTGTCACTTAGATTTCAGAACTCCGTCCTGTCTTGTTTCTCTTCTTACTTCTCTCATCACACTTTTAGTGTATCCTCTGAAGGATCCTCCTCTACTACCATCCCATCATCAATTGGTGTGCCTCAGGACTCTGTTCTGGACTCTTCTCTCTCTCTGCACTCCCTTATACTATGATCTCTTCTCATGGCTTTCATTACCATCATTATGCTTATGACTCCCAGGACTACCTCTCTTCACCAGAAATTCCATTAGGAATACAGTTCCAGTCTCAGCCTGCTTGTCTGAAACCACTGCCTGGCCTAGACAGAACTCCTTATCTCCCCCCCCCCCCCCCCCCAAAACCCACTTACCCTCCTTCCACCTTTTTCTGTTTTTGTGGATAAAACAGATATCCTCTAAGGCCCCTCAGACTGTAATCTTGGAGTCATCTTTGACTACTCTCTTTCCTGCTCTAAACATAGCCAAAACACTTACATTTTGTGACATTTCTCTCTAACATCACCAAAGCCTGTTCTTTCCTTCCTGAACTCACTACCAGAAACTGTATCCACTTTCTCATTAACTCCTGCTTAGACTTCTGCAACCTGCTCCTCACAAGTCTCTTGGTGGCCCATCTCTCTCCACTACAATCTATCCAAAATTCAGATGTATGACTTTTCTTTTGCCAATGTTAATACAACCATATAAACCCTCTTCCTAAATCCGTACATTATTTCCCTATCCATTTTTATATATGGTTCAAGCTCCTGTTATTGACTTACAAGAGCCTTCACTCTGCAGATCCTCACTACATACTGCCTCATGAACTCCGTTCATCCAGCAAATCACTCATCTAAAAAATAGAAACAGAAATGTGATGGCAGAAAAAGACCATATGGCCTATCTATGGCCATCCACCCAACTAATTCAGCTTTACAATTCCTATCACTCCCTCACAGATCCGCTGTGTTTATCCCATGCTTTCTTGACTTCAGTTACTGTTGTCGTCTCCACCACCTCCATGGGGAGATTGTTTCATGCATCTACCACCCTCTCTCTATAAATAAATATTTCCTTAGTTTACTTCCAAGTCTACCGCCTTTCATCTTCATCCCAAGACCCTTCTTTCTAGAGTCTCTTTTCCATTGAAAGAGGCTCGCCTCCTATGCATGGAAACCTTGGAGGCATTTAAATGTCTGAACACATCTCCCCATCCCACCTTCCCTCTAGGATATTGTAACAAGGTGCTGTCTAAGTCTGGCACAATCTGTTGACAGTTTCCTAGGACACACACTCCCAAGACAGGTGCGTGCAGAAAAAATCACTTTGCCCTGTTACACTTTCAGTTTTGGCTTCTTTTCCTTAAGGCAGCAGGGTTTTCTTAGTAAGACACTTGAGTAGTCCCTAGGGTCCTTCATTTTCAGTTTAAACCAATTTTTGCCCATAAATTCCAGGATTTTTCCAAAGGTAGCATTCAGTTTAAACAGATATTCACCCTACTTTTAGGCTGATTAAAAAGCTGCTTCAGAGCTACAGATGCAGCGTTTCAAGGCCTCCAGCCACTGCTGGAAGCCAGCGTGGACCAACGTGCATGCTGTGTTTCAAGTTCCACCCTCCACTGATGAAAGCACTCACCCTCCATTGCCACCCATGCTGTTTCAAGTCCCACCTCCTCAGCTCCAAACAGCCAGTGAGTCTGCTGTCTGGTACCATGAATGTATTTCAAGCAGGCCCTGTCCACCAGAAGCACTTTCCAGCAGGCTGCTGAGGGAGAGAAGAAGAAGCCTGGAACCACCAGCGGGAAGGATGAATGCTGTTGCAGTGTGTTGTGAGAGGAGGGCGGAGGGAGAGGGATTCTCAATGGTTTGGAGGAGAGAGGCAGGCACATGTTAGGCAGGGGATGGGGGTAGAGATGAGGATCCTGCTGAGTGCATGGATGGGAAAATATGATGTTTTATTATCCTGGCTTCTATCCAAGCCAGGACAATATTTACCCAGAAAAATAATGAATCCTTTCCCCGCCCCCCCCCCCCCCAACTGATTTTCTCCTTTTTTTTGTTCTTTCCAAAAACATCAACCATCTATATGGTCCAAAAATTCACAAAAAACGCAGCTAATCCGCCAGGAAGACCTATTGTCACTACATTAGGCTCCCTGTTAGAACTATTGTCCACTTTTATTGATCAACTTTTGCAACCTTTTAAAGGATACAAAGCAGATGCTTACAAAATTACAATCCATTAAAAATATGTGGGGTCTGCCCTTTTGGTCACTATGGATATGCAAGCGTTATACACCAATATCCCCCAGGATGCTGTGTTAGATACTGTGTTACAAACTTTGGAAAAAAGACCACGTCCGCAATGAATACCTAAGGACTTCGTAGTGGCATTGGCAAAGTTGGCTCTTAGTGAAAAATGTCTTCGTCTTTCAGGGGGTGTTTTACAAACAAATTCAAGGCACTGCCATGGGGGACACCATGGCACCAAGACTTGCTAATATATATGTTGCAAGTTTTGAGGAGCGATTTTTGTATAATTCCACAATGTTTCAACATGTTTCCTTCTGAACCCGATACATAGACGATGTTTTTTTTCCATGGCATGCAGATGTTGACAGTTTACAACTTTTTCATCATTGGATCAATTTCCTTAGATCCTCATCTCCAATTCACCATGAGTTACCATTCCCATGATATCAATTTTCTTGATATTCTAATTAAAAAATAAGATGACATATTACGAGTGTTTATAGAAAAGGTTTAAGGTTTATTATCATTTATATACCGTTGTCTCAGCAAGCCTTCACAGCGGTTTACAACACAAATAAATAAACAGTAAAGAAATTACAATTCAATCATAAAAGAGAAAAACAGCTAAATTTAAAAGAAAGAAATTACAAACTCATAGCTGTTAAAATATAAAATATAAATAAAAACTATAAGACCAATAAGAACTATATAATAAAAACAATAAAACTATATACATTGTAGCCTTGCTTGCGGATTAATAAAAAGCGGCCTGCACTTAATTTTCAATGTATGCTGCATTAAATAACATTGTTTTCAGGTCTGCTTTAAATTTGCTTTTTTCTCTCTGTGTCCTTAATTGAGTTGGTAAAGAGTTCCACATCTTTGAGCCTGCAATAGATAATGCTCTCTCTCGGATCTGGCTGAGATGTGCTGATTTTATTGTGGGAATTGATAAAAGACCTTTGTCCGCCGATCTCAAATGACTCTGTGGAACATGCAGTCTCAGAGCTGCATTCAACCATTCTGTTCTTTCTCCATAAATTATATTATGGATTATACATGCAGCCTTATACAAGATTCTATAGTGAACAGGTAGCCAATGCAAGGTTATCAATGTCGGAGTAATATGGTCAACCAACAGAGAGAGACACTCTATTGTACTTTACCAGCTTTCATCCTCTACATTTCGTAAGAACCTACCAGTTGGCCAATTCCTATGCTTACGTAGATTATGTAGTGAAAAAGCAGAATTTAAAATCCAAACTGATATATTATTCAGGAAACTTTTAGAAAGAGGTTATCCAATGTCTACCATTAAAAAAGCTTATAAGAGGGCTTCCAACACTGAAAGACAATGGTTACTACTTGAAAAGGAGCCACAGACATCAATTCTGTTGGTGTGCACTCTGACATATTCTGTAAAAGCATCTGCCATTGCAGCAGTAATTCTACATCATTGGCCAGTCTTAAAAATTCATCAATTCTTTCAGGAAAGACCGGTGATAGCATATAGCCGTGGCATGAACATTCGAGATTTTGTGGTTCATTCATTTTTAAAATCTATTCCTACCACAGATGAATCCCCACAAGTAGGGCATTGGTCATGTCATAGGTGTGATCTTTGCAAACAAGCCATAACAGGTTCTTGTTGGTCTGATTGTAAAGGAAAAAAATACTCAAGCATACGGGATGTACAAAATGTAATATTAGAACGCGCCTTATAGAACATCACAGTTGCTTGAGGACAGCAAAGTTACAAGCCCCTATTGAGGCACACTGCGTACAATTCCACCACACTTTTGCAGAATTGAAATGGCATGTAATTGAGGTGGTGCAGCCAAACCCTCAAGGGGGAGACCCAAAGACAGTTTTGAACCTGAAGGAACAACAGTGGATTTATCAACTAAACTCTTCACATCCAGGAGGACTGAACGCAGCAATAGAGTGGTATTCTCTAATTTGATTGTATTACAGTGGAGGGAGGTGGGGTTTTTCTGTGATACATTATGATTCAGTGCTTCAGCAGTCCTCTATCATGTCAGTGAATTAGTATCCATTTTCTTTTAATTCATCTTGAGCAGTTCTCTTTCACGTCGGACGTTTGATTGACAGTGCGGTCCTTTAAATAGCATTTAAAAAAATAAGCCTTTCCGCCAATACCGGAAATAGAACACCTACACGCCATGTTTAAACTGAGATTTCTTCAATGGTAAGTTTCAGGACTGTTACGTTGGAAACAATATTCAATATTTATATTGTTGTTTAGCCTGCACCTTGATAGAAAACCTTTGAAAATTATTAAAAATTGAATATTGATTTGTTATGATGGACCTTTTTCACTCATAGTGATTAAAATACGCCCTTGAAAAAGGATCATCCGAAACATGGTCCGGTGTCATTAAGGTAGTTTGAGGGAGTTTCCAGGACATGGTTGCTTGATTTGATGGCTTCTAGTAATGAGAAAAGTGTCGCTTGAATTTGACGGCTTCAATAAACAAGATAAGTGAAATTGAAATGAAAATGGACATGGCTGTTTGAATCTGACGGCTTCTATGATCAAGAAGTGATTTTATGCAAAAAAGAAAATAATTGAAAAAAGTATTTAGACACAAAATTGGGACATTGATGCATTCACAAAAAATGAAAATACAGTGACCAATGATTATAAATAAGGCCGAGTCTTGTCGAATCTGATGACTATACGATGAAGCCTATTATGAAGGTCATTAAGAATGAATAAGATGTTGTTTTGTTAAAATATCACAGGAAGACTGGACTTTTTGGTACATTAATGGTAATAATATCTTTGTGAAGGTACAGTCTCCAGAACTATTCACAATATCCCAAATAAGGTCTCACCAGGGACCTATACAAGGACAATATCACATCTGACAAAGTGGACTAGTCTATAAGGTGCTACCCACCTCTTGTCATTTTTCCTTTTTTCTGCTGACCATTCCTCTCCCTATGCAGCCAAGAATCTTTCTGGCTTTTTTCGGTCACTTTATCCACCTGCTTGGCCATCTTAAAATCATCAGATACAATGATACTCAGATCCCACTATTCTTTTGTGCTTAGAATTTCAACCCCTTGTGTTTTTGCATCCTAAATGCATGACACTACATTTTTTAGCATTAGACCCTAGACTATTCCTCGAGCTTTGCCAGATCCTTCCTCATATTTTCTACACCTTCCTAGCTGTCTACCCTGTTGCAGGTCTGGATTTAGGAATAGGAAACACAAGCAATTGCCTAGGGTGCCAAATTCTGAAGGCACCAAATAACCAGGCCAAAAAGGAGTGCCACAGTGCCAAGGAGCAGCCTGCCCCCAGCAACCCACCAAAGGGGCACTGCTATGGAACTCTGGGACTTTTGGGGGTGGTGGGAGGAAAAGGCCTTCCCCATTTTCCAACCTCCATTTCCCACCCCCACCACTCTCCAACCCTGCCTATGGATGCAAAACAAATTTGGCCCTGTCCTGTTGCATATTGGCAAAAAGACAAACTTTTCCTGACGATTTAGTCCAAGAACTAACCCCTGAGGCACACTGTTAATATCAGACCCCCTCCTCAGAGTAAACTCAATTTACCGTCCCCTTTTGTCACCTCCCACTCAACCAGTCTCTAACTCAGTCGGTCACTTTAGGGCCCATACCAAGGGTGCACAGTTTATGTATAAGTTGCCAATGCAGAAACATGTCAAAGGTCTTACTAAAATCCAGGTACACTACATCTAGTGCCTGCCTCTGATCCAACTATCTGGTAACCCAAAAATATTGATCAGATTTGTCTGTCAAGAACTACGTCTGGTAAAACCAATTGCCTCAGGTCTTGTAATCCATTGGATTCCAGACACTGTGCTATCCTCCATGACAGAAGCAATTCCATTAATTTGCTCACCACAAACATCAGACTAACCGATCTGTAGTTTCCCGGCTCCTCCTTACTTCCACTTTTATGAATAGGAACTACATCCACCCATCTCTCCAGTCCAGTGGAAGAACTCTAAAAAAAGCAATGAAAAGGTCAGCAAGTGAAGCTGCCAGAACTTCTCAAAGTTCCCTTAATATCCTCAGATGTATCCTATCCAGCCCCATCACTTTATCTGCTTTAAGTTTAGCTAGCTCCCCATGAACACACTTTTCTGAAAATTGATCGACTACCTCACTTCCAATCTTATTTTTGTTCACTGTATGTGGTCCTGCTCCTTCCACAGTGAACACCAAAAAAAAAAAAAAGTTAAGCAAATTTTCTCTCTCATCAGCCTCTACATATTCTTCTTGATTGCCTTTTCCTCCACCACCACCACCACAAACCCCATGCTTTCCACTTTACTGTACCATGTGCTTAGAACAGGCTTCCTGATTTGCTGCATCACGCTCTCTCTCTGGCCGCATTCAAATCCACTCTGAAAACCCACCTTTTTGAGCCTGTTTTTTTAAATCTTACCCCTTATTATCCTGCTTATTGATTTGAACTAAATTCTTAATAAACAAGTTTAAAAAGCCTCTATTGCTCTGACTGTGAGCTCTCCTGAGTAAGAATGGTCTCTTTTGTGCTTCCTTACAGTGCTGCATGCATTGAGTAGTGCTAAAGAAGCGACAAGAAGTTGTAATAGAAAGCTAAAAGAAAGAGATGGTATAGGGTGGGGAGAGGGAAAGAAAGGGAATGTGATGATATGGGGGGGGGGAATAGGAAGGAAGAAAGGAAAGGGAAGAGAAGAGAAGAGAAGGAAAGGAAATGATGTGGGGGAATAGGAGAGAACTGAAAGGAAGTGATGATGCTAAGGGGATGGGAAGGGAAGATGATGATGTCAAGGAGGTGAGGGAAGGTGATGTGTACCAGGATAAAGTGAACCCGGTCCCAGGTGTACCAAGATATGAAAAAGAGTGGGAACCACTGGCCTAGTCCTTACAGCAATGGGCTGAGAACCAGGGCTCAAACCTCACATCCCCATTGGTAAAGTCAATTTATCTTCAGTTATCTCAGGTCTCATTTAAACTGCAAGCTCTTTGAGGAAGGGACTTGTACTTGAATTTGGATAATGCTTTAACTTGAACATCGTTTTGAAAGGTGGGCTAAAAATCCAAATGTATTGATATTTTTGTGTCTTGGGTGGAATAATCTATTTTTGCATATTTTAGACATCAGAAGGGAAACATTTCATCATGGACACCCGCTGCAATGTGCAAAGCTTAAATGCCACCTTGCATCCTACAGGTACTGCATAGATAGTAATGTTAGCGAAAGATCAGCAATGTAAACCAAAAACCTAATAAAAAAAAATATATAAATGTTTTCAAATTAAAATTAAACCACACTAACATTTTATTAAATAAAATACTCATAGAAAGAGAAAATTATTTGGATGATAGTAAGTTGCACATACAATTTTCCTTGAACAATAAATGAAATTAAACTGACAAACAAGTACAAAAAACAAACACCTATACCTGTCACAGTCCCATGCAACAACCTTTTGGCCAATAATTCTATTTGCAAGCATCCAAAAGTGTGACCCAAAACACATTCATACTGTGGAAAGAGCTTATTCCTTGTTTAATTCTTTCTGGATCCGAAAGGCCTATCAGAAAGAAACCACTACAGAGCTTTCATATAAACCCCCCTCTGCAGCTCTAGAACAAAATTTCCTTGCAGCTGCTGAAAGCCGAAGCATTTTTTTCACTCAGCCTACGATATAAATTGCATCTAAAACTCTGCATAGATACGAGAGGGAAGAAAACTCGAACTGGGAAGAAACAGTAAAACAGACCGAACAATAAATAAATAAATGCACGGGGCAAGCCCCGCGCTTTGCAGCGAGTAAGGTGGTCCCCCCCCCACTCACCCGCTGCCCAGCTCTGCGCACTGGGGCTGCTCCCGGTCATCCCGCTCATGGTCCTCTAGGCTCGGCTCAGCTTCCAGCGCCGGATCGGAAACCCCCAAAAGGCAGAGGGAACTGCTTTAAAGGAACTTTGCCCTGTGTTTCGCAGCCACATTTCCCCGTCCGCGAAGGAAGGGGGGGCATGGGGCGGGAGCGGAGGCAGCAGCAACAGGACCCCCTGCCCCCCAGCAGCAAGTAGTCCCCTCTGGAGCGTAATCGGCAATCGCCGCCGGGCTGCAGCGCGCGCTTTGCGAGCAGAATAGGAGATCGCGCGCGCGCTGGGCGGGGGCGTAGAGCGCGCCTGCCTGTTCCCGAGCCTCAGCGTCCTGTGCTGGCCGGAACTCGCAGAGCCCGGGCGGCCCCTGCCTGCATCAGTCCATTTTTGGCGGGCGGGGGTTCCTGCGTTCTTTTGACTGTTTGCAGCCTGCATTTTCTGAAATCTCCAGCATGTGGAAATGGAGAACTACAGTTCCACTCATGCACTGGGGCAAAACCAGGCCTGAAGCGATCTGGTTCGTTGACTTGGTATAAAGTGGCAATCTGTAGACGTGATAGTCTCATAGGGAGTCAGTTTGCAAAGGGTTTAGAGACCTGACTTTTAGAGTTCGGCTCCTTAATCATCATCTATCAAAATTCAGGGACCTGTTTTCACTAGGCACCTACATTTAGGATCCTAAAACTGGGAACAGGGCAAAAAGTGAGGGGAAAGGTTTGAGCTTAGAATTGATTTTTAGTAATAGGCACATAAATCTAGGTAATTCAAGAAATTTTCGACTGAAAACTTGGAGCCTAAATTCAGGTAACTAGAATAAGACACCTGAATGCCCCAGTCTCTTTCATCCTAGTCTCCCTTCAAAGCCAGCCTAACCAGGAAAAATTGCAATGTCCAGTGCAGCCCAGAAAGCCATATTGGAGATTAATGATGCTTTCTGCTCTCTCAGCATTTTAGCTGCTTGTTATAAATTTAGGCTGGGTCTGTTGATGTTTTGAGGGTGCAAACCTGTTTGGTTTTCAAGATAATTAACCTGTACGCACGAGACAGGTTATGAAATCAAAGATGTGCAAATATTTCATGAATACTGATTGTGGATTTCCTGAAAAACAAGCCTGTTGTTTTTTCTTCTTGAGCAATGGAGTTGGGACTTCACTAGAATGCAGGCATTATACAGGCCATGATATCACATTTGAGGGATATTGTATCCATTTTATAATCCGTTCCACTTGGGGATATGCTGAAATCTGGAGATGAACAGGAATTATCCTTCAGCTTTTTAATGATGGTTGAAGGAGGAGCCCATTGAAATAGGATATCCAAACTTTATCCACATCCATTAGTCATGTTGATGGCATATACAAATGCTGAAATAAAAATCCTTTCAGTTTCTTTTGCATGTTTCAGAAGAGGGATTACCAGGATTTCAACCATCTTTCCCAGATACTGATCGCCAGTGGAGGAGGACCCATGTAGAAGTGGATACAGAGAACAAAGGCACCATATATAGAGCTTTAATCATCTCCCTGTAGTCAATGAGGCATTCAGTGCTCTCTGAGCCTCTATGCTTTATTCATTTTATCAGATAAATGTTGAGTATTAATCATGACTGGTTGATATCTTGGGACTTTCCAGGCTCACTGCACTACTGATTTTGCTAGAGCTGTAGGCATCCTTTAGCCTATTTGCTAAGAATTTGTTCCACATGTACAAGTTAAGGAGAATCTGTTACTAGATTTAAAAAAAAAAATGAACTTCAGCATGACAATCAGATTATATAGCAATTTAATAGAAGAGGACAGAAAAAGGCCAGTTGGCCATTCAGTCTGCTGTGTATTCCTGTCTACAATGCTAAAGATATATACCAGCGCCCAGCCATAGAAGCGAGCACTTTTAGGACCCCTATTCAAATCTATTTTTGTTGTCTTTTTCTTTGGTTCTCTACCAACTTAGGTAGATGTATACAAGTTTACAGTTTCAAACCAACACCAATCCTTCTTCAAGCTCTGTAATAATATATTTGAAGCTGCTTGTCAGGGAATTGAATCCCCGTCTCCCATGTGACAGGCAGGGATACTATTAGGGAAAGGCACTGGCAGGGTTTGAACTGGGGACAGCTACAGGAAGAAGACTGAAGCCAAACCACTGGTCCAGCTCAGTGATGAGTGAAAAGACTAAGAAACAGTAGCAAAGATTATGATGAATAGATGCTGGTACCATAACCTCAACAATCAGATTGGCTAGGACTCAGTGAACAATTCCTAGTAAGCAGAAGGCTGCCCAGCCCTCTTGCTAGACAACCCTTTGCTATACACTCCAAGTGTCCTCTTTCCTGCCTCCATCTGTACTCAGGTGAAACTAGATCCCGTGAATCAGGTGGGACCATGGCTTCTCCCAGGTTCTTGGACTTCTGTAGCCCTGACTGGCATGCTGCTGCAGAAGCAGAACCTTTGTATACTCCGAGGCTGAGACTGGATGCAAGTGCCCTAGACCCAGACTTTGACCTCATAAGTGAACCTGACAGATTTTTATTCCTATCAAAAAAAAAAAAAAATCCTCAACAGTAGGTCAATTTTACCATTGAATCTTACTGGGATATAAAGCAGACATCTTTGGACTTGCAGGTGGCAAATCTATCACTAAATTCACTGAGTCTCACAACTCCAGGGTACTAGCTGTGAAGAAATTCAGATTAAGAAAATATTTTATTTATTTACTTGAGTGTTTTATATTCCATCGCTCCATCTGAGAATCACTAGATCACAACAGTTACAAATGGGATGGGTACCCTAAATAGACTCAATGTCACCTGGACTGTGGCCTGGGAGAGGGTCTGGGTAGGGGAGGCTTAGCACTTGTTCCTGGAGTGTTGTAAATGGTTTGATGATGTTTTGATTGGGGCAAAATACTGATAAGGCAATTACAATAAATAGCCACTGGTGAATGTTAAATAGCCCTGTGTATGTTAAAGAATGAAATAGTTCTAGATGGAACTTTTATTGAGTTCAACTGGTGTGTGTCTCCTTTAAGAGGTTTTGAAAAAGGGGTCCTCTAGGGGGAGTATTATTGGGTCTATATGATAGGGTTCAAAGTTTGACGGGAGGAGTTGAGAGGAACTCACCAGACGTATTGGGTGTCTCCCTTTAAGAAGAGGGCTCTGCAGGAGCTTTCCCCCCTCAAGGGGAAAGACCTGAGAGTGAAGAGTTTGGTTTTCTCCTACCGAGGAAACAACCAGGGGGATTCATTTTGGGTTTTGAGATTGCAGGAGTGGTCGGTGGGGGGTCCCAGCATCAGTGGAAGACCTGGAAGAAGAAGAGGTCTTGGAGGGGCGATTCTCAGGGATACTCGGGAAATCCTTGGCTACTACTTGAAGGAGGCATCTAGAATGGGTATAAGAAGACAGAGTTAAATGAACCAATGAGCAGCATGACTTTACATCTAATGAGCTGATATGGTTATTAGACTGTGAGTAACTTAGTCTAGCATAAGAGAGAGTTGATGTGAATTATGATAGCAGTGGAGAGAAGAGGAGCACTTCTGGATATTATCTCGGGGGGACGTGTATAGTTGATATAAGAGCATTTAGTTAATGTTTATTGTGATGTTGCTAAAGCTGCACCTTGCTGTGGATGCCTGTGAATCCCTGTTTAAATGAGTAGGTTTTAAAAAAATATATTTTACTTTTTATATATATTTCTGAGTGCTGGACACACAAGAAATAAAAGTTCTGCTTTGTTGATGATACCTTGGGGGGGGGGGGGGGGGTTAGACCCTAATTTAAGGTACAGAGAAGGGCAACCAAAAGGGCAACCAAAATGATAAAGGGGATGGAATAGCTTCCCTATGAGGAAAGGCTGAAGAGGTTAGGGCTGTTCAGCTTGGAGAAGAGACGGCTGAGGGGGGATATGATAGAGGTCTTTAAGATCATGAGAGGTCTTGAACGAGTAGATGTGAATCGGTTATTTACACTTTCGGATAATAGAAGGACTAGGGGCATTCCATGAAGTTAGCAAGTAGCACATTTAAGACTAATCAGAGAAAATTCTTTTTCACTCAACGCACAATAAAGCTCTGGAATTTGTTGCCAGAGGATGTGGTTAGTGCAGTTAGTGTAGCTGGGTTCAAAAAAGTTTTGGAGAAGTTCTTGGAGAAGTCCATTAACTGCTATTAATCAAGTTTACTTAGGGAATAGCCACTGCTATTAATTGCATCAGTAGCATGGTATAAGTTGGTGTTTGGGTAATTGCCAGGTTCTTGTGGCCTGGTTTGGCCTCTGTTGGAAACAGGATGCTGGGCTTGATGGACCCTTGGTCTGACCCAGAATGGCATGTTCTTATGTTCTAATTCAAGGTGTGGGAACGTATCAGAACAAGAGGAAGGCCTCTGTGCCTACTCCACTACACCATTTGTTTGATCAACATTTTAGTGAACCCTGCGGAGAGAATAATGCTCCTCTCCTAAACAGGCATCAGATACCTCTCATGTTTTGTGTATCCTGTCAGGGGGGTTACATAAAGGAAAGTAAATTATCATCAGCGTTGGTGAACATGTTTCTTATTTACTTTTTACAAGATTAACTAGTAGTATAGGAACTATTAGCTCAGAAAAACAGTACTGTTCAGCTGTACTTTTAATCCCTTTACAAAATTCTGACTAGATAAACCTATGAAAACATCTATTACAACAAAATGGCTTCATATTCGGAGACTATAAATCCCAACTGGTTACAATAAAGTATACAGAATTGCCCTTTTATGGTGCTTTGTGCTTTCATTTTCACTCATGGACTATCTCACTCGCCTCTTTTACTCCCCAGAGGATACTGACTAGCTCTGATTCAGATATACTGTACCGGGCTGTTTTTTGGGGTTTTTTTAATTTTAGTTGAAATTTATGTTTCTTTCTTACTACCTTGGGATGTGGAATGTATGATTTATGTGAGAGGAAAGAGATTCTTGCTAGGGTCACATAGTTCATGTTTATTTGAAATTGGACTTGTCTCTTGCCTTTCCTCTTAAAATATGCCAGTATTGTAATGTAAAATTAACAGAACAACCCACCCACCCTCTTCACCCGCTCCCCCCATATAAACAAGAGCACCCAGTATTGTAAACAGAGTGGAACTGGAAAAAAATGGCTAGTTAAGAGCTTTATGAAAAGTAACATTGTATGTAACTGTCTGTGCAGTCCTAGAAGGATAGGATCCCAGGGGTTTTGTTAATTTTTTAATTTTTTTTTAAATATTCACAATGTAACAGTTGTAGGCCACTTTCATTCATGTTCAAGCAGATTTTATTTATTTATTTGTTAGCTGATTTTTGTATACCATCGTTTGGTGGGACCATCACAACAGTTTACAACATGGTAAACAAATATGGATTGCTTATTTCAACAAGTGGAGATACCATGCAGAGAAATGCTTTTGGAAATGCTTTCCAACATGCAGGGTGATTTTCAAAAGGATTCACCTGCTTAAAACTGAGTTTCACACGTGTAAAGGGCCTTTATGCCTGTCAGTGGGCTTTTGAAAATTGCTGCAATATATGCCATTGAATTGTCAATAGGTTTTACACGTGTAAGTGCTCTTCAAATGCGAAAATGGGCTTTTGAAAATTGCTACAGTAGTATGTTATATTTACACACATAATTCCTTTGAAAATTACCTCTATGATTTATAGAAGGCGTGGTGGAATGCTTTTATAACGTTCTAACTTTCATGTACTTTGATAATTCATTTGAGAAATTGCTAAATGGATTCTGTTATTGGATGAAGGAATCTTAACTGCTTAATAATTGGGCTTTGTGACTAGAACTTAGAACTTAATCAGAAAACAGGTTACTTCAGACTGTCTCCAGTAGGGATGTGCATTCATTTGAAATGGAATGGGAAATTTTAATTACATTTCCTGTTTTGTTTCAATTAGTTTTTAAAACAAAATAAAAACAAGAAAATGTTTTGGGTTTATTTCTTTTTTTTTTTTAATAAGGCCACCAATCGGCTACAAAAAAACAAACAAACAAACAAACACTGCCATGCCCTCCCCCTAATTCCACCAGCTCCTTTAACCAGGGCCAGTGCAAGGGTATTAGGTGCTCTAGACGAACCTTCTGCCTTGTGCCCATCCCCCTCCCCCTTCCCCCTCCCCTCCTGATCCAGGCCCTGGCTCCGGCCATGACCCCATTCACTCAGAGAGGCCCCCCTCTCTTACACATACTTAGGTTCCTTGTCTCATTCACACACACGCACCCTTACACAGGCTCTCTCCCTCTCACTAACACACACACAATCCCTCTTACACTCACACAAGTGCTGCTTGTGGCCCCACAATGGCTGCTCTTTTTCGCTCCCTAATGGTGCCTATTGGGACGCCCTGGCCCTGCCTTTAGCCCTACTGAGGAATCTTGGCAGGGCAGTTATGATCCCCAGTTGCTCCTGCCCCACCAGTCCTGCGATTATAGGTGATCTCAGCAGACCAAGGCTGGCGCCATTCTTAATTTATTCTATGCAAAAAGGCACTGACCAGACCCAGACCCAGACCCAGGCCAGCACCATTTTATATGAAAGAAATTAACAATGGCTCCATTTCTAAGCAGACCACCATGGGGCAAGAGTGACCAGGGATCGCTTCTGTCCTGTGAAGAAAGAAACGTAGTAAGAGAATCAGAGGGGAGAACCGGCAGAAATTATTTTCCTTCCCCAATGGGGCCCAAGAATTTTTGTTTGCTTTTCCTGTCTGTTTTTTTTTGTTTGTTTGTTTTTATTTTCATTTTATATAATTGAAAAGAAATTAAACAAACAGAAAACAAAATAATGTTTGTGCACGCCCCTATTTTCCAGCATGAAGTGTGGGTCAGTGCTGGCAGTTAGTGATCTTGAAATGTTGGCAAGCAATCCCTGTCCCCCCATAACTTGCACTGAGAAAGAGGAAATTGGAGATATCAATTATATCTTGTTATTTCTCTGGATAACTATTCGTTATTATCTATGACTACATTAAAGATGTTTGGGGTTTTTTTTTGTTAAGAAATGCGACTTCAGCAATATGACAAAAATTATTGCAACAGAGCTGTATGTATGTGTAGGTAATGGTGTATGTGTGGGTGTGGTGGTGGAGGTATGTGGCTTGGGAAAAGAGGGGAAGGTCCCTCTTTCACCAGCTGTTCTGTTCTGTTCTGTTTTTTGTTTCCCTTTATGTCAACATTCCGCCGTCTCCTGCCTCCCATAGTAAAGCAAAGCACTACTAACAATCCCTTCAGTAAAGTCAGCAAAATTTACCCAAGTGAGAGAAAGGGCTTTGTCATTGGCTGGGCCCATACTATGGAACACGATGCCCCCTGAACTCAGATTACAGAGTAATTTCAAAACTTTTAAGAAAAATTTAAAAACATGGCTCTTTAAAAAAGCCTTCACTAAAGAGTCTGGAGGGTAGAGAATGAAAGTACAGGGTAATGCAGATGAGAATGAATTTACTCAATCCTACATTTAAGAAATAATATCTCAAAGAGATAGTAACTCAGTAATATACCTGGACTTGATCAACAATACTCAAATAATGATTTTATTTATGAAATTGTAAACGAACTTTATTGGCACCTGTTAGAATGTACGATATCCTACATTTACTTACCTCAGTCTATGTGCCTATTTGTAAACCATTGAGATGGTATATAACTTAGCCACGGTATAGAAAAGTTTATAAATAAATAAATAAATAAAGCAAAGGGGGATTTTAGTGAAAGGCTCCATTCTCGAAAAATACTGGTTTCTAGTTTTCAAACTCACCTGAGATTTTTCCGCTTGGTTTCAGTGAGCCAAATTTGGCGACTTTCCATCTCTTCGGTGATTTGTTTGCCAAATGAACAGAAAGATAGCCATGGACCCTCTTTTGCATAATTCTTCTCAACATTCCATATGTTGGAAAACATAAAAATGACATACAATGCCGTAAAAGAGATTACAAATATCATAAATCCAGCAAGTCTAACATCCGAATCAAAGCACAGGAAACCTTGGAAGAGACTTCATTGCATTTAGAATGTAATGGCATTCCTCAAGAATGTACTGAAATATGTCTTTGATAATGATTGAATAATTGCTGTATTACATAATGTTGTGATTGTCCAAAGAAAAGAATGGAATGAGACAAATTAGGTAGGTGAAAGATAAGTCTATAGGTAGGTACATTATTTCATAAAAAATAAATCACCCTAATGTAAAAATAAAGCTGAATGAAATCCGGTAGGAGCATTAGTCAAGAGAATTATTTCCTTTTGTGAATAGTCTTGCATCTTATATTAGACACTTCCAATAACATCCTGTTGATTGTTACAATTCAAACCATGTAATAATAGTAATGATAGGCTGGAATCCAAGACATACAATGTTACATAAAGTAATTACAGTATTCTGTATAGCAACGGTTTTTGGAAGATATGAGAAATACTTTGTGTGATAAAATATTTGGTTTAAAAGTGGTCATTAAGCACAAGCATATTTTTTTTTCAAACAGTATAGCCATTTTTATTTTGCATCATTTATAGCCCTTCTTCTAGTGTTAGCTATGAAGCCAGGGGTCACACTCAATAACCAAGGCTTAGTCTGGGTTATTAGGGCCAGATTTTCAAAATGTTATGCAGGTAATCGGACCTACGCGAGCCGGGCCTATTTTAAAAAGGCCCGGCGACGCATGTAAAGCCCAAGGACGTGTCTAAGTCCCGGGGCTTTCAAAAAGGGGCGGGGAAGGGGCTGTCTGCGGGGTGGGGTCAGAGGCTCCCAGCACGGCGGCCATTTGCCGCCGTGCTGGGGATCGCGCGCCAGCAGTCGGCCGGCACGCACACCTTACTTCAGCCCCAGGGCTGAAGTAAGTTTAAAAACAAAAGAAAAAACAAGGAAAAGGTGGGGGGGGGGGGGGGGGGAAGGGCAGGGGGGGTAGGGGAAGGGAAGGTGGGATTGGGGGTAGGGAACGGGGGAAGGCAGCGCGGCTCGGCACACACAAGGTGCACAATTGTGCACCCCCTTGCGCGTGCCAACCCCCGATTTTATAACATGCACGCCCCTGCGCACGCATGTTATAAAATCGCATGTCCATGTGTGCGGGCCGGGTAGCGTGAGCACATGGACGCGCTCGCGCATGTTTAAAAATCTACCCCCTAGTGTAGAGTCTCCAAAAGGAGGAGAGGAAGGACACACCTCCAGGGCCCTAAGCATATAGTAAGTCTTTGGAATTGTGGGGGCGCTCAGTTCTTTGTCGTTTTCTGTGCTGGGGGGTGCCAATAAACAAACACAAATGTTGGGTTTCCAAAATAAAAACTGTCAACTTGGTAAACTAAAATTAACTGGCAACAAACACAATTTTTCCCGGTAGCATAATAACAGCAGTAAATCAAATCCAGAATAACCTTGCTCTTGTAGTCTCTTTGTATTATGCCAGGAGCCCTCTTGTCTTCCCTTGAACAGAAAAATAGTTTTTCATTTCTTAAAGGGTATCCCTACACAGTACAGTGGGTCCTTCCTTCTAACTCCTCTCATCTTCAATTCTCCGTGGGAGTCTCAGGTTTTTCCTCTCCTCCAAATTCTAGATGCCCATGGGTACCCGCTGCTTCTCTTCACCTGCAGAAAATACTATGGATAAAATTTCCTCTGAAATCCCAGTTCAAGATCCAAATAATATAAGAAAAAAAAGTATCTCTGAAACCTCTTTCACCAACCACTTAGCTGTGAATCAGCTAAAGGAAGCAGCTTTAAACCACTATTACTACCAATGTAATAGGGTGACCAAAACACTAGTTATGTGTTCCTCAAGTTTCAAACAAAACTCCAGAGAGAAAAGAGATTGTCTTTCTCTCCTAACCCTCTCTTCATACCCTCTGACCCAAAGACCTTGAGCTGCTCTCTGGACTATACTATAGTGACCATTCCTGAAATGGAGTACTATGGCCAATGGTTTAATCTCACTTGCTACTCTTGACCATCTCTACATGTCCTCCAGTGGGAGGTGCATTCACCTTGTAAAGATAAGCCCCTATACACTTTTTCCCAAAATGAATTTGTTATTTCTTTGGGCTTTCTCTATACTATTAACGAGGTTAAAGTTGAACTCATTCCCCTTCCAGAATAATCCACATTAGTAACATTGATTTGTTCCTCCATGGGTGCATAACATTAACATAACTTGCTACAGTAAAATGCTTTGCTTAGCACAACATCATTATCCATAATTTAGGATTGTGTGTCAAGAAAATATGTCTTCCTTTCCCAGCAGCACCCTGTATCCGACCCGTAGTGTCTCTTAATGGTCTCATCAGAGACAGCAAAAAAAGACTATGTTCTGCTGCAATAGATATATTGTGCCATATTATAGACCTCACTATGTACCCAAGGGGAACATTTCCATGTAATTGATTTCCGATTTCACTGCTTTACAAGAATAATGCATGCAGATTAAGCAAATGTACAGAAAAGAATGACCATATTTGTTAATATAAAAGACAGGTTTATCTGTGGCCACCATTGTGGTAAGATATGACAATATTAAATTAAAGCAAAGAACAACATGCAGATTTGGCAGAAGGTACTGGCTGCCAGCTGTAGGGGAGGAACGAGAGATCCAAGGCCGGTGTCCTCACGTCATGAGAGCGGAACAAAATCTGAGCTGATTGTCCAGATGACCAGGGAAGGAAGAGAGAGCTGATCTAGGTTCCTTAAGAAACTAAAGGGAAAAGATTTGAGATCCTAGGGGTTTGATTTTCAAAGCAATTTAACATGCATAAATTCTGTTCTTTGTGTGTAAGTGGCACTTTGAAAATCAACTGGGGGCCAGTACGTATGTAACCCAGTTTCATGTATACTCTTATGTGCACTGGGAACAGGCATTCTGGAGGGCAGAGTTGGGACCAGAATATGATTTAAATGCTTGGAGCAGACGTAACATGTGTGGACAATTCTGCACATACCCAGCCAATTAGGGAAGGATTTTCAAAGCAAACTTATTGGCATAAGTTCGCTTTGAAATTCCTAAGAGTTATAAAATTACCTTCTGGGAGCATATGCACTGACTGGGGATACAGATAAATTTGGCTTTTTTATTTAATTACTCACCTTTCCAAACCTGAGCTCAAGGGGAGTTACAATCAGGTATAGTAGGTAGATACTTGCCCCAGAGGGTTCACCATCTAAATTAGTATCTGAGACAATGGTGGGGGGAGGGGTGTGTAAGTGACTTGCACATGGTCTCAAAAAACATCAGTGGGAGAAGTGGGATCCCAGTGACCCAGGCCTGGATTTTTTTTTTTAACCTTTTTTTTTAATACTTTTTTAAAAAAATAATTTTAACATTACATAAACAAGAAAAGACAAGATAACATACCAACATTTGGAGTACTAAGTAAAAGAACTCCCCCCCCCCCTTTTACCCCCCTGGAGAAAAACCAAATGCCTCCATATGAGCATAACAGAAACATTGTGAGAGTGTGATAATACCCGACTAGACATTACATTACATTAAATGAGGATAACGAAGATACTTCCGCTACACAAGCAAGTTCCTCCTATAGTCCCAATAAGGCGACCATATTTTATCATATAGGGGTAAATTTCATGTAAGGGTGTAAGTGAGCTTCTCCAAAGTAGCAATTTCATGCACCTGACGCTGCCAAATTTCCAAAGTGGGAGGCAATTTCCACATAAGGGCAATTGTAAAGCGGCCAGCATATATTAGATGGTCCGCCAATTTCTCCTGTGAAGAAGTAAGAGTATGGTGGTTTCTCCACAAACCTAACAGACATATTTCGGGAGTCAGAACTATTTCTTTTCCCAGTATTTGTAGACAAACCCGTGAGACAGATTTCCAAAAAGTCCTAATGAATTTGCAAGACCACCAAACGTGAAGGTGTGAACCAGGGAAGCCACATCCACGGCAGCACTGACTGGTGGAGGTGGGAGAAAATTTAGTATAAAAGAGAGGCGAAGAAGCTTCACCATTATTTCCACCCGCCTAAGGAAATCGTGAGCTTTCAAGTGTGCTGGCTATTCAAGTCTAATTGTAAATCCCTATTCCATTGTTGGATAATACGAGAAGGTGGATCTTGCATATCTTGGAGCTCCAATAAAGCCTTGTACTTAAGGGCGATACCTTTACACGGCAGGGTGTCTTGAATATGCACCCTTGTGACAGGATCTGGAAGCACTGGTTGCCAGCCCTTATGCTGTAAACGACGAAGTTCTGCCAGTAATTGGTCATGAAAAACGGCAGAACTTTCCTCTATATCAAATTCATCTTGGAGGTCTTGAAAAGACCTAAATTGCGTAGTGTCGTCTTCCCATAATTGATCCACAAATTTTAAACAGAATTCCCAGTACTTAGAGGGGTCTCTATACAGCAGTTATCAGACTCCGATTCCCTCGCAAATGGGTGAGTGCGGTAATACCCTGAAGGGACCAGAGTGGCTTTTTGCACAGCACTTTCCAGAGCTCTAGGGTGAAAAGGATCAGAGGGCTAGCTCTCCCTGCATGCCTAGCACTGGTAAGTGAAGGTTGATGCAATAACAATGCAGATAAATCTCAGGCCTGAATTTAACAATAGGCACTCTAGGCATTTGCCTAGTGTGGCAAAAATCTGGCAATAGCAGGCTGGTTGAAGATTTTCTGCCTTGCAGCTGTGCTGAATCTCAGTGGGCAGAGAATAGCCCTCTGCTTCCTGAACCAGTCTCTTCCTTCCCAGGCAGCATGTAAGGAATGGTAGGGGAGGGGTTAGTTTGGAGCAGACATAGCAGAGCAAAGAAGAGTTACTCTGCTTCCTAATCCAGCCCCCCACTTCCTGGGAGTAAGAGACCAGACAGAGAAAAGGGAGATCATTATGGGGAGGTTAAGAGTGGGAGACCATAGGGGGATGAGGAGAAAGGCTGGGGGATGGGACAGGGTCAGCTGGAGGGAGTATGTGTGAATAAGAGAGAGAGAGAGAGAGAAGGATATAAAGGGGGGAGATCAATGTCTGTGTATGTGAGAGAAGTGTGTGTTATATGCCAGACTGAGATAGAGAGGGAATGAAAGGGGTATAGGACCAAAGCACAGTAGAGACACTTGCTTCCCTCTTCCTCCCTCCCTCCGCCCCCCCCCCCCTCCACACACACACAATTATCTCTTGATCTCTGATTCTATCTTCCAGATCCTTCCTACCTTTTCCCTTCTCCCCAGATCTTGGAATCCATACCCCCAATCCCTCCTACTGCCTCCTCCTCAGTCCTAGAGCATTTCCTCCTCCTCGTCCCCCATCTCATATTCCTGATGACCTCCCTTCCTCCCACCCAGTTTTCCCTCCGAGGAGTGACTTACGTGTGTGCAAATTCTTTTCATGTGAGCAACAATTTTTTTAAACCAAGAATTTTTGAGTGCCAGTATCAGCGTTGCATTTCTCTATATAGCACAAAGATAGAAAGCATGTGAGCAAGCATGTAAAACCTGTGAGCGATGCTCCAAAATGTATGAGCAATCGCTCATGAGCTCAGCTTAGAGGGAACTATGCTCCGATCATCTCACTCTATTTCTAGTCCTGCTACCTTCATCGCACCATCCCTGATCCTCTCACCCTCGTCTTCTCCCATCCCTGAGAGCTCCTCCCTCTACTGATGTTTGATATTCCTTTTACTCACCCAATAAATAGAAATTAATTATGCAGACACAATCAACGTTGGTGTGATCTGGCTTTGCCTGTCACTAATATTTTTTCCCTAGATTTTAGCATCTAAGGGGGTTTTTGCATTTTTGGAATCCTCTTCTTGCTTTATTCCCACCATTTTGTGGGTTGTGGCTCAGGGCTGTGCATTTGATCTTCGACTGCCTGTTGTCTGACCTGGGGAAGGGGAAATAGTCAACAGCAGCAAGAAAGCCTACAATTGGCAAAATACTAAATCTATCACTGAGTGCACATCTGGTTCAATCACCTTCTCCACAGATTTATTACTATGCATTCTGCTCATCTCCAATTACAGTAAATGATTTCTTAGTAGGCACACTAGACCTGTGCCTAGGATGACAAACATCTGGGGCAACAGGTTGGTTGAAGATTTGCTACCTTCCAGCTGTGCTGAATCTCACTCAGCAAAGAGCAACCTTCTGCTTCCTGATCCAGCTCCTCCCCTCCCAGGCAGGTGCAGGGAACGGGATGAGAGGGGGTGAACCTGGAGCAGAAATTCATTTAGAGTAGGTTAGCAGAGGCTCAGTAGGGGAACACTGGGGAATGAGGAGTGAGGCTGGGGGATGTGTCGGTGTGTTAGAGAGAAGGGAATGGGGGAAGGAGTCTGTGTTTGCAAGCGTAAGAGAAATGGGACAGGTGCCAATTGTGTGCTGTGTATGGTAGGGAGGTTAGAAAGAGGATACAAAAGGGAGAACCAAAGCACAGTAGGGACATCTGCCTCCTCCTCCACCCCCACTAACACTGTTTTGGATCCTCTCTCACTTGACTTCAGATCCTGGAATCTACCCCCAACCCCTCCTACTATCTCCTACTCTTCCTCAATCCTAGAATTTAACTCCCCTCCCATCCCAGATTCTTGATCTCTCCTCCTTACTCAGTCTTTCCTACCTCCCATCATCCCCATCCCCTGTCTTCTTTCGCTTCTCACACTCCTCATCTCTATCCCCAGTCCTCTCGCTTTCTACTAACCCCATTCATAATCTGCCTATCTTCTCCCGCATCCCTGGCCTTTCACCCTTTCATTCTCTCCCAAACTATGAGATCTTTTCTCTCTACTGATGACTGAGATATTTTTTCCTTACTCAACAAAAGAATATATATATACAAACAAGAGCAAGGTTGGAAAATGACTTCATTTTTATAATGTAATATAAAAGATGAAAATGTTTGCCAATGTGCTTCAGAATTTTCTAATTTTTGCCACAGAATCAGCCCCGAGCTGCAGGAGCAAGCTGTGGGGCTGTGCCTTAAATCTTCTGCGTCTGACCTTACTGGGGGAGGTGGTGGATGGGAAGGAAGGCAGGACAGCACCAACTGTGCCTAGGGGTAGGAAAATCCTAAATCCATCACTGTATATCTGCAAACTTTTGTGAGTTTCCACTTGTTTACAAATAAATAGAAGTGTTCATGAATGTGCGATGCTACAAGTACTAGCATGGTATAATGTAAACTCCCTGGAGGAAGTGTCAGCAGTACTGTGGGGCTATGAGAAAATTGGTCTTATCTTGTTTTTTGCTACCATACATACAATTCTCTTTCATTGAATGAACCAACTGTTTGGATCACAGCTCATGGCTTCTATCTCCTCCTATCTGCATAGATTAGCAATTCCTACATATTCCTTACTAGTATGGTCTATGGTCAATGACAAAAATTAATTTGATTCTGTTTAAAACGTCCACTCAAAAAAGTTATGTTGACTTCTCTGTTAGCATTTGCCATTTCACCTGGGATGCAGCCAGGCACCACCTAATTCACAGAGTCTAGTTCTAAAAAAAAAAAATTCCTGAGTTGTGTAAATGGCCAAATGTCTGGAAATGTTCAGCCCATGACATTTTGTTTTATGCTGCAAAAATGATATACAGGCTGACTTAAGAGATGCTCTGGCTCTGCCTCCTGGAGATTTAGCCCTGTGCTTACTTTTTTTTTGCAGACCTCTGAATTTTGTAGAACTTCAGTAAGGATTAGTCTTTGCTGTGCCAGGGCATAAGTTATTACACCTGGTCAACTCAAGAAGAGGGATTCCACTGAAAGCTCATACCTAGCCCTCATAGAGAGGGTTATACAAAGCACCTCACTTAGGATGGTGCCTGCATGGTAGCTAAAAAGCAGCAATAAAGGTGACTCCCTGGCGATTTGCAGTCTGCAGCACTCTGTGCCAAAGGCAGTTGAATGGCAGTATTTAATTTACCTACAGGACAGAATGTAAGAGAAAACAAGGAAGCACCAGTGTATGTTAGCGATGACTTCCTGATAAAAGCCAGCTGAGAAAGGATGAAGAAGGCAAAGCCTTACAGAGGAACACAGACCGAAATATAAATGATGCACACAAATCTGTGAGAATGAGGCCTTTTATATCGGGGCATAAATAAGTGCCTACAGGGGCTAGAATAACTGTTTTGGAGCCAGCAGCTCTGTGTTGGAGAGCTGCCCCTTTATATGCATCGTGAGAGCTGGAGACTGGATAAATGGTTGTTTTGTAAGCATTAAAAAACAAGGATTTAGTACAGTGCTCTTTGAAAGATTTACAACCAAAATGGCAGAGACTCTCCATGTGAAGTGCTCAATAAGCAGAAGAGGAAGAATGAGGGTGCTTTAATCCACATTAATAGGGGATACAGCTTCACACCACATGGTATTCTTGTTCCCTGGAGCTCTATGAACATAGATTTCCTGTTTTACCACCCTCAATTACTGTCTTCGTTGCTGAATCTGTATTTATGTCTTTGGAGAATGTTATGCCATCTTAATCTGATATAGAAAAGTGAACCATTCATTCCTATTCTGTACATTTTCATATACAGAGATTTAAAGGGACACTGTTAGGGTTGTTAAACCTAAAAGGATTGATGTTTGTTTACAAGCTTGATGCAACAACAGAGATCTGCAAAGTGAAGCAACAGACTCAGCATGCAACTAGTACAGTGGGCTTGCCAATCCGTTTGCTTTAATTTGCATATAATCACTGCTGCACTACAAAGGAAACCAAGAAAGCAGGAGATTCAGGTTCCTTTTTTTCCTCAGAATATGCACAGAAACACAACTGTAATTTTTTTTTTTTTTGCTCAGAAATGTAATTGCATTTTAAGAGCCACATAGACTGAAGGGATTTTCTCATTTTGTATCTATGACAAATATGCATCCATCTGGCCCATAATCTGTAATTCAGAGCTTTTGCTGTAATTGAATTTCTTTTGCAACTTCTGTGGCTTTGTTGTCATATGCAAAACATCAGCAAAGATATGTGAATGAAACAGCAGCATAAGGCAGTCCTTTTGAACTCCTGCTGACTTGAAAAAGCTGTAAAGAAGTGCCAGTTTGGCACCCCAAGCTTCTAACCCCTTCATATTTAAATTTACTAAAAAAAAAAAAAAAAAAACCCCAAACAGAAAAAGAAAAAAAATCTTAAATAAATGTAAGATTTTTAACTACAGACTTTGCACCAATTTTTAGAAATGGTACATGTGTACCCATGGGCATTTGCACCTGCCTTTCCTGCGTGCACTTTTTTCATGGAAAATAAAACACGCATGAACCTCCCCAGCTAACTGTCTAGCTGGGGAGGGTCAGAGCTTTTCAGAGGAGAAAAAGAGGTCTGAGTTTTACTTTCCCATGTGGGAGCTACAGACGGTGTGCACTAGCTGTTTATCACCACCAGGCACCATCTTAGGAGCATGGATTTTTGTTTTGGTTTCCTCCAGGCAAACTGCTCTCTGTCTCCTGTTATTTATTTTTTGTAATGTGCTCTAGAAGGACTGTATGTTTTCTCTTTTGGCAGGTCAGCTGTTCAACCATACCTACTTGTAGTTGCTTTTGCTCTTTTAATCCACCTTTTTTTTTTTTTTTGGAGAGTCCCCTTGTGAGACTCTGGTGTGGACAGATCACAGAGGATTGGGGTGTCCCTGTGGATGGTGAAATAAAAGAAAAGGGGAAGATTCTGACAGGGCACTATCACTCCTCCAGGGGATAGTCTTGTTAGTGACCTGATGCAGAGGAGTTTCAACTTTAAAGGATCTCTTTTAGTTCTATCTTCTCAGTTGTGAGGCAAGGAAGTTTTTCCACTTTTCCTGTCTCTGGTTTGGTTTTTTTTCCCCCCCTTTTTGAAAGAGGCTATTTTTATTCCACCTGGAGCTGAGTGTCCTTGGTACCAGGGAATCAGTTTCCATTCTTTTTTTGAAGCAGCATCCTTCACCTAGGAAGAGCCTGAGGAGTGAAGGTTGTTCATCTAAGTGGGGTCCTGTGCCTTACTAGAGGGAAGGAGTTGAGAGTATTCAAGAACTGTGTTTGTTGCCGACTCAGGTTTTATAGTTGCGAGGAGAGTGCCTATCTGGTACTCCATATAGAGATCTAAAATATTTAAGAAGACTTCAGGGAAGGTATGAGGATTGGGACGTATATGCTGGTAAACTATGGGGACTTTATTCTATCCATACCACAGTGGGGAAAAATATGTGATAAAATTGGGAATGAAAGAATGATTGCACTACCTTCAATCTAAATCATCTGAGTAACTGGGAAGAGAAAAAGATGAAGGGTAAGAAGTGTGCTTCCAGAGAAATTAAAAGACTTTGCTAGAAAAGTGAGGTCACAAGTTTATGAATCTTTCTGCTGTACTATTATTTATTGACTTTATTTGAAATGCTGCATTGAGAGCTGTACATATTCTTCAGTTATCTAATCAGCTATCAGGAAAGAAGATGGAAACCACATGGTTTCTCAGTGTGCTTTTAGGATAAAAAAAAAAGACTGTGATTGTTTTCAGTGCTGGTTACTGTGAAGGGAAAAGAGCTTGTACGGGAAGTACTGCAAAAGGGCCTCGGACCCCCCCCCCCCCCACAGGGAGTCCTGGAGCTCCGATGTAAATGCTATCCATGAAGAGACTGAGAGAACTGCGGGCAGAAAGGGTCAATCCCTCTTCCTATGGGCCCATGGGTGCAGCGTAAAGGATTTGTCCTGCCCAGGGGTTACACATAATGCAACTTAACTGTGTTATTTTCCTCCCATTAGGGGTATGCACTAAAAGTGTTTTTATTTCATGTCGTGCTTATTTTGGTTTTGTAATACTTGACACTGTTTATACTCGGAAACTGTATGTATATGATGTATCAATAAACAATAATCAAACAAACATCATATGCCTAAGCTGAAAAACATTTCATGCCAACTAGGCTACGGAACGGATGTGGACACCTCATGTATCGAATGAGCTTCTTTGTATTTTTAAACACCGGTCGGGTTGGTTTTGTCAAAACTGCGCAATGCAATGATGTGTCTGGTCTTCTTAAAAATGATCAAAAATGAAAAAAATGTGAAATACCGAGTGTGGTCACCAATGATTAAAAGAAGGTTAGGGCAACAATGTGGATTAGACACCAAAGTAGTCCAAGTGTAAATTTTATTTGAGTGGAGACATAAATCCTTACAAATGCCCGACTCAGGCTGAATTTCGCCCCGCTTGGGGCTGCCTCAGGGGCTGTATGAAGATGTTCTCTCTTTATAGAACACAAGAATTTGCTTAAGGTAAATGCTTCGATTATCTAATAGTTCTGATAGTAGTGCAAGTGCACTTGGTCTCCGCTCGAATACAGCCAGGACCGCTACAAATACCTGTGAGCATTCTTTTAAAAATACAAAGAAGCTCATTTGATATATGAGGTGTCCACATCCGTTCCATAGCCTAGTTGGCATGAAATGTTTTTCAGCTTAGGAATATGATGTTTGTTTGATTATTATTTTGGTTTTGTGACAATGTAGTTAGCTGGAGGTGTGACACTCTCCCTCCCCCCTAGTCAGGAGCAGCCTGTGTGCAGACAAAAGTGGCAGGTTCTAACTGGAGCAGAGAAAGGGCATCTTCTGCCTGTGATGGCCACCTTCTTCTCACACTGAGCCCTTAGGTGCAGGTGGCTGGCAGGATTTGGACAGGAACAACAGAAAACACATGGCATGCACTAAGAAAATGTAGAACCCAAACCTGGAAACATGAAGGTGCACACAGAAGCAGTGTAGGACCACTGTAGGATTGGATACACAAAGCAATCTTGTGCTCAACAAGAATACAAAATGTTAGACCAAGACCAAGCTCTGGCAAGGTGCAGACCGTGACCCTGGAATATAACTGTGTTCAAAGAGGAACAAGATCGCAGGCAGCAGGAGGTGAAGGCCACTCAGCTGGGAGAGGTAACCAGAGTGACCAAAAGGCCCACTGAGGCCCTCTGCTGTCAGGAGGCAAGAGCTGATCAAAAAACTGCTCAAAAAACAAGCCTTCCCAGATCCGAATTAAATGATAGCAATTTTATAAGAGATAGAAAAACTTTTATAAGAGACTTCACAATATAATGTAAATAATGTAATCCTAACTGCTCGGCTTTCTTATTCTAATTCTCTTCCTAGTTTTTAAGACCCTTGTTGTAATGTAACTTTCTTATTCTAATTCTCTTCCCAGTTTAAGACCCTTGTTGTAATGTCATTTTTGATCTCTTTGCACTTGTATGTTCCTTTTTTTGTTCACACCCCTTGTTACATGTAAACCGGCATGATGTGGTTTCTAATCATGAATGCCGGTATAGAAAAACTTTAAATAAATAAATAAAAGGGCCTCAGGTTTGTTTCATTCAGTGAACCAAAATAAACAGTAAAGCAACAAAAAAAATAAAAAATACCAGAAAGAAAAAAAAAAAAAGGAAGCAGTCAGGTTTCCCCCTTCTCCCTACCGCTCCACTGCCAAAAACTTGAAGTGTACCCAAAATAAAACCAATTATCCCTCTTCCCCTACTGGCCCTTCCTATATTCCCCCCATCCTTCCCAAACCCAATCTTACCCTATTGTGGGGTTGCAAGCACATGAAATAATTGAAATGGGGCTGGCGTGTCCCAATAGATGAACTAGGTGGTCACCTAGGGCACCAGCCATTCAGGGGCGGCAAAGAGCAGTCATATGGGGCCACGAGTGGAGCCCATCCCATCCGCAGCTGAGAGAAGTAGAGACGCGGTAGGCCATGAGCAGACCCTATCCCAGTTACAGCCGAGAGGAGTAGAGACGCAGCAGGCCACAAGCGGCTGAGACACGGCAGGCCGCAAGCAACACCCACCTGGTTCGCGGCCAAGAAATGCAAACACTCGGCAGGCCACGAGCAGCGCCCATACTGCTCATGGCCAAGAAAAAGCAGACACTCTGTGGGCCGCAAGCAGCACCCACCTGGTTCGCGGCCAAGAAATGCAAACACTCGGCAGGCCACGAGCAGCGCCCATCCTGCTCACTGCCAAGAAAAAGCAGACACTCTGTGGGCCGCAAGCAGCACCCATTCTGCTCGTGGCCGAGAGAAGCAGAGTCTTGATGGTCCACGAGTGGCACCTCTGTGTGTGTGTGCGTGAAAGAGATTGTGTGTGTATGCGAGAGGGAGGGAGCACGTGTAAGGGTGCATGTGTGAATGAAACAAGGAACCTAAGTGTAAGTGTAAGAGAGGGGGCCTGTCTGAGTGAATGAGGTCGGGGTTTGGAGGGGGAGGCAGAAGGTTCGCCTAGGGCAATTAATACCCTTGCACTTGCCCTGATCCCCAGTCCTTTCTGCCTTGCTGGGCTCTGGTCTCAAATGGTGCCAGATAGCCCTGAGGCCAGTGTCATTTTGCTGTACAAGTGCTGTAAGGGATAAGATTGGGTTTGGGAAGGGTGGGGGATATGGAAGGTCCAGAGAGGTTTAATTTATAAATTTCAGCAGCATTTAGGGTTTTTTTTCCCCATTTCTGAAATGGAAGAAGGAGAAAAAACATTTCAGTGGCATATATTTTTTGGTTTGTTTTCTAACAAAGCAAACCAAGGTTTTTGTGGCATTTTTGCATTTTGTTAGAGAATTAATGCCTTCTCTGCAAGTGGCTTAAAATACAGGCATCATGGAACAACATGTGGACTTTCAGCTCTGTTGAGGGAGGGCAATTGTCAGACGGCTGATTCAAAATGCTTTTTACTCACATAAATTCCATTAAAAACCGCCCTCTAAAAGGGTTTCAAAATAACATTAAAATACAAAGATATTTCATTCAACTGCTTTTCTTCCCCGGTACACTAACGTTGACAGTGTCCCTTTGGTATAATAATATAATACACTAATACTTCTATTTAACCACTGAACATTCAGCCATAGCTAGGGTGACATTTTCCTAATTAACAGTTTGACCATGCTCTGATTAGTATAGCAGGCACTCCCAGCTCCACAGCTGTTGGAGAGAAGCCTCCTCCATGATGTCTAAACCCACAATGCCATTCCTTAGCTTTCCATCTGCCTGTGAATATCTGCCAGCCCACTTGGGATCAGAATATTATGATGAGTCTAAACCCCGCTGGCCATTAACAGGAAACTGGATATCGGGCCTTCGGCACAACCACGCTGAGGAATCTGTCCAGCTGCTGCTCTGTCCTACAGCCTGTGCATAACCTTCACTGTGAATTAGCTTACTGGAACTGAAAGCGATCTGTACTATTTCCTAATCTCCACCTACTAGGCAGTAAAAGAATTTCCTAAGGCCGTTTACGTTATTTTCTTCGAGGTTCCGTGAGACAATGTGCATAGGTGTCTGATGGCAATATTTAATTTTTCAAAAGGCCAGGCATGACAAAGGTTATGTTGACAAAGACTGTTGGCAAAGGTCATCCTTCTTATTAAGGAATGTATTCTTATGAAGTATTCAATTGTCCTTTTTTGGGGGGGCGAACACAAACATGGAAGCCCGTGGGAGCTACAGGAGGGGTTTCCGCAGGCTTTTGCAGGAAGCTTTGGCAGAGTGATGCATTTTTTTTATGAGGGGGGGGGGGGTGGCCAGGGAAAAAGACCATGAGAGAGTTGGTGGGTGAGTGGGAAGGGGGCGATTCGGAGAGGTGGCAAGAAGTTATCATACTGCCGTGCAGATGGATATTTTCCCCTCTGCTCTGCCCTGCACTCTCCTTGCCCATGTGTTTTTTTGTTCACTAGTGCGTACATGTGAAATGCAGCAGACAGCTGTGCAGGCATTCCTGACCGTGAATCATACTCTGAGCAAAGAAATGTGACGTTTTTAGAAGATTCCTTGGCTGTTTTAGATTATATATTGCCTCCTTGTAAGTTTGTCATACATCTTTCCTATAATCAGCCTCCATGAAGGTATGTGCTGTTGTTTATCTCTTCTGTGCCAGGGCTAAAATCTCCATTCTCTCCCTTCAGAAGGTGCTGCATAAGAATAACCGAAATGAGGAAGAAAAGGAAAGGAAAACATGAATCCAGCTATACTAAGCATATTTTTTTTTCCCGGAGACACAAAACAGCTGAAAACACGCAATACACGTGCCCTGTGGAGTTCATGTGCACCTCGCCCTAATAACAAGGAAGTATGTGGTGGAGCCAATTCCTGCTAAATCTAGAAAGGTTAACTGGGCTGCCAGAATTTACATAGAAGGAAATGACTGTCTGCAGGCATCCTGATGGGAGAACCACCCCTCAGCTCCAGGGACAAGGAGGATCATAAAAAAGTTTTGACTTCTAAAATGTTTTTTTTTTTGTTAAAACAGGCATTTGATTAAGAACTTCAGTATTGACCCTCCCATATAATGTGATTGCTCGAGATCTCAGTATGTCATTTTTATGTTTTTCATATGTTTTTATTATGACTGTTTTATTTCTTTTGTACATAGCTTAGGCCATTTGTGTTAAGCGCTAAATACATTTTAATAAATGAAATGAAAAAATGAAAATGAATCCTGCTAAATGCAAGACACAAATTGTACTTTTCTCATGCAACAGGCAAGAAGGTAAATGATCTTTGGATAGCACACAAATGCTCTAGGGAAAGAGGGAGGAGGCTATCCCTATGCATTAATCACCAGTGCACTGTAATTACCAAGCCACTAGTGATCAGACTTAAGAATCCACCTGCATCAGAAATGCTTATTTGGGCTGTTCTCGTGCCTTAGTGACAGACAGTGCTGCTTTCTGCCAGGCAGAAGGACTTGGGTTTGATTCTCGGCACTGGTCTTCTGCTTCCAAGCAGGCCGATACAGTACAGTGCGCTCTGGTGGAAAAAAATGCTTTTTTGTACACCCTCTGACTTTATATCATAGCGATATTAAGTCGGAGGCCCCAAAAGTAAAAAAAAAGTAAAAAAATAAATAAAAATCGGCCCACGGCCCGCGGGACGGAAGACGGACGCTCAATTATGCCGGCGTCCATTTTCCGAACCCGTGGCTGTCAGCGGGTTTGAGAACTGACACCGGCAAAATTGAGCGTTGGCCGTCAAACCCGCTGACAGCCGCCGCTCCTGTCAAAAAAGGAGGCGCTAGGGACACGCTAGTGTCCTTAGCGCCTCCTTTTACTGCGGGCCCTAATTTGCATAGGCCACCCTCCTGAATCATGCGCCCAGGAGAGTGGCCTGTGCGCGCTCCGGGAGAGCAGGCGCTCGCCAGCTCTCCCGCACGTCTTTCTGTATCAGCCTGATGGTTGGCCAGGGCTGGAGATGCTGCAGAGACTGTGTTCACATCCCTGGGGGTTGAGGGGGGTGAGGGAATCATAGTCGTCATGCTAATGTGGCACCTAGTGGATGGATTCAAGGCCTACAATTGCAGAGTTCTGAAAGGAGTTTTGGTGCATGGCTCTAGGCTGAGGACTGACACTGCAAACGATGGATTAAAGGAAATTGTGAGGTTTTATCAAACATGGTGAACATTGCTGGGTAGCTGGGAATGGAGGTTCATGGTGCCAGATCTCAGTCCTGCTTCCAACTGAGCTGGAAGACCAAAAGAGCTAGAAAAAAAACACTGCTGGGTCAAAAAATTGCTTATTTAAGTTCCTGTTGGTCCTAATTTGTTGATACTATTGTCCTTATTAACTTCTTAACCTGAAATAAGCACATTTATATTTAAAAAACATGTGCTATAATGTGTAAGTATGTAATAAGATATGTTATACCAATCAGTCAATAAATATGTTCTTTGCAGGAGCTAAGTATGTTTGACACAACAAGCTGCTGTAACACTTTGAATAGGTACGTATTTTTAAATTGATTTTATCCAGTGTAATGTTAGTGGACCCTTGTACTGTGGCATGGTTGACGCAGCCTTAGGCCCACGCCAACAGCTGGTGAACACGTCCTGGACTGGGACAAGACTGGAGCTTCACCTATACCAAGGACCATTTCCCATGGGTGGAGTCTTTGGGTTCTATGGGCCTGCAGGGCTTAGGTGAGAGTCCCACAGGCCATAAAGGATAAAAGAGTCCAGCAATGGGCCAAGGTCAGGACCGGCAGCAGACATGAACAAGTCAAGAGTCAGAGCAGGCAGTTAGCAAGAAGTAGGCGAGGTCCGTAGCAGAGGTCAGTGACAGGCAAGTGAGTAGTTCGGGTCTGTAGCAGAGGTCAATATCAGGCAGACAGGTGAGGGACTGGGACAAGACAAGGCTGGAATCAGGAATGGGCAGGATGGACTGGACCAAGCAGGGTAGGCTGCATAAGGCAGAGCAGGCTGCATAAGGCAGAGCAGGCTGGACAAGGCAAGGCAGGCTGGAGGAGGCAAGGCAGGCTGGACAAGGAAGGAACAAGTCAGGAAGCAAGACATGATCAGGAACCAGGAAGCAAGGCAGGATCAGGAATACTGGAGCAACACGCACTGTAGATAAGCAGGAGGATCTATTGCTGAGTCCTGGCTCAGGAGCACGCCTGGGACTTATATACCCAGGTGTGTGACATCATCAGAGTGTACTGTCAGTCCTGTTTCCTGCCATGGAGTCTTTAAGTGGTGGTGCGTGCCTAGTGAGGCCTGCATCATGGCGGCATTCCCACCATCAAGTAGCTTCCCGGCATCCTGGGGTGAGTCAGCCGGTTGCGGTGCCATCCCATGACCAGCCCATCATTATATCCAGGTTGTAGCATTAACAAAGTATAGAATGGGAGTGTAGTAGATTAAAGTCTTAGTATTGTTTTTGTTAGAGAAATAATAGGAATATAAGAAATGCCATACTGGGTGAGACGAAAGGGTCTCTCAAACCCAATATCCCGTTTCTAGCAGCGACCAATCCATGTCACAAGTACCTGGCAGGATCCCAAATAGTAGATAGCTTCCAGACTGCTAATGCCCAGCTATAAAATGTGGCTTTCCTTATATCTACCTGGTTAATAACGCTTTATGGACTTTTCCTCTAGGAACTTGTCTAAACCTTTTTTAAATCCACCTTCATTAACTGCCTTTACCACATCCTCTGGCAGTGAAGTCCAGAGTTCAGTTGTACGTTAAGTGAAAAAGTGTTTTTTCTGATTAGTAACTTAAAGGAGTGTCTTTCTATTTTTTTTTAAAGAGCAAACTACTTGTGTGAGAAAAAATATATACACTAAACTTCAGTACATATTTTCCTTTTTCTCATGCTAAAAAAAAGAGTTAACGCCTGTGAAGTAAGCTAAGGGCATTCCAATATATTTGTAGTTTGAAAAAAGCATGCTAACCAGAAAATGTGAACGTAAAAATATGTTTAGGGGTAGATTTTAAAAGAAGCACGCGCACATCCATACGCTCGCTGTTGCCAGCGCGTGCACATGGACACGTTATAAAATCCATTAGCCACGCACACATGCGCACCGGATTTTAAAATCTATGCACACATGTGCGAGAGGGCGTGCGAATGGGGGGGGGGTGAATTTAGTAAATTACGTGCGGTGACGCAATTGGGCCTTCTCAGTTCCCTCCCAGTCTGCTCCAATTAAGGAGAAGGCCCCCTCTCCTTCCCACCCTTTCAACCCTTCCTATCAACTTATGTTGTTTTTGTTTTATGACTTACTGCTCCCCAGAGCAGAAGTAGTTTGCGCACGCTGGCCAGTTTTCAGCATGCGCTTCCCCAGGGCCAAGGCTAATGGCCGCTGTCCCCAGCCAACCTCCATCCTGCCCCGTTCCTCCCCGCCCAGACCACGCCCCCGGCCTGCACCTTTTTCAGGGCTCGGCTCGGCACTTGTGCGCGTATCAGGACTTACTCATGTCGCTGGGCCCTTTTGAAAATGCGCGTGGCGCGCCCAGGGCCTGGCCATGTGTGTAAGTCCCAATTTTTTACGCACGTGGCCATTTGAAAATTCAGCCTTTAGTGTGCATAAAACATGATTTAACTGCATACACTATATTTTCTGCACAAATCATGTTTTCTGCACATAAATCCCAAGAACAGAACCCATGAACTCTGGGGTCCAGTCCCATAGATGTATACTAGCCCCAGAAACCTTACCAGGAAATAAATTTCCATTATTAAAAATATTTGGTTAAACCTATGTATATTTCTGCATTAGAGAATAATAGCTAATGCCTTGATTAACAGAGGAGTTGCAGGGAGGAACACTAATTTGTGCACAAATGTTTATACATGTTTGTGTGCACATTTTTATATGATAAACTCCATGTTAAATCAGGCTAAAATGGACATAAAAATGTGTATACAGCCATGTGTTTACATAGAAACATGATGGCAGAAATAAAGACCGTAAGGCCCATCCATCTAATTTATTAGGGATGTGCAGCAGGGACGGATTTGTCCCATTTGGTATTCGTATTCGTGGGGAGCCAAATCCGTTGCATCCATTCTCGGGGGACCCCAATCCATTCATTAGTTACATATTTATTCGTTTCCCAAAAAAAACTCCATCCCAACCCTTTAAATTTAATTAACTACAACCCCCCACCCTCCTGACCCCCCCAAGACTTACCAAAAGTCCCTGGTGGTCCAGTGGGGGTCCCGGCGCGATCTCCTGCACTCAGGCTGTCGGCTGCCAGTATTCAAAATGGCGCCGGTCATCCATTGCTCCTACCATGTGACAGGGGCCAACCAATGGCACCGGAAGCCCCTGTGACATAGTGAAGGCAAAGGCTATCGGCGCCATTTTGAATACCGGCAGCCGACAGCCCGAGTGCAGGAGATCGCGCTGGGACCCCTGCTGGACCACCAGGGACTTGGTAAGTCTTGGGGGGGTCAGGAGGGTGGGGGGTTTATTCGTTAGATATGTTGTATTCGTGGGGGTTCGCCATATGTTTTGTGATCTCACGAACACAACGGATAGGGACATATATGTTGCAGATTGCCAATACGTCGAAAACGAATGCACACCCCTATAATTTATGTAGCCCTTTCCAGGGGCGGATTGGCCTATCGGGGGATCGGGCATCCCCCGGTGTGCCGATCACTCGTCACTTGGTCTGCCATGCACAGTCGTGACAGAGCCACGCTCGGCAGACCACGTGATGTGTCCTGGGCCAGCCTGGGCAGCGAATACCCGAGCTGGTCCGACATCGTGAATCCGCCGCTGGCCCTTTCAATTCCCATCACTCCCTCAGAGATCCCCTGTGTTTATCCCATGCTTTCTTGAATTCAGATACTGTTTTTGTCCATTTGGAGGCCATTCCACAAATCCACCACCCTAAGATTACTCCTGAAACATAGAAACATAGAAATGATGGCAGAAAAGAACCAAATGGTCCATCTAGACTGCCCAGAAGGCTTATGCTAGTATCTACCATGCCCTGCAGGTTAACCCCATGCTTATCAGTTTCCCAAACCGTAAAAGTCAGGGCCCTCATTGGTTGCTGTTTGAATCGAATTTCCCTTTACCCTTCCCATGGAAGCAGAGAGCAATGTTGGAGTTGCATCAAAAGTATCAAGCTTATTGATTAAGGGCAGTAAAAGCCACATCAGCAAGTTACCCCCATGCTTATTTGTTCCCCAAACCATAAAAGTCGGGGTCCTCATTGGTTGCTGTCTGAATCCAATTTCCCTTTTTCCACTGCCGTTGAATCAGAGAGCAATGATTGAGTTGCATCAACAATATCAAGGCTTATTTGTTAAGGATAGTAATCACTGCACCAGCAAGTTACCCTCATACACTCTTTTCTTCATTTCCATCCTCTAGTCTTTAGGGATCCACAGTGTTTTTCCCATGCCTCTTTGAATTCTTTCACTGTTTTCGTCTTCACCACCTCTTCCAGAAGGGCATTCCAAGCATTCACCATCCTCTCTGTGAAGAAATATTTCTTGACTTTGGTTCTGAGTCATCCTCCCTGGAGTTTCATTTCATGACCTCTAGTTCTACTGATTTCTTTCCAGTGCAAAAGGTTTGACCATTGTGCATCATTAAAACCTTTCAGATATCTGAAGGTCTGTATCATATCCCTCCTGCACCTCCTGTCTTTCATGATATACATATTCATATCTTTCAGCCTTGCCTCATAAGTCTTCTGATGCTGACCGTACACCATTTGGTCATTCCACTTTTATAAATAGGAACCACATCTGCTCTTCTCCAGTCCTCTGGATCTACTACCGACTCTAAAAAAAAAAAAAAAAAAAAAAGCATTGAAAAGGTCAGCCAGCCTTGCTGCCAGGACATCTCTTCTGTTAATACCCTCGGATGTATCCCTTCCGGCCCCATTGCCTTATCTACTTTAAGATTAGTTAGCTCCTCACAAAGACACTGTTCTAAAAATTGATTGAGGTTCATCTCACTTCCAGTCTTATTTGTGTTTGGTTTATGTGGTCCTGCTCCAGGCTTTTCCACCTTGAACACTGAACAGAAATAATTGTTAAGCAATTGTTTTCCTCATCAGCCTCTCTATATTCCTCCCCTTCACCTCTGAGTCTCACAATGCCACTTTTGCACTTCCTTCTATCACTAACATATATATATAAAAAAAGTCTTGTCCCCCCTTTTAATTTGCTATTTTTCTTCCGTTTGAATTTTTGCATTCCTGACTACTTTCCCAGCTTCTCTTAGCTTTTCTAGATATTGTTGCCTGTCTTCCACTTTCTGTGATCTCTTGTAGTTTATGAATGCTCACCATTGCTCCCTTACCTTACTTCTTTAGAAAACCATAGTGGCCTCTTTTTCCTCTTTCTTATATTTACTTTCCTAACAAAAAGGTTATTTGCCCTTATAATATCTTTTAGTTTTGCTCACTGCTCTTCAACTTCCCCTACATTTTCCCTTCTAGTTGACAACTCCTTGAGATTCTCCCCCATTTTAACAAAATTCCTCTTCCTGAAGTCTAGGACCCTTGCATTTGAATGAACCTTTATCTCTTGTGCTCTTATTACATCGATCCACTAGAAAGAAGTGAGATTCTACAGTCAGCAGGATCTGTGATGAATTGCTGGGAGCTCACCAGTCCAATGGACCTCCCTCCATCCACCAGTTAAACTAAGTTGATGACTGCTGCAAGTTCGCTGGTTGTCTCTAGACAACCGGGATAAAAAGAAACCAGTAGCTTGTTGCCTGCAGCTGTATCCAGTGATTGCAACCATGTCCAGTACTACTTAGAACCTTGATTACTTAGAAGCCCCAGCAAACTGTGAAATTGTAAGATTCTACCTACATTATTTATTATCTAGTTAGTAAATCATCTGCAAAAACAGGAAGCTGTAAGCTGTACACCTTCTGTTCTCCATCGACAAGCTGATACATAATAGCATGAATTAGCCATTCTGCATGGGTGATGTCATCCAACGGTGCCAAAACAAACCCAGCTCTCAGAGCTCAGAAAAAACTTTACAGAGCATGCTCAGTTGTTCCTGCATGCATGTGCTGCCTCGTGAACCCCTGTCTTTCTTCATCCAAGCTGCTGCATGAATATCCTCGCTACTGTCCCAGCCTCTCTTAACATTTTTTTATTTTTGGTCTTGTTACTGACCTTAACTGCCTTGTTGTTTCTTCTATTGCTGCTGCCTCAGCAGTCCCTCAAACAGAACTTTAAAGTTATTTTAAAAAAATCACGAGTATGGAAAAGTCAAAGGATAAGAAGTCTGAACTCAGATGCTTCAAGGCCTGTATCTACAGGCATTGGCATAGCTGGGAACTCTCAGGATTTCACCCTGAGACTCAGGGAATTTGCATCAGTTGCAGAGTCTCAGGGGAAACATTAGAAATCTCAGGGCTTTTCTGTATACAGCTTAACCACTCCCCTTCCTCAGTAAACTTGCAGAGAAGTGGGATGAGTCTGGAGCAGACACTGCAAGCAGCATGTGGGGAGAAACTGCAGCTGTGATTTCAGGACTTGGGACTCACTCAGCTAAGGGTAGAGTGAGGATGCATAAGTCATGGAGCTGTAAATTATAGGGGGAGAGAGCAAAGAGAGTGCTGGGGACAGGGAGAAAGGAAGGGGAAGTATGCTGGGATAATCTCTGGAGGTGATGATGGTAGGTGGAAGAAAGAGAGAGAAACTGTGGGGGTGGAGGAATGGAAGAGAAAAAGTTAGGGTGAGAGAGTGGACGAGAGTTAGCTGATACATATTATACCATTCCTACCCCCCCCCCCCTCGCCATCTGCTAATCAACAGCAATCTCAGGGTGTCCACAACTCAAAGGTTCCCGGGTATGGGCATTGGTTGTCCATCATGGTTATGCATGTCATCGGTTACTGCTGCCTAATCCCCAACCATGACTCCTCCAACTACTACGGCTGTAGCTGGATGTTCCCCAGAGCACGGATGGAGGCCCTAAGAAAGGCTCCAGCAGGTAAAAGCCTCAAACCTTGGCGCAAGGCTAGGCAACAGAGCCACTCCTCGTCTAGGAGTGAGGCATCATCAGACTCTTGATGCAAGAAGTTACATTGGAAATCCTCCCCAATTCAATCTCACAAGCATGGGAAGGCTCCTCCTGTCCATACCTGGGAGCTCTCCAGATTTGGCCCAGAGACTCCGAAATTCTAAAGGAATTCCTGGGTCTCCGGTCCAATAGCAGAAAACTCTGGGTGCCGCAGCAGAAGCGATCTGCCTGGACTCGAGAAGAAGAAAGGAGCATTCACTGGTCTTGTGCGGAGGAAAAAGGAGGAACTCAACAGTGATTTCCACCTTCCTCTTCCCTTTTTAATTCTTTCTTTGCTTCCTCTTGACACTATCACCCTCCTCCACCTGCTCCTGTGCAGCCTTTACTCTGACTTTCCAGTCACTTGCCCTCCTTATACTGTTTATCTTGGCCAAACAACACAACACTGCTATTTCCTACCCATGCGGCCGAACAATGAGTGAGAAACAGGCACCGTCCACTTCCGTAGCACAGAAGGAGGAGGAAAGCAGTCAGCCTGAAGGAAGAGGCTGCTGCTGCTCCAGGAGCCCAAGTAAGAGACTGCTGTTGCTGGTGGGTTTTGAAGGGGGCAGGGGACAGAATCAATGAGCATGTCTGTGTGAGTGAGTGTGTGTGTTTGTGTAGGAAGAAGAGAACTGAGAGCATATGTGAGTAGGAGAGAAGTGAGTGCAAGTGAGCATGGGTGTATGGAAGAGGGAGAGTAGTGAGTGAGCATGTGTGTGAGTGTGTGTATATGTAGGAGAAGAGGAGAAGTAAAGGTGTAAATGAGCATGTGAGAATGTGTGAAAGAATGAGCAGTGAAAGCGAGCTTGTGTGCGTGTGAAAGTGAGCGTGAACATGTATGAAAGCAAATCTGTGCTCATCCAGTCCCACCGTGCTGTTGCCGCCCCCCCTCCCCCCCCCCCAGGCTAATCCATGGTAATCTCAGAGCGACTAGAAGTTAAAAATTCCCAGATTCGCCCAAGATTAGAGGTTGAGCAGGGCATGGAGGCCTATGATGCTGGATGAAAAATAAAAGATGAAAATGTTTGTTACTGTACTTTAGAATTTTCCAATTTTTGCCACATAAATTACCCCTGAGAAAACTGCAGGACTGTGTCTTAGACCCCTTATTTCCTGTTGGTCAGACCTTATGAAGGAAGGAGGGCACAACAGCACTAACAGTGCCTTAGGGTGCCAAAATGCTAAATCCATCAGTGGCTCTCGGTGTACCTTGGTCTGTAGCTTTCTGCAAATGCACCTCCCATGGAGCTCGCTTTCTAAGGCCACATCTCTGTTTCACCTCTTCTGATTGGCTCAAGATCTGGAAGCTGATTCCTCAAGTTGATAAGTTAACACTATGCTTGCTAGTACAGACTGTCTGCCTTCCAGCTTCAGGTTGCTGGGTAAAGCTGAAAGTAAACAACATCCTGCACAGAAAAGGAAAATAGGTAAAGGTTATATGTAGACATCATGTGGAATGAAGATTTTCTATTAATATTATTGGATCCTGGAAAGATCAGATGCTGTATATCTGAAAATATACAGCATCTGATCTTTCCAGGATCCAATAATATTAATAGAATTAGAGTAGTATGATGTATGGGGCAACACAGGGTGGTCCCATTTAACAGTCTTTATGCATGCAAGGCCAAAGAACTAGGGGGCCAATATTCAGCAGCGAAGCACATAAGCGGGATTCAGCTATCCAGCTAACTTAATGGGGATATTCAGTAGCATAGCAGCCCCGCTGAATATACCCGGCTATCTTAATGTTAGCCGGATAAGTATATCCAGTTAACTTTAGGACAGCCCTATGGCGTGACCATAGTTAGCCGCATAAGATAGGCAGTACCAACAACAGTGACCCAAGGGCTCACTACCTCCACTTCGTGAGGTGACAGGCAGCTGTTAGTCATTCCATTATAGTCCACACCAAATATATTTTGCTGTTTCTTTTTGTAGGAGGCGTATTATTACTTCTTTGGCAATGGCTGTTGCATCATTGTGTCACCAGTGGTGTTGAGTGGCAGGCAATTAATCCACTATATTGTACAGGTTCTCCATCTCAGCCCAACGTCCAAGAAGGGTACTGTCCTTATCTTATAGCTTTCACTCTGCCCTTGGATATTAGCTAAAAGGCCAAGACGCCAGTAACGATATACTGTGCAAGATTCAAAAGATTTGTCCAGATAACTTCAGGAGTTACCTGGACAAATCTTTGTTTTTAAACATTTCAACATACTCAGCCAGTAAATTTTGTCCCGGCACATTGCCCAGACAAAAATTCACCCACATAAGCAGTGATGAGGTTGGAGGTATTCCGGGAACGTTGGCAACAATTTAGCCAGACAGAGCTGATATGCAGACACAGTAGCTGTCTGGCTAAAGATATCCCGACAAGTCTGGTCAGGGTAAAGGGCAGGCCTAAAGTTAACCAGTTAACTTAATCTGTTAACTTTATCCAGGTACATTCAGTGGCACTTTTATTCAGATAAGTGCCACTGAATATCCGGTATTCTTCAGTTGCAGGACAGATCCATGGTTCCTGGGCATAAAGGTGCAGAAAACCAGATAAAATTATCCAGTTAACTTCACCACTCGCTGAACCGCTGAATACTGGGCTCTTTGTGATTAAAATTTATAGCTTTCGTTTTGTGGCCATAATCCAAGTCAGAGTGAAATAATAAATATATTTTCCTGGAGGAGGTGTGGTCTAATGATTCAATTATGAGCCAATGGGCTGATTTATCAAGAAATTTCTCATTCTGTGTACATGGGATAAAACTGTGGCTAACCCAACCCTCACTCAGCAGCTCCTGCATTAGAATCCTGACTCTGCCGATGTGTGAAGGCCAGCAATTCATTCTCTCTCTACCTACTCCTCATTTTATTCACTCATCAAAAGGCAATCACTATTTAGCATTCCTTAGACTGTAAAGTAGAGGTCTTCACTGCATACACAAAGCTATGCTTAAATTCCAAATTATACAGCATTTCAAGAAGTCAGCGGTAATATAATAATAAACGTAGACAGACTGAGCTTGCACATTATCTCCCATGTTCAAGCACATTTCAAAAGCAGAGACATAATGTTTCATAAAGGCTCCTTGGCATTCTAACTGCCGCCCACACATAATACGAGTGACTTAATAACGTCACCCTGTCCAGCTTCTGGTTTGTGACTCTAATGAACAGACACATTCATGAGTATCTTCACATAGCCAAACATCCCGCAAAGTGTTACTGTGTGCAAAGAAAGTGGCTGACTTGGTATACACTTAATATTATTTTAGTAACATATTGGAAAAACTTCCTCTGCTCTCTGTTTTTTCATAGCGTTTGAATACTGGAGTATATTGGACTTTTTATAGCAAAGGACTGTAGTTACCTGGAAATTCAGTTCATTTTTTTTTTTTTTTGCAAGTATGATAGGAATTGTTTTCTAATTTTGAATAATGCAAACCAAGGAAAATGTTGCAATACTGTTACTTGGAGATGAGTGAACCCCTCCCCCCCCCCCTCCATTCATTATCAAAACACAAGGCTGATGCTAATTTAGGAAGGCATTTGAAAGAATGGTCAGATAAGGATAAGCAACTCGTACACTTCTAATATACAGCTCATACATTTTTTGTCAGACATGCTCTGCCATAAAGCATTAAAATCCATGTAGTAGTGACAGATTTCTCCACTGAAATTCATTGTCCTTTATTCTGAATAAGAAATACTTATGATACTTTGCTAACCCTAATTATAACCAGGCATGTTAACTCAGCTCCTTCAGACCATGTTTTTTCAATCACATTTTCTTTTGCATTTTCCGTTAAGTCTAACTTCACTAGACTAAATGGTTCCCCCTGAGCTCCCTGGCCAAAAAACTGAACTCAAGTTCACTGAAACAGCAGCTGCTAAGGTTCATCCAATTGAAAGATTGTGTGTCATGCTTGCAGTTGCTTCTGTTGGGCTGAAAAGAAAGGAGGATGCCATTCCTGAAGATTTAATCCCTCAAGAGTGTATTCACATTGAGCTGATTACAATGGAATTCCTGGAGGTTGTAGGGCAAACCAACATGATCACCCAGCTTGAACTAGTGAATTCTATTAACTGAGCAGACACAGAAGGTTTGGGTATGACTGTTCGGTTTTATAAAACAGTGAAAGTGAATATATTCAGTAAATTAAATTATAGCCCCAATATACCTGTTATGTTTGGCCGGCCGCAAGGTAAGCCAACAACCAACTGCAGTCACCGCTGGGCCCAGCACTCCTCGTGGCTCTAATGCTGCCATTTTCTTGCTACCAGTGTCATGCCTTGGCATGCGTATGCGGCGTGGTGGGAAGCTCAGGGACTGGCATGCTTCTCTGACATCATGCAGCTGGATATTTAAACCCTTTGCAACTCCAGTAACCTGCCTCAGCAACGAGTCTCCTACCTAGTGTAGTGTATGTTGCTCCTGCATTCCATTTCCAGTGATCCTGCTCAGCCTGCCTCTCCAGCCTTGCCTCGCCCAACCTGGCCTTACTCAGCCTGTCTTGTCCAGCCTTGTCTTGCCCAATGTCTCCTCGCCTGTCCTGTCCACTCTTTGGCCTGATCTCCTGACTTCTTGCTTCAGACTTGGACCTGACCATGCTTGCCTGTTACCTGGGCCTGATCAAAGTCTTGGACTTGACCACGCTAGCTTGCTGCCTGCCCTAACCCTTGGCCTGTTCCCAGTATCTCCTGTCTCCTGTCTGCCATGACCCCGGCATGTTCTTGGACTCTCACTCACCATATCACCCTAGGGATTTACCTATGTCCTGCTGGCTGCCATAACCCAAGGGCTCAACCTGTGGGGGAAAGCAGCTGGTATAGGTGAAGCTCCAGTCTGTCCCACTTCAGGGTGCATTTGCCAGTTGTCGGTGTAGGCCTTATAGGTTTGCCTACAAGGCTGCATTAATTATGCCACAGTGCTAATGGCTCACACCAACCCCACTCATCACAACGCCAGAGAGGTTAGAATGATATGGATAAATCCATAACGAAAAGCATTGCAAACCCGGCTCTCTCTTCTCTGGGAAGGAGAAATACTCTTAATTTGACACAAATGTTACCTTTTTCCACTTTTTGTCACTACTGAATTCCCCTTATTCAAATCAATTTTAATAGAAGATTTTGTGTGTATTTTTAATTGAACTCACATTAATTTTTAAGTTCTATTTACAGTTAGTAAATATAATATCGACATGTCTGAAGGATAGTGCTGTCATATTGTACAACATAGTTTATCAAATATACATTAGAAAAGTTTACAATTACAGCACTTGGGTTACCTAATGATCCACATGATACCAATTTCTTGAAATCTTCTGTTGATTTGTATTTTTTTAAGAACTTAAGAGGTGCCATGCTGAGTTAGATAAAGGGTCCATTGGATTCTCATGTCCTGTTTCTGACAGTGGAAATCTAAGAGGTATACAGGCCATCCCACAAAATAGATCAATTTCTTGTTCATTCTGGGGATAAACAGACGATCCAACTTTCGGAAAGGTTCAGAAACCTCCAGATACCGCACGACAAGTCTCTTGATAGCCAAGGAACACAGGAGGTGATACTCCTCCGTGTCCCTGACCTTATCCAGGGACGGCAAAGAAATGGACTGATTCAAATGGAACTCTGAAACCACCTAAATAAATACGATGAGTGAGGTAATCAAATTTGCAGATGATACAAAATTGTTCAGAGTAGTTAAATCACAAGCAGATTGTGATAAATTGCAGGAAGAACTTGTGAGACTGGAAAATTGAGCATCGAAATGGCAGATGAAATTTAATGTGGATAAATGCAAGGTGATGCATAAAGAAAAAAATAACCCATGCTAAGTTACACAATTTTAGGTTCCATATTAGGTGCTACCACCCAAGAAAGAGATCTAGGCGTCATATAGTGGATAACACATTGAAATCGTCGGTTCAGTGTGCTGCGGCAGTCAAAAAAGCAAACAGAATGTTGGGAATTATTAGAAAGGGAATGGTGAATAAAACGGAAAATGTCATAATGCCTCTGTATTGCTCCATGGTGAGACCGCACCTTGAATACTGTGTACAATTCTGGTCGCCGCATCTCAAAAAAGATATAGTTGCGATGGAGAAGGTACAGAGAAGGGCGACCAAAATGATAAGGGGAATGGAACAGCTCCCCTATGAGGAAAGACTAAAGAGGTTAGGACTTTTCAGCTTGGAGAAGAGACGGCTGAGGGGGGATATGATAGAGGTGTTTAAAATCAGGAGAGGTCTAGAAGGGGTAAATGTGAATTGGTTATTTACTCTTTCAGATAATAGAAAGACTAGGGGGCACTCCTTGAAGTTAGCATGTGGCACATTTGAAACTAATCGGAGAAAGCTATTTTTCACTCAAGGCACAATTAAACTCTGGAATTTGTTGCCAGAGGATGTGGTTAGTGCAGTTAGTGTACCTGTGTTTAAAAAAGGATTGGATAAGTTCTTGGAGGAGAAGTCCATTTCCTGCTATTAATTAAGTTGACGTAGAAAATAGCCACTGCTATTACTAGCAGCAGTAACATGGAATAGACTTAGTTTTTGGGTACTTGCCAGGTTCTTATGGTCTGGTTTGGCCACTTGTTGGACCCTTGGTCTGACCCAGTATGGTATGTTCTTATGTTCTTACCTTAAGCTAGAAGGAGGGAAGCTGGAGTCACCCGAAGGAATGGCTCCCGGCAAGACAAGGTCTGTAACTCGGAAATGCGATGCACAGAACATATAGCACCAGGAACACAGTTTCAGGGCCAATAACCACAAGGAAAGGTTACGCAGCGGTCGAAACTTAGGGCCCGCTAATAAATACAGTACCATATTAAGACTCCACAAAGTAACTGGCAACCGCAAGGGAGGCTGAAGGTGCTTCACTCCCTTCATGAAACGGGCCACATCAGGATGGGATGATAAAGAGACAACAGTTATTGTGCCTCTGAAACATGTAAGAGCTGCAACCTGAGCCTTCAAGGAATTAAGGGCCAATCCCTTATTCAACCCATCCTGCAAAAAATCCAGAATAAGTGGGATCTGAACAGAACAAGGAAGAATACCACACTCCTCGCACCAGGCCTCAAACACTCTCCAAACCTACACATATGCCAAAGTGGAGAACTTCCAAATGCAGAGTAATGTAGCAATCACTGCAGAAGAATATCCATGCTTCAAGAGGCGAGCCCTCTCAAGGGCCAAACCGTAAGACAGAACTGGGCCGGATCCTTGTGAAGAACTGGCCCCTGCTGCAACAGATCCATGCATGGTGGAAGACAAAGGGGGTCCTCCACCAGGAGTCTCCACAAATCTGCATACCATGGGCACCTGGACCAATCCATAACCACCAGGAGTACTATCTCCCTGTGGATTTTGATTCTGTGAATGACCCTGGCTAGCAAGAGCCACGGAGGAAAGGCATAAAGCAACTCATCTTCTGGCCAGACCTGTACAAGAGCATTGATGCCCAGGAAGCATGGATCTCTCCTGCAACTGAAGAATCAAGAAACCTTTGCATTGTGAGAAGTTGCCAGCAGATCTAGGGACGGAAGGCCCCAGCAATCCACTATCAGCGGAAATGCTTCAGTGGGCAACACTCATTCTCCGAGGTCCAGGCTCTCCATGCTGAGAAAGTCTGCTCATACATTGTCTTTTCCTGCGATGTGAGAGGCAGGGATCATCTGAAGATGTCATTCCGCCCATTCCATAAGTTGGTCTATTTCCTGCGACACTTACTGGCTCTTCGTTCCTCCCTGGTGATTGATGTAGGCCACTGTTGTTGTGTTGTCTGACATCACATGGACCACTCGACCCATTAGTCTATGGCTGAACTGCAAACATGCCAACCTGACTGCCTGGGATTCCAGGTGATTGGTGTTCCAGAGAGCCTCTTCAGCTGTCCAACATCCCAGGGCCGTCAGTTCCTGACAGTGAGCTCCCCAACCCTGGAGACTCGCATCTGTCATGAGCACCAACCAGGAAATAGGATGCTGGATTTGATAGACCCTAGGTCTGACCCAGCAGGGTACAAGAACATAAGAAATTGCCCTGCTGCACCCTCCCTCACCCATGGCACCATTTCCAGGGTTGCTGCCATCAAACTGAGGATCTGTAGATAGCTCCACAGCGTTGGGTGGATAGTGTTCACCAACTGACGCACCTGAGACATCAACTTTTGGATCCATGCATCCGGTAAAAAAAACCTTGCCCAGCCTCGTGTCAGAGAATTCCCAGATACTCCAATGACTGAGAAGGCCGGAGATTGCTCTTGGCCAGGTTCACCACCCAATCAAGCTCCTGCAGCAAGGAAATCACCTTGTTGGTCACCAGACTGCTCTCTTCTAGACTTGACCCAAATCAGCCAGTCAATCAAGTATGGGTGTACCAGGATCCCATCTTTTCTCAATGCCACTGCCACAACCACCATAACCTTGGAAAATGTTCTGGAGGCAGTAGCTAGACCAAAGAGCAGCACCCGAAACTGATAATGGTGACACGGAACAGCAAAGCATAGAAAATGATTGTGTTCCAAACAGATAGGAATATGAAGGTAAGCCTCAGACAGATCCAGGGAGGTCAGAAACTCTCCCGATTGTATGGCCATTGTCACAGATAGTAAGGTTTCCATGCAAAAATGAATTACCTGCAGGTGATGGTTGAATCTCTTGAGGTCCAGGATGAGACAAAAGGAACCTTCCTTCTTGGGTACAACAAAATAAATGGAATAGCACCCTGTATTTTTCTGAGCAGAGGCACAGGACCCACAGCCCTCAGCTGGAGGAGCCACAAAAGCGTAGATTCCACTGCCTGCTTCTTCTGCGGGGAATGGCAAGGAGACACCATGAACACATCCCGAGGAATGCTGCAAAACTCCAGTGCATATCCTTCATGTCTCACTTCCAGGACCCATTGATCCGGTGTGATCTCGACCCACCTCTGATAAAAGAGAAATAAGCGTCCCCCTATCTCCTCCTTCTGAAGGTGGATAGGGAAACCTTCATTGGGAAGCTCAGGACAGTCTGCCACCCAAGGCTGCTCCTCTCTTGGACCATGGGGGTTGAAAGGACTGAGACCTACCAAAAGGCCGAGTCCTTTGAAAGGTCAAGTTTCTGTAAGGATGAAAATACTTGGACCCCCTGAGTCAACCCCTCATAGAAAAGGGGTGCTACAATTGCTTCTTATCCTCTGGTAACCGGGGAACTGGAGATTCGCCCCACTTACTGGCCAGCTTTTACAACTTGCTCCCAAACAAGAGTGAGCCTTTAAAGGGCATTTTTGTCAGATTAGCCTTGGAGGCTGTGTCAGCTAACCAATTCCGCAACCACAGCTGACCTCTGGCCACCACTACAGAAGCCACTACTCTGGCCAAAGTACGAACCAAATCACAACCCACATCTGCAAAAAAGGTGGCAGCGGGTTCCATAACTGCTCTGAAATTCACCCTGGAATCATCCACCTCCTGAGAGAGAAGCAGACAAGAACACACACCACAAGAGCGCAAAAGGAAGCAATCTGCAAGGTCATTGCCACTGTGTCAAAGGCCTCTTAAAGATAGATTCAATCCGTCTATCATGCATATCCTTCAAGGCCGCTCCTCCCTCATCCATTTAGATACAGTGCAAACAAGCGCATTCACTCTGGGAAAATGCAAATACTCTTTCACATCTGCATCCAGAGGGTATAGGCCTTCCAATGCCTGACCCCTTTTGAAATTTGTCTCCAGGGCGTCCCATTCAAGATCAATCAATTATTGAATGGCATCCATAACAGGAAAAAAGCAAGAGGTTTTACATAAGGAGACCAAAATGGGATTCTTCTTTGGCTCTGACAAAGAATCCACCCCAGGCACTCCCAGCATCTTCAGTGTCTGGGGAATCAGAGCCAGTAGTTCATCTCTATGAAAGAACCATAACAGGGTTCAATATGGCTCCAGACAAGGAGGAATTTCACCATCTTCCAAGGAATCAAGATCCACCTCAACATCCGTACCATTCGGGTCCTCATCAGGAATACCAGTGGCAAACCTGTGGGAATTATGAGCTTTGCCGGCTGGCCATATGTCAGGGTTTAACACTAACTTCCCTTCTCCCTGGCCTTTGCACTGAATAAAGCATCACTTGTGCTTAAGCCTCTCTGCCTAGGAGAGGATACCTGACTGTCATGTATTTCTCTGGCTTATAATTAACCCTGATTGCCTGAAAGAAGGGCTAGTTGCCCCTAGTTAGAGGCAGGACAAAGACAGGAGGTATAGGATTCAGCAGCCAATGAAATGATCCGTACACACTCCCTGAGCCAAGCCAATAGTGTAGTGATACGTCTGTTGCTATGTGGAGAGGAGCCAATATGTGATGACACATAGTAAGCTTTTGTATGAATGTACAATAAAAAGGGGACCCAAGGGAGTGTTCAGCCCTTTTTTTCCCTGCCTGCCATGAATCCTGCCTGATGTGTCTTCATTGCTGCTATATCTGGTGATCCCGGATGTGATAATAAATTCCATGCTCATTTCGGCTGGTCATAGCTTAGGTGCGCACCGTACAGCAGACTTGCAATCGTAAGTATTTTTAAAGTACTTTTTAGTATTTTTTAAGTATTTGTCAGCAAGTTTGTTCCCCACATTCGTGAGCATGGGAAGTGATTTGACTGTACAGCAAAGGCTTCATGCTAGAGAGCTGCAGAAAATAATCAAGAATCATTATTTCATCACCAGAAAAAAAATAGCACAAGTCAGAATAAGGGACTTAGAAGAATTGATAAGTGAAATAGCTTGCCACTGCCCCTGGTATTCGGAGGCAGGAACTCTGAATATCCAGGACTGGATTTTAATAGGCAACAGTCTTCATATGGCCCCAAGGGCCCCCATAAAGCAATTATTAATATGGCAAAAATGTACAGAGGCCATAGAACACATAAGGAAAAAAAGTCTCAAGGCAGCATTTCCAATTCATGTGCCCTTAGAAGCAGACAGTATCAGTACACTCAATCAACATGCCCTTCCCCCACCTTATCCACGGACTCCCTCAGAGACAGCAAGTTCTTTGTGTCCGCAGCTCCCCATACCCACACCCATGGCACAGCCCATTCACACCTCCCTGCCTTCTTTAGAAAAGCAGCCCTTGAGCACAATTAAGCCACAACCTGGCCTGGGAGGGGCGGTTCGCATGGGAGTTCAGCAGAAACAGCAAAAAGAAAACCTTACAGGAAAAGAATTGTTAGAGGGACTTCGGGCCTTTCCCATCACAGAGAGGGCCCATGAACTAGGGGGGACAGAATGTGGGGTAGAACATCTGGGGACACACACTCATAGGGCGCTGTCCCCTACCATGGCTCCTGTGGCTTTTTCTGCATCCACCTCAGAGAAAACCCCCCAGAAAACTAAAGACACTGAAATCAGAGAAGCTAGCCTCCCTCCACCTTGCCCGCAAGCCCTTCCCCCACCAACCACCAACTCCCTGTACCCCCATTTGCCATTGCCTGAGACAGTCATTGATTCTGCATCACCAATTTGTCCAGGTAAATTACCATCTCAAACCGCTGCTCCCGGTAACAATTTATGTGCCATGGTCAGCATGGGATTTCACCTAGAGCAAGTGAATGAAAATCTCACAAAGGAGGAATTATTGGAAGGGATTCAAGCCTTTCCCATTACAGAAAGGACCAAAGAACTAGGTGAGACAGAATATAGCTGGTCCGCCCTTCCCCATAGTGTTCTTAGAGAACTCTGCACAAGTATCAAGGAGACAGAATTTCACTCCTCTTACATCCGAGGGTTACTAGAGAGATCCCCCAGGTCTTCAAAGAAATTAGCGTATAAGACCTTGGGCCAGGCAGCTGCACTCCTGCGTTACAAGCAAAGAAAATATCAATATGAAAAAAATGATTTAATTAGACACGTCAATGACCTATTGCAGACCAGATTAAACAGAGTAACTGAGCAGACAGGGCAGACTAAGGAGTGGTTTCTCTTGGTCTTTGATATTCAGTTACAGAAAATCTGCATACTTTGAGAGCATTTCCCCCAAAAAGTGTATGCACAGCCTTATGTTATAACTGTACTGAAACTTGAACAATATACTGTGTAAATTTCATGTGAAAATTTCCCTTTTGCAAAGTTAATTTGGCTCACATTTAAAATGACTCCATTTCTCTGAGATTTAAGTTTATAGCAATTGCTTGCATTGCTAGCGCACAGAACTTGTAATTTTCCCTATAGAACAAAGATAGAATCTGTTTGCAAGAGATCAGCAAGTCCTTGCCAGTCATTGTCTCTGGTTGATGTTATCTAGATTGTTAACAATGCTGTCTTTCAGTTCCTATTGACTGAAGGATTAATTCATTGAATGAAGTTCTCTCCTCTGTTTATTTTCTTTTGAGAAACACTGTTCCTCCCCCTCTTACTCTGTCTTTCTGTTATTAACTCTTGGTAGCCACTCATGGGGGGGGAGGAAGAACTTTTGAAAAGAAAAATTAATCTTTTTAATACTTTCAAACTTCTTTAATACTGAACTGAGGTTACTGACAAGGACATTTAATAGTAGTTACAGTCACTTTAGCGTGCAGCAGACAGAGCTGAGCGAACAGCGTGTTTAATAATTATATGAAGAAATTGTATTCTGATATTCCACATTGAATTTAAGCTCAGAGTATTATTGCTTGAATTTATTGTTCCAGGTTGCAATCTATAAAGTAATGATGGTGTCTCCACTAGGAGGTGCTATGCTATTCTACCAGTTATATTATATTATTATTTTAATAATTCTGTTGTATACTAGTTTTTATTTTTCAGGTCTACAGTCCTCCTGTCTTAAGGAAACTTCAGTTTTATTTTCTTTTTCACAAATTTTTACAGAATTCTGAACCTTAAAATTTTTACTGATAGAGGTTGCTACAACTAAAGCAATCCCGCCCAAACCTTTTCTTGCAAATCCAAATTGATTTTATTAAATTGAATGATAGAATTGATTCTCCAAGGTTAAAAAAAAGTAAGAATTTCACTTTAATCCTTACCCTAGTAAATTTTTTGCTGTATGCCAGTTTTTAATATTTTCCAGATTGACAGCCTTCCTGCCATGAGAGATGTGAAGATGAACACTTTGCAGCTTATTTTAACATTTTTCAAACATTTTTCTAACACCTTTTGACTTTTGATTTTTGATCCTTGATCTAATTTTGTTTTTGATAACTTCTTGATAAGATTTTTATCTCAAATTATGTGTTATCTGTTGTCTGTCTTGATGTCAAGAAGACTATGAATGAACATTTGCAGGATGGATGAATATGTGTCAGTTTTGTGTAAATGAATATTTGCAGGATGAATGAATATGTGTCAGTCTTGTGTAACATATGTTTAATGTAATGTCTAAAATACTTGTCATTTGTGATTCAGCCTACTACAATTGACTTTTCCTTTAAATGATTAATTTACATGTATGCTATTTTACTGAATGAAAATTGATCACTGCATAAAAACTTTCTTGATAATGGGATTACCCTCTGTTCTGAAAACTGGCTCTACTTACTGCAGCCATTCCTTTGCATGAATTTTGTCAATAATTGAACATTAAATACGTATTTGGCATCCCCTACAACACCACAGGGCAAGCCATTGTGGAGAGAGCCAACCATACCCTTAAGAGCTCTTGACAAAACAAAAACAAAAAGGAGGGAATGCCCCTGGACTTCCCCCTAAACAGGACTGGCTGAACAAAGTATTGTTTACTTTAAATCATCTAAACATATCAAATTCAAATAAGACCACAGCCATGGGTAATCATTATGGGACTAGGGTTAGTCACCCACAGCCATCAGTTTTGTATAGAATATTTAATGTCTGGTACAGTCCCGTTCCCTTAACATAGGGACGAGGATATGCTTTTCTGCTTGCTCCCACAGGTCCACTTTGGGTGGGTTCCAAGCCGTTATATCAAGCCGTGGAAAGATGGAACGGTGTCCAGGTCTACAGGACCTGATCCCCAACTTCTCCCTGAGCCTCCACAGCCCTCAGAAGGACAGAGACCGGACTCCTCGCAAAAAGCAGCACCACATGACCTGGAGACAAATCAAGGCCCTATCCGACTAATCTGCACAACTCTTGGAACCGCAAGGCCTTGAGAAAACTCCAGAGAACTTATTAGCTGCCTTTTCTTGCCTGAATGCCAACTCATTAACAATTGTGTTCTGCACCTTCCTCCTTTGCCTTATTTATCCAGCTATGGCGATTTCAGAACAAGGACTCTGACAGGACAACATGTACATCCTCGATGCACAGAACTTTTCACACCTGTTGAATCGACTGATGCCTGCTGTACCATTTAACCTTACAGTATGGACTAATTATCCTTTACAGAGAGGTGTTTTCATTAATTCTCCAGTTGGTAATACCATAATACCCATCGGCAGCCGTATTCAAGACACTGCCGCTCTTTGTTGGGACTATGATCCAGGGGATGGGAAGGGGATTCAGGTGGGAAATATCCATATTGTAACCGAACCTTTGTATTAATCACTGAACACTTACATAATTATACCACATATATGTGCAATTGGCAGATTTCAGGATGTGCAGTGGGAGACCCAAGCAGGTGCAGAGAGTATAGAGGGAACGAGGAATTTACCCTTTGTAGTTATATAGCCCAAATGATAACACAAATTAAAAATACAATTTACCCAAAGCAAGACTCCGTAACAAAAGAGAGGCGATCAAGAATCCCATAGATATGTATACAGAAACTCAGATAGCTAGAAGCCTGTTTCCCCCAATGGGAACAGCTATGAATTACAGAGACTTACACATCCTAGCTACCTGGAAGACTGCCCTATTTAATCAGACAGTCCATGCATTAAAACTACTCACAACAGAAGTCTCTCAGATTAGAGAAGTAGCATTACAGAACCGCTATTTCTTAGACACCATTTTAGCTTCAAAGGGTGGTGTTTGTGCATTAATTGGATCTCATTGCTGTGTGTACATATCAGTCTATAAAGCAAACCTCACACTTACCATAGAGCAGATAGAAACCATGGTTGCTGATGCACCACCTTCAGGCGGAATACCAACTTCTCCATGGGATTGGCTATGGTCCTGGCTCCCTGATATTTCTGGTCTCAAAAGGGTGATTTCTATTATAATTACTGTAATTGTCTTAATTATTTGCCTGTGCTGCTGTATTCAGTGCATACCCAACCTCATATCCATACTGAAACCTTGCTCTCAGCCCAGATATAAAGATGTCTTTTATGATGCTTAACAGGGAATCCTGAGCCCTGCAGCGGTTGGCACACCACGCTGCACCAGCTCTGGCTGATGTGGAGATTCAGGAGCTCTGCGGCGGCTGGCACACCACGCCAACTCAGCTTTTTCTCTCCATATCCCCCTTCCCCTATCTCCAGCCCATATGCAAGGCATTACAGACTTCAGTAGGGGTCTAAAGCTTTATTGAGCTGCCTAAATAAAAACAGAAAGGGTGAGATGTGGGAATTATGAGCTTTGCCGGCTGGCCATATGTCAGGGTTTAACACTAACTTCCCTTCTCCCTGGCCTTTGCACTGAATAAAGCATCACTTGTGCTTAAGCCTCTCTGCCTAGGAGAGGATACCTGACTGTCATGTATTTCTCTGGTTTATAATTAACCCTGATTGCCTGAAAGAAGGGCTAGTTGCCCCTAGTTAGAGGCAGGACAAAGACAGGAGGTATAGGATTCAGCAGCCAATGAAATGATCCGTACACACTCCCTGAGCCAAGCCAATAGTGTAGTGATACGTCTGTTGCTATGTGGAGAGGAGCCAATGATGTGATGACACATAGTAAGCTTTTGTATGAATGTACAATAAAAAGGGGAACCAAGGGAGTGTTCAGCCCTTTTTTTCCCTGCCTGCCATGAATCCTGCCTGATGTGTCTTCATTGCTGCTATAAAACCAAGGCATGCCATGGCACTTAACTGTAGAAGTGGAAAAGGGAGAGGCCATTGGCTGAGGGTCTGTCCTGACCAGAGTGGGCAAAGTGGAGGACTGCACCTGAAAAAAGACTTGTAAACCTTGAAAAAATTCCGCCCAAGAAAAAACAGTCATCTCCAGACCAAGCCCAGAAGGTACTGGAGCAGGTCCAACTGAACTGCCATCTCCTGGAGAGGAGGCGCACTTCCAGCCAAACCATAACCAGACTATCATCAGAATGAGAGGATCCAGGCTTAGCAAAATCCAAGGAAGATAACTCTCCTTGAGCATCCAAACAGCGCTGACACATGTTGGAAGACAGGTCAGGTTGAGAAGCCCTAATATCAGGGGCGGTTCTATAATGAGGCAGGATGAGGCGGTCACTTCAGGCGGCAAAATTTTGAGGCAGCAAAAAAATGCCTCTCTCAAAACACCTCTGTGGCATCTGCCTAACACTGCTGCCCCTGCACTTGCCACAGATGCCGACTGCCTCACACTCACACTGCCAGGAGCGGATTGGCCTATCGGGGCTTCAGGCATGCCCTGGAGGGCCAGTCCCCCCAATCACGTGATAGTTGTTGGTTGCCACAGCCACATGACTACAGAGTCGCAGCAACCAACAGCAGCCATGTGACATTTCTCAGAGATCAGGAGCCTCCCTTGAGGCTCTTTGCTTAGTGCTTCATTTGTATTTTCCCCATGGCAGCAGTCACGGTTTCATGGACCTACTCACTGCACTTGTCCCAACCCCCATCATCAACGTGGCGGCAGGAAACACTCCCGCCGCCTCCATTCGCGCCTGCCCCGCTTCTGTTTTTGCTGACAGGAGGCTGCCAGCACCCTTCCTGCCACTTCCTCACCACCGGCTGAATGTCTGCCTCCCAACTCCGACAGCTTTCCTTTGTGGCTTGCACCTTTCATCTTCATGCCGCAGGAAAAAAAATATGTATATATATAAAAGAAACTACTTAACAGACCTCGGGCCTTCCCACACCAAATGGCCACCCCCTCCCTCAAAAACCCACTCAGACTCTCCTCTTGTGGGCTCTTATTCACAGATGGGGGGAGAAGAGCTAACATGAGTGAGCCTGACAGAATGGATGAAGAAGTTGAGGGTGTGTATGTCAGCATGTGTAAGCGTGGGAGTGCAAGTGCCTCAGCATGTGTGTGAGTCCAAGCGTGCCAGTGAACATGTATGAGTGTAACAGTGCGAGTGTGTCAGTGAGCATGTGTGTGAGCGTGAGTGAGCATGAATTTCTTATCTCACTCAGCCATGGACAATAGCAGACTCCTACTGTGACTTTAAATGAATAGTTTATTATTTACTTTAGCATAGTATTGGAGGCTGTAAGCTAGCTTTCTAGATTTCACAATCATCTTTGACGGTAATAAGTTTCTCCAGTGTTTATATATCAGGATCAATATATGGTTATAATGATTATAGCAGAAAATGTAATAAGTCATGGACATGGTAATACAGATTAAACTAAATCTTCTGATAAATGTTAACATCCTTTTTGTGTTAGACTAGGATATTTTCCTTAGGTTTATACCATGTAGTATGAGACTAGCAATTTTTCCTATCTCACAGATCCTTCTGAGGCTCCTGTATACTCATATAATTTCGTAAATCGCAGTACGACAGCAGGATGCAGGGGATTAGCCTATTGGGGCTTCGGGCATGCCCTGGTGGGCCAGTCACCCAAACACATGATAGGTGTTGGTCGCTGTGGCCATATGCCTACAGAGTCGCGGCGACCAACAGCAGCCATGTGACATTTCTCGGAGAGTGGGAGCCTCCCCCAAGGCCCTCTGTTTAGTATTTCGTTTGTATTTTCCCCGTGGCAGCAGTTGTGGTTCCATGGACCTACTCGCTACACTTGTCCCGCATCATCACCGTGGCAGCGGGAAACTCTCCTGCTGCCTCAATTCGTGCCTGCCCCATTTCTGTTTGGTTTTTTTCCATGCTTGGGCATGGACGTTTTTGTCTGCACGTTTCTGTTTATATTTTATTCTATATTTGGTGTCAATCCATCTGTGTTCTACATGTGTGATCGAAGGGATGTATTCTGCTGACATGTAGTTTTCCCGTCGATAGCAGGGCTGAATTAGCCATGCTGTCATGGGATCTGTCAATCAGGCCCGGGAGGCGGAGCTTGTCAAAGCAGAGAACAGAGCTTTGCTCTCTGCGGCTGCGCGTATGTTCCCGCGCAGGAAAGTAACGGACTCTCCTCAGTCTGTTTTTTCCGCGAGCGGGAACGCACGCGGAGCTGTTATTCTCCTCAGTTTAAAAACAGAAATAAAATGTCTAAACCCGGGTTTAAACCCTGTGCCTGTGGAAAACGGATGTCGGTGACGGATGGACATGATCGCTGTTATCAGTGTCTCGGGCCGCATCACCGAACAGAAAATTGTGAGTTTTGCTCAAAAATGTCACCACGGGCATTAAAACAGAGGGCCTATAGGCTTCAGGAAATTTTTGCCTCCCGCGATCCGTCAGAGGCTCATTCTTCGCCTGGCCCGTTCACTTCATCGGCTCCATCAAGAAAGAAATCTTTACCGTTTAATCCTAAGTCCTCCACTATAGGAGGTAAGAGGAAAGCAAAAAATCAAAGGCCAGTGGGTTCTCATAAATCCCCAGTGCCTGTAGAGCCGCAACGTACCTCATTGGAGGAGGAATCCTCCGCGCCGAAGATTTCTGCGCCTATGGCGCCAAATGCGCATACACCGGCGCCAAAGTCAGAGTCTGCGCACAACTTAGCAGTTCCGGCGCGCATGGCGCAGAAGAAACTACCGCGCCGACTAGTCATGCGCACGGCGCCAGAAACACCTGTGCGCACGGCGCCGAAGACATTTGAGCGCATGGCGCCGGAAACACTTACGCGTATGGCGCCGGGAACACCTGCACGCACGGCGCCGAAAACATTTGAGCGCATGGCGCCGAATACAAAGAAACTTATGCGCACGGCGCCGAAAAACCCTGTGCGCTTGGAATCAAAGAAACATGCGCATAAAACTACAACCGCGCACAATTCTTCTTCCGCGCACAGACATTCAAGTGCGCATGAGTCTACAGTCGCGCATACGCGCATATCTCCGCATACCTATACATCTGCGCATAAAAACATATCCACGCATAAATCTAATTCGGAGCATATATCAAGATCTGGGCGTAGAGACCAAAATTACTCGCCTCAAAAATTAAAGAGAAAGTTGAAGCGAAAACGATATACTTCACATACCTCTTCTTCCGAGGCGGAAGTTACAGATACGGACTCTTCATCTGAAGACTATCATAAGTACTCACATCACTCCCATTCTAAAAGATTAAAAAAGAGGAGTGCGACATGGGAGATGAGTCCTTCGACTTCTAAATCATCTTATAAAGTTCCGTCGACTACCGGCTCATTAAGAAAACCGGTACAAATTATTTCCTCTACCACTTCTTCAGATTCAGAAGTTTTTAAAACTACTCCAGACAAAACGACATGGAGAGATAGGGAGGTTCCTACAACGTCACCTCCAACAATTATTCCAAAACAACAAGACAATCGTATGATAATGCCCTCTCATGCAAGAGAAGCATTTTTTCAATTGTCGCAGTCTCTAGAAGGATTTTACGAGACGCTTCAATCATCATTTAAAATGACTAATACTTCTGAGGACAGTGCTACAAAACATAAAGCACAGTCAAATGTAGAGCAGTCGGCAGAACCACCGACGTCTCCCAGGAAAAACCAACCAACTTCACCTACTCATCTACAGGATACATATTTTGATTCTCCTTCAATACAAACATCCCCATCATCATCGGTGGGATGTCTGTCAGACACACAGGACCAACTACAGGAGCCACATTCTCCTCCTGAAGACCTTACATACCCAAAATTCATAGAAAAAATGGGTACAATTCTACATTTAGAGGTCCAAAAAGAAGCAGACCCTAGAGCAGAAACTCTTGGGCTTCTAAAGATTTTTGATACTCAGGTGGAACCAACATCTCTTCCACCACAAGAAATCCTGCACTCCGTATTACAAAAATCCTGGGAAACGCCTTATACAACTGCAGCTGTTTCCAAGAAAACAGACATTAAATTTCGTATGAAGAAAGCATCACTATACACTCTACCACAATTGCCTCACGCATCAGTCGTAGTAGAGTCGGCGTTGCAAAGGTTCAAGAAAACAAAATTGCACACTGCTTTTCCCCCAGGGAAAGACAATAAATATTTGGATGAATTTGGTAGGAAAATATACCATAATTCAATGTTAACGGCAAGAATTATGCAACATCAGTTCTACATGGTGCAATATCTGTATGAGTGTATGCAAGCTATGAAAGGTATACATTCCTCAGTAGCGGAACAAATACCTCAGCCTCTTCATGATATGGAAGAATGTTCTCGACATCTATTGAGATCAATCTATGAAGCACATGAAACGTCATCCAGAGCGTCTGCTGCAGCTATTGCAGCCCGCAGACTAGCATGGTTACGTTCAAGTTCCATAAGAGATGACTTGCATGTAAAACTAACGAACCTCCCATGCACGGGAGATAATTTGTTTGGAGAAAAGTTCCAGGACGCAGTAAGTAAATTAAAAGAGGAAGCTCTAGCAGTACAATCTCTAACATCAAATCCTATTTACTCGACTATACGTCGTTATGTGGGGTCTACCCGTAGACAATCATATGGCAGAAGACCCTATAGATCGTATCAATCTTTTCGTACGCAGCCATACCCTGCCTACCAACGTCCTGCTCCACAAAACAATACCTCAAATCAACGAAGAGGTAAACCACGTAACCAAAGGCAACAGGCACAACAGCAGACTACTGCTGCAAAGCCAACCTCATCTTTTTAGTTATTCAGCCGCCACCACAACATCAAGCTCCTCCAGGCAGAATTTGTGTTTGCCTGAAAGTCTGGGAAACAATAACATCAGATCAATGGGTACTGGAGATAGTACGTCAAGGCTACCAACTCCAATTTGTAACAAAACCCATCTTGCCTCATCTTTCCACACTCAAGATTTACAATTCCCATCCACAACTAGGGGAGGAAATTGCTTTACTTTGCAAACAACAAGCAATTCGACAAATCCACCCACACCCCAAACTAGCAGCATTTTATTCCCCGTACTTCCTCATACCCAAGAAGTCTGGAGGCCTTCGCCCCATACTAGACCTAAGGGAGTTGAACAAATTTCTCACCAAGGAGAAATTCAAAATGGTATCGTTGAAGTCAATTCTTCCTCTCATTCAAACCAACGATTGGATGTGCTCCATCGATCTGAAGGATGCTTACACGCACATTCCAATCCATCCATCCTCGTGGCGTTACCTGTGCTTTCGCTACAGACATCAACACTACCAGTACAAAGTTCTTCCCTTTGGACTATCGGCTGCACCCAGAGTTTTCACCAAATGCATGATAGTGGTGGTGGCTCATCTCAGGAAACAAGGTATAACCATCTTTCCATACCTGGACGATTGGCTAATAATAGCCTCAACTCCGAATATCTTACAAGATCACCTCAATCGTGTGATACTTTGCTTACAACAACTAGGGTTGGTGATAAATTTTCAGAAATCACATCTACAACCAACACAGCAGTTACAGTTCATAGGCGCATGCCTGGACACTACGTGCAACAGGGCATACCTCCCAGACGACAGAATATCACATTTCCGTCAACTTCTGCACAACTTGAAACATACTCAGAGGCCGTCAGCAAGACAAGTCCTGGTAATTTTGGGCCACATGGCAGCGGCGAATTTCATGGTGCCCAACACCAGGCTACACATGAGACGCCTACAATGGGGTCTGAAACGACAGTGGAAACAGCATTCACAACCATTGACGCAAAAAGTATTGCTGACTGCAGAAATGAAAAAAGATATAGCATGGTGGCTCCTAGACTCCACCATGTCCAAGGGAGCACTGTTCAGCCCCCCTCCTCACAATGCAGTCCTAACCACAGATGCATCTCGCAAGGGATGGGGTGCACACCTCGAGACTTACGAAACCCAAGGGTTATGGACACTCTCAGAACAGAATCTACAAATAAATCTACTGGAACTCAGAGCGATTCGCAATGCATTGCGAGTCTTCCAAGACCACCTGAAGGGACGCAGGGTCATGATCTACACAGACAACCAAGTAGCGATGTTTTACATCAACAAACAAGGAGGGTCCGGTTCATGGCCCCTCTGCAAAGAGACCCTGACAATCTTCGAACATGCTCACAAAAATTGCATACACCTACAAGCAACTTACCTACCAGGAGTTGCAAACACAAGAGCGGACAGGCTAAGCCGCATCTTTCATCCCCACGAATGGACACTCAACTCAGAAGTAGTCCAGGACATATTTCTACAGTGGGGGACACCTTCCATAGATCTCTTTGCAACAGAGATCAATTCTCAAGTTTCCCAATTCTGCTCGATAAGGCCAAGCCAATTCAGGATTGCTCAAGATGCCTTCCTCATTCCGTGGACGACAGGCCTTCTGTATGCCTTTCCTCCCATACCTCTCATAACAAGAACAATTCAGAAGTGCATAGCGGACAAAGCTCAACTGATACTCATAGCCCCAGCATGGCCGAGGCAACCATGGTACAGTTTCCTACTTCGACTATCCATCAAGGATCCAATTCTATTACCGAATCGTCAAGATCTTCTCAGCCAAGATCAAGGAACACTTCTACACCCGCTACACTCATCTCTACACTTAACAGCTTGGAGATTGAGAGGCTCCTCCTGACAGAACAAGGAGTTTCCACTTCAGCACAATTCATCTTGTTACAATCAAGAAAATTCTCAACCAGGAAAAATTATAGCTATAAATGGAAACGCTACTCTACCTGGTGCACTTCCAAAGGTGTACCGCCATTGGACTGCTCCCCGGAATTGCTCATTGATTATCTTCATTCTCTATATGTAGTTGGACTAGCAACATCATCCATCAGAGTTCATCTCAGCGCCATAGGCGCCTATCATAGACCAATCAATGACATTCCTATATCCAATCACCCATTATTGACTCGTTTCATAAAGGGGTTAACACACATTCGTCCTCCGGTATCCAAACCTCCAGTCCCTTGGAACCTCAACATAGTTCTGGAACAGCTCATGCTTTCTCCATTTGAACCTATGGACTCAGTACACATGAAATACCTCACTTGGAAGGTGGTATTCCTGGTTGCAGTAACATCAGCACGAAGAGTTAGTGAGTTACAAGCTTTGGTCCACTATCCTCCATACTTACAATTTCATCAACAAAAGGTAGTTCTACGAACTCACCCATCCTTCCTACCAAAGGTAGTTACCCCATTCCATCTCAATCAGTCAATGGAATTACCAATATTTTTCCCTAAACCTCATGCAAACGATAGGGAAAAGCTACTGCACACATTGGATTGTAAAAGAGCCTTAACACACTACAAAGAAAGGACGAACTCGGACTCCCGTGTTTCTCAACTCTTTGTTTCCTACGACCCGAAGGCTCCTGGACAACCAGTAGCCAAACGCACCATCTCCAGTTGGATAGCGCAATGCATCAAATTCTGCTATGACAAGCAGAATTTACATTTACAATCTACTCCTAAAGCTCACCAAGTCAGAGCAGTAGCAACATCCTTAGCACACCTGAAGAATGTGCAACCCATTGACATTTGTAAGGCAGCTACATGGTCATCACTGCATACCTTCACATCTCATTACTGCCTTGACCAGCAAGCAACTACGGATGCGAAGATAGGGCAAGCAATACTGCACTCTCTATCCTCCTGTCCACAGTGACTGCCACACTGTCAATGATCACGTCCAACCACATATATCATATATGACGTGATCGGGAGCTTTGGACTCCCATGACAGCATGGCTAATTCAGCCCTGCTATCGACGGGAAAAAGCAAGTTTGCTTACCGTAAACGATGTTTCCGTAGATAGCAGGATGAATTAGCCATGCTGACCCACCCTCCTCCCTGGCAGTCACCTAGTCTTCGACTACACTACAGCTTAATTACAGACTGAGGAGAGTCCGTTACTTTCCTGCGCGGGAACATACGCGCAGCCGCAGAGAGCAAAGCTCTGTTCTCTGCTTTGACAAGCTCCGCCTCCCGGGCCTGATTGACAGATCCCATGACAGCATGGCTAATTCATCCTGCTATCTACGGAAACATCGTTTACGGTAAGCAAACTTGCTTTTCTCTGTAGGGATACAGCAGCCTGGCTTATTTTGTTTTCCTAATAGGAGATGTATTGATGTTTTAGAACCTGGTGTCATATTTGTAGTCTTGTCTTTTCAAAGATAGGGTTGTTACTGCTTGAGGGCTGGCATTCAGTGCTGTTCTGGTATGGGAGGTTTATTTATTTATTTAAAATATTTCTAGGACACTTATAGCAAGCATATTATACTAAGCAGATTACAATATAAATATTTCATTTCATTTCTATATTATCATTGCTGTTCAGTTTACTCATGGCTTTCTGAGGGCCAAGCCCACATCAAATGTTTATTTATTTATTTAGGTGTTTTATATACCGTCGTTGCAAAAGAAGATCACGATTTACAAAGTCAGTTTCAGAATTCTTGGTCAGCATTCACATCATACTCGGCTTTCAACACAACAGCAAATGTATTTTACAATAGGCCTAATGACAAATGTCTTTTTTGCAGAGTTTTCAGGTTGCCACCAAAGCAATGCATGTACAAATAATATGCATGTTGCTGTGATATTTTTAGCTTGGAAGACTATGAATCTCTTTTTTCATGTATAATCTATTATTATAAATGCACAGTTTTTTGGTTTTTTTTGTATTTACTCTTTATTGATTTTTAAATTTAACAAAGCATTGTTACATGCCTTAAATTTGAGAACAAAATGGCGTCGATGAGAGAGGACGCGGTTAACTGAGCTCCTGAAAAATCTTCGTTTTCATTGAAAAATTGCCTGAATGCCCCATACTAAGAGAAAGGGGAGGCTGAGGGAGGGAACCTCGACCCCACTCAAACCTACCCCAGTACAAACGAAGATCCAGGAGTTCTTTTCCGCCGCAGATGAATCCCCAGGAGGGTCGGCTGTAGCACAAGAGGGGGAGCAAACCTCTGTGTTCTTCGACGAAACATCTTTGAGTCCTGGGGTGCCGGTGACTCCTCCTCCCCCTGCCCTTGTCGGAATGCACGAGCCGGTGGAACCCCCAGAGCCGACGTTGCACTGTGAGGAGGAAACCGTCGAGGTGGAACTTGTTGCAGGCGCGACAGGGCAAACCCAAGGCGAGGGGTCCTTAGCCGCCTTGAGGGAAATCAACATCGGGAGAATGAGCGGCGAGGGCAGCTCGCTGCCGGTGGTAACCGCCCGTGAAAGGAGCCAGACGGAGCAGAGAATCTCGGATACTACTGTGAAGAGCACACCGGTAAAACTACCTGATTCAAAACTTCTAAAAACGCCTGAAAAGGTAACTTTGGAAATTTTATGGAACGGGTTATCTACTTTAGAAAATGCAATAATTACCTTGACAACAGCTATAAAGGATTCTCAAGAACAATTTAAATTGGTTAATCCGGTAGTGCTTGAAAACACTGTAAAAATTCAGGAAATGGATACTCAAATACATCAAATTAAAGAAATACAAACGGGTCTGATTCAAGGGGATTCTAGATTAGAAAAGAGAATGGAATATCTGGAAAACAATCTCAGATATAACAATCTGAGAATAATCAATTTCCCCAAATGTAAATTGATATCTCCCAAGGAGCAGCTTAAAAAATATTTCCATGAGATATTGAACTTTTCCAGCGGTGAACTGCCTACAATCCAGCATGCCTATTTCCTACCTAGTCCAGAAAGGAGAAGTGGAGGAGAAATGGGGACTATTGAAAATCAGAGGGAGAATCCAGAGTCATTATCCCCACTTGAGAATTTGACTGGATTCCTTGAGACTACCCAAGAGGAGCAAGTTGAAAGAAGAGGTGTCCTGCTGGTTAAATTTTTGATATCTGCTGAAAGAGATATGGTGTTAAAGAGATTTTTTTGTAATAGGATTAAGCCATACTTAGGGGGACAAATTTGGATTTATCCAGATATTGTTAGAATAACACAATTACGTAGAAAAAAGTTTCTCTCTTTATGTACTAGAGCTCGCCAGTTAGGAGCGAAAGTAGTGATAAAATATCCATGTAAATGTATATTAAACATTGGTAATGATAGGTTTGTATTTACTGAACCTGATCAATTGTTAATTTTCCTGAATTCAAGAACACAAAATCAAGACGAAAGTGCTCCGTTTGATAACACTGGTATAGTTTAAATATTCTGCAACTCTCTTTTTTCCTTTTTTTTTTTTTTCCCTTTGGGAATTTAAGAGTATAGAGAATTGCTCCTATTTTCAGTTTTGTTCTCCTCCAATTGCATAGTAAAATAGGCAAGGGATAAACTGATAATAGATGTTGCTTTAAATGAAGTATGAATAATTTGGAGAATTAAGGATAGTATATATGTAAAATTTGATTTATTTTGTTTTGGAAATATTTGTAAACCCTGCCTAAATTTAAGGCATGTAAAATGCACAGTTTTTAATTGTGTGTGGTGAGGGCTAGTGTGTAAAGTTCACTTAGTGCGCCTGATATCCTTGCACCGACCTGGTGAGAGTGTGCCACACAACGACCCCCCCCCCCCCCCCACCATTCACCCATTTCCCACTTCTCCAGGGGGCAAATGCAGCGGAAATGTGGGAGGCAGGTTGTAGAGTTCTGGGAGTGTAGCAGGCTTGCCAGCTTCCAAGAAATATTATCAGTGATGCACTGTCTGCCACTTCTTTGGGAATTCTGACCCTTGCTTTCCCCCCCTTCTGTAGCATTTCAAATCAACGAAAGGGCCAGACTCCAAGGGTATCCTCTGCCCCCCCCCCCCCTCCCCCCTGTGACCTTCTCAATAATTTGATCTGTGCTATGCCTTTGGGGTGGGAGGCACTGTCCCATCCCTCGCCTCAGGCAGCAGATTACCTTGAGCCGCCCCTGCCTACTATGACAGGCAACACAAAGAGAAAGGCACTTAGGCTTCTTGTTTACCAGTGCCATGAGTGGCGGTAACTGTGTGTTCAAACGGCTCGTGCACAAATTATAGGCACCCCAGCAATAAGCCCAGCAAGACTCACCCACTACTACTAGAGCTGACGCACTGCGCACACCGACGTCCTGTAGAAGGCAGTAAAGCATACACAAGTACACACGAAAACGCCACCGCAGCCTACCATGCGGCTCGCTGAGAAAAGCCTATTGAGGGCCTAGCCCACATGGGCCACTCAGTCTGCCAGGCTGCCCAGTTTCCCTAACCCCAATGGGAGCGGGAATGACGTTGGTACAGCACGCTGAGCATGGGGATCAAAGGAAGGCCTAAAACCCCCTAACTATCTCTGCAGGTAAAAGTTCTTCTTCTTTTTTTTTTAAACTTATCAGAGCTCAGCGCTTACTGGCTGAGTAGAGAGACCGTCTCCAGCTGCGGGGGGAGAGGGCATCTGCCGACACTGCCATGTTCGGCCTTCTGCACCCGCTGCCTTTCAGCTGTACAAGCAGCTAAGTCTTGGAGAAGGCACAAAGGAGCCGGAGCCGCATGATTCCTTTTCACAGAATTGGGCTATTTTTTCCCCCCACTGTCTTCTGGCCCTTGGGGACATCCGACCACAGTCCTTGCAGGACTGGTCATGGTCCGGACCCAAACAAAGATAACGGTAATTGTGATTGTCAGTGACAGACATTATATGTGCGCACTGACAATACTTGAAGACCGGTTTTTTGGACATTGTGGAGCACTGAAAAGTGCTGTTGTGGGATCGCTGATGCGAAGGAGATATAGAAAGTAGACAAAATCACGGCCCGCATGATGACAGAGAAAAAACGAAACACGTCTGTGTCCGAGTGCGGAAAAAAAGAGCACTGAAGAGACTGATGCCGCACAGATGCAGCAGCATTCGAAGCTTTGCTTCAAGTAACAACATCTGCGAGAGTGCCGTCGCTTATGTCATCCAAACAGCATGGCTAATTCAGCCTACTTATCATGGAAAACAAAAACAAAAACAGGACAAAATACAAACTATAAAGATCCTGCGCTATTAATAATTTCCTAGCTTTTGTACTAACTAAAAAGGCTCCCAATGAAAGCCTAGCCGGATAGTAATCCTACATTGTCCCAAATAAAAGCACGGCCATATAAAACTCCCCAAACACCACCGTTTTAAGTGTTACTGTCCTAACCCATTGAAAAAAAATTGAAGGATTCCTCACTCTTTGGTTCTGATTCATTTTCATAATAGGGGATGGGGAGGTAAACTAGAAATCTTCAGCTACAGCTCGTGTTTTTCTTCAGCTAGGACTCGTGTTTGGCTGAGCTGTCATTCATGACCATAAAAGAACAGAATGTTATATTTTCCTGCCTGAGTGATGTGGACTCAGTAACAAGTGACCCTCATCTGCTTTTGCCACTGTGTGAAGCTTTTACAGAATATAAAAGGTTCCTTTGTGCCCATATCCCAATTTCTGAATCTCAGGATTTCATGGCAGTGTATATGAAGAACTATTTTTGAAAGATTCTTTATGTAGCCATGAACGCAAGGTTTAAAATTCAGGTCATTGAAACTCCAATGCATTTTAATTTACTCTATGCAAGACATTTTAGATTAGATCTCTTAGAACAAAAAAAAGTATAAATTATCTTTTGTAATCTATCCTGAGCTTGTTTAGATGGATGGATAATAAATTGAAGTTAAGGACTTAAGAAATGCCATGCTGGGTCTGATCAGTGGTCCACTGAGCCCATCATCCTTTCTCTAACAATAGCCAGTCTGGGTCACCTGGAATTATCTACAAAACCCTATTATAAAAATCTGTTTCATATTGCTCTCCCCCAAAATTAAGAGGTGGAAAAAAATAACATCTCTCTGGCTAATAATCATTTATGGACTTGTCCTCCAAAAACTTGTCCAAATCTTTTTAACTCAGTTACTTTACTAGTCTTAACCACATTTTTTTGGCAACATGTTCCGTAGCTTAATTGTACATCAACTGAAATAATACTTTCTTAAAATTTGCTATCTGTTAGTTTTAGAGAGTGTCCCTTAGTCCATGAAGTTAGCAAGTAACACATTTAAGACTAATCGGAGAAAATTCTTTTTCACTCAATGCACAATAAAGCTCTGGAATTTGTTGCCAGAGGATGTGGTTAGTGCAATTAGTGTAGCTGGGTTCAAAAAAGGTTTGGATAAGTTCTTGGAGGAGAAGTCCATTAACGGCTATTAATCAAGTTTACTTAGGGAATAGCCACTGCTATTAATTGTGTCCGTCGCTGTCCGATGTCTCTGCTCCGCCCACCTTACCTCGTTGGCGACTCCCTTCAGGGTTGATAGAAGGCTAGCTGCTGCGGCGTCTCCAGGCCGTCCTCTTCTGGCGTTCCCGGACCGGCTCGATGCTGCAAGCCGCCATGTTGACCAGATGCCTAAGGGTGCGTGCAGCCCGACTGATGTACCAGCATTGGCGCGAACCTCAGGGGCGTCCCCCTGAGATGACGTCACCAGCTCCAGATATTTAAGGTCTCAGTTTTCGCTAACAAGACGAGTTAGCAAGGGATTGGTTACCTAGCTTCCTCCTGGTTGCTGCGGATGGGATTCGCTCTCCGCAACCCTAGCTACTCTGCCTCCTCGGACTTCACTAGAGTTACCCGCTCCTTGGGGGCCTCGCTCTCTCTTTTTCTTTGCAGGTCGCTGTCCAGAACCGGTACTCGCTCCTCGAGGGCCCACATCCCGGACTTGCTACTGAATACCACTTCTGCTAAGAAGTCATCGCTAGGGATGTGAATCGGGCTTCGGACGATTGAAAATATCATCGATATTTTCAAAATCGTCAGAAATCGGGGGCTCCCCCAAAACGATAGGAAAACCCCACGATATTGATCGTGGGGGTTCCCTTATCATTTTGGGGGAGGGCGGGAAAAACGGCATACAAAAATAACCCCTAAACCCACCCCGACCCTTTAAAAGTAACCCCTTAGCTTCCCCCACCCTCCCAACCCCCCAAAAACCTTTTTACAGGTACCTGGTGGTCCAGTGGGGGTCCCAGGAGTGATCTCCCACGATCTCCCACTCCGGGCCATCCTCCGGCTCCCGAGCCTACGGCTGCCATTAATCAAAATGGTGCCGATGGCCCTTTGCCCTTACCATGTGACAGGGTATCCGTGCCATTGGCCGGATCCTGTCACATGGTAGGAGCACTTGTGCTCCTACCATGTGACAGGGGCTGACCAATGGCACCGATAGCCCCTGTGACATAGTAAGGGCAAAGGCTATCGGCGCCATTTTGATTACTGGCAGCCGATGGCCCGAGTGCAGGAGATCGCTCCCGGACCCCTGCTGGACCACCAGGGGCTTTTGGCAAGTCTTGGGGGACCCTCCTGACCCCCACAAGACTTGCCAAAAGTCCAGCGGGGGTCCAGGAGCGACCTCCTGCACTCAGACCATCAGCTGCCAGTATTCAAAATGGCGCCGATAGCCTTTGCCCTTACTATGTCACAGGGGCTACCAGTGCCATTGGTCAGCCCCTGTCACATGGTAGGAGCACAAGATGACGCCGGCCATCCAGTGCTCCTACCATGTGACAGGATCCGGCCAATGGCACGGATACCCTGTCACATGGTAAGGGCAAAGGGCCATCGGCGCCATTTTGATTAGTGGCAGCCGACAGCCCGGGAGCGGGAGGACGGCTTGGAGCGGGAGATCACTCCCGGGACCCCCACTGGACCACCAGGTACCTGTAAAATGTTTTTGGGGGGGTCGGGAGGGTGGGGGAAGCTAAGGGGTTACTTTTAAAGGGTCGGGATGGGTTTTTTGTTTATCGGCTGGTGCACAGCCGATAAACAAAACGCGATCGGGCCCGATGGAAAAAACCCCACATGTGAATCGGAACCGGAATCGGAACATATTCCGGTTCCAATTCACATCTCTAGTCATCGCTGCTTACAACATTGTGAGTTTCCATCTATCTCTCAGAGCTTTCCCTGGGTACAGGTACTCGCTCCTCGAGGGCCTATACCCTCGAGGAGCAAGTACCTGGGCTGCCTTAAGAGACTATTGTGTGAATGTTACCATTAAGGACTCGTTCCAGTACTCTGCATATACTACCTACTTACTGTCTTAGTTTTTCTACAGCTCAGCCACCCTGGGATCGCTGTTCCAATACCTGAGGGACTACAGCCCAGCCGGGCGCTTCCAAGCTCACTACTGCCACCTCTGGTGGTTTACCATTTTGTCTAATAAAAGAACTAGTGTGTGTCTGTCTCCTACACTAAGCCTGAACAGTGGTCCCTCTCGGGATTTCCCCTGAGGGTGTGGTCACCTGCCACTGGTCCAAGGATCCACCCACAACTACTCTAAATAACTACAGATTGCTAAATACCAGCTTTCTCTACAGAGCTTTGACATGGAGAAGGTACAGAGAAGGTACAGAGAAGGGCTACCAAAATGATAAGGGAAATGGAACAACTCCCCTATGAGGAAAGACTAAAGAGGTTAGGACTTTTCAGCTTGGAGAAGAGACGACTGAGGGGGGATATGATAGAGGTGTTTAAAATCATGAAAGGTCTAGAACGGGTAGATGTGAATCGGTTATTTACTCTTTCGGATAGTAGAAAGACTAGGGGGCACTCCATGAAGTTAGCATGGGGCACATTTAAAACTAATCGGAGAAAGTTCTTTTTACTCAACGCACAATTAAACTCTGGAATTTGTTGCCAGAGAATGTGGTTAGTGCAGTTAGTATAGCTGTGTTTAAAAAAGGATTGGATAAGTTCTTGGAGGAGAAGTCCATTACCTGCTATTAAGTTCACTTAGAGAATAGCCACTGCCATTAGCAATGGTTACATGGAATAGACTTAGTTTTTGGGTACTTGCCAGGTTCTTATGGCCTGGACTGGCCACTGTTGGAAACAGGATGCTGGGCTTGATGGACCCTTGGTCTGACCCAGTATAGCATTTTCTTATGTTCTTATGTTCTTATCAGATTGCTAACTCCGCACGGAGAACACATCACATTGCTGTCTCCTCACGGAGATCACAGCAGATTCACATCATTAATTGCATCAGTAGCATGGGATCTTCTTAGTTTTTAGGTAATTGCCAGGTTCTTGTGGCCTGGTTTGGCCTCTGTTGGAAACAGAATGCTGGGCTTGATGGACCTTTGGTCTGACCCAGCATGGCAATTTCTTATGTTCTTATAGTCTTATAGTGTAAATAATTTTTCCCTATTAACCTGCTCCATATCATGCATAATATTTATAAACCTCTATTGTATCCCCTAAACTGAAGAGCCCTAACCTTTTTGGCCTATCTTCTTAAGGTAACCGATCTATCCCCATAATAAGTTTTGGTTATCCTTTTCTGTAAATTTCTAGTTCTGTTGTATCTTTTTGGAAGTGCAGTGACCTTGTGTGGCTGCAACGTAGATCAATACAGAGGCATTATTATATTCCCAGTTTTGTCTTATATTCCTTTCTGAATAATTCCTAATATTTTATTTGCTTTTTTGGCTGCTGCCGCATATTGAATTGCGTTCTCTGCAATGATCACAAGATCCTTTTCCAGGGACTTAACTCCTAATATGAAACCCAGCATTGTGTATACATAGTTAAATTATTTACTCTGTTTACATCATTGTACCTATCCACATGAAAGTTTATCTGCAGTTGAGATGCCCAATTCCCCAATCTAACAATATCCTTGCAATTCCTCACATTCAGCTTGTGTTATAACTACTTTGAACAATTCTGTGTCATCTATAAATTTGTTCACCTTTATCATTGCTCCTTTGCTAGATCATTTATGAAAATGTTTAACAACACTGGTCCCAGTACAATACTTTGGGCACTCCACTATTCACTTCTCTCCATTGGAAAAATGGATCATTTAGACCTACTCTGTATTTCCTCTCTTTTAACCTTGCCTCCTATCCCATAACTTTGTAATTTCCTGAGAAGTCTCTCACATGGAACCTTATCAAATGCCTTCTGAAAATCCAGGTACATTATATTGACCAGCTTTCCCTTATCATGTTTATTTACTTTCATTATAGATTGGTAAGGCGTGACTTCCCTTTGATAAAACCATGTTGGCTTTTTCTCATTAAGTCATGCCTATCCATATGATCAGTAATTCTGTTCTTAACTATTTTGTGCCTGGCACTGACATCAGACTTACTGGTCTGTAGTTTCCCGGATCATCCCTGGATCCTTTTTAAAAATTTCTGTTACATTGGCTATCCTACAGTCTCCAGATACAGTGGCAGATTTTAATCATATGTTACAGATTAACAGTAGCAGATTTGCAGTTTCATATTTGAGATCTTCCAGAACTCTGAATCGAATGCCATCAGATCCTGGTGATTTGTTCCTATTTAGCCTGTCAATTTCTGTAATACATCCTCCAGTTTAAAAGTGATTTGCTTCAGTTCCTCTGACTCATCACCTTCAAAGAACATTTTCAGTATGAGAATCTCCCTAACATCCTCTTCAGTAAAGACCAAAGCAAATAATTCATTTAATTTCTCTGCAACATTTTTGTCTTCTCTGAATGCCTCTTTTGTACCTTGGTCATCTAGTGGTCCAACTGATTCTCTTACAGGCTTTCTGCTTTGGTTGTATTTAAAAAGTTTTTATTATTGATTTTATCTCTGTGGCAAGCTTCTTCTCAAATCTTTTTGGCCTGATTTATTAATGTTTTATATCTACTGTACTTTGTAAATGCCTTTGTTTTTTCCTAGTCTCTTCTTGTTTTCAATTTTTTTTAAAGATGTCTTATGGGCTTTAATAGTGTCTTTCCTAGCACCATTTAACCATGCAGATAATAATTTGATCTTCCTTCTACCTTTTTTAATGTGGGAAAAAACATTTTATTTGGGCTTCCAAGATTGGTATTTTAAACAATCCCCATGCTTCATGCAGATTTTTAGCACTTGCAACTGCCCCTCTTTTGTTTCTTTCCAACTAATTGTATCATTTTATCAAAGTCTTCCTTTTTGAAGTTGAATTCTATTATAGTAGTTTTACTTTATTTTCTCCCTTTGGTGATTATAAATAAAAATGTTGACTAGCATAGTGCAGGCATTTCCTTGTTACAGCCACCATTTTCAGTGGTAATTATTCTCCAGGTCATACTTCCTTCACACACAGGATATTCAAGACATGATCCAGGCCCAAGACAGCAACTCTCTCACAGATAGGAACTTCAGGCAAGATTCCAATGGATGCTGGATGGCCTTCTCACTCCAGCCAGGTGGCTTATTGCTCTGGGGTGTAAATCTTGCCCCTAACCCTGTGATCTGATCTACTGTCAAAGGCTCCCACATTGAGTATTGGTGATAGAAGTGGAATGGATGCTGCTGGCAGGCAGGAATCCTTGACATAGCTTGGAGGAATTCATATTTCCGTGATAGCCATGAGGTTATCTATTTCTTGCATCATCAATATCATGGTGAGTTGTACAGCCTGTTTATGGTGCTGAGGGTCATGATGTAGGTCTACCATTTTCAAATGAATGCTAGATCATGGTGCATCATGCTGGCATATCTGTGCAGGTTTTCGTGGATACTGATGAGGGTTTCTAATGAAAGATGCTCCTATTGTGATGCAGACAGTGGTTAAGGATGGAACACCTCAGACTCAATGAGGGCAGGTCATCTGGTTGGAGCTAGAATGACTAATTAAAGCAGGCTGGGGATCTGGCTTACCTTTTGTTAAGGCACTTTTCTTTGTATGCCTTACTAAATTCTTCCTTTTAGGAGATAACCCTTTCTCCCATCAGAGACCTTAAAAGGTACATTTTAAAAGCTGAGTTTGTGTCAAAATTGGGAGATGTACAAGCATGCAGTTCATTCTCATGTCCACCCAATTTTATAAGCCACCCACATATGTGCACAAGTCCCGACTCATGAATATCTTGTATTGGGGAAAAAAGGGATGGAATTTGAGCGTTCTGGGGTGAGGCCAAGAGATGTGTGCGCAAGTACCTATGTGCCTGTATGTGAACCCAGGTATATTTGAGCATAAAGTTACTTCTGCTGTGAGGAGGTATAAGTCTCAATAGAATTATTTTTAGACATCTCTAAGGTGCTTGAGGGTTCTGGGTTTACTGGGGGGGAGTGCAAGCTAAAGAATTTGGGGGGGGGGGGGTTTGGAGGACCTAGCTCTAGACTGGGCAAACTAGTGGACGAATTGCTGAAACTGGTCATGGTGTGGATGCATGCTTGTTGTAAAATTCCTTCACTTGCATGGCTCAAAGCAGACACACTTGCTCACACACTTGCAAAATTAGGAGTACACATACATGCGCCAGGGCTATTTTATAACATGCACACAGGATATAAAATTGCCATGATTCTGGCTGCGTGCCCATATACACATGTATATGTGCACCTGTGTGCCCGTTTGAAAGTTACCATCCCTGGTTCCAACAGAATTTTTAAAAGGGATGACCTGCCACTTCACTACAATTCTCAGATCTTCAGGTCACTCTTTCCTATCCAGAGAATTTCAGTCTTTATTTAACCTCAGTTTCAGCTGATAGAGCCAATTAGCACTACCTCTATCTAAGCCCTCAATCAGCTTAGTCAAGCCGTCTCCTGTCTCTCTCTCTCGACTGGAGAGATGATCTGCATATTGTCTGTAAACATACAATAATATAAACCTGTAGCTTGTCAAACACTACATAATGGAGTCTTATAAAAGTTAAACACATAAGAAGAAAGCACAGCTTACTGTGGTACTTCATGCACCAAATTTTATTCCTGGGAAATAAAAACTTGCTGAGATCATCCAGAAAGAAAAGAAAAGAGGAGAACCAATGAAGCACCTGTCCTTAAATCCCCATTATCCTCAAATGGATTTTCTTTCATTTTGTTTTTAAAAATGAATTGAAACAGAAAATTTTGTTAAATTTTCCCATTTTATATCTCTAAAACATATCAGTCAATAGGAAGTGAAACACAGGAAAGAAAACAAGCAATGCACAGGAGAACACAGCTAGTCAATAAAGCTCCTATAAATCTCTCCTCTTGCCAAAATCAATCCTTCACTCCTGCCAAGTACTCACTTTCCGCCTCACAGCACCAACATAAGTTCAAAGGAAAAGCAAGTCTCATTTTGGCAAGGTGATAGGGAGGAACCACACTGAGAATGCTATATTAAGTAAGACACATATATAATCCCCTATTACCACTTATACCCATACTGGAGGGAGGGGGAGGGGGAGAAGGAGGTTACATACATTACGCCATCTCTCAGCTGTATGATTTAGAATGGGCATGTATAATATGCAAGCATAGCTAAAGGTTCTTCCAGAGGTGGGAAGTAGAAACTAGAGAAGATGTACCTCAAGCAAATCTATGTAGGAGATAAAAACCCATGATCTAGAAGAAGGATTTATTAGAATTGGAAAAGTAGAAAGATTAGCTTTTTAAAACTTATAAACAGAAAGCCAGAGACAATCCATACCTCCCCCCCAGATACACACTCTTTTTATAGGTCTCCGTTCAAATAAATTAAACATGTGTCTCTCTCAAGTCCCCATTTAATTTCTGGTCAGAAATTAGCATGTGATTTCTCAATTCATTCTCACATGTTTGCCAAATACTTTAGATGAATTTCTCTGCAGTACTTAGATGATAATTGTTACGGCTATGGCTGCTGTGCAACCGCCTCACCACCAGGGGTCCTTCTAGAGCAGGCTCTCCGGGCTGGCCCAATCCATCTGCTCTATGTCCTGGATATTCCTTTATAGCCCTGCCTACCCAAGACTCCAGTGCTTCAGCATCGAGCTCATTTGGGCTCCCTGCTCTAGCCTTCCTTGCCTTGCTATGTGTGGCCTTCGGGCCTTCTGCCTTGCCTTGCCTTGCCGGGTGTGTGTAGCCTTCGGGCCTTCTGCCTTGCCTTGCTGGGTGTGTGTGACCTTCAGGCCCTCTGCCTTGCTGGGTGTGCGTGACCTTCGGGTCCTCTGCCTTGCTGTGTGTGCGTGGCCTTCGGGCCCTCTGCCTTGTCATGTGTGTGTGTGGCCTTCAGGCTCTGTCTTGCTATAAGGTTCTGTTGACCCTGCCTGGACTTTGACACTGTTGCCTGCCGCCTGCCTTGACCCTGCCTGGACTTTGACACTGTTGCCTGCCACCTGTCTTGACCCTGCCTGGACTTTGACACTGTTGCCTGCCGCCTGCCTTGACCCTGCCTGGACTTTGACACTGTTTGCCTGCCGCCTGTCTTGACCCTGCCTGGACCTTTGACACTGTTGCCTGCCGCCTGTCTTGACCCTGCCTGGACTTTGACACTGTTGCCTGCCACCTGCCTTGACTCTGCCTGGACTTTGACACTGTTGCCTGCCGCCTGCCTTGACCCTGCTTGGACTTTGACTCTGTTGCTTGCTGCCTGGCCTGACCCTGCCTGGACCTTGACCTTGGTTTGCCTGCCGCCTGCCCTGACCCTGCATGGACTTTGAATTTGTTCCCAGCCAGTACTTTGCTACTCTCATCACAGCCATTGCCCAGTTCCATACACTCCTGCCTGCATCATTCCTTCTCAGCCATAATTCGGAGACCTTCCAGCTATCGCTGTCTCTCTCCACCTGGAGTCACTCCTGAAGGTGGTGTTCACAACACCGGACCACTGCCTAAACGTAACAGTATGCCGAAGCCACCCTCCAGAGAGAGAGATAGGACTTTGTGTCAAACCGGTGAGTCAAATTTTTTTTCCACAAGCCACAATATGCCTCAGTCTCAAAGATTTTATAGCTGTGCATGCTGCCAAACCTTGAACTATTTAAGCTACCAAGACTGTCTGGCATGTCAACTCCCCAACCAAGAACATTGGGCAATCAGTAACTGCCATAAGAGAAATGTTTCTGTCTACCAGGAATGTTTGAACTGTTCTACTTCTAAGCCAGGATGGTGGAAATGTTCATGTTTCCCAAGCCTATTACCACCAGGCAAACTGTGCCACTGTTGCTCAGCTAAAGGACCAGCTGCTTCATTAGGGAAAACAGTCAGCTCGACTACCCTGCGTTCAGCTTCTGGCCCAGTTAAAAACGTTATTACCTGTAGGAGCTTGTGGATACAGAATTCCAGCCCTTCATTTCAGGACACTTTGAAGGAAACTGGTCACCAGGAAACAAGTAATAATTCTGAAAATTTTAGAACTCGCCGGGTTAAGAAGGCTTCCATGACTTCCACGCTAGAGCCTCAGAGACAAGAGCAGAATGTACTAATTAACTCTAGCAGAGCCTTGCTTTCCACAGATGCAGATCAGTTACAATTAACGACTAGGGTTCCAAGACGGTCCAGAACTGCCTGTGCCTTCTCTAAGCTGCTAGTCCACACTTTTAAACCAGGGAAACATAATGGGGAGCTCCAGACTCAGTCTCGAGGTACCAAGTCCTCTGCAGTACAATCTTTATCCTCCCTTCACATTACAACAGACTTTGTTAATCTGCCGCCCCTGGAGGGGTCCGAACCGGCCCAGCTGCCGCCCCTGGAGGGGTCCAAACCGGTCCTGCTGCCGCCCCAGGTGGGGCCTGAGCCTGCCGTGCAAACCCCAGAGGGGCCTGAGCCTGCCGTGCAACCCCAGGAGGGGTTTGAGACTGCCGCGTCACCCCAGGAGGGGTTTGAGACTGCCGTGTCACTCCAGGAGGGGGTAGAATTCTTCGTATCACCCCAGGGGTTTGAGAACCGCTTCGCTTCCCCAGGAAGGGGTAGATTTTCCTCGTATCACCCCAAGAGGGGCCTAAGACTGCTACGTCACCCCAGGAGGGGAGTGAACCTGCCATTGTACCCAAGGAGGGGTTGGACTTTATCATTCCGTACCCCTTGCAAAGTTGGGACCCAGGAGGAGGAGGAGGCCTTGGGGGGGGTACTGTTATGGCTATGGCTGCTGTGCAACCGCCTCACCACCAGGGGTCCTTCTAGAGCAGGCTCCCCGGGCTGGCCCAATCCATCTGCTCTATGTCCTGGATATTCCTTTATAGCCCTGCCTACCCAAGACCCCAGTGCTTCGGCATCAAGCTCGTTTGGGTTCCCTGCTCTAGCCTTCCTTGCCTTGCTGTGTGTGGCCTTCGGGCCTTCTGCCTTGCCTTGCCTTGCTGAGTGTGTGTGACCTTCAGGCCCTCTGCCTTGCTGTGTATTCGTGGCCTTCGGGCCCTCTGCCTTGCTGTGTATGCGTGGTCTTCGGGCCCTCTGCCTTGCCGAGTGTGTGTGGCCTTCGGGCTCTCTGCCTTGCCATGTGTGTATGGCCTTCAGGCCCTCTGCCTTGTGTGTGTGTGGCCTTCAGGCTCTCTGTCTTGCTATAAGGTTCTGTTGACCCTGCCTGAACTTTGACACTGTTGCCTGTCGCCTGCCTTGACCCTGCCTGGACTTTGACACTGTTGCCTGCCACCTGCCTTGACCCTGCCTGGACTTTGACACTGTTGCCTGCCACCTGCCTTGACCCTGCCTGGACTTTGACACTGTTGCCTGCTGCCTGCCTTGACTCTGCCTGGACTTTGACTCTGTTGCTTGCTGCCTGGCCTGACCCTTCCTAGACCTTGACCTTGGTTTGCCTGCCGCCTGCCCTGACCCTGCATGGACTTTGACTTTGTTCCCAGCCAGTACTCTGCTACTCTCATCACAGCCATCGCCCAGTTCCATACACTCCTGCCTGCATCATTCCTTCTCAGCCATCATTTGAAGACCTTCCAGCTATCCCTGTCTCTCTCCACCTGGAGTCACTCCTGAAGGTGGTGTTCACAACACCGGACCACTGCCTAAACGTAACAATAATGCATTGGCAGTACATTTGGAGAATCCACAATTCTGAGTACTCCACAAGGACCAGAAGATCACTTTGAGAACTTGCTTCCAAATCTCACCAAAATAAAATAAAATTCACTCTCTATTCTGAATAAAATTGCAACCATTCTTCTGATTTTTCCCTATAACTCAGTTTTCCTAATAATAATAAAATGTAAGCAACTATCCTAATACTGTTCAGCTAACTGCAAATAAAATAAAACCAAAAGTTATCTAAAAATTATCTTATTTGCTGTTTCTCCTAAACAGCAAAACTATACTTGTTTTAGTTTATTGACACGCAAGACTTAATTCTGGATAAGTCATTTCTTGCCAGGTTAAATCATTAAAAAAACTTCCTGCAGAAAAAAACCTTTTATCTTTTATTTTTCAGCCCAAGTGTAGGCTGCAGGTGATGCTTTGCCTCATGACTATCCCTCTCTCTGTCTCTGGCTCTCTCTGTTTCCACGAAATAAAGAAATCCTAACTCTTATTTTCTAGACTTCAAAGAGGATAGCTCTATTGCTTAATACATTTCATTAGTACTCAATCTCTTACCTGTTACTGGCTACAGGAATGAATAAGTAATGTATCCCTTAACTAAGTTCTGAGATAAAAGTCTACAATTCACCAGTTTGAATTTCAACAATATCTGATAGGCTCCTAGAAATGAGTTAATTATAATTTCCTATCCCCTGAAGAAATAATGTCCTCAGGGTATCACTGACATCTAGCTAATGGCACAGCACTGGCTTCCAGGCAATAGGATTACTTACTGCTTCATCAGATTGAAGCTACAAGACACCAAAAATCTCTCTTTTCTCTGACTACAGAATTTCTAAGAAAAAAGGAAAAGCCTGAAATGACCATCATTACCATGGCCATCCCAGCGATAAATAAGGAGTGGATACTTGCCTTACATGTCTTTCAAAGGATATTTGGTTATGCCTGAATGTGAAGCATTTCCTCTCCAAACTTAAGAAAAAAATTACAGGGACTTTTTTTCTTTCCCCAACTGTAACTAAAAAAGAAAACCTTAGCCAGGCAGAGAGAGAAATAGTTTTAAATTAAATTCTCCTAAGTCACTGACATCTTCAGGAAATTTAGCAAAAGCATGGCTTTTTAGCCAAACCTTCCAGATAGAAACCTTTTCTCCACTGACTTAACACCTTAATAAGATCCACCAGTTTTCACCACTTGATTCCTATTACTAGGCCAACTATGAATATTTCACTAAGAAGTCCCATATTCAGTCACTGTCTGGATAGCAAAGTTAACCAGATAAAGAAAAACATTTAATATTGAATAAGTTTAACAGTGTAATACAGTGACTTAATAACACCAGCACAGGCTCCTAGGAACCTTCCTTAACATTCTTCCAACAAGAGTTTTCCCAAGGATATTTAATCCTCCTATTGTGTCTTAATTATTGGTTATTGTCAATTTGATAGTGGTCCTTCTCAATTCATGGTCCGACATTTAGGAATTCCCTCCCAAGTAAGATCAGGCTAATTAAAGTCCTCCAAACTATTCAAGCAACTCCTAAAAAACATACTTATTGTTGCAACCGTCACTGCCCGATGTCTCCACTCCACCCACCTTACCTCTTTGGCGATTCCCTCTTTGGCGATTCCCTCGTTGGTTAATGGAAGTTTGGCTGCCGCGGCGTCATTTTGCTGACCTCCTCCGGCGTCCCTGGACTGGCTGGATGCTGCCTTCCGCCATGTTCTCCTGAGGCCTAAGGGCGCGCGTGCGTACCCGACTCAAGTACCAGCTGTGGCGTGAACCTCAGAGGCGGCCCCCTGAGATGACGTCATCATCACCAGATATTTAAGGTCTCTTGTTTTGCTGGCTTATCGAGTTAGCAAAGGGTTTTCCTACCTAGCTGCCTCCAGGTATCGCTGCGGATGGGATTCGCTCTCCGCTTACCTTGCTACTCTGCCTCCTCGGACTTTACCAGGGGTTCCCGCTCCTCGGGGGCCTCGCTCTCTCTCTTGCTTTTCAGGTTGCAGGTCTGGAATTGGTACTTGCTCCTCGAGGGCCCACGTTCCTGGACCTGCTACTGAATATAACTTCTGCCAGGAAGTCACTGCTGCCTACAGTACCAGTGAGTTACCAATCTCTCTCTCTGAGCTTTTCCCTGGAACCAGGTACTCGCTCCTCAAAGGCCTACTTTATTCCAGCTCCTGGGCTGTTCCAAGAGACTATTGTTGAGTGTTACCATCAAGGTTCTGTTCCTGAACTCTGCATACTCTGCCTACTCACTATCTTAGTTTCTCTATAGCTCTGCCATCCTGGGATCGCTGTTCCAGTGCCTGAGGGACTACAGCCCAGCCGGGGCTCTTCCAGCTCACTACTGCCAACCTCTGGTGGTTCTCTAAAACAGTTTAATAAAAGAACTAGTGTGTGTCTGTCTCCCAACTCTGAGCTTGACCGGTGGTCCCTCTCGGGATCTTCCCCCATGGGCGTGGTCATCTGCCCACCGGCCCAGGATCCACCACAATTATCACAAATAATAACACTTATTTCAGCTGGCTTATTCCCATCATCTCTTTAATTACTCTGACCAAATATTGCATAAGTAGCACACTAAGGTTATGTTGTCCTTCCCTTGGCTATTCTTGGAAGCAAATGTTTTGTGGGGCCTGGAATAAAGCAGAATTTAGGATGTTTTGTGCAGACTAAGAGGACAAGCTCTGTCTGAAGATAGAACTGTAATATTCATTAAAGTCAGTGCCGGTGATGCAAGGTTATTTTTACTTTTTTTTCCTTCTAAGAAAAAAACCCCTAAAAACAGAGAGAAAAGCAGTTGCCTGGAACAGGGCATGCCCCAGAAGTAAACTGCTAGTAGTTGTACAGGATGTAGTTTCCAGCAGTAAGCAGGCTTTGCACTAAGCACCTGAGTGCAGCAGAGTGGAAGCAAATCAAGAGTTAATTGTCAAGCATTGGCTTAGAGCCTCCTAGAAGGGCAGAAGCAGCTGCAGAAAAATCTCCTGAAGTACCAGAGTCTCTGGACAACTCCCAGGTAAAACTGGAAGAAAACAGGGCCTGTATAGCTGCCAGTCTAGCTAAAGTTAAACCAGATCTGGACTCAGTACAGCTGGAAGCAGAGAGAGTGCCACAGCTACCCAAATCAGCTGTCTGCTCCACCCTGGAAAAAAGGCACTGCTTCGAAGGAAGCTGGAAGCAGCAAGGCAGTTGACATGAGACTAGATCCTGACTGGCAAGAGTCCACAGAGATGCATACAATGGAACAAAAAAATGCCATAAGGAAGCCGATGATCTGGGAACCACACTGGACTCAGCTTTCAGTCTGCCATGCAGAGCTAGAGGGAAGCAGAAGGAGCACAGCAACTGGTTGAAGTATATGACTGGTGCTTGACCCTTAAAAGAGACTCCACTCTAGAGGAGAGTGCAATAGAGCAGATTGGATGCCAGAGGAATGATTCTGCAATAACCGAGTCAGAAAAAATAGAAAGCTAATGGTGGAGCTTCATAGTTGGACCTGGAGAAGGCAATGCATACTACTCAGAAAGAGGCAATTCGGAATGTGCTCCAGAGTGCTGCACTGACAATCAGAGGCAGTGCAGAGGATGGAGGTGCTGCAAGGAGACCAGAGGACAGCACTACAGAAAGTCCATAGTGAGGTGCTGTCTGGTGCCTAAAAGCCAGAGAAAGCCCAGAGTCAGGAGCTGTGGAGAGCCTGAGTGCCAGAAGGGGGCAATATTGAATAGTCCTGCTGAATGCAGCACTGATGAGCCTATGGAAGGTACCGTGTTTCCCCCGATAGTAAGACAACCCCTGATAGTAAGACGTAGTGGGAATTAGGGGGGTCGGCTAATGTAACCAATCCCCCGAAAGTAAGACGTACCTGTCATTTCAAAAAAAAATTATTTTTAAATACCTGTCGGAGGGCCGCGTGGGTCCAGGCGGCTGGCGCCGGGAGCCGGGTGGTCGCGTGTTAAATCTAGGCCGCGGGCGGGTGGGCGCTTGTTCCAGGCGGCGGCGGCGGGGGGGGGGGGGGGGGGGGGCGGGTGGACCGCGCGTAGTTCGAGACGGCCGGCGGGCGGCGGGTGGTCGCGTGTTAAATCTAGGCCGGGTCGCACAGGCGCGCATTCATTCACTGCCGTGGGGGCTGCCCTCGGCAGCCCCCACCGGCAGTGAATGAATGCGCGCACAGGCCCACAGCGCCTGTGCGACCCCTGCGATTCGGCGCTGGGGGCTGCCGCTGGGGGCTGCCGGTGGGGGCTGCGGCAGTGAATGAATTCATTCATCCAGGCGGAGGAGCCGGCTGCTTTCCGCCGCTGCTGGCTGCTTTCGGCTGCCGCTGCCGGCTGCTTTCGGCGCTCAAGGCAGTCACATGCTGTGACGTCACGGCATGTGACTGCCTTGAGCGCCGAAAGCAGCCGGCAGCGGCGAAAGCAGCCGGCTCCTCCGCCTGGATGAATGAATTCATTCAACTGCCGCAGCCCCCAGCGGCAGCCCCCAGCGGCAGCCCCCAGCGCCGAATCGCAGGGGTCGCACAGGCGCTGTGGGCCTGTGCGCGCATTCATTCACTGCCAGTGGGGGCTGCCTCGGCAGCCCCCACCGGCAGTGAATGAATGCGCGCCTGTGCGACCCGGCCTAGATTTAACACGCGACAACCCGCCGCCCACCGGCCGTCTCGAAGTAACGCGCGTCCACCCGCCCCCCCCCCCCCCCCCCGCCGCCTGGAACAAGCGCCCACCCGCCCGCGGCCTAGATTTAACACGCGACCACCCGGCTCCGCCGCCAGCCGCCTGGACCCACGCGGCCCTCCGACAGGTATTTAAAAATATTTTTTTTTTGAACACTCAGGTTTTTTTTTCCAATATAAGACATACCCTGAAAGTAGACATAGTGGGACTTTGGGGGTAAAAAGAAAAGTAAGACGCTGTCTTATATTTGGGGAAACACGGTAAGCATGCTAGAGCCTGAGAGAGGTTGCTGCCAAGGGGCCAGATGGAAGGGCCACAGAGGCCATAGAGACCCAACGAGAGGCCGCAGACATGCCAGATGAGACACTACAGTAAGCCTGGAGAGAGATACCATGGAGATTCAAACGAAAGGAGCTGCAAAGGAGCCAAGATGTGGCACTACAGAGGAGCCAGGGACTGATGTTAGAAGGCACCCACAAATGTTACCAACTGAACCACCATGTGAAGTCCCATAGCCAGTCCAAAGAGTCCCGGCCCAAGGCAGGGTTGGAATTCGGAGCCAACAGGGTCTTATTCAAAGGACTATGGGTAGACATCGGGCACAGGGTGCAGTGGGTGGTACTAAGTTACCAGGGTAGTCCTAATGTGAGGGGTGGAGTGTGACCCTAGAACCCCAACCCCAAGCCTAGCTAGTGGGATGCCAAATGAAGGGGAGTGAGATGTGTGGTACTTCCATGGATGTGATCCAGGGCGGAGTAATAATGCTTGGATTAATGGCTACAAGCTGATGGGAGGGTATGTGAGGTAGTGCCCCTGCTCCCCTCCCCCCCCCCCTCTCTTTACCTGTGCAGGATCCACCTTAAATCCCACAGAGGGAGAGAGCTCTGTGGGTGGGACTCTGCTGGGCAGGGAGAGTCTTGAGTGGTGGATTCAGCTGGGGCAAGGAGAAGTTTGTGAGCCCAGCTAGGAGGAGGAGGCCCCACCTCTCCAAGAGTAGGAGCTCCTGATCCTAAGAAGTATTGTGAGTATTGAAGGCGCATTATCCTGAGGGAAAGCAATCTGCTAGTCTGTATGTAAATTGAAACTGCAAGAATATTGCAAAGATAGGCAGCGATTGCCAGCATTTGATGTATGTTTGTATGAATTAAAAAGGCTGGAGTCAGTGTGGTTTACAGCTCCAGTCCAGAAGATTTGCTCGGCCATCCTCACAGTGTTATATAAAAGGGAGTGTGCACTGGGGCAAACTGCTGGTCACCTAACCAATAACTCTCAGGAGGCTATGAGATTCTGGAGGAGCCAAGCTGGGGAGTTAAGGTAGAAACATAGAAACATAGAAATGATGGCAGAAGAAGACCAAACGGCCCATCCAGTCTGCCCAGCAAGCTACGCACTTTATCCATTTTTTTTCCCTTTTTCTCTCTCCCACCTGTTACTATTGGCTTCCAATACCCTCCAGCCCTAATTCCCCTCCACCCCGCCACCAATGTAGAGAGCAGCGCCGTATCTGCATCCAAGTGACATCCAGCTCAATTAGGGGTAGCAACTGCTGTAACAAGCAGGCCACACCCCTGCCCCATACTCTTACCCACCCCTGTTTTTTGTTGTTGTTTGGGTTTTTTTTTGGAGATGGCAGCCCTCCATCCTTCCACTCCATGAAGGTGGAGGGCACCATTGAGGGTACCATCCCTCAATGGTGGCCCTAGAAGTAAGGAGTAAATTTGGGGAGAGAGAAAACGGAGACCCATTTAAAAACTCCCATCAGCTTTTCAGACAGGAGAGTGATCTTGCAGCAGTTGTATTCTGGAGTGAAAGAAGAAGTTGTTTGGAATTTGGACACAAGAACTGGGGTCTCTGGGGGCAGCAGTACCTAGGGAACAGGCACCAGCTTGGTTATTTCACTGCAGAGCCCGGGACCAGTATATGCCCAAGGGAAGGGGAGGGGGGGGGGGGGGGGGGCCCCGTTCTGGAGCTGCCCCTAATGTGTGAGGACTGAAGTGTGAGTTGCTTCCATTGTGTGAGGACTGCTCTGTTGTAACTTCTGAGAAGGGAAGAATACACCGGTAACCCCCAAGGGTCCTAGAAAGAGCCTTTGGGGTGGGAGAAATGAGAGATACTGGCCCTGAGGAGAAGTTGTATGGAGAGAGACTGTAGGAAGGTGAGCTAGAGCTGCAGAGGTTCTGGAGAATAGCAGAGAAGAATAAAAGTGTACCAGCCGAGAAGTGATCTGACCAAGATGGTAAGTAAAGTGACTGTGGAGATGGACTGTGATTTGAACCAGATATTTTTTTCCACTGCTGTTTTTTTTTTTGTCTATTTTAAAATAAAAACTTTAATTTGTGGAGTACGAGTAGACAGTGGACTTTTTGGATTTTATGTGAGAATGTCTTCAGCCTGGTTTGGGCCCTGCAGATGGTTCTGCCCCTCCCCCCCATGATGTCCTGAGAGATTGTGTGATAGCCCACCCTGGCCAAGTTACCCCAATGCTCCCCAGAGCTGGGAAGATAACCCCTTAGGAAGGTGAGGGTCACAGTTTCAATCTGAATTTTTTCTTTGAGTTTTGTCACTCATTTTGCCAATTTCCTGCTACCACACAATATAACTTTCATAAAAAGCCGCTATATATAAACATAAAATAGTGTTAAGGGTAAATCAAACTTCAGAATACTGAAAAACTGAGAGTTACTCGTGTGTGCTTTGTAGGCCTTTTTATACTGCCGGTGCGTGGCTGGTGGCACCGTCGGAGCCTTGGGCAGTCACCCCAATGTGGTCCCCACCCCCCCCCACCTTTATGGACCGCCCTGCATCTGAGTACTGGCACCTTTTATTTCTAGGGGAGCAGAAGCACTGGTTTTAGGAAGAAATCTCTTGCTTGATTAATCTCAACATGGGGTTAGGGAGTGACATCCCACGCGTCAGTTCCTTACCAGGATATTCTACATCCTCCTATCAGCTGCCACAGGAGATGGCCATGGTACAGCACAGCTAAAAACATTCCCACATTCATCTACTAAGAAAAAGACAGGATCTGCAGAACGGCCATAGTTAGAAAACGTGTGGAGTATAAGGAAGTGTAAGGCATGTCTTTTTTTTTTTTTTTTTTTTTTTTTTAAATCGGTCAGTGATTTCTGCTACTTTGGGCTTCTAGCTCAACTGGGACCAGGCTCGGTCACCATTCACAACTTCGTGGGGTTTTTCTTCTACAGCCAGGTCCAGATTTCCCACTAGGTAAAGTAGGCAGCTGCCTAGGGGTGCTATATAGAAAGGGGCACCTCCTCCTCCTCTGTCCCACTGGCACTCCCCCCCCCCTCCTTAAAAGCACAGGGGCTTGTGGGTTAGTGATATATGAAGCACTATAAAATAGAATCACCACCAGCTCACAATTGCGCATAGAAGGGTAATTTTCAACAGAGTGTGTAAAGTCAGTACGTATGCGCATACGTTGATGCTTCTAAAGTTAAGCAGTATTTTATAAGCAGTGTAGCAGGAGCTGCACCGTTTATAAAATATAGCATTTTTTATTACAAGAAGCAGCATACGTTCTACACATTTTATAAAGGTTGGGTGCATATATTTTACACGTGAAAGAACTGTAATGTGCACCTATTTACCACAATTTATTGTGCAGAGGCAGGTATTTTATAAACGAAATAAAAACTGAAAATGAAGGTCCTTATCTTGCCTGGGAATTTCAACGTTAAGACAAACAAGAAATCAGTGGAAAAATTACTTTCATATAATACAATAGAGAAAAATAATTTTTCCACTGATTTCTTGTTTGTCTTAACGTTGAAATTCCCAGGCAAAATAAAATAGAGACTGAAAATGAAGATCCTTATTTCGCCTGGGAATTTCAACGTTAAGACAAACAAGAAATCAGTGGAAAAATTATTTTTCTCCATTGTATTATATGAAAGTAATTTTTCTACTGACTTTTTTTTGTTATAACATTGAAATTCCCAGGCAAAATAAAATAAAAGCTGAAAATGAAGGTCCCTATTTATAAAGTGTGCCCTTACCCTGCTAATGAAAAGCCTTACTTGTGCCCGTACTTTTAATCACCAGTTTGCTGACATCATCAGTTCATTTAGACCATCCCCTGCCACTACCCAAACCTCCCATCCAAAAACTGCAGACAAAAAAATGCGATTTCAGTTCCATGACTCAATTAGCAGGCGTGAAAACATGCATCTAAGTTTGACAATGTATGCGCGTGTACTGCTTACAAAATACCAACTTGTTTACAAACTTCTGAACCCAGACCTGGAATGCCTGGGTTCCTCCTTTTTTCCCTCCTTTAATATTTCTGCGTAACACTGCCGGTATACGCCTACGTCCGGCCTTTGCAGAACAGTGCTGACACACGGACATGCCATTCACTTGCATAACTTCCGATTTTACACTCTGAAACCTTTTGAAAATTGACCCCTTAGGGGGATGGGTCTGATTGGTCATTGATGCTCAGGCTGAGTGGTGCTGGTGAGAACAGCAAACGAGGCACTCCTTTTAGCGTGGCACATGTTAGGTGGAACTGCACTCCCCACTCCTGTGTTTCTACATCCTTGGAAGGGATTTCCCATTTCCATCTTGTTCTCACTTACTTACCTTAAGTCATTGCAGCATCAGACTTTGGGCCAGAAGCCTTGCTCCTTGGGATCGGCTGGGTACTTCATAAGGATCTGGATTGGTCAATGCCAGAGACAGGATCCTGGGCTTGAGAGACCTTTGGTCTGGCCCAGCATGGCACAGCTTTTGTTCTTATGTTCTTCTGGGTTCCTTCCAAAACCCTGCAATTATGGGCCCCAATTTGACCACTAGGCGACCTCGACCAAGAATGCCCACGACCACCGATTTATGCCTTGACGTTTTTGACGACGACTGATGCTTTGTATATAGTTTTATGTATGTTATATTTATAGTTTCTCCCTATTTATTGACCTATTAAGTTGCATTGCCTCCTTCCCTGGTTATTTGTATTGTTATCTGTTATTTGTAAGGGCGCTGCCCATAAGTTTTGTTTTTTTTTGTTCTTTGTGAACCGATACGATGTGCGAACGGCTATCGGTATATAAGAGACGTTAAATAAATAAATAAAATAAATAGGGGTCACTGCTGCATGATGACTGGAACTGTCTCTCTCCCAGACCTGTGAACGCTACCTCTGCAATATCACCAGCCCTAGCCAACCCAAGGAGCAGAAGACGATCCAGGAAGTAAACAAGATATGCTTTTGAAAGAGGCGTACATTGAACTGTCAGAGATGGCATCAGGTGGCACAACTGTTTTTCCAATCCAGTAGGTAAAAAGGGTTGTCTGCTTTCTGTTGTTTCAGCACAGGGTGCAGCTCTGCAATAACTAGAAGGATTTGTTTACGTACAATCTAGTCAACTCACTCACTAAAAGGAATTACCACATTTAATGAAACTGGGGAAAAGTACTTAAAAATCTTCAAATAGATTTTAAAAGGCCCACGCACGTAATATTAGGGAGCTATGCATGTGGCCGGGCTTTGCACGCACCAAGCGCGTTTTAAAAAAATGCCCGGCCACGCGCATATCTCCCGGTATGCACAGATTGCCGGGCCTGAAGAAAGGGGCAGCGCGCGTAACTTTCTTCTGCTCCAAAGGAGCAGCTAAGTTTAAAAATAAAAAAAAAATTAGCTAGGTAGGTTAGATGGTAGGGTTCGGGGAGGAGAGGAGAGGAGAGGGGAAAAGGCAGGAAGGCTAGGTAGGGGTGTAGGGAAGTTCCCTCCCAATCCACTCCTTAATTGGAGTCGACTGTGAGGGAACTGGGCAAAGGCCCAATCGCGTCGCTATGTGTACTTTAAAAAAATTCACCACCCCCCCTTGCACGTGTGAGTTGCGACCCGGGTGCACATGGTCACGCTGATACAAAATCAGACACGCATGTGAACACGGGCATTGTATTTTATAACATGTGTGTGGTGATGTGCTCATGTTATAAAATCACCGTGTCCCTGTGCGCGCGCCGGGAACTGCGTGGACATGGACGCCCGCACTTTTTTTTTTTTTAATCAGCCTTCTTATCTTTAGTGCTGTGAGATCTCTATGAGAAACAAAAGCTTCACAACATAAATTCTTGTTTCACCAGGCGAATTTGTGCTAATAAGGTTTATAAAATCTGATCGACTGTCACAATAATAAAGAAAACTGCAGGAGAGCACACAACTCTGGGATTTTATGCCTCGTTACAGCCAGTGACCAATTTAATTTCCAGAAGCTGGCACTTTTAATGGGGGTCTAGGCTTTTCCTAGCATGGCAGTAATGATCTCATTAACTCTTCTGCCTTCCTCGCTAGATATTCCACATGCACACGTTAAACTTCTAGGCCCTGAGGCTTGTTCTAAACTTGGAAATATAACCTGGAATTCTCCTTGCAGTTTCAGTTAGATGCACTATATTTCTCTCATTTTTGTCCCTTGGAAGAAAGCTCAGTATATCTCGCTGGGGGGGGAGGGGGGGTATTGAACCTGTTAGAAAACAGAGAACATGTTAGCAGAAGGACCATTTGGTCATCCCATTTGTGCTAAACTACTGTGTTGCCACACATTCAATGATCTGGTCTCCTCCCTCCATTGCCCTTCCATTCAGGTCCCTTTGTGGCTGTTCTGTGACAGTTTTGGCTCCTATCCCATCTGTAGAAAGTCTTTTTCAGGTGTCTACCATTTTCTCAATGAAAAATGCATTTACCCCACATTGCTTTGGAGCCCCTTCAGTTTTACATAATGTTTCTTGTCCTTAAGCTTCTCATTCTATGCAAAATGCTTTTGGTGCCTTTTGAAGCCTGCAAGATATGTGAATGTTTGTATCATGTCACTTGCCCTTTCCCTCCTTTCTTCCAGAGGATCTATCTTTAGCTCTCTTGATCTCTCAATTTATGGCTTATAGTCCAGGCCAAGCACCATTTTGGTGGTCCTCCCCTTGGTTTGTCTCTGTCTTGTCAGTGTCTCTTTGTAGATGTTATATCTAGAACTGAACACAGTATTAAGATAAAGAAGTAATATTACTTCTGTCTTTGTATTAGAGGCATGGAGGAGTAGCCTCATGGTTAAAGCAGAGGGCTGAGAACCAGAGAAAGCCAGGGTTTAAATCCCTCTGCTGCTTGTGACCTTGGGAAAGTCACTTCATCTTCCATTGTCTCTGGGTAGAACCTTAGGGGTAAATTTTCAATGCGGCGCACATGTGTGTGGTTCCCGATGCGTCAATTTTATAACATATGCACAGCTACCCGTGCGCCTGATTTTATATCAGCTGGTGCTGACTCGCTCTGCGACACGATCGGACCTTTGCCCAGTTCTCTCCCAGTCTGCTCCAATAAAGGAGTGGGCTGGGAAGGAACTTCCCTAACCCCCTACCTATCCTTACTTCCTTCTTCCCTCTCCCTCCCCCAACCCCTAAAACCCATCCTAACTCCACTAAATTTTTTTGTTTGTGAACGTACCTGCTCTGAGGAGCAGAAGTAAGTTCGATGTGCCGGCCAACTGCTGGCACGTGCTTCACCTAATGGCACTGTCCCGGCCAGCTCCCGCCGGCTATTTAAAATTTACTTGTTAGATCATAAGCCCTCCAGGGATAGGGAAATACTCACTGTACCTGAATGTAACTAACCTGGGGCTATCAATGAAAAGCTTTGAGCTAAAAAAAACAAATAAAATAGTGATAACTCTCTTTAACTACCCAAGTATACAATTAGCTTTCCCAATTGCTTTGCCACCTTGCCTGGCTATCATGAGGTTATCATAGATAATGACCATCCGGTATCTTTTTTTGATGACTGATAGTTCCTCCCTTCCAATATGGTATTTGGTCCTTGCGTGTCTGTATCCAAAAGGCAGATTTTGCATTTTTTATTGGATTAAAGTAGAGTTATTCAACCCTTGACCATTCTTCCAATTATTTAATTACATCTTTCATCTTATCTACTCCCTTTGGACTGGCATGTCTATTCTATTGCAGGTTTTCATATCATCCTCAAACAGGCAAACTTTACCTTCTAGTCATTTTACAATGTCATATATAAATCAACCTAATAAACGAAGGTTGACCGACGTGCTGCAAATGCGCAGTAGAGAGCAGCTCTACTGCGCATGTGCGGGCAAGCACGTCGGTCTCAGCGAACGTCAGCTGAATTTACTAACATGGCGGCGTTGGCGTCGAGCAGCGGCGGCGACGAGGAGCGGCGGCGGTGGCATCGGGCGGCGGCGGCGTTGTCGAGCAGCAGCAGCGGCGGCGACGAGGAGCGGTGGCGGCGACGAGGAGCGGCGGCAGCAGTGGTGACGGCCAGTAGCGAGGGAGGAGCGAAGGAGGAGCGAGTGAGAGGGAGGGAGGGAGGAGAGAGAGAGGGAGGGACTGAGTGAGAGACTGAGTGAGAGGGA